>NC_044032.1:249701762-250929118 GCF_901765095.1 Microcaecilia unicolor | reverse complement strand
GGATAAGTAGGGTTGAGTGAAGGCTTCTTAAGGAGAGGTGTGACCACAGCATGTTTAAAGGCAGCAGGGACAGTCACAGTGGAAAGTGAGAGGTTGAGAATGTGGCAGATAAAAGGAATAAGAGCAGGAGAGATGGCATTAAGAAGGTGGGTGGGAATGGGATCAGAGGAACAGGTGGTACATTTTGAGGAAGAAAGGAGAAGTGTAGTTTCCTCAATAGTAACTTCAGGAAAGGAGGAAAGGGAATGAGGGGAAGGAGAGAGAGGGGAACGGAGTGGAGGGAGAGGTGGCGAGGTAGAGAATGCAAGGTTTATCTTTTGAACCTTGTCATGAAAGAATTCAGCAAGAGTATGAGGAGATAATGAAGGGGGAGTTGGGGGAGGGGGCACCTGGAGGAGAGAGTTCAATGTGGTGAAGAGAAGTCGAGGGTTAGAGCCAAGAGAGTTAGTCAGTTGGATATAATAATCCTGTTTGGCGCGTAAAAGAGCAGATTGGAAGGAGGTCAGCATGAACTTAAAGTGTAAGAAATCAGCAAGGGCCCGAGATTTCCGCCAGAGGCGTTCGGTGGAGCGGGTTCAGGAACGTAGGTAGCGGATATTAGAAGTCAGCCAAGGTTGAGGTTTTGTACTCCTTATAGGGCAGGTCATCAAAGGTGCAAGAGTGTCTAAGGCAGAGGATAGAATATTGTTGTAAGAAGAGACAGCCTCGTTGACAGACGTGGATGGTGCCACAGTTGAGAGGAGGTTTGAAACATGGGAGGATAGAGATGAAGGGTCAATACCATGAAGATTCCTAGATAAATTAGATAAGATAGGACGGGACTGGGAGGGAGGAGATTTAAGTGTGAAAGTTATAAGATGGTGATCAGAGAGGGGAAGATCAGAGGCAAGGAAACTAGAGGGTGAACAGTTGGAGGAGAAGATAAGATCAAGACAGTGGCCATTTTGATGAGTGGGGGAGGTGGAGCATAGTTGGAGATTAAAGGAGGATGTTAAAGCGAGTAACTTGGAAATATGAGTTAGAAGGATCATTAGCAGGAATATTAAAGTCACCAAGGATGAGAGAGAGGGAGGAAGGATCATGGAAGAAGGCAAGCCAGGCATCAAAATCACTGAGAAAGGATGAAAGGGACTTATCAAGGGGACGATAAACGACCGCTATTCGAAGAGGCAGAGGAGAGAAAAGGCGGATAGAGTGGACTTCAAAGGAGGAAAAACAGTGAGATTGAGGTGGAAGAAGGGGTTGAATTGCTGGAGGATAGAGAGAGAAGTAATCCAACACTGCCCCCGCGGCCAGCAGGGCGAGGAGTATGTGAAAAAAGATAACCGCCATGGCAAAGGGCTGTGACTGAAGCAGAGTCATCAGGGCAGAGCCAGGTTTCTGTTATGGCGAGCAGATGGAGGTGACGTGAGATAAAGAGGTCATGAACATATGGGAATTTGTTGCAGATAGAGCGGGCATTCCAAAGGGCGCAAGAGAAGGGCAAGAAGAGGAGGGGAGTAGAGGAATAGTGATGAGGTTAGAGAGGTCACAGTGAGATCTGCATAGTTGGGATAATAGTTGGTGAGGAGGGCCAGGATTGGGATTGATGTCACCGGCTGAGAGTAAGAGAAGGAATAAAAGAGAATGGAGGAGAGTAGGAGAGGTGTGGCCATGAAGGTGTCGAAGGCGACATTAACCTTTTCAAAATACTCAACTTTTTACTTTCACAGTACTCAACCTTTTACTTATCTGAACCCCTAAACCCCTCTTGTCAGTTAAAGGACTGACTGGAGATGTTCACCCACAGAGTTACCTTGAGGACGGAGATCACCCACCTGAGGCATTGCACCTGTCAAGTCCCTGTTCGGACGCCAAATGCATTCCTGCCTTTGCCTCAGAGACAGGATTTGCCTTCTGAAGATCTCCTGGGGGGTTGGCTCCTCAAATAAATCTTTACTCCCTCAGGCAGAACCCCAGGCAAGGAAAACTCTGGCTAATAAATAAGTATTAGACATAATAAATGTTTATTCAAATTGTCAAAGAAGCCAATCAGTAATTATTGAAATAGTAACAAATAAACTCCCAATACAGTATAATATGTAGCAAATAAAAACAGAGTTTTCCCTATTCTTATGTTATTATACTTTAATAGTTTACAAAATTTGATATACCACCTTTCTCACAAAATCGAAGTGGCTGACAATAAAAATTATGTAATATAGCTTCAACCATTTTGCCTGGCACTGAAGTCAGGCTCATCAATCTATAGTTTTCCAAATCACCTCTGGAGCCCTTTATAAAAACTAGTCTTACATTAGTCACCCTCCTTTCCTCTGGTCTTTTGCCGATTTGAAAGATAGAATAGATACATTAATAGAATGATTAAATAAATACAGAGAAATAAATGAATTTTGCTGTTTATAGGAAAATATCTAGTATGTTTTCAAAAGTACCTGTGACAATTGTCAGGTTTTGAAATTTGTTCCCATCAAGCAGCACCAGTGACCCCATCTGTTACCTCTCCTCCAGGTCCCACGCTCCATGTGTCCTCCAGGGTACAGGAAGGTTTCACAGAAAGGACGACCTGTCTGTTGCTTCAACTGTTTCTCCTGTCCTGAGGGAGAGATCTCTAACGAAACTGGTGAGACCTACTTCAGTGATGGGACTGAGAAAAGTGAGAATGGGGGAGAAGGAGGGGGACATGAAACCATGAAATACTCCCAAACCAGTGATGTAAAGAAAGGGATGTGACTAGCAGTCTCTTGTTCTGAACCTCCAGATCCTTTAGTGAACACAGAGTTTTATGCCTTTATAGTTGCCATGTATTAACAAAATACAGTAAATAGTTTTCTGCGGCATATAGTGTGAAGTAAAAGAGGTATAGAATAAGATTAGAGAGGAAGTATGAGATAAGAGAAGGAGAAAAAGAGAATAAAGAGCTGAGGGAGATGTGGAAAAAAGAGAAAGATGGAGAAAAACAGAGAGAGAGAGAAGGTGAGGGACAGAGAGACTGAAAGTAACAAATTTATTATTGTTGTAATTACTATTTATTGCTAATGATAATAATTAATTGTACTGAATATGTAGAAATATTTTACTTATTTCTCCATAACCATATTGGTTTTGCAAACAACTGGAGTCTCTGCAATGCAAGAATAATCTATTGATTCAATATTCAATCCACAATGGTCAGAAAGTTATTAAATACCAGCCATTCATGGGCTTTTGATACCTGAATATTTGGTGCTAGGTAATATCTAGATACTGGTGCTGAATATCCATTTTTAATGCAGCTGCCAGCACTTATGCTGGTACTAGTGTTAGTCAGACTGGTACCCAGATGGATATGGAAGCTGGAGTTCTATAATTTGTTGTGAGTTCACCTGGGCAGCTGCCTAGTCATTGCTAAGGCTTGCATATAACGATATTTATAGATTTTTAGAACCAGGATTCCAGGACTGGATAACTCCTCTGTTGTCTGATCTGCCCCTCCCCCTCCCCCCTCCCCCCGTGGCTGCAACCCTCCCTCCCCCCGTGGCTGCGATCCCCTGATCCTTCCCCCTACTCTCCAAATTCTTAGGCATCTCTGGGATTACTTGAATCAGAGATGATTTACATTTGCAATAATGGGAGTATATCAAGAATAAATAACCATAACCCATAGTCTCATGGTACTACTGCTAGGGGTCAGCTTTCCATATAAGAGCAATTTGAAGCCACAGAGATCAGGCCAAGGAGCGGGGGGATCAAGGGAGAAATGGACCATGGAGGGAGAATTTGGTCACTAGGGAGGTATGAGAGAGGATCAGAACCGAGAGGAGGTAGAGTATGGTCGGGAACCTAACAAAATCCCCTTTTATGGATCCTGGCCACTATTCAGCAAATGCCTAGTTATAGCCAGATATTCAATACAGGGTCTAATTTAATCAGCACTGGAAAAAATGCTGATTGCTGATGGCTCAGTCAGTGGCACAGCTAGGACTGAATGGTCCATGGGCAGAAAAATTGAGATGGGCCCCCTAAAACACCATTGCTCCCAAGGTAGTAGGGACCAGAGGTGGAGGAGGATGCACATTTCTCAAGAATGACATATTAGAATTAATATATTCAAAGAAAAATACTTCTTGTTCTACCTTTGTTGTTTGAGCATTGCTCTGGTCCTAGTGTCTCTCTTCTGCTTTTCTCTGTTGTTGTTTTTTTTTTTTTTGTAACTCTCTCCAGGATCTCCTTTTGACATTTTTTTCTCTCCATACGTCCAGCGTTCATCTTTTCTGTTTGTATCTATCCATCCTGTCCAGTGTCTCTCATCTGTGCCTCTGTCTCTATCCTTCCCCGATGTTCAGTATCTTTTCTCTGTGTCCCTCTGTCCAGCATCCCCTCTGTTTCCCTATCCCTCCATTTGTATCCAGTATTGCCCCACCATGTTCCTGTTCAGCTTCTTTGCTTCTTTCTTCTCTCTTCCCTCCCCCACCCTATGTGGTTTGGCATCTTTCTCTCCCTTTGCTGGTCCAACATCTCTCCCCCTCTCTCCATCTATTTTCTCCACTCTTCACACAGCCTAGCATCTGTCCCCTCTCTTTCCTGTTTTCCTGTCCCCTTTGCTTCTCTCTCTCTCTCTCTCCCCTCTGTTCCCCAGCCCCTGCCCAGCATCTCCCCCCTCTTCCCCCTTCACTTTGTTCCAGGTCTCTCTCTCTCTCTCTCATTCTCTCTCTCTCTTTGTTTTTCCTCTGCTCCCCCAACATCTTTCCCCTCTGTTACCCCCCCCCCCCCCCCCCACCGATCAGTTTGGCATCTCTCCATCTCCCACCCAGGTATGGCATCTCTCCCTTCCTGTCCCCCTCCTCTCCCTATTTCCCCAAGCCACGTGAGTCTGACATCTCTCTAGCTTCCTCCCACTCCCTACCTCCACACTGATCCTCCACTGCTGCAGTTGGTCACAGCTGAGAGAGCACTGAAAGCTGCCTTTCTGGCCATGGACCCTTTCCTCTGTGGGTCCTGCCCACAGGAAGTTTCATCAGAGAGGCAGGACATAACAGAGGAAAGGCTCTACTAGCCAGAGAAGCTGCTTTCAGCACTCTCTTTGCCACAACCTACTGCTGCTTATGGAGGACCGGAAAAGGAAAGAACTGGAGTGTTGACAATCTGGGTACAAGGAGGGGGAGGAAGGATGAGGGAGGGAAGGTGCAACTTTAGGTGACCCCTGTTATGATTCTGCCGGTTTGGCTGAGGGGGAGGGGGGACGTCTCTTCTGATTGGCTGCCAGGGGTTGTGCTGACGTCAGGGGATAGTACTTTAGCCTGCAGCTGAAGAGTTTCTCTGCTTTTGCGTTACTTATTTGGTGGTAACAGGAAAGCCTGATAGGGTGCTCTAGGTTCTGACAGGGATCTGTGTTGATTTAGAGTATTCTTTTCCTTCCCTCTGGGTTAGCTGCTGCTGTGTGTGTGTGTGCGCGTAGCTCTGTAATCAGGGTCAGCTGCTCGTTTGTTTAGTGGGGGCTGGGCATTGCTCAGCCTCCGGGGCTCTGGGAGAGCGTTCTCCTTTGTTTGTTTGTTTTAAGGATTTCTCTTCCCAGTGTCCCGGCCTGCTGGCTCAGTGAGTTTAACCCTTTGTGTACTGTGTGTATTGTATTCCTGCCTCTGCCAGTGTGTTTGTTTGGATGGGCCCCACTCCCTCTCGGGAGGGGAAGCGTTCTCTCTGATTGTTTGTTGATTTATGGCACTCTCTCTCTGCTGGCTCTACAAGCTTAACCCTTTGTGTTCTGGGTGCCTCTGTCTACAGTGGGGTTGAGGCAAAGGCTTTCTGCCTTCCTTTTGTGTTTGGTTCCTCTGGCTTCTGCCTGGGGCTCCTACCCTGGTGGGGGGGGTTGCTGTGTTAGTTTCCCTGTCCTGCGCTAGTCCCCTGCATGGGCGTGGCCCGCTCTGGTCCTTTGTTTCCCCCTCTGCCCTATTGCTGGTGTTCAGCGCGTGTCTGGCCTCTTGGGGCCCTCTGGGTTCTTTCACCCCTCCCTGTGTGTGATTGGGTTCCAGTTCAGCCGTGAGGCTCGCACGAGTGGCTCTGTCTGCGTGGGTTCCGGTTCGGCCGCGAGGCCCGCCTGTATGCCTATTTCCCTTCTTCCTGAGGGACTGTGGGGAGGGGTAGCTTAGGGGGTATTGTGTAGCTGGGGTGTGTGGTGGTGGGTCGGTCTCCCCTTGGCCTGGGTCGGTGCCCTGCTGGCCTCGGCCAGGGCCCAAGGGCTCACGACCAACCCAACGGATTACAACCCCTATCATTGAGCAGCCCTTGGAAATTTGCTCACTCAATGGTATATATACCCATGGGCTCAGTACTGACCCCCTGTGCTTATAAATTTAGACCTACTTTTCATTTGCTTAGATTTCTGAGCCTAGTGCTGAAAATCAATGCCAAGCTCCTAACTATTTTCCCCGCCCTAAACCCACTCCTGTTGCTACCCACTTTTTATGCTCCTTAATTTAGAACTTTAGAGAAATTTGGACTAAAAACATAGGCACTTAGCCCTTGTAAATCACCAGTGAGACCAATTTAGGAGGATAACTCTGGAAATTAGGAGAGTAACCAGCTTATAATCGAACGAGAAAAACGCCCAAGTTCCGACCTAAATCGGGAGATGGGCGTTAATCTCACAAAAAAGAATAAAGCGGTATAATCGAAAGCCGAACTTTGGACGCTTTCAACTGCAGTCCGTCGCGGATGCGGACAAAGTTGACGGGGGCGTATCGAAGGCGTGTCGAAGGCGGAACTGGGGCGTGGTTATCGGGCGAACAGAGATGGGCGCCCTTCGCCGATAATGGAACAGTTTTTAGCTAGAATTTAGGACACTTTTCCTGGACCCTGTTTTTTAACGAATAAGGCCCCCAAAAGTGCCCTAAATGACCAGATTACCCCCAGAGAGAGTCGGGGATGACCTCCCTTGACTCCCCCAGTGGTCAGTAACCCCCTCCCACCACAAAAAAATGATGTTTCACAACTTTTTATTTTCACCCTCAAATGTCATACCCTCCTCCCAAGCAGCAGTATGCAGGTCCCTGGAGCAGTTGTTAGGGGGTGCAGTGGACTTCAGGCAGGTGGACCCAGGCCCATCCCCCCCCTACCTGTTACAATTGTGCTGCTTAATGCTACTAGTCGTCCAACCCCCCCAAACCCCCTGTACCCACATGTAGGTGCCCCCCTTCACCCCTTAGGGCTATAGTACTGGTGTAGACTAGTGGGCAGTGGGTTTTGAGGGGGATTTGGGGGGCTCAACACCCAAGGGAAGGGTGCTATGCACCTGGGAGCTCTTTTACCTTTTTGTTTGTTTTTGTAAAAGTGCCCCCTAGGGTGCCCGGTTGGTGTCCTGGCATGTGAGGGGGACCAGTGCACTATGAATCCTGGCCCCTCCCACGAACAAATGCCTTGGATGTATTCGTTTTTGAGCTGGGCGATTTCATTTTCCATTATCGGTGAAAAGCAAAAACGCCCAGCTCACACCTTGACGAATAAAACATGGGCGTCTTTTTCTTTTAAAAATACGATCCGCTCCGCCCCTTCACGGACCCGTTCTCGGAGATAAACGCCCATGGAGATAGGCGTTTCTGTTCCATTATGCCCCTCTAAATCTTTTGAATATCAAGCATCCTATGAATTGCAGATGATGCTTTTCTGGGTATGAAATCAAGACAAGTTATTTAAGGAAATGGTTAGGAAGTTTATTTGGTGAGGAAAAAGTGCAGAAATTAGTTTTCAGAAACAGTCTTTGCAGAAGGAATGCAACAAATTGTATACAGGTACAGTAAGTTTAACCCAGATAGCGTTCTCAATGATTTGTGTGACCCCAAGAAGAAGTCCTCTAGCATGAGGCTGGAGGGGGGAGGATCTTCTGGGTGTCACTCAGACATCAAGGGCTGGGATTGCCAGCCTGGTGAGTGAACATAGGAGGAGCCAACCCTACTGGGCAGGGCCAGGAGTTAATAACAGATTTTGGTTTTGTGAAAACGTGATCTTTGGTTGCTCACCCCTACCGAGACCCAAGTACTGAAGGGGAAGTCTCAGGATAAAGAAAGAGGAATTTGAAGTATTCAGTGGATGAAACTCTGCCACAGGGGGGTCAGGGGAGAGAGGGATGGGAGAGAAAGGGAACACCAGGAAACTCTCAGGCCGCTACCCAGAAGTTAATCAGGCACCAGTTGATATTCAGACTATCTTGCTGTCTAAGGTTAGTACAGCCTTTTCACTGTTCTAAAGTTAGCAGTCAGAATATGGTCATTAACCAGTTAAATACCAACTTCATCCAAGCTCTGTCCACAGACTGCCCCAACACTTAATTGGACAGTACAGGGCAAATAGTGCTAACACTGCCCTGAGTAAATTCCTTAAAAAAAGTGGTAAATAAATCCTAATAAATAAATAAATACCACAAAATATCAATGGATAGGCAGGCACAAGTGATTTAACGAGGCAGGAAGCTTTCCTGTCTGGTTAAATCACTTGAATACTGGGCTCAATGAATTTTGAGCTGAAAATATATACGCCTAAGTTTCGCTGAAAATAGGGCACAAACTTAGGAGCATAAATTTTGGAGCTCAGCTTCTTTTGAATATTGGTCCACAAGATTTCACTTATTGGAATAATATTATTGTGTCAGATTCTTTCTGCTTTTGACCTTTTTTATCCATGGATGCATTTTAGAAATTCATTGTTTGAAACAGCACCAATTATGTTTATAATGTTACAGATGCCATCTCATGTATCAAGTGTCCAGAGGATCATTGGAGCAATCAGAGACGAGATCAATGCATCAGAAGAGTGGTGGAGTTCTTTTCTTTTGATGACACTTTGGGGGTCTCGATGGGAGCTACTGCTATTTTCTTTTCAGTGACTGTTGCTATAGTCCTGGTAATATTTTACCATTATAGACACAACCATATTGTAAAGGCCAACAATCGAGGCCTCAGCTAATTTCCCTCATTCTCTGTTGCCTCTGCTCCCTTATTTTCATTGGGAAGCCTGCTGAGCTCCACTGTGCCCTGCGTCAAACAGCCTTCGGACTAGTCTTTTCATTTTGTTTAGCCTGTATTCTCGCCAGGACAGCTGTGGTTTTGGTGGCCTTCAAAGCCAGATCCCCAGACAGCATGTACCGCAGATGGTTGGGTCATAGAACCCCAGCCATCATCATTGTGAGTTGTGTGTCAGTTCAAACCATTATTTGCATTTCCTAGGTGAGTATGTATCCCCCTTTCCCAGAGTTCAACTGGATAGTCTCACCAACCAAAATCTTCCTTGAGTGTAATGAGAACTCACAGACTTCCTTCTACTGCATGCTGGGATTCCTGACACTGCTGGCCTGCATCAGTTTCCTGGTGGCATTCAAAGCCCGGAAGCTTCCAGACCGCTACAATGAGTCCAAGTGGATTGTCTTCAGCATGATGGTATTCCTTAGCATCTGGACCTCCTTCCTCCCAGCCTACCTGAGTACTCGTGGGAAAAAACATGGTCGCTGTGGAGATATTTGCCATTCTGTCTTCCAGCACTGGTGTCCTAGCCTGTATCTTCCTGCCCAAGTGTTACATCGTTCTGCTAACACGAGAATCTGGCAATGTGAGAACATTAAATGAGAAGTTCCTCAGGGCCAGTAAGAAACTATGATAGGATCTTTGCACTACCTAATGAATTTTAAAAGGGAACATTTTCATAATAAATCATTCATATTATCTTTCCAGATTTGGCACCCTCTACAATTGAACATTCCCAACAGACTAAAATAAATAAGTAGAGCTAAAGTGATATCCCCAAGCTGTGTCAGTTGAAGATCACCGTCTCTAGTATGACAGTCAGAGCTCTCTGAGCTCTGCAGCTGATGGCTGTGTCCTCAAGCTGCTAAGGCTGCCATTGCTGCCCCCCCCCCCCCCCATGCATGCTCAGTTTTCATGTATGCAGAAAAACCAAGCATTCACGGGCATGGGTCAACAGTGGTGGCAGCACCTCAGGGACACAGTCACTGGCTGCAGAGCTTGGAAGCGTTTTGGCTGTCGGCCCAGCAAAGGAAGAGGAAATCTTCACCTGGAAATCCCTGCCAGCTCAGGTATTTATATTTTGCATTCAGGTGGGGGGGGCGGGGAGGGGGCAAGAGGCAGGCGACAGGGAGAGAATTGGGTGCCCACTCACTTTAGTTCAGCCTTGCCCCCCCCCCCCAATCAACCATCTAGCTATGCTAATAAACATAATACAAAGTCATTTGTGATACACAAATCACAAAGTTAAATTCCAGTTAGTAAATTGAAAGTAAAACACTTTTTTCTACCTTTGTTGTCTGGACATTTTATTTTTCCGTCATGTTGGTCCTAGTTTCTCTGTCTTCTGCTAATTCTCTTTCCCGTGACTTTTGTCCATTTGTCTTTTCTTCTCTCTCGTGTCTTGTTTTATTCCTTCACTACACCTGTCTCTGACATATTGATCCTTCCTTTTTATGTCTTATCTCCTTTGTTTTCTTTTCAGCCTCTCTATCCACTCAAACTTCATCTTCTTTCTCACCCTTCTTATTTTAACTTTTCAGCTACCTATTAACTTTCCATATTCTTCTCTCATTCTTTAGCTGTCCCATTTCCCATCAGTCCTTCCCCAGCCTGCTATTCCCTTCATCTTTTATCTACCCTCCATTACTACTTTTCAAGCTCTGTATTCACTATCCTCCTCTCACTAATTATCTTGCCATCCATTCTTGGACTGTCCCACATGGTTACACTATTTCCTCTCCCTCTCCCTCCCTCCACTGTTGCCTAATATTTCCTCTTCCTCCCCCCCCCCACCATGGCCTAACACCTCCCTGTTCCTTTTTCTCCACACCCCTTTCATCTTCCTGTCCCATCTCTGTACCCTCCTGCCCGCCCCTCCCCCATAGTCAATCATCTCTCTTCCTCTCTCTCCCCTCCATGGTCCAACATTGCTCCCTCTCTTTCCTGCTACTGTTGTTCCCCTCCCACCCTATCCCACTTAAGCCAACATCTGTCCCTACCTCCTCCCGTCCCATTGTTCAACACCTTCCTCTCCTTCCCTGAGTCCAACATCTTTTTCTTTCTTCCCAACTGCCCTCTGTAGGGGTATTTACCTGAGATCTCACCTTTGCTGGTCTTGGCCTATACAAGCCTGAACCATTCTTATAACAATATGGATTCTACAGCCTGTGACCTGAATACACCTGTAACCATCAGAATCCAGCTTTCTTGCAAAGGAAAATTACTTCTGAGCCTTGCAAGATTACTTCATCCAAGGACATATTCTTTGTTGCAAACTAGCCCAGTTATCTCCTGGGAAGAATGGAGGAGAGAGAGACACGGCTCCAGGAGTATGGCCTCAGAGTTTGCATGCCATTGAACAAAGGCTCACTTCTTGACCATGAAGCTGACCGGACATTATGTCACCGTCTGTGATTGGTCCACAGGTATCATCTGACCCTTGGATACCAAAAGTTTGTACTGAAGAAAGTTTAGTTGGAGAGAGAACACCAGAAGAGAGAAATGCCAGTGGATTTGCAGGTGAACAGAACACTCAAAAGAGTAAAAGACTGTTTTTCCTAAACACCAGTGAACTGCATGCCTTGTAACAAATTCAAGGTTAGCTCAGCTAACACAAGGCCCTACTGAAGACTGTGTAATCTACATTCAGATATACAAATTTTGGACCTATTCCTGGACTGGGAGGCTCGCTGAGGTTTCCAGCTTGAGACTCTAAGGAAATCCGCTTCTCTACCATTGGGAGTCTGTGACAGATGGCAAGGTGAGATAACAGGATATATTACCTATGGTCACAGGGATAATTAGTCCTTAGTTTTTGTCTGAGGCAGATAGGTTTATGTCAGGACTTCTGGTCTGTGTATTCAGCTGCTAACCTTATTTTGCATAAGACGTGTGGTGTAACCTCTAATGCTAATCATTAGGATATCAGTTGTGATTGGTTGTATAATCATTCATTTAGTTAGTCCATTAGGATAATCATATTGTATTATCTATATTTGGTGAGAATCTATTTTTATAGCAAGTTATTTTGTACTTTGCTTGGAATTTTGCTGCTGAACTATTTATATATATTTTCTTTACCTAATAAATATAATATATTCCACCTGTGGCATTGTTTCTTTTCCAACAGCTAGCTTGTCATTGGGATAAAGAGGTACGCCCCCTAGACACGAGTCCAGAATGATTGCTAGTTTGTAATGTTCTGTTACCTCAGTACCTCTTATATATAAGCTACCCTACACCTCCCATCTAGCATCTCTCCCTAGTGGTTAGTGCAGTGGACTTTGATCCTGGGGAACTGAGTTCGATTCCCACTGCAGCTCCTTGTGACTCTGGGCAAGTCACTTAACTCTCCACTGCCCCTGGTACAAAATAAGTACCTGAATATATGTAAACCGCTTTAAATGTAGTTGCAAAAACCTCAGAAAGCCGGTATATCAAGTCCCATTTCCTTTCCCTCCCCACCACTCCTGAGTCCAATATCTTTCCCTCTCCCTTCCCTCCACCCCATTGCTATCTCTCTCTCTCCTCCTCTCCTGTTCCCAGGCCCATCACTACTACTACTATTTAGCATTTCTATAGTGCTGCAAGGCGTACGCAGCGCTGCACAAACATAGAAGAAAGACAGTCCCTGCTCAAAGAGCTTACCATCACATCTTCCTCCATCATCCCACCACTATATGGGCTGAATCCAGTATATGTGGAAATTGCCACCACACTGGTTCACCCAAAACAATAGCAAATGCTATTGAAAACAATAGTAGAAAGATTATGGGGTAGATAGGCTCAACTTGTCTCCTGGTTTGTCTAGCCTCCTTACCCCGAGCCCAACTTCTCTTGCACTCTGTCCCCCCACCCACCCAGCAGGCCAGCATCTCCCTTCTTCCACATTGAATATGCATGAGATAGAACAATAAACAAGAGGCAAGGAAACATGGAAAACTGAAAAACAATATTAATCAATCTTTTTAAATTGGTCACACACTTTAAATATTTGGGTATTATTCTTGATCGGGAACTTTTGTTTGCCCCACAGATTGCAACTCTGATCAGGTCTTGTTTTATCGTTTTGAGACAATTCCATGCTGTCCATCCTTACCTAGATAAAAACTCACAAATGACTCTTCTTTATGTCTTGTTTGAACTATTGTAGAAACATAGAAACATGATGGCAAATAAATGCCAAATGGCCCATCCAGTCTGCCCATCCACAGCAACCACTATTTCCTCCTCTCTCTGACCCATGTGCCTGTCCCTTGCTCTCTTAAATTCAGACACAGTCCTCGTCTCCACCATGTCCATTGGGAGGTGATTCCATGCATCCACCACCCTTTCCATGAAAAAAGTACTTCCTTAGATTACTCCTGAGCCTATAACTTCTTAACTTCATTTTATGCCCTCTCATTACATAGTTTTCCTTCATTTGAAAGAGACTCACCTTCTGAGTCACATTTGCCATGCCAGGAATCACTAGTGCAGTTTAGTAAAAGGGACCCTTAGTGTTATCTGTGGGGAGTTTATCTTGTGATGCTTTTCCAGAATGACCAAAGGCTCTGGATGTGGATCCCACAAATAACTCTTCAGGCCAGTTTGGATGTATATTTGATCAGGATAATTTGCATTTGAGGAATCTAGAATGGGAAACCCTTAACCAAATTTAAATTGTTTAGGTTCCGAACAGAAAGCCCCTGAATCAATGGGTAACTTCAATGGCATCCTGTAAACTCTTAAGTTGATCGACTCCACTGAAAATGCAAGGTCCATTGGAGCTGACTCATGTACATTAAGGCCAATGAAGCTACATACAATGACGAGGTCATATGGCCTAGCAATCTCAACATATGCCATGCAAATATCTGCTAATCTGGTATACTTCTTTCACATAGGGCACTACATTGGTGATCTTTTCCTGTAAAAGAAATGCTTTTGCTGGAATTGAGTCTAGCAGAAATTGTATGAATTCCAGTTGAGGCAACTGATTCATATGGGACTTCTGATAATAGATGATGAACATTAGTCACTGCAGCACCTGAATGGTTATGTGTAGTGATTTCCATAGCACCTTTCTGAGATGTGCTCTTGATTAACCAGTTGTTCAGTTAAGAAAAATACATTCTCCTCCAGTTTGCATAGGTATGCTGCTACCATGGCTAGGCATCCAAGACTTGAGGTGCTTAGGCTAGTCCAAAGGGCAGGGCGTGACACTGGAGATCATGTTTCACTATTACAAATGAGAGATACTCTATATGAGTGTAGACTTCCTTTATATCTAAGAAGTCCAACAATGTCCTATTTGCAGAAAGGGAATTTTAGTATCCAGGGAAGCATCTTGAACTTTTCTATTAGGAAAGTTTGTTGTAGGCCCTTAGTTCTAGGATTGGAAGGAGTCCCCTGTTTTCTTTGGGGTCAGGAAGTGCTTGGAATAAAATCCCCATCCACTTTCTTCTGGTGGAATAGGGTTGATTATATTGATCCTTAAAATGGAGACTTCCTTTGAAAGAATTTCCTGATATTGAGAGTTTTGCCTTGAACTCTCAGTGGGTAATTTGGTGGGCTACCCAATAATCTTAGTCTGGTCAAATGATACTGAGAACCCATGTGTCCAAGGTTATACTGGGACAATGGTTTTATGTAAAACCTCACTCTTCCTCCTACCTGGAATTTCTCTAGCATTGATACTAGATTTTGGTTATTTCCCAGATCTTGTCAAAACTCCATCATAGGTTTTGACCAGGTAGTTATCTGTGGCGTTTTAGCTCTTAGTTGCCTGGGACAAGAGTAAGATTCCATTGATGCTGACAGAATTGAGGAGCAAAGAATAATGCCCTTCATAAGATATAGATACAGTGAGAAGATGACACTTGGCTACTGTTGGAGACAGGATATAGGTCTCAATGGACCTTGGACTAATTCAATATTGCTGTTTTTATATTATTAAGTACTTATGTAAAAATTACATATTATTCAATATTTTTTCAGCGTATATCCTATGATTTTTATCCAGGGTTGTGTGTAGCAGTGTCCTGAAAGTTGACATTTAATTCTTGTAGACTCTAGGTGAACCCTTGAGGATTAAGAACCCTCCTGAGTTCCTCACTAGTGCTTTTCCTAATTACAGTTTTCCAAATATTCTATTTTGCATAGGCCATCATTATTACAGTTATCTCTACTCTAGCTAATGATTACCTAATCAACAGTATATCTTTATGGGGCATGGATAATTACACAGTTTGTGTTTCATCTTCCCAAGTCTACAGCTGAGTTTTTAAATCCTCCAGAGGAATAACCAATATTTACAGACTAGGATCTACAAATGCCTGTTCTACAGGAGACCAATACCAGAAACCATGCCCTTATTAGCTTCTATGAAGAATGCAGAAATCAGTACATCCCTGGTATTTATCAAATTCTACTGCCTGGCTGGATCATCCATAGATTCTAGCAGAGCGACTAGACTTCGCATGATCTCTTTCATCTTGTTTCTGCTTGTTGAGGTGCCTCTTCTCCTCTCCAGTCAAGCTGGATGCTCTCTCTCCAATTCACACCTCCAGGATTATTCCAAGGAAGGGGATATTGTTTTTGGAGGGTTGTTCCCAGTGCATTTGGAGTTGTCAGCTCCATCTCACGACTTTATTAAATCACCCCCTCCCAGAGTTTGTCACAGGTAAGAAAGATTGTTTTCCTTCCTCAGACTGATGTGTTGAATAGGATACTTTTTTAACAGCTATGTTAGTAAAAAACCTCTTCTGTATAAATCAGTAAATTGCTACATGAAATCACTTAAGAACCTAAGAGGGGGGAGTATACTGAGAGATGGATGGAGTATAACTTTATGAAGAAGCCTATATTATATGCTGTTTAATTTGGATTAATTAAAACAGCTTGCATCTTACCGATACGTCTTCCCTGTGTCCCATCATGGGCAGTCCCGAAAGGTGTTGGAGGGTTACCAAGGCAAAGTGGGAGACCCTGACCCTATGGCTGGGGAGGGGGGTCCTGGTGGTAGATATAACTGATAACACATTGTCCACATATTAATTGAAATTTTCACAGGTCCTTTATCCATTATTATATTAAAGAAACAATATTGTGTACTATTGGAGATTTTCTGCACAGTTTTTCTTTTTCAAGTCTAGTCGCAAAAATGCTAATATATACAGTAACATAGTGTAACCAGTGGAAGATTTTTTTTTTAAATTTAGTACCTGGCATCTGGGAGCTGAGGGAGGCTCTGGGACGCATGCGCAGTAGTGTCAATGGAGACCTGCATTGACACCTGAGAAGTTAAAAAGTATTAAAACTAAGTTTTAAAAGGAATTGCATGTAATTAAATGATAGAATTCAGGAAGTGAGAGCTTGTTTTGGCTGGCCATAATGCTATATTTGCTTAGATGCTATGCAAATTAGTCTGTTTTGGAAGATTCCAGTTTGGGTATTTGGAAGTAAAATTTTATAGAAATTTTTACAGGGTAAATGTTAGGGTATGGCTCTGACCTGAGTTGTATGGTTTAAAACCAAAGGTTTATAATATGGTATTTTTGATGAGAAATGTAAAATGGAATTTCTGTATGGAAATATGGTCTCAAATAGAGATTCCTGATTGGCTGCACTACTCCTGTTAGGGTTTGTGCTTGGTGACAGTTAAGGAGAGCAACAGAAGATTTCCATGAGAGAAGACCTGCTTAAGTGTGTCTGTGTGTGAGAGGTCTGTGAGGAAGGAATAGCTGACAAACATTAAGAGTAATTAATAAAAGACTGACTGGGAATGTACTAAATGTATAAGAGGTTTGTACTGTGAGTTAAGCAGTTTTGATTTAGTTCTTTAAAAAAGGAAAGCTGCTGCTTCATAGGCTTTAATTAGGATATTGGTATTATTTAAGCTGAAAGATAGTTGGAATCCTATTTAAAGATATTTTATTCTCCCAAGTAGAAAAACATTGGATGTAGAAGGGTAAAAGTAAAGGCTTAACTGAAATAGAACCTCTTAGAGCTGAGTGAATTCAGTTTGACTGTGTGTGTGTGAATGACATGGTCAGTGATGAACTGCAATTTCAGCAACTGCTCTTTCCTAGTCAGGGAAAAGAAATAAATGTGTATTAGGTTAAGTTAGGAGATCAGATTCAGAGATTTTATTTTAATTTATTTTGCTTATATTAGAATACAGTTTAGGTTCCTGTTGCAGGCAGGCTAATATTACATACACTGCAGGGAGGCAGAATCTCTCCTTTTATTTCTTAAGGTTTAGGTTTAGGAAGAAGACCAAAGTAAAGTCAACCAAGAAAGAAGAATTGATCCCAAGGTCAAGAAAGCAGGAATCCAGCTAAGTACTACAGGAAAAATAAAGGATAACTGGACTCTGGACTAGAGAGCTGCACGGCTTCCGTCCCCGCGGGAATCCCGCGGAACCCGCGGGATTCCCGCGGGGACGGAGGCAGTTCCTGCGGGGTTCCCGCGGGGATGGAAGCAGTTCTGCGGGGTTCCCGCGGGGACGGAGGCAGTTCCTGCGGGGTTCCCGCGGGGATGGAACCAGTTCTGTGGGCTTCCCGTGGAAGTGTAAGCTGCACCTGCACCAGCCTCTCATCCACCGAATACCAATTTATTTGAGTGCTGTCTCCTCCTCTTCTTCCTTGATTTAACAGCACAAATGTGGAAAGTCTTCCATTAAGGAGGTGGTAGAGTCACAAATGATGACGGAATTCAAAAAGGCGTGGGATGAACACAGAGGATCTCTAATTAGAAAATGGAAGTTATATAAAAGCTAACCTTAAATGGCTGCATGTGTGTGGATGTGTCAAGTGACGCTTAGATGGCGACTCTGGCTGTGATGAACTAGAGCTGATACCTGGCAGACTTGTATGTTCTGTGTCTCATACATGGCAATCTGGTGTAGGATGGGCTGGAAAGGGCTTAGACAGCAACTTCAGTGGCTGGAACATGAGGACAGTGCTGGACAGACTTTTACGGTCTGTGTCCCACAAATGAGAACATGAATAGGCTGGAGTGGGCTTCGATGGCAACTCCAGCAGTTGGAACATAAGGATGGGGCCAGATAGACTCCTGTGGTCTTTGTTCTAGAAACACGAAAGAAAGACCATAATCAAGTATATAATATTACACTCGTTGATTTAATGATGAATTGATCATGAGTGTGACTATTGGACAGAGTGGATGGACCATTCAGGTCTATTTGCTGTCACTTACTATGTTACTATTAATCCTCTTTGCTCCCAGGCTGGTGCACAGACCTCAGCTCTGACACAGGCACGAGAATCAGATGTCATCTGACCTACTGGCGCGTGCATGTGGTGGCCTCTCAGCACACACTGCCAGTGAATCAGAGACAAATCTTACATGTGCGCACCAGAGTGTTCCAAGTTCCAACTTCCGGTCCGTCCTTGCCTACAGTGCTGTGGCTCAAATCCAGAAAGGGAGCTGACTGGAACTTTCTTTTATGTACTATTAAATTCTTACGGGGATGGGTGGGGATGGGTTAAATTCTTGCGGGGACGGGTGGGGACGGGTTGGGATGGTTTAAATTTTTGCGGGGATGGGTGGGGACGGGTAAGATTCCAGCGGGGATGGGTGGGGACGGGTAAGATTCCAGCAGGGACGGGCGGGGATGGGTAGGATTTCTGTCCCCGTGCAACTCTCTACTCTGGACAGAGAGAGAGACACTTTGCATTGGCACTGCATTTACATACTTATCTTAAGGGACTGAGAATCTGAGGAAGGAAAAAGTCTAAAATAGTTATATTAGGAAAATTTATGCAAAATGTGTCAGTAGTTGGGTAATACTTATTTGTGATTAGAAATAATTCTGTTTATTCTTACTGAAAAGAAAAATAGTTTAGAGTGTGATAACTGGATCCAATAGGATACTGAAACATTGATAACATTTATACTATTTAACATTTACTAATGGTTATAAATTAACAAGTGCAATATACTCCTTAATTTGCACTAAAATAAATAATATATTTTTTCTTTACTAAAGTGTGTGGTTTTGAATTTGATGTAAATCAAATTGATTCTATTCATAGAAATTAATACTTATTTTTAATGCATTCATCCGGTAACATCTTTCTCAGGATGATGTTTGTTTATGTTCACTTTGCCTTTTTGTGAGCTGCACACAGTAAACCTTGGCTCACGCGACTACATATCAGAGGGATAATTGAACTGTGTGTTGTTTGCAGGACAGGCGGGTGACAATAGTAAATGACAACAGTTAAAGACCTGAACGGTCCATCCAGTCTGCCCAACAAGATAAACTAATTTTACATGGTATGTGATACTTTATATGTATACCCGAGTTTATTATTTATTTGTTACATTTGTATCCCACATTTTCCCACCTAATTGTAGGCTCAATGTGGCTTACATAGTACTGGAGAGGCGTTTGGAGACTCCGGTGTAAACAAATACAAAGTGATGTGGTAAGATAAAGTTCATGTGGCACAGCCACATTAGGGAATTGTACAACGGAAGAGTTGTGCTATGTCCATTACTTACTTTAGTTTTGTTGTGTTGCAGAGATCAGGCATTTATGTTGGCTTGGTAGGGTATGCCTTTTTAAACAGGTTAGTTTTTAGTTTTTTCCAGAAGTTTAGGTGGTCGTATGTAGTTTTCAAGGCTTTTGGTAGTGCGTTCCACAGTTGTGTGCTTATGTAGGAGAGACTGGATGCGTAAGTTGATTTGTATTTGAGTCCTTTGCAGCTTGGGTAGTGCAGATTTAGGTACATTCGTGTTGATTTGTTTGATTTGTGCTTTCTATTCTCAGGGTACAGACCATAGAAGTCTGCCCAGCACTGTTCTTGTACTAAAAGTTCTGAAGCTAAAATGAAAGCCCCTTAAAATTTACACTCCAGCCCATCCCTATCCAGTTACGATCAAGACATAGACCATAGAAGTCTGCACAGCACTGGTTTCGCTACCCAATTACCGGCATTGCCACCCAATCTCCGCTAAGATTCCATACATCCATTCCTTCTAAACAGGATTCCTTTGTGTTTATCCCATACATGTTTGAATTCCATTACTGTTTTCACTTCCACCACCTCCTGGGGGAGGACATTCCACATATCTACCACCCTTTCTGTGAAAAAATGCTTCCTAACATTACTCCTCAGTCTGCCCCCCTTCAACCTCAATTCATGTCCTCTAGTTCTTCCACCTTCCTGTCTCTGAAAAAGGTTTGTTTGCAGATTAATACCTTTCAAGTATTTGAACGTCTGTATCATGTCACCCCTGCTTTGCCTTTCCTCCAAGGTATACTTGTTCAGGTCGGCAAGTCTCTCCTCGTACGTTTTGCAACGCAAATCCCATACCATTTTTGTAGCTTTTCTTTGCACTACTTCCAGTCTTTTTACATCTTTAGCAAGATAAGGCATCCAAAACAGAACACAATACTCCAAGTGGGGCCTCACCAACGACTTGTAAAGGGGCATCAACACCTCCTTTCTTCTGCTGGTTATATCCCTCTCTGTGGAGCCTAGCATCCTTCTGGCCACAGCCATCGCCTTGTCACATTGTTTCTTCACCTTCATGTCCTCTGACACCAACACCCCAAGGTCTCTCTTCTGAGTCGAGCTTACTAATCTCTCCCCTCCTATTCTGTATCTCTCTTTCGGGTTTCTGCACCCCAAGTGCATCACTATGCACTTCTTGGCATCGCTATGCACTGAGAAACATGTAAATCATTAGTGATTTCACATATATTACATGTCACACAGAAAACCAGGTAAATGGGGAGGTGTTAAATTTTATTTTTGAAAAAATGCAACAATTTCTTATTACAGTTTTTATATAGAGGTCACTGTGACAGAACCATTTGCTGATTACACAAATAGACCTGTACTGCAAGAAAAATGTCTTATTGTATTAGACAATTCTTTCAGTGACTTCTATGGGTTGATTTATCAACTCTTTCACAACTAATCAATTCTTTTCCCAGATTCCAAACAAATGGGTATCAGTGTGCCCTTGCTATGGTCTTTGCCACGGAAGAGATCAACCAAAATCCAAAGATATTACCTAATGTGACCTTGGGCTTCAGGATCTTTGATTCCTGTCACACAGAAGCTATGGCTACTCAAGGGGTCATATGGATGCTGTCAGGAGACAAAGCCATCATCCCCAATTATAGATGTCAACCTGCAACCAAGATGGCAGCTATTGTGGGAGATCAACCTTCTTCTGTTTCCATTCAAGTGGCGAGGATTCTGGGGCTACAGAGGATTCCTCAGGTAATGAATATAAAAACAGAGATTGAGAGAGATAGAATGACAGATACAGAAAGAGATACTTACTGTAGGGATTGGTATACATAGATATTATTTGAAAAAAAAGTTGAAAATGAACATGGTCAAAGGAGAAATATTATAATGTTAAATAATATAAGGTACAGATTGATAGTTTAAAGACTGTTACCTTAGAAATATAGGGGTACAGATATTATGGAGATCCATAGAAATAGGTAAATTAGATAGACAGCTGGATGCTTCAAGGACAGAAAGTTTCACATATTCAGTATATGGCTTATTTATTATAGTTAGATAGATAGATTTCTTTTGTGATTTGTTGCTGTCTGTTCAGGCTGAAATGGAGGTGAAATGAGATACTGCATTTCTTATGAAAATTTTCAAAATGCTCCCATAGATGGTCTATGGACAGATTACACTTTATCCTCCAAATTCTATAAAAGTCACTAAAAATTGTATGATCGCCAAATTTCTGCATGCAATTTAATTGTATAATAAGCCAATTAACACTAATTATTGGATTCCTAACAAGCAATTATTGGTACTAATTGGATTTAATTAAAATGTACATGCGTAAATTTTACACGTGAGTCCAAAAAGGGGACATAATTTATGCACATTGTTCTAGAATAACAGCGATCTGCACCTAATTTAGGCACAGGAATTCACACCAAGGTTTCATTGGTGTAAATGGTCTTGCCTAAATGTAGTCGTGGTTCCCGGCACTAAGTGTCATTCTATAAACAGAACCTAACTTTAAGTGAAATTTACTGAATAGCACTAAGCACTATTTTTTTCAGCGCTGATTTTTTAAGTGGGATTTACAGAATTTAGTCTTATTTGTGGACTTTTCACCATTGTTTTTCAGCGATAATGGAAAGTTATGTCGGCCATCTCAAACCCCGGCCAAATTCAAGGCATTTGGCCGTGGGAGGAGCCAGCATTTTTAGTGCACTGACCCCCTGACATGCCAGGACACCAACCAGCCACCCTAGGGGTCACTGCAGTGGACTTCAGAAAAGCTCCCACGTGCATAGCTCCCTTACTTTGGGAGCTGAGCCCCCCAACCCCCCACCAAAACCCCCTACCCGCAAATGTACTGCACCCACTAAAACTGCTCCAGGGACCTGCATACAGACTTATTGCTGCTGTATAACTTTGGCACACCAGTTCACACCTGAAGACTAATCTCTCTGAAAAAGTCCTTTCTTGAAATAAGCACGTTTACTCACAGTTAACTGCAGATCAAAGGTTGTGCCCCACTGGCAAAGAGTCCCCTGGTACTAAGATTAGCAGTAGGTCAGAGCTGGCACAATGGTGTACAATGCCCTCTTTCAGCACCATTCAAGGTAAGAACTATGTTCTCTAACGTGGGTAACACAGGAAAGGGAACTAAAACTGGCTTACAAAAATGGCCACTACCGCATGGACTACAACAGGAAACAAAACAGGGCACACTCTGACCCAGTTAGCAGGGGGGGAAAGCACCATGGGAGTAGAGCCCAGTACCCTACACCCACCACAATGCATTGCTAATGTGACTTGGCAGGGCACCTAACAGGCTGGAAAAAAAGGTTTTTAGTTTTATTTTTTTAGTATGGAAGGGGGTTGGTGACCACTGGGGGAGTATGGGGAGGTCATCCCCCATTCCCTCCAGTGGTCATCTGGTCATTTGGGGCACCTTTTTGAGGCTTGGTCGTGAAAATAAAAGGACCAAGTAAACCCGGTGGAATACTGCTTAACGCTGCTTTTTTTTTTCCATTATCGGCGAAAGCCAGCCATCTGGTAGCCACGCCCATGCCCGCCCATGTCCCGCCTTCGCTAATCTACCGACACGCCCCCTTGAATTTTCGCCGGCGAAGCAACGGGAAAGCAGTGATGCTGTCTAAAATGCCGTTTTCGATTATACCAATTTCGCCGCTTTTAAGAAATCGCTGGCCATCTCCCGATTTGTGTTGGAAGATAGCCGGCGATCACTTTCGATTATAAGCTGGATAGTAACATAGTAGATGACGGCAGAAAAAGACCTGCATGGTCCACCAGTCTGCCCAACAAGATAAACTCATATGTGCTACTTTTTGTGTATACCTTACCTTGATTTGTACCTGTCCTTTTCAGGGCACAGACCGTATAAGTCTGCCCAGCACTATCCCTGCCTCCCAACCACCAACCCCACCACCGGTTTTGGCACAGACCATATAAGTCTGCCCAGCACTATCCCTGCCTCCCAACCACCAGTCCCGCCTCCCACCACCGGCTCTGGCACAGACCGTATAAGTCTGCCCAGCACCATCCCCGCCTCCCGCCACAGGATCCGCCACCCAATCTCGGCTAAGCTCCTTAGGATCCATGCCTTCTGAACAGGATTCCTTTATGTTTATCCCACGCATGTTTGAATTCCTTTACCGTTTTCATTTCCACCACCTCCCGCGGGAGGGCATTCCAAGCATCCACTACTCTCTCCGTGAAAAAAATACTTTCTGACATTTTTCTTGAGTCTGCCCCCCTTCAATCTCATTTCATGTCCTCTCGTTCTACCACCTTTGCATCTCCAGAAAAGGTTCGTTTGCGGATTAATAC
Source organism: Microcaecilia unicolor (assembly GCF_901765095.1). Lineage (NCBI taxonomy): Eukaryota > Metazoa > Chordata > Amphibia > Gymnophiona > Siphonopidae > Microcaecilia > Microcaecilia unicolor. The sequence goes on along the minus strand of NC_044032.1, from coordinate 250,905,291 downwards.
CTTTCAAATATTTGAACGTCTGTATCATATCACCCCTGTTTCTGCTTTCCTCCAGAGTATACATGTTCAGGTCAGCAAGTCTCTCCTTATACGTCTTGTAATGCAAATCCCATACCATTCTCGTCGCTTTTCTTTGCACTGCTTCAATTCTTTTTACATTCTTAGCAAGATACGGCCTCCAAAACTGAACACAATACTCTAGGTGGGGCCTCACCAACGATTTATACAGGGGCATCAACACCCCCTTTCTTCTGCTGGTCACACCTCTCTCTATACAGCCTAACAACCTTCTAGCTACGGCCACCGCCTTGTCACACTGTTTCGTTGCCTTCAAATCCTCAGATACTATCACCCCAAGATCCCTCTCCCCGTCTGTACTTATCAGACTCCCCGCCTAACATATACGTCTCCTGTGGATTTCCATTCCCTAAGTGCATCACTTTGCATTTCTTGGCATTGAATTTTAATTGCCAAACCTTAGACCATTCTTCTAGCTTCCGTAGGTCCTTTTTCATGTTTTCCACTCCCTCCCGGGTGTCCACTCTGTTACAGATCTTAGTATCATCCGCAAATAGGCAAACTTTACCTTCTAACCCTTCGGCAATGTCACTCACAAATATATTGAACAGAATCGGTCCCAGCACCGATCCTTGAGGCACTCCACTACTCACCTTTCCCTCCTCCGAGCGAATTCCATTCACCACCACCCTCTGGCGTCTGTCCGTCAACCAGTTCCTAATCCAGTTCACCACTTCAGGTCCTATCTTCAGCCCATCCAGTTTATTTAAGAGCCTCCTGTGGGGAACCGTGTCAAAAGTTTTGCTGAAATCTTAAGTAGATTATGTCCATAGCTCGTCCCTGATTCAATTCTCCTGTCACCCAATCAAAGAATTCAATAAGATTCATTTGGCACGATTTCCCTTTGGTAAAACCATGTTGTCTCGGATCTTGCAACTTATTGGCTTCCAGGAAATTTACTATCCTATCCTTCAGCATTGCTTCCATTACTTTTCCAATAACCGAAGTGAGGCTTACTGGCCTGTAGTTTCCAGCTTCTTCCCTATCACCACTTTTGTGAAGAGGGACCACATCCGCCGTTCTCCAACCCCTCGGAACCTCTCCCGTCTGCAAGGATATATTAAACAAATCTTTAAGAGGACCCGCCAGAACCTCTCTGAGCTCCCTCAATATCCTGGGGTGGATCCCATCTGGTCCCATGGCTTTGTCCACTTTTAGCTTTTCAAGTTGTTCATACATACTCTCTTCCGTGAACGGTGCTCTATCCACTTCAATCTGATTTGTACTTTTTCCAGTCCATCGCTGTCCTTCTCCAGGATTTTCTTCTGTGAAAATAGAACAGAAGTATCTATTTAGCAAATTTGCTTTTTCTTCATCATTATCCACATAGCGGTTCGCAGTATCTTTTAGTCTCACAATTCCTTTTTTGGTCATTCTTCTTTCACTAATATACCTGAAGAAATTTTTGCCACCCCTTCTACTAGTGTAAGGCTGTCGGAGGACAGAACAGTGGGGATAGGAGAGAATGGAGAGATGCTGGACCATTGCTGAGGTGGGGAGAGTGGAGATGCTTGACTACTGAGGGGATGGGAGGTAGGGAGAGAGGAGAATGGGGAGGTGTTGGACTATTGGGGGGAAGGAGAGGCGATATTAGACTGTTAGAAATGAGATGCTGGACTGCAGGAGTGGAAGGGAGCGAGAAATAAAAAGGTGATGGTGAGCATGGTGGAACCATGTGGAAGGGTGGGGGGAGACCTGGCAAGGAGTGGATAGGCAGAAAAGAAAATTGGTGGAAAGAGATGAAACAGAAAGATTGAGATCAAAGACAGACGTAAGGGAGGCATAGACAAAGAATGGAAGAGAGAGGAGCAATGACAAATGGACAGCAGACCCTGGAATAAGGAGAGAACATAAAATCAGAAAAGAGACCGTGACTGACATGATTGGAAAAAATAAATTCCAAGACAACAAAGGCAGAACGTATTTTATTTTTAATTTATTAATTGGAATATGTCAGCTTTGGGAAATGTGCATCTCTGATGTTGTATTTTGCTTCTCCAGTGTTGCACTGCCTGCAGTGACTTATTGGGGGTTTCAGTAAAATTTTTGTCTGTGAAATGCCCCCTTCCTGTCACTTCCTCAGGTCCAGAGTCTGAGCAGGCAGGGAGCCTCCTCAATGGACAGACTCCTTCGGACCCTTGCACTTCATGGGTTGACGCATGGTTCATCTACTTGGGAAAAAGAAGTGGAGTTAGTGGGTTCAAAGACCCTCTTCTCCTCCCAGGAGCTCAGTCTTGGGCTCAAGCTCTCTGTGGGATGCAAGTTGGCAATTATTTATTTATTGCATTTGTATCCCACATTTAGAACACATTTAGAACACAGGTTACTTCCTGTTCCGGGACAAAGAGAGCAGTGAACCAGCACAGAGCCGACACACCCCAGCAACGTGCAGTCAGGGCGGATCGGCCCTCCCGCCCGTCCCTCGCCAAAGGTATGCGCTCCGGGGGGGGGGAGGTATGCGCTCCAGGGGGTGGGGTGCGCTCCAGCGGGAGGAGGGTGCGCTGTGCTGCACCCGGAGGGAGGGGCGCCGTGCTGCACCCGGAGGGGGGGTGCACAGCGGCGACCCGCTCCAGGTGTCAGCTCCCCTCGCTACGGCTCTGCTTTCTACCAGGGATCTATCCTCTCAGGAACCTCATACAGCAGGAGGGTTACATCTATATATTTCTAGTTTAAATTTATGGTGCCTCATTCTGTATTTGATGAGGGGTTGTCTGTGTTTTGCTTTTGTGTCTGAGGTATGACATTTTGCTAGTGTTACTTGCTCTAAAGTCTGATTTCTTGGTGTTTCCAGTTCAGTTTTTCACCATGCATTTTGATTTGTAGTTAGAAGTCACTTATTTTGTCCATGATGAGGCTGCATCCATATTCTGCCTGTATGTTACCAAGGTGAGGTATTCTGCTGATATATAGTTTCTGTGCAGAGAATACTGTATTCTCTATTTTCCCAATAAGAGGGGTGTTGGTGTTCCAGGGACTGGTGTAATATTTGCAATGCGCTTTTTTATATCCTCTGTGGCAGGTAACAGTGGGTGTGGCTACTATGGAGGTGGAGCCATGGATAGTCACTCTGCCCCCTATGGTTAGGCCTGTATGAGTACTAGCAACTTTTTTCCTACAAAAAACACTGCATTTAGATATTCCCGGGGATGAAGCAGAAGTAGAGTTGTGATGCATGAATGTAAATTATAAAATACACATGTACATGCATTAAGTCCATGAACAAATTTACAGCTTCAGAACAGGTGAAAATTTGTGTACTGGTCAACAATTGTGCACTATTGGGGCTGACTTTAGAGTCTATTTTATAAAGGCATATGGGAACTTTTTGCACTTTGCAAATAAATGAAATTACCCCAACAAAATTTTAAAATACAATCTATGCAAATACTTTTTCTTTGCTAATATAAGCATGTCATCTGGGAACACCTCATTTCAATGCAGCTAAACAGCTTGCAGCCCTGGAGTGAGAGTGAACGGTATGCTGTGCTACGCCATAAAACACTGTTTCAAAAAGGAATGGTTGTTTTTTTCCACTTAACTTGGGTATTCAGTCCCAGTTTTAGTTTTCAGATGATCTCTTTCCCTCAATCTTGTGTGAACTTCAGTATATTGCCCCTGCCTCCATACTATGTGAATCTCAATCAAGCTTTAGATCTCACCACTGCATCGAAACAGTGCTGATCACACAATTAGCTAACTTCAAAAAACAAATAGCATATGAAAGAAACATTGCCCTATTACAGTTCGACATGTCAAGTGCATTTCACATGGTTGACCATCAAATCCTCATAAGAATCCTCAACAAAATTGGCATAGGAGGGAAGGTGCTCAAATGACTCCTAGGATTCCTAACCACCAGGCTACCAAGTAAAGATGAATTCCTCCCTCTCCCATACATGGAAAGCTGTATATGGAGTCCCACAGGGCTGTACGATCTCACCAATGGTATTCAACTTAATTATGGCCCCTTTGCTCGAACACTATCCAAACAAGGATTTAACCCACTCGTATACGCTCCTTTTAAAAAAAATCTGCAAGATGGCTGCCGAGCGAAACTGTTAGCAGGTAGCATATTCTCTTACTGCTCTCAAAAATTTCTGACACATAGAGATGCCGAAGAGACGGGGCAAATCAGCCTCCAATGCCCCTCCTTGACAGGCTCTTCCTTTGCAGGATATTCGGACTTTGTTCCAAACTGTGGTAATTCCAGCAACGCCGGTGTTGGCAATGTCGGAAGGCGGCCCATTGACACGCTCCAGTGCGAATGGAGGCACGGAAGCGTCTCCAGGGCTAGAGCTGACGCTCAGCCCCGACACAAGGGAACCGCCCCCTCAGCCTGTTGGCAGCAGTACACCAGCAGAGGCAACTCTGAGCATTCCCCCTGGAAGTGGTGAGAACGAGCAGTGTCGTGAGGAAGAAAATCAACCTGCTGGAAGTCTGGAATCCTTGATGGGAACGACAACACCAATGAAGGTGGGAGACGCTACTGCGAACCTGGCGATGGCGACGGAGAAAGAGGTACTCCCTTCACATTTTTCTTTTGAAATTAAAAAACCAACTGAAGTTACCCTAGATTCCTTATGGACTTTAATAGTGGATCTAGGGAAATCCTTGTCACCTCTGATTCAGAAATTGAATCAAGAAATGATAACACAAGAACAAAATATAAAATCTTTGGATTTAAAAGTTGAAAAACTGGAGCAATTAGACCTTAAAAAGGATTTGGAAATGAAAAAAAATGCAAACCCAACAGGAGATTATGGTTAAAGATTTGACCTCATTAAGAAGAAAGACTGAATCTCTTGAGAATTCTCTTAGAAGTAACAACCTTCGTTTTTTAAATTTTCCCAAGCAAATTACTAAATCTCCTAGGGAAATGTTAAAAAAATACTTAATTGAGATTTTTGGTGTTAAGGAAGAAATTATTCCTCCTTTCACCCAGGTTTATTACCTACCTTCCAGAGAACAGGTGGATCAGAAGAAACAAGAACAAGATCAAGTTTTGAATGTTACAGATATACTTGAATCTACAGATCTTGAACCTGTTACTCCAACTACTCTAATTGCAACAGTTGCACTAGCGCCGGATAAGTCCTGGTTAATGACTATCCACCTTATAATTAAAAGAGAAAAACGCCTAGATTTCGACCCAAATCGGGAGATAGACGTTTATCTCACAAAAACGAATAAATCGGTATAATGGAAAGCCGATTTTGGACGTTTTCAACTGCACTCCATCGCGGAAGCGTACAAAGTTGACGGGGGCGTGGTGAAGGTGGAACTTGGGCGTGGTTATCGGCCGAGGAGAGATGGGCGCCTTTCGCCGATAATGGAAAAAAAGTATGCGTTTGTAGCTAGAATTTAGGGCACTTTTCCTGGACCCTGTTTTTTCACGAATAAGGCCCCAAAAAGTGCCCTAAATGACCAGATTACCACCAGAGGGAATCGGGGATGACCTCCCCTGACTCCCCCAGTGGTCACTAACCCCCTCCCACCACAAAAAATGATGTTTCACAACTTTTTATTTTCACCCTCAAATGTCATACCCACCTCCCTGGCAGCAGTATGCAGGTCCCTGGAGCAGTTGTTAGGGGGTGCAGTGGACTTCAGGCAGGTGGACCCAGGCCCATCCCCCCCTACCTTACAATTGTGCTGCTTAATGCTTAGTCATCCAACCCCCCCCCCCCCAAACCCACTGTACCCACATGTAGGTCCCCCCTTCACCCCTTAGGGCTATAGAAATGGTGTAGACTTGTGGGCAGTGGGTTTTGAAGGGGATTTGGGGGGCTCAACACACAAGGGAAGGGTGCTATGCACCTGGGAGCTCTTTTATCTTTATTTTTTTGTTTTTGTAAAAGTGCCCCCTAGGGTGCCCGGTTGGTGTCCTGGCATGTGAGGGGGACCAGTGCACTACGACTCCTGGCCCCTCCCACGAACAAATGCCTTGGATTTATTCATTTTTGAGCTGGGCGCTTTCATTTTCCATTATCACTGAAAAACAAAAACGCCCAGCTCACAAATTGTCGAATAAAACATGGACGTCTATTTTTTTTCGAAAATACAGTTCGGTCCGCCCCTTCACGGACCCGTTCTCGGAGATAAATGCCCATGGAGATAGACGTTTTCGTTCAATTATGTCCCTCCACGTACTTTAAAAATAAAGACAAACTGTTTCTTGGTCAAACAATACAATTATTTCCTGATATCTCTAGAGAAATGCAAAAGCGTCGAAAGCAATTTCTTTTAATGAAACCAGGGGTCACACAGCTGGGTGCTACATTTTATTTGAGCTATCCATGTAAATGTGTAGTGAGATATCAATCGATTAAATATGTTTTCTTTGACCCGGTTCAATTAACAGCGTTTCTAGCATCAAGGCAAAATATGGGGGCTTAAAATGTTATTCCTCCCTTAATTGTGTAACTCAACACTGAGTAATGTTATCCTGTTAAATTTTTGTTTGCTTTATTTCTTTGACAACTTTTTGCTTAAAAATATATTCCATTTCTTAACATCTTGCTTCAATCACTGTATGTGGACTTGAGCGAGAAATTTCAAATTGTTGCTTTATGACTATTATATTCTTGTTAAATTAATATGTGAAATGTATTGCTTTTCAAAACAAGCTTTGCTTGATTATAATTGTAAAAAGTTATTAATAAAAAAATAAAAAGAATCTGCAAGAAATCACAGATGGCAGATGGCATAAACTTAATGGAATCCTGGGCATCAACATTTAAGCTTATAATGAACAAGGACAAAACACAATGCCTGATAATCACATCGCCACACAACACCGTCCACTTCCCAAATTTCTCTGACATAGGCACATCCTTCCCAATATCTGACAATCTAAAAATCCTAGGAGTCGCCATAGACCACAGCCTGACCCTCGACACACAAATCTTAAACACTACAAAGAAAATGTTCCATACCATGTGGAAACTGAAACACATTAAAAACTACTTCCCAAGAGATGTATTCTGCACACTAGTGCAATTCATGGTTCTCACCCATGCTGACTATTGCAACAGAATTTATGCCAGATGCAGGGAACAATCACTAAAAAAATTACAAACAGCACAAAACACAGCACCAAGACTAATCTTTGGAAAAAAAAATTGATTTGAAAGCGCAAGACCATTACTCCAAAACCTACATTGGCTACCAGTCAAAGCATGGATATCCTTCAAGATATGCTCTCTTGTCTACAGAATAATCTTTGGATTTGCACCAGAATAAATGACAAATCTAATAGAAGTACCTATATGCAACGCAATCAGAGGCACTAGAACCTATCTCGCCCTTCACTTCCCCAAATGTCAAGGCATAATATACAAATCTTTGTACTCAACCAACTTCACATTCATTTGTCCCAAGATATGGAACACATTACCAAAAGCCCTCAAATACATGAACAACTACTTAATGTTCCAAAAATATATGAAAGCCCACTTCTTTAAACAATCCTTCGATGAAGTCACATAATCAAACTGACTCACGACGCACGATGATGTCAGATCATGCACAGAAACTGAAAAAGACAAAGTAATTATAACTATTTTGTAACATGTATAACTGAAGTAACTTGTAAGTCACATTGAACCAACTACCTAATTGGAAAATGTGGAGTACAAATGCAGAAATAAATAAATATATTAAACACGACAGTAAACATTCTACATGAAACAGATAGCAGTGTGGAATCCTTATGGATAGAAATTTCATGTGTGAAGGGAAGGAGTATTCTTGTATGGCTGTACTACCATCAATCAGGACAGAATGAACAGACAGATGAAGAAATGTTTACAGAAATTAGGAAAGCTGACAAATTGGACAACAGTATATTAATAGGTGATTTCAGATTGAATAAATGTTACATCAGGGAGCACCAGGGAGATAAAATTCCTAGATGTAATAAATGACTGCTTCTTGGACCATCTGGTACAGGAACCAACAAGAGAGGGAGCCATTTTAGATCTAGTCCTTAGTGGAATATAGGGCATAATATGAGAGGTAACAGTGTTGGATCTGCTGGGAAACAGTGATCATAACATAATCAAGTTTGAGCTACTATCTGGAGTGAAGCCACAAAGGAAATCTATAGTAGCAGCATTTAAGTTTTGAAAGGGTGACTGTGATAAAATGAGGAAAAGGGTTTTAAAGAAGCTAAAAGAATCAGCTGCAAAGGTTAGGACATTAAACCAGGCATGGACGTTGTTTAAAAATACCATCTTGGAAGCCCAGACCAGATGCATTCCATGTATTTACAAAAGTGGAAAGAAAGGGAATGGGACTTAATATACCGCCTTTCTGTGTTTTTTTGCAACTACATTCAAAGTGGTTTACGTGGAGGGGCATAATCAAAAGGGGTGCCCAAGTTTTCCTGAGGACATCCTCACAGGATGTCCCAGCAAAGGGGTGGGAAAACCTGTATTATTGAAACAAGATGGTCGTCCATCTTTCATTTCGATAATACGGTTGGGGAAACCAAATCACGAAATTTAGGTCGACCTTAGAGATGGCCATCCTTAGAGATGGTCTTCCCCGATTTTCGGCGATAATGGAGACCGAGGACGCCCATCTCAGAAATGACCAACTCCAAGCCCTTTGGTCATGGGAGGAGCCAGCATTTGTAGTGCACTGGTCCCCCTCACATGCCAAGACACCAACCGGGCACCCTAGGGGGCACTACAGTGGACTTCAGAAATTGCTCCCAGGTGCATAGCTCCCTTACATTGTGTGCTGAGCCCCCCACCCCCCCCCCCCAAAACCCACTACCCACAACTGCACACCACTACCATAGCCCTTAAGGGTGAAGGGGGGCACCTACATGTGGGTACAGTGGGTTTGTGGTAGGTTTTGAAGGGCTCACATTTACCACCACAAGTGTAACAGGTAGGGGGGATGGGCCTGGGTCCGCCTGCCTGAAGTTCACTGCACCCACTAAAACTGCTCCAGGGACCTGCATACTGCTGTCATGGAGCTGGGTTTGATATCTGAGGCTGGCATAGAGGCTGTAAAAAATATTTTTTAATTTTTTTTGAGGGTGGGAGGGGGTTAGTGACCACTGGGGAAGTAAGGGGAGGTCATCCCCGATTCCCTCCGGTGGTCATCTGGTCATTTAGGGCAGATTTTAGTGGCTTGGTCGTAAGAAAACAAGGACCAGGTAAAGTCGTCCAAGTGTTCGTCAGGGATACCCTTCTTTTTTCCATTATCAGTCGAGGACACCCATGTGTTAGGCACGCCCCAGTCCTGCCTTGGCTATGCCTCCGACACGCCCCTGTGAACTTTAGTCATCCCAGCGACGGAAAGCAGTTGATGACGCCCAAAATCTACTTTCGATTATGCCGATTTGGGCGACCCTGTGAAAAGGACACCCATCTTGCGATTTGTGTCGAAAGATGGGCGCCCTTCTCTTTCGAAAATAAGCCTGATAGTATATATAGGTACTTATTTGTACCTGGGGCAATGGAGGGTTAAGTGACTTGCCCAGAATCACAAGGAGCTGCAGTAGGAATTGAATCCAGTTTCCCGGTCTGCTGCACTAACTACTAGGGTACTCCTCTACTCCAAAGAGAAAACAACAGTCAGCATGGTTAAAAGGTGAAATAAAAGAGGCAATTAGAGCCATAAGAATGACCTTCAAAGAATGGAAAAAGGACTCAAAGAAAATAAGAAGCAACATAAGCACTGGGAAGTTAGATGCAAAGCATTGATAAAGAAGACTAAAAGAGAATATGAAGAGAAACTTGCCGCAAGACAAAAATTCACAGCAGCAATTTTTTCAGGTACATCAGAAGCAGAAAGTCTGCAAGAGAATGCATGGGACCGTTAGATCATGAAGGAGCAAAATGGGTACTCAGAGAGGACAAGGCCATAACAGAGAGATTGAATGAATTCTTTGCTTCGGTCTTTACAGAAGAAAATGTAAGAGATCTACCTGTACCAGAGATGGTTTTCAAGGGTGATGATGTGGAGGAACTGGAACTGAAAGAAATCTCGGTGAACCTGAAAAACTTACTGAGCAAAATTGACAAATCAAAGAGTTGTAAATCACCTGGACTGGATGGCATGCATCCAAGGGTACTGAAAGAACTCAAACATGAAATTGCTGATCTGCTGTTAATAATCTGTGACCTGTCATTAAAATAATCTGTAACCTGTCATTAAATTCATTGGTCACCCTCCTATCATGAAGATTGTAGGGTGGCCCATGTAATGTCAATTTTTAAAATGGTTCCAGGGGTGATCCAGGAAATTACAGACCGGTAAGCCTGATGTCAGTGTCTGGTAAAATAGTGGAAATTATTATAAAGAACAAAATTACATAACACATAGATACAAGGTTTAAAGGGACAGAGTCAGCATGGTTTTAGCCATGGAAAGTCTTGCCTCACCAATTTGTTTCATTTCTTGAAGACGTGAATAAACATGTTGATAAAGGTGTACCGGTTGATATAGTATAACTAGACTTTCAGAAAGCTTTTGACAAAGTTCCTCATGAGAGACTCCTGAGAAAATTAAAAAGTTATGGGATAGGAGGTAATGTTCTGTTGTGGATTAGGAATTGGTTATTGGACAGAAAACAGAGGGTAGGGTTAAATGTTCATTTCTCTCAATGGGGGAGGGTGAATAGTGGAGTGCCACAGAGATTTGTACTGGGACCAGTGCTATTTAATATATTTATAAATGATCTAGGAATCGGAATGATGAGTGAGGTGATTAAATTTGCAGATGACACAAAACTATTCAAGGTTGTTAAAACACATGCGGACTGTGAAAAGGAAGACCTTAGCAAATTGGAAGGCTGGGCATCAAAATGGCAGATGAAATTTAATGTGCACCAATGCAAAGTGATGCACATTGAGAAGAACAATCCAAATCATAATTACCTGATGCTAGGATGTACCTTGGAAGTCAGCCTAATGTGTGGTGGCGGCCAAAAAAGCTAACAAAGATGCTAGGAATTATTATGAAAGTGATGGTAAATAAGACTGAAAATACCATAATGCCTCTGTATCGCTCCATGGTGTAGCCTCACCTAGAGCATTGTGTTCAGTTCTGGCACCATATTTAACAAAAGGTATAGCAGAATTAGAAAAGGTTCAAAGAAGAGCGACCAAAATGATAAAGGGAATTAACTCCTCTCATATGAGAAAAGGCTAAAGAGGTTATGGCTCTTCAGCTTGGAAAACAGATGGCTGAGGGGATATATAATTGAGGTCTACAAAATGTCTATATGCAAATGCTAGGAGTCTAAGAAATAAGATGGGAGAGTTGGAATATATTGCACTAAATGAAAAATTGGATATAATAGGCATTACTGAGACCTGGTGGAAGGAGGATAACCAGTGGGACACTGTCATACCGGGGTACAAAGTATATCGTAATGATAGGGTGGACCGGACTGGTGGAGGGGTAGCATTGTATATTAACGAGAGCCTTGACTCAGATAGATTACAAATTCAGGAGGACACAAATCACATCTTTGAATCACTGTGGGTTGAAATTCCATGTATAAAAGGGAAAAAAATGGTGATAGGAGTGTACTACCGTCCACCTCGCCAGGATGAGCAGGTAGACACAGAAATGATAAAAGAAATCAGAGACGCGAACAAAATGGGCAATGTGATAATAATGGGTGACTTCAATTATCCAAATATAGACTGGGTAAATGTAACATCGGGACACGCTACAGAGATACAATTCCTTGATGAAATCAAGGACAGCTTTATGGAGCAACTGGTGCAGGAGCCGACGAGAGAAGGAAAAATTCTAGACTTGGTCCTTAGTGGAGCGCATGATCTGGTGAGGGACGTTATGGTACTGGGGCCGCTTGATAACAGTGACCATAATATGATCAGTTTTGACATCGACCTTGAAGTAACTGTACACAGAAAGTCAAATACGTTAGCGTTTAACTTTAAAAAAGGAGGTTATGATAAAATGAGAAGAACGGTAAAAAAAAAACTTAGGGGGGCAACTGAGAGAGTAAAAACTGTACAACAGGCGTGGACGCTGTTCAAAAATACCATCCTGGAGGCCCAGGCCATACATATTCCGCAAATTAGAAAAGAAAGACGGAAGTCCAAAAGACTCCCGGCCTGGTTGAAAAGTGAGGTGAAGGAAGCTATTAGGGCTAAAAGAAACGCCTTCAGAAAATGGAAGAAGGAACCGTCTGAAAATAACAAGAAACAGCATAAGGTGTGTCAAAGCAAATGCAAGGCGCAGATTAAGAAGGCCAAGAGGGAGTATGAAAAAAAGATAGCATTAGAGGCAAAAAAACATAGTAAAAATTTTTTTCACTATATTAAAAGCAGGAAGCCGGCAAAAGAATTGGTTGGGCCGCTGGATGACCGAGGGGTAAAAGGGGCGATCAAGGAAGACAAAGACGTAGCGGAGAGACTGAATGAATTCTTTGCTTCGGTCTTCACCGAGGAAGATTTGGGTGGGATACCGGTGTCGGAAATGGTATTTCAAGCGGACGAGTCGGAGAAACTTACTGACTTCACGGTAAACCTGGAGGACGTAATGGGGCAGTTCGGCAAACTGAAGAGTAGCAAATCTCCTGGACCGGATGGTATTCATCCTAGAGTACTGATAGAACTGAAAAACGAGCTTGCGGAGCTACTGCTAGTGATAGGCAACTTATCCTTAAAATCAAGCGTGGTTCCGGAAGATTGGAGGGTGGCCAATGTAACGCCCATTTTTAAAAAAGGCTCCAGGGGAGATCCGGGAAATTATAGACCGGTGAGTCTGACGTCGGTGCCTGGGAAAATGGTAGAGGCTATTATTAAAAACAAAATTACAGAGCACATCCGAGGACATGAATTACTGAGACCAAGTCAGCATGGCTTTTGTGTGGGGAAATCTTGCCTGACCAATTTACTTCAATTCTTTGAAGGAGTGAACAAACATGTGGACAAAGGGGAGTCGGTTGATATTGTGTATCTGGATTTTCAAAAGGCGTTTGACAAGGTACCTCATGAAAGGCTACAGAGGAAATTGGAGGGTCATGGGATAGGAGGAAATGTCCTATTGTGGATTAAAAACTGGTTGAAGGATAGGAAACAGAGAGTGGGGTTAAATGGGCAGTATTCACAATGGAGAAGGGTAGTTAGTGGGGTTTCTCAGGGGTCTGTGCTAGGACCGCTGCTTTTTAATATATTTATAAATGATTTAGAGATGGGAGTAACTAGCGAGGTAATTAAATTTGCTGATGACACAAAGTTATTCAAAGTCGTTAAATCGCGACAGGATTGTGAAAAATTACAAGAGGACCTTACGAGACTGGGAGACTGGGCGGCTAAATGGCAGATGATGTTTAATGTGAGCAAGTGCAAGGTGATGCATGTGGGAAAAAAGAACCCGAATTATAGCTACGTCATGCAAGGTTCCACGTTAGGAGTTACAGACCAAGAAAGGGATCTGGGTGTCGTCGTCGATAACACACTGAAACCTTCTGCTCAGTGTGCTGCTGCGGCTAAGAAAGCAAATAGAATGTTGGGTATTATTAGGAAAGGTATGGAAAACAGGTGTGAGGATGTTATAATGCCGTTGTATCGCTCCATGGTGCGACCGCACCTTGAGTATTGTGTTCAATTCTGGTCGCCGCATCTCAAGAAAGATATAGTAGAATTGGAAAAGGTGCAGCGAAGGGCGACTAAAATGATAGCGGAGATGGGACGACTTCCCTATGAAGAAAGACTAAGGAGGCTAGGGCTATACAGCTTGGAGAAGAGACGGCTGAGGGGAGACATGATAGAGGTATATAAAATAATGAGTGGAGTGGAACAGGTGGATGTGAAGCGTCTGTTCACGCTGTCCAAAAATACTAGGACTAGGGGGCATGCAATGAAACTACAGTGTAGTAAATTTAAAACAAATCGGAGAAAATTTTTCTTCACCCAACGTGTAATTAAACTCTGGAATTCGTTGCCGGAGAAAGTGGTGAAGGCGGTTAGCTTAGCAGAGTTTAAAAAGGGGTTGGACGGTTTCCTAAAGGACAAGTCCATAAACCGCTACTAAACGGACTTGGAAAAATCCAAAATTCCAGGAATAACATGTATAGAATGTTTGTACGTTTGGGAAGCTTGCCAGGTGCCCTTGGCCTGGATTGGCCGCTGTCGTGGACAGGATGCTGGGCTCGATGGACCCTTGGTCTTTTCCCAGTGTGGCATTACTTATGTACTTATGATTTTTTTACTTTCTCAAAAATTACAAAGACTATGGGACACTCAATGAAGTTACATGAAAATACTTTTAAAATAAACAGGAGGAAATGTTTTTTCATGCAACAAATAGTTAAGCTCTGGAACTCTTTGCCAGAAGATATAGTAATAGCAGTTAGCATATCTGGGTTTAAAAAGGTTTGGACAAGTTCCTGGAGGAAAAGTCCATAGTCTGCTAATGAGACAGACATGGTAAAATCACTGCTTTCTCTGGGATCAGTAGCATGGAATGTTGCCACTATTTTTGTTTTTGCCAGGTACTTGTAACCTGGATTGGCCACTGCTGGAAACAGGATACTGGGCTAGATGGACCATTGGTCTGACCCAGTATGGCTATTCTTATGTTCTTATGTAACAGTAAATTGATGCCCCCATCATTGGTGGGGCTTCTGCACAATCAACTAATACCATCAGAGGTGGGCCCATGAAAGTGAGTTTGACATCACTGTGCTAAATAGTTGTGGAACCTCTTGCACCCCAACCCCATTTCCACTGTGATGTTCCAGGCCCTCCCTAATACCTCTGAAATCTGCACTTACAGTTCTGCGGTCTCACTCTTCAGAAGCAGGAGGGATGCAGTCTCCTGACTTCACTGACATTGCACTGTATCACTCTTTATTAGGTGGCATCATCCAGTATTAGTGACACAAATAGGAGGGTCTTGAAAATCAAAGATCCCATTAAATTGTATGTGTATACTCCTGTAACCCCTTGGGTTAAAAATATTTAAAAGAATTTACAGTTTTAGAAAAGCTGAGAAAAAATGCTTTAATTTTACTTAACTTTGGAATAGTTTTGATTGTGCAGTAGCACTGTGCTGGGACAAGCATGCATGTGCCTGCTGGTTGCCCTGGTTCAGTGGCGTAGCCAGTATGGGGCTGGATTTGCCCCTGGACCCCCCTGCCGCCGACCCGCCCAACCTCCCCTCCCGCCGCCAGCCCGCCGTCACCTACCTTTGCTGGCGGGGGACCCCAATCCCCGCCAGCCAAGCCGAGGTCCTCTTCTTCCCAATCCCGCGCAAGGCTTCGTTCTAGTCTGACGTCCTGCACGTTGTACGTGGAGGACGTCAGACTCACAGAAACAGAACGAAGCCATCTTGCAAGGCTTCATTCTGTTTCTATGAGTCTAACGTCCTGCACGTACAACGTGCAGGACGTCAGACTAGAACGAAGCCTTGCGCGGGATTGGGAAGAAGAGGACCTCCGCTCGGCTGGCAAGGGTTGGGGTCCCCCACCAGCAAAGGTAGGCGATGGCAGGTTGGCGGCGGGAGGGGAGGTTGGGTGGGTTGGTGGTGGTGGGGGGTTCAGCAATGGCGGGGGGTTGGCGGTGCCGGGGTGGGGCTAAAATGTGCCCCCTCACCTCGGGCTCTGGACCCCCCTCCCGCCAAAGTCTGTCTACGCCCCTGCCCTGGTTACTAGGGTAAACATTCTAATTGCTGCCATTGCTAATCAGTGTGAGTTGGGAGGGAAATTTGAAGCAGGGTGGATGTATTAGAGTGTTCTGGCTGGTCTTGTTTTTTATTTCAATGTCTTTGCTGTAAAATAATTGTTTTTAGTAAATTGGCACTGGAATGGTGTGCGTATGTATAGGTAAATGAACTAGTTAAAGTATGGATCTCTGCGGGTTTTTTGGCTCAAGGCTGAATGTGTGTGTGAGTGAGAAGGGGAAATAAAATACACATTCTATTGCTGAAAATTTATTAATTTGAGTTTCTCCTAATATCTGCAAGTGGCGTACCGAGGGCGGGGTGGTGGGGGCAGTCCACCCCGGGTGCAAGCTGCAGGAGGGGTGCAGGGAGCAGCCTCATGGCTGTCGGCTCCGCTGGTTCCCTGCTCCCTCTGCTGTTACTTCCTGTTCCGGGGCAGAGGGAGCAGAGAACCAATGGAGCCGACAGCTGCATGGCTGCTCCCAGCAACCCAGCAGGTAAGAAGAATGCACCCGGGGTGGGGGGGATGGTGATGTGCTGAGGGGGATGCTGCACCCGGGGGGGGGTGTCGTTGAACTCGGGGGGGGGGGAGAGGGTGTCATGCTGCACCCAGTGGGGACGGACCACTCTGCACCCGGGGGGGTGGGGTGCAGCAGCGATTTGCCCCGGGTGGCAGCTGACCAAGGAACGCCATTGGTGCCTGTAGGTGTAGTCAGAGCATGACTGAACTGCTTTTGGTTCTCCGATCCAAGTCTGAGGCATTTTACTTCTTACCTCAGAGAGCTACCAGAAAATAAGGACCGATAGTGAAAAGGGATTCTTTCTACAAAGGTTGACAACTCTTAATCATTAAAAAAAATTGCAAACTTGGTCTCTTTTACACTGCAGTTTTTCACTTAGAGGGATGATTAAAGCTGTCTCTCTGATGGGCTGCAATGATTGTGTTTATGCTTGACAACTGAGTGTTGTGTGACTGAAAAAAGTTCTTTCCTGAGCTGATGTGGGAGGGTTAGCTTAGGGTCATTAAAGTAACCTTTATTTTGGGAAGCTAGTCAGGGAACTACCTAAGGTCATTCCCAAATCCCTGGTCCCCAAACACCATAGGTAGTGATGTAAGTTTCTCTCTTCTATTTATGTAAAGTCAGTCAGTAGGTACTCAAGAACTCTGGGATGTGCCAATGAAAAGCGCTGGTACTCAACACAATGAAAGAAGACAAGAGAAGATTAATAAGAGAGCTGGAAGTAAACTAAGTGACAACAACATAAAGATTGAAACAGAGGGATAATATAGAAAAGAGCTGCTGGGATAGAGAGATAGGTAGTTTAAAACTTGTACTTACCTGGTTCCAGGGTTATCCTCCTGTGGAATTCAATGAACCTGAAAAAAATATAATTTTAGCACAAAGTATCAGTTCCAAGTAGGAAAAATAGTCTAGAAGTTTAGTCTAGTTTGTCTAGTTTTATAGAGGGAAAAAATAAAATACTTATCTGGTTCCTGAAATGTTGAAATTGTTTGAATGTCCTCGAATGATATGTTGTTGGTATATTCTGAGAGCTCTGTAAAGGTAAAGACTGATGAAAACTGCTAATAATTTGCTTAAATGTTTTCAAATAAAATATATTTTTATTGTTAAACTCCCTGGTTGGTGAGAAGTTTATCTGGGGAAACACCATAACAAAAATTAACTTTGTTCTATTTATAGTGTAATACCTTGCTTCACCACCAGGGGGCTCACAATCCAGTGGGGGTAGCAGGGCGTGATCTTCATGGTGCAGGTTTCGAGACAGAAAATGCAACTATGCCATTTAGTATATTGACTAATGTAGGTGAGAGATCACAGGCTTTGGGGGAGAGAGAATCATAGATCAGAGGGTGGGGGAGGATTTTAAGCATCAAGGATCAAGCAGGAGGAAGGAAATGAAGGAGGGAGGGAGGAAAGGAGGGCACCTCATCTTTGAGGGAGAGGATAGGGTCAGGTACAAATGCTAAGCTGCATTTTGCGCTCCTAGATTTAGGTAATTTTTCTGCCAAAGCTAGGTTCCTAGCTCAGTGTGCTGCGGCGGCTAAGAAAGCAAATAGAATGTAAGCTATTATTAGGAAAGGAATGGAAAACAAAAGTGAGGACGTTATAATGCCTTTGTATCGGTCCATGGTGTGACCGCACCTTGAATATTGTGTTCAATTCTGGTCGCTGCATCTAAAAAAAAGATATAGTGGAATTAGACAAGGTACAGAAAAGGGCGACGAAAATGATAAAGGGGATGGGACGACTTCCCTATCAGGAAAGGCTGAAGTGTCTAGGGCTCTTCAGCTTGGAGAAGAGACGGCTGACGGGAGATATGATAGAGGTCTATAAAATAATGAGTGGAGTGGAACGAGTAGACGTGAATCGTTTGTTTACTCTTTCCAAAAATACTAGCACTAGAGGGCATGTGATGAAACTACAAAGTAGTAAATTTAATACGAATTGGAGAAAAGTTTTCTTCACTCAACGTGTAATTAAATTGTAGAATTCGTTGTCAGAGAACGTAGTAAAGGCGGATAGCTTAGCGGGGTTTAAAAACTGTCTGGACGGCTTCCTAAAGGAAAAGCCCATAGACAATTATTGGACTTGGGAAAAATCAGCTATTTCTGGGATAAGCAGCATAAAATGTTTTGTACTTTTTGGGGACCTTGCCAGGTGTTTGTGACCTGGATTGGCCACTGTTGGAAACAGGATGCTGGGCTTGATGGACCTTTGGTCTGTCACAGTATAGCAATACTTATGTACTTCTGTACTTATTTTAGATGCCTAACTAAGGAGCTGGGCACCTAAACCTAAGCAAAAACTTCCTCTTCCTGGGTACCTAAATTTTGGAACCCGTTTATATGAGGTTCGTAAATGTAGGCACCTAAAAGGTGAGTGGGGAATTTAGGAACTCGGAATTTAGGAGCCTCAAAATAGATGACTGAACAGAAGCCAAAATTTAGGAGACCCTACTTTTTAAATAGCTGTTTTAGTCCCATATATATAGAACCCTAAAATGACTTTTACAAAACTGTGGTAAAATTTGTAGTAACGGTGGTTTAATATGGGAATATACTGGATTGTACCTGAAAATGTTACACAGCATCCAGCGGGGGTGCAACAAGAATTTTCTAACACTAGTTCCCGAATAAAATTGCAGTTGGTGCACAGTTCCTGACCACAGTTAGGACCCTGTTTCCTAAGCAGCGTTATAGGTGCGTTAGCATCTTTAATGAGCGTTAACCATATACGTGTCTACAATATCCCTATAGGCGCCTACAGGTTAACATGCGTGCTGCTAATTGTAGGCATGTTAAAAACGCTAACACACCTTAGTAAACAGGGCCCTTAAGAGCCCTTTTACTAAGCCGTATAGGCAACTATGTGCGCCCAACGTGTATCAATTTCGAATTACCGCCCGGCTACCGCATGGCCTGTGCAGTAATTTCATTTTTTATGCGCGTCCACTACGCGCGCCAGAAAATAATTATTTTCCGACACTGCGCTAACCAGTCAGTAAAAGGCATTTTACGTGCATAGACCATTACCGCTTAGTTGACATACGAGACATTACCGCTAAGTCAACGGGTGGTAGTAAGGTCCCAGACCCAAAATGGAAGCATGCCAATTTTCATTTTGCCGCACGTCCATTTTCGTCCAAAACAAAAAGGCGTTTTTTTACAGGTGCGCTGAAAAATGGATCTGCAAGTGTCCAAAACACACGTTTACACTAGTGCAGGCCATTTTTCAGTGCACCTTAGTAAAAGGACCCCTTAAAGCGGAATCACCTATCGCCTCCTATCTAGCAGGTGCTAAGTGCTCCCTTTTACCTGTGTTAGCCAGTTATTGGGCAGTAAGTCTAAAATTTCTATGCCCACTCTCTATTCATGCCATGCCCCCTGACAGAAAAATTCTGACAAATTCAGTAACATGTGGTATAATGGACAGAATCAAGCAAACTACTGCAAAACTCTTAATACAATTATGGGATAGCTTGTTTCTAGGCATCAACAATGCTTAGACGAAGGATAAAGGATAAAGTGTAAACATTTCCATCTCGTCTCCTTGGGTTTTTGGAAGAGTCTTGTTGAACATGCTACTCTCTTGCTCCAGTACTCTCCTTATCGTATCCTGTCTCCCTACTTTACCCCCCTTCTCTTACCCCCTATTTCACACCTTCACTCATTCTCCCAAACCATCAAAACACCCCTATTCATATCTACCAATTGTCAAGTCCTCACTATTCCCTCAAAATTCCTATCATCTCTCCCATCCATAATGCCCTGCTCTGCCCCCCCCCCCCCCCCAACATTTCCACACAAAAGTGTCTAAAAAGTGGCATAAAGCAGCATTTGTATGTTTTTCTCACAAAAATGTCCAAATCAGTATTTTCAAAACCTATTTTTCAGACATTTTTCTATGCTGTTCATCTGCAGTGTGTCCAAATCTCAAGGGGCAGATGTCCCTTGTCATAGAGAAAACTTGTTTAGGGACAAAGTTGAGGAGGTGTCCGACCTAATTTAAAAAAACATACAGATATTATAAATATCTAGGCCTCAAACTACTACTGCTTCTTCCTCTACTAGAAGATTTCAAGGAAAATGTTGATGTTCCAACTACTATATATCTAAGTGCTGTTACACCCCTATGCTCCTCCACACCAACGGACTACACCCTAACACTTGCATCCAAGGCAAGCGGGGACATAAATCCCAAATGCCCTCTCAATCTAAATAACAACCTAAGGGGCCCTTTTACTAAGACGCGTGGAGGGGCATAATCGAACGCGAATGCCCATCTCCATGGGCGTCTATCTCCGAGAATGGGTACGTGAAGGGGCGGGACAAACCGTATTTTCGAAAAAAATGGGCGTCCATCTTTTTTCCGATAATACGGTTTGTGCCAGCCAAATGCATCGGATTTGTGCAGATTTGAGCTGGGCGGTTTCGTTTTTCAGCGATAATGGAAACCGAAGGCGCCCAGCTCAAAAATGAACAAATCCAAGGCATTGGGTCGTGGGAGGGGCCAGGATTCATAGTGCACTGGTCCCCCTCACATGCCAGGACACCAACTGGGCACCCTAGGGGGCACTTGTAACAATTTAAAAAAAAGTTACGTACCTCCCAAGTCCATAGCTCCCATCCCTTGGTTGCTGAGCCCCTCAAATCCCCCCAAAACCCACTGCCCACAAGTCTACACCATTACCATAGCCCTTATGGCTGAAGGGGGGCACCTACATGTGGGTACAGTGGGTTTTGGGGGCGGTTTGGAGGGCTCCCATTTACCACCACAAGTGTAACAGGTAGGGGGGGGGGATGGGCCTGGGTCCACCTGCCTGAAGTCCACTGCACCCACTAACAACTGCTCCAGGGACCTGCATACTGCTGTGATGGAGCTGGGTATGATATTTGAGGCTGGCATACAGGCTGCCAAAAAAGTTTTTAAAGTTCTTTTTTGTTTGGTGGGAGGGGGTTAGTGACTACTGGGGGAGTCAGGGGTGGTCATCCCCGATTCCCTCCGGTGGTCATCTGGTCATTTAGGGGACTTTTTGGGGACTTGTTTGTGACAAAAAAGGGTCCAAAAAATGACCCAAATTCGCGCTAAAAACACCTTTCTTTTTTCGATCATCGGCCAAAGGCGCCCATCTCTCCTCGGCCAATAAACACGCCCAAGTCCCGCCTTCACCACACCTCCGATACGCCCCTGTCAACTTTGGCCGTTTCCAAGACAGATTGCAGTTGAAGACGCACAAAATCGGCTTTCGATTATACTGATTTGGGCGCCCATGGGAGAAAGACGCCCATCTCCCGATTTAGGTCAAAATATAGGCGTCTTTCTCTTTCGAAAATAAGGCAGATAGGTGCCTACACGTGTCCAATGCACGTCAATTTGGAACTACTGCCAGGCTACCGCACCCCGAAGCGGTAATTCCATTTTTTACATGTGTCCAATATGCGCGGCAGGAAATATTTTTTATTTTCCACTGCGTGGCACTAACTGGCCAGTAATTGGCAGTGTATACGTGCTGACGATTACTGTCCAGTTAATGCATGAGACCTTACTGCTAAGTCAATGGATGACGGTAAGGTCTCAGGCCCAAAATGGATGCACTGATTTTATTTTGCCACACATTCATTTTCAGCAAAAAAAAAAGGCCTTTTTTGCAGGTCCGCTGAAAAATGGACCTGTGCGCATCCAATACACGTGTTCACACCACCGCAGGCCATTTTTCAGTGCACCTTATTATAAGGACCCCTAAATTTTGACTCCTTCCAGAAAGCAGTGCGAAGGTGGAAGAATCTGTTGAATCCTCAAAGTTTTAGAGTGGTTGTGCAGAGTTTAATTACTTCATGTGTTGATTAAGCAAATGATTGGGGCATCAGAGGACTCAAATTAAAGCTTTACAAACAGCACAAACTTCTGTGGCCAGGGTCTTGACAGGAACTGCTAGGTTTGTGGATATTACACCAATTTTGAAAATCTTTCATTGGTTACCTGAGTATAGGGTCCATTTCAAAGTTGTTTGTTTGATTTTTAAGATTCTTATGCAACAAGTTTCAGAGATATTGGCAATGGATTTTGGATTGATACCTCGTTTCAAACAATAAGCGTTCTGATGTATGCACTCAGCCCTAGTAAATTTTCAAAGAGGCCAATTTATGAGCATAACTCTCAACGTTAGGAAACGAAAAGGGAATGGGGTTTGATATACCGCCTTTCAGTTTACATATATACAGGTACTTATTTTGTACCCGGAGCAATGGAAGGTTAAGTGACTTGCCCAGAGTCTTTTGAATATCAGGCCCATTATGAATAAGAGGATCTTTGTACTACTATGCTTAACCTGTGAATGCTCATTTTGTAAACAAAGTCAGACAGTGGAGAAAGAAAAACACATGCACAAGGGTGTGTAATGACATAAAAGTACTCATTTTGTTCCATAAACCCAGAAGTTTTAAATGTGTCTCACTGTATTTGACTTCAGGTCTGGGTTAATGTGCTCCATACACTCTTTGGTCCACTTCTTGCTTTTAGACATTTTCACAACTATCTACACACTTTGTTTTCTTCTGGTTTCCTCTTTGAAATCAATGGAAGACAACATTTCAGCTTTTGTTCTCATTGTTGTACAGATCAGCTATGCCTCATCGCTTCTAGTCCTGGGGGACAAACTCCAGTTCCCCTCCTTCCTGAGGACAGTGGGCAGCATTGAGTCCGTACCCTCCAAACTGGCTGATCTATTGTCTCATTTTGGTTGGACATGGGTGGGCATCCTTTTCTCCTCCACTGACTACGGCGTAGATGCAGCCCAGGCTCTGAAGACTGAACTAGCCAGCTTGAAGTTTTGTGTAGCCTTCTTTGAAACTCTTAGCCAAAATGATAGCCCAATAAGGATCCAGTATCTAGTTAATATCATAAGGACATCAAGTGCTGTGGTTATCATTGTGCATGGCTACCCAATGGAGATTGGTCCAGTCTTAGAAGAAATGGTACAGGCAAAAGCAAGAAAAGTCTGGATCTTTGGCCCTGCTATCACTGGATCATCACTGTTTTTCAACAGAAGATTATGGGAGATGCTGAATGGCACCATCGGGTTCACAATCCCCAACTTGGACATTCCTTCCTTCAGGGAATTTCAGTATAAGAACCATCCCACAGACTCTTCTCCTGACATTTTCCTCAGGCCTTTCTGGGAACATGTGTTTGACTGTGAGTGGAAAGAGGGTCCTCATAAAACTGATGAGTTTCAAAGTGGGGGCAGAAAGCCCTGCTTGGGCTCAGAGAGATTGGAGTCCCTGCCAATCTCCACCTATGACTTTCAGAACATGCGGGTCAGTTACTGCACCTACAATGCTGTCTATGCCCTTGCCCATGCATTGCATGACCTGTTGTCCTGTGACTCTGACAGAGGAAACTGCTCCAGCTTTGCTGATGTTCAACCTTGGCAGGTGAGTACTGTAACAGTAACCTACCTCTGCCTCTCTTTCTGAGAAGTTCTGAGAGAAGAGGACATTTCTCTGGTAAGTGAACATCATATTGCTCTGTGCTTTGGTAACTTAAATATTGGGACTTAAAACAGGAATTGTAGGTTATTGAAAAAGACAGAAAAAAAACAAACTTTATTATCTAGTCTCCATACCCTTTTCCTCATAGATTTAGAACTTGAACTTTCTGTCACATAGCATTAACAGATAGCCTCTAGAAGGAACAGCAGGGCCTAGCTCAATCTTCATTCCCACCCCCCTCCCCAATCCTTTTCATTTATAGTCAATTGTTCTAATTAGGATAAAAAGAGGAGCGTTTTCATTAGAGTTCTAATTACATTTAATTAGTTTCTGAGAAGCAAGCACTAAATAAATTACATATTATGTCATATAATCTTAAAGCTCTTAATACTCATTTAATACCCCAGTACCTTAAGAAGTTTTATTTTAAACAACTCTATAACACTAAGATGCAGACTGCAGTCCAGCAGAGAGAGGGGTGCTATTCAGTCTTTTGCTTTGAGTGTCACATGTATGATTATCTCCCAGTTGGTGAGAGCTTATATGTGTGTGCTCCATGCAAGGAGCTCCCAGCTCTCAGAGAATGAGTCCGTTCTCTTGAGGCTAGAGTAGCAGTCTTGGAGGAGCTGATTGAGACAGAGAGGTACACAGAGGAGGCCTACAGGGACATTGTAGAGAAGTTCCACCTCCAGTCTGTCAGCCCCTGTGCTGCCTTGGAAGAAGGAGGTTTCCTTTAAGGAGAGCATCCCCCAGGAGAAGATGGAAGTAATCATGTAGCCAGGACCAGCCTACCAGGGGGTGCAATATCCACTCACACCGAGGATGTGTCTCCAGGAGCTTCTGTCCAGGAGGAAAGGGTTAGGACAGCTGCTGCAGTTGGTGATTCAAGCTGTAGTTGGTGATTCAATTATTAGGCATGTAAACAGCTGGGTGGCTGGGGAACATGATGATCACCTGGTCACTTGCCTGCCTGGTGCAAAGGTGGTGGACCTCATGCCTCACCTAGATAGGATTTTAGAAAGTGCTGGGAAGGAGCCAGCTGACTTGGTACATGTGGGTACCATAGGAAAATGTGGTAGGGAGGTTCTGGAAGCCAAATTTAGGCTCCTAGGTAGAAAGCTGAAATTCAGATTCTCCAGGGTAGCATTTTCAGAAATGCTCCCCGTTCTATGCTCAGGACCCAAGAGGCACGCAGAGCTCCGAAGTCTCAATGCACAGTTGAGATGATGGTGCAGGGATGAGGGATTTAGATTTCTTAGAAACTGGGAAACATTCTGGGGTAGGATAGGCTCCACCTTAACCAGGATGGAACCAGGCTGCTGCCATCAACATTTAAAAAGAGACAGAGCAGCTTTTAAACTAGAAATTGGGGGAAGGCCGAAAGTCACTCAAAAGTGCATGGTTTGGAACAAGGCATTTTTAGAAGATATCACCATAACAGGGAACATAGGGCATCCCGATATTGAGGTTGCAATTGAAGCCATAGTAGATCAGGTGCCTTTAGTCATGGCCAAGTGGTTAAGGCAATAGACTTAAAATCCATTGGGTTCTCCCTGCAAAGGTTCAAACCCTGCTGACTAGGGAACAGCAAATTTGTCTTTTTGGAGTAGCCTAGTGGTTAGTGCAGTGGACTTTGATCCTTTGAAATTGGGTTCAATTCCCACTTAACCCTCCATTGCCTCAGGTACAAAAGGTACCTGTATATACTATGTAAACCATTTTGAATGTAGTTACTACTACTACTACTTATCATTTCTATAGTGCTACTAGATGTACGCAGCGCTGTACACTTGAACATGAAAAGACAGTCCCTGCTCGACAGAGCTTACAATCTAATTAGGACAGACAAACAGGACAAATTAAGAGATAAGAGAATATTAAAAGTGAGGATGATAAAATAAGGGTTCTGAACAAGTGAATAAGGGTTAGGAGTTAAAAGCAGCATCAAAAAGGTGGGCTTTTAGCTTAGATTTGAAGACGGCCAGAGATGGAGCTTGACATACCAGCTCAGGAAGTCTATTCCAGGCATATGGTGCAGCAAAATAAAAAGAACGGAGTCTGGAGTTTGCGGTGGAGGAGAAGGGTGCAGATAAGAGAGATTTACCCAGTGAACGGAGTTCCCAGGGAGGAGTGTAGGGAGAGATGAGAGTGGAGAGGTACTGAGGAGCTGCAGAGTGAATGCACTTATAAGTCAATAAGAGGAGTTTGAACTGTATGCGGGAACGGATAGGGAGCCAGTGAAGTGATTTGAGGAGAGGGCTAATATGAGCATAGTGACACTGGCGGAATATTAGTCGTGCAGCAGAATTTTGAACAGATGGAAGAGGAGAGAGATGGCTAAGTGGGAAACCTGTGAGAAGCAAATTGCAATAGTCTAAGCGAGAGGTGATAAGAGTGTGGATGAGGGTTCTGGTAGTGTGCTCAGAAAGGAAAGGGCGAATTTTGGTGATATTATAGAGAAAGAAATGACAGGTTTTAGCAGTCTGCTGAATATGTGCAGAGAAGGAGAGGGAGGAGTTGAAGATGACCCCAAGGTTATGAGCTGATGAGACAGGAAGGATGAGAGTATTATCCACAGAAAAAGAGAATGGGGGAAGAGAAGAGGTTGGTTTAGGGGTTGCAAAAAACCACAGAAAGGCGGTATGTCAAGTCCAATTCCCTTTCTCTTAAATAAAGAGCAGACAGATTTTCAAGATTGCAAATTAACACTGTCAACTGCTGAGCAAGTTGTGAATAGGAACAACAAACATTGTTCGAAATGTTAATGCCAGAAGCCTAAGAAATAAGATGGAGAGTTAGAATATATTGCATTAAATTAAAAAAATAGATATAATAGGCATCTCTGAGACCTGGTGGAAGGAAGATAATCAGTGGGACCATGGTACAATTATATTGCAGTGATAGGGTGTATCCAATTGGTAGAGGGTGTCAGCAGGTCCCCCTTCCGTACTTTGGCCCAGGTTGACCCTGCTTAGCAGATATGCTTCAATGCTGATCTTTCTCCCTCACAACACCAGTTAATTCCAGTTCTCTGCCCCTTCAGCCACAGCTTCCTCGAGTGACTGCTCCTTTAGCTTGCCATTTAATGATAACCCCAACAAACGGACAGAAACTCCAGCAGTCTTATAATAAAGGGGTTCACTTTTATTTACATCAGTTCAGTTGTAGTGACTTCAGCAACACAGTACAACGATCTCACTTTAAAGTCTTTGACAAGTTTCACGTTCACAATGCCAGACAGAGATTTCATGTTAATGTGCTGAGCTTAGTCCAATGACCTCTAATACCATCTTCTTCTTCTTCTCAGTTAGTCACTAATTATCAGGTTAAACATCAGTACCTTACAACACACAGTATTTAACTTCTCGTACCCTTAACCTTCTTAATTACTTGCTGCCACAGGTTTCTTCCCAGCTGCATCAATTCTGTCTTCCCCCTTCCAGACAGTTGAGGAAATACCTTAGCCAAGAAACTCCTCACCTTAGCACCAGCAGTCTGTGCAAATGCAGCCACCTCCATCCTCTCCTCCTCATTCTCCTCCCTTTTATCCCATTCCATCTCTTCTACCTCCCCACAGGGCTCCCTCAGCTGCTCTTCATCACCCAGATTAGAGTCCATCTCCCAATCCTGCTCCTCCCCCTCCACTTCCTTTAAGTCCTGTATTGGGTCAGGTGCATTGTGGGAATCGTGGTTCCTAGGCTAATCCCTTATTCTAATCTGTCTCTTGACCACCAGAGGGCGCGTTCCTCGTCTATAAGGGATTTGCAAATGTCTCTTAATCTCTCTCCGGGGCTGCTCTCGCTTTCCTTGAGGCCGTCTTCTCAGTAACCCCTTATTAAAGAGGGCCTTGAATCAAATAGACTAAAAATTGTGCAGGATACAAAACGCATCTTAGAATCCATATGGATAGAAATTCCATGTGTAAAGGGGATAAGGATAGTGATAGGAATGAACTACCTTCCACCTGGCCAGGATGAACAGACTGATGTAGAAATGTTATCAGAAATTAGGGAGGCTAACAAACTGGGCAACATAATAGTAATAGGTGATTTCAATTACCCTGTTATTAACTGGGTAAATGTAACATCAGAGTATGCTAGGGAGGTAAAATCCCTTGGTGAAATCAATAACTACTTTATGGAGCAGCTGGTTCAGGAATCAACAAGGGGGGGGTGGGATTTTAGACCTAGTTCTTAGTGAAGTGCATGATCTGGTGCAGGAGGTAATATTGCTGGGGCTGCTTGATAACAGTGATCATAATAAGATCAGGTTTGATATTGGCTCTGGAGTAAGTACACACAAGAAATCCAATACATTAGCATTTAACTTTCAGAAAGGAGACTATGATAAAATGAAAAGAAAGGCAAAAAAAATTTGAGGAGCAGCTGCAAAGGTCAAACATTTACATCAGATATGGATGCTGTTCAAAATACCATCCTGGAAGCCCAGACAAGACATATTCCATGTATTACAAAAGGAGGAAAGAAGAACAAACAATAGCTGGCATGGCTAAAAAGTGAGTTGAAGGAAGCTATTAGAGCTAAAAGAAAATGCTTCAGGAAATGGAAGAAGGCTCCAACTGAAAGTAATGGGAAACAGCATAAGGAATGGCAAGTCAAATGCAAAGCATTGATAAGGAAGGCACAGAGAGACTTTGAAAAGAAGATTGTGTTGGAGGCAAAAACATAGAATAATAACTGTTTTAGGTATGTTAGAAGCAAGAAGCTGGAAAAAGAATCAGTTGGACTGCTAGATGGGCAAGGAATAAAAGGGGCAATCAAGGAAATCAAGGCCATAGCGTAGAGATTAAATGAATTCTTTGCTTCTATCTTCACCGAGGAAGATGTTGGACAAATACTGGTGCCAGAAAAGGTATTCAATGCTGACGAGTTGGAGAAACTGAAACAAATCTCTATAAACATGGAAGATGTAATGGAGCAATTTAACAAACTGAAGAGTAGCAAATCGCCTGGACTGGATAGTATACATCCCAGAGTATTGATAGAATTGAAAAATGAACTTGCAGAACTATTGTTAGTAATATGTAATTTATCTTTAAATCAAGTATGGTACAGGAAGATTGGAGAGTGACCATTGTAAAAACGATTTTTTTAAAAGGTTCCAAAGGTGATCTGGGAAATTATAGACCAATGAGCCTGACAAAATGCAGGACAAAATGGTAGAGACTTTTATAAGGAACAAAATTACAGAGCATATTCAAAAGCATTGGAGAGTCAAGGGATAGGAGGTAGTGTTCTATTGTGGATTAAAAACTGGTTAAAGGATAGAAAACAGAGAGTAGGATTAAATGGTCAATATTCTCAATGGAGAAGGGTAGTTAGTGGGGGTCCCCAGGGTCTGTGCTGGGACCACTGCTTTTTAACATATTTATAAATGACCTAGAGATGAGAGTAACTAGTGAGGTAATTAAATTTGCTGATGACACAAAGTTATTCAAAGTCATTAAATCGCAGGAGGATTGTGAAAAATTACAAGAGGACCTTACAAGACTGGGAGACTGGGCGTCTAAATGGAAGATGACATTAATGTGAGCAAGTGCAAAGTGATGCATGTGGGAAAGAGGAACCCGAATTATAGCTACATCAGGCAAGGTTCCACTTTAGCAGTCACAGACCAAGAAAGGGATCTAGCTGTCGTCGATGATACGTTGAAACCTTCTGCTTAGTGTGCTGCTGCGGCTAAGAGAGCAAATAGAATGTTAGGTATTATTAGGAAAGGAATGGAAAACAAAAATGAGGATGTTATAATGCCTTTGTATCCCTCCATGGTGCGACCACACCTCGAATATTGTGTTCAATTCTGGTCGCCGCATCTAAAAAAGGATATAGTGGAATTTAAAAACGTACAGAGAAGGGCAACAAAAATGATAAAGGGGATGGGATGACTTCCCTATGAGGAAAGACTAAGTGGCTAGGGCTCTTCAGCTTGGAGAAAAGGCGGCTGAGGGGAGATATGAAAGAGGTCTATAAAAGAATGAGTGGAGTGGAACGGGTAGACGTGAAGCGTCTGTTTACGCTTTCCAAAAATACTAGGACTAGGGGGCATGCGATGAAGCTACAATGTAGTAAATTTAAGACAAATCGGAGAAAATTTTATTCACTCGTGTAATTAAACTCTGAAATTCGTTGCCAGAGAGTGTGGTAAAAGCGGTTAGCTTAGTGGAGTTTAAAAAAGGTTTGGACGGCTTCCTAAAGGAAAAGTCCATAGACCATTATTAAATGGACTTGAGGAACATCCACTACTACTGGGATAAGCAGTATAAAATATTTTGTACTTTTTTGGGCTCTTGCCAGGTATTTGTGACCTGGATTGGGCTCTTGCCAGGTATTTGTGACCTGGATTGGCCACTGTTGGAAACAGGATACTGGGCTTGATGGACCTTTGGTCTGTCCCAGTATGGCAATACTTATGTGCTTATGTACTTATATACGAGACTCTGGCTTCACTGAAAAGGGGCTTCTCTCAGCTGATGTAAAAAGCCTGGGTGATGTGTGACCAGTGATGCATGTATATTATGATGTATAGTTTATTATTGCTTCTTCTCCTGGTCAAGAGACTCCTGGCTTTGCTTGAATGTAGTAATGCATGACCAGTGATGTAATTATTGTTTCTTTTCTACTATAGATACCTGTAGGTATTATTGTTTCTCTTAAGTTATATAGCTTAATCATTGTGTATATATCTTAATCATTGTGTATCTTAGACAATAATGTCTTATACAAAGTACATAAGCATCGCCATGCTGAGACAGGCCAGGGGTCCATCAAGCCCAGCACCCTGTCACCGACAGCGGCCAAAAGAACAAGCAATTTGTCCCGCCCATCCTAGAAATACTGTATTATTCCCTCGTCCATTCAATAACATTCTATGGCTTTTTCCTCCAGGATTTGTTTGCTTTATTTTTTTTGTCTACTAGATTGTAAGCTCTTTGAGCAGGGACTGTGTTTCTTCTATGTTTGTGCAGCGCTGCGTACGCTTTGTAGCGCTATAGAAATGCTAAATAGTAGTAGTAGTAGTAGTATACACTCTCCATTTGAAGTGAACTTCTAATAAAAGTCTCATTTACCTAGTACGAATCCAAAAGAATCCACAGTAATTATTGGTAGTCCTTGTCAGTGAGGCAGGCTATAAAACCAGGTCAGTACAGTGGCTCACACAAACAATTCAATTTTGTCAAACTTTTCAGATTTCAGGTCTTCCTTAATCTTAGAACCTTTCTTATACAGGTTCTCAACTTTGAAGCAGAGGCATAGCCAGGTTTTGCTGTCAGGGGGAGCAGACTTTTGTAAATTAGGCGCTGGTCAGTGTCCGACAGGCGGCAGTGCCGGTATTGTTGCTCAGGTGCAGTGACTGTGGCCGGCAATGATTAATACAGGATGCCTCTGCTGCATCCCACATACAAGGAAACTGGAAGTTACATCAGAAGGCAGGAGGTAGCAGAGGTCCTTGCAGCCTGTCTTAACTGCAAGTAAAATTATTCAAATTGTGACCATCACCTCAGGAATACTCCTTTCACCAGTAGAAACTTTGCTTAAATCAGATGGGCTTTTGTTTGTGTGGTGACTCTACAGGATGTGGAGCCCATTAGTCCTGAGCATTTTTATTTTTGGTGACAAGAGCCACCAAAGGTAGCCCTTGCCCCAGAGCCTACTTTCAAATAGGGCCAGACAGTTTATGAAATAACACAAAACCCTGCAAAAAGACACTAAAATGTATACACCATAGCAGTGTACCACAGCATAGCAGTCCTAATCCATTTATGAAAAGCTAGTACTACAAATATTACACTGGGCCCTAAAGCACCGGCTACTGGGAAACTGGAACAAGCTGGACTGTTACAGATTCTTACACAGACACCACACACTAGTAGTATCCTTCACCTCAGCTGCACATGTAGAACATGGACAAACCCTCACCTGATAGGGGACCGCAAGAAACATGTAGACAAAAACTGAAATGGAGACCCCTCCTCCCCTCAAGAAATCCAGACTATAAGCAGGGCAATATTGGTAAAAGAGAAACAGAAACGTATTGTCCCCTGTACTTTGCAAAATAAAAATAGAAAAAATTGTACATTTTACAAAGCAGGCACATCTCAGTCCTTAAAGTATTACATTAAATGTATCTTCTACCTTTGTTGTCTAGGAATTTTATTTTTCTAATTAGGCTCCCTTTCTGTCACCCTCTAGTCTCTTTTTCACTTCTCATCTACCTATTGGATTTTCCTAACTTCTTCTCATTCTCTTTCCAACATTCCCATTGCCCACCCCCCATCCTCTGTATGCACCCTCTAAATTTTCACTACCCTCCACCAGTGGCGTAGCCAAGGGTGGGCCCAGGTGGGCCCAGGCCCACCCACTTTGGGCTTAGGCCCACCCAGTAACAGTACACCTATGATGTGGCTGGCAGGGATCCCCAAGCTCCACCAGCCGAAATCCCCCAACAACTGTCCCTCCTGCACACCTGCAGCGAGCAGTGACTGATACATACTGTAAGCACCAGCCCCGCTGCCTTCCCTCTGATGTATTCCCGCCTTTGAGGAGACAGGAAGTTGCATCAGAGGGAAGGCTGTGGAGCCAACATGAGCAGTGTGTATTAGTTGCTGCTTGCTGCCGGTGAAAATCTGCTATTTAAAAGGTATGCGGGGGAGGGGGGATGTTTGAGAGACTATATGGCATGCAGGTGAGACTAAATTACTTGTGGGACAGGGCAGAGTTCTTCTGCCCACCCATCTTGGGCCAGGCCCACCCAAAATTGGGTGTCTGGCTACACCCCTGCCCTCCACTGCCTCCTATCCCCTCACCAGCACCATCCCTATCTCTCTTTCCTTCCCTTGCCTCCAGACCAGACCATTCTTCTATCTCTTACCCTATTCCCCATGTCCTATTGCCTGTCTTTCACCATCTTTTATCCCCATTTCCACCCTCACTCAACCATGTCAGAGACTCATACCCCTCCCCCGTATTCCCATCCCTTTTCATTGCCTCTCATCCTCTCCAGTCTTCCAGGTCATTCATATTTTGTCTCAACCTTTCCCCAAACGTCATCCCTTTTCTTTGCCCCTCTTCTCTTATCTCTCATTTCACACTCTCACTTATTCTCCCAACCCATTAACAAATACCTGTTCATAACTACCAATTGCCAACTACTCACTATCCCCTCAAAAGTCTCACTTCATCTTTTCTGTCTATAATTTCCTGTTCTGTTCCTCAGCCCTCATTCGATTGCCAAGTCCCAGCCATCTTCTGCTCTGTTCCCTTTCTTCCCACCCCCTAGTTCCATTCATCATCTTCTCTATTCTGCCCCCCCCCCGCCCCATCTTCAGCTCTGTTCCTCTTCTCCCCATCCCCAAGTGCCATCCATCTGCTACTCTATACCTCCTCCCCCCCTAAGTGCCATTCAACTTCTGCTGTTTCTAGATCTCCTCTCCAGTTGGCATTTTCTCTCACTCCATGTCCACCATCATTCCCTCTATGCAGTGGCGTAGGAAGGGGAGGGGACGGTGGGGCGGTCCACCCTGGGTGCACGCCGCTGGGGGGGTGTCAGCTCCGCTGGTTCCCTGCTCTCTCTGCCCCGGAGCAGGTTACTTCCTCTTCCGGGGCAGAGAGAGCAGGGAACCAGTGGAGCCGACGCAGCTCCCAGCGACATGCACTCGGGGCGGTTTGGCCCTCCCACCCATCCCTCGCCGCTTTCCCTCGTCACCTGACGCCTTCCCTCATAAGTACACGCTCCGGGGGGGGTGCGCTCCAGAGAGAGGAGGGTACGCTCTGGAGGGGGAGGGTGTGCCGTGCTGCACCCGGGGGGGGGGGGGGGTGCGCAGCGGCGACCTGCCCCGGGTGTCAGCTGCCCTCGCTACGGCACTGCCTCTATGTCCCTATCTTTCCTATAAAGCATCTCCCCTCTGTTCCTCTGTCTCTCCCTTCCCTTCATTCTGGTATTTCTCATCCTCCCTTCCCTTACTCACAGTCTGGCATCTTTTACTCTTCCTTTCCCCCGGGTCTGGTATTTATCATCCTTTCTTCTTCCTCCTTCTCGCTAGTCCTCCAGTATTTCTATGGCTAACAGCAGCATCAGCAAGTAAAGCAAACTGCCTCTGGCTGGCCCCTCAAGCGTTTCTTCTGCTGTGTCTCACTCAAGGTTGCCAGGTGGAAAATTTTTTTCCCACCCAATCCAGCCCAAAACCCGCCCAAACTCAAACCCCGCCCCTGACACCCCCACCCCGCGTCATCACCCCGCCCCCGCTGTCATCGGCCCCGCCTCCCCCGTCATCGGCCCCGCCCAAAACGTCACTAACCCCGCCCAAAACGTCACTAACCCCGCCCCCGCGGCCGAAAAAAAAACCGCCCGAAAAACCGCGGAAAAGAAGAAAAAGAAGCCCAAAAAACCGCGACCCGCCGCGGGCAAAAATTTCCCGCAGCGGGTCGCGGAAAACCGCCCAATTGGGCGGGAAAACCGCCCACCTGGCAACACTGGTCTCACTTCCTCTGACACAACTTCCTGTGTCAGCGTAGGTGGGACACAGCAGAGGGAATGCTTGCATGGCTAGCCAGAGGCAGTTTGCTTTACTTGGTTATGTTGCTGGCAGGCATAGAAACACTGAAGGTCTGCCAAGGAGGAAAGCCCAAGAGAGAGATAGGGCTATGCAGGACAGGGGAAAGAGGGAGAAATGCTGGATTGCATGTTGTGCAACTCCCTGTGTGACCCTGTAGTGATGCCTAGGCCAGTGGTTCTCAACTTTTTTTCAGTCAGGACACACATGATGGATGATGCTTGCATCCATTACACACTGCGCACACAATCCTCATGGAACTTGGTCTGATACAGTACATCAGTTCTTATATATTAAATGTAAACATGTTCTGTGTCCACAAAAACCTTATCTCCCCCACAACAACAGGTGCAGATTATAACTAGCACATTTCCTCCATGCAAATTACCATACAAAAACGTTTTTTAAAAATATGGTATCACATCATCTCAATAATAGTGAAATAAATCCCTTCACTATCAGGCACATTGTGAAATAACACAAAACCTGAAAAAATCTTAACTCGACATACATGTAGCAAATCTGCTATAGAACGGTAGCACTGATTTAAACAAGAATCCTACTTAACAAGCAACACTACAAATATTTTATGGGGCCTTAGAACACCAATACATCTACTACTGGTAAAACTGAATAAGTGGGACTGCTACAGAGTTGTACGCAGAAACTACTTGCCCACAGAGTACCACACCTTGGTCACACACCAAATACAGAACAAGGGATCACAAATTAAAAATATAAAGATAAAAATTGAATTGAGAACCCCAAGAATTCAAACTAGGCATGTTCCACAACATCGAGAAATGAAAACACAAATGTATTTCCTCTTATACTGAAAAAAAATTACAAAGACATCTGTGTTGCACATTTCCCAAAGCTAATATATTCCAACAAATAAATTCAAAATAAACACTTTTTTCTACCTTTGTTATCTGGGTATTTTATTTTTTTCAAGCGTGTTGGTCCCAGTTTCTTCTTTTGTTTTCCTGTCTTCTGCTCTCCAGTGGGTGTGGTCCATTTGTCCTTTCTCCACTTTCCTCTTCTATTCCCTCAATATATCAGTCTCTGACACATTTCCTCTATCTTTGTTTTCTCTCTCCCCCTCAGATTTTGTCTTCTCACTCTTCAGTCCTCCACCTATATTTCACTTACCAGTACCTATCAACTTTCCATCTTCTCCTCTCACCCCTACCTCTCTTGTCTCACTCCTTCCCTGGCCTCATATTCCCTTCTCTTTCACCCACTCCCCATTATACAATTCTTTATTTACCATCCTCCTCTCACTCATGTCTCCTTGAGAACTACCATTGTCTTTCCCCACATTGTTCCACCATGCCAATATCTCCCCTCCCTCTCCCTTACACCCTTGTAGCCTAGCATCTCAATGTTCCCCAAACCCCTCTCTCTCCTATGGTCCAGCATTTCCCTATCCCCTCTCCCTGTCCTCTCCACCCCTATGGTTCAGCAATTCCCTGTTGCCTTTCTCCCCCTTTCCTCCTTATTGTGCCAGGAGACATGGCTACACAAATCCCTAATGCCGTGAGCCTTCCAGTTGGTATAGGCAGCAAACTGCACATCAGAAGTGAAAGCCTGCTAAGTGTGGTTTTCTGCGTATACGATCCAGGAAGGAGCAAGCCATCAGGGTTTTTGTAGCTGCATCTGTGGGTCCAGCATGTCTCCCCTTCTCTTACTCACTTTTCCTCCTCATCCTATGGTCCACCATCTTCCTCCTCTCTTCCTACTTTCCATCTTTATAACACCAGGCTTCCCAAGGCAGATTACAACAGTTAACTTGAACCCATCAAGAAACAGGATATCCCCACTGAAATTTGGCCATCTGTATTATATAGAACAGTGTAGAAAAATGAGTACAAAATACAGTGTTTATTAGTGCTGTTTCTACCAGCTACAATAATTTTAAAGCTGTTTTAGTGATATTTAATTGTTATTTCATTTTATTTACATCTACGTATGGGAAGCTTTCAAATAAATTGAAAAGCTATATTATCCTCCACCTTTTAAGGCATTGCCTATCCAACTAGAACAGCTTTAGACTTTTTACAGGTGGACCACACATAGGCAGTCCCTTATTTCTAATGATCTTTTGGCTATTGTTTTCAATAGCGTTTACTATTGTTTTGGGTCAAAGGTCTAAATAGCCTCCCCTGTCTCCCACTTTATCTAATCTCCTTGCCTTTAACCCTGCCTCCCCCGTCTCCTGCTTTATCTAACCTCCTTGCATTCAACCCCCCTCCCTCAGTCCAGCACCACTTTCCGTTTCCCCTCTCTCTCCTCCCCGAGTCCAGCACTGCTGTTTCCCCCTCTCTATCTCCACCCCCCTGAGTCCAGCACTACTTTGTTTCCCCCTCTCTCTCCTCTGAGTCCAGCACCACTTTGTTGACCCCCTCTCTCTCTCTCCCCCCCTTGAGTCCAGCACCACTTTGTTGTCCCCTCTCTACCCCCCCCAAGTCTGGCACCACTTTGTTTCCCCCCCCCCCCCCGTCCCCCTGAGTGCAGCACTGCTTTTGGTGTCCCCCCCGGACCGTCAAACCTGCTTCATTTAACAGCCCCTGCAACGATAGCACATTACCAGAGCCAGTGTCAGATCCTTCCCTCTACCACATCTTGCTGTAGCTCAGACACTTCCTGTCTGCGTGAGGGTGGGACTCGTGACGCAAGAAGAGCGAAGGATCTGACATCTGACACCGGCCCGACTCAATCAAGCAGTTTGTTGTTGCTGCAGGAGCTGTTACACTTGACAATTTGGGCGGGGGTGGGGGGTGGGGGAGGAAGAGGGAGAACAGAGAGTGGTGTTGGACTTGGGGAGAGAAAAGCGTGCTGTGGAATGGTACAGTGGGGTGGGAGAAAGGTACAATTTTTTTTTAATGTGCCAGCCCCGCCGAACCCCGGCTCAAAACTCAATAGGCACCATTTTTTTAAAGAATCCGTTTGGGGGAGCCGCTCCCCCTGCGCCCCCTAGCTACGCCAGTGCTCGGAAGCTCAGCTATTTCCTGTCTCCATTGTCTTCTGTGTGATCAAATTTAAACAGACAGTTCTCTCAGAGGCTGATGCTCAAAATTAACACTGGTACTAAAAAGGGTCTAGCGCTGGATTAGCATGCATGTTATTGTGCACCGAATGCTCTAATGGTTTCTGTGCAAGTGCTGAAACCATTAGTGCAGACTGCATTTAAATGCAATTAAATGCAGACATTATACACCCCGAACCAATGCCCCCTTCCTGTAAAATATTTCCAAGCACATTTAGCATGGTAAACGTTTTGCCAGGTCTGGGGCAGCGTTGGAAGGGTTGGTAGTTAGAAGAGGTGTCTAGCAGCACCCCTTCTGTCCTTCCAACTAACTGGCTCACCAAAAATATTGTCCTCCTGACTTGATCCTTCCCCTTTCCTCTTATATAAAAAAAATATGACCCAGTGATCCAGTGGCCACCCGAGCCCCCACCTTCCCTCCCTCCATTTATATGCCTTGTTGGTCCAGGGTCCTCCCCCTGTCTAGGCCAGGCCAGGCCTGGCCCGAACCCTCTTCTCCAAGTCACCCTGGTGGTCTAGCATCCCCGGTACCTTTATTTGGAAGCAGAGCAAAGCCCACTCGCTCCTGCTTCTCTGGGCCACCATCCTGAAAATATCAGTACCTCACCCTGCACAGTGCATCCTATGATACACTGGGTGGGGCCTAACTACTATATAATTATCCAAATAAGTCTCACTAATTATTGGCTCTTTTATCTCTAGGGTAGCAATTGAAAATCAGCTCTAAAGATGAAGTAATAAAGTTCAATCATTTTAGTGCATTTTCATGTTTGAGAAATAATTTTATATATACTTTTTTTCATACATTTACATGGAAATTATTTTAAATTATTGTGCTGTTTTAACATTCATATTTTCTGCTAACTGCCTTACTACAT
Source organism: Microcaecilia unicolor (assembly GCF_901765095.1). Classification (NCBI taxonomy): domain Eukaryota; kingdom Metazoa; phylum Chordata; class Amphibia; order Gymnophiona; family Siphonopidae; genus Microcaecilia; species Microcaecilia unicolor. The sequence goes on along the minus strand of NC_044032.1, from coordinate 250,867,042 downwards.
TTGGTAGTAATTTTAGCATAGAAAAAAAATGAACACTACAGTGGGCATTATCCGCTGGATTCTATATATGACACCTGAAAATCCGTGAGGAAACCAAGGTGTATTCTATAATAATGTGCATAACTTAACTGGTTAACCAGCTAATCAACGCTGTTAATTGGATGTTAAACAATTATCAGCACTAATTGGCATTAATTGAGATTTACGCACAAATCTCGCTAATGTAGCCTGCCTAAATTCTAAGTCACATAGTTGAAAAGGGGGGCTTGACCATGGGTGGGACATGGGGGGTTTCTACAATCAATTCGCATTATTATAGAATACACACGATCTGCGCCTAATTTAGGCGTACAGATTTACACCAAGTAAAGCATGGCCTAAATGGATGCAACCAAATTTAGTCACATGATGAGCCGCTCAACATATTCTATATACTGTACAGAAATTTAAGTCTATTTTATAAAGTTTTGGCATACTTAAGAGAATACGCCTAGGCGTAATTATTTTCTGTGTGGATTTTTCAGGCGCCATATATAGAATCTAGCTATATGTGTGCTAAGGATGCTGCACCTTATAATATGGGGCCCGGAAAGGGTAGTAAATGCATAGAATGGCAGCCAGTGAATATGGCAGAAAGAAAAATAGCAAAACAAAATCAAGAAAGTATAGGTTAAGCACAGAGGATCCTCTGAAGAGTGGATAGGAGGATAAGGTCTATGTGATAGAGAAGCAAGAATGAGAGTAAATTGGTCTGATGGATTTTGTGTGCCATTATTTCTATGTTCTATATTTGGTACTATGATAGAACAATCCACTTTTGTATTCAGCATTGCAGATAGTGACTGAGATCAATACCATGTATATGAGATGAACTTATTTAAAAAAAAAAAAAAAAAAGGAAGAGTATACCCACCAAAAGAAATGGGGACATCTGAATGGGTGATGATTTCATTGTGAAACATTTCTTGACAAGGCCAGTAAGGGTCATGCAGGAGTCAGTGATGGACTAGACAGTTCTTGATTGTATTCAGTTGTTCGTTTTTGTCCATCTCACTCAAATCCAGGTTCTCCATCAGTTGAAGCAAGTTAAATTCCATAACCCTGTTGGGGAGGAGGTATACTTCGATGAACGAGGGAGCACCCCTTCTGTCACTGAAATTGTGAACTGGCAACTCTCCCCCAGCGGTGCAAACAGATATGTGACAGTGGGCATCTATGAACACCTGACCCCAACTTTTTCCAGGCTGAAAATAAACAACAGCTTAATTCAGTGGGGAGGGGGATACCATGAGGTAACCTTCTACACATCCTCTTCAAGATCAAATTATATTTATGGAGGTGCAAACTTAAAATAGATACAAACACAGAATTAATAAAGGGATGAAACCTAAAAATCATGATAAAGCATCCTGACTTCAAATTCCCAGCAGATTCCAAAATGTAACTCATTTCCAGGTAAAAATTACTCTCCAAAGTCAACCCAGACTATAATATTTTGTGGACTTTTTATCCAGGAATTTGTCCAAACCTCTTTTCAATCTTATTATGTTGATCACCACATCCTCCAGCAACAGATTTCACAGCTTAATTATGCGCTGCATAGAACAAAAGTATTCTGCTGGTTATTAGTTCATGGTGTATCCTCTTGTGAAGTTTTTCAGTTTAAACATAAGTACATAAGTAATGCCACACTGGGAAAAGACCAAGGGTCCATCGAACCCAGCATCCTGTCCACGACAGCGGCCAATCCAGGCCAAGGGCACCTGGCAAGCTTCCCAAACATACAAACATTCTATACATGTTATTCCAGGAATTGTGGATTTTTCTCAAGTCCATTTAGTAGCGGTTTATGGACTTGTCCTTTAGGAAACCGTCTAACCCCTTTTTGAAACTCTGCCAAGCTAACCGCCTTCACCACGTTCTCCGGCAACAAATTCCAGAGTTTAATTATGCGTTGGGTGAAGAAACATTTTTTCAGATTTGTTTTAAATTTACTACACTGTAGTTTCATCGCATGCCTCCTAGTCCTAGTATTTTTGGAAACCATGAACAGACGCTTCATATCCACCTGTTCCACTCCACTCATTATTTTATATACCTCTATCATGTCTCCCCTCAGCCATCTCTTCTCCAAGCTGAAAAGCCCTAGCCTCCTTAGTCTTTCTTCATAGGGAAGTCGTCCCATCCCCGCTATCATTTTAGTCGCCCTTCGCTGCACCTTTTCCAATTCCACTATATCTTTCTTGAGATGCGGCGACCAGAATTGAACACAATACTCAAGGTGCGGTCGCACCATGGAGCGATACAATGGCATTATAACATCCTCACACCTGTTTTCTATACCTTTCCTAATAATACCCAACATTCTATGTGCTTTCCTAGCCGCAGCAGCACACTGAGCAGAAGGTTTCAGTGTATTATCGACGACGACACCCAGATCCCTTTCTTGATCCGTAACTCCTAACGTGGAACCTTGCATGACATAGCTATAATTCGGGTTCTTTTTTCCCACATGCATCACCTTGCACTTGCTCACATTAAACGTCATCTGCCATTTAGCCGCTCAGTCTCCCAGTCTCTCGTAAGGTCCTTCTGTAATTTTTCACAATCCTGTCGTGAGTTAACGACTTTGAATAATTTATTTCATCAGCAAATTTAATTACCTCGCTAGTTACTCCCATCTTTAAATCATGTATAAATATATTAAAAAGCAGCGGTCCTAGCACAGACCCCTGAGGAACCCCACTAACTACCCTTCTCCATTGTGAATACTGCCCATTTAACCCCACTCTATGTTTCCTATCCTTCAACCAGTTTTTAATCCACAATAGGACATTTCCTCCTTTCCCATGACCCTCCAATTTCCTCTGTAGCCTTTCATGAGGTACCTTGTCAAACGCCTTTTGAAAATCCAGATACACAATATCAACCGGCTCCCCTTTGTCCACATGTTTGTTTACTCCTCATGATTTTGTATACTTCTATCATATCATCTCTCAGTCATCTTATCTCCAAGTTGAAGAACCTTAACCTGTTTTGATTCTTTTTATAAGGGAGGTGGGATGCAGCTCACTGTGCCAAAAATATCAATATACCATCCACAGGATTTTTTCTTCTATGGTGACTCCTAGCTCAGGACCCAGCATTTTGTACCTGTGATCACTTTCCGCTTGATCACATTAAATTCCATTGGCAATTTACATGCAAAGTCTCACAAGATCTCCCAATCCTTTGACATTTAATGACCTTGAATAATTTCTGTCATTCACAGATTTGATCACCTCACTTGTTACCTCATCTTTTATGAATATTTTAAGCAGCACAGATTCTAGAAGAGACCCTTGGGGTTCTCCATTATCGATTCTTTTCCAGTAAATAATTGAACATTTAGTTCTATCCCTTGTATTCTGTATTTTAGCTAGTTTGCGATCCACAACAGTGCACTGACTCCTATCCCATGATTCTTTAGTTTCCTAAGGAGACCTTTATAAGAGACATGTGTCAAATACCTTGTGAAAATCAAACAATCCAAATATACCATTAGCCACTTGTTTGTTTCTACTGTCAAACAATCTAGAGTGGAATATTCAAATGGGATTTAACCAGGTAGGAAGACTTTTACCAGGTTACATCTTGCTGATCATGGCAAACCCGGATATTCAATGGCACTTTCCCAGAAAGCTGCTCAACACGAGTATCCAGGCAGACTGTCTCTGCACCAGGTAGTGCTGAAACAGTCCATGGGTAGAGTCGGGGCAACGCTGCAATGTACTCATTGCCAATATTTATTCCGCTAACTTAGGCCTGTTGGAATAATGTATTGTGTTTTACATGCATTGTCTGTCAGCAATGTTTTTTTTTCTTTCTCTGTGATTACTCTGTGACCTCTGATGTGAATTGCCTAGAGAGGTCACACCCATGCAACTTCCTGTGGGGATTAGGAACAGCACATGGAGCTCATGATCTCTCCTAAGCTGAGGATCTATGGTGTGAGCATCCATTACCATCTAAGCACATGGAAAGAGCTGATAAACCAAATGTATTATATTATGTATATATAAACCTGCTGAATATATATCTAACTACAAACTGTGAGTAAACAGATGTTTTGTTACTTCAACTTTAAAGTGACTCAGCAGTGAATTATTCTGGGGTGTATGTGAGAGAGATGAAGAAAAGAAATTAACATTTCAAAAGCTGAAGCTGTGTGTATAAAAATCTGCTAATTATTTACTACAAATAATCCAACAAAAGGGTTATGGGCCCAGCCCAGGAATTGAAAAAGGAAGAAGAGAAATATTACCAGGCAGTGAAAAAGCCAAATTTTTTCTCTTAAGTTTTAAAAGAAAGATTCAGTCTGTCTCTCTCTCCCCCCCCCCCCCACACCAAACAGAAAGCCGTGGCTGAGGGAGGAAATTCACCATTTTTCCACTCTCTCAAGATGCCTAAGTTAACTGAACATAATTATAAGCAATGGGAGCTAAGATTCGGATGTCTCCTTCAAGCAAAGAAATTAAGCATATGTTTAGACCAAAACAGAACAGCTGAAAATATGGCTGAATGGGACAATGCAAACTATTATGTGAAGTGCATGTTTTTTGAAGCACTCTCAGAGAAACAAGCCATATTGGTGGAGGCAAAAGATACAGCAAAGGAAATTTTAGATAAACTGAGAACTATGAACAGTGGTGGAAATAAGTATTTGATCCCTTGCTGATTTTGTAAGTTTGCCCACTGACAAAGACATGAGCAGCCCATAATTGAAGGGTAGGTTATTGGTAACAGTGAGAGATAGCACATCACAAATTAAATCCGGAAAATCACATTGTGGAAAGTATATGAATTTATTTGCATTCTGCAGAGGGAAATAAGTATTTAATCCCTCTGGCAAACAAGACCTAATACTTGGTGGCAAAACCCTTGTTGGCAAGCACAGCGGTCAGACGTCTTCTGTAGTTGATGATGAGGTTTGCACACATGTCAGGAGGAATTTTGGTCCACTCCTCTTTGCAGATCATCTCTAAATCATTAAGAGTTCTGGGCTGTCGCTTGGCAACTCGCAGCTTCAGCTCCCTCCATAAGTTTTCAATGGGATTAAGGTCTGGTGACTGGCTAGGCCACTCCATGACCCTAATGTGCTTCTTCCTGAGCCACTCCTTTGTTGCCTTGGCTGTATGTTTTGGGTCATTGTCGTGCTGGAAGACCCAGCCACGACCCATTTTTAAGGCCCTGGCGGAGGGAAGGAGGTTGTCACTCAGAATTGTACGGTACATGGCCCCATCCATTCTCCCATTGATGCGGTGAAGTAGTCCTGTGCCCTTAGCAGAGAAACACCCCCAAAACATAACATTTCCACCTCCATGCTTGACAGTGGGGACGGTGTTCTTTGGGTCATAGGCAGCATTTCTCTTCCTCCAAACACGGCGAGTTGAGTTCATGCCAAAGAGCTCAATTTTTGTCTCATCTGACCACAGCACCTTCTCCCAATCACTCTCGGCATCATCCAGGTGTTCACTGGCAAACTTCAGACGGGCCGTCACATGTGCCTTCCGGAGCAGGGGGACCTTGCGGGCACTGCAGGATTGCAATCCGTTATGTCGTAATGTGTTACCAATGGTTTTCGTGGTGACAGTGGTCCCAGCTGCCTTGAGATCATTGACAAGTTCCCCCCTTGTAGTTGTAGGCTGATTTCTAACCTTCCTCATGATCAAGGATACCCCACGAGGTGAGATTTTGCGTGGAGCCCCAGATCTTTGTCGATTGACAGTCATTTTGTACTTCTTCCATTTTCTTACTATGGCACCAACAGTTGTCTCCTTCTCGCCCAGCGTCTTACTGATGGTTTTGTAGCCCATTCCAGCCTTGTGCAGGTGTATGATCTTGTCCCTGACATCCTTAGACAGCTCCTTGCTCTTGGCCATTTTGTAGAGGTTAGAGTCTGACTGATTCACTGAGTCTGTGGACAGGTGTCTTTCATACAGGTGACCATTGCCGACAGCTGTCTGTCATGCAGGTAACGAGTTGATTTGGAGCATCTACCTGGTCTGTAGGGGCCAGATCTCTTACTGGTTGGTGGGGGATCAAATACTTATTTCCCTCTGCAGAATGCAAATAAATTCATATACTTTCCACAATGTGATTTTCCGGATTTAATTTGTGATGTGCTATCTCTCACTGTTACCAATAACCTACCCTTCAATTATGGGCTGCTCATGTCTTTGTCAGTGGGCACACTTACAAAATCAGCAAGGGATCAAATACTTATTTCCACCACTGTATGCAACTACATATGCAAAACAGCAACCAATTTGGTTGGCAGAGTTGAATGAAACCAAATTAAGGGATAAAAGTAAGTGTAATGATCACATTATGCATCTTATGTCTTCATTTCAAAAGCTAGAACTTTCTGGAATTCCCATGTGTGATGCATTGAAAAGAGCATTTCTTTTTACCTCACTATCAAAGAAATTTGATGTTTTTAGGTCTGTGAATGAAGCCATTGAAGGGCAATCGTTTGAACAGGCAGCATCAAAACTGAGGCAGGAATGCATAATTAATGATTCTGAGGAGATGTGTTCTCAAAGACAGTCAGAGAGAAATGAAACAAATTTCTTGGCAAAGAATAGAGGAAGGCGGAGCTATGGGAAAACTCCACCCAAGGGCAAGCTGATTTGCTACTCATGTGGAAAGGAGGGACATGTATCTAAATGGTGTAAGGAAACACAAAACACCCCCTCTAGCTCACCTAAGCCAATGGAACAAAAGAATTTTCCAAGCAGGAAGTGTACAAAGGACAATGATAAACATAAGAGCTTTCTAATGGCAGAAAAATCTTTGACTATGGTAAATAATAATTCAAATGAAAGTACTTGGATTTTGGATTCGGGGAGCACATGCCATTTAACCAATTGTAAGGATTTCTTTCAGGAAATGTGTCCAGAAGAAGGTATTCTTAATACTGCAAACGCAGGGACTGCTAAGATCCAAGCAAAAGGCATTGGATTCTTAAAATGCAAAGTGTCTAATGAAGTTAAAGAAATTCCTGTAAGTGATGTCTTGTATATTCCCCAAGCAGTTTGCAATATGCTTAGTGTATCTACATTAGATAAGAAGGGATTTGTGATTCATTTTGAAAACAGTAAGTGCACAATCTCTAAAAATGATGAAGTGTATGCTGAAGCTTTTATGCATAATGATATTTATAAACTGAGCATTTCAGGTGAAGACTCACATATGGCGCAAGTAAGGAAGAATGATGGTAAATGTAGCCTGGAAATCTGGCACCGCCGCCTGGGACATCGTGATTTTAAGGTGATCCAGGATCTTTACAGTAAGCAACTTGCTACAGGCATTGAAATAAGTGCAGATACTGGTAAAATGGAGAAATGCATAGACTGTGTTACTCAAAAAGGTGTGAGACCCTCATTTCCTGCATACACAGGAAGTAGGAGTAATAAAGTACTGGACTTAATACACAGTGACTTATGTGGACCGTTTAATATCCCATCATTGGGAAATAACAGATTTGTGCTAATATTCTTGGATGATTTCTCTAGATACTGTGTGGCCTATTTGCTGAAAGAAAAAAGTCAAGTCACAGACATGCTGAAGAAATACGTAGCCATGGTGAGCAATAAATTTGAAAGAAAACCAAAGGTTCTTCAGACCGACAATGGTGGTGAGTTCACTTCACAAAGCATGCGCACATTTCTAGAACAAGAAGGCATTCAGCATATCACAACAGTAGCTTATACACCAGAGCAAAATTCTGTTGCAGAGAGAAAATTTAGGTCACTTGTGGAAATGACCAGATGTATGCTGTCAGATAGCAATCTCCCTAAAAGACTATGGGGGGAAGCCATTCTCACAGCAGTGTACCTACAAAACAGAATGCCAACTAAAGGCGCTGAGCGCACACCACATGAGACATGGCATGGTAGGAAGCCAAACCTGTCACACATAAGAACATTTGGAAGTACAGCATATGCTCATGTACCAAAGCAAAGAAGGCATAAGCTGGATTCCACAACAGAAAGGGGCATTTTAGTTGGCTATGCTCCAGGACACAAAGGATATAGAATTTTGAATCTGAAAACTGGCATTGTTGGCATAAGACATGTTACATATTTTGATGAAAACAAAAGGGTTGATAAAGGCTGGATTATCCCAGATGAGCCTTATCATCCAGAATATGAAACTAGAACCATAATAGACATGCCAGTGTATATAAATGCCATACCAAGGCAGATGTCTGAAAGCAACTCACCTGTATCTAACGAGGAACAGGCAGAGGAAGCAGACACAGAAAGGATCATTGCAGAAGACAGTACAGTTGGAGAAGGGGAATCAATTGGAGAAGGACTCTCAGATTTAGAGGATGCGGAAAGGTCAGACCAACCTGTTGTCAGACGCTCATCCAGGGAAAACAAAGGTGTTCCACCCCCAAGACTGTCTTACCTAACAAAGTCAGCAGAAGCTCAAGAGCCCTTAACATGGGATGAGATTGAGAAAATGCCAGCAGAAGAAGCTGCTGAATGGTGTAAAGCTGCACAAGAAGAAATTGATGCATTGCATAAAAATAAAACTTGGATTCTTACAAAATTACCTCCTGGCAAGAAAGCTATAGGATGCAAATGGGTATTCAAGTTAAAAAGGAATGCACAAGGAAAAGTGGAAAGGTATAAAGCCAGATTAGTCGCAAAGGGATATCTTCAAAAATATGGAGAAGATTTTGATGAAGTGTTTGCACCTGTAGTGAAACACACGACAATTAGAACACTTCTGAGCATTGCAGTCTCAAAAGGCATGCAAGTCAACCACATTGATGTGAAAACAGCATTTCTTCATGGAGATATAACTGAAGACTTGTACATGGAACAGCCAACAGGTTTCATAAATACAAAACAAAGACAGCTAGTGTGTAAATTAAACAAAGGTCTTTATGGATTAAAGCAAAGTGCAAAATGTTGGAATGACAAATTGCATGAAATATTGACAAATTTAGGATTTAAGCAAGGTGAAGCAGATAAATGCTTGTACACTAGGTGCAGAAATGGTCAATATGCATACATTTTAGCTTTTGTTGATGATCTGCTCATTGCAAGCGAAAGTGAGCAAGAGTACAAGGACATTGTAAAATATTTAAACCTGAATGTTGAGATAAAAGAACTTGGTAATGTGTCATACTATCTTGGTATAGAAATTGAGAAACAAAATGATGGTTCTTATCTTCTAATATATTGTACAATCAGGGACTCAAATATACTACCGGAGCCTTCGTGTTATAAATTACAAATTTGCTCCAGACTGTTGAAATACAAAACTCTTTATTGAACACATGCGCTTCAAAACCTGCTCATGTGCATTTTAAAATCTGTAAATACACACACAACTCTCTTCTGTCTTTCATACCCATTCACTCCTGTATCGTGTCTGCTTAGTGACTCTATAAGCGTTTAAAGTTTTATACAACTTGCTGTTTTGAATATTATTGCACTGCACATTATATTTCACATTTTACATTCCTCAAATAAATATCACAGTGTTACACAAAATTAAAGGCAAACATCCTTTGTAATTCTGCTGTCTTTGATCTTCCAGTTTCCCTTTCTTACAATGTCTATTTTGAGGGTTTGCAAAAAGTCTCCAGTGCTTTCCTCAATAAATAAATGAGTCTGCTTTCAATACTCTTCAGGCACTACGTTGGAGGAATGAGTTACTCATGGTAAAATTTGCTGTGGTCCTTAACCAAACGTCGGTTCCTCTTATCTTCTAAGCCAGAAGCAGAAAATAAATGAGCTTATTGAAAGTTTAGGTATGCAAGATGCCCAAGTTGTAAGCACTCCCATGATCACTGATTTTCTGAAGGATGAAACAGTAAGAGAACCTTTACCAGATAACATCCAATATAGATCAGCCATAGGTAAGCTTTTATATCTGACTACCACATACAGGGCTGATATAGCAAATGCAGTAGGAATTTTGAGCAGAAGGGTCAGCTCACCTACCAAATCAGATTGGACTGCAGTTAAAAGGATGGTAAGGTATTTAAAAGGTACCATTGATTGTAAATTAAAGATTTCAGCCAATAGTAATCCAAAACTAATATGTTACTGTGATTCAGATTGGGCAGGGGATCATTCTGATTATAAATCCACAAGTGGATATGTGTTTATGTATGGAAATGTACAAATTTCTTGGGCCAGTCATAAACAAAGTATTGTGAATCTGTCTTCTACAGAAGCTGAATATGTGGCTGTATCAGAAGCATGCAGAGAACTGATGTGGATTGAAAAACTTTTGCTGGATTTTGGAATAGATGAACAGAGATCAATCCAGATAATGGAAGATAATCAGAGCTGCATCAGGCTGTCACAGAATGACAAGGTTCAGTCACGCACCAAGCACATCGCAACGAAATATCACAACGTGCGAGAGCTGGCGAAAGAAGGGGTTATCAGTCTACACTATTGTCACACCAGTGAGATGACAGCTGCCATCATGACCAAACCGTTACCCAGAGAACGTTTTGAGAATCTGCGAATAAAGCTTGGACTTTGTATGAATTAATAATTGCATGACAGTTATGCATGAGAAGGGGTTTGTTGGAATAATGTATTGTGTTTTACATGCATTGTCTGTCAGCAATGTTTTTTTTTCTTTCTCTGTGATTACTCTGTGACCTCTGATGTGAATTGCCTAGAGAGGTCACACCCATGCAACTTCCTGTGGGGATTAGGAACAGCACATGGAGCTCATGATCTCTCCTAAGCTGAGGATCTATGGTGTGAGCATCCATTACCATCTAAGCACATGGAAAGAGCTGATAAACCAAATGTATTATATTATGTATATATAAGCCTGCTGAATATATATCTAACTACAAACTGTGAGTAAACAGATGTTTTGTTACTTCAACTTTAAAGTGACTCAGCAGTGAATTATTCTGGGGTATATGTGAGAGAGATGAAGAAAAGAAATTAACATTTCTAAAGCTGAAGCTGTGTGTATAAAAATCTGCTAATTATTTACTACAAATAATCCAACAAGGCCAACTAAAACATATAGTAACATAGTAACATAAGGCTCATTTTATCTAGGTTCTTATCTGGGTATGGTTTGAATATCAGCCAGGACCCAGATAAATCTCAGCAGTCGGGTGTACCTGGATATTCAGCACTGTCTTCCAGGTAAGCTGCGGTGCCGAATATCTGGGAATAAAAAGCCAGCATTTCAAAATATAACAGCTGACCACTGTGGGCTAAATATTGACCAGCTAATAAACTGGTAAGCAAAGACTAAGCTGTGATGAATCCATAATGTTTCATTATTATTAAGCCAGGTCTATTTATATGATCTGTAATTTTGTTTTTGTTGTTGTTTTTGGACTTTAATATAACAGTTAAGTTCTGGAACTTGATGCCAGAGGATATGGTTACAGCGATTAACAGCATATCTAGGTTTAATGGGTTGGATAAGTTCCTGGAGGGATAGTCCATAATCTGTTGTTTAGATAAACATGGGGGGAGCCAGTGCTGTCCCTGAGATTGGCAACATGGAATCTTGCTACTGTCTGTGCTTCTGCCAGGTACTTGTGACCAGTGGCGTAGCTACAGGGGGCCACAGGAGCCTGGGCCCCTCTAAATTTGCTCTGGGCCTCTGGCTTGGCTGGTGAGGGTTCCCAACCCCCACCAGATGAAGCCTTCGTCCAGCACTGGTCTCCAGCACCCCGCATTACCTGCCCTGCTCTCTCTTCTCTTCATGGTCCAAGCATGCTGGATGTGAGGGGAAGAGACAGCTGTGCAGACAATGCAGCATTGCTGGAGAACAGCACTGGATGAAGGTTTCAGCTGGCGAGGGTTGGGGACAATGGGTGGCAGTGGGGGGCAGGTGGCTGTGGGGCAGCAGACCAAAATGCCCCCCCCCCCCCCACTTTGGGCTCTGACCCTCTCCCACCTCAAGGTCTGGCTACGCCCCTGCTTGTGACCTGGATTGGCCACTGTTGGAAGCAGGATACTGGGCTAGATGCACCATTGGTCTGACCCAGTTTTGCTATCCTCAAGTTCTTATGTTATTACCTAATATAGCTTCAACCATTGTGCTTGACATTGAAGTCAGGCTCATCAGTCTATTGTTTACCAAATCACCTCTGGATCCCTTTCTAAAGACTAGTGTTACATTGGCCATCCTCCTTTCCTCTGGTATTTATGCCCTTTTGAATGATAGAATAGATACATCAAAAAGGCGGTAAATAAATCCTAATAAATAAATACAGAGAAATAAGTGAATTTGCTGTTTATAGGAAAATCTCTAGTATGTTTTCAAACGTATCTGTGATAATTGTCAGGTTCTGAAATTTCTTCCTATCAACCAGCACCAGTGACCCCATCTGTTCCCTCTCCTCCAGGTCCCACGCTCCGTGTGTAGTAACAGCTGTCCTCCAGGATACAGGAAGGTTTCACAGAAAGGACGACCTGTCTGCTGCTTCCACTGTGTCCCCTGTCCTGAGGGAGAGATCTCTAATGAAACTGGTGAGACCTACTTCAGTGATGAAACTGAGAAAAGTGAGAATGGGGGAGAAAGAGGGAGACACAAAACCATGCAATACTCCCAAACCAGTGATGTAAAGCAAAGAGATGTGACTAGTAGTCTCTTGCTCTGGACCTCCAGATCCTTTAGTGTGGAAAGAGTTTTTGCCTTTATAGTTACCGTGTATTAACCAAATACAGTAAATAGTTCTCTGCTGCATATAGTGTGAAGTAAAAGAGATATAGAATAAGATTAGAGAGGGGGTATGAGATAAGAGAAGGAGGAAAAGAGAATAAAAAGCTGCGGCAGAGAACAACAGTTATGTTATATTATACATTACTTCTAGTCCGCAAATACCCGAACGGTTCTATGCGGATTACAAGTAAAAAAAAGAACTGGCCAAACAAAATCCAGGAAATTACACATTCCAAAACAATAATAATGAACTAATTAGACAAAATATTTACCAAATAGCTAAGTTTTTAAGTTTTTACAAAATGTCAAATAACTAGTGTCAATTCGGATTCCCAAAGGTAGAGAATTCCACAATACAACAGACTGATAATAAAGTAAAGAATTAAATATGGACTTAAATTTGAGTTGTCTAACAGAAGGAAAATGTAAAAAGCATCAAATTACGATATTATAAGGAGAGTTGGTATGGAGTAAACTAGCCCAGTCTCAGAGATAGAGAGGTGCTAAGAGTGGGAAAAGGAAAAAGATAGTGGGACAAAAGCAGAGACAGAGAAGGTGAAGGGCAGAGAGATTGAAATTAAAAAATTTCTTATTGCTGTAATTATTGCTAATGATATTAATTAATTGTACTGAATATTTCTACCCTTTCATTTATTTCTCCATAACTATATTGGTTTTGCAAACAACTGGAGTCTCTGCAAATCAAGAATAATCTACTGAGTCAATATTCAACCCACGATGATCAGAATGTTATTAGATACCAGCCATTCATGGTCTTTTCATACCTGAGTATTTGGTGCTGGGTCATATCTAGTTACCGGTGCCAAATTTCCATTTTTAATGCAGCTACCAGCACTTATATTTAGACTAGTACCCAAATGGATATGATAGTTGGAGTACTATAATTTGTTGTGAGTTCACCCAGGCAGCTGCCTAGTCATTACCAAAGATCAGGGCAACACCCTGCACATAACAATATTTATGGATTTTTAGAACCAGGATCCCAGGACTGGATAACTTCAGGAGACTGTTAGCTATACCACTCGTACCATTAGTCTCTCACTCTCTCAGTCAATAATGCAGAGCACACCTATAATTATGCTTTGAATCAACTCACTTTTCTGAATAACTTTGGTGAATCAAGTAATGGGACAATCTTTCAGCAGAGGCAGCCTCTTAAGAGAAAGCTTACTATTAACAATAGTCCAAGTGGGGCCTCACCAATGACTTGTAGAGGGGTATCAACACCTCCTTTCTTCTGCTGGTTATGCCCCTCTCTACGCAGCCTAGGCCCTAGCCAGAAGGATGCTAGGCTGCATAGAGAGGGGCATAACCAGAAGAAGAAAGGAGGTGTTGATGCCCCTCTACAAGTTGTTGGTGAGGCCCCACTTGGAGTATTGTGTTCAGTTTTGGAGGCCGTACCTTGCTAAAGATGTAAAAAACTGGAAGCGGTGCAAAGAAAAGCTACAAAAATGGTACGGGATTTGCGTTGAAAACCATACAAGGAGAGACTTGCTGACCTGAACATGTACACCTTAGAGGAAAGGAGAAACATGATACAGACGTTCAAATATTTGAAAGGTATTAATCCGCAAATGAACCTTTTTCGGAGATGGGAAGGCGGTAGAACTAGAGGACATGAATTGAGGTTGAAGGGAGGCAGACTCAGGAATAATGTCAGGAAGTATTTTTTCACGGAGAGGTGGTGGATATGTGGAATGCCGTCCCGCGGGAGGTGGTGGAGATGAAAACGGTAATGGAATTCAAACATGCGTGGGATAAAATACAAAGGAATTCTGTTTAGAAGGAATGGCTCCGCGGAATCTTAGCGGAGATTGGGTGGCGACACCGGTAATTGGAAAACAAAATGGGAGCTGGGCAGACTTCTACGGTCTATGCCCTGATTGTGACTGAATAGATAGGGATGGGCTGGAGTGTAAATTTTAAGGGGATTCAACGTTAGCTTCAGAACTTAGTACAAGAACAGCGCTGGTTAGACTTCTACGGTCTGTGCCCTGAGAAAGACAAGGACAAATCAAACTCGGGTATACATATAAATTATCAGATACCTTGTAAATGTAACAGTATTTACAAAAACCTTCCATTTCCTATTTTATTTTCATCCTCGATGAGAACAATGATGTCCTCTATCTCTCTTTCCTGGTAAATTAGAAAGTGACAGCAACACGTAGAATTAAATTTAATACAAGTTTTAGTGATCTCTCCCTTGCTCGGGGACTCAAAATTCCTGCGTTTTCAAGACTTAATACTTGGAGAAAGGAAAGTATTCTGGTGCCGATAACACCAAGGAACTTGAAATGGAGAGTTCACTAAAATACTACTCTTTCCTCAGTAATCAACGATGTCACTGAAAATATAATCTGAACTACTATGGGTGGAGACCTTGGTATTTTTCTTACACACACTTTAAGTTTAAAACTCCCTGAGCTCTCTTCAGATAACTATCCAGATAAAGTTAGGACAACCTTTTTGCTAATTTAACCGAGTTAGTGGAATGAATGTTGCCGTTAACTAGGTAGCTCGTGGTTCCACCCAGACTCTGCTCCTGGACCACCCCAGCACACTCTGATGAGGCAGTTTGACCAGATTTTCAGTGGCACAATCCAGATAAATGCTGTTGAAAATCTGGGTATGACCCAGTGAGTGGGACTTGTCTGGGGAGGAAGCACTCCTACCTGCATAAATTCCACAGAATATTAGATATAGAGAGAGATTTCTATCTCTTTTTCTGTATATGATCTATTTAAGAACATACATATTGCCATGCTGATATTGTCTTTGTTGCCCTTTCAGGCTGGTGTAGTATTGTATTCCCAGTGACTGAGTCACTGGAACAGGAGTTTGCAACCCAACCCTAGAGACACACCAAGTCAGTCTAGTTTTCAAGATACTCACAATGAATATGCATAAGATTAATTTGCATGTATTACCTCTATCACATCCAAATCTATCTGATGCATATGCATTGTGGGTATCTTGGAAACCAGTCTGGCTTGGTATGTCCCAAGGACTGGGTTGAGAACCCCAGCACTAGAATGATGTCAGAGGTGGAATGTGCTCATCTGACAGATATCTACTTATCTAGAGCAGCGATTTCATTTGGATCCTTAGTAACACAGCATCCTAGTCCATACAGCATTGCTTTTCAAGTTACCCTCCATGTTCCTCTTCTCTGTGGCCACCCTGTGACTTCTAAATGCACGTCCTTATCTCTGTGCCCTATGAAATGCATGTGCATTACTGTCAGATAGCTATATCTGCGCCTGGCTCATGGACTCAAGGTATCCATGGTGCTCCTGGTTGGGGAACAGTTTTTGTTCCCAGTTCACCATCAGCTGAGTCGAGGAGATTATCAGCCTCTCCAAAATATGGTATCTTTGTCTCTTCCCCCATATTTTCTCCACACTTAAAAATCTACCCACAGATAAAATTGTTATACCCTAACGATCTCTTGCTATTGTTCGATCGCCCTATCATTTCCCCACTGTTACATTCCATAGTTTCTATTCCCCTAATGTTGTTTTGACTTGACTTTGTCTTCCCATAACTCTTCACAATGTAACCCATAATCGTACTGTAACAAATTGTATTTCCATCATTCACAATGTATTGTAAGCCACACTGAGCCCGCAAATAGGTAGGACAATGTGGGATACAAATGCAATAAATAAATAAATAAATAAGAAGTAATTTTGATGATGTCCTCACTCATGCATGTAGGCATACGTATCACAAAGAATGTATATGGAGATTTCAGTGCACTTACATTTCTATACGCATACTTCATGCAATTACATAGTAACATAGTAGATGCACTCATATCTTGGGGGGTGAAAATCAGTGTTTCCTCTAAGCTGTACAGAAAGGCGGTATATCAAATCAATCTCATCTCCTTTCCCTTTCTGATGCTCTGATTCCTCCACCTACTCCCTCCATTGTCCAATCCTCCCCTGATCCACCTGCTATGGTATAATTCTATACCTCCATGGTCCAATTCCCCACCACCACCACATACACACACACAGCCTCCTTCTCTGGTGTGATCCTCTCCCATATCTCTTTCCCTGGTCTGATCCTCACAGATCCCCCCTCTGAAGTGCAGTCCTCTTCCATACACCCTTCATTGTCTGATACTCCTCTGTTGTCATATCCGCCCCTTCCCCAGTGGCTGCAATCCCCTGATCCTCCCCCCCCCCCCGACCCCCTAGAGATCTCCGAGATTACTTGAATCAGAGGTAGTCTCATGGTATTACCGCTAGGGGTCAGCTTTCCACTTAAGAGCAATTTGAAGCCATAAGGAAGAGATCAGGCCAAGGAGGTGGTATGAGGGGAGGATTGGACCATGGAGGGAGGATCTGAACTAGGAAGCGGGAGAGTCCTGACCAGTATTCAGCCAGGATCTCCATAACTGTGTTATGTGGGTCCTGGCTGAATATCAGCTGGAACCTGTTAACTGTCAACATCCAGCAAATGCCTAGTTATAGTTAGATATTAAATACTGGGTCTAATTTTGTCAGCAACAGTCAGCACTGAAAAAAAATGCTGATTGCTGCTGAGTCAGTCAGTGGCACAGTTGGGAATGAATGGTCCCTGAGCAGAAAAATTAAGATGGGCTCCCAAGGTAATAGGGACTGGAGGTAGGAGAGGATGCACATTTCTGTTTTTCCTTAACTTTCTCCAGAGTCACCTGTCCTTTTGACATGTCTTCTCTCTCTATTTCCAGCATTTTTCTTTTCTGTATGTACCTATCCATCCTGTCTAGTGTTTCCCTTCTGTGTATCTATTCAGTATCTTTTCTCTTGTCCCTTTGTCTAGCATCCCCCTCTATGTCCCTATGCCTTCACTTGTCCATAGGAGCTAACTTTTCAAAATGATTGAAGGTGCTAAACTCAATGGGAATTATCCTTTCCTGAACACAGATAAAGACAAAGAGCTGGTTCCCATGCTTGTATCCAGTATTGGCCCGCTATGTCCCCGTCCCTATGTTTCCTCAATGACCAGCTCTCCTTTGTGTTCCTGCCCCCCCCCCCCCCATGTTCAGCTTCTTTCTTTTGTCTTCCCTTCCTCCTGCATCCCCACCTTACGTGGTTTGGCATCTCTCCCTCCCTCTGTTGGTCCAGCATCTTATCTTTCCTCCTGTCTCCCCTGGTCTAGTCTATCTCTTCTCTCCACTCGTCCCCACCAGCATCTGCCCCCTCTCTTCCCTCTCCCCTTTGCTCCAGGTCTCTCTCTCTCATTCTCTTTCTTTCCTACACTCCCCCAGCTCCTGTCCAGCATCTCTCCCCCTCTCTTTCCCTTTACTTTGCTAAGGTCTCTCTCTTTCTTTCTCTGTTTTCCCTTTGCTTCTATCCCCAGCATTTCTCCCCCTCCACTGGCCAGTTTGGCATCTCTCCAACCCTCCTCCCCCGCACAGATATGGCATCTTTCCCTTCCTTCCTGTCCCCCTCCTCTCTCCATCTCCCCATAGCCATGTGAGTTTAGCATCTCTCTAGCTTCCTCCCCCCCCCCCCCCTCCATCCCACTGATTCTCCCCATGCTGCAGCCGGTCACAGCCTAGAGTGCACTGAAAGCTGCCTCTCTGGCTGTGGAACCTTTCCCACAGGAAGTTGCATCAGAGAAGTAGAACATAGCGTAGGAAAGGCTGCTAGCAGCACTGTCTCTGCAACAAACTACTGCTGCTTATGGAAGACAAGTAGTGGAGGAGCTGGAGTGATGCCAACCTGGGGAGGGGGAGGAGGGAGGGAAGGTACAACTGTAGGCAGTGCTGGGCATTTGGCTCACTCAATGGCAGCTATTCCCCTGGGCTCAGTATTGACCCCTATGCTCATAAATTTAGACCAGCCATTCATTATATTTCTAAGCCTGATTTTGAGCCTAGTACTGAAAATTAGTACTAAGCTCTTAACTTTTTTCCCCACCCTAAACCCACTCCTGTTGCTACCCACTTTTAATGTTCCTTAATTTAGAAATTTAGAGAAATTTGGAGTATAGACTTAGGCATGTAGCCCTCGTAAATCATCAATTTAGGAATATAACTCTCAAAGTTAGGAGTGCAAATCTTTTGAATATCAGGCACTTTATGAATAGCAGATTATGCTTTTCTGGTATGAAATCAAGACAAGTTATTTATGGATATGGTTAGGAAGTTTATACGGTGAGGAAAAAGTCCAGGACTTAGTTTCCAGAAAGTCTTTGCAGAAGGAATGCAGCAAATTGTATATGGTACAGTATGTTCACCCCAGATAGCATTCTCAATTATTTGCATTGTTCATTTTTCTTCACAAAGTTGATCCACATGAAAAAGGGTAAAGGGCATGGACTTGATATATCACCTTTCTGTGATACAATCACCTTTGGCCTCTAGACAAAGGAGGCAACAGGGCCTGCTGATCTCTTTTAGGAAAGCCCGGAGATGGTGGAGAGGATTGATACAGGCTTCTCATATGGTTTCTCCCTTTATTAATATTTGTGCAAACCCAGATTTCCCATGGGGGGGGGGGGGGGCGTGGAAGAATAGGTTTTCAGAAGTGGAGAGAGAATGAATGCAAGACTATAGGATATCTATTACATGTAAACGGAAGGCAGTTCCCCTCATTCGATGTTCCCAATGCCTATCTGATCTTTTACCTCCAAATCAGGTATTACTATGTGTCACTGAACAGTAAATAAGAAGACAGTTTGTAACCAACACAGCTGGA
The DNA here is from genome assembly GCF_901765095.1 of Microcaecilia unicolor. Taxonomy (NCBI): domain Eukaryota; kingdom Metazoa; phylum Chordata; class Amphibia; order Gymnophiona; family Siphonopidae; genus Microcaecilia; species Microcaecilia unicolor. The sequence goes on along the minus strand of NC_044032.1, from coordinate 250,847,600 downwards.
CAAGGAATTTACATCTCTCCCACCAAATTTAATAATAAAACTAAATGGTATGGAGCTGGGAGAAACATAAGAAGAGAACATTTAGACAGTCTTGGAGATGCATGATCCTAAGACATTGTGCAAGATATTGATACTATGGGTAAGGAACACCAATTTGATAACATATTGATATATGTGACTAATATTGTGTATCAGGACACTTAAAGGTCGATTCTATAAACTGGCCACTCACTTTTACATGCCCTGTGCAGTGTGATGGGCTCTTCAGCATCCAGACCACGGTACTCCTCAGGTGAAGCGAAGATATTTACCTGTGGCAGGTATTCCCTGAGGACAGCAGGCCTTATATTTTCACAATTGGATAATGCAATCCCACGTTGCCCAGTCCAGAGCTTCTAACAAGCTTAAACAGAGCTCTGTGGAGCATGAGAGCCACTCCACCGTGCATGCATGAATGCCTTTCCGCCTGCCGCAAGAGCGCACTTACTGCAGTTAGATACTACAGCATAAAAAAAGGAAAAATAGGAGACAACTCCAAAGGGAGGCAGGTGGGTTTGAGAGAATATAAGGTCTGTTGTTCTCAGAGAATACCAGCTACAGGTAAGAATCTTCACTTTCTCCAAGGACAAGCTAGCCAGAATTCTCACAATTGGGATATCAAGGCTCAATGAAAACAACAAACGTTGGTCAATTGGGCCTCGCAAACTAACAGTGCAGCCTGGAACAGAATAAAATGGGCCAAGTGGAGCTGGATTCTAGACCCCAAATAGATTTTGCAACACTATCTGCCTGAACTGTCGCATCGGGTATCCTGTTCAAGGCAGTAATGAGATGTGAATATATGGACTGAAGATCATGCCACAGCCTTACAAATTTCTTCAATAGAAGCTGACTGCAAGTAGGCTACCAATGCATCCATGGCTCTGACATTGTGAGCCTTGATATGACCCTCCAGAGTCAGACCAGGCTGGGCATAAGTGAAGGAAATGCTATTTGCTAGCCAATTAGAGATGGTGCATTTCCTGATGGCGACCCCCATCCTGTTGTTATCAAAAGAAACAAAAAGTTGGGCAGACTGTCTGTGGGGCCTGGTCTGTTCCATATAGTAGGCCAATGCTTGCTTGCAGTCCAAGGTGTGCAAGGCGCTTTCGCCAGGATGGGCATGAGGTTGGAGAAAGAATGTTGGCAAGACTATCGACTGGTTCAGTGGAACTCTGACACCACCTTTGGCAGGAACTTAGGGTGCATGCGGATTACTCTGCTGTGATAACTTAGTATAAGCTGCATCCACTACTACAGCCTGAAGCTCACTGACCCTATAAGCTGAAGTAACAACCACCTAGAAAATGATCTTCAAGATCAAGTACTTCAGATGGCAGGAATTCAAAAGGAGCATGCATCAGCTGGGTGAGAACAAAGTTGAGGTCCCATGACACAGGCGTAGGTTTGAAAGTGGGCTTTGACAAAAGCAAACCTCTCATGAAGCGAACAACTAAAGGCTGTCCAGAGATGGGCTTACTCTCTACACATTGATGCTAAGCACTAATTGCACTGAGGTGAACCCTTACGAAGTTGGTTTTAAGACAAGACTCGGAAAGTTGTAGAAGGTATTCAAACAGGGTCTGTGTAGGACAAGAGAGGGGATCTAGGGCCTTGTCATCACACCAGATGGCAAACCTCCTCCATTTAAGAGTAACACCTCTTGGTGGAATCTTTCCTGGAAGCCAGCAAGACCTGGGAGACACCCTCTGAAAGACCCAAGGAATCAAATTCTAGGCTCTCAACATCCAGGCTGTGAGGGCCAGAGACTGAAGGTTGGGATACAGAAGCAATCTGCATGATAACTCCAGAAGAAGAGGGAACCAGATCTGCCAAGGCCAGTACATTGTGATCAAGATCATGGTCCCATGGTCTTGCTTGAGTTTCAGCAGTCTTCCCCACAAGAGGAATGAGAGGATATGTATACAGAAGGCCTGTCCCCCAATGAAGGAGGAAGACATCCAACGCTAGTCTGTCGTGGGCCTGAAGCCTGGAAAAGAACTGAGGGACCTTGTGATTCACGTGAGTGGCAAACATCCACCAAGGGGTGCTCCATGCTTGGAAAATCTTGCAGGTAATGCCCATGTGGAGAGACCAGTCATGTGGTTGCATAACCCTGCTCAGCCTGTTGGCCAGACTGTTGTTTTTGCCCGCCAGATAAGTGGCTCGAAGGAACATGCCATGCCAGCGAGCCCAGTGCCACATCCAGATGGTCTCCTGACAGAGGGTGTGATCCAGTGCCCCCTTGCTTGTTGGTGTAATACATGGCAACCTGATTGTTTATTTGAATGAGTACAATTTGGTGAGACAGCCGATCTATGAAAGCCTTTAGAGCATTCCAGATCACCTGGAGCTCCAGGAGATTGATCTGGAGATATGTTTCCTGAGCGGACCAAGTTCCTTGAGTGTGTGAAGCCCATCCACATGAGCTCCCCAACCCAGGAGAGACGTATCCTTCGTCAGTACTTTTTGCAGCTGAGGAATTTGAAATGACAGTCCCAGAGTCAAACTGGATCAAATGGTCCACCAGAACAGGGAGCGAACAAGCTCTGGGGACACTCAGATGACATCTTCCAGACCTCCTGTGGCTTGACACCATTGGGAGACTAAAGTCCATTGGGCTGATCTCATATGAAGGCATGTCATGGGAGTCAAATAAACTGTGGAGGCTGTGTGGCCATGATCTGCTGAGAGGCTCGAACCTGAGAAGTCAGCATGACTACATCTGCTCTTAGCACTGGGAGAAAGGCTTGAACCTCCTGCGTATTGAGCTCGGCTCCAATGAAATCCAATTGCTGCAGGGTGAAGATGGGATTTGGGGTAGTTTAAAATGAATCCCAGCAGCTTGAACACCTGAAGTGTTCTGCATGAACCTTCCGAAAACCGTCCAACGTGCTCTTCACTAGCCAATCATCGAGGTAAGGGAACACATGCACCCCCAGCCTGCATAGCGATGCTGCGACTACTACTAGGTACAGTGGTGGAAATAAGTATTTGATCCCTTGCTGATTTTGTAAGTGTGCCCACTGACAAAGACATGAGCAGCCCATAATTGAAGGGTAGGTTATTGGTAACAGTGAGAGATAGCACATCACAAATTAAATCCGGAAAATCACATTGTGGAAAGTATATGAATTTATTTGCATTCTGCAGAGGGAAATAAGTATTTGATCCCCCACCAACCAGTAAGAGATCTGGCCCCTACAGACCAGGTAGATGCTCCAAATCAACTCGTTACCTGCATGACAGACAGCTGTCGGCAATGGTCACCTGTATGAAAGACACCTGTCCACAGACTCAGTGAATCAGTCAGACTCTAACCTCTACAGAATGGCCAAGAGCAAGGAGCTGTCTAAGGATGTCAGGGACAAGATCATACACCTGCACAAGGCTGGAATGGGCTACAAAACCATCAGTAAGACGCTGGGCGAGAAGGAGACAACTGTTGGTGCCATAGTAAGAAAATGGAAGAAGTACAAAATGACTGTCAATCGACAAAGATCTGGGGCTCCACGCAAAATCTCACCTCGTGGGGTATCCTTGATCATGAGGAAGGTTAGAAATCAGCCTACAACTACAAGGGGGGAACTTGTCAATGATCTCAAGGCAGCTGGGACCACTGTCACCACGAAAACCATTGGTAACACATTACGACATAACGGATTGCAATCCTGCAGTGCCCGCAAGGTCCCCCTGCTCCGGAAGGCACATGTGACGGCCCGTCTGAAGTTTGCCAGTGAACACCTGGATGATGCCGAGAGTGATTGGGAGAAGGTGCTGTGGTCAGATGAGACAAAAATTGAGCTCTTTGGCATGAACTCAACTCGCCGTGTTTGGAGGAAGAGAAATGCTGCCTATGACCCAAAGAACACCGTCCCCACTGTCAAGCATGGAGGTGGAAATGTTATGTTTTGGGGGTGTTTCTCTGCTAAGGGCACAGGACTACTTCACCGCATCAATGGGAGAATGGATGGGGCCATGTACCGTACAATTCTGAGTGACAACCTCCTTCCCTCCGCCAGGGCCTTAAAAATGGGTCGTGGCTGGGTCTTCCAGCACGACAATGACCCAAAACATACAGCCAAGGCAACAAAGGAGTGGCTCAGGAAGAAGCACATTAGGGTCATGGAGTGGCCTAGCCAGTCATCAGACCTTAATCCCATTGAAAACTTATGGAGGGAGCTGAAGCTGCGAGTTGCCAAGCGACAGCCCAGAACTCTTAATGATTTAGAGATGATCTGCAAAGAGGAGTGGACCAAAATTCCTCCTGACATGTGTGCAAACCTCATCATCAACTACAGAAGACGTCTGACCGCTGTGCTTGCCAACAAGGGTTTTGCCACCAAGTATTAGGTCTTGTTTGCCAGAGGGATTAAATAGTTATTTCCCTCTGCAGAATGCAAATAAATTCATATACTTTCCACAATGTGATTTTCCGGATTTAATTTGTGATGTGCTATCTCTCACTGTTACCAATAACCTACCCTTCAATTATGGGCTGCTCATGTCTTTGTCAGTGGGCACACTTACAAAATCAGCAAGGGATCAAATACTTATTTCCACCACTGTATTTGGTATAGACCCTGGGAGCTGACACGAGGCCAAAAGGCAGCACGCATTACTGGAAGTGGTGTGTTCCCATTCGAAACTGAAGATACTTCTGGTGGGCTGGAAGAATCGGGATGTGATTTTTATATGCATCCTTTAAGTCCAAAGACCATAGCCAATCATTTTCCTGAATCATAGAGAGAAGGGTGTCCAGGGAAACCATCCTGATCTTTTCTTTGACCAGGAATTTGTTCAGAGTTCTTAGGTCTAGGATGGGATGCATCCCTCCCTCTTCTTTTGCATGAGGAAGTACTGGAATAGAATCCCTGCCCTTCTTCCCATGGTGGAAGAGGCTCGACCACATGTTTCATTAGAAGAGCAGAGAGTTCTTCTGCAAGTACTTGCTCATGCTGAGAGCTGTATAAATGAGATTTAGCTGGGCAATTTGGAGGTTTCTGAAGCTAATTTAGGGCGTATCCAAGATGGACTACTTGGAGAACTCACCAGTCGGAGGTTATAAGGGGCCACCTTTCGTGGAAAAACTTCAGCCTCCCCCTGACCAGCAAGTCGTCCAGGATGGACACTTTGATACAGCTATGCTCTGCTGGAGCCAGTCAAAAGCTCATCCTTTGCTTTGACTGGGGAGCATCAGGGGCCTTAGGCGCATGTTGTTGACGAGAACAAGTGTGCTGGGGTTGAGCTCTGCTGGAACCAGTCAAAAGCTCATCCTTTGTTTTGACTGGGGAACATCAGGGGCCTTAGGCGCACATTGTTGACGAGAACAAGTGTGCTGGGGTTGGGCCTGAGCAGGCTGGGGAGATGAGGTGGTGCACCTACATCTCTGGGAGTAGTAGACACCCCTCCTCGACTTGAAAAAAGACCTCCTAGATGAGGAGGCTGATGAAGTCATCTGGTGAGAGAGAGATGGTATCAGTGTGTTTCTTGATTTGGTCAGTGACCTTCTCAACCTTTTCTCCAAAAAGGTTATCCCCCCCCTCCCCCCCAGCATGGGTCATCTGCCCCAGTCCCAGTTCCTGGACCTGTTCCTCCTGCATGTGCTCCAGCTTTTCAATGGTTTGGTTTAACAGGGTCACTTCTTCCTCCTTTTTTCTTATAAGGGCTTGTTCCTCCACTAACTCAGCCCTCAAAGACTTAAGGAGCTGATCACTCACTTCTTTCTGGCAATAAGCCCTATCCTGGTCCCTTTTTATCTCTTCAGCTGCAGCTTCACACCTTTCTTGCCAGCTCTTTTCAGAGACAAGCCTTATCTGCGCTGATATCCTGGCCTTCATCATCAGTTTACCTACTTCATTATTGGTCTAATCCAACTGGTCAGTAGCAGCTACTAAACCCTGGTCCAACCTTTTGCATTTTCTAACATCTCTTGTATTCTGAACTCCCAGGTTCCCCTCTTAGGTCTGAGACCCTTGAGTTGACTGAAGATTCCTTTCATCCTTTCCCCAGCATATACAAACCCTATCCTAGTAGGCTTTGCAGTGGGGAAATGTAGGGTTCCTGCCTCCAGGCTTTCCTTTGTTCCCAGTCTTACTATCTTCTCTAAGACCAGGTTTAAAATGGTACCTTTAGGCATGCTCTCGTTTTTCCTCCCTGTCCAGGGCAGCTGACTGCCTCAGTCAGTCACATAATGCATAAATGGATGGAAACTAGCACTTACATATGTATGTGTATACTTACTTGCATAAGTACTAGCAGGACTAAGTGTTGCTCTGCAAATACCCACTTAAGTATCATATCATATATTTGCAAGCGGAGAAAACATATGGGCAGGACATAGGCGGAGCTCCCACTTTTATGCACAGCTTACTGAATAATTTACATTATGCACATCTCTTGTCATATTGAGGCACGTCTATGGCTGGTGTAACTGTGGGTGCCTAAATGTTAGGCAAACCAGCCAGTTCCATTATAGATTAGCCTTATAACCTGTGGTTTTGAGGTGCCTAAATGAAGTGGAACTTACGAGACTGGGAGACTGGGCGGCTAAATGGCAGATGACGTTTAATGTGAGCAAGTGCAAGGTGATGCATGTGGGAACAAAGAACCCGAATTATAGCTACGTCATGCAAGGTTCCACGTTAGGAGTTACGGACCAAGAAAGGGATCTGGGTGTCGTCGTTGATAATACTCTGAAAGCTTCTGCTCAGTGTGCTGCTGCGGCTAGGAAAGTGAATAGAATGTTGGGTATTATTAGGAAAGGTATAGAAAACAGGTGTGAGGATGTTATAATGCCGTTGTATCGCTCCATGGTGCGACCGCACCTTGAGTATTGTGTCCAATTCTGGTCGCCGCATCTCAAGAAAGATATAGTGGAATTGGAAAAGGTGCAGCGAAGGGCAACGAAAATGATAGCGGGGATGAGACGACTTCCCTATGAAGAAAGACTAAGGAGGCTAGGGCTTTTCAGCTTGGAGAAGAGACGGCCGAGGGGAGACATAGCGAATGCTACATACCTGTAGAAGGTATTCTCCGAGGACAGCAGGCTGATTGTTCTCACTGATGGGGTGACGTCCACGGCAGCCCCTCCAATCGGAAACTTCACTAGCAAAGTCCTTTGCTAGTCCTCGCGCGCCCGTGCGCACCGCGCATGCGCGGCCGTCTTCCCGCCCGAAACCGGCTCGAGCCGGCCAGTCCAGTATGTAGCAAGACAATACACTTCAAGGGAAGACACAACTCCAAAGGGGAGGCGGGCGGGTTTGTGAGAACAATCAGCCTGCTGTCCTCGGAGAATACCTTCTACAGGTATGTAGCATTCGCTTTCTCCGAGGACAAGCAGGCTGCTTGTTCTCACTGATGGGGTATCCCTAGCCCCCAGGCTCACTCAAAACAACAACCATGGTCAATTGGGCCTCGCAACGGCGAGGACATAACTGAGATTGACCTAAAAAATTTACCAACTAACTGAGAGTGTAGCCTGGAACAGAACAAACAGGGCCCTCGGGGGGTGGAGTTGGATCCTAAAGCCCAAACAGGTTCTGAAGAACTGACTGCCCGAACCGACTGTCGCGTCGGGTATCCTGCTGCAGGCAGTAATGAGATGTGAATGTGTGGACAGATGACCACGTCACAGCTTTGCAAATTTCTTCAATAGAGGCTGACTTCAAGTGGGCTACCGACGCAGCCATGGCTCTAACATTATGAGCCGTGACATGACCCTCAAGAGTCAGCCCCGCCTGGGCATAAGTGAAGGAAATGCAATCTGCTAGCCAATTGGATATGGTGCGTTTTCCTACAGCCACTCCCCTCTTATTGGGATCAAAAGAAACAAACAATTGGGCGGACTGTCTGTGGGGCTGTGTCCGCTCCAGATAGAAGGCCAATGCTCTCTTGCAGTCCAATGTGTGCAGCTGACGTTCAGCAGGGCAGGAATGAGGACGGGGAAAGAATGTTGGCAAGACAATTGACTGGTTCAGATGGAACTCCGACACGACCTTTGGCAGAAACTTAGGGTGAGTGCGGAGGACTACTCTGTTGTGATGAAATTTGGTGTAAGGGGCCTGGGCTACCAGGGCCTGAAGCTCACTGACTCTACGAGCTGAAGTAACTGCCACCAAGAAAATGACCTTCCAGGTCAAGTACTTCAGATGGCAGGAATTCAGTGGCTCAAAAGGAGGTTTCATCAGCTGGGTGAGAACGACATTGAGATCCCATGACACTGTAGGAGGCTTGACAGGGGGCTTTGACAAAAGCAAACCTCTCATGAAGCGAACAACTAAAGGCTGTCCTGAGATCGGCTTATCTTCCACACGGTAATGGTATGCACTAATCGCACTAAGGTGAACCCTTACGGAGTTGGTCTTGAGACCAGACTCAGACAAGTGCAGAAGGTAATCAAGCAGGGTCTGTGTAGGACAAGAGCGAGGATCTAAGGCCTTGCTGTCACACCAGACGGCAAACCTCCTCCAATGGAAGAAGTAACTCCTCTTAGTGGAATCTTTCCTGGAAGCAAGCAAGATGCGGGAGACACCCTCTGACAGACCCAAAGAGGCAAAGTCTACGCCCTCAACATCCAGGCCGTAAGAGCCAGCGACTGGAGGTTGGGATGCAGAAGCGCCCCTTCGTCCTGTGTGATGAGGGTCGGAAAACACTCCAATCTCCACGGTTCTTCGGAGGACAACTCCAGAAGAAGAGGGAACCAGATCTGACGCGGCCAAAAGGGAGCAATCAGAATCATGGTGCCTCGGTCTTGCTTGAGTTTCAACAAAGTCTTCCCCACCAGAGGTATGGGAGGATAAGCATACAGCAGACCCTCCCCCCAATCCAGGAGGAAGGCATCCGATGCCAGTCTGCCGTGGGCCTGAAGCCTGGAACAGAACTGAGGGACTTTGTGGTTCACTCGAGATGCGAAGAGATCTACCAAGGGGGTGCCCCACGCTTGGAAGATCTGGCGCACCACTCGGGAGTTGAGCGACCACTCGTGAGGTTGCATAATCCTGCTCAACCTGTCGGCCAGACTGTTGTTTACGCCTGCCAGATATGTGGCTTGGAGCACCATGCCTTGACGGCGAGCCCAGAGCCACATGCTGACGGCTTCCTGACACAGGGGGCGAGATCCGGTGCCCCCCTGCTTGTTGACATAGTACATGGCAACCTGGTTGTCTGTCTGAATTTGGATAATTTGGTGGGACAGCCGATCTCTGAAAGCCTTCAGAGCGTTCCAGATCGCTCGTAACTCCAGAAGATTGATCTGCAGATCGCGTTCCTGGAGGGACCAGCTTCCTTGGGTATGGAGCCCATCGACATGAGCTCCCCATCCCAGGAGGGACGCATCCGTGGTCAGCACTTTTTGTGGCTGAGGAATTTGGAAGGGACGTCCCAGAGTCAAATTGGAGCAAATCGTCCACCAATACAGGGAGTTGAGAAAACTCGTGGACAGGTGGATCACGTCCTCTAGACCTCCGGCGACCTGATACCACTGAGAGGCCAGGGTCCATTGAGCAGATCTCATGTGAAGGCGGGCCATGGGAGTCACATGAACTGTGGAGGCCATGTGGCCCAGCAATCTCAACATCTGCCGAGCTGTGATCTGCTGGGACGCTCGCACCCGCGAGACGAGGGACAACAAGTTGTTGGCTCTCGTCTCTGGGAGATAGGCGCGAGCCGTCCGAGAATCCAGCAGAGCTCCTATGAATTCGAGTCTCTGCGCTGGGAGAAGGTGGGACTTTGGATAATTTATCACAAACCCCAGTAGCTCCAGTAGGCGAATAGTCATCTGCATGGACTGCAGGGCTCCTGCCTCTGATGTGTTCTTTACCAGCCAATCGTCGAGATATGGGAACACGTGCACCCCCAGCCTGCGGAGTGCCGCTGCTACCACAGCTAGGCACTTTGTGAACACCCTGGGCGCAGAGGCGAGCCCAAAGGGTAGCACACAGTACTGGAAGTGACGTGTGCCCAACTGAAATCGCAGATACTGTCTGTGAGCTGGCAGTATCGGGATGTGTGTGTAGGCATCCTTCAAGTCCAGAGAGCATAGCCAATCGTTTTGCTGAATCATGGGGAGAAGGGTGCCCAGGGAAAGCATCCTGAACTTTTCTTTTTTGAGATATTTGTTCAGGGCCCTTAGGTCTAGGATGGGACGCATCCCCCCTGTTTTCTTTTCCACAAGGAAGTACCTGGAATAGAATCCCAGCCCTTCTTGCCCGGATGACACGGGCTCGACCGCATTGGCGCTGAGAAGGGCGGAGAGTTCCTCTGCAAGTACCTTCTTGTGTTGGAAGCTGTAAGACTGAGCTCCCGGTGGACAATTTGGAGGTTTTGATGTCAAATTGAGGGTGTATCCCTGCCGGACTATTTGCAGAACCCACTGATCGGAGGTTATGAGAGGCCACCTTTGGTGAAAAGCTTTCAACCTCCCTCCGACTGGCAGGTCACCCGGCACGGACACTTGGATGTCGGCTATGCTCTGCTGGAGCCAGTCAAAAGCTCGCCCCTTGCTTTTGCTGGGGAGCCGCGGGGCCTTGCTGAGTCGCACGCTGCTGACGAGAGCGAGCGCGCTGGGGCTTAGCCTGGGCCGCAGGCTGTCGGGAAGGAGGATTGTACCTACGCTTGCCAGAAGAGTAGGGAACAGCCTTCCTTCCCCCGAAAAATCATCTACCTGTAGAGGTAGAGGCTGAAGGCTGCCGGCGGGCGAATTTGTCGAATGCGGTGTCCCGCTGGTGGAGAGACTCTACCACCTGTTCAACTTTTTCGCCAAAAATGTTGTCCGCACGGCAAGGCGAGTCCGCAATCCGCTGCTGGAGTCTATTCTCCAGGTCGGCGGCACGCAGCCATGAGAGCCTGCGCATCACCACACCCTGAGCAGCGGCCCTGGACGCAACATCAAAAGTGTCATAAACTCCTCTGGCCAGGAATTTTCTGCACGCCTTCAGCTGCCTGACCACCTCCTGAAAAGGCTTGGCTTGCTCGGGGGGAAGAGCATCAACCAAGCCCGCCAACTGCCGCACATTGTTCCGCATGTGTTTGCTCGTGTAGAGCTGGTAAGACTGGATCTTGGACACGAGCATAGAGGAATGGTAGGCCTTCCTCCCAAAGGAGTCTAAGGTTCTAGCGTCCTTGCCCGGGGGCGCCGAAGCATGTTCCCTAGAACTCTTAGCCTTCTTTAGGGCCAAATCCACAACTCCAGAGTCATGAGGCAACTGAGTGCGCATCAGCTCTGGGTCCCCATGGATCCGGTACTGGGACTCGATCTTCTTGGGAATGTGGGGATTAGTTAAGGGTTTTGTCCAGTTCGCAAGCAATGTCTTTTTTAGGACATGGTGCAAGGGAACAGTGGACGCTTCCTTAGGTGGAGAAGGATAGTCCAGGAGCTCAAACATTTCAGCCCTGGGCTCGTCCTCCACAACCACCGGGAAGGGGATGGCCGTAGACATCTCCCGGACAAAGGAAGCGAAAGACAGGCTCTCAGGAGGAGAAAGCTGCCTTTCAGGAGAGGGAGTGGGATCAGACGGAAGACCCTCAGACTCCTCGTCAGAGAAATATCTGGGGTCTTCCTCTTCCTCCCACGAGGCCTCACCCTCGGTGTCAGACACAAGTTCACGAACCTGTGTCTGCAACCTCGCCCTGCTCGACTCCGTGGAACCACGTCCACGATGGGGGCGTCGAGAGGTAGACTCCCTCGCCCGCATCGGCGAAGCTCCCTCCGCCGACGTAGTCGGGGAGCCCTCCTGGGAGGTGGCCGCGGTCGGCACCGCACGCGGTACCGACGTCGGGGACCTCAACCTGGGTGATGGGCCAGCCGGCGCCACGCTCGACGGTACCGGAGGCGCAAGCACCGCCGGTACCGGAGGGGTAGGGCGCAACAGCTCTCCCAGAATCTCTGGGAGAACGGCCCGGAGGCTCTCGTTCAGAGTGGCTGCAGAAAAAGGCTGAGAGGTCGATGCAGGCGTCGACGTCAGAACCTGTTCCGGGCGAGGAGGCTGTTCCGGGCTTTCCAGAGTGGAGCGTATCGACACCTCTTGAACAGAGGGTGAGTGGTCCTCTCGGTGCCGATGCCTGCTGGGTGCCGAATCCCTCGGCGACCCAGAGCTCTCGGTGCCGACACGGGGAGGAGACCGGTGTCGATGCTTCTTCGATTTCTTCCGAAGCATGTCACCGGAGCTCCCCGGCACCGACGAGGAGGACGTAGAATCCATCCGTCGCTTCCTCGGGGCCGAGACCGAAGGGGGTCGATCTCGGGGGGGCTGTACCGCAGGAGCCCTCAGGGTAGGAGGAGACCCACCCGAGGACTCACCGCCACCAGCAGGGGAATGGACAGCCCTCACCTGCACTCCACTCGATGCACCACCGTCCGACGACATCAGGAGACGAGGTCCCGGTACCACCGACGTCGATGCAGCTATCCGATGTCTCGGCGCCGATGCAGAGGCCCGATGCCTCGATGCACTCGATGCAAGGGCGGCCGAGGAAGATGGTCTGGACGCTGACGACGTCGATGCACTCGAAGATCCCGGTGCCGATGCCGACGAAGAGCCCGAGAACAACACGTTCCACTGGGCTAGTCTCGCTACCTGAGTCCGCCTTTGAAGCAGGGAACACAGACTGCAGTTCTGAGGGCGGTGCTCAGCCCCCAGACACTGAAGACACGACGAGTGTCGATCAGTGAGCGAGATAACCCGGGCGCACTGGGTGCACTTCTTGAAGCCGCTGGAAGGCTTCGATGTCATGGGCGGAAAAATCACGCCGGCGAAATCAAAAGCCGAAATGGCGAAAATTGAAGCACCAAAATTTAGAGGGAGAAAAAATCTCGACCGAGGCCGAAAGAGGCCTACCCCGACGACGAAAGAAAACTTAGCGGGGCAAAAAGCTGGAAGTACGGGGAGGATTGACACGAAACCCGGGGAGGGTTTCCGGAGCACTTCCCGCACTAGAACAAAGCTTTTCCGAAGAAAAAACACGCTCAAAAAAAACTTTGGACGCGCGAGGTCGACTTTCCGGGGCTCGACACGGCGAAAAAACGACCGTACCGAGTGCGGACAAAAGAAGACTGGCCGGCTCAAGCCGGTTTCGGGCGGGAAGACGGCCGCGCATGCGCGGTGCGCGCGGGCGCGCGAGGACTAGCAAAGGACTTTGCTAGTGAAGTTTCCGATTGGAGGGGCTGCCGTGGACGTCACCCCATCAGTGAGAACAAGCAGCCTGCTTGTCCTCGGAGAAGATAGAGGTATATACAATAATGAGTGGAGTGGAACAGGTGGATGTGAAGCATCTGTTCACGCTTTCCAAAAATACTAGGACTAGGGAGCATGTGATGAAACTACAGTGTAGTAAATTTAAAACAAATCGGAGAAATTTTTACTTCACCCAACGCATAATTAAACTCTGGAATTCGTTGCCGGAGAACGTGGTGAAGGCGGTAAGCTTGGCAGAGTTTAAAAAGGGGTTGGACGGTTTCCTAAAGAACAAGTCCACAGACTGCTACTAAATGGACTTGGGAAAAATCCACAATTTCGAGAATAACATGTATAGAATGTTTGTACGTTTGGGAAGCTTGTCAGGTGCCCTTGACCTGGATTGGCTGCTGTCAGGGACAGGATGCTGGGCTCGATGGGCCTTTGGTCTTTTCCCAGTATGGCATTTCTTATGTATTTATGTAAGGTGCTCAGTTATAGAATTGCCCTTTAAGGGAGTTATTCTATCACAATGTGCCAATGTTTAAGCACCTAGAGGGAGCCTATGTGGCACCTATTCTGTAAAGGAAAGTAGGTACATACTTCATAAGGGGAAGAAGGTGCCCTCTGACCCACTGACTCTCCCCCCCCCCCACCCCCCACCCCCTCCCGCACCCCTCCCAAAAAAATAATTCTGATCTCCCTTTCTCCTTCATTCGGACAAGAAGCCATTAATCAGGCCCCCAACCCATCACCCCCTTTGGTAGTGCTGGTGGTCTAGTGTGTTCTAAGGGCAGAAGTGAGGCCCACTTACTCCTGCCAGTCCCTGCACTGACCTCAAAATAGCTACCAAGACCTCTAGCAGCATCCTCATGATAATAACGAGTACTGCTTGACAGCCACTAGAGGTTATGGTGGCCATTATCTGGAAGAACAAGATCAAGTGGCCACCACTCCTACCCTTAGGAAGCTACAGACCACCAGAGCTAAAAAAAAAAAAAAAAAAAAAGGCTTTGGGGAACCTACAATGGGTGGGAGGGTGGGGGGGCCTGGTCAGAGGAGAGAGGATTGGGAACAGGAGAGAAAGGGAGCACCAGGAAACCCTCAGGCACCAGCCGATATTCAGACTAGCTTGCTGTGTAAGCTGACAGCCTTTTCGCTGTTCTAACTTTAGCTGTTTGCTAAATAGGTTGGCAGTCTGAATATGGCCACTAACCGGTTAAACACTGACTCCATACAAGCTCCGTCCACAGATTTCCCCAACACTAGCTGGACAGAATGGGGTAATTAGTACTAACACCACCTTGAGTAAATTCCTTTAAAAAAAGGCAGTAAATAAATCCTAATACATAAATAAATAATATTCAGCAGTACTGGTTAAGTGCTACTAAATATTGGTAGATAGGCAGTCACAAGTGATTTAGGGGCCCTTTTTACGAAGCGGCGGTAAGCCTGTAGGCTTACTGCTCACTAAAAGGGAAGTACCGCCAGGCTACCGCAGCAGCCCGGCGGTAGTTCCCTCCCCCAGCATGCGCCATTTCTGGAGCTGCAAAAATATTTCAATTTTTGTAGCACCAGGTTAGCATGGGAGCCCTTACCGCCACCTCATTGGGTGGCGGTAAGTTCTCCCCCTGAAATGGCCGCACAACAAGTGTTTCACTTGCAGCACGGCCATTTCTTGACAAAAACCCAAAGACCTCCTTTTTACTCGTTGTGGTAAAAGGGGGCCTCGGCACGAGTCAAAACATGCGCCGATGCCAGCGCAGTCCCCCTTTTGCTGCAGCTTCGTAAAATGACCCCCTTAATGGGGCAGAAAGCTCTCCTATCTGCTTAAATCACTTTGAATATCGGACTCAATGAAATTTCAGCAATTTATACTCCTAAATTTGGCTTAAAATAGGGCACAAATTTAGAAGCATAAATTTTGGAGTTCAGCTTTTTTTTGAATATTGGTCCACCAGATTTCACTTATTGGAATCAATAAAAATAGAATAAAATAAAACATAGAAAAGAAAATAAGATGATACCTTTTTTATTGGACTAACAATACATTTTTTGATTAGCTTTCGAAGGTAGCCCTTCTTCGTCAGATCAGAAAAAAAGCTAATTTTGATAAGTAACAGCATATATAAGTGAAACATCAAAGTATTTCAGTGACAGTCTGAAAGGATGAGGGAGGGGTGGGCTAGGTGAGAAACAGAAAGGGCTGAGAGGATGAGGGACAGGAGATATGCATGGTGATCAGAGGGTGACAAAGCAGTGAAATTTCATGGTTTATAATGGACTAGAAAACCCACCAGACAGGACTTAACAAAAATCTGGGGTTTCTAGCCCATTATAAACCATGAAATTTCACTGCTTTGTCACCCTCTGATCACCATGCATACCTCCCCGTCCCTCATCCTCTCAGCCCTCTCTGTTTCTCACCTAGTCCACCCCTCCCTCATCCTTTCAGACTGTCCCTGAAATACTTTGATATTTCACTTATATATGCTGTTACTTATCAAAATTAGCATATTTCTGATATGACGAAGAAGGGTTACCTTCGAAAGCTAATCAAAAAATGTATTAAGTTAGTCCAATAAAATAGGTATCATCTTATTTTCTTTTCTATGTTTTATTTTATTCTATTTCTATTGATTGCCTTTAGAAGTGGACTAACACGGCTACCACATCTCTCTACTTATTGGAATAGAATTATTATAAAAGATTATTCCAGCTTTTGGCCTTTTCTATCCCTGAATGCATTTTAGTAAACCATTGTTTGAAACTACACTAAATATGTTTATAATGTTACAGATGCCATCTCATGTATCAAGTGTCCACAGGATCACTGGAGCAATCAGAGACGAGATCAATGCATCAGAAGAGTTGTGGAGTTCCTTTCTTTTGATGACACTTTGGGGGCCTGGATGGGAGCTGCTGCTATTTTCCTTTCAGTGACTGTTTCTGTAGTCCTTGTAATATTTTTCTATTACAGGCACAGCCCCATTGTAAAGGCCAACAATCGAGGCCTTAGCTACATCCTCCTAATTTCCCTCATTCTCTGTTACCTCTGCTCCCTTATTTTCATCGGGAAGCCCACTGAGCTCCGCTGTATCCTGCGCCAAACGGCCTTTGGCCTAGTCTTTTCATTTTGTGTAGCCTGTATTCTCACCAAGACCACTGTGGTTTTGGTGGCCTTCAGAGCCTTATCCCCAGACAGCATATATCGCAGATGGTTGGGTCATAGAACTCCAGCCATCATCATTGTGAGTTGTGTGTCAGTTCAAACCATTATTTGTATTTCCTGGGTGAGTATGTATCCCCCTTTCCCAGAGTTCAACTGGAAACACTCACCAACCAAAATCCTCCTTGAGTGTAATGAGAACTCACGGACTGCTTTCTACTGTATGCTGGGATTCCTGACCCTGCTGGCTGGAATCAGTTTCCTGGTGGCATTCCAAGCCCGGAAGCTTCCAGATCGTTACAATGAGTCCAAGTGGATTGTCTTCAGCATGATGGTATTCCTTAGTGTCTGGACCTCCTTCCTCCCAGCCTACCTGAGTACTCATGGGAAACAAATGGTCGCTGTGGAGATATTTGCCATTCTATCGTCCAGCACTGGTGTCCTAGCCTGTATATTCCTGCCCAAGTGTTACATCATTCTGCTAAAACGAGAATTTGGCAGTGTGAGAATATTAAATGAGAAGTTCCCCAGGGCCAATAAGAAATTGTGATAGGACCTTTGCACTACCTAATGGATTTATATCATTGCATTGTCTTTTTTGCATTTCTGGTCTCTACCAGCCACTATCTGATGAGTTTGCCTGCTCTTACCTCACAAAATAAAACACAGTAAACTGTTCCGTAGAAACAATCATTAAACAGCTAATAAGATCCATAATGAAGGAAGTGGAGGGTAGATAAGAGCTGAGGCAGCTTCAGTTGTCCACTTAATAACAATGGTCCCTTCAGGTGATGCTTCTGTGTATGTGTGTGTGTTTAATCTCTAACTCCACGCTCAATCTAACTAAATTTATTGATTATATATCAATTTCTCACTAAGATACTGTAGAGGAGAAATGGATGAAAAGGCTCGTAATGTGTTGGTACTGGTATTTGGCTCCCTCTGATGACAAAGGTCTTTGCAATAATGATTCCTTCATGATAGCTGTGCAGAGATAGTGTCATTTTATTAGCTACACAGCATGTAATTTAATCAAGAAAATAGCACTGTATACAGGACCTCACTGAGCTACTGTATTGTTGTACCCTGTGTAACTCACCTTGCCCAGCCTTATTTACCACCGCCAATGAGAAGAGATGATGGGCTGGGAGCAATTTTCGCACAGTACTGACTGTAGAGGAACTAAATAAACTATAGCAACACTCAGAGGGATCAAACAGGAAACAACCCCAGGTGCAGTAATACCCACTGGAACTAAACGGCTAAAAACTCAGACTAAATAGGCAAGAACTCCAGCTGCAATAATACTTAGTGGGACTGAAGAGAAAGGAGTCCTAACTGCAGCAGCAGCAACAACAACATTCACTGGAACTAAATGGCAAAAATCGTTGACCACAGCACCAACGGCAACACACAGATGGAGCGGGTGAAGACACAGTAAATTTGGGTAATACATTTACAACCTAATGCCAACTGAGCTAATTCTAAGTATTTTCAAAAGTTCTTAAATATAGCTGTTTCCCAGACAAAAAAGATAAAAGGGTTTCTTGGAAAACGGGTAGCAGAGGGTATCTGAGGTTACAGTTCGGGCTTTAGCATCTTCAGAGCTTTCTTCATATTGCTGATCACTGAAGAAAAAAGAGAGAGAGAAATTGTGAGCTGAGAAGGGGACTAATAAGTCTGGAGTGGAGTTACCTAGATAGAACATGATCTATAACAGCCTTAGGCCTCCATGTAGTAAGGGTAATATTAGAACACTGTTATTACTCCTGATGCAGTAAACTAATATTAAGCAAACTACATTGGCATTAAAAAGCGTGCACTCGCAGAAGAAACAACACACACTGCATCTGTAATATGTATCCCTTTGCTGCAGTGACAGTAAATGTCTCTCTTCTTGTCAGTATGAAAGCAGGGATTGACTCGTAATTACAGGAAGGGAGACATAAAGAAGAAGAAAAAACAAACAGTCTGCCAGACTGCACTCCCTGCCTCATCCCTACATAAATCCACAAAATTCTCCTTGTGGTCTAGTAGGACCAAGCACCCTGACAACCCTCACTACTAAAAATAATCCCTAGTGGTTTTAGTACAAGTGTTTCCTTATTTAGTAAAGCAATGCACCAGTAAAGGTCAGGTGCCACCACACTGGAAGATAGCAGCACTGGAGGTAGGATTAAGTGGGTATCACTCCATCCCTTCCAGCATTTAAAGGTGTGTGGGGGGAGGAGTCCAGGATGTCCAAGGAGGGGGATTACACTACAATCCCATGGATTATTTTGGCGGAGATTCCATTGGTGGGGGGAAAGGAGGGAGTGGAAAGTCCAGGGCCCACTTGGGCCACTAGGAATCTTGGGCAATTTTGAAGTAAATATTCAGCATTAGAAAAAGAATTTAAAAACCATGCTAGATTTTAACATGTTTTTTTAAGCAACAGGAGCAATTTCTTAATTGGCAATTTGCATACATTTTCCATGCCCACTGTACAACCCTTTAGCACAGTAGTTTTATGTTGATTTCCTGTGCTGATACTTTTCACTACATCAGGAATAAATCTGAGTAAGAAAGTCAAGAGGAAATCATTGTACTAAAAGGGCTTGAGTGACTGACAGAGTGGAGAAAAGATTACTCTTACGGTCACAACCTCAGTGCCCTGGACACCTTAGTCAATGTGTCAGCATGACAGCTATATTATATGCAAACACCAAACACTATAAAAATAACACTAACTTAACAAACTTCAGGAAATTACTGAAAACACACTTGTTTGAAAAAAAAAACTTATAATAAGAATCCTCCTTAAAACTTGATTATTCTGTATCTAAACCAACCACCTACTAATCCCTCTAAACTGATTATATTAGCCATATTATCATATTTTTTCTTTTTTATTATGTGTTATGTAAATTATTCCACAGACATAGCTTCCTTAATTCTTACATAGTAATATGTTAATTTAGAACACACCTCTTACTCTGTTCATAACTATATCTTTTGCAATATAATGTAAGCCACATTGAGCCTGCAAATAGGTGGGAAAATGTGG
The DNA here is from genome assembly GCF_901765095.1 of Microcaecilia unicolor. Taxonomy (NCBI): domain Eukaryota; kingdom Metazoa; phylum Chordata; class Amphibia; order Gymnophiona; family Siphonopidae; genus Microcaecilia; species Microcaecilia unicolor. The sequence goes on along the minus strand of NC_044032.1, from coordinate 250,828,174 downwards.
GGTACAAATGTAGCAAATAAATAAATAAATATGCAGCCTGCCATACCACCTACTGATCAGTATAATACATTTCCAAGTTTATTAAAATCGTAATATACTGCCTAATGAGAGGCCTTTCAAGGAGGTGTACAATCCTATATAATAATTTGCACCTCCATCTGGATGCCTGGGTTCGTAACACAGTTCTCATTGGTCCGCCCTGGGGATGACGTCACAGGGCGGACCAATGGGAAGTGAGTGGGGAGGGAAGCCAGAACCAGCCACCGGAAGTGATTACAGAATCAGGCCCCGAGTTCCATGACCCCCTACCTCCCTCCCTCCTTCCACTCCCGTCCCACGGCCCACCCTCTCCTCCAAGTTCCACCGCCCCAAGTTCCATGCCCCTCTCCCTCCTTCAACTGCCGTCCGAGTTCCATGCCCCCCTCTCCTCCGAGCTTAATCTTGAGGTAGAATGGATCTAAGATGCGATTGGTGGAATCATTAACTGAGTGGGGGATTTAAACTGTGTAAGCACGTTACGTGGTAGTGACGTTAGAGGGCGGTGCTAAGGACACCCGACTTAGACGCTACTCTCGAAGGTAAGCAGCCATAAGCCGTATTACAAGTAAAGTGTATGGAAATTGAAGTTGTAATAACAATGAGTTGAATATGGACATGCTTTCATTCATTTTTAGATTCGGAGAAATAGTTTCTCCTGATGAAGGAATATCCGAAATGTGGTCTCGCATTGAGGAACGGCACTGAATAAATCCTTGCTCTTTAGCACGGATTGTTGGTTTTGTGGCACTCCAGTACCCGCCAAAGTGACCTGCGACTCATACGAGTTGGACGGTAAAAGGACAAATAATATCTGAGTCAACAAAAACTGAGCACAAGTGTCTCTGCAAGTTGGGACATCATCACGTAGCGGGTTAAGGCCCGCCGTGGATTGAACTTGCGGACAATTATTAGACCAGCTGGGTATAATTAACGACTGAACAGGTCATGCTGAATGACTGTGAGCCATCGTTAATGAATTGGTGTAATAAGGGTTGAACTATGGGTACATGGGAGCCCTGCAAAATATGTGTGTGATTTAAAAATGTATGTGGATGTTTATGCGTTGTTATATTTAAAAATTTGTATATTCATAATTGGAGTGCATTTGGAACATGCCTATAATGTTACCATAATCGGAGTACAACAGGAGGTTTTTTAGGTCTATGATGAGCTCAGCCTACAGTGTGCCCTATGACTTATCAATGTGTCTTGGCATCTGGGTTTTTTGAGACCTTTTCCTCCTTAAACAAAAGAAACTAGATTATCAAGTAAGGTATTCTTTCAACACATGTGGAAGGTTACTTGCAGTTCTATATTTTGATTTACATCCAGTATTCTGCAAGGGGTTTTTGATACCGTTTGAAACATAAAAACATCTATCTCACAGCAATTTTCTAACAGAAAAGACATTCAAATTAACTGTTTGAAAATACTTGAGACGGACGTCCTTACGCTGGACACATTTATCCTGAACAACCATTTTACAAACTGAAATATTTAAATTATAAACAGGGAAAACAAAGCACAGGGATGTCTGTGATAGCATTCTTATTAAAATGGCCACACTGGCATCCTTGAAGAATTGAGAAATAGCCTAGTGGTTAGTGCAGTGGACTGTAAACCAAGGGACACTGTTCAAATTCCACTGTAACCCTTGTTTTTGTGAATGTAATCCCTCCAGGAACAGAAAAACACCTACAATAACTGAATGTACACCACTTCAATAGCCTTCAGGCTTGCAGGTGTCTTGTATTTTCAAGTAACAGTAAGTAATTTTCTGTTTCTAGAGGGAGCCCCAGAAAAAAACATTAACAGAGTTACAGTGGTATTTGAATCTGCATTCCACTGCACTAACCCTTAGGCTACTCCTCTGACCTGCTAGCTGTTTTGTTCAAAATGGCCATCATACCTGCAGCCCACATAAAGTGAAACCAGAAAGGAAAACCAGGCTCTAAGGAGAGAGGGAGAGGGACAGCAACCACTGGGAGATTAAGGAAGGGTCATGCCTTAATCGATCTAGTGGTCAACCGCTCAATCACAGCACCTTTTTCGTAACTTGGACGTTACTGAAACAGGTCTAGATTTTAAAAAAATTCCTTCTTTTTAGACATGGACACTTCTTCCCATTCGAAAATTGCTGTTGGATGTCCTACTTTTGGGTCCTCCCTAGTCCTGCCCAAAACAGGCCCCAAACTTCCAAACTGACTTTCCAAAATCAGGATTTGGACATTTTTAGCAGATGGTTGGGTGTTTTGGGGGGGACGTTTTGAGGTCTCCATCTGCTTTGAAAATGAGCAACTTAGAGTTAAATACTACTACTACTACTATTTAACATTTCTAAAGCGCTACCAGGGTTACGCAGCGCTGTACAATCTAACAAAGAAGGACAGTCCCTGCTCAAAGGAGCTTACAATCTAAAGGACAAAACAGTGCAGTCAATCAAATTGGGGGCAGTCAAGATTTCCTGAATAGAGGTGTAGTGGTTAGGTGCCGAAAGCGACATTGAAGAGCTGGGCTTTGAGCAAGGATTTGAAGATGGGCAGGGAGGGGGCTTGGCGTATGGGCTCAGGGAGTTTATTCCAAGCATAGGATGAGGCAAGGCAGAAAGGGCAGAGTCTGGAGTTGGCGGTGGTGGAGAAGGGTACTGAGAGGAGGGATTTGTCCTGTGAGTGGAGGTTACGGGTAGGAGCGTAAGGGGAGATGAGGGTAGAGAGGTAATGAGGGGCTGCAGATTGAGTGCATTTGTAGGTTAGTAGGAGAAGCTTGAACTGTATGCGGTACCTGATAGTTAATCTTAGTGCATTTATATTGTTACTCTGTTGATTTAGCAATGGTAGTTTAGGGAATAGTTTAGCATTTAAAATCTCTGCTACAGTTTCATAGATTAGCTTTTCAAGGTATTGTTGTAAGAGTTTTCCTTTGCATCAGTGTAGAGCACAGCTAAAGGTCAAAGGAAAATACAGCACAATCCAAATAATCTTCACATCAATAACACTGTAATGTGGAAAATAAACTTAACCTATACTTCAAATAATAATCAATTTAACAAATGGAAGGAAAAAACCTCAGAGCCCAGTCAGCAACATTTTAAAAACATATAGCAATGGACTTCAGGGCATATTCATTGCTATATGTTTTTAAAATGTTGAGGACTGGGCTCTGAGGCTTTTTTCTTCCATTTGTTAAATTGATGAGTATTATTAGAAGCATTGGTGTTAAGACTATGAAGTAACTGCCCTGAAGTCCATTGCTATATGTTTTTAAAATGCACAGGACAGGGCTCTAAGGTTTTTCCATGTGTTAAATTGATGAGTATTATTTAAAACATTGGTTCATATGTTGATATAAGTTTATTTTTCACATTACAGTATTATCGGTGTGAAGAGTATTTGCATTGAACATAGCAGAGAATCTCTCCTCCAGTCTGGCAACCTCTGTCCTGCCAAGTCGGAGAAAGATCACCTAAATGTCTGATCAGTTGACGAGGATGTTGTTTGAAGCCACAATTGCTCTTGTGTGCCTGTGATTTTTCCTATTTCTACACTGGCATTCCTTTCCTTAAATGAAATCTGTTATTGTACACTGTCAGACAAAGTGGTCTATCACATACAATGAACAATAAACAATAAAAGGTTAGCTCATTCTTCTGTGGCTGGTGTTAGTGAGGATTTTACACCCGTTTCTTCTCTTTACTGCAAGTATGAAGAATCTGCAACTTTTTTTCTGGATTTGTTGAAAGGGATGGATCAAAAGGAAACAAAATAGCAAGACAAGAGGCTGAATAAAGTGATGGACTGCCAACATTCAAATAATATAGTCCGATAAAATAATATTCATGCATATAATAGGATTCCAGCACATACAGTATGCATGATGCATGTGCATACAATTCTGTGTGCCAATACAATTTTTGGCTGTGAATAACCAAGGCCGTACTGGGCAAGCTTGTACGGTCTGGGTCCGGCTTAGGGTGGGCTGGAGAGGACTTTGACAGCAACTCCATTAAATTAGAACGTGAGGGCAGTGCCAGGCAGACTTTTATGGTCTGTGTCCCACAAATGACAAGACAGATTTGGATAGGCTGGAGTGGGCTTCAGTGGTTGGAACCTAAGGACAGTGCTGGGCGGACTTCTTCGGTTTATGTCCCAGAAAAGCCAAAGAGAGACCATGATCAAGTATTTTACATCACATTCATTGTTGGTTTAATCATGACTTGATAATGAGTGTGACTGTTGGACGGACTCGATGGACCGTTCAGGTCTTTATCCGTCATCATTTACTATGTTAGTGCAGCAGGTTGTGGGCCTGGGGAACCAGGTTCAATTCCCTCTGTAAGTCACTTAGCCTTCCATTGCCCTGGGTACATTATAATACTAGATTGTGAGCCCATTAGGCACAGTGCCAGTACTTGATAAGAAAACCACTTAGGTTTAGGCAGTATATTGATATTGCTGCTAGCATAAGTCTATGTGTGTATGCTTCAAGAATGCTCTCCCATGTTAGCATACATTTTTGAGCAAATGTTTGATTACAGCATGAGCTCTAATCTATTTCTATGTGCATGGCTTAAAATGCAGGGATCACATTGGTCCCTAATATGCAGTGTAAGTTCAACCTGTTTAAACTTAGAGCTGTTGTTTGCAGGGCTTTTTTTGAGGAGGTATTTGGAGGTACTGAGTACCGGCACCTTTTCCATTGTCTACTAAAATTGACCATGGTTCCCAAAATTTACTGAAAGAGCTCAGGCTCTACACACCAATTCTGCCTCGTCATAGATTCTGCGACTGGTTGCAGGAGGCCTAGCAATTGTGGGGTGGGTCTCTCAGTGATCACCCCACCCCTGAAAGGTGGCCTGTCATTTGAGTACCGGCACCTTTTTCACAAGAAAAAAACGCACCGGTTATTTACTTGGTTTCCCTGCCAGATAAACTTGTCTGGATAGCAGTTGAATAGCACCGTAGATAGGATAATTGTATTCCAGGCCACCTAATAGTGCAGCGGGTATGTGCATAAGTTACACCACGTTTCACAGGGAAAGTATACTTACACTCTGTGAATATTGCCCCACAGAAAATTCATGAACACATTTTTTTGGAATGTGCAAATTTTATTTTTTATATTATGCACATAAAATTGCACACGTAAGATCAAATCCCACTCCTAACTCACTTCTGGGAACACCTCCTCCTAGTCAAATTAATTTACAAGTTACTAGAGAATTTGTTTTTTAAAATAGCCATTTCTGAATGGAAAATGCCGTTTTATGTGTGAAAATGCTTTCTAAAACTACCTGATTGAGATAAAGTTTGGTCCTGTTCCTGTTTTTACTAAATAGATAAATTTTAGATGGACATTGACTTGTTTGCCCAAAATGTATGCAGTTTCAGGCATGTATTTAAAAAGAAAAAGCAAACGCTTATTTAATCTTCACCTGATGGTGACCCCAAAAGTGCTTCTGAATACTGACCTTTGGAAATGTTGCACCTACTTTATAAGGAACCCAGATCTGGGCTCTAGGGGGTGCATGATGTATAGAAGCATCACTTTGGCTTACTTCCTTTTAATACATAACTTGTTCTCCATTGCCCCCTCCCCCCTTCCAGTGTTTGCTCTGGGAACAGATATCCAGGGGCTGTGTGTGCAGTGAAAGAGAAGAAGTGGAGGCTCTATCATACTTACACAGATTGATATCAGATGGCTCATAGGCGTAGAGACGGTTGGAGTATCTTCCAGTAATATCAGCTCTCACTGTCAAAGAGGGGTCTGTAGGACAACAGATATAACAAATAAAAGTCCATCATTGGTTATCGGTCAATCAATGAATAACCCATAAGCTAGCAACCCTCACATTTAAAGCATTTCAGCTAGGCACTCTCGAATACTTATCTTGCCTCGCCATCCCCTATTTGCCATTTAGGCTTCTGTGGACACTGAATGACTATTGCTTGGTTCCTCCCCAGTCCTAGATCAGCTCAGCTCGAATCTACCAGCCGCTCGGCTTTCTTTTTTCTTGCACCTTTTGTTTGGAAAGGGCTCCCCCTATCGCTCTGTAGTAATCCTTCTTTTATAAAGTTTAAGAGTGAATAAAAGGCCTGGCTCTTTAGTCAGGCCTATGATGATGGTAGACTAGGGTCTCAATAACAGTCCAGCTCTCCTCCTTTTATAAGGTTTGACCCACCTATCCTAACCTTGCTTCTTTCCCTTGGTGTGCTGTCCTATTGGTATCATAGTTCCTTTTATTGTTTTTTATCTAGTCTGTACACCGCTTTGCTCTGCTCATCAGTTAGAGCGGTATATCAAGTTTAATAAAACTATAAACTAGACTGTAAGCTCCATATGACTGGGCTCTCTCTCTCTCTCTGCACAGTGCTGTGCCCCTCTAGTAGTGCTTTAGAAATTAAAAGCCATGGTAGTAGTACTATTAGCAGGACAGACACAGTTTGTGTTTCCTTTCAGGTGCAACAGAAATCAGTTACTTGGATGTGTCGGGGTCAACATTCAGTGAGTGGCGGTCAGCGTTTTTTTGGCCGCTGGCAGTATCCCTGGATAGTCAATACAGAGCCACGTCTGGGTACAGACATGGAATATGCAGTTATACATAACTGGATAAACACATCCAGTTAAGTGCGGTGTTCAGAAATTACCCGAATAAAGATAGGACTGTGTCACATGCGGTCCTATTTATCTGGTTAACTGCTGAATGTCGGCATTTAACTAAATAAGTGCCAACTCTGCTTCTGTATCGCCCACAAAATAGCCAGTTTCATCTTAGGCGCTACCCGTGGTTAGCAGAACTATCTGGTTAAGTGTCACTGAATATACTGGTTAGCCCCAAACAAATGATTTAAATGGCTGGGAGCCTCTCCTGGCTATTTAAATCACTTTGAATAATCAACCCCGTCAAGACTGGCATCCCTCTGTCAGTCCCCTGAACCATCCATCCCCCTAAAACTAGTTACCTCAGGGTGAAAGGCTGGGTGTCCTTGTGCAGTCTCCAGCCTCATGAAACCAGTAGCCCAGTGGTGAGAAGTGCTGTATCCCTGTGTTGATCCAATGAGCTAATTCAATTGTTGAAATCAGTGACCCAGAGGTGATTCCCTACTGTAAATCTTGAAAGTGGCCAATCACTCACCCACAAACAGGATCCTTGGCACATACTGCCCATCAGGATAAAGGTGCTTGTCTGGTGTTTCATACTAGAACAAAAGTGTCTATATTAGTAAGCTATTTCAGCAAAGAGTACAGACATTCAAAGGGTTCAAATAGACACAGGAATAGTTAATAACGATTAATAACTATAGTTAATAACTAATAACTATAGTTAACAACTATAGTTATAGTTAATTATAGTTGTTAACTACAGTTAATAACTAATAGTTAATAACCCCACAATTATCAACACCCCAGATTACACCCTCCCTATTTCAGACAGCCTGAAAATCCTCGGCGTTACAATGGACCGCAACTTAACACTAGAGAGCCAAGTGACATCCACAACAAAGAAAATGTTCCACTCAATGTGAAAACTCAAACACGTGAAACAATTCTTCCCAAGGTGAACATTTCGCAACCTGATACAATCAATGGTACTAAGCCATGTAGACTACTGCAATGGAATTTATGTGGGATGCAAAGAACAAACCTTAAAGAAACTTCAGACTGCTCAAAACACGGCAGCTAGGCTTATCTTCGGAAAAACTCAATTTGAAAGTGTAAAACCCCTTCGCGAAAAACTACACTGGCTCCTAATCAAAGAACGCATTGCTTTCAAAATCTGCACTCTGGTTCACAAAATTATCTACGGTGAAGCTCCAGGATACATGACCTACCAACTAGAAACACATCCGAATCAACACGAACGTACCTAAATCTGCAATACCCAAGCTGCAAAGTACTAAAATACAAATCAACTAACGCGTCAGACGGGGACGGGCCCAGGAGGAAAGGAGAGACGCGAAGACTCGGCGAAGAGGCATCAGCTGTTCTTCTTGTCCGTGCAGCGCCTTCACACAGAGGTGAGAGGCGCTGCGTGGGCCCGGTAAGACGGAGGGGGCCCCGGTGGAGGGGGTGAGCGGCGGCGACGACCTCGGGGGGGCGGGGCTGTGGGAGAAAGAGTAGAGAGAAAGGAAGAGAGGAAGGGAGGGGGGCCAGGGCTGTTTAAATTTTGATTTTTCATGCAGGGGGAAGCGGGGAGCAGCGGGGACCTCGGGCGGGGGGGGGGGGCAAGGCCGTCCATACAGGACGCTCCTGATGAGCGCCTTTGCCCCCTCCCGATCCTTTTTTTTAATCCTTTTATTTTAATGCAATGTGTTTGTGTTGGTTTTTTTTTGTTGTTGTTTTGACGTTTGTGGCATGCGCACAGCAGACAGCATAATGCTTGTGCTCTGCGCATGCTTTAGGGGCTGATTATCGACGGGGATTATACCAGTTTAATGATTCTTTAATGCACTCTACTTTACAATTCCGCACCGAACATGTGTGACTTGTTTTTTTAGTGCATTCTTCGTTTTTTCAAATTCGTTAAGGACTTTTACGTTTTAGATTCTTTTACGTTTGGTTGATGCATCTCCCCCTGAGTGTCCTGGGGATCATGCACAAGCAAGACATTAACTCTGTTAACTAAAATGTCTCAACCTGGCTTTGCAGAAAGGAAAGAAAGCTTTCCATTACAGTTTCATGTTCTTCAGAATCAGGGATCTGGGGAAGGCAGGTGAGGGGAGCTGACTGACAGCAAGCTTAAGTGCCTTTCAAAGCCTGAACCCACCATTGTCTGGAAAACAATGAGTTCATCTGATGTGAGAACCAAAAGCAGCAAACCATGCAGAATATGTCAACGTGACCAGTGTTTCACACCAACAGTAACTACACAATAATTCAATCCTCAGTAAGCCATAGTGTGCACTGAAGAAGCAGTCAGAGTACGTGTGCTAACCAGGTTGCTCAATTTATTGACTTCCTGGGTTTTACATGAGAAGGAGCTCCTGAGTTTTCTCTAGAAATGCAAGTTTAAAACAATAAGTCAAAGACAGGCAATGCAAATCTTGAATAATGTAAATTACAGAATAATAAATACATTTTACAGGATCCATCCATTCAGGAAACCACTATCTACCAATCCAGGCATCTACTAGTCCTTGAATTTCAATTCATCTTTCAATCCATTCATGTATTCAGCATCAATCTGTCCATCTATACATCAATTCATCTATTTCTCCACCTATCCATCCATCCTTCCATTATTTATCTATTTATCCCTCTACTCATCTATCCATAAATTTGCTTCCAGTTTTCCATCCATTTTCTAGCATCCATCCAGCCAGTTTTCAGCAGGATCTAGCTAGCAAATAGCTGGATAAACCCCACAGGAGTAATGTTCCCTCTAAACGGAGAACATTAGCAATTGCTCATACATTTTAGGAGTGTTGTTCACAGATTTTACATGGTTGCTCACAAAAACTTTTCTTTGTGCTATACACAGACATGCATTGCTAATACTGGTGCTCTAAAATTGTTGTTTTTTTAAAACTTGTTGCTCACATGAAAAAACAATTGCACACACCAGGACACTCCTTAGAGGAAGCATGGCACAGGAGGTGAAAAAATTCACTCTGCTGAGCAAATAAATGATTCTGAAGACATTTTTTTGTACAGGCTTTTGCTGGTGGTTGATGATACCTTATACAAAGGTAGCGTTATTGATGATACTGTGCAGTAGTGTGTAAGTGATGTATATTTTCTATATTTTTATTAGGATTTTTATTGTTTCCCACTTAATTGTAGGTGGGTTAAAAGTGTAGAAAATAAATAAATGAGTTGCATTCTCCACTGGTCATTATTATTTAACATACATTAAGGTCTAAATTTGTATGTTAAGCTGTCTTATTAGCAAATAACGTGTTCTACTGTTATAATGCAACTTAGCAAATTGTAAGCCACTTCTCCCAGGACATGGATCTAACAATTATACCTGAATTTGTAACTCACTTTGAACTTGGAATTAGTAAGGTGAATAATTATATCCAAATATCTAAATCTCTACCCAGTCCATCTAGCTCTCCATCTATCCATATACAAATCAATCATTCTATTTCCCATCTGCTCAAAGCAAAGTAACAACGAATACAAATTAGAATTCATAGAGCAACCCATACAATTTAACATTAATTCAAAAGATCTACCTACAGTAGAGGGGAACACACAACAATCAAAAAGAGAAAGAAGTTATATTCAGAGTCTTTGGAAGCAACATTTCAGCTGTTGGAAGCATTTAATACTGATCTACTTACTATAAAATTGATCATTACAAACTGTTCTGCCAGTTTCTGGATTTCATTGTTTTCAGAAAATACCTTCTTCAAAGCTGAAATAAAAAATATCAGGAGATATATCATTTTCAAATGTAGTTTAATATATTAACGCCAAAATCACACAGGGTAAAATGTGATGAATGGGTGTCTCTCATGCTGTGTATATGGATTAAATGCTTCCTACGTTCACTAAATTGGTAATGGAACAGATATCAGTGCAGATGCTGAAGGAAAGGTGGTATCAGAATTCAAGAACACTATAGAATTGCATAAGGATCCTCAGCAGTGAAACAGCAAGGAGTAAAGCCTTGGCAGATACAGATACCATATTGCTCTGTGGTGGAGAAGCAAGGGATGAGGATTCTCAGCAGTAGCAGAATACAAAGTACATAAGTATTGCCATACTGGGACAGATCAAAGGGCCATCAAGCCCAGAATCCTGTTTCCAACAGTGGCCAATCCAGGTCACAAATACCTGGCAAGATCCCAAAACAGTACAATACATTTTATGCTGCTTATCCTAGAAATAAGCAGTGAATTTTCCTGTCCATTTTAATAATGGCTTATGGTCTTTTCTTTTAGGAAGCTATCCAAACCTTTTTTTAAACCCCGCTAAGTTAACCGCTTTTACCACATTATCTGGCAACGAATTCCAGAGTTTAATTGCACACTGAGTGAAGAAATATTTTCTCTGATTTGTTTTAAATCACGGAACAGCCAGTGAGGACCCTTAATGGTAGAGGAGGGAGGGGTTAGTCATGAGTTAGGTGTGGAGAATCCTCAGTAATAGGGGGAGTGAGGAGTATAGCATGGAACAGGTACAGAAGAACCTGAATGATGGCAAAGTAAGGGCCAAAGCAAGAGATCTAAAAGGTCTGGAGTACTGCAGTAGAGAAAAAGGACAGGGACCTATGGTCTGGAGGTCTTAATCTACTGGCATAGTTGGTCAGGACTTCCCAAACTTGTGCTGGAGATTCCATGGCCAACTGGTTTTTCAGGATATCCACAACGACTATGCATGAGGTAAATTTGGAAGTGCTGAGTCCCCAGTGCATGCAGATTTATCTCCTGCATAGTCACTGTGGATAGTCTAAAAACCTGATTGGATCTGTGGTCCCAGGACAGGTGCAGGAAGCCCTGGTCTATGATTCAAGAAGTTCAACTTTTCTTCACATCACGCATATTGAGTTAATTATTTGTGGTAAGATACAGGAAAATGAAAAATGCCTGCAGGACATCAAACTCGGTTCCAAAATTACCCTGTTGGATCACAATCTCACCAAATCTGAGCAAGCCAGTAATGACAGCAACCTATCCAGTTAATCGGAGAAGCTATTATTCAAGTGACTGGGATTACATCAGTATGAAGCGTATTATCAAATTTACCAGCGTTCCAGGTCATATAGGACAGGTTGAACTCCCATTGCTCCTCTAGGAAAAGCAGCCATTTTATAGCTGAGCTTATATGGGTAACTATAACTAACTAGTAAAAAAGGCCCGTTTCTGACACAAATGAAACGGGCGCTAGCAAGGTTTTCCTCGGAGTGTGTATGTTTTAGAGAGTGTGTGTTTGACAGTGGCTGTGTGAGAGAGAGCGACTGTGTGAGTGTGTGTGTGTGTGACACAGAGAGAGACTAGGTGTGAGTATGTCTGTGAGAGAGAGTGTGTGTGTGTGTGACAGAGATAGAGTGAGACTGGGTGTGAGTATGTCTGTGAGAGAGAGTGTGTGTGTGTGAGAATGACAGTGTGTGAAAGTGCGTATGTGAGACAGTGAGTGTGAGAGAGAGAGAGTGTGTTTCACACAGATACAGTGTGTGTGAGAGAGAGAATGTGTGTGAGAGAGAGCGAGTGTGAGAGTATGTGTGCGATACACAGACTCTTTGTGAGACCGAGAGTGTATGAGACCGAGAGTTTGCAGAACCCCCTCCCCCTCTTCTTCCCCTCCCCTTCCCCCCTTCCCCCCCTGTCCGAGTTCCAGAACCCCCTCCCACTTCTTCCCATCCGAGTTCCAGGACCCCCCTTCCACTTCTTCCCATCCCCCCTCTTCCCTTCCCGCTCTGCCTCTCCCCCCCCCCTCCGAGTTCCAGGACCCCCCTTCCCCCCGCTACCCACTGATCCAGGACCCCCCCCCTTCCAGTTCCAGGACCCGCCCCTCCCCTTCCAGTGGATTTCCAGTAATCCCCTCCCCCCATGTTGTTTCAGGACCCCCTTCCCCCCTCTGTTGTTTCAGGACCCCCCCCATGTCATTCTTGACCCCCCCCTTTTGTTTCAGGACCCCCCTCCCACTCTCCACCTGTCTGGCCCTCCTCTTTGTAAGAGCTGTCTGCTTAAAAGTTTTTACCTCCTGCACGCAGGGATGCCGCTTCTGACAGCTTTTTCTTTCGCTTGTGTTTCAGCTGTTCCTGTGGTCCGGGACCACAGGAACAGCTGAAACAGAAGCGAAAGAAAAGGCTGACGGAAGCGGCGTCCCTGCGTGCAGGAGGTAAAAACTTTTAAGCAGCCAGCTCTTAAGAAGGGGAGGGCCAGAGATGGGTGGAGTGGGAGGGGGGTCCTGAAACGACAGAAAGGGGGAGGGGCGGGTGTTTGCGGCACCATTATCGTCGACGGAGCTCCTTCAGCAGCACTACCAGTAATTCTCACCTCCAACGTGCTTTCTTGCCTGGGACCGTGGCTCCCTTGGAGTTGGTCTGCTAGAGTCACGTCATAATGCGGCCAGTGACGTCAGTCTGATCTACGGAGCCTTCCTGACCAACTCCGAGGGAGCCACGGTCCCAGGCAGGTCAGAACGTTGGAGGTGAGAATTATTATATAGGATTAGCACTTAATATCACGTAACTATAAATATGAAAATCCTGACCTGTGAACACCTCTGGACAGCCTCTTTTTGCACAGCTAAATTTGTGTAGTTTGCAATTTTAACTGCACAAAAGTAGACAGAAAGGCCAGGTATTTAATTGGTTAGATTTACTCAGCTAAAAACTGACCATCTAAATCTTTAGTACATTAACTCCTGTGTCTCAGGTTTAATGCACCTTGGTTCCTTCATCAAAGTCTGTGCTCCTCACATTTAAAATACCTATTTTGTAGGTTCTACAAGGGACACCCTCTTACCCTGGCTGTGCGGGCAGTCTTCCAGGTGGTGAATAATCATCAGTGGCTTGTTACTAGGAAAAGAGATGAGAGACACGCATGTGAATCGTTTCCTTCTAAAGCACCAGAGATTCCTGAAACCAGTCATGATGTGAAAGCCGGTAGTGGGTTGCTGAAAGTCTATGAGAGTTACATTTACTGAAAGTACCTAGGAGGCAGTTTTACAAGGTTTGAGTGCCATTTGCACATGGATTTACCTGTGTACATTGGCTAAACAGAGAAATAGTTTTTTCAAAAAGGTGCTAATTATACATATATACAGCTGCATGTACAGATTTAAGAGAAATTTATTCTGGGATAAGTATTTCTTACTTTAGAACAGTAATCCATGTATCCCCTTTGAATGACCCTAAAATTTGCTATAGATGGTGCTACTTGGGCCCTGGCACTATCCTCCTCAACATTTTTCAGAAGGTCATCATTTGCACCTTAGATCAGAGGTAACAGGAATGGATGCTTACGTGGTTTTTGACCTATATAAGGCTTCTTCATATGTTTGGATCCAGTATAGGTCATCTCCCCATCCTAAAGGGAAAAGTGAAAAATTAGTTAGCATAATAGGAAATAATACAATAAAAGTGCTATATTCAGCTCTATAGCTTAGAATTGGTTGTGTTGACTAAAGACCAGCAGTGCATCGAGTGTAAGCATCTTCTATTTGAAATCCAACCTTTCTCCTACACAGCCTCTTCTTATGCTTTCCCTATCTAGCTATCTCAAGGATCCACCATGCATAGCCCCTCTCCCTACCCCTTCCCCTCCCATTTTTATAAAGATGCTATTATGCACAGACCTATTCCTCCTATTTAGCTGTCATCAGGAGCCAGAGTTATCCATGCACATTTTAGTGTTGGGTTTCCAAACAAACGTTTGTCTTACCTCTGGAAAGGGTGAGGGGGAACTTGTCTTCTTTTTCTGAAGAATTTGTTTGGACAGAGTCACTAGCAAGGATACAGGAGACTCCCACAAGAAGCAAGATCAAAGGCATGCCAGGTTTTCTCATGATGGTGGCTAAGGACATGACACAACATCACAAGCAATACAGATACAATAAGTTTCATGTTCTCTTAGGCTTCCATAGCGGCATCATGATTGTTGCAATTGTCTGGGGCTTGCCATGACCGAGTAAGTGGAGCTGACATTTCAGCCATCCTGCTGTGGCTTTCTACAGGGTATTCTGAGGTCTACAGTTTGTCTTTACATAGCGGATTCTCAAACTTGATTGGGGTTTTAGGTGAGTGGAAGTCCATTTGTCACAAATTTGAATTTTGGCAGGAAACCGCACCTCAAACGCCAACTAATCAGGTTTGAGAACCTGCTTTTAACTCCTAACCCTTTCTCACTTGTTCAGTACCCATTTTTATCTTTCCCACCTTAGTAATTCCCTTATCTCTTATTTGTCCTGTTTGTCTGTCCTAATTAGATTGTAAGCTCTGTCGAGCAGGGACTGTCTCTTTATGTCCACTGTACAGCACTGTGTTCGTCTAGTAGCGCTATAGAAATGATAAGTAGTAGTAGTACTATTATAAACAAACTGCAGATCCCACAGCATACCCTGAAGAAAGTCACAGCACGATGGGTGAAACATCGGTTCCACTCACTCAGACGCGGCAAGACCCAGACAACCACAACAATCATCAAGCCATATGTTTCCATTGACTAACATAGGAAAGATCAAACAATAGCAATTATGAGGAAAAGCACAAAATTTAAAGCAAAATCTAAAAGGACTTTGAAATCTTTTCTGTTCACAAAGTTGCATGTGCTTCATCATCAGATTTTTTTTAATCCAACACTGGAAAACTGCTTGCATTATACCTTTGGGCATCAGTCAAACAGCGTGAACAGCTAGTGGGCTGGTACATATTCTAGACTGATGGACAGGAGGAAGAAACAGTAATCAGAGATTCAACAGAGATGAGAGATTTTGGTAAGATGAGTTTACATATTATCCAAGCTGTACCAAGACAGAGGCAACTTTAGAGAGAAAAAAACAACAACAAAGGGGAACAGCATGAAGAATATGGAGAATTAGAAGTAACTTAAACAATGTTTGTTGAACTAAAAAATTGCACCTGTCGTAGCTATGTCAGGCACAATTACTAAAGTGAATAAACTTTGTTCAAGTTACCTCTAGTTCTCCAGATTCTTGGTGCTGTTCCCTTTTGTTTTTGCTGCTGGTGTTAAGAGCATCTGCATCTCCTTTTGTGTGAGACGTTTTGGGAAATCCAAAACACATTGGGCCCAATATTCAAAAGGACGTGTATGTTTAGCAGTCACTATCTATGGATTTTCAACAGAACTATCCACACAATGCTGGCAACAATCCCTCTAATCACCTTGGCCCTAATGGATTGTGCCAGGGTGGAATTAGGTTGAAGCAAGGGCTGAATGACTACCGAAATGCATAGTGATCATGTTCAATCACATCCATACAGCTAAGTGGTTTAATTCCAGTGTGTTTTTTCTAGCAAAAAAGGTGCCAGTACTCAAATGCTAGGCCACCCTTCAGGGGTGCGGTGATCACTGAGGGACCCACCCCACAATAGCTAAGGCCCCTGCAACCAGTCACAGAATCTATGACAAGGCAAAATTGGTGTGTAGAGCCTGAGCTTTTTCAATAAAACTTGAGGACCATGGGTCAATTTTAGTAGACAACAGAAAAGGTGCCGGTACTCAGTACCTCCAAGTACCCCCTCAAAAAAAGCCCTGTTTAATTCAGGCCTGCATAAAAGTTGTAATTCTATTACAGGCAATCACTATAGGTGCTGGTTATGGGGCCTATTTTAAGCCTATTCTATAATGACAAGTAGGCACCTACTTTTCTTTATAAAATTCTAGTGAAAGAAGCAGAGAACGCATAGGCATCTAAGTGCGACCACTTTACCAGCTCTATAGCCAGTGTAAATGCACCTAGATGTACACATGAACATGTGTAAATGATAGTATTATATAAAGCACGCATGTGCATTTACACTCTGCCCATGTGCATGCCCGCGGCAGAGCACTGTGCACACTTTTCCACTAGTTGGAATTCTAGGAGAGGTCATTTACACATGTACCCAAGAAAATGACTAGAATGCTGCTATTTATTCATCTTCTTGCCCTCTAATGCTCACTGGCTCCTTATTGAATTACCATACCACCTTAGCCTATCAACTACCCATACCCCCGTCCTCTGCTCTCATTTACAATTGACCCATCACTCGGTTTTCTTTGCAGTGGCTTCTTCTCTCTGGAATACCCTCCCACCCGAATTCCATTCCAAGCAATCTTATCCCCATTTTTGGTCACTCCTAAAAATCTCTCAGGCATTTCCCTTCTTTGCTCTTGACTAGTCCTGCTTGGCTGCCCGTCCTGTGGCTCAATTTATATCTATCTATCTATATATATATATACACATACAAACACACACACACACACACACACATATATATATATATATATATATATATATATATATAAAGAGAGAGAGAGAGAGAGCACACCATCACCTATCCATATATATAGACACACTGTTTATACATACTTTTTTAAAAGCTGTGGCCAGTGTTTAAAAAAAAAAATCATTCATATTGTTATTGCATGCATGTATAACAGTCAGGGTAACATATTGTGTATCTAAATGTAGTAGACAGTGAGGCATATTTTCAAAGCACTTTGGGAGGCTAAGTTCCATATGTTTCTATGGAACTTTGGGAGGCTAAGTGCTTTGAAAATAAGCCTCAGTGTGAGCTCATGGATTGGGTAGACTAAATCTCTTGTCACCCCTGCTGTGACACTACTAAGCCTGACTCTGTTTTCCACTTTGTTCACCCCCTTGTTTGATTTGTGTTTCTATAAGTATCTTGTATAACCCCGCTATCACCCCCCTTCCCCCCTGCCAAGTGTATATATAGTCTTCTACTGTAGCTAGCTCTCTGGCATATTGTCCTTTCCTAGATGATATGTAATAGATCACCTGAAGTACTGAAAAGACTCTTGAAGGTGGGTGGCACTGATTATCTATTTCATTCCTGGTTAGTATTCTGCCATTCTTTATAAAGTCCCTAATCTTAAGCAGCCCATTTTCTCTCATCCACTGAAATCTTTCCCTATCTCTTCCCAAGCCAAATCTTTTATTATACAAGATGTGTTGAACAAAAAAGCAACAGTCCCTCCTGAGGTCGTCCAACACTCTGAGACTAGCCTTGGGGTTGCCAGAGCTGAGTAAGGGAGACCACCAGGTACTAGTACTGATATAGAAAAGAAGTATTTGCTGACCCTATGACCTATAGATAGCCCTGTACTGAAAAGGAGTATTTGCTGATCCTATGATCTATAGATAGTCCTTTATTTTAGCATTGTCTATGCAGTACCCAGACAATTATGGAAATATGGAATTGTGTGTTATGGTGTTGGGTTATATATGAAAATAAAAAATAAAGATATTAAAAATAAATCAATCACTGCCACCACTGAAAACTAACCAGATTGAATACTGTAGTGTTTAAAGGATAATGGATTTTATATACTGCCTTTTAATGGTATGATCAAAGCAGTTTCCTTTTTTAATTATTATTATATGCAGGTACTTTCTCTGTTCCTAGTAACCTCACAATCTAAGTTTTGTACCTGGGGCAATGTAGGGTTAAGTGGCTTACCCAGGACCACAAGGAGTCACAGTGGGAATCAAACCCAGTTCCACCAGATTCTCAGCCCACTGCACTAACCATTAAGCTACTCCTGCACTCAAAACAAAATCAAAACAGTAATTTATCCATCCATCCATCATTTATTATTTTGTCCATTAACTAATAATCTTCTACAAATCTGAGCTGGCTTACCCTTAGAGCTGGCTTACCCTTAATCAGTCTACCAAACAATTTATCATTCATTCATCCATCCATCCATAAATATATTAGTGCATCATTTATACATCCAGCAATCCCACTTATTCTGCTACCATTTATAAATCCATCATCTAACAATCCATTCATCAATCATCCTTCCGTACATTCATCATCTGAATTTACCCTTCCCTATATCCGTCATGTACCAATTAATCTGTGGAAGAGGTACTGCCTAGAGGTCCAAAGGTTTTCAGTTCAAAACCTGGGAGCGCCCATATGAAGAGAGAGTGATTAGAGAAATGGGTTGAGAACTGAAAAGCATGGATTCAGATCCTGCTTCTCCCTCTGTCATTGCTTATGAACCTGCCTAAGACACATTTCTGAGTGTTAAAATAGCATTTTATAAGCAGAAATAGGTGTTTATATAATTGCCTGGGCTATGCACATCTAAAAGCATGTGCCAGCAAAGCCTCTTAGTGGAGCTGTGACTCATGCACATGTGTTATAAACTATGTACAGAAGTATGTAAAAATGTACAGCACATTTGCATGAGCCACAAAACAGATATAACTGTGCATGCACGCCTCACAGGGATGATTTAGAAAGGCAGATATATACACAAATATCCTTGATAAAATACAAATAAGTTATTGTATATGTTTCTGCCACACAGGCTCCCTGGTATAAAATTATCTGCTTTAACTCCATTGCTTCTGGTACCTGCTTTGTATCAAGGACTTATAATTGGAATAATTTGTTGTAAAGCACTTTGATGAAAATTACTCTATAAATTCTGAAATAAATTAAAATGTATACATCTATCGTCTATCAATTCATCTATTTATCAACAGTACTTTTCCATAGAGCTTTGAGTTATCTGCAATATATACATCTGTGTCTATGGGATTAGGCCATTTTTCTTTAAAGTATCTATCTCTTGTATATTTACAATATGCAGCTATCAATATCTAATACCATAGTCTCTACCCATCTAGGTACTGCAGAAAGAGTGAGAAAGGAGGGAAGAGACAAAGTGAGAAACAGAAAAGGAGGAGAGCAGGGAAAAATACATACAATTGAGAAATCTGTTACTCTTTTCCCCAATTTCACTTGCACTTCTTTTCATATCCAGATCAAAATTTTCTTGCCTGATTTCCTCATTGTTCCCTGCTCCCTTACAGCCCTTCCCCTGAGAGCAAAGCTCACCTGACCAGGTAAATAAGTAACTGCAAAGCCTTCACTCTTGTCTTTTGTGTCCCTGGTTATAGTTCTCTGCATAACCAGATCAAGGGGGAGAACTATGCACTCTGAAGCCTTCTTTATAACCCTCTTTGACAGGCACACAAATACACCTGAATCTCCACCCACAAGGCCTAGATCCAATAAGAGAACTAAGCTGCTTCAAAGTAGCCTGAATGAAGTACCACTCTGACAAATGCTACACCAGGAATTACCATACATAGATCTTGTTAACCTTTGTGGCTGTTCTTCTCAAGTCAAGGTATATGGCAGAATCAAGACACTTTCCCATCTGCCCTTTAGCTCTGATCTGTCACAGCCTGATTGGCCCCTGCACCCAGCCCCAGAAGTCTAATTGGCCAGTCACCGAGCAGAGGCCTGCACCCACAATGCACTTTGGGAGGTAGGAAAAGTTCACATGCCAATGTCTTGTGTAAAATAACAATATTAACCTTGACAACGTTTCTTCTTCATCTTGATATATTTACCCCGAGACTTCAGGGAGAATGATATCACAGAATCCTCTCAGACACAATGGGGCTCTGATTAGTATGTACACTGTCTGTGATATCATTTCTGTATCATGTTGGGAAAGGGCCCCACACCTGGAGGGAAGGAGCTGATTGCAGCTTCCAGAAACAGCACATGAAACCTAAGGACTTCTATTTCATGAAGACAACTAGGGATTTTAGCACTAAGGACAGACACATGAATTGGTGCCTCCTCGCTCCCATCCTAAGCCCTGCTCCTGTCTTTCTCCACCCCCCTCCACTTTTGTCTCTCTTGCCATATTTCTCCTCTTTCCGCTCCTTGGATAATAGGAAGGCAGTGACACTTTCCTGACAATTCCTCTGCAGTCAGACCACATTTTTAAAATTATGTCTCTGTGTGTTTGTTTTTAGATTAAATAAATTAATAACATCTTAGGAGTGCAATGGTCAAAACCTCTAGGCTTCAGTTAAAAACACCCATAACACTAGAAGACAGATGTTGCTGTCTGTGCTTTGACTTTAACACACTCACTTTCCATCATCTTAGAGAATATCAATGGTTAACCAATAACCAGGATGATTTCTTCACAGCAGATTAATATCCTACTGTATATGAACAGATGATAGCAGAAAAGGTACAGTTTCACATTATACATAAAAGGCTAACTCCTGTATTATACTTAAAAAGCTCAGTTCTTCAGGCCATTCACCCTGAACAATTTAGTGTGTCTTCCAGCTCTGAATTATTCAGTTCATTCGGATTATTTAGGTCCATTAAAGATAATAAGGAAAGCAATTTTGCAGTGGGAATGTATTATATACCTTCAGTGAAATTATCAGGGGGAGCCCGGAAACTTGGGTTCAAGGAATAGAACAAGGAGAATTAAATATATCTGCTATTTTGGAAACATCTTTAAATGAAAACTCTGGGAGAGCAATACTAATAGCATCATTTGGTTTTGAACAAGATTACAGTGCTATTATGAAATTGTATTTTCATAATTCTCTAGCCCTTTTCTGTGGCAAAACAGTCTGAGTTTATCTGGATGTTACAAAGCAGACGCAAAAATGTAGGAAAGTCTTTTTGGCATTAAGACAAGAGGTGTTAGCTTTGGGAGCTTCCTTCTTATTAGCCTACCCTTGCAAATGCTTGACAAAATATTTAGGTGTTAAGTATGTCTATTTTCAACCAGAGCTGTTGAGGGCCTTTTTAGATTTAAAGAACATTGTGACTGTGCCGCCTAGTTAGATTTCAGAGAAAAGAATTACGTAGATGGGGGTTATTTTACGTTAATGGCCCTTTCATTATTATGTTCCTATTTTATAGACCTCCTGGTCTTGTACAGACTACCCCCCTTTGTGGTCTAAGAAGCATAGTTTAGTTTTCTTGATGTATTACCTAATTGATTTATAGTTCTCCAATTTGCTGTAACAAGTGGTTAACTTGCAATATATTTTGAAATAATATAAATAAATAATTTTTAAAAAGAAAACAGGGATGGGCTAGGGAGAACAGAAAAGGAAAATGATCCAAGCCTGTGGGAAACAGGGAGTCATAAATTGACAGATGAGTTAAGACTGCCAATGAAAAGAAATCTCACCTGCAGAAGAAAGCGAGAAAAAGGAAGCATCGAATGGTGGGCTTGCAAGTCTGTATGGGAGGGGAATTAGCTAGAACAAGGTGCATTGAAGCTTGCTGGGGAGTGGAGGGAATTAGAAGCCTGGGTTGTTGGCCCCACATTGTGGAATCAGTAGGGTAGCCAGACCTGACATTTTGGGTGGGCCCAGAGCTAATATGGGTGGGCACTACGTATGAGTAGTGTTTCTTGGGATACTACAAAATAATGCCTTACAATGCACTTGATGATGGATTTCTAAGCAGTCTGCCCAACAGCTGCCCTGCATCAACATAAACCACACACATACTTAATGGGGAAAAAAAACAATGTTTTAAAATATAGCTACATTATGCCATATCAAACTTGACCCGGCTTGGGCTCTTCACTGCCTAGGGCAAAAAAAGGTATATTTAATCATTAAAATTTAAATGTACCTTTTTTGCCTTAGGTAGTGAAGCACTTACTCCACCCAGAAGCCCACCATCACCAGCCAGCATTTGAAGTACAAAATTACATGACAAGTTAAAAAAATTTTTTTAAATATGTGTTACCAGCTGGGCAGCTGCTTGCAGTTGCACGTGGTGCAGAGCACCCTGGCTCCTATACCTGTTTTGTGTGGGGCCACGGAGGAGTTCTACTGCTGCTGTGATGATGATTGTGATCGATTTGAGAACCAACACCAAGACTAAGACCCAGCCGGCAGGCAGGCATAGTGTTGACTGTACTATGGAGAAGCCATGCCCGTGACACAGCCGGGCCAGCCGAGCAGCCTTTCTCATGTGGCACTGCGTGCGACGCCATTGTTCAAGTGCACTGCGGGGAGCAAACCACACAGCGTGGCACGTGCAACTGAGCTTGCTTACTTCTTACATACCAACAAAGCGGCACATGCGCAGCAGCTGAGACTTTAGCACGAGAAGCGAGAGTGGCGCGGGATGGCAGGGCAGCACTGGCTGATTCAGGACCAGAAGTCAGAAGAGCTGCCAGTGCCACCCAAGACTGCCAAAAAGCAGGTGGGAGGTGGCTGAGCGGGTTGCCGCCATGACGGCACCCAGAAAGGCTATGGCTGCATGTACTTTTCGGCACTTAAACCGGGTGGGCCTGAGCTGAGATTGGGTGGGCCTAGGCCTACCTGTAGCTATGCCCCTGTGTGGAATGCTCTTCTGTTATTTTTGAATCAAATTTCTTCCTTGCCTTTGTTTAGGAAGTAGTTGAAGACTTTGTTGTTTGGTAACGCTTTCTCTGGGTAACAGGGAGTTTAGACTGTTTTGATTGTTTTGTGCTAGTTAAATGTATTTACTGCAATGCTTGCATTTTTTCATTTGTATAACTAGTTTGCATTTTACTATTATTTTAGTACTATTTTAGAATTTTATATAGTTATCACACTAGATGTACAGATCCCATTTCTTTAGGAAATGCCTTTGCAGACAAAACAGCAAGAGAAGCTGCACTATCTGCTCCTTTACATGACATTCTTTTCCAGATAGATAGAGAAGCAACCTTCCTGGATCTGGCAATGTTATGCTAGATACAGCAGGCATCCCCAGAAAAAGAAAAAACAATCTTGGATAGGTAAAGGAGCCACCCTTGTACATGACATCTACCTATCTACTGAAAAAAAAAAAAAAAAATATATATATATATATATATATATATATAATGCTGCAATAGTGAGCCATGGGCTAAGCCATATCTCAACAAGAGGGATGGTAACAAGAATATTCACAGCATACAGAATATTCACAGCATACGGGTTTTCACAATACTCTAAAATTTTCTGTTCACAATGTATGCTCTGTGCCATAGGCGCCCTATATAAGAGGCTTGGGGAGGCTAAGCCTCCCCAGCCAGGTGGAGCGCAGGGGGAGTAGTCGCTCCCTCAAAGATCTTTAAAAGAGATGGTATCATGGTGCCTAAGCGCCAAATGCTGACTGGCGGTCTTTGCCTCCTCCCCCCTCCCGCACGAGTCTTACACCTCCCCCCCCCCCCCGCTCTCACCCATCCGCGTTCTCCCTCTGACGCTGCGCCATGCATTCACATAGGCAGCCTATTTCTGCCTGCATTGGAGCCTCTCCCTCAGACGCGTCCCACCTCTGCGTAACACAGGAAGTTGCATTAGAGGAGGCGGGGCGCGTCTGAGGGAGAGGCTCCGACGCAGGCAGATTAAGGCTGCCTATGTGAATCGGCATCGGTGGGAGAAGCCTCAGGCTTTTAAAATGAGTGGATGGGTGAGAGCGGGCGGAACGGAAGAGACAGGACCCCCGGGGGGGGGGGAGCAAAAGCTACAGATGGATGGATGGCTGGGGGAGGGGAGAGGAGAGTCGCTGGTGGGCAGGGAGGGCAGGGGGAGAGGAGGGCTGCTGGACATGGGTGGATGGAGGGGAGAGGAGGGTTGCTGGACATGGGTGGATGGAGGGGAGGGGAGGGGAGGGCTGCTGGACATGGGTGGATGGAGGGGAGAGGAGGGTTGTTGGACATGGGTGGATGGAGGGGAGGGCAGGGGTTGCTGGACATGGGTGGATGGAGGGGAGCAGGGGAGAGAATCACAGTATGGATGGATGGAAGGAGGGAGGGGAGAGGAGAGTTGCTGGACATGGGTGGATGGAGGGGGAGGGCAGGGGGAGAGGAGGGTTGCTGGACATGGGTGGGTGGATGGAGGGGAGGGGAGGGTTGCTGTACGTGGGTGGGTGGATGGAGAGGAGGGTTGGATGTAGGAGAGGGAAGGTAGAGAGAAGAAATGCTGGACATGGATGGCGGTGAGGGAGGAGTGAGGAAGCAGATGAGATGAGGGAATTGGAAGAGAGTAGAAAAACTGCACATGGATGAAGAAAATAGGCAGAAGCTGGATCCACTGGACAGTCAAGTCTGCGGAAGGCCCAGCTTTTACTTACGGATGTAGGACAAGAAATGAAAAAGAAAGGCGGAAAGTAAAGAAATAAATGGAAAGGAAGCCCTGGAAGCGGAGTTAAGAGGACAGATAGCAGCAGAATCAGATACTGGGCCAGCATGATCAGAAAAACAAAGTCACCAGACAACAAAGGTAGAAAAGATCATTTTATTTTCATTATAGTGTTTGGAATATGTCCACTTTGAGAATCAGGTGCTCAAAATTAAAAGTTTATATTTATTTACTTATTTATGGCATTTTATCCCACATTAAACATGAATTAGGGTGTTTTGTGGCTCTACATGAGAATTGTGATATTATGATTCTACTACTACTACTACTTAACATTTCTAGAGCGCTACTAGGGTTATGCAGCGCTGTACAGTTTAATAAAGAAGGACAGTCCCTGCTCGAAGGAGCTTACAATCTAAAGGACGAAATGTCAAGTTGGGGCAGTCAAAATTTCCTGAATAGAGGTGTAGTGGTTAGGTGCCGAAGGCAACATTGAAGAGGTGGGCTTTGAGCAAGATTTGAAGATGGGCAGGGAGGGGGCCTGGCGTATGGGCTCAGGGAGTTTATTCCAAGCATGGGGTGAAGCGAGGCAGAAAGGGCGGAGCCTGTTTCATATTGTTGACGGTCTGCATTTTCCAAGTGGGTAGTATATTGGTGTATTAGGTTCTGCCCAGTGTAATATTTATGGCACAGTAAGGTTCTGAGTGTGGTTTTGCATAAAGTTGTGCATAGTGTTTTGCAGTTGAGTGATTGTGGTTAGTATATGCTTTGAGCAACCACTTTATTCTTTGACATATGATAATATCTAATATCTAAATTTAATAAAAGGTATTAATTGTGACTTTTATTTTTATTTATTTATTTTTTCTGTGTGTTATCAGACAATTATGGATTTAAGCTCCACCCATAGCCCCACCCCTAACCCCGTTCCCTTTAGCCTCCCCAAACAATTGGGCCATCGAACGCCTATGCTCTGTGCTAAGCACAATTTTCAGGGAAGACTCAGAACCCGAGTGGGCACCTTCCCTCACCCAAAGTACCAATTTCAGTACTTATGTATGGATTTTATTAAATTAAATGTGAAAACAAGGAATATTGCTTAATAATCATTGATATGTTTCCCAAATGGATAGAAACGTTCCCAAGTAAAACAGCTGTCACCCTAACAGTGGCTAAGGCCTTGGTAAAAGAAGTCATACAAAGGTATGGCATTCCAGAGATAATTTATAGTGACAATGGCCCCCATTTTGTAAACTCCATCAGTTCTCTATTAGGGAAACAATTGGCCATTGACCTGAGGAACCATTGTGCCTACCACCCCCAGTCAGCAGGACTGGTGGAAAGACACAATGGAATCTTCAAAAGCAGATTGAGAAAGATAATGGCAGAAACCGGAAAGAATTGGATATACTGCCTATGCAAATAACACCAGCAGGAATGACAGGATTGACTCCCTTTGAAATTTTGTTTGGAAGGCAGTATATGATCCCTCAATTTCCCTCATTGGAAAAGAGTCATGAGGAAGCTGAGGAATCACTGGCAACATATATGAAGAAAATGTTAACTAAGAAAGAAGTTTTTCTGTCTAATGTCATTCCAGATCAGTTTGAAGATCCTGAACATACTGGGCTTGGAAAGGTTCAAGCAGGAGACTGGGTCCTAATTAATGTTATCGAGAGAAAAAACTGAGCTTCACCCCGCTGGGAAGGTCCATACCAAGTACTCCTGAGTACCCCCACAACTGTAAAAAAAGCTGAACGAAGTATCTGGTACACCTATCGCACTGCAAGAAGGTAGCAGAACCAGGAACTGAGATTAGGCAACCACAGTAGACCAACTTCTCGCAAGGGTAAGCCCGGCTGCAAAGGGGAGGTGCTTCAATAGGAACCCTCATCTCAAACCCAGTGAAGAAAACAACAAACCAAGCTAGAATTTATTGTCGAAATGGAGGCCTTAACATCTGATCCAGACGACCCACGTGAACAATTGACTGAGACAACAGTGTGGAGTCCCTTCGGACAACTGGAAAAGAGGAGAGCAATCAGAACCTTGACCGACAGACAGATAACAATCAGGTTGATCCTAGGAACCATCTGTGGTATAGCTCTTATCATCCTCCTGTTCCAAGTTATGCACACAGTCAAAAGGACACCAAATCCTGGAGACCAGGAAAGGAATAATTCCCAAGACCACTTCAATCAGATGCAGGGGGAATTCATTCAAGGAAGACGCCAAGTTGGTGCGGCTCAAGCACTACTCAAAAGAACTGAACCCACAGAATGGGCACATACGGGGCTTCCTGAACCCCCTAAGAACATTACCTTTTATGTGGGTCAGACCAGTACAGTAGAAATAGATTTTTGTGAACTAACTCGCTGCGGAGGACAAGAGGCAGCTGCGAGACTTACATGGTCTGACAAGTATGTATGCTTCCTTCCCACAAATACTCCCAGAACTCATCAATGCACTGTATTTGGAGTACAAGCTCCACACCTTGGGGGTATTACCTACTAAAAACCAAGGCCACTGAGAGACTGGGCCGGGCCCGAGGCAAGGCCGCCCTCGGGCCCCCCCTCTACCCACCCCCCTCCGCCAACCACCGGGCGGGCCCCCCTGAATTCAAATCATAGCGCCTCACTTCAAACTCGCTCTTTGTGAAAGAAACGCAGCAGCGGCAGTCTACAGATCACCTCCCTTCGGGCCTTCCCTCCCTGTGTCCTGCCCTCGCACAAGTTATGTCAGATATGGGCGGGACACAGGGAGGAAAGGCCCAAAGGGAGGTGATCTGCAGACTGCCACTGCTGCTCTTCTTTCACACGGAGTGAGTTCATTCATGGTTCATTCATGGATCAATAATATTTTAATTATGATTTATATTTATGATTTAATATTTTATAAATTGTTGTTATTTTTGTCTTTACTTTTGTTTTATGTCTGACCAACAGTTTAAGCCCCTGACACAGCCTTATATAGGCAAAACATGGCCATGCCATGGATTGTTTCTCTGATCATTTGGCTACAATAAATTGAAGTCTGACTACATGCCTGGTAAGGGCTCTTGCGCTAATCTTTTTTAATGGCCACACACTAATGGCAAAATTAGTGTGTGGCCATTAATACCAAAAATAAGAATTTTGGTCATTTTACCCCAGCAGTAAAAATGGCTTTAGTGTGTGAGAATGACCTGGGTAAGGGCGTGCTAAGGCCACTTTTTACTGCTTTATGGTAAAAGGGCCCCTATAAATGTTACTGTCACAGAGAAGGAATTGGAACATGTTCCTAAGAGAACTGTGGAAAATGAAGAGGTTGTGATCACTTGGGAATTTCCATTCCTTCTGATAGGAAGGTGTTGTGGGGACCCTACATAAACAATATTTATTTGGTTGTGACTGTGATGACGCCCAGGGTCTCTGAGACTCAGATGCAGTTTTCTTGAACTCTGGCAGAACTAAGATATTTTGGTGTTCTCAGGGGCCCTGTAAATTTGGGTAATAAAGTTTTCTTCAGCTCAATAGATGAGACAAGTCCAGGTCTCCCTACTGGAAAATACTCATATAGCCTAGTCTTTCCTTTCTCATTAGTTCTGAAGGGCCCAATATTCAAAGGATTCGTGCTCCTAATTTTGAGCCTCTTTCAAAATGTAGTAGGGCTGAGTACATACATTTTTACTCAAAATGTCATTAAACTCTTACATTTAGGAGCATAAAAGTGGGTGGCAACAAAGGTGGAATTAGGATGGGAAAAAGAAGTTAGGAGTTTAGTATAAATGCCCTAGTGGTGAATTGATGTTACTACAACTTTGATGGAATTATGTCAAGGCATTCAGGTTCCCCACGTTAGCCAACTACTTAGGGAAATCACACAAAAAAAATAATAATAAGAGAGGAGAGGTTTCTAGAGTTCATGTGATGGTAAGCGATGCTTAGATCAATGTTGAGATAACAATTTAAAGTGCAGCATAAAATTCAAACTTTTAATTGATATTTACAAGGTTTTATTGCACATGAATATATTAAATATGAATAAATATTTAAAACCAGCAATTGCTGCCTGATAAAAGTACAGCTGTACATTAAATGAGTGCATTAAAGTGATTCAGATAATTGTACAAAAATAGGTAAAGTGCTAACTTAACAATGCTAATCAACTCTTCCCCAGAAGTATTTCCAGAAACCACCTTGAAACTCTCATTTTTGATAAATTCTTTAATCAACAAAAGTTGCAACTCATGATGTTTGTCAGATAAATGTTCTTTTTGTTTAACTTTCAATCCTTCAACCTTTCCTTCACTATTAATACTTTTCTTTAAGGATTGATTCTTTGTGTTATATTCTTTCAGGTGTCTCGTCCACCTGACTGGATCACAGACTTTACTCTCATCGGGTAAGTATAAGTATAGCACTCCTCCTCAACACTCAAATAAATCCCTTTGTGTTGCTTTCTCTTTGGAGTGTACTTTGGGTAGCGGCAAACACTTATCTGCAGAAGTCCCTTGATCCAGGCTTTGGCCTTGCTTGAGGAGGGGCCCCTTGTTGCTCCAGCGATGTGTGATGTTCCTCCACCACTCAACTCTGAAGACTGATTCCTTGGCACTTTAAACAACTAAAGGGAAAGGAAAACCCTAACTTCTTCTTTTCCTTTCAGAACCAGGAACACTCTTTCTGGAATCAGTTCAGATACTGTGGGGCTCTCTAACTAAATTTAAACAAAAGATAATTACTTTCCCTGCAGGGGACTCCTACTCTAAAACTGGTTTTCCTATTCTGTAGGAGCACTGGCTATGGTCTCAGCCCACTCGTTCAACATAGCATTTTCTACAATTTTCATAATCACTATAGAGGAAAGTTCAAACTCACAGTTTCAGTTAACCAATCATTTCATCAAACCTTTTCAGGCAAGATTTGCTTCCTAAACAAGCTTACATCGCACACTGCCCTACACTGACTAAAACATTCTTAGGTTAAAACTATATTTTTCCAGTCACTACAGACTTTATTCACAACAGCAGCACAGCCCCAGTTAAACTAAAGCCAACTTAAAATATGCAGTTTTTATCCCTCCTAATTTCTGCTTTTCAAAGCCAATCTTCAAGCCAACACCCTCAGTCACACAGCCTTATTGCGAATCTCTTTCACCTTTCTCAGCACTTTTCCTAAACTTTTCCCTATACTTACTCAGCAGAGCTACCCACACACATCCACTCTCTTCCAAGTCCTAGGCTCCTCTAGAAGCCATCCCAACAGCCATTGCCCAGGCAATGGGGACTCAACTGGGGCCACCTGTGATGAAACAATGGATTTCTAAGCCTATGAACTGTACTATTTTACACATGACATGTGTTTCTCCTAATTATTTTACTGATGACATGTATTTCTCCTAATTGGCCAGCAGATGGTGATTGCTGTACAGAAGTGACAGTTTTTTCTTCCCACCAAAAGCTGTTAGTTTCAGATAAGGGAGTGAAAAGAGAAGGTTCTCTTTTCCTGAGACTCTGTAAACAGTTAGACTTCATAACCTGTGGCAGCTATATTTTGCACCCCAGGTAGCTATGAGGTATTTTTTTAGTTTCAGATAAGGGAGTGGACAGAGAAGATTCTCTTTTCCTGACACCCTGTGAACAGTTAGACTTTATAACTTGTGAACAGCTATAGCTTGTTCCTGAACTCCCTAGGTACTATTTAAGTAGTAGATAAATGTTTATATAGTTTTATATTTTATCCTTATTCAGTTATCTGTTGTTAGTTTATTGACTCTGATGTCTTGGACAGACTAAGAATCCTGGTGGTTTGTATTTTGGTCTGTGGGTGCTTTCTAGGAACTGTGGGACCCCTGAGAGTGTGGCCCCAGTAAACTAGAAATCACTAAGGAACAACCTGAGAGTGGGAGACTCACCCTGCGGCAAGTAAGACCCAGTTGGTAGGTTGGAGGGTGCTAATGTAGAGCATAAGCGGCAGAGGCAGGCAGACCTGAGCTGCGATGGGGACAAACCCTCTAGGTGGCTGCAGGCAGGGTTGCCAGCTGGGAAAAATTTTCCCAGCCCCAAACAAGCGTAAACCCGCCCAAAAACCGCCCATAGCCAATCCCCGTCTCCCACATCACTAGCCCCGCCCCCTACGTCATCCCTGACGTCACCCCGCCCCTGAAAGGCTTCTATTGGTCCAATTTGGACCAATAGAAGCCCTGGAAAAGCTTCTATTGGACCAAATTGGACCAATAGAAGCCCCGGAAAAGCTTCTATTGGACCGAATTGGACCAATAGAAGCCCCGGAAAAAACCACCGAACTCGCACAGCGGCGACGGGAAAACCGCCCAAAAAACTGCATCCCACGGCCGGCGAAATTTTCCCGCCGCCGCTGGTGAAAAACCGCCCAATTGGGCGGTAAAACCACCCACCTGGCAACTCTGGCTGCAGGGTTAACCCCAGGCAGGTGGCTAGGCATTTCATCACACCACCTGACTCCTCTTAACCAATCAATCATCAGCATACAGAATGTTTTTATTTTCTCCTCATGGAACTTTTAGGAAATCTCTATTTTGAAAGCTATTTTTCCCATTAACTTTAATGGGAAAATAGATTTTTAAAAAATAATATATACAGTGAGAGTTAAACAGAATTTTAACAAAAATAACCCAGAAATCCATTACATTTCAATATAATCCAGATCATCTTTTCTAAATTTAAAAATCACCTTTTTTATAAACGTTACACATTTTTCCCAAAATTAACCTCAAAACACATCGAAACCTTTCAAAGGGCCTCTTTACTAAACAGTACTAGCAATTCACTTGTGGCAAATCAGAGGAAGCCCATTCAATTCCTATGGGCTTCCTCTCATTTGCTTTGCCATAAATCGCTAGCGCGGTTTAGTAAAAGAGTACAAAACTGATACTTTCCCATCAGCAGCAAGGAGGAGAGTGTTTCTGTTCTCTAATAATTACACAGTCCATTCACAATAATAGAGAAGCACCAGTCATGTCATATGGAAAAATCAGTTCATATAAAGAAACCAGTTCATTTTTTATATCAATTCACTTAGCATTGAATTAGACAATTACAACTGTCTGGAATTTTTCATATAGTTTGAACTACCAGTTGTACTATCAGGCATGAAAATGATCAAAACTGAAATAGTTTATATTCAGTTTATTTTTTTTGTTACATTTGTACCCCGCGCTTTCCCACTCATGGCAAGCTTAATGCGGCTTACATGGGGCAATGGAGGGTTAAGTGACTTGCCCAGAGTCACAAGTAGCTGCCTGTGCCTGAAGTAGGAATTGAACTCAGTTCCTCAGGACCAAAGTCCACCACCCTAACCACTAGGCCACTGTTAACATGAACACATCTTTTAGTTCTAAACTGATATTAAATACAATTACCATGGTAAATGATTGACCTTTACAGTGCTTTTTTTGTACATAAAAAGGTGCCGGTACTCATTATGGGCGGGGTCACCACATATGGCTCCACCCCTATGGTAGCCACACCCACATTAGCCACACCCCTTATACCAGCTATGGCACATATAAACAGACATCAGTGAAAATATTATACTAGTATAGGAGAACAAAATAACGTGATTTTTTTCATTATAAATAATTTCTGTAAGCTGTTACAGCTCCAGTATACCCAGTGCAAAATAAGACAGCAGATGTAAGTTCTCAAATTGGACATATTTCAAACACTTAAATGTTTTTCTTTCCATATTGGTCCCAGTCTCTGATTCAGCTGCTCTCTATCTGCTCCCTTAACTCCGTTTCCAGGGCTTCCTTTCCATTTATTTATTTTCTTTCTGCCTTTCTTCTTCATTTTTTGTCCTACATCCGTAAGTAAAAGCTGTCCACTGGATCCAGCTTCTGCCTATTTTCTTCATCCTTGTGCAGTTTTTCTCCTCTCTTTCTTTTCCCTCATCTCATCTCTCACTCTTCCCTCGCCACCATCCATGTCCAGCATTTCTTCTCTCTCCCTTCCCTCTCCTCCATCTATGTCCTGCAACTCTCTTCTCTCCCCTGCCCCCCCTCCAGCCATCCATACCCACTCAGCGATTCCCTTGGCTCCCCTGCCCCCCTCCAGGCATCCATACCCACCCAGCGATTCCCTTGGCTCCCCCACCGCCCCCTTCAGGCATCCATACCCACCCAGCGATTCCCTTCTCTCCCCAGCGATTCCCTTCTCTCCCCTGCCCCCCTCCAGCCATCCATACCAACCCAGCGATTCCCTTCTCTCCCCTGCCCCCCCTCCAGCCATCCATACCCACCCAGTGATTCCCTTCGCTCCCCTGCCCCCCCTCCAGGCATCCATATCCACCCAGCGATTCCCTTCTCTCCCCTGCCCCCCTCCAGCCATCCATACCCACCCAGTGATTCCCTTCTCTCCCCTGCCCCCCTCCAGGCATCCATACCCACCCAGCGATTCCGTTCTCTCCCCAGCGATTCCCTTCACTCCCCTGCCCCCCTCCAGGCATCCATACCCACCCAGTGATTCCCTTCGCTCCCCTGCCCCCCCTCCAGGCCTCCATACCCCCCCTGCGATTCCCTTCTCTCCCCAGCGATTCCCTTCGCTCCCCTGCCCCCCCCCCCAGGCATCCATACCCACCCAGCAAAGTCCCCTGCCTCCGTCACAGCAGCCGCCGCAGGGAAAGGCAGTCTCTAGCCTTCCCTTCGTTTCCAGTCAGTGTCCCGCCTTCGCGGAAAGAGGAAATGACGTCAGAAGAAGGTGGGACACTGACTCAAAACGAAGGGAAGGCTACAGACTGCCTTTCCCTGCGGCTGCTGCGGAGGTAAATGATCAACAACAATGATTTAAACCCCCAGAGCGCGGGAGATGAGGTAAGCATGGCTTGTGCCGCCCTCCTGCCATGCTTACCTCACTTACTGCCGGCTCGCCTGCCACAACAACTGGCTCGCAAGAGCTCTTGCGAGCTGGTTCCAGCACACCACGCCCCTGGGAGAATGAGAGGACGTGCAGGGCAAAAAAAAAGGTGCCGGTACGCCATACCGTTGCATACCGGCACAAAAAAAGCACTGGACCTTTATCTATATTGAGACTGATTTGTTGTTAGTCTCATATAACTAATTCTTATCTTTCATTTAAGAATGAACAGAGCACAGAAAGTGAAAGATGATCCTCATCAGAATGCCAGAGAAATGACTAGCCCAGTGGCTACATAGCAGTGCAATTTACTACCATGTGGTATGGATTACAGCATAGGCAAATTAGGCACATGCCTAGAACCCAAATGATTAGGAAAGGCACTCTCCGATGTACAAATTCAATAGCTCCTGTAGGTCATATGTTGGCAGAAAGATGTGTGTGTATGTGAAAGAGAGAGTGAGAGACAGAGTGTATGTGTGGGGAGGGGGGGAGGCAAGGAAGAGGGAGGGCAGGGCTACCACTGCCCACAGAGTAGAGAGCTGCATGGGAGTAGGGTTAGTGGGAATCCTGCACTTCCCACGGGACTCCCGCAGGGATCCCCTTCAGGTCCATGAGATGCCTGCAGAGATAGAAGCAGGTCCTGCGAGGTTCTCCTTCTGCCATGGCAATTATAATAGCACTAAAAAAATTAATGGATATGGTTGATAGCATTGAAATCCCCATAAGCACTGAAGGGAAGTTATCAATATGGGCTACTGTTGAGTTATTTTACCACAAGTTGGGTTATTTTAGCACAGGGGATGGGCAGGGATGAAGAGCATACTTGCGGGGACGGGTGGGGATAGAGGAAATTCCAGTGGGGATGGGCGGGGATGGGTTAGATTCCAGCGGGAACAGACAGGATGGATGACATTTCTGTCCCCGTGTAACTCTCTACCACAGAAGTCTATTTTCCTCATGCTCTGAGTATTGTCCTCCATTTGGTAGGAGGAATCAGAAAGCACAGCTTCTTACCTGCTGCTTCCTTCTCTGCTGGGTTTCCTTCGTAGCCAGAACCAAGCAGGGCCCTGTTTGTGGCAGTTCTGAAATGTATTTATATTATGATTTGGGGCCCAGTGTGCTTCTTTGCCTAGAGCCCACAAAAAGATTCAACTTTGCTGCCTGGACTTGATTCCCAGGTAATTAAGAATAAAGCTTTGTGCCTTCAGTTCCTTAGCTGGAAACACCAAACCCCAGGACAAAAATTATACTAGTCAGATGTAAAGCATGAGTATAACATAAACAGCACTTGTTCAAAAGCAACTCTCAAAATAGCCTTTGAATGTTGAGCATCCTACATCAACACAACCATCTGGACGTTCTTATTTCCTTGATAAAGCAAAACTCATACAGGGTCAGAACCTCTCACAATGGGTCAAGCTTCCCTTGCTGCTCCACGCCTGGTTTCCATCATACCATATAGTCTTAGGTGCTAGGATTTATTCAGTAGTCCCTAGAGCTATGAACGCCATTCCTGAGTCTGTGAGATTCTCACTTCTCAGGTAGAACTGTGAGGAGATGAGCCAAGGGAATAATCACTGCGGTGTGTTTTTCACCATCTCAGGCCTTTTGATAGCCACCTATGAAAGAAAGTATAGTACATTGGTGAAAAGACACTTTTAAATCACAATACTCTAATTCGCTTCTTTATACTTTTCTCCATACCGGCAGCCATTTTAGAAACACCTACACATGGAAACAGTTGCATTTATAAATACACTTCCAAAGTGATTTAACCTGGAGGGCAGGCTCCTACACACTTAGGGGCCCTTTTACTAAGCCGCGTAGGCGCCTATGTGCGCTCAACGTGCATCAATTCAGAATTACCACCCAGACAGCACATGGCCCGGGTGGTAATTTCATTTTTTACGTGCGTCCACTACATGTGCAGGAAACTAATTTTTATCTTCCAGTGCGTGGGCGGTAATCGGCATTTGAATGCGCATTGACAATTACTGCCCAGTTAACGCACGAGACCTTACAGCTAAGTGAATGCTTTTGTAGTGTGACCGTTGATAAATCCGCCACTACTATAATTTTATGGTCCTCCCACTACCAAGAGATTTTTGCTGATGTTAAAATTTTTTCCTTCAGCTGGAAGTCAGGCAGAAATATCTCTAGGCAAATTAGTACTTCCAGCTCCGAATGCTCTATGCGCTCTATCAATTCTTATTGGAGTGGATGCTTCTTCTGGGGCTTTACTCACAAAAATGCTCTACACATACAGTACACTCTGCTACTGCTGAACAGTATGTATACCCTGTAGTCTCCCTACTACCCCACGACTAAAGATTATTTCTGCTGGACCTATTTTCGAGATCCTCAACTTTGTCCAGTAAGGACTGGTATTCTTGATCAATATCTTGTACATTTCCCACCCCATGGTACCCAATCAAAACAGCCCCGACAAAAAAGCTCCTGACATAATAGCCCCTGTCAAAACAGCCTGCCCACAAAATAGCCCTTGACAAATTAGCCCCCTGACAAAAGGGCCCGATCAGGCTGCCCAGAATATGGCACTGCATTTTTTTCCTAATAATATTGCCTTGCCAAACAGGATAAGGTTGGTAAGACTATGAAAATGATGACTATATATACATATATATATATATATATATTTAATTAGCATGCTGATGGAAGAATAGTTTCCTTAAACAGCAGAACATATCATGAATACTAATTGGTAGCTATAGAATTTTGTTTATTTATATAAGCTTTATATAATGCAATGCTGGTAGGAGCCTTTATCAGTGAAGATTTCACTTGTAGTTTATTATCTTTTTTTGTGATGTTTTATTTTTTTCTAGGGGGCTATTTAGTCTAGGGGCTATTTTGTCAAGGGTTATTTTGTGGGAGGGGCCATTTTGTCAAGGGCTATTTTGTTACAAGGCTGTTTTGTTGGGGCTTTTTTGCCAGGGTTATTTTGTCAGGGCTATTATGTCGGGGTGCTATTTCCCACCAATTCCTGCAAAATCTCTCCATGCTCAGTAACTGCAGTTTCTGCCACACTGACACAGGAGCTCATCAGTAATCTCCTTCCACAGATCCTCAACTAAACTTATGACTTCTTCCTTCATGCCAGAAAATTTGGATTTTATCTCTTGGAGTCAGTCTTTTAAATCCTCCCTCATGACTGCCACCATTCAGATCAGGCTCATTGCCAGAGCACGGCTTCAGGTGGCCATTAAGCTCAATGACTTCACTTCCTCCCGGAAGGATTCAGTACTTAACTGGTTAACAGCCAAATTCAGATTGCTAATCAGTTAGGTAAGTGGCTACAGTTAGGCCAGCAAAAAAACTGTCATAACTTTAGCCTCCAAGCAAAGTGAGCACAAGTCTGAATATTGGCTGCTGCCCGGTTAACCCCCGATTCGGTCCTGATATCCCTCTTTCCACCTCCCTCAAAAGAAAAATCCAGCCCAGATCAGAGTAAAACTAGAGTGATTTATCACACATTTGTTGCATTTTTTTGCTTCAAAGATTGATTTTTTTTTTTGTTACATTTGTACCACGCGCTTTCCCACTCATGGCAGGCTCAATGCGGCTTACATGGGGCAATGGAGGGTTAAGTGAGATTTGTTTTAGTGCTTTTTTAAATAGCACTTGAAATACTTTATTACAGCAAGTGATACTGGCAGACCTATTTACACAACTTAGGAAGAGTTCTGAGGCAGGCCACTGGGCTGAGACACGGCCGTGTCGAGTCACTCTTACTGATCAATAAATCTTTTAGACCATACAGCATCATCGTTTTATTTAGTCACCTTCACTGTCTCCCAAGTGTGATCATCTCTGTGAGGTGTTTGTTCTTCTTATATATAGGATTCCTCCATATGTGCACAAATGTATAGAATACTAGCACTTACCCGCTTACATGTGCCCTACTTGAATAAATGTTAGCAGAGAACCTAAGTGCTATTCTGAAATGTCAGACCTAACTTACATAGGGCGTACATGCGAGGGCGGAGTACACATGGGCAGAGCATGTACAGCACATGGGTCAGACCCCAAATATAAGAACATAGAAATAGCCATACTGGGTCAGACCAATGGTCCATCTAACGCAGTATCCTGCTTCCAACTTTTTTTTTGAGTGAAAAAATATTTCCTCCTATTTGTTTTAAAAGTATTTCCATGCAATTTCATTGAGTGTCCTCTGATCTTTGTACTTCTGAAAGAGTGAAAAATCGATTCACTTTTACTCGTTCTACACCACTCAGGATTTTGTAGACCTCTATCATATCCCCCCCTCAGCTGTCTCTTTTCCAACCTGATGTTATGACTGGGGATGTGAGCCCTTGTGCCCCGACTGAGCACGGCAAAGATGGAGGGACACCGCACTCGGTCAGGTAGCCAGACAACCCCTAGCTTCACCTGGGAAGCAACCGCCATTCCCCGAGAGTTGAGCCCCCAGGTGCAGGCGGCCACCAGGACTTCCGGAACCGGTGGGGTTGCACGGCCACTGACCCGACAGGCGGGCGAGCAGACACAGTCCCGGGGCAAGGAGTCAGCGGTGCAGCGAAAACAGGAAACAGTCCGAGGTCTGGGCAGGCAGCAACACAGCATGTAGTCAAGAAGCAGTCCGAAGGTCTGGGCAGGCAGCAACACAGCGTGTAGTCAAGAAGCAGTCCGAAGGTCTGGGCAGGCAGCAACACAGCGTGTAGTCAAGGAGCAGTCCGAGGTCAGGTACACAGGAAAACACTGGAACGCTGATAGCCGGCTGTGGAACACAGAGGTAGACCACGACCTCTACACAAATAGAAGCCGAAGCATGGAAGGACTGGAGGCAGGGCTTTAAATAGTTTAAGAATTAGACTCAAACATGTGCAGCTGTTCCAAGATGGCTGTCCCCATCAAAGGAGATGCTCTACGCCCAAATATGGGCTTCCTTCCTGAAACTGCCCAACCCCAAGATGGCTGCCACAACCTGACAGGCCCATCCCAAGACGGCCGCCCTAACCTGGAGATACTCACATCCAAGATGGCCGCCGCATCCTCGAATGCCCATACCCTGCGCAAGCAGGCTACACCTCTGGAAGAGTGTAGCAGAGCATAATACCTGAAGAGCCCTAACCTCTTTAGCCTTTCCTCATATGGGAGGAGTTCCATCCCCTTTATCATTTTGGTCGCTCTTCTTTGAACCTTTTCTAATTCCGCTATATCTTTTTTGAGATATGGAGACCAGAATTGAATACAATACTCAAGATGAGGTCACACCATAGAGCCATACAGTGTGCTGTAAGTTATGCAACTGCAGGCTGCATTTCAACCTCTGCACTTATGCCAGTTCTATGGCTGGTGTAAGCATGGGTACCTAATGTTAGTCACACTGATACTGCGTTACACTTGTATTCTATAACAGAATCTGGTGCCCAGGTTCCTTTCTAGAACAGGATCCTACTGTGGCACCAGTTCCAGAATTGCCTCCATAAGGAATAAATGAGACTTAACTGCAATGTCTGAGTCCAGAGATGTAAGTGATGAATGAGACTCTATTTTAATGTGTGAGACCAGTGGCATGGAGGAGAGAGATATTTAGGAGCTGGCACACATACCTGTATGGTTGTGTCTACATTTTCAAGACAGGGCTTGAAGCTTTCTTTTCTGGAAGGGATGTTGCTTGTTTTTCTCTCTACAAAAGACATTTAAGGGCAAACAAAATATTGAGAGTTAAGTCCTAGAGATGTACAACTATTAAACTAGATATGGGAATTAGGGAGGGAAGGAAGGAAAAACTGGAGATCAGCTGTCCATGGAGAACGCAGGACCGATTGAAATTGATGGATCTCACCCCATGCCGTTGTTTCTGGGTTTATAAAGCTAAAATGTTGTGAAGATGTCCATGTGTATTTCTCTTCCAGCCACTCTTCATCATCTTCTGAGTTCTTTCTGAAAATATCCACAGAACATGTCATTAGTTTCTTGGTTCACAAATTTAATCTTTTGTGATATACTTTGATTTATTGGTTTTTGGTCTAAGTTAGTAGGTAGCAGTCTATCCCTAGGGAAGCTCACCAAAGGACCTTCAGAATCGATAGATACAACAATCTGGACTTAATTTAAGGGAAATGGGTATCTGGTGGGAATCTGACATAGTTTGGATCCTCACAACTGTAACCTAGTGGTCTGGATCAAATTAGAAACCAACTAATCAAAACTCAGCAAACTCTAGTAGTGGCATAGCCACAAGGGGGCCTCAGGGGACTGGGGCCCCCTTACTTTGGGCTCAGGCTTCCCTCAAAATTGTGGCACTCATTGAATGGCTCGCAGGGATGCTCAAGCCCCACCAGCCGATGAGGTTCGCTGCTCAGGCCCCCCTCCTCCCTCTCCCCCCCCCCCCCCCGGTGATGCTTGAGTAGCAAGGATGTTGGCGGTGTGTTTCCAGCTGATGATGCCAGCACTTCCTGTGCATGCTCAGTTTATGTTCATGAACTGAACATGCACGGGGAGTCCCGATGTCAGCAGCTGGAAGCTCACTGCCGACTTCCTTGCTGCTCAGGCCACATGGGGGAGGGCGAGTGCTTGGGCAGCAGATCTCTTCAGCTGGCAGGGCTTAGGTATCTCTGCTAAGCATAGGTATGACTTCACGTCGAGGTGAAGGGGTGGGGGGAGCAGAGAGGAAACGAGTAACCCCCCCCCCCCCCCCCCCCCCAATCCACCTCTGGGTCCTCTGAAAAATAGACTTCTGGCTACATGACTAAAATTGAGAAAGATATCTTGCAAAAAAAACAAAACCAAACCAAAGGAAACACTATTAGCCATAAGAACAAAGTGGGTTCAAATTTTGCAGTTACCACACATTAGTTATAAAAATTAATGTGTAGTATCTGCAAAGCTTCTGCATTAATTGTTGGGGCCATGCCCAGCATCTTTCCATACAGTTAGGGGATACTTTTATAAGAGATAAGAGTTATTAGGGGATAATTTTATAAGAAATAAGACATCCAATTCTTATATAAGACATCCAAAAAGGCAACATAGGCACCATATTTTATCTGTGATTTAGGTCCAATAGTGCACAAATCCCAATGTTCAAATTTACACCTGCTCCAAAAAAAGGCGTAACTTTGTACAGGTGCACTACACATTCACACACCTATCTTATAAAATATGCACGTAACTCCATCTCCTCTCCATCCAAATCATGTCCTGGGGAGTGCCCACAGGCAGATCACATAAAATGCACACACTTTCCCTGTGTGTACTTTATACATGCAAATGTGGTTGTACAATTGTATAAAAGCCCTTTCCTTTGGGTAAAACAGGTTTTTACACACAGTAAAACCTTTTAAATTTACCCCCTTAAAGGACAAATCCCTAGCAAGAAGTTTATAATTAGGCGCCCAGACAGCGCCTGGTAAAAACTTGTTCTATAAAGATAAGTAAACACCTATCCAGCCAATATTCAAAATCATTTAACCAGCCAGGAACGACTCCTGGTTGTATCCTCGAGCGATATAACCTGCTATCCACTGATATTCAGCACATCACCGGCTAAGTTTACCAGCCACATTAGGTCATCGAAATAGCAGGCCTTTCTTTGACCGGTTTCAACTTAACTGGCCAGCACTGAATATCGGCTTGGTCAGTTAAGTGAAACCGGCCAAAAAATATTCAAATATTCAATGCCGGTCACCGAAAACAACCCGGCATTGAATATCCAGGCTCAGCGTTGACCGCAGGAGGCAGCCCGACTACCTCCCATGGTCTGAATATCAGCCCCTATGTCTTTATGTAATAGTATAATTGAATGTATATGGGCTTAACATTTAGGTATGAGCACTTATGCCAGCCACAGAGCTAGAGCAAGTGTTGGCACATAGTAACATAGTAAAAACATAGTAACATAGTAAATGACGGCAGATAAAGACCTGTATGGTCCATCCAGTCTGCCCAACAAGATAAACTCATTTTACATGGTATGTGATACTTTATATGTATACCGAGTTTGATTTGTCCTTGCCTTTCTCAGGGCACAGACCGTAGAAGTCTGCCCAGTACTGTTCTTGTACAAAGTTTTGAAGCTAACGTTGAAGCCCCTTAAAATTTATACTCCAGCCCATCCCTATCTATTCAGTCACAATCAGGGCACAGACCATAGAAGTCTGCCCAGCTCCCATTTTGTTTCCCAATTACCGGCATTGCCACCCAATCTCCGCTAAGATTCCGTTGATCCATTCCTTCTAAACCGGATTCCTTTGTGTTTAT
This sequence comes from Microcaecilia unicolor, assembly GCF_901765095.1. Taxonomy (NCBI): domain Eukaryota; kingdom Metazoa; phylum Chordata; class Amphibia; order Gymnophiona; family Siphonopidae; genus Microcaecilia; species Microcaecilia unicolor. The sequence continues at coordinate 250,786,476 of NC_044032.1, read as the reverse complement.
TCCACGCATGTTTGAATTCCATTACCGTTTTCATCTCCATCACCTCCCGTGAGAGAGCATTCCACATATCCACCACCCTCTCCGTGAAAAAAATACTTCCTGACATTAGTCCTGAGTGTGCCCCCCTTCAACCTCAATTCATGTCCTCTAGTTCTACTGCCTTCCCGTCTCCGGAAAAGGTTCATTTGCGGATTAATACCTTTCAAATATTTGGACGTCTGTATCATGTCACCCCTGTTTCTCCTTTCCTCCAAGGTATACATGTTCAGGTCAGCAAGTCTCTCCTCGTACAGTTTGCAACGGAAATCCCATACATGCGCAACTTACAATATGTGTGTAAGTCTGAGCCTTGCCCATGCCTCCCAAGCTCTGCCCAAGTGCACAAATACACATTATCGGGCTGATGCTGAAAACGTAACATCGGCGCTAGAGGCAATTAGCGCCAGACTAGCACCAGCGTTAGTGAGTGCTGAATGCTCAGAGAGCTGTAGCGAGGGAGACGATGTGTGCGCCAAAGGTCAGCGCAAACAGCATCCGAATATAGTCAAATGGATATTAATGAGGTCATTTCCTGTTTCTCCCCAAAGCTCAGAGAACAGCGCACAAAACAAAGCCACCTTACCACTGAAAACGCCAGCTCAGACCAGGCATTAGGGTGTTTAAAGAGAGGATTTCTCACGATTCTTTCTTTAAAATCTGTCAGTTTTTATTTAATTTGGAAGAAGAAGGAAGCCGTTGCAGGCCCCTGATAGTGAGAGACGAATGTGTGCAAGTTAGTGGCCTAGCCACAGGTGGGCCTGGGTGGGCTAGGGCCCTCCCACTTAGGGCTCAGGCCCACCCAACAGTAGTACACATTTAGTGGTAGCTGGTGGGGATCCCAAGCTCCGCCAGCTGAAGACTTCCCCCTGATGGTAATGAAAACGCTACTCTCCATGATACCGGCACCTGCACATGCTCAGTTTTCAGCGCGTGCCTGCTGCAGACTGCCAAGGTGGAAAGAAGCGTTTTCCAACCAGCTGAGATATTTTTTTGGTGGTGGGGAGAGGGGGGAGAACATTTGGTGCCCACCCACTTCTTGCCTAGGCCCACCCAAAATCTGTTGTCTGGCTACGCCCCTGGTGCGAGTCAGAGCAAACCTGAAAGTGAAAGCACATATTGGCACCCGTTTCCTGCGCTTAAAAATAAGCCTTCCAAGTAAAAAAAAACAAACAAACCTGAAAAGCTTACATTTAAAGGCACAGAAAACAGGTGTTAATGTGCGCTTCACTTTCAGGTTTGCCTGGCATGTGCGCACAAGAGCTAAGCTTGGTATGAAACTCTTCGGCACATGTGCCAAGCATGTTCAAACCTTGCTTTTGCTTTTACAGCACGCATATAATTTGAAACCCATTTCCTTTGAGCATCAGTGAGCTAGTTTTCTGTGCTGTTCCGGCAGTATGGATTGAACACTGTAGGCTTCACCGCAGGAGTTCTGAGCATCGGCCCAACAGTAAATTAATGAGTATTAACGGAATAGCACATAAGCAAAATGTTGGTAGTTACAGGCTTGTGTGCAGACAAATGCATGTAAATGCTATTATTCTAAACAGTTTATGCATGTAATGAGCATGCAAATGCTAGCACCTATGTTGCAGAATTGCCCTCTTAATGGAGAAACAATCTCCCCGATATTCAGCTGACAGCAGGCAGCATGGATACCTGCCAGTGTTGACTCCAGATATTCAATGCCGGGCCTTTTTCGGTGACCGGCATTGAATATCGGGGGGGGGGGGGGGGGTGCGCCGGCTCTAACTTAACCGGCTATCTGAATATTCAGTGCTGGACGGTTAAGCTACTAGTGGGCAAAGATAAGACTGCTATTTATGTCCAATGATTTGCCCGCTAAACTTAGTGCTTGAACATTCACAGATAGCCGGCTATATCGTGCAATATAGCTGGTTAGTTGCTATGTGCTAAGCGCTAATATTCAGCAGAGATAACTGCTCTCTTGCTAGTTACTTTCTACTACTACTTCTGCTACTGCGTATTGCATTACCTCTTTTTGTTTTTATCTTATATTTATCTTGTATTATTGAATTGTATTTCTCTTATATTATTGGCTACTACCTCTTAATGCCTATACTACCCCCCTCCTAGTTTGCTCTGAACCTACCTGAACCTCCACCCCCTTTAGCTTACTCTGAGCATTTCTGTACCAAAATCTGTTATTATTATGGCTCCAATACACCTGCTCTTCTTGGCACTATCCCTTCCCAATCTGTTTCTCCTTACTATATCACCCGTCTATGGTAAGACTTCACACAGTATCAAAATACCTCTAATATGCAGTCGTGCCAGCCGAGGAAACTAACTGTGCTCAGCTCACAAGAGACACAGTGATCATAAAATAAAACATCATCCTTAAACGATAATACCAGATGAATGCATGAAGGTGAATATGAATTTCTATGAATGGAATCAATTTGATTTACAATAAATCCAGATACTACTCCCTTATATACAGTATATATAACAAAAAATAATTTATTTAAGTGGAATGGAATTATTTGACTGTACTGGTAAACTGAAAGAAATACTCTTCAGTTAGATTGTACAGGATTAGACCAGTAGAACTGCTGATTCCCTACTGGATCCAGTATACACTCTAATTTCTTTACTAACCAAACATTTAGTCTCCTAACCAAATTACAAGTCAGTATAACACTTCAAAGATTTCCAACTCAAAATAGGAATGCTTCTTAGGTGTATCTCATTTAAACAATTTTATAAACTTCTTTCCTACAGGCCGTACTTATAAAGTAAGTAACTATCCAAAATCTTTCAAATCTTAGTCTTATAGTGGTATAATTATTCTAATTGGATTTCTCCTTCTTCCTTTATTTTCAAAATTAAATCTCAGTTCACTTGTGTGGTAAACAGGAGTTTCAGAAAAAGTGTGAATTGTCTCTCTCTCTTCCTCAATTTCCTGTATGAAGTTGTTTACTTTTCTTTCACAGTACTTAGCTGAAGGAAAACTTCCAGTTGCAGACTCAGGGGGAGGTGCATCAACCAAACGTTAAAAAATCTAAATCGTAAAAGTGCTTAACGAATTTGAAACAACGAAGAATGCACAAAAAAAACAGCTCAGAAATGTTCGGTGCGGTATTGAAAAGTACAATGTATCATATGTTCGTAATCCCCGTCGGTAATTGGCCCCTTAAGCATGCGTAGAGCAGCCAAGCGTTATGCTGGCTGCTCTGCGCATGCCACAAACAGACAAAACAAAAAAAACACGTGGCTCCCAAAATAAAAACAAAAATCAAAAAAGGATCGGGAGGGGGCAAAGGCGCTCGAAAGGAGCGTCCTGTATGGACGGCCTAGCCCCCCCCCCCCGCCCCACCCGAGGTCGCCGCTGCTCCCCGCTTCCCCCTGCATTATAAATTAAAAAGCAAAACAAAAATCAGCAGCACCGGCCGGCCCCCCTCCCTTCCTCTCTACTCTTTTGCCCCACAGCTCCGCCTCCCGACATCCTCGGGGGGGGAGGGGGGCAAGGCCGTCCATACAGGACGCTCTTGACGAGCCCCCTCCTGATCCTTTTTTTTTTGTATTGCTGCATTTTGGTTTTTACATTTAAGTTTTTAGCCGGACAGCCCTAACGAGAGGTACAGGCCTCTCGTTAGATTTCTCGGCGTTTCGTTCGGTTTTCCTGCGGTAAACAAATCGGAAAAGGTTAGTGCATGTCATTTAAATAGGGTTTCTACACTAATTGCTCATCTGCATTCCCTTTTCGTTAGCTGCTACCATCGTCGGAAAATGGGCTTTAGTGCATGCAACTGTTTGAAAATTCTTCCTTAAAGGCTCATTTTTGGCTCGTTAAAGCTTAGTGCATCTGGCTCTCAGTCTTCAAGAGATCTCTCCTTTAGAAGTTGTCTTCCATTGATCCTTCTTCCTAAACATAATCTAACATAAAATAAAAGGAGAAATACTGCCTCCCTGCAGTGTGTGAGTCTTTAGATCAGCCTGCCTGAAACTGGAACCTGGACTGAGTGCTAAGCTAAAGAAAATAAAATAACCACACTTCCTACTCTCTAATTTTCCTGACTCAAATTATTAAACTGAAAATTTATAGCCCTACCTAAGGGGTTGCGTAATATATGGTAACATATATTAAATGTTTTTTTCCTGGGGCTCTGGGAGGGCTGTTCCAGGGTTTTGGTGGATGTTGCTGGCTGGAAAAGGTTTAAAGTTAGTTTGGTAATTTTTTTTTTGGAGTTAGGTGAAGTGTGAAATGTTTCTTAAATATGGTTTTATTTTTCAAGGAATAAACCATGATTAAGTGGGGATTGTACTATAAAATGTTCCTTGCTGTTTTGGGTACAAGCAGGGGCGTATCTGGACTCCGGCGGTAGGGGGGGCCAGAGCCAGAGGGAGGGGGCACATTTTAGCCCCCCCCCCCCCGCCGCCACCGAGCCCCCACCGCCGAGCCCCCACCGCCACCAATGACTCTCTCCACCCCCCCTCCCGCCGCCAACCCTCCCCCGCTGCCGTTCTTACTTTTGCTGGCGGGGGACCCCAACCCCCGCCAGCCGAGGTCTGCTTCCACCTGCCGCTGCCGTAAAAACTTCTTCTTCAGCCGCGGGGGACCCCAAACCCCCGCCAGCCGCCCCGCGGTGTTTAAAATTCATCTTCGGCCTCCGTGGCCGTGCTGCTGTGATAGGCGCTGTTGAAATCCACTTCGGAGTCTGACGGAGGCCGAAGATGAATTTTAAACACCGCGGGGCGGCTGGCGGGGGTTTGGGGTCCCCCGCCGGCTGAAGAAGAAGTTTTTACGGCAGTGGCAGGTGGAAGCAGACCTCGGCTGGCGGGGGTTGGGGTCCCCCACCAGCAAAAGTAAGAACGGCAGCGGGGGAGGGTTGATGGCGGTAGGGGGGTCCAGGGCAAAATCTGCGGGGGCCCAGGCCCCTGAGGCCCCACGCAGATACGCCCCTGGGTACAAGTCAGGTTAAAATTGACTTTGAAATTCTCTGTATAGGAAGTTTTGCATTTACTTCTAGGGGGGAAGGGACAGCCTAGATTCTAAACCAAACAAATAAGAAAAAAACCCCTGTCTTTCTCTGACAAGCTGATTGGTTGAGTGATGTCAGATGTTCCTCTAGGGGGGGTGAGTTGCCAGGGAGACTGCGGAGTGAACTGAAGACTAGAGCAGGGAATGACTGGGAAAGAAACGTATACTGAGTGTGTGAAATGTAAGAAATAAAAGTATATTTTATGAGTTTAAAGTGAAATGTGACATTGAAAAAAAGTACTTTGATATTGAAAGTGAGTGAAGGTGAGCCTTGGTACTGAGAATGAGATGATTTGAGCTTAGAAGTGAGTACTTAAATAAACAGACTGCCTTTCTCATGGTTGTATTGCTGAATACATTGGGGGAAAACTGGTGTGGTTCAGGTGAGTGAGAGCTGTACTAATAGAAAGCTGTGAGAAATTTTAAACCAAATTTAGTTTGGTTTGGAGTGAAACAGGGGTATGTCCCTGCATGCAGTGCATGGAATGATTAACTTCTAAGGGAATTTAAGGTCATGGAAGGTGGAATGAGAGTCTGTATGCAAAGGTACTAAGAGGACACATGGCTGCCTACCCTGGTAAGAGTGAGGGAGGCTGTGCTTTGTGTTGGGAATTATACTAAATGAGAAAGCCTATAAGGGTGTCAGGAAATAGTGTGAAAGAGTTTTAAAGTGGGACAGAGGGGAGATTGAAGGTGAATCTGTGATTTGAAGAAAGAAGCTATTAGGCTGTGTCTGGGGGGAAAGGTGGGTTGTTTGTGAGTGCTCTGAGTTCAGTGCAAGGTTTGTCAGGTGGCAGATTAAGCCCTGCTTTTGTATGATTGCTGTATTCTCCAGACTGATCTGATAGCTGTGCAGGGAAATGTTATGTTTTTATGTGAAGTCTGTGAGATGGAATGTTGTATTACTATTTTAATATGGAATGTGTTACTGTGTGATGGTTCTGAATGCAGTGCTGAAGCCTGCTGGATCATTATAGAATAGGGAATTAACAGTGAGAAATAGGTTTTGAAGTGAGTACTCCTGTAACTTATTTTATTTCAATTAGAGAGTGTGGCCACAGTATTGAGAACTGATTAATGGTCACCAGAGTGGAGTCAGTTCCTGGACAAGCAGGGAGTTTTAAGATTTTGCACCCAGTTATTTTCTTTATAAGTGAGGTTTAGGGAGAAGAGATCGATGAATTCTCCTCTGCTGGATTTCCAGCTGAGCTCCAACGCAAGAAAGACCTCACCTAAATAAATTAACCACAGCTAAGTGACATTTGCAAAGGGTGTTGAAGGACATATACGTTTTTTTGGTTTACAACATTTTAAGGGAAAACTAAAGAACAGAACAACATCAAATATTTAAAAAAATCCATGTTTTCCTGACTTGCCTAAGTGTTCTGGGTTCAAGTGAGATCCTTGCACAAACATCCATAATACCCATAAAGACTCAAATTCTGACATCAATAGCAAGGAAAGAGTATTAAAACAAATATCTGATTTTGATAAAAAGACAATTCAAATATTTATCTGAAAAGGTCCTTTTCTGCTTTTTTAGGTGATTTTTTTGAAAGAAACAGAAAAAGTTAAGGGTATACATGTAAAACTACACTTGAATGTTGGATATGTTATTGTAGTTCTATTAAACCACACACAAATTGTGAATTTGAGTTTATTTGAATGAAAATTTGCGTGCATTTGTATTCAATAAAGAAAAAGATAATTTGCAAATCTGAAGGTGCGGTTCTTCCAGTTCAGGAACAAATCCTAAATTTAGCTTCTTTTCCTCCTTTATTCTTTGAGAGTAAAGGACGAGGTTAGTTTATTTATTCCACTCCCTCGGCTGTGAGTGTGTGTTCCCTGGATATTCGCCACGACTACAAACATCAGGTATCTGGGAGCGCATCACTACAGTCCAGCCGAGAGGGGTGGTAACAGTTGGAGAGCACTTCTTCTTCCCTTTTGAAGGTCCTAAAATGGAGGATTCACAACTGAATGAAACTCTCTCACTCACACACTCATAGATCCATTCCCCTCTCTACTTAGTAAGTTTACTAATCTGGCTAATTCAAAATGTGAGCAAAGTCCTCTTAGTTTCCAAAGATTCTTTTTCTAATCTCCTTTTCACCAAAGGATATAATTCAGATCAAACATTTATCTCTGATCAACTATCTCAGATCAACTATTTGTTTCAGATCAAGTATTAAGGTTTCCTTGCTTACAGGCACTTAAATCTACCTAGCCTTTATATAGCTTATAGGATTTAAACACTCAAACTGAAATTCACCCTTTTCTATTCTTCATAAACTTCAAGTAATCCTGAAATATTCAGATCCTTTTCTCTCTAGAGAAACCTCAAACTTGTAAATCTCCACAAATCTCTTTTCACTCTCATTTTCTCATTTACCACATAATCAGGCACTCTTTTATAATTTCAGTCAACTTAGATCAAACAACAATTCTCTCTTTCAATTCTTACACACACGGAGCTCACAGCTGCATGTCTGTCTTCTTGGCCAAATTGTCAGTTGCCAGGGTTGCCAGGTGGAAAATTTTTTTCCAGCCCAAAGGAGCCCAAAATCCAGCCCAAAACCCGCCCAAACTCAAACCCCGCCCCTGACACCCCCGCCCCCGCGTCATCACCACGCCCCCGCCGTCATCGGCCCCGCCCCCGCCGTCATCGGCCCCGCCTCCCCCGTCACTAACCCCGCCTCCCCCGTCACTAACCCCGCCTCCCACGTCACTAACCCTGCCTCCCACGTCACTAACCCCGCCTCCCACGTCACTAACCCCGCCCAGAAACGTCATTAACCCCGCCCACCGCGGCCGAAAAAGCCTGCGAAAAAACCGCCCCGAAGCCAAAAAGGAGCCCAAAAAACCGCAACCCGCCGCGGGCAAAAATTTCCCGCGGCGGGTCGCGGAAAACCGCCCAATTGGGCGGTAAAACCGCCCACCTGGCAACACTGTCAGTTGCTCTCTGTTCTCTATTCCTGGGCAGATTTCTAACAGGAGCTGCTCATCCAATCAGAGAGCTCTATTTGAATGCAGATTAACATACAGACACTCTAATGGGAATTTTTAGTCAAAAACACTAGCTAAACCCTTTGTTTTTGGATCAAACTTCACATTTTTGATCAGAGCCATGCCCTAACATTAAGGCCAGTGGCGTTCCTAGGCTGCCTGACACCTGGGGCGGATCGCCGATGCGCCCCCTCCCCCCGGGTGCAGCGCAGCCCCCCCCCCCCCCCCCCCCCCACTGGCAAAATTACACACACCCCCACCGGCAAAATTACACTCCCCCGGGTGCATTTTTACGTGCTGGAGGGGGTGCTGCGCGCCTGTTGGCCGAGTCCGCTCATTCCCTCCCTGCTGCTCCCTCTGCCCCGGAACAGAAAGTAACCTGTTCCGCGCAGAGGGAGCAGCAGGGAGGGAACAAGCAGACTCAGCCAACAGGCGCGTGGCACCCCACCAGCGGCGTGCACCCGGGGGGAACCGCCCCCCCCCTTGGTACGCCACTGATTAAGGCTGTAAACATTTCCAACAATTTTTACCCATAAGTATGCAAATGAGAACTTCCCAAAAACGGACTAATTTGCATATGATTTAAACAAATTTGAGTACATAGCATACCAATCCCATCTCCTAGCACCTAGCACCTAAATTCTGCAATTAGATTTAATGCAAATACTTTTAAAACTTATTTTTAGCACTTTTAAAATCTCAGGAGTCAGTGCAAGTCTCTTTGGTATGACCTGCTCATGTGCAGGAATTCATCCTAGTTAAATATCTCCCTGGCAACCCAGGACACCTCCAGCCAACCCCCCTGCTCTCCCAGCAGTAAGGTAAACAAATTAACCCAATTTCTACAAATGGTTACATTACGAAACAACTTCCCATCCTTGGAGCACATTGTCTTCCCTTTGTATTCACCATCTCTCTACCCCTCTCTTCACCATGTCTTTTTTCCACCCCCTTCTTCACAGCTCTCAACCTTCAACACTTCCTTCCTTCCATTCACCCCTCGCCTTTTTACCTGAATACATCTCGCCTTCGTCACTGTCGTCATACCTCTCCTACTCTCCTCCGTACTCTCCTACTCCTTCTCCTGCTCTCCGCTGGTGACATTAATCCCAATCCTGGTCCTCCTCATCAGCCCTCATCCTATTCGTGTAGGCCTTACCGTGATACCTCCAATCTTATTTCTATTCCTCTCCACCCCCTTCTTCTCTACCCTTCTCTTGTGCTCTATGGAACGCCCGCTGTGTCTGCAACAAACTGCCCTACATCCATGACCTCTTTATCTCTCATAACCTTCATCTGCTTGCCCTAACTGAAACCTGGCTTCACCCTGAAGACTCTGCTTCAATTGCAGCCCTATGTCATGGATGTTATCGCTTCTCCCATACCCCTCGCTCGGTTGGCCGTGGAGGCGGTGTTGGACTACTACTCTCACCCTCCTGTAAATTTCAACCCATTCTTCCACCTCAATCTCACTGCTTTTCTTCCTTTGAAGTCCACTCGATCCGTCTATTCGCTCCTCTACCTCTGCGGGTTGCAGTCATTTATCGACCCCCTGCTAAATCCCCCTCTTCCTTTCTCACTGACTTTGACGCCTGGCTCTCCTTCTTTCTTGAACCTTCATCTCCTTCCCTCATTCTTGGGGATTTTAACTTTCATGCTAATGACCCCCCTGACTCATGCTTCTAAATTCCTTGCCTTAACATCCTCCTTCAATCTTCAACTGTGCTCTGCCCCTAGTCACCAGAATGGCCACTGTCTTGATCTTGTACTCTTCTCGAACTGCTCACCCTCCAGTTTCCTTGCCTCAACTCTCCCCCTATCTGACCATCATCTTATAACTTTCACACTTCAACACCCTCCTCCCCAGTCCCGTCCTATTCTAACCAACACATTTAGGAATCTACAGGCTATTAACCCTTCTACCCTGTCCTCCATTATCTCAAATCTCTTCTCTACTGCTATGTCAACCAAGTCCGTCAATGAAGCTGTCTCTTCCTATACTACTATTTTGTCATCTGCTCTGGATACTCTCGCTCCTCCCGTGTCTCGTCCCGTTAAACGTACCAAACCCCAACCTTGGCTGACCCCTACTATCCGCTACCTACGCTCTTGTGCCCACTCTGCTGAACGCCTTTGGCTTAAATCTCGTGCCCTTGCTGACTTCATTCACTTCAAATTCTTGCTGACCTCCTTCCAATCTGCTCTCCAACTTGCCAAACAGGACTATTACATCCATTGGTTCAAACCCTAGACGTCTCTGCCACGCTAAACTCTCTCCTCAAAGTGCCTTCTCCTCCTACTCCCCCTTCACTTTCGCCACAGACTCTGGCTGATTACTTTCATGATAAGGTTCACAAGATTAAACTTGAATTCACATCCAGCTCTCCTCCACCCCTTCTTTCCTTAGTCCACTCTCTCAACCCTCTTACCCCTGCCTCCTTTTCTTCCTTCAACGAAATCACTGAAGAAGAAACTTTACTTCTTCTGTCATCCTCAAAACTAACCACCTGCTCCACGGACTCTATTCCCACTCATCTACTTAACACTCTCTCTCCTGCTGTCACCCCTTTCATCTGTCATATCCTCAATCTGTCACTTTCCACTGCGACTGTCCCTGATGCCTTCAAACATGCCGTGGTCACCCCACTCCTCAAAAAACCTTCTCTGGATCCTACCTCTCCTTCCAACTATCGCCCCATCTCCCTCCTTCCTTTCTTATCCAAGATACTAGAACGTACTGTCCACCGTCGCTGCCTCGACTTTCTTTCTTCCCATCCTATTCTTGATCCACTCCAATCTGGCTTTCGTCCCCTTCATTCAACTGAAACAGCACTTGCTAAAGTCTCCAATGATCTATTCCTGGCTAAATCCAAAGGGCTCTATTCTAGCCTCCTCCTTCTCGATCTTTCTGCTGCTTTTGACACTGTTGATCACAGCCTACTCCTTGACACGCTGTCCTCATTTGGATTTCAGAATTCTGCTCTCATGGTTTTCTTCCTATCTCTCACAGCGTTCTCTTAGTGTATATTCTGGTGGATCCTCCTCTTCCTCTATCCCACTGTCAGTGGGTGTACCTTAAGAATCCGTCCTAGGACCTCTCCTTTTCTCCATCTATATTTTCTCCCTTAGTGCTCTGATCTCTTCCCACGGTTTTCATTATCACCTGTACGCTGATGACTCCCAGATCTACCTCTCCACAACAGAAATCTTGGCAAAAATCCAGTCCAAGGTATCTGCCTGCCTCTCTGACATTGCTACCTGGATGTCTCACCATCACCTGAAGCTCAATATGTCCAAAACTGAGCTCCTTATCTTCCCACCTAAACCAACCTCTCCCCTTCCCCCATTCTCTATTTCTGTCAACAACACGCTCATTCTTCCTGTCTCATCTGCCCGTAACCTTGGGGTCATCTTTGACTCCTCCCTCTCCTTCTCTGCATATATTCAACAGATTGTTAAAACTTGTCGTTTCTTCCTTTATAATATCGCCAAAATTCACCCTTTCCTTTCTGAACACGCTACCAGAACCCTCATCCACACTCTCATCACCTCTCGCTTAGATTACTGCAACTTGCTTCTCACAGGTCTTCCACTCAACCACCTCTCTCCTCTTCAATCTGTTCAAAATTCTGCTGCACGACTAATATTTCACCAGAGTCGTTATGCACATATCAGCCCTCTCCTGAAGTCACTTCACTGGCTCCCTATCCGTTTCCGTATAAAATTCAAGCTCCTCTTATTGACTTATAAGTGCATTCACTCTGCAGCCCCTCACTACCTCTCCACCCTCATCTCTCCCTACACTCCCTCCCAGGAACTCCGTTCACTAGGCAAATCTCTCCTAATTGCACCCTTCTCCTCCAGCGCTAACTCTAGACTCCGTTCCTTTTGTCTCGCCGCACCTTATGCCTGGAATGGGCTTCCTGAGCCATTACGACTAACTCCATCCCTGGCCGCCTTCAAATCCCGGCTTTAGGCCTACCTGTTTGATGCTGCTTTTGACTCGTAACCTCTCCAGTCGGTTCAAAACTCTGCTGCCCATCTCATCTTCCGCCAGGGTCGCTTTACTCATACTACCCCTCTCCTCAAGACCCTTCACTGGCTCCCTATCCGTTTTCGCATCCTGTTCAAACTTCTTCTACTAACCTATAAATGTACTCACTCTGCTGCTCCCCAGTATCTCTCCACACTCGTCCTTCCCTACACCCCTTCCCCTGCACTCCGCTCCATGGATAAATCCTTTTTATCTGTTCCCTTCTCCACTACTGCCAACTCCAGACTTTGCGCCTTCTGTCTCGCTGCACCCTACGCCTGGAATAAACTTCCTGAGCCCCTACGTCTTGCCCCATCCTTGGCCACCGTTAAATCTAGACTGAAAGCCCACCTCTTTAACATTGCTTTTGACTCGTAACCACTCGCCTCCACCTACCCTCCTCTCTTCCTTCCCGTTCACATTAATTGATTTAATTTGCTTATTTTTTATTTTTTGTCTATTAGATTGTAAGCTCTTTGAGCAGGGACTGTCTTTCTTTTATGTTTGTGCAGCGCTGCGTATGCCTTTTAGCGCTATAGAAATGCTAAATAGTAGTAATAGTAGTAGTAGTAATCTTATCCTCCTCTCTTCAATAGTCCCTTTCCATATGTGTCCTTCTGTCTTACCCTTATCCTTATTGGTCCTGTCTGTCTGTCCTGATTTAGATTGTAAGCTCTTTTGAGCAGGGACTGTCTTTCTTCATGTTCGTTTGTGAAGCGCTGCGTACAACTGGTAGCGCTATAGAAATGATTTATAGTAGTAGTAGTAGTAATAACTGGCTATCTTAAGCTGAATATTAGCACTTTGCTGGCTAAGTGCTATCAGCTCCTCGTTAGTATAGTGGCAAGTATCCCTGCCTGTCACGCAGGAGACTGGGGTTTGGTTCCCTGATGGGGAAATAGGTGGTATGGGGCAGTGGTGTGCTGGAGCTGGCTCGCACCGGCTCGCAAGAGCCGCTTGTTAAATTTTGACAGCTCTTGCGAGCCGGTTGTTGTTGGGGGCGAGCCTGCTCCATTGCGGGAGGTAAGCATGGCAGGAAGGCGCCATCACAGGCCATGCTTACCTCCCCTGCCGCTCCAAAGCATGTACAACCATGTCCTTCGCCCCCACCCTCCCCTCCCGCTCCCATCCGTCTTTTTTTAATTACCTCCATCGAAGCGCGCACTATTTAAAGCCCTGCTGCTTGCTGGCTGTCTCCAGGCTTCCCCTGCTTGCTTCGGATGATGTGCGTGCCTTAGTCCCGCCTTCATTCTGACATCATTTCCTTTTTCGCGAAGGCGGGACTAAGGCACGAACATCATCCAGCAGGGGAAGCCTGGAGACGGCCAGCACGCAGCAGGGCTTTAAATAGCGCGCGCTTCGACGGAGGTAATTAAAAAAAGACGGATGAGGAGGAAAACCTCAATAGAGTATAATTTGACTATATCAGAACACCTGGTGGTACAGAGAGTGGAATTCAGTAAAGCTGAGAGACTGAAGGTACTAGGGAGATATGCCTCTTCCTCTATCCCACTGTCAGTGGGTGTACCTTAAGAATCCGTCCTAGGACCTCTCCTTTTCTCCATCTATATTTTCTCCCTCCTCATCCACACTCAATTTTCCAAGCACACAGACAGAGCACTTCTCATACCAGTCCTGTCTCTCCTGTGTCTTCAGTTCCTCTCACCTTGTATCAGACAACTCTTTATTTAAGCTCTATCTCCTGTATAAATCAACTCTTACACATGTACAGGCACAGCACCTTCCACACACACAGGTCTGTCTTCTCCTGTGTTTTCAGTTCCTCAGCAGTCTCCCTGGCATCTCACCCCCCTAGAGGAACATCTGACATCACTCAACCAGTCAGCTAAAGACTGATTTTTTTCCTCTGATCTGTTTAGAATCTTGGCTGCTCTCCCTCCTCCATAGAAGTTACTGCAAAACTTCCTATATAGAGAGTTTCAAAGTCAATTTTAACCTGACTTGTACCCAAAACAGCAAGGAACATTTTATTACCCCATTTACATAACAACAGAGCCTCCTCCAGCTGCCTGAGAAAACTCCTCTTCGGAAGATAGCTCTGGCTGCAACTCCGTGGATAACAAGTTGCTTCTGGGTCGTGGGGGAGCTGTATTCTAGGGGTGGACTAAGCGATGCCGCCTCCAAGCTGCGGTCCGTCTGCCCTGCATCTGATCCCGTCAGCGTGGGCGTCTGTGCTTTCAGCGCCTGAACGCCAAACTGTTCCAGCGTTGTCTGCTGAAGAGCCAGATTTCCAGAGTCAGACGAGGGTAAAACCCTGGTCTTTCCCTTCCTCTTTCCCATAGAAACTACCGGGAAAGAGTACTGCTACCCCAGGTAAGTCAGCTGGAAGTCAGCAGCTCAGGACTGCACGACCTCTCTCAGCGCCATCTTGTCCCAATGGGCCCATATTTTAAACGCAATCACTTACACCAGCCTTATAGCTGATGTAAATGATCACACTTTGCTCACTAAAGTGTGCTTATCAATTACTGGATTCTATAATTGATATGGGGCTGATATTCAATTAGCAGCGGTGAACATTTTTTAAAAAATTTATATTTATTAGATTTCAAATATCCATCAAGCAAAAATACAATCACTTGAGAAGTAACAAGGCATCACAAGAAATATAAAAATATAAAGAAAATAGGTCTGCAAAACAGAATACAGATCCTAAAATAAAGATTATACTATACATTTAAGCCTCTTAGTCTCCAAAACAAAAGGAAGCGGAGAAATTAGAGAGGGATATTATCAAAAAATATTCCTAAATTAAAGAAAAATTGAGCCAGAGTATCTACTACTTTGCCCTGCTTCAATGACCTTCCTCGTGCTGGCTAGAGTCACTAGGCTGAAACGGAAATCTACCATCAAGAAAAGATTGAAGATGATTTGGGTCAAAAAACACATATTTTACATTATTAATCTCCACCAAACATTTGACTGGAAAATGAAGAAAAAAAAGTCCCAATAAAGGAGAGAGTAATCCACCTAAGTGGATGAACACTTTCTTCACTATAACTATAACTCTGTATTGGTCCACTTCCCACTCTCTCTCTGTGCTGAAAAAAAGTCCCACCATTCTGTATCACTTTATTACAGAGAATAAGGAACGGCATAAGCCGTTCCTGTGTCTCTCTAGAGATGTACGGAAAACACCAAGGCCCTGTTTACTAAACTGTCCTATAGGCGAGCTAGCGTTTTTAGCGTGCACTAAAAATTAGCATGCTCTAATGCTAGAGACACCCATAGGAATATATGGGTGTCTCCAGTGCTAGCATTTGCTAATTTTTAGCGCGTGCTAAAAACGCTAGCCCACCTTAGTAAAGAGGGCCCCAAATCTACTAACCATAAAACATTTCAGATCTATGTTGAAAATATAAAGTCAATACATGATTCCTGTACATTTCAAAGGAAAAAAAATCACGAGCCAGTGAGCTTTTTTTTCTTCTTCTTTTTTTACTGCTGCTGGCATTATTCCCAGATATTCAATGCCGGGTCATGTCTGGAATTGAGCATCTGCAATTATGAGGCCAGCTATCTCTTATGCAGTTAAGTGCTATATTCAGCACTTAATCGTATAAGCGACACTGCATAGATAGGACTGACTTTTATGTGTTCCAATTTAACAGCTAAACTTAGGCAGTTAAGTGCTGAATATTGGCATAAATGCCGACTCTGCTCCCTAGACTGCTCACAAAATTGCTGGCTTTGACTTTAGCGGTCTGTGGTGATAGTCAGTGGCACTAACTGGTTAAGTAGATACATCTGAATAAGCAATTTGACCAACTGGGAGCAATTTCTGTCCGATTAAACAGCTTTGAATATCAACCCCTATATGTGTAAATGTCCTCCCTGCTCGTGTGAACTCCCACTTGCAAGTTGTCCACCATTGCATTTGGGTGCCATTTTACAGAACAGCATGTAGTCAGAATATTAGCATTTACACATGTTTGTATACAGGTTATTTACAGGCATTCTTGGTGCCTAAATCTTGATACCTTTTTTACAGAATTGCACAATGTGCAGTAAAATACTGAGGTCTGCTTCAGTCAGTTGTATATCTACCGTGGATGAATTCCTTAGCTCATTGGTATCACCTGCTGACCATTGCCCGGTCGACTGTACTTGGATAACCTTCAGTGGTATTCCGGTTGAAACTGTATCCAAAGCATTGCGAAAGTTCTCAAATAAATACTGTGGCCTGGATGTTTGTCCCAGTCATTTGTTAAAAACTGCACCATAGTGCTTTGTAGTCGACTTGACATCTTACCTAAATAATATGCTATCAAAGGGTTTGTTCCCTCCCGAACATGGTTACATACTTCTCACGCCCATCCGCAAAAACCTAAAGGTTAAACCTGATGTAATCACAAATTACTGTCCCGTAGCTTCCATACCACTGTTCATCAAGGTCATGGAGAGTATAGTCAACATCCAATTGAATGAATTCCTGATGAACTTTGATATCCTGCACCATTCGCAGTCTGGATTCCGCGCTCAGTACAGTACCGAAACAGTGCTGGTTACCCTCCTGTCAAATTTCAAACGTGAGATATCGGTTGGAAAAAAATTTATTTTACTGCAGTTTGACATGTCCAGTGCTTTTGATATGGTGGATCATGAACTCCTATTACACCTACTTGATACGTTAGGAGTGGGCGGTTGTGTTTTGCACTGGATTAAGGGCTTCCTGTCATCAAGATCTTACCAGGTCAAAGTGAAATCAACCATTTCCGCTCCCTGGAGAGCCTCCTGTAGGGTGCCTCAAGGCTCACCCCTGTCACCTACATTGTTCAATATCATGCTGATTCCACTTGCTACTGCCCTATGCAACCTTGGCCTAAACCCGTTCATTTATGCGGATGATGTCACCATCTACATTCCTTTTCGTAACACAGTATCCGAAATCTCCGATCTGATTGCAGCAAGTTTTTCAACAATGGAACTTTGGGCAAAGGTGTTTCGGTTCAAGTTAAATAAGGATAAAACACGGTGCCTTATTCTCTCCTCCCCTTACCATATACTTCCAACAGATACCCTTATTGTAAAAGACTACGTTCTCCCTATTTCTAGTAGCCTAAAGCTACTTGGGGTGAATCTGGACAAGCATTGGCATCTGGACTATCATGTACGAGCTGTCACTAAAAGAATGTTCAATGCAATGTGGAGGCTTCGGCATATCAGATACTGCCTTACTAGAGAACTGTTTCATACCCTCGTCCATTGGCTAGTTTTATCTCACCTAGATTATTGCAGTGGGACCTAAGCAGGTTGCCAAGAATATCTTCTGAAAAAGTTCCAGTCTGCTCAAAACACAGCAGTGAGATTAATCCTGGGAAAATCACATTTTGAACATGCTCAACCTCTGCATTTCATTCTCCACTGGTTGCCTGTTATCACAAAATTATTTATGGGCAAGCTCCGGAATATATGCTTCGCCTTATTGACCTCCCACCTAGAAATGCAGTAGCCACTTCGCGTTCGTATCTCAACCTACATTTCCCAAATTGTAAAGGCATCAAATACAAGTCGATCTTCACTTCGTCTTTCCACTACTCCAGTGCTAAGAATTAGAATGTATTGCCGAAATATTTAAAATGCAAATGGATCACCATCTATTCAAGAAGCTGTTGAAAACTTACCTATTTGGATTAACCTACTCCCCCTATAACCTTACCGATTAATAATTCCACATGCTTATCCCTGTTTCTGATTTACCCCTCTCCTTGCTTAGTGTTTCTTAACATATCTCTTACTGTATTGTAATTTTACTTAATCCTATGTAAGCCACATTGTGCCTGCATGTGTGGGAAAATGTGGAGTAGAAATGTACTATAAATAAATAATAAAATACCATGCGTTAATTGCACGGCACAATCCGCCCATTCCCAGTCCCATTCTATGTGATGTGTTAAGAACATAACAACACAAGAACATAAGAATAGCCATACTGGGTCAGACCAATGGTCTACCTAGCCCAGTATCTTGCTTCCAATAATGGCCAATCCAGCTCACAAGTACCTAGCAGAAACGCAATTAGTAGCAACATTCCATGCTACAAATCCCAGGGCAAGCAGTGGCTTCCCCCATGTCCATCTCAATAAAGGACTATGGACTTTTCCTCCAGGAACTTGTCAAAACCTTTTTTTTTATTTTTTATTTTTTTTTTTAAATCATCCTTTTTATTCAGGCAATTCAACATGTTCACACAATGCAAAAGACCATACAACATAATATTTGGTCTGCCTGAACTTTTTAACATTTTTGAACTCAGCCCTTCCCCCCCTTCCTACCCTCTATCCCTATCCCCCCCCCCCCCCTCCCCAAATCACTTCAAGAGTTCAAGATTTTGCTTCTTGCCACTGGAGTGAGAGTGTCCCAAAATGGAGACCAAGTGTGACAAAACTGATCACCTCTCTTGGAGGCTAAGTCTCTTATACCTTTCTTTTCTATGGCACAAGCTTGAATCATTGTGGACCTCCAATGTGCTATACTCGGATGAACTGTTACCAACCACAGTTGCAATATGACACGCTTTGCCATTAATACTGCCCTTTTCAAGAATGCTGTGAATCCTGCCGGCGCAGGCCGCTGTATTTCAAAAAGATCAAACAGTTGTTTAGGAGTTGGTCTCCATGTATGGTTCCAAATTTGGGAGACGTGTTTGCTCAGTTCAGTCCAAAAGGCTTTAACCGGCGCACATGTCCAATACATGTGCCCCAAGTGAGCCGTAATATCATTGCATTTTGGGCAATTGTCCAAATTTCGAAGCGTGGCTTTATATGCTCTGTGCGGGGATACGTGTAACCGAAGCAGAAATTTATATTGTAGCTCCCACCAGGTAGCATTGTCTGTAATGGTAGTGATAGATTTAAGGCATTTATCAATCTGCTCAGGATGTAGATTACTCTGCAATTCCTCATTCCAGGCTTGCGCCACCCGGTGACAGTCAATTTGTTGCAAAGAGTCCCTCAAACCACGATGAAAATAGCTCAGGGGCACTCGTGACTGTGCCTCAAGACCCAATATTTCATTAAGTTTTTCCCAGGAAACATTAGTTAATGATTCTGCCGGTAAAGAATTTACATAGTGTCGTAATTGTGTATATGCTAACCAGTCATTCACACTCAAACCATACTCTTTCTTCAATTCCTCAAATGTTTTTAATGTCCCTTGCTCAGTTACCACATGGAATAAGTACCTAATTCCCATTGTAGCCCACCTCTGGAAAGGGACCAAAGAACCACCCGCCGGAAAAGCCAAATTACCCTTTAGGGGCAGTAAAGCCAAAATCCTTGTATCTAACCGCAGGATCCTGCCCATCCATCTCCATGCGGCCCTCAATGGCAAAAGGATCGGTCGGTAGGGGCCCAACCCTGGTAATTCTCTGGAGGGCGCATGGAGCCAATAAGAAAATTGCATTTTTCCCAGAATTGCCACTTCTGCCTCTGTACAAGAGAAAACATTTGTAGAGCGAAACCAGTCGGACAGATGTCTCATACTGCTAGCCATGGAAAACAATTTTAAGTCTAGGAGTCCCAAACCCCCCTTTATGCGTGGTAACAGCACTTTACAAAATGGCAAACGGGCCCTCTTTCCCTACCATAAAAAATGTGTCAATTTTTTCCGCAGCCACTGTTCATCTCGGGGCCTCAAATGAAATGGCAACATTTGAAATATGTAAGTCCACTTGGGGAAAAGGACCATATTATAAAGCGCTATACGTCCCAGTAAAGTAATCGGAAGTGCCTGCCACCTCTGCAAAGATTCCACCGCTCGTTGCTTTATCGGCCCCATATTAAGTTCATAAAGCTCCACTAAATCTGCGGGAATATGTACCCCCAAATATTTAATACTGGAGTTCGCCCATTGAAAGGGGAATTTTCCCTCCCACTGCATTCTAACGTCCGATTGAATAGGGAGGGCCACGGACTTATGATAATTTAAGGTAAACCCTGTCAAAAAATGAAATTCGTCTAAATTCGCCATTAAGTGCCGCACCGACGAGGCAGGATCAGTCAGTGTCAGAAGGATGTCATCAGCAAATGCCAACACTTTGACCTCTAGCGATGGCATGCTTATCCCCACAACATCCGGGTCCCTCATGATCGTTCTAAGCAGTGGCTCAAAGTATAATAAAAACAGTAATGGGGATAAAGGACAGCCCTGCCTAGTACCCCTCTGTAACTGAAATGGAGCAGACTGAAGCCGATTCACGACTACTCGAGCAGAGGGGTTATTATATAGTGTTGAAACCGCCTCCATGAACCAGCCCCCCACACCAACATGATCCAGGACTTGAAACAAGTAGGCCCATTGCACTTTGTCAAATACTTTTTCGGCATCCAGGCTTACCAACATCAGCCGCTCTCCCATGGCATGACTGAGTGCGATAGACAACAGCACTTTTCGTACATTTACCGCTGCTTGACGACCCCTAACAAAACCCACTTGGTACTTCCCAATTAAGGATGGCAAATGCCGTGCAAGCCTGTCTGCCAAAACTCGGGCCAAGATTTTTATATCCACATTTAACAATGATATGGGTCTATAGGCTTCTACTTGGTCTGGGGATTTACCCAGCTTAGGAATCAGTGTAATAAGGGCTTCATTTTCACCGGGTGAAAACCAGCCTCGTTCCACCACCGCATCAAAGTATGAGATTAGGGGCCTTATCAACTCCGGGCCCAAGATTTTATAATATTCACTCGAAAAACCATCTGGGCCCGGAGCCGACTTCAAAGGAAGGGACTTTATCACCCGTTGGATTTCCTGCGCCCTTATGGGTAGTGCTAAGGAATCGCGAACTCGTGGCTCCAACCGCGGCATACCTGCATCCTCAAGAATATATCTCTGTGAAATATTTCTGGAACGCAGTTACAATCTCCGCTGGCTGCGAGAGCCGGGACCCATCTTGCAATTGGATATATGAGATAAA
Source organism: Microcaecilia unicolor (assembly GCF_901765095.1). Lineage (NCBI taxonomy): Eukaryota > Metazoa > Chordata > Amphibia > Gymnophiona > Siphonopidae > Microcaecilia > Microcaecilia unicolor. Next base: position 250,765,452 of record NC_044032.1, on the reverse strand, counting down.
TTGATTTGTTTTCTTAACTCTAGCTACTTGTGCTAATAGCCTACCGGACTTATTTCCATATCTTTGAAAGTTAAGCCGCCTAGCATAGAATAAACTCTGATATTTTTCATGAATCATTGTGTTCAGTGCTACCAAAGCAGCTGCCATGTTTTCTTGGTTTTCCTTAGTTGGATTAGCTATGTGGCGTCTCTTTGCAACCCTGTATGCCGATTCTAAGCGTATAATACCCGTCGCTAAGCGCTTTTTGCGGGCGCTCATAAAGGCAATGACCTCTCCCCGAAGAACTGCCTTTGAGGCCTCCCAAAATATTGTTGGCTTCACATCAGGTTGTGCATTCGTCTCTACATAAAAATGCCATCGATTTCTCATATGATCTACAAATGCTGGATCTTGGTACAGATAGGAATGGAAGCGCCAATATCTACTACCGGACCCTCTGGCATCCAAGTCCAACTCCAACCCAATTACAGCGTGGTCCGAAATCTCAGTGGGACCTATAAAAGCGTTCCTTACTCTAAAAAACCAGGACTGTGCCAACAGAATGTAGTCAATCCGGGACCAGGTAGAATGTACTTTAGACTGGTGAGTATAATCCCGGGTATCAGGGTGCAGCAAGCGCCAAGGATCGACCACATGCAGGGCTCTACACAAGGCCGACAAATCTTTCCCGCGGCCCAGCGCTGCTATAGCCCTTGGGGAAGATCTATCCAACTCTGGGTCTATGACTTGATTGAAATCCCCCGCCCACACCCACGGGGCATCCGCATATTGTAACCCCAGTGCTATTAAAGATTGAAAAAACTGCGGGCAATAAGTGTTTGGGCCATAAACAGCGCAAAGGTAAAACTTTGTTCCTTGATAATTAAAATGCACCAGCGCTACTCTCCCCTCCTTATCCCTGAATATCAATTTGGAGTGACAAGGGATACCTTTTTTTACCAAGACAGCCACTCCACTTCTTCGATTCCCAGAGGAGGAGTAGTGACATTCCCCTACCCACTGCTGACAAAGTTTGGCATGCTCTTCATCGGACAATTTTGTCTCCTGGAGACAGGCAATATCCGCTCCATGCGCCCTCAATTGTGATAAAATTTTATATCTCTTCACCGGGGAGGTAATCCCCGCTACATTCCAAGAAAGGATATTCAGCCGAACTCTACCCTGAATCTCTAAAAATTAAGAATTGAACTGTCCCAATTCCTCCCATCTCGAATAACCCCGGGAGCCCAGCCTCCCCCAAGGTTGTCTGCCTCCAATTGCCAAGCCTTTGATTGTCCTTTCCCCTACCTCCCATCCTCCCAGCAAGAACAACTGCCAACATTTCCACTCTCACTTCCAGCTCATTCGTTCCATCTTTCCCTTCCCTAACCCCCCATCCCCCTCCCCCCCTCTCCAGAACCATTCTTGTACACCATCTTCTGGTGTCACTCGGGTCACTCATCTGCTAGGGACCCCACTCCCCAAATTCAAATTTATATCACTATTATTCAACATCACATGCCCTTTCCATCAGACTTGTTACCTTTATAAGTGACCCAAAAAAACTGTTTAAAGTCTACTCCTCCGTGTGGTAGAATCATCCCAAATTGGCTGGCTGGCATTCCTCATGGAGTAGGAGCCTGGTCATCAATATCTCTGTTTATAAAGGCTGCAGCCAGCTGCTCTGAATCAAAGCTATGCCATTTCCCATTCCTGTAGATCTTGAGGACAGCGGGGTAGGACAGTGTAAAGCGAATCTTCTTCTCCACTAGGGTTGTGCATACTGGGTGAAATCTCCTTCTCTTTTCCTGTAACCCAGCCGAGTAATCTGGGAAAATCAAAATCTCATGTCCTTCAAATGTTAGATTGCCCCGTTTAGACTTAAATCCCTGCATGATTTCCTCTTTGTGGATATAATTATGAACTTTAAGAATAACCACACGCGGTTTCCTTCCTTCTTGATATCGTCCCAGTCTATGGGCTCTTTCAATGCTGAGGCTTCCCCTACTGTCTGATAATGCAAATTCATGCTGTAGCCATTTTTCTAGTGCAGGCCCCAGATTTTTCTCCATCACAGACTCGGGAATGCCCACCAGCCTCAAGTTGGAGCGTCGCGCTCGATTTTCTAAATCATCGATTTTCGCTGCCTGCATGCTAACCTGTTTTTCCAACTCTGTGAGCTTCGGTTCAGTAGCATGCCACGTGTCTTCCATGTCCGACACACGCTGTTCCAGCGTTTGGGTGCGCGTCGCTAACCCCTCTATGGTGGCGTCCAATTTTCCCAGGTGGACTGCTAGGCTGTCGAACCTCGTTTCTAGGGCTGCTTCTATCACCTTTGAGATCTGGGCCAGCTGGCGTTCTGAGAAATCATCTCGCGCCACTTGTGCTCCACCCGCCATTTTAGGTTCCGCCAGTGGAGGTGAGGATTTCCCTTTCTCTGTTTTCACGCTGCGTTTCGCTGTTCCAGCTGGCATCGCGACCAAATATTGGTCCATGCACCTTCCCGCAGCTATAGACAAGGTTTTAAATTTTAATTCTTTATTTTTTTCAGTGATTTTCGGCCGTATGGCGAGTGGGGTCCCTGGAGCTCAGCCACTATGCTGCTGACGCTCTCAACGCATCACGTGACTCCATTCATTTGTCAGGAGATTTAACTACCCCAAGGAAACGCGTGCTCACAGCCCCAACGCCAGCCTTTTGACACCGGCGGCAGCCGCGCGCAGACCAGGACAGCTTGTCAAAACCTTTTTTAAAGCCAGATACGCACCAGATGGATTTACTCTCCACTTCTCCTATTTGGAATGATCAAATTACTCACCCCGAAGCCAAGGGGTCTCATGAACTTCACGAAACGGGCTATTTAAATTCCCAAAAAGTCCATTCTGGCTGATTGGATATCGCCCAGGGGCCCTTCCTACTATTTACTATTTAGCATTTCTATAGCGCTACAAGGCGAATGCAAATGGTGCAGCTGGTACGAGCTGAGAGATTGATGATCCGGGAAGGAAACCCCCAGAAGTTTAACAGTTATTGCACGAGATGGGGCCCATTCTTAGATACTTTGCCCCCACAAGCTAAGAGCTCCCTGTTGAACATATCACTTATAAGATGGAACAGATGGCAATTCTCCTCTGATAGCATTGTATTAGTAAAGGGGAGGGGGGTTGAAGGGAAGGATTCAGGTGCTGTATGGGGGATGGATCCTGGAGGGCTATCTGAGCAAAGGCCCTTGAGGACCGCTCCATAATGGCTGAAGCATTCGGTTGTAAAGAATCAGTTGGGAGGGGAGGGTATGATGGGGGGAGGGGGGGACAAAATGGGGGGAAAATGTTGATGATATAAGAAGATTTTGTAGACTGTTTTCAAATGATATCTCTTTCAGTAACTCTTGGGAAGAATTCACTATAACGTTTATGTTGTCTGTTCATCAATAAAAAATTATTGAAACTAAAGCCAGATACGCTGACTACTACTACTACATCCTCCGGCAAAGAGTTCCAGAGCTTAATTATTTGTTAAGTAAAAAAAAATATTTCCTCCTATTTGTTTTAAAAGTATTTCCATATAACTTCATTGAGGGGTCCTTGTACTAAGGTGCATTGAAATATGGCCTGCGCTAGTATAGGCAAATGTTTTGGACGCACGCAGATCCATTTTTCAGCACACCCGTAAAAAATGCCTTTTTTTGGCCGAAAATGGATGTGCGGCAAAATGAAAATTGGTGCGCGTCCATTTTGGGTCTAAGACCTTACCGCTACCCATTCACTTAGCGGTAAAGTCTCACGCGTTAACCGAATGGTAATCATCAATGCACATACAATGCCGATTACTGCCCGGTTAGCGCCGTGTGCCAGAAAATAAAATATATTTTCCGGTGCGAGCAGTGGACGCACGAAAAAAATGAAACTACCGCCTGGGCCACACGGTAGCCAGGCGGTAGTTCCAAATTGGCATGTGTTGGGCGCACGTAGGCATCTACGTGGCTTAGTAAAAGGGCCCTTGAATGTCCCCTAATCTTTGTACTTTTGGAAGTAATAAAAAAATCAATTCAATTCTACTCATTCTACACAAGCTGCTGTGTAACCTGTTAGCACCATTTCCCACATTAACCCCCAGATTCGATAAACAGCGACTAAAGCTGCGTGTGCAAATAAGTGCATGTAGCCGATTTGCATGCGCAGCTTAACTGCTTAACAACCCAATCAGCGCCAATAACTGGCTGAAATCAACCAATTATTGGCATTAATTGGCCTTAATTAGGATTTACACACAGATCGTATTCTATGTCAATCCACACATAAATCCTAACGTGTAAATTTTGTGGGGTGTGGCTAGGGGCATTTCGGGAGGCTTTCCAATATTTTACACTTGTAAATACAGAATTTGACTGAACCGCACCTAATTCAGGCACCGACATTTACACCTGCTTTATGCCCTAAACGCTATTCTATAAAAGATGCGTACCCTTTATAAAATAGTGCTCAGCTTGTAAAATTTTCAGCACTAATTTTTAGGCACCATGTATAGAATTTACCCCTAAAAGGGCAATTCTATAAAGGGCACACACATTTATGGGCATATGCAAATATGGTGGGGTACCAAAATGTATGCGTGTATTCTATAAAGGGCATGCATGGACACCCTTTACAGAATAGATGCATAATATAAAAAATGTAAGCACCCATGTGTGGTGGGCGCCCAGTGATCGGCACACACAGTCACAATGGAATCCTGGGCATCAGCATTCAAACTGAAACTCAACAGAGAAAAAACACACTGTCTCATTCTTTCATCCCAACACAGAACATCCCACAACCATCAATGCCTCGGGCTCTTCTCTCCCAATCTCAGACAACCTGAAAATCCTAAGCATTACCATAGACTGTAACTTATCACTTGAGAACCAAGCCAAAGCCACTACAAAGAAAATGTTCTACACAATGTGGAAACTCAAACGCATAAAACAATACTTCCCAAGGGACATATTTCGCAACATGATCCAAACACCAGTCCTAGCCCACGTAGACTACTGCAGCAGAAACTACTCAAAATGCAAAGATCGAATCTTAAGGAAATTACAAACTGCACAAAACAAGGCAGCTAGGCTCACCTACGAAAAAACATGTTTCGAAAGCGCAAAACCCCTCCTCTAAAAACTACACTGGCTACCAATCAAAGCACGTATAGCCTTCAAGATCTGTGCTCTGGCACACGGAATAATCCACGGCCTAGTTCCGGGCTACATGACCGAAATGATCGACTTACCAATTAGAAACACAATTAAATCAGCGAGATCATACCTAACCCTTCACTTCCCCAGATGTAGGGGCCTGAAATACAAATCAACATATTTCTCCAGTTTCTCCTATATAGGCACCCAGGTATGGAGTACATTGCCAAAAGACCTGAAAATCATGAACAATTACTTAAACTTCTGAAAAAACCTGAAGACCCACCTTTTCAGAAAGTCAAACCCCACAGAACCAACTTAAACGCCCAAACTACTGAAACACAGCCTAAATAATCACGAAAACGGACAACAATACAAACCTTTCACCGCCCAATTCTACCCCATATAAACTGTATGGGGCGAACCACGCAAGCTCTAATCAATTACACTATGCACTCTGTATTCATTTAGTCCGGAATCTGTAACCATCTCTCCGGAACCATGTAAGCCACATTGAACCTACAAATAGGTGGGGAAATGTGGAAATCAAAGCAATAAATAAATAAAATAAATGCATGCATTCATGTATGTCCACGTCAATCAAAACACTGGAGTTGACAAAAGAAGTATAATTTTATTTATTTATTTATTGCATTTGTATCCCACATTTTCCCACCTTTTTGCGGGCTCAGTGCTTATCAAAAGACCTCATCAGTGTTACTCAATGAGTATAACTAATCTCATTGAGATTTAGGCACCATTATCGTCACTGGTCTTTTCAAACGTTTATCCATATTTATATTTTTTCAGATAAACTTTTTACTTAGTAGAAACTTTATATCTAATAAAATTGTCTCAGGGGTAAATTATCCAACAGGAGTCACGTTTTGCCACTTGCTGTATCGAGGATATAACCCCTAACATTAAGGCAGGTCCATCTTGCCGACAAATGCTCTCCTGGTCAAGTGGCGTTTAAACGTTTAGCCATCAGTTGCAAGTTTATCTAGGCGGAATGATGGCACAAGGAGAAGTGGAGTTTGTGGTACATTCATCTATGTGACATAGGTACAGGGACAGTCACAAAACAGTGGCCATGATTAGAATTCTGAACTTTGGAGCAGTTGACACCCTCCTCCTACTAGGTTGTTCTTGCCATGGGAATGCAAATTGTTCCCTGTGCCTGGCTGGAGGAGGGACTGTAGGAGTATTTCCCTGTGATCTCACCTTCCTGGTCTGGGCCTATACAATCCTAATACAAGATGGATTCTTGTTACGATTGTGGTCATGACCCCTCTCAAACTTACCTTAATTCTGGTGGTCAGCTTCTTAGCTGGCTTCTGTTTGTTCTGTTTGAGTTAGCTCTGTCTCTGTCTCTGTGTGCTGGCTGCTTCCAGCGTGGCTCTAATTACTCCACTATACTGCACCTGTGTGTGTTAAGCCTCTCTGTGCTTCAGTATGCTTCTTGCCTGTGTCCTGTAGTTGTGACATCATCAGTTTGGGCCTTGATAAGGAAGTGGTGTTCTTCCATTCAGGGCCTTTGCAAACGCAAAAGGTCCAGGTTAGTGTTGGTGTAGTTAGCACTTCTGCCTTGTCTTGCTTGCCTTGAATCCTATCCTGATTCCAGTCCTGTTGGCTCCCTTTCCCTCCTGTCTGTGAACCCTGTATTCCTAGTGCAGTTAGCACTTCTGCCTTGCTCTTGTCTAGGTGCCTGGTGGCACTTCTAAATCCTGTCTGCTTTTGGCTCCCTTTCCCTCCTGTCTGAGAACCCTGTATGCCTGGTGCAGTTAGCACTTCTGCCTTGTTCTTGTCTGGGTGCCTGGTGGCACTTCTGAATCCTGTCTGCTTTTGGCTCCCTTTCCCTCCTGTCTGAGAACCCTGTATTCCTGGTGCAGTTAGCACTTCTGCCTTCCTCTTGTCTGGGTGCCTGGTGGCACTTCTGAATCCTGTCTGCTTTTGGTTTCCTCTCTCTCTCCTGTCTGAGTACCCTGTACCCCTGTCTGCCTTGCTTTTGTCTAGGTGCCTGTGGGCACTTCTGAATCCTGATTCCTGGTGTTCCAGCCTGCTAGTTCCAGTACCAGTTTCCCTCCAAGTCCTGCCGGCTGCCTGCACCCAGGGGCTCAACCCCTGGGGAATGGCGGCTAAGTGTAGGTGAAGCCTGGTTCTAGTCCCGTGTGTTCCTGTCCAGTGTGTTCCAGTCCAGTGTGTTCCAGTTCAGTGCGTACCAGTCCGGTGCGTTCCAGTCCAGTATGGGTTGGTGGGTTTTGCCTGCTGCTGCCTCTCCTCGTCAGCAGCCCAAGGGCTCACGATTACTCCAGAGTCCGTGCCTGTGTGTTTTGAACCTGAGAACCTAACAATTCTTCAACCTCTGACCTGAACATCTCTGTGTCAGCAAGATCCAGCTTTTCAGCTTGTGGAAAATCACTGGCAGTCATGTAACATCCAAGGACATGCTGTGTGCAACCAACCCCCTTTATCTCCCTGACAGGCAGAACTGGAAGTACGTCCCATGGCTCCAGAAAGCCGGGTGAGAAATAGCATGCAGACCAGAAAGTATCCATTTTCAGGGTCACACAAAACAAAGAACTCTTCTTGCCCAGGAAAAGAGCTGGACAAGATCATGATTGGTCCCATGGAGTCATCTGACCGAGAGTTAGTAAGAAAGCGGGAACAGAATCTAAGTCAATAAGTGTCGGAGAGTTACGGAGTTAGTCGGAATCCATAGAAGAAGTTGGAGCTGGCAAGAGAACTGGAGAGACCTGGTGAGGTCCACTACCTTGTGAACTGTCTATCTGGAGAAAGTACCGGTTGGTTCAGCTGTACCAGCACAGAGTGACTGAGACCCTGCTTGCTGCGGAGACCCTGCCCTATATCTGAGACTGAGACTCGCTGGGGAAGACAGCTAGAGTCGGAGAAGGAACTTACTCGTACCTCATCCTGACTGCTGGAGAGAAAGCCGTGAGCCACAGAAATTTATTCCTATGGTCTGGTATAGTGATTGGTGATTACCTTAGCCAAGATAGGTTATCTCATGACTCTTGGTCAGGAGAAGCTGCTATAACTGTATTTACCTCAGAGATTAGTTACAGTAGTACAAATCAAGTTATATAATTTACCTAGTAACCCACTAAGAATCAGAGTGTATAATTAGTGACAATATATATATATTTTTTGTGGTTCTATTATCAGCAAGTTCTATACTTTTGTATTTTGCTAAGCATTGCTACAGAGTAATTCTACATTTTGTATACCTTTTTTTATCTACAATAAAGCTAATATATCAGCTGGTATTATTTTCGTTTCTCTCTCGGAAGCATTGGCTAGGTGCCAATCCAGGTTCCGTTCTTCCCTAGACATAATTCAGAATATTGTGCTGTGGCATAGTTCTGTATTTGGAACCTAGGCATAAATGAAACTGGTGGGAGGTGTTTTCCTATAAGTATCATTTATGACTACCTACAGGACCATGTGAGAATAAGGATCTGGGAGAGGCTCAGGACCCTCTTCTAAAGGGAAACACTATATCCTGGTGAGGTAAGTTCCAACAGAGGGATATGCAAGGGAAATATACAGTAATTAAGACTATTTTAAAAGAAAAAAAAGGGGACCCACAAGGAAAAGGGATTGTAAAAATCACAAGAGCATGTGCAACCTCTATTAAGGGTATGGGAGCCGCCACAGATCCACAGCACAAGCAATAGGATTACCCATGCAGGAAATAAATACATGGTCATGCAGCAGGAAATCTTTGAGCATAATAATACATTTTTAAATGTGTCTTGAATTTACAATAGGAAGTCTCAGAAAGAATATAGAATGGCAATCCATTCCATTGAAAGCAGGAAGAAAGAACAAAATCTAGATGGATTTATATGGGGGTGGAAACAACAAACAGGTATTGTTGAGAAGACACATTCACACACAGTGGGATAACCAGAGGGAGACAGGTACCACCATATATAGTCCCATGGTCAATCAGTGCCATGGGAACCAACTTTTCAAGACGATTGGAAGTGCTAAAACCAACTGAAATTACCCCTCCCTGGGCACAGTCAAGGAGTTTGCTCAATATTGGGGGTGCTCAAGCACCCACAGAGCTGGCTCCTATGATCAGTGCTACAAGAGACAGACAGTGACAGAGGGACACACCTATGTGGACACACACTCACACACTCAGTCATGTACACTCTCTCACATACATAGAAATACACACATAGCCTATAGCACAAAGATGACTGGAAAGGAAGCATGTTGGAGAGAGAGTGGAGAGGGGGCTATGGAGCAGGGGTAGGGGCAGGGATTTTAGGTGATGGGGAAGGTGTTTGGGAGATGGGGCAATATGGAGCAGTAGAGGATCAAATGAGGTCAGAGAGGTTCCTATATAGAAGATAGGTGGGGCTTGAAAATGCATTGGGGTGCGTCCTTGTGGCACCATCCATACACCTGACATTGATGGAATACATCACGCCTGCATGGTTTCTTGTCCCCCACCCCCATGCATGCCCATCCTCCACCCCAAGCACCCCCTTTTTGAGGCGTAAACCTGTACATGCCATGCTGCACATATTTATGCCTGCTTTGCCTTTGCAGAATACTGCTGATTGCATTCCCAGCTTTTGGACAATCAGATGGGTGTTTTGGGCATGATATTAGAATTTAACTTTTATAGAATTACCACCTAACTGCTTAATGTCCTTTAGCAAAAGCCCCTTTAATGTTTGAAAAAATATGAATCAACAATTTGACCTACTGGCAATGGAATGTCAACTTCTGAGAAGTTCGTGACCGCCGGAGCATGAAAGAGGCGGTGATAACAATGATGAAGAGCACCAACACAGCTGCTATAATGCCCCCAATCAACCCAGGTCTATGGATCCTCCTCACACACTGTTGTCCAAAGTACAAGTACATGTCTGTATTAGGGCACCTGTGGAGAAGATACCAAGTTAGAAAAGCCTTTGAAAGAATTAAAAAAAAAACAACAAAAAAAAAAACATAAATGTGAAGAACTAATCTGGCTACAGCAGAGGTTTTCAAAACTGGTCCTGGAGGCACCCCAGCCAGTCAGGTTTTTGGGATATCCACATTGAATATTCATGAGAGAGATTTGCAAGCACTGCCTCCGCTGCATGCAAATCTCTCTAATGAATATTCATTGTGGATATCCCGAAAACCTGATTGAATGGGGTGCCTCCAGGATCAGGTTTGGGAACCACTGAGCTACAGTACGCAGGGCTGGTCTTAGCAAGTGTGGGGCCCTGTACAGACCAATTTGGTGGGGTCCCATCCTAGCCCTGCCCCACCCTAGCCCCGCCCACCTAACCACCCCACTCTCACCTTGCTCCCACCCTAGCCCCGCCCCACCTAGCTCCACCCCAAAGTACTAAAATTGTTTTAAAATATATGATACAAGCAACAAAGCCCGTTTCGTGTAAATTTAAACGGGCCCTAGGAAGGGTCTCTAAGCGATTTCTCCTCTCTCCCCTGCCCTCCCCTCCATGTCCAGTGATTCTACGCTCCCATCCATGTTCAGCGATTCTCCTCTGCCCTGCCTTCCCCTCAAATCCATGTCCAGCGATTCTCCTCTGCCCTTCCCTCCCCTTCCATCCGTGTCCCGCGATTCTGCCCTCCCCTCCATGTCCAGCGATTCTCCTCTGCCTTGCCCTCCCATCCGTGTTCTGCCATTCTCCCCTCCCATCCCATCCATGAACAGCGATTCTCCTCTGCCCTGCCCTCCCATCCCATCCATGTCCATCGATTCTCCCATCCCCTCCATGTCCATCGATTCTCCCCTCCTCTCCCCTGCCCTTTTCTCCTTCCTGCCGCTCTGCCTACTGGTATAGAGTATCATTATATCTGAAAATATATAGAAAAGATATAAATATATCCATATATACTTGTTTGAATATTGATACATCTTTGGATAGAAGGGTCAGATACACAAATTACCTTACAAGGTTATGCACATAAAACTATGGTGGGAATGGAGAGAGGAAAGGGGTGGAGGGGGAAGGAGGAAAATAAGGGAAAAGGGCCCGGGAAAAAGGGAAATGAGGGAAAAGAGAACGAGGGAAAAGGAGGGGAGGGAAGGGAGGGTAAGTGAACAAGTGTAATAAACATAATAATATTAAAAAAACAGCATACTTCACTGAGAGTGAAAATAAAATACATACATTATAACCACCAACCAACTCTGTCTCCAACTCAAGCTGGAACTCTCTCTCTGCCGCGGCCCGCCCTTGAGGAGGAAGGAAGTTACATCGCGGGGGTAGGTGGGCCGCGCGCTGCATCACACAGAACAAGTGGCGAGGAGAGACTCACAGCACGCAGACCAGGTGGTCGGGCCAGGCTGAGGCATCAGGAGGACGAGGAGCAAGCAACTGTGACCATTCACGGCCTGGGTCAGGTGACGTCATGGTGAGGAGACAACCAGTGGCTGGTGTGCGTGGCGCTGGAGCTGCAGAACTATGTGCAGCACAGATAATGTGCAGAGGTGATAGCCAGCAGCGGCTGCGGGAAAGGTCTGGCTCACTCAGAGAGCTTCTAGAGCGGGACGGGAGGAGGCAGAGTTAAGGCGCGCTGTGGGGTCCCTTTGAGCGCGAGGCCCTGTGCGGTCGCACCGGTCACCCCTGCCTAATACCGGCCCTGACAGTATGAGTAGCGGTTTAAGCAACAGGCCGACATTTGTAGTGAGATGCTTTAACTCAAGCTGGTATCCATATTCATCAGGTAGGTTTCTACTGTTTTTAATTAGGGGTTCCTACGGATGGTACCAAAGATATCTGCCTGTACCTGCTACTTTTCAGTGTTTAAAGCCCAGTGGAAGAGTAGAACATGAAGAAGATCAGAGCTCAATGAACAAGTTAACTGGAATTCTGTCTTTCTACCCATCCCATCCATGTTTTGGAATACTTTTAAGTGCCCGAGTCTTAGACTGGGAGATTTTGAATGATCCAGTTCAAATTCTGAAACTTACACACAACTGAGTCCTTGATCACTTAGACGGCAGCTCCCATAATTGCAGTCCAGGTGCCAGTCAGTCCCTGAGGCACACCTGCTCAAACAGACTAGTCCATTTGCACTTACATGAGGGAAATAGTATTCAGAAAAGTTACCGGATATATTACTGCACGTTCCTACAGAAGAAGCAATAAAAGGGTCATTGTCATAATCTGTGGTTGTTTGTACTAGACATATATGATTTTTGCCACTGTAGCTTTGATTGGACCAGAAGCTAGTCTCAGGAATCAAGTCCCTGTGCCCAACACAGCAATGCACATCTGTCATCTGTCACTGAGCCATATCTTCCCATACATTTACTGCCAATGTTCAATAAGATCTATATTGCCATCTTAGGCATCAATCCTCTTGTAAAATAAACTTTGGGAACATGTGCTTCTGACATTATCTGACTGAATTTCCAGTGGATATGTAGGAGTCAATATTCACAAGGAAACTAATAGTTACAAATGTCTGGATAAGTTATCCAGATATCTTTAAGCTGATATTCAGCCAATTTAAGTTGGGTCACTGAATATGCAGTCCCAAACTTTGAAAGATAAGTTATGCATTTAAAGTTAGAGAATCCTTTTATTTGGTCTACCTAAATGAATGAAGTTGTCTAGGTGATTATTTCCACAATCTGCTTGCTTGTTTCTTACCCTTAATGAGGGACCATCTTCCCATTATAGACCAATTAGTACTCACAGGTTTTCTACCACAAGGAAGTCTTAAAGGTAACAATTCATTGCTAGTTAAGTTACCTTTATAGTCAATTTCACCGACACTTGTTGCATTAGAATTGAAGCAGAAAGAACCTGAAATAGAAAATAAAAAGATAGAGGAAAAGATAGAAGAGAAAGTTTATGTTTATTCTTATTTCCATTTGCTATACTTGGACACTCATTCTAAAGATAAGTCTGTGCTGTATTTTTCATGTATCTAAAGTTGTCATCAGCTAGCTTATTGTATCCCCATTTATTATTGTCCCTGATACGTTTCCTGCCTGCTCTTTGGAAAAGGTGATCAAAAACCCCACCGTAACAGCGCGGGGCAATAACGCCCCTATGATCAAAATTAATAGCATGCAAATTCATGCGCGCTATTAGCTCTGATCTTAGGGGTACTTCTGCAGGAGGATTGTGCCTGGGCATGTGCTCAAGGTACAATCCTCCTGCAGAAGTTGTTTGACATTCAGGCTGTCAAAAAAAGCCTAGATCTATCAAACATACCGATGCGGGCTAGAGGTACAGTGGACCTCCAGAACCCCCCCCCCCCCCCCCCACACACACACACACACATACACAAACAGAGGCCCTGGTTGTCTAGCACCCCACCCCCAGCACAACCAGACCCCATCCTGACCGACCTACCCTCCCACCAGAAGTCCCCCCCATGTCTTCAGATTACGGAGGAATGAGTAGCACTTTCTCCTCCTTATAGTGCCGCCTCCAAAATGGGATGCACTGGGCAAGGCTTCCCTAACATATAAGGGAGTTTCTCCCTTATATGGTAGGGAAGCCCAGCCAATGCTCTGGGCAGGGCAGGGCGCCACCATTTTGGAGGCGGCGCTGGAAGGAGAAGGGAGTGCTACTCCCTCCTCTATCAACTGAACGTATGGGGGGGGGGGTTCGGGGCCACTAGATCACAAAGTGGTCGGGGGTGGGTCGGTCAGTCAAAGAGGGGGTCTGGTCAGGGTCAGTGGTGCTAGACCACCAGGGCCTCTGTGCAAAGAGGGTTGAAGGGGTCTGGAGGTCCACTGGACCTCCAGCCTCTCTTCTGTCAAGGGTGCAGCCAGGGGTCTCCATGTTGGGGGGGGGAATGGGAGGGCCTCTGCTAGCATGCAGATGCATGCTGGACAGGGCTCCCCATTCCTCCCCAGTGCTTAGTAAACCCTAACACCAGCTCAGAGCTGGCATAGGGTTTACAGCAGTTGCAGCATCCTTGTTTGGCGTGCTGCCCACTGAACACTGGAGAAGAATACAAATGTCACTGTTTAGCTTGCATTTGCATATACTAGCATTCAGAGATGGCAAGTGGGTTGTTAGTCGTGCTCGCCAGCTCTGATCCTGGGGCACAGGCAAATGCAGGCACTAGTCTGTCACTAATGGCCTCTAGCGCCCCTGTTTGCTTTTGATCATCCAGGCCACGTGTCTTGCTGCAGAAGTTACTGTGTCTGTTTGTTACCCCTGGCTTTCCTCTGCATGTCTGTTTCTGGTCATCACAGTTACAGGAGCTGCCTAGGGAAAGGGTTGTACTGCTATCTAGCATTCCAGGAAGTGAAAGTGAATGACTTTCAGTGAAGGTTAGCTGTGAACTAAGCAGGGGCAATTAGAATGAAAAAGCAGTTGTGGAGTGAGGACGTGGCGGGGAAAGCAGATGGCAATGCTTTCCCTCCTGAAACGTCTCATCATACATCCTTTGGGGTCACTTTTCATACTGTTCACATTGCTGCAAATCTGAAAGTATGTTTTGTCCCCATAGATTTTGCTCCATTTGTCAACATGGAAGATCATACCTGCTTTTACTTTCATAATTGCCTAAGGAAAAGGTACCTACACATGCCTGTACTTCTTTATCTGCAAGTACTTAAAAAATTTTTCTACTTATACTTTTACAATTCCAAGTGACCCAGATTAAAGAAAACAAGGAAAAGGTACATCTAGAGCAGTGGTTCTCACTGTAACATCAGGACACACCAGCCCAGTTAGGTTTTCGGTATATTCACAATGAATATCTATCCCCAAATAGTAACTCTTCACTGTTTTATCTTTACAAAATTCACTTTATTGATCAATTCTCTGAACGTATAAAATTTCTTTTCACAATCTAATCACGCACTCCTCTCATTCACACCTAAAATCAAGTGGACATTTTTGAGAAATAATAATATAATCCCTCTATCCCCGGAGTTTTTACACTCTATCTTAATGACATAAACTCGTAAGAGCTTGAACATCTCCCTATAATTTTGTCACATTAACTTGTCCATATAGAAGAATATTATCCACGATTCCTCTTCCTGTTAATGTTCTTTACCAACAATTCCCATGCTATATATTCTCACGGTTTCTTTTCACAAACTCTAGTTGTTGAGAGTGTATTATCTCATTGTTATAATGTCATCCATGGGCTCCTTAAAGCTCCTTCACAAAAGTTGAGACATTCATCATCATTCTCTTAACCGCACCAACTTCTATATTCTTGTTATCAGTTTCTCTTTTCAGTCCATTTGATTTTAGGTGTGAATGAGAGGAGTACATGATTAGATTGTGAGAAGAAATTTTATAAGGAGGTGGATTGGACAGGCATTTGTGGGTACGCATGTTAGTGATGATGTCATTAAAAAGCGAATAAAAAGCAGAGCGCATGCTCCGGCGTTTAAAGTGTTTCAGCGCCATTGCTTCGGACGCCTGGTGGAGTCCTACCCTGTTTAAGCAGTCAATACAGAGTTATAAGGTATGAAATTTAAAAAACATTTTTGAAAAGCGTTTAATTAGTTAAGAGGGAAAAGAGTAGGTTTTTCTATATTCTAATTGCACATTTTTGTTTAGTTGAGCCCCTGAAGATGGTATCGGCGAAACGCATTACAATGCCTAGGGTTTAACTTGGATTGAGCAAGGGAACACAACAGTCTGTTCAATAAGCAATGGAAAGAAAGGAAAAGTCTACAGCTTGCCTGAGGATGTAAAACGTGTAGGATATCTATGAGGAATATAGCGAAAAGAATACAGAGAAAAACTACAGGAGAACAAGGACAGTAATGTAAGCCGCATTGAGCCTGCCACGAGTGGGAAAAGCGCGGGGTACAAATGTAACAAAAATAAATAAAAAATAAAATAATACATCACAAAGTTGCTTCAAGATAAGTGGTTTATGGATCAGCGTTGATCAGCATTGAACTAATAGAGTCTAAAATAACCTTATGGGTTCGAACATGCGAAGTGACTGAATTTTTTATAAGATAAATGACGAACTGTTTATCTATAATGTTAAGGATCCATAAAGCGAAAGAAAAAGAGTCATATGACTCAGTGGAGAGAAAGCAATTTCATTAATAATCCAATGTAAAGAATATCTCTGTATTGCACTACAGTGCTAAGCTGTGATAGTTGTGTTGTATTCTATGAATGGGAATGTATGAATGGTGTGATAATAGGATTCTCCGAGGACAAGCAGGCTGCTTGTTCTCACTGATGGGTGACGTCCACGGCAGCCCCTCCAATCGGAAACTTCACTAGCAAAGTCCTTTGCTAGCCCTCGCGCGCCCGCGCGCACCGCGCATGCGCGGCCGTCTTCCCGCCCGAAACCGGCTCGAGCCGGCCAGTCTTCTTTTGTCCGCACTCGGTACGGTCGTGTTTTCGCCGTGTCGAGCCCCGGAAAGTCGACCTCGCGCGTCCAATTTGTTTTGAACGTGTTTTTTTCCTTCGGGAAAGCTTTGTCCTAGTCGGGAACTGCTCCGGAAACCCCCCGCCGGGTTTCGTGTAAATCCTCCCCGTACTTCCAGCTTTTTTGCCCCGGTAAGTTTTCTTTCGTCGTCGGGGTAGGCCTCTTTTCGGCCTCGGTCGAGATTTTTTCTCCCTCTAAATTGGTGCTTCAAATTTCGCCATTTCGGCTTTTGATTTCGCCGGCGTGATTTTTCCGCCCATGACATCGAAGCCTTCCAGCGGCTTCAAGAAGTGCACCCAGTGCGCCCGGGTTATCTCGCTCACTGATCGACACTCGTCGTGTCTTCAGTGTCTGGGGGCCGAGCACCGCCCTCAGAACTGCAGTCTGTGTTCCCTGCTTCAAAGGCGGACTCAGGTAGCGAGACTAGCCCAGTGGAACGTGTTGTTCTCGGGCTCTTCGTCGGCATCGGCACCGGGATCTTCGAGTGCATCGACGTCGTCAGCGTCCAGACCATCTTCCTCGGCCGCCCCTGCATCGAGTGCATCGAGGCATCGGGCCTCTGCATCGGCGCCGAGACATCGGATAGCTGCATCGACGTCGGTGGTACCAGGACCTCGTCTGCTGATGTTGTCGGACGGTGGTGCATCGGGTGGAGTGCAGGTGAGGGCTGTCCATTCCCCTGCTGGTGGCGGTGAGCCCTCGGGTGGGTCTCCGCCTACCCTGAGGGCTCCTGCGGTACAGCCCCCCCGAGATCGACCTTCTTCAGTCTCGGCCCCGAGGAAGCGACGGATGGATTCGACGTCCTCCTCGTCGGTGCCGGGGAGCTCCGGTGACATGCTTCGGAAGAAATCGAAGAAGCATCGACACCGGTCTCCTCCCCGTGTCGGCACCGAGAGCTCTGGGTCGCCGAGGGATTCGGCACCCAGCAGGCATCGGCACCGAGAGGACCGCTCACCCTCTGTTCAGGAGGTGTCGATGCGCTCCGCTCTGGACAGCCCGGAACAGCCTCCACGCCCGGAACAGGTACTGACGTCGACGCCTGCATCGACCTCTCAGCCTTTCTCTGCAGCCGCTCTAAACGAGAGCCTCCGGGCCGTTCTCCCAGAGATTCTGGGAGAGCTGTTGCGCCCTACCCCTCCGGTACCGGCGGTGCTTGCGCCACCGGTACCGTCGAGCGTGGCGCCGGCTGGCCCATCGCCCAGGTTGAGGTCCCCGACGTCGGTACCCGCGTGCGGTACTGACCGCGGCCACCTCCCAGGAAGGCTCCCCGACTACGTCGGCGGAGGGAGCTTCGCCGATGCGGGCGAGGGAGTCTACCTCTCGACGCCCCCATCGTGGACGGGGTTCCACGGAGTCGAGCAGGGCGAGGTTGCAGACACAGGTCCGTGAACTTGTGTCTGACACCGAGGGTGAGGCCTCGTGGGAGGAAGAGGAAGATCCCAGATATTTCTCTGACGAGGAGTCTGAGGGTCTTCCGTCTGATCCCACTCCCTCTCCTGAGAGACAGCTTTCTCCTCCCGAGAGTCTGTCTTTTGCCTCCTTTGTCCGGGAGATGTCTACGGCCATCCCCTTCCCGGTGGTTGTGGAGGACGAGCCCAGGGCTGAAATGTTTGAGCTCCTGGACTATCCTTCTCCACCTAAGGAAGCGTCCACTGTTCCCTTGCACCATGTCCTGAAGAAGACATTGCTTGCGAACTGGACCAAGCCATTAACTAATCCCCACATTCCCAAGAAGATCGAGTCCCAGTACCGGATCCATGGGGACCCAGAGCTGATGCGCACTCAGTTGCCTCATGACTCTGGAGTTGTGGATTTGGCCCTAAAGAAGGCTAAGAGTTCTAGGGAACATGCTTCGGCGCCCCCGGGCAAGGACGCTAGAACCTTAGACTCCTTTGGGAGGAAGGCCTACCATTCCTCTATGCTCGTGTCCAAGATCCAGTCTTACCAGCTCTACACGAGCATACACATGCGGAATAATGTGCGGCAGTTGGCGGGCTTGGTTGATGCTCTTCCCCCTGAGCAAGCCAAGCCTTTTCAGGAGGTGGTCAGGCAGCTGAAGGCGTGCAGAAAATTCCTGGCCAGAGGAGTTTATGACACTTTTGATGTTGCGTCCAGGGCCGCTGCTCAAGGTGTGGTGATGCGCAGGCTCTCATGGCTGCGTGCCGCCGACCTGGAGAATAGAATCCAGCAGCGGATTGCGGACTTGCCTTGCCGTGCGGATAACATTTTTGGCGAAAAAGTCGAGCAGGTGGTAGAGTCTCTCCACCAGCGGGACACCGCATTCGACAAGTTCGCCCGCCGGCAGCCTTCAGCTTCTACCTCTACAGGTAGACGATTTTTCGGGGGAAGGAAGACTGTTCCCTATACTTCTGGCAAGCGTAGGTACAATCCTCCTTCCCGACAGCCTGCGGCCCAGGCTAAGCCCCAGCGCGCTCGCTCTCGTCAGCAGCGTGCGAATCAGCAAGGCCCCGCGGCTCCCCAGCAAAAGCAAGGGGCGAGCTTTTGACTGGCTCCAGCAGAGCATAGCCGACATCCAAGTGTCAGTGCCGGGCGACCTGCCTGTCGGAGGGAGGTTGAAAGCTTTTCACCAAAGGTGGCCTCTCATAACCTCCGATCAGTGGGTTCTCCAAATAGTCCGGCAAGGATACACCCTCAATTTGGCCTCTCAACCTCCAAATTGTCCACCGGGAGCTCAGTCCTACAGCTTCCAGCACAAGCAGGTACTTGCAGAGGAACTCTCCGCCCTTCTCAGCGCCAATGCGGTCGAGCC
This sequence comes from Microcaecilia unicolor, assembly GCF_901765095.1. NCBI lineage: Eukaryota > Metazoa > Chordata > Amphibia > Gymnophiona > Siphonopidae > Microcaecilia > Microcaecilia unicolor. The sequence goes on along the minus strand of NC_044032.1, from coordinate 250,746,148 downwards.
CGTGCCATCCGGGCAAGAAGGGCTGGGGTTCTATTCCAGGTACTTCCTTGTGGAAAAGAAAACAGGGGGGATGCGTCCCATCCTAGACCTAAGGGCCCTGAACAAATATCTCGTAAAAGAAAAGTTCAGGATGCTTTCCCTGGGCACCCTTCTCCCCATGATTCAGCAAAACGATTGGCTATGCTCTCTGGACTTGAAGGATGCCTACACACACATCCCGATACTGCCAGCTCACAGACAGTATCTGCGATTTCAGCTGGGCGCACGCCACTTCCAGTACTGTGTGCTACCCTTTGGGCTCGCCTCTGCGCCCAGGGTGTTCACAAAGTGCCTAGCTGTGGTAGCAGCGGCGCTTCGCAGGCTGGGAGTGCACGTGTTCCCATATCTCGACGATTGGCTGGTGAAGAACACATCCGAGGCAGGAGCCCTGCAGTCCATGCAGATGACTATTCGCCTCCTGGAGCTACTGGGGTTTGTGATAAATTACCCAAAGTCCCATCTTCTCCCAGTGCAGAAACTCGAATTCATCGGAGCCCTGCTGGATTCTCGGACGGCTCGCGCCTATCTCCCAGAGGCGAGGGCCAACAACTTGTTGTCCCTCGTCTCGCGGGTGCGAGCGTCCCAGCAGATCACAGCTCGGCAGATGTTGAGATTGCTGGGCCACATGGCTTCCACAGTTCATGTGACTCCCATGGCCCGCCTTCACATGAGATCTGCTCAATGGACCCTAGCCTCCCAGTGGTATCAGGCCGCCGGGGGTCTAGAGGACGTGATCCACCTGTCCACGAGTTTTCTCGAATCCCTGTATTGGTGGACGATTTGCTCCAATTTGACTCTGGGACGTCCCTTCCAAATTCCTCAGCCTCAAAAAGTGCTGACCACGGATGCGTCTCTCCTGGGATGGGGAGCTCATGTCGATGGGCTTCACACCCAAGGAAGGTGGTCCCTCCAAGAAAGCGATCTACAGATCAATCTTCTGGAGTTGCGAGCGATCTGGAACGCTCTGAAGGCTTTCAGAGATCGGCTGTCCCACCAAATTATCCAAATTCAGACAGACAATCAGGTTGCCATGTACTATGTCAACAAGCAGGGGGGCACCGGATCTCGCCCCCTGTGTCAGGAAGCCGTCAGCATGTGGCTCTGGGCTCGCCGTCAAGGCATGGTGCTCCAAGCCACATATCTGGCAGGCGTAAACAACAGTCTGGCCGACAGGTTGAGCAGGATTATGCAACCTCACGAGTGGTCGCTCAATTCCCGTGTGGTGCGACAGATCTTCCAGGCGTGGGGCACCCCCCTGGTGGATCTCTTCGCATCTCAAGTGAACCACAAGGTCCCTCAGTTCTGTTCCAGGCTTCAGGCCCACGGCAGACTGGCGTCGGATGCCTTCCTCCTGGATTGGGGGGAAGGTCTGCTGTATGCTTATCCTCCCATTCCTCTGGTGGGGAAGACTTTGTTGAAACTCAAGCAAGACCGAGGCACCATGATTCTGATTGCTCCCTTTTGGCCGCGTCAGATCTGGTTCCCTCTTCTTCTGGAGTTATCCTCCGAAGAACCGTGGAGATTGGAGTGTTTTCCGACCCTCATCACGCAGGACGAAGGGGCTCTTCTGCATCCCAACCTCCAGTCCCTGGCTCTCACGGCCTGGATGTTGAGGGCGTAGACTTTGCCTCTTTGGGTCTGCCAGAGGGTGTCTCCCGCATCTTGCTTGCTTCCAGGAAAGACTCCACTAAGAGAAGTTACTTCTTTCATTGGAGGAGGTTTGCCGTCTGGTGTGACAGCAAGGCCCTAGATCCTCGCTCTTGTCCTACACAGACCCTGCTTGAATACCTTCTCCACTTGTCTGAGTCTGGTCTGAAGACCAACTCCGTAAGGGTTCACCTTAGTGCAATCAGTGCATACCATTACCAAGTGGAAGGTAAGCCGATCTCAGGACAGCCTTTAGTTGTTCGCTTCATGAGAGGTTTGCTTTTGTCAAAGCCCCCTGTCAAGCCTCCTACAGTGTCATGGGATCTCAATGTCGTTCTCACCCAGCTGATGAGACCTCCTTTCGAGCCACTGAATTCCTGCCATCCGAAGTACTTGACCTGGAAGGTCATTTTCTTGGTGGCAGTTACCTCGGCTCGTAGAGTCAGTGAGCTTCAGGCCCTGGTAGCCCAGGCCCCTTACACCAAATTTCATCACAACAGAGTAGTCCTCCGCACTCACCCTAAGTTTCTGCCAAAGGTTGTGTCGGAGTTCCATCTGAACCAGTCAATTGTCTTGCCAACATTCTTTCCCCGTCCTCATTCCTGCCCTGCTGAACGTCAGCTGCACACATTGGACTGCAAGAGAGCATTGGCCTTCTATCTGGAGCGGACACAGCCCCACAGACAGTCCGCCCAATTGTTTGTTTCTTTTGATCCCAACAAGAGGGGAGTGGCTGTAGGGAAACGCACCATATCCAATTGGCTAGCAGATTGCATTTCCTTCACTTACGCCCAGGCTGGGCTGGCTCTTGAGGGTCATGTCACGGCTCATAATGTTAGAGCCATGGCAGCGTCGGTAGCCCACTTGAAGTCAGCCACCATGGAGGAAATTTGCAAAGCTGCGACGTGGTCATCTGTCCACACATTCACATCTCATTACTGCCTGCAGCAGGATACCCGACGTGACAGTCGGTTCGGGCAGTCAGTTCTTCAGAACCTGTTTGGGCTTTAGGATCCAACTCCACCCCCCGAGGGCCCTGTTTGTTCTGTTCCAGGCTACACTCTCAGTTAGTTGGTAAATTTTTTAGGTCAATCTCAGTTATGTCCTCGCCGTTGCGAGGCCCCATTGACCAATGTTGTTGTTTTGAGTGAGCCTGGGGGCTAGGGATACCCCATCAGTGAGAACAAGCAGCCTGCTTGTCCTCGGAGAAAGCGAATGCTACATACCTGTAGAAGGTATTCTCCGAGGACAGCAGGCTGATTGTTCTCACAAACCCGCCCGCCTCCCCTTTGGAGTTGTGTCTTCCCTTGAAGTGTATTGTCTTGCTACATACTGGACTGGCCGGCTCGAGCCGGTTTCGGGCGGGAAGACGGCCGCGCATGCGCGGTGCGCGCGGGCGCGCGAGGGCTAGCAAAGGACTTTGCTAGTGAAGTTTCCGATTGGAGGGGCTGCCGTGGACGTCACCCATCAGTGAGAACAATCAGCCTGCTGTCCTCGGAGAATACCTTCTACAGGTATGTAGCATTCGCTTAATAGGAAATGGGAGTAAAATGCGATAGAGCATTTATGGTTAGTCATTAAGAATATAGTTCTTGATATTATCAGAATAAAAACGGATTGTGGAATACCTAATTTGTAGTTACTGTGTTAAAGGAGTATATTGGTAGTAACTAGATTGAGATCTTATAAAAGTAAGGATGGAAATTCATTAGGGATATCCTGAAAACCCTATTGTCTTGTGGACCCCTAGGATAGGTTGGAATATCCCTGCTTTATAGAATTACCCTCTAGTTTAAGGCACGCTCACAAACTCAATGCACACTAATGAATTCACACCCCTAGAATTTTCCTAGACTTCAAGATTAAACTGGAAAACCAGAAAAGAGAGTTGGGAGAAGTTAAGCAGCATGTACATGTCTGCAAACGGAACGTTGTTAAGGACCTAGAATTAGGGACTGCTTTGATGACAGAGAAGTCTATGTTGAGATGTAATGTAAAGCTTTGGAAAATTGTACAGGGAGTGATTTTACATCTTACTAATTTTCTTAAGCTTTCCATAAAGTTATTTCAGAAGTACTTCACTCACTAGTACCCAAGATATGTTAGGCTCCCTGATTAATAGAGATAGATAATTCCTCTCATAGACACTCCTCTTATTGGGTCTTTTAAATTTGACTGCTTATTTAGAAAAAAATCTGATTTGGATTTTGTAGTTTCAAAGTAGGCTGAAGTGCAACACGCACCAACATACCAGGGCCTTAGACGCGATGCAAAGGCAAAGCAGAAATGTTCCAAGATGGCTGATAAGCACAGAAGCAGTTGGAATTCAGCTGCTGCAATCACCAGGCGGCTACGGGTGCTGTGCAGGCTCAAACAACACAAGCAAACCTGGCAGCCTGGAAGATCCGGACTGGACTGGGCTGAAATCTGGAACGGGTGACGGTCCACAGCAGCCACCAGTTCTGGCCACCAGAGGGCGAGGTGAGCACAGACGTAACACCCAAGGGGTTAAAATAATCTTGACTGGGCTCCAGAGAAAAAAGGGTTCTAAAGTGACATCACTCTAGGACAGCAGCTGAGACCTGGTTGCCTTGGCAACAGCTTGCTGATCAGTTGGAAGTTGGGCAGAAACAGATGAAGAGGATATATGTATGTTTGAGTGTGAAAGTTGGGCAGAAGAAACAGATGAAGAGCACTGGAAGTGAGAGGACGTATGGTGGTGATCTGTGATAGGGAGAGGAATAATTTGAAGTTTTCTTTAGGGAAGATATAAATGTCGGGGAAGACAGTGGAGACACTGGCTGTGGGTGACTGGTGAGAGGGACTATGATTTTTGATTGGCACAGGTACTAATTGGGGAAAATGATAAGGAGGTCTGGGGGAAAGTGTGGAAGTTAAAGGGGTGTCTGAGGGTAGTTTGTAAGTGAGTTTAATCTGTGAGAAAGGAAATTTTAAAGCACTAATTGCACGTCACCCAGGAAGGAGTTTATTCTGGATTAAATATAGAGAGTTTAGGGTTTTGCCTCCCAGTTTGTGTTATTTTTTTAAGTGAGGTTTAGGGAGAAGAAACCCGTGGAGCATCCTACACCAAAGATTTCTACAAGGGCCCCCACGCAAGAAAGAATCTGCTCTAATCGGCTACAGATTGAACTATTGCAGGTAAGTGCTAATCCTAAACAAAAACTTTGTCAGTCTGAATTTGCTTAAAGCAAAAGTGAGAGTTAATAAAATATTTACTTGAACTGAAGATGGTTCTGTAAACCAAAATTGAATGTGGAATTACATTTGTAAAGAAACAATTTGTCTATACATTACATAGTTGAATATTTAGCTCAATTTGAAAATATAAGAATAAAAAAACAGTATTAGCTTTCAAAGTCATAGGTTTGATTCTTTTAAGTTTTGAGAGAACTGAGTTCAATTGGGAAAAAAAATTGTCTAACTTCCTTATTCATCCTCCTAAGGTGAGCAAGGAGTTTAGTAGCGTTTTTTTTTTTTTTTTGTATCCCTCACCCTGCTCCTGAGAAAGCTTCAGAGCGCCTGGCCCGACTACAGACAAAAGGCACTCTGATTTACTTTCCCGGAGGTTTGACGCTCAGGAGGGGGCGGGGCTTACAGTGTGATAATAGGATAGTAGGAAAACTGAGTAAAATGCGATAGAGCGTTTATGGTTAGTCATTAAGAATATAGTTCTTGATATTATCAGAATAAAAAACGTATTGTGGAATACCTAATTTATAGTTACTGTATGAAAGGAGTATAATGAATATCCATGAGAGATTTTTTTTCAAGTTTCCAATCTTTATTGTAAATAAGCAAAAAAAATACAAACATAGTATATAGAACCATTGCATCATACAGAAACAAAAGTTATATATGCCGATCAAATCTCTCCCCTACCTATTACCCCATCCCTCCTCTTATGTCCCTAAAAAGAACATCCCATCCCCTCCCTGATGTGCAGTCCAGAAAATAGCTTCCAGCACCTCCTCCATACAACTCCCCCACTCCATATCACCGGTGAAATCTCTCCCTAGGGAGCAGCATCACCCTTTGATCACCAATTCTGGTAACTATCCCATGCCTTATGAAAGGAAAGCAATTGATTGGTCCGTAAAGCAGTCAATGTATTCATCTGGTAGATGTAATCTATTTTCCCAAGAACCTTGTCAATGGGGGGTGAGAGTGGTTGTTTCCAAGCTGCTGCCAGAACCAGTTTACCCACTACAAAGAGACTAGTAGCCAATTTATGTTGGTCTTGTTTAATTCCCACAGGCTTAAAGTGAAGCAAACAATATTCCACTCCATTCGGATAGTTCACCTGACGTATGTGCTGTAATATCTGTAATATTGAGGTCCAAAAAGGCTGTATCGTTGGGCAGGACCACCAGATATGGTACATATTCCCCTGGTGCCCGCAATTTCTCCAACAGTTGCCAATGCCCATCTTAAAGATTCGGGTGAGGCGGGAGGGTGTGTAATACCAATGATAGAGCGCCTTATATCTATTTTCCATCAAGTTACTACTAATCAAAACCTTAAGCAAATATCTAAAAACAATCTCCCATTGTCAAGTTTCCCAATGTTTACCTAAATCCATTTCCCATTTTTGTATGTAGGGTTGTATAGGGGTGTAGTGGAGAGAAGCAAAGCTTGGTTTAATCGTGTGATACTACCCTCTCCAGCAAAGTCTCCTCGAAAGCCAACTCTCCACAGGTCCTGCGGGCTATGAAATCATATAATTGCCTATAATGAAATCTGTCCGCCTCCCCAATCTCATATTCCTCCTGCAGATCTGAAAAGGATATAAATTCTCCCTCCTCTGCATGAGAGAAATTTGCATATAATGGGGGTAGCAGGCATGCAAATCTCTTTTATGGATATTCATTAGGTGTATCCTGAAAACCCGACTGGCCTGTGGACCCCCTTTGAGTACCCCTGCTCTAAAGTCAGCACCTACATTTAGGCAGCACATACTTGTGCGTGTGATTAAAATACTTGACTTGGTAAATGTAGGTTGGCAGGATGGGACTGGCTTGACAGCAGGGGGATGAATTACCCCTGAGATGACAAAGCTAAGTGTAAAGCTTACCTATTAAGTTCTAACCAACGTAAGAAGGAATACATGGAGGGGCATAATCGAAAGCCCAAGTTTTCCTGGGGACGTCCTCGCAGGAAACCCATATTATCGAAACAAGATGGGCGTCCATCTTTCATTTCGATAATATGGTCTGGGATGCCCAAATCAGCAAATTTAGGTCAACCTTAGAGATGGTTGACTCCAGGACTTGGTTGTTTCTGATTTTCAGTGATAATGGAAAGACGCCCATCTCAGAAACAACCAAATCCAAGCCCTTTGGTTGTGGGAGGAGCCAGCATTTGTAGTGCACTGGTCCCCCTGACATGCCAGGACACCAACCGGAAACCCTAGGAGACACTGCAGTGGACTTCAGAAATTGCTCCCAGGTACATAGCTCCCTTACCTTCAGCCAGATGCACTAACTGAACGGAAAAAGCCCTTCCCTTACCGATCCCTTAGCGATTCGGAAAGGAACGGGCATGCAAGAAGGAAATCGCATGCAAATTAGCTCCTCGCTCTTAACTCATTTGCATATGATTTTCTTCCTAAGGAGGGGAAGCCAGTGCAGAGCAGTCAAGTGTTATGCGAGGCTGCTCTGTGCATGCTAAAGATGGCTTCATACATGCAGACAAGCTGTGTGTATAATAGCCGTCTACAACATTAGAAAAACACAAGTCCAGGTGAAAACGTACTTGTCAGGAACGTCTTTTTTTTTTTTTTTTTAAACAGTATAGGTGAAGGATGTCCTTTGCTATGCCTCCGTCCTGTGACGGCAGTGGAGGACGTCCAAAATGTGGATGTTTCTGTGAGAAGGATGTCCATGTGTTTGTAATGCTTCTGACACCCCCTTTATTTATTTGGATTTTGGATCACAATTAGCAGCAGTGGGATCTGAACCAGCCACCTCTGGATTGCAAGACCAGTGCTCTAACCACTAAGCCACTCCTCCACTCCACTGAAATTTGGCCGTCCCTTTTGGGGGGGGCAGTTGAGGACGTCCAAAATGTTTGAAAGAAGGACATCCATGCCTTCGTTATGCCTCAGTTGACACACACATACCTCCCCCCTAGGGACCTGCATATTGCCCCCCTCCCCACAGGGACGGCCAAATTTCAAGGGAGTGGAGTGGAGGAGTGGTCTAGTGGTTAGAGCACTGGTCTTGCAATCCAGAGGTGGCCAGTTCAAACCCCACTGCTGCTACTTGTGATCCAAAATCCAAATAAATAAAGGGAGTGTCAGAGGCATAGCAAAGGCATGGACATCCTTCTCACAAAAACCCACACCCTGGACATCCTCAACTGCAGTCACAGGGACAGAGGCATAAAAGGACATTCTTCACCCACACCCTAACAAAAAAAGACAAAAGTTTTTAAAGTTGTTTTTTTCAGGGTGGGAGGTGGTTAGTGACCACTGGGGGAGTCAGGGGAGGTGATCCCCGATTCCCTCCGGTGGTCATCTGGTCATTTAGGGCACAGTTTTGTGGCTTGGTCATAAAAAAAAAGGACCAATAAAGTCAGCCAAGTGTTCGTCGGGAACGCCCTTCTTTTTTCCATTATCGCTTGAGGACGCCCATCTGTTAGGCACACCCCAGTCCCACCTTCGCTATGCTTCCAACACGCCCCCGGGAACTTTGGTCATCCCCACAACGGGAAGCATTTGGGGACGCCCAAAATCAGCTTTCGATTATGCCGATTTGGGCAACCCTGAGAGAAGGACGCCCATCTCCCAATTTGTGTCGAAAGATGGGTGCCCTTCTCTTTCAAAAATAAGCCTGATAGAGTGAAAAATATATATACTTAAAAGACCGATGAAAAAGACCGTGCTTAAATCTTGATGGGTGAAAATTTTCCATTGAGTTGCACGGCTGAGGTCTTTGGAATAGACATTAATAGCACTGCTGGATCTCAGACATATTGTAGGATTGTTATAGTATAGCGCTGAGATCAATTACCTAGCCATTGAAATAGCAGTGTATGAAATACTATCATACACATTCTTATGTCTAGACATAGGAATGTTAAGTGGCAAATTTCTGCAGCATGTAGTTTGTAGGTGGATGTACACATGGGAGAGTTCTGGGCTGAGCACTGACTGGGCACTTACGCATGTAAAATACAGAATACGGGCGGGACCAGAGCTGAGAGAGAGCGAAGGGAAAACTGAACTAAGCGCCGAGCCTGCATGATTTTTACCGCTTTTTACCGCTGCTGCTGCCGTAACCCAGACGAGGACCAAAAGTGGTGAACTGGATAGGAAACTGGTTGACTGACAGGTGGCAGAGGGTGGTGGTATAAACAGAATCCGCTTGGAGGAAAGGAAGTCCTGCTTGTCTTCAGCCTCATCTGCTCTAGCCTTCGGTCCTTCTGTACCAGTCCTGCTTGTCTTCAGCCTCATCTGCTTCAGCCTTTGGTCCTTCTGTTCCAGTCCTGCTTGTTTTCAGCCTTGTCTGCTCCAGCCCTCGGTCCTTCTGTTCCAGTCCTGCTCCTCTTCAGCCTTATCTGCTCCAACCTTCGGTCCTTCTGTTCCAGTCCTGCTCGTCTTCAGCCTCATCTGCTCCAGCCTTCGGTCTTCTGTTCCAGTCCTGCTCGTCTTCAGCCTCATCTGCTCCAGCCTTCGGTCCTTCTGTTCCAGTCCTGCTCGTCTTCAGCCTCATCTGCTCCAGCCTTCAGTCCTTCTGTTCCAGCCTTCAGTCCTTCTGCTCCAGCCTGTTCCAGTCCTGCTTGTCTTCAGCCTCATCTGCTCCAGCCTTCAGTCCTTCTGTTCCAGCCTTCGGTCCTACTGTTCCAGCCTGTTCCATTCCTGCTTGTCTTCAGCCTTGACTCTATCCTTCCAGCCTTCGGTCCTTCTGCTCCAGCTTGTTCCAGTCCTGCTTGTCTTCAGCCTCAACTCCATCCTTCCTTCCATCAGCTTCTGCTCTCACCTCCAGCGTTGCTTGCCTACTGCATCTACCCACTGTCCCACTGTTCCAATTGGTGCCTCCAATCCATCCATCAGCTTCAACTCGGCCTACTGCATCTACCTACTGTCCTACCGTTCCAATTGACTATAACCTTACTGTTCTAGTTTATTGACTATAAACATACTGTCCTAGTTTTGCTGCTATTGACCTGATGTTTCAATTGCTGTTTCTACTTAGCACCTGAAAGTTCAATTGCTGTTCCCACCTAGGACCTGAAAGTACCTCAGACTTTATATATGGCCCCTATACACATTCTCTTCCTAGCTCTGTCCCTTCCTAATCTTTTCCCTCACCCCCTACCACCATCCATTACAGGAACTCACTGCCCATCCATTGATTTCATCACCTCACCTTCTCTCTTACCCCCTTCCTCCTTCTCAGCCTTTAATCTTCATCTCTTTCTTCCCTCCATTGTGCCTTCCCCATTCTACCTGAGTACCTCTCGCCTTCGACGCCTTCATGGCCACACCTCTCCTACTCTCCTTCGTTCTCTTTTACTCCTTCTCTTACTCTCAGCTGGTGATATCAATCCCAATCCTGGTCCTCCACTTCTGCCCTCTTCCTACTTATGCAGGCCACATCGCGACGTCTCTAATCTCATCTCTTTTCCACTTCTTCCCCCTTCCTCCTTACCCTTCTCTTGCGCCCTATGGAATGCCCGCTCCATCTGCAATAAACTTCCCTACATTCATGACCTCTTCATTTCTCGTTCCTTCCATCTACTTGCCTTAACTGAAACTTGGCTCTCCCCTGATGACTCTACTTTTGTTGCGGCCCTTTGCCATGGTGGTTATCTTTTCTATCATACCCCTTGCCCTACCGGCCGCGGTGGTGGCATTGGATTTCTGCTGTCCCCCTCCTGCAAATTCCAACCTCTTCTTCCACCCCAGTCTCACTGCTTTTTGTCCTCTGAAGTCCACTCCATCCGCCTTTTCACTCCTCTGCCTCTCCGACTAGCAGTCATTTATCGACCCCCTGGTAAGTCTCTTTCATCCTTTCTCACTGACTTTGATGCCTGGCTTTCCTTCTTTCATGAACCTACATCCCCCTCCATCATCCTTGGTGACTTTAACATCCACGCTGATGATTCCTCTGATTCTTATGCTTCCCAATTCCTTGCCTTAACGTCCTCATTCAATCTTCAGCTGTGCTCCTCTGCACCCACTCACCAAAATAGTCACTGTCTCAACCTTATCCTCTCCTCTAACTGCTTTCCCTCCAGCTTCTGTTCCTCAGATCTCCCCCTTTCTGACCATCACCTATTAACCTTCACACTTAAGCACCCTCCTCTCCAGTCCCACCCAATCTCAACCCCCACATCTAGGAATCTTCAGGCTATTGACCCCTTTACTCTGTCCTCTTGTGTCTCTAACCTTTTCTCTACCACCACTCTATCTAAGTCTGTCAATTAAGCCGTTTCTTCCTATGATACTATTCTCTCCTCTGCTCTGGACACTCTTGCCCCTCCCATGCCCCATCCTACTAGGTGTACCAAACCCCAGCCTTGGCTGACCTCTAAAATCCGCTACTTTCGTTCCGGTGCCCACTCTGCTGAACGTTCTTGGCTTAAATCCCGCACACTTGCCGACTTCATTCATTTCAAATTCATGCTAAACTCCTTCCAGTCTGCCCTTTCACTTGCCAAACAGGATTACTTCACCCAATTGTCAAATTCCCTTGGCTCTAACCCTCGACTTCTCTTCGCCACACTGAACTCTCTTCTCAAAGTGCCTCCATCCCCAATTCCCCCTTCTCTTTCTCCTCAGACCCTAGCTGAGCACTTCCACGATAAAATCCGTAAGATTAACCTTGAATTTTCATCCAAACCCTCCCCACCTCTCTCTCCCTTAGTCCACACCCCCTACTCTCCTTCCTCTCCTTTTTCCTCATTCTCAGAAGTTTCTACTGAGGAAACTGCCCTTCTTCTTTCCTCCTCTAAATGTACTACCTGTTCCTCTGATCCCATCCCCACTTATCTACTTAACACTATCTCTCCTACTATCATCCCTGTCATCTGTCACATCCTTAATCTTTCACTCTCCACTGCAACTGTTCCTACGGCCTTCAAACATGCTGTTGTCACTCCACTCCTTAAAAAACCTTCACTTGACCCCACCTGTCCCTCCAACTACCGCCCCATCTCCCTTTCCTCTCCAAATTACTTGAACGCGTCGTTCACCGCTGTTGTCTTGACTTTCTTTCTTCTCAACCTATTCTTGACCCACTTCAATCTGGTTTTTGCCCTCTTCACTCTACTGAAACTGCACTTACTAAAGTCTCTAATGACCTGCTGCTGGCTAAATCCAGAGGTCTCTATTCTATCCTTATCCTTCTTGACCTATCTGCTGCTTTCGACACTGTTGACCACACCATACTCCTGGATACGCTGTCCTTGCTTGGATTCCAGGGCCCTGTTCTTTCCTGGTTCTCCTCCTACCTCTCACTTCGTACTTTCAGTGTTCACTCTGGTGGATCCTCTTAAACTTCCATCCCGCTTTCAGTTGGTGTGCCTCAGGGTTCTGTCCTTGGATCCCTCCTTTTCTCCATCTATACCTCTTCCCTTGGTACTCTAATTTCATCCCATGGCTTTCAATACCATCTTTACGCAGATGACTCTCAGATCTACATCTCCACCCCTGAAATCTCAACCTTAATCCAGGACAAAATTTCAGCCTGCTTGTCCGACATTGCTACTTGGATGTCTCAACACCATCTGAAGCTAAACATGGCTAAAACTGAACTTCTCATTTTTCCCCCTAAACCCACCTCCCCTCTTCCCCCATTCTCTATCTCTGTTGATGGCTCTCACATCCTCCCTGTCTCCTCGGCTCGTAACCTTGGAGTCATCTTTGATTCCTCTCTCTCCTTCTCTGCACATATTCAACAGATCGCCAAAACTTGTCGTTTCTTCATCTACAATATTAGCAAAATTCGCCCCTTCCTCTCTGAATACACTACCAAAACCCTTATCCACACCCTTGTCACCTCTCGCTTGGATTATTGTAATTTACTTCTCACTGGTCTTCTGCTCAGCCATCTCTCTCCTATCCAATCTGTCCAAAATTCTGCAGCATGACTTATTTTCCACCAGAATCGTTATACCCACACTAGCCCACTCCTCAAGTCACTTCAATCGTTATACCCACACTAGCCCACTCCTCAAGTCACTTCACTGGCTCCCTGTCCGCTTCCGCATACAGTTCAAACTTCTCTTACTGACCTTTAAATGCATCCACTCTGCAGCCCCCCATTACCTCTCCACTCTCATCTCTCCCTACATTCCTCCCCGTGAACTCTGCTCACTGGACAAATCTCTCTTGTCGTCCCCTTCTCCTCCACTGCTAACTCCAGGCTTCGTTCCTTTTATCTTGCAGCACCTTATCCCTGGAATAGACTTCCCGAGCCTGTATGTCTAGCTCCATCTCTACCTGTTTTCAAATCTATGCTGAAAGCCCACCTTTTCACTGCTGCTTTTGGTTCCTAGCCACTACTCATTTGCCCTCCCCCTTGTTCCTTCTCACCCAGTACTTCCCTCGCCCGTAACTGTCTTGTCTGTCTGTATTATTTAGATTATAAGCTCTATTGAGCAGGGACTGTCTCTTTGTGTCAGGTGTTCAGCAGTGGCGTACCATGGGGGGGGCGGTGGGGGCGGTCCGCCCCGGGTGCATGCCACTGGGGGGGGGGGTGCTGCGCGCCGGTCAGCTTCATTCGTTTCCATGCTCCCTCTGCCCCGGAACAGTAAGTAACCTGTTCCAGGGCAGAGGGAGCATGAAAACGAAGCTGACCGGTGCGCGGCACCCCCCCAAGCGGCGTGCACCCGGGGGGGGTTCTTTTGCCACGGTGCTGGGGTGTCCTTTCACCGGGGTGGGGGGCGCTGCACCGGGAGGGGGCGCTGCACTCGGGGGGGCGGGGCGCATCGGCGATCCGCCCCGGGTGTCAGCCCACCTAGGAACGCCACTGGTGTTCAGCGCTGCGTGCGTCTGGTAGCGCTATACAAATGCTAATAGTAGTAGTAGTAGTGTAAGTTATGCGTGCATCTCCGGCACTTAGGGGCCCTTTTACAAAGTGTCAGTAAGCCCAATGTGGCCTTGCCACTCGCTAAAAGGGAAGTACTGCTGGGCTACCACAGCAGCCCAGCAGTAATTCCCACCCCCTCCGCACACCATTTCCGGTGCAACAAAAATATTTTTATTTTTATAGTGCTGGTGTGTACCTGGCAGTAATCACTGCCCATTTACCGCCGGGGTAGCATGGGAGCCGTTACCGCCACCTCAATGGGTGGTGGTAAGTGCTCCCACCCGAAATGGTCACGCAGCAAGTGCTTCAATTGCCGCACGCCCATTTTTAAAAAAAATCTGTCTTTTACCCACTGTGGTAAAAGGGGTCTCGGCGTGTGTCAAAACCATGTGCCGATGCCAGCGCAGGCCCCCTTTTGCTGCAGCTTCATAAAAGGACCCTTCAGTCACCAGCATCTACTCCAGCTCTATGGTTGGCATAAGTGCCTGTGCCCAAGTGCACGTATGTGTACCTACCCCATTAAGCTAATTCTATAAAGGAAAGAAGGTACTTATACTCTCCTATCAGGTGCCCTCTGGGCTCTTATATGCAGGTGTCTAGTTATAGAATTGTCCTCCACGTACTCATAATTCTGTATATGGCACTGAAAAAATTGAGCGCTAAACGCTTTTCTATAAACAGCATTCCAAGTTGGGCGCTGTTTATAGAATAGCATTTGATGCTGGGATCTGTGCCCAGTTTTGGATGTGACGATTTACACCAGCTGAAACCTGCAAACCCTCATGCCTAAGTTAGGTGTGGATCTGCCTTATTCTGTAATACTACGTGTAAATTCCAGGAACGCCCCTGCCATGGCCATGCCCCCTTTTCAGATCCACGTGTAAAAATTTAGGAAGGCATCTTTATAGAACAGTGACTATGAAGACGTATGCTGTAATTCCAATTATTGCCAATTAGCACCAATTACTGATTGTTAGTTCCCAATTATTAGTGTTAATTGGCTCATTAACCAATTAAATTGCGCACACCCAAATTTTTAGCACCATACAGGCCCTTTTACTAAGCTACTGGAAAAGGGGCCCTATGGTACATGGATTTGCCATTCACCGAGGCCCCTTTTACCACAGCGGTGTTTTTGTGAAAAAAGGATATGGCTGTGCGATAAGTAAATACTTGTCACATGGCCATTTCCTGTGGAAGCCCTTACCACTTCCTATTTAGGAGGAGACAAGGGCGATTACTACTGGTTAAACCCCCAGCAGAAAAAATAAAAAATTGACTTAGCATGGTTTAATTTCCTGGTTAATCTGCGTTAAATTAGCATACATTGAAAATTCCCTATTAAATGAATGGGTAAAACTAACAGAAAAAAAAACCACTCAACAGGTGGGAAACAAAATTATGAACAAACAGCAACTAACCACATTTTTCACATCTGTGCACACCCCCAGAACATTTCTGTTATATTTTTTCTTTTGTCCTTATAAAACCTTATTCAACTCAGAAATCGCTCCCCCCCCCCCCCCCCTCCAAAGTTGAAATGAGCAGGTCATGGCAAAAAAGGCAGAAACTCCAGGCAAATATGGTGGTTCCTCCTGCTCCAAGCGTGGAACCACGAACACAACCACTGAAGACAATGTGGAAGAGGCTGTTGTATGGTGCACTGCAGTCAACCATGGTTCCAGCCTACATCTGCTTATATTGTCAGCTGCTTACCGAGTATATATGTAAGCATGAATTAATGAGACAAAGCCAACATGGATTTAGTCAAAGGAAATCTTGCCTCACCAATCTACTATATTTCTTTAAAGATGTGAATAAACATGTGAGACGGTCAATATTGTGTATCCGGATTTTCAAGAAGCATTTGACAAAGTACCTCATGAAAGACTCTCGAGGATATTAGAAAGTCATGGGATAAGAGTAATGTCATATTGTGGATTAAAAACTGGTTAAAAGATAGAAAACAGAGAGTAGGGTTAAATGGTCAGTATTCTCAAAGGAGAAGAGTAGATAGTAGGGTTCCGTGCTGGGTCTCCTGCTTTTTAACATATTTATAAATGATCTAGAGATGGGAATAATTTATGAGGTAGTTACATTTGCTGATGACACAAAGTTATTCAAAGTTGTTAAATCGCAAGAGGATTGAGAAAAATTGCTAGAGGACCTTACAAGACTGGGAGACCGACAGGCTTATTTTCGAAAGAGAAGGGCGCCCATCTTTCGACACAAATTGAGAGATGGGCGTCCTTCTCCCAGGGTTGCCCAAATCGGCATAATCGAAAGCCGATTTTGGGCGTCCTCAACTGCTTTCCGTCGCGGGGATGACCAAAGTTCATGGGGGCATGTCGGAAGCATAACGAAGGCAGGACTGGGGTGTGCCTAACACATGGGCGTCCTCGACCGATAATGGAAAAAAGAAGGGCATCCCTGACGAGCACTTGGGCGACTTTACTTGGTCCGTTTTTTGTTACAACCAAGCCTCAAAAAGGTGACTGAACTGGCCAGATGACCACTGGAGGGAATCGGGGATGACCTCCCCTTACCCCCCACCCCCCAGTGGTCACCAACCCCATCCCACCCTAAAAAAAAATTTTTTTTAATATTTTTTGCCAGCCTCAAATGTCAAACCCAGCTACATGACAGCAGTATGCAGGTCCCTGGAGCAGTTTTAGTGGGTGCAGTGCACTTCAGGCAGGTGAACCCAGGCCCATCCCCCCCTACCTGTTACACTTGTGGTGGTAAATGTGAGCCCACCAGATGCCCATTATACCTACATGTAGGTGCTCCCCTTCAGCCCTTAGGGCTATGGTAGCAGTGTACAGTTGTGGGGAGTGGGTTTTTTTTTTGGGGGGGGGGGGGGTTGGGGGGCTCAGCACACAAGGTAAGGGAGCTATGCACCTGGGAGCAATTTCTGAAGTCCACTGCATGGCCCCCTAGGGTGCCCGGTTGGTGTCCTGGCTCTGTTCTTTCCTGGTTCTCCTCTTATCTCTCCCACTATACCTTCATATTCTGGTGGATCATCCTCCACCCCTATCCCTCTCTCAGTTGGAGTTCCTCAGGGATCTGTCCTTGGACCCCTTCTTTTTTTCATCTACACTTCTTCCCTGGGCTGTCTGATCTCATCTCACGGTTTCCAGTACCATCTTTATGCTGACGACACTCAGCTCTACCTCTCCACACCTGACATTACTGCTGAAACCCAGGCCAAAGTTTCAGCCTGCTTGACCGACATAGCTGCCTGGATGTCACACCGCCACCTGAAACTGAACATGGCCAAAACTGAGCTTATTGTCTTTCCCCCCCAAGCCCACCTCGCCCCTCCCCCCATTCTCCATTTCAGTAGATGGCACCCTCATCCTCCCTGTTTCATCTGCTCGCAACCTAGGAGTCATCTTTGATTCCTCCCTCTCCTTTTCCGCTAACATCCAGCAGACGGCCAAAACCTGTCGCTTCTTTGTCTACAACATTAGCAAAATTTGCCCCTTCCTCTCTGAATATGCTACCAGAACCCTTATCCAAACCCTTATCACCTCTCGCTTGGATTATTGCAATTTGCTTCTCACTGGTCTTCCGCTCAGCCATCTCTCTCCTCTCCCCAATACAAAGGTTTCCAAGAGAAAGAGAGAGAGAGAGCATGAACCTTAGTGCAGAGGACTCCCAGAATCCTGTAACTGCTAGCAGGTCAAGCTTCAGTGAGGTAGGAGAAGTTTCCTTGAACCTCAGAGATAAGAAACTGAATGTTAACTAACCCTGTGGAGTGTATAAGAGAAAGAGACTACAAGAGCCTAAGTTAAGAAGAAGTGACTGTATATTTACCCTGTGAAGCCTGAGTCTGGGACAAGGTGCAGGAACCCTGAACCAAGAGGGAAAAGTAGTCTATTGAAATGTGGAACCTTTTAGGGAAAAGTTTCCAGGATTATGTTTAAGAGACTTTATTGAGACTGAAAATAAAGAATAAAGACTTTCCTTTTGACATTGCACTGCCCTCCATCTGTATTTATTGAGGACTCCATGCTTTGTTGTTGCTCAAATTACCAGGGTGGCATATTTATTACCTAATTAGCCAATTAATTATACTAGTGAAATTGGGGGTTCACTTACTATTTCAAATGCTAAATTGAGTTAGTCATATTGTTCATGTCTCAAGAAACATGGAATTGTTTAATATAGAACCTTTTTATTGCATAAGACTGGCTTCAATTAAACAAGGATATAATGCTCATTGTTAATAAAGCTTATTATTATACTTGGGGGGTTCACAAACCTTTTCTCAGTACTGTATGTTACCTGAGGAGAATCCTTAATAGAGAGTTGCATGGGGACAGAAATTTTACGCACCCACTAAGATAACCCATAAGTTCCATTTCATTCCCACTCATCCCCACAATTAATCTCCTGCATCTTCACCTGTACCCACAGGATTTGATGCTATTATTTACTTGCTTGCAGACCTTTTTCCCCCCAACCCCAATAGCCTCCCATGGGGCCCTTTTACTAAGCTATGTAAGTGTCTATGCGTGCCCAATGCACACCAATTCTGAGTTACTGCCCAGCTACCGCGTGGCCTGGTCGGTTATTTCATTTTTGACGTGTGTCCGATATGCGCGTCAGAAAATACTTTTATTATCTGGAGCGCGGGCGGTAATCGGCATTTGGACGCACATTGACCATTACCACCCAGTTAACGTGTGAGACCTTACCACTAAGTCAATGGCTGGTGGTAAGGACTCAGACATAAAATGGATGCACGCCAATTTTCATTTGCTGCACGTCCATTTTAGGACCCCTTGTTTTTTTGGATGGCATTCACTATTCAACCAATGAGTGTTCCAAGCCTCATTCTGGTACTCCAACCGCCTCTCTCGTGCATTCCAAGTCTCATTCTGGAATCACCAGAGATTTTGACTACAGTTCTGCAGGAATCCCACGGCAACTTCTTCCATACCTGCAGGAATCCCCATTCTCATACAGCTTTCTGATCCTTAGTCTATTTAGAAAGCAAACGCTTTAGAATTTGTATGCGGGCAAACACCACAAGCACTGAAGTGATGATAATTCAATCTAATTTTACTTGGATGGCCATATCATCCGGGTGGCAGACTACAGATTCAAGATGCATGACCAAGGAGACAGTACTTAAAGAATGTCTCCAAGGCCAACATGAAGTGAAATATCAATATCAGTTTATGTTAGGCCGGGGGTTCTCACCCAGTCCTAGGGACACACCAAGTCAGTCTGATTTTCAAGATATCCACAATGAATATGGATGATATAAATTTGCATGCATTGCCTCCTTTATATATGCAACTGTATCTCATGCATATTTATTGTGGGTAACTTGAAAACCTGACTGGCTTGGTGTGTCCTGAGGACTGGGCTGAGAACCCCGTATAAGACTCAAAACCCCTCAGCTACATAGAAAAGCATTGGCATCATATGTATTCTATTTGAATGTTCTATTGTGTTGCTTATTCAGTGTTTCATTGGTATCATGCTACTACTACTACTACTACTATGCTGACATTGTATTATATCTATGTTATTTGAATATTCTTCCATGCTGTCTAATATGGCATTGTTTATATTGTACTGGCATCATATTTCCAAGTTTATCTCATTTATGGTACTTATGTTTGTATTTGGTCATTTTACTATTGTTATGATGTTAACAAAATTGTAAGTTTTATGTTAAATTGGACCTGCTGTACACCTATACTGTTATGGATTTACAGCCTGTCTCATTAACACAGACTACTCAATAATTACTGTGGATTCTTTTGGATTCGTACTAGGTAAATGAGACTTTTATTAGAGGTGCTAAAATCTACAATGATTAAGATATATAAATATATATAATGATTAGCTATATACACACAATGATTAGCTATATAACTAAAAAGAAACAATACTTATCTATAACAATCATTACATCACTGGTCTCTACATCTAAGCAATGCTGAGTTCTTAGACCAGGAAAAGAAGCAATAATACACTATATACAATCATCACTGGTCCTTACATCATCCAGGCTCTTATCATCAGCTGAGGGGGGGGGGGGGGCCCGTTGCAGCGAAAGCCAGGAGCTTCTTTGACCAGGAACAAGGTTCTCTGCGCAGTACGTGCTTTACTTACAGATGAGCTCCCAATTTCACTGAAAGAAACTCCCCTTTTTATTAGGCTTAGAACTCATGTTCAGAGCTAAGGAAAATTACAGAATGTTTGAGAATAGGTAAACAAGCCATTCTGTGGGATTGTGGTCACATGTTTCCAAGTCCAGGTGGCCAGCCGAAAACAAGCGCCATCCTCCTCTTCACATACCAAATTAATGAGAGCTGTGTCTTATCTCCTGCATCCCAACTTGTTTTTCTATTTACAGGGAAGTTACTTTCGGTCAAAGATAGAAGATTTCAGAGTGTATTATCGAACAAAGCAGGGTTGAAAAGCAATCCTTTAGGGGGGAAGTGACGTCATTGGATGAAATGGCTGCTTAGTCCCGAAGCTCTGTCCCCTAATGCCGAAAAAAAGCATTTAACAGCACTAAAAGGCAGCTTTCGGTGGAAAAAGACACTGACACGGACGGGCGGAATTCCCCTTCTGTCATACGCTGCAAGGAGCAAAACTCCTGCGACGCGCAAGAAGGAGAACGAGCAGTCAGAAAAAAGCATGGCGGGAAAGACTGCCAAGCGCCACAAGTCCTCGGATCGGGCCTCCCCATCTGACTCTGACTCGGCCCTCTCGGTTGCTGAAACGCGCAATCCGCCCTCCAAACAAGGTATTTCTACTGAGTTGCGCATATTCTTATCGAATATCCAAGAAGAGATCAAGCACTCAAAGGAAGAAATTCTTGAGCGTATGGACACACTGAGCACGGATCTCCGTGAGTTGGGGGGCAGGGTGGAGGAGGCAGAACTCAAACTGGAGGAGCAGGCGGAGTCCCTGACTAAACATAATAGTATGCTGCAAGAACTGGAAAAAAAGAGCTCAGAACTTGCCTATAAGTTAGATGACTTGGAGAATAGAGGACGCCACAATAATCTTCGGTTCTGCGGCATCCCAGAGGGAGGAGAGACGGAAGACGTCCTGAAGATAGTGCAGACTATGTGTGCCACGCTCCTGGGCCAGGAGGCAGGTGAAAAAACAGTGGAACTTGATAGAGCCCATAGAGCCTTGGGAGCACGTAAGGAGCAGCAGGCGCGAGACATCATAGTGCGCTTTCATAAATATGAAGTCAAAGAGCAGATAATGGCCTGTGCGCGGAGAGCGCAGAATCTCGAGTTCAGAGGGGCCAAGATCCTGGTATATCAAGATCTGTCGCAGTATACCCTGCAACAAAGGTGCCAGATGAAACCAGCACTCGAGGTCTTAAATAAAAATCACCTGCAGTACAGATAGGGCTTTCCCTTCTCCCTGAACTTTGCATTGAAGGGCAGCAAATATAGAGTGCGCTCGCTACCGGAGGCCTGGGAAGCACTACACGCCGCAGAACTGGTGAGCACATCGGCCCCGCCAGGGGAATTGGCAACAACAACACGGGCTAAACTTCAAGGCTGGCAGCGGGTCCCAGGAAACACGCGACGGGGCAAGTCTAAGAGATGAGAGACTTGGTCTGCACTGGACAGGAGGCGAGAAGCTGTAAATAACGGAGTCTTGGACACAATGGTTATGATGTTCGGATCTTGTTAACAGGACCAAGTCTGGACTGGGGTTGCCATCCCAATTAATTTACGGTATTTCTGAGCTGTGCGAAAGGAGAGAGAAAGAGATGTATGTATGCTGTAAACGAAGAGAGCTGACATGGTAGTGTATGACAATAATATTCGGGGGAGTTTTCATAAATGCTGAAAGGGGGGACATGGTAAGGAATGGTGACAGCAGACTGTAAAGATTTGTGAGAGGTGTTGGGGGGCGGGAAGGGGGGCTGGTTACTCTGGTTACTCTGAGGTGTACTGTGCTTCCTCAGAGGCCACAAAAAAGGGGGGGGTAGCGATATTGATTCACTCCTCTGTACCAGTGCAGGTCACACAGGTTAAACAAGACCCGGGGGGCCGCTTTCTTTACCTCCACATAACACTGAATCAGGGAGATATCACATTAGCAATGATATATGCTCCCAATTGTGGACAGGTGAAACTCTTCACAAGGGTTCGGAATTCTTTAGTGACTTTTGTCAAAGGATCCCTCATACTGGGGGAAGACTTCAACGCAGTTATAAGTCCCGAGATAGACCGAACAGGGGCAGCAAGGCTGGATGGGAAAAAAGAAGTGAAGGCGCTAGAGTCGCTGGCTTACTCCTTGGGGGTATTGGACCTGTGGAGGCTGACACATAGAACAGATAGGGACTATACATTCTATTCGCCAGTGCATGACTCATACTCCAGAATTGATTATATCTTTTGGACACTGCATTAGTAGAAAGGGGGCCAGATGCTGGGATTGGCAGTATGACGTTATCAGATCACTCCCCAGTGTGGGTAACCTTGCCGAATATACAGGCCGAACTAAAAGAAAAGAGATGGACCCTAAATACTAGCATTTTGCAGGAGGACAAAGTGGTGGAGGGGTATAGAAAGATGCTAAAAGAATATCTGGAGCTCAATGTCGACTCAGGCCCTGCCTTGCATGTAGTGTGGGACGCCTTGAAGGCGGTGTCCAGGGGATACTTTTTACAGTTGGCAAGTAAACATTCAAAGGCGTGGAAGGTATTGATAACAGCTTGTCTGGAAAAAAATACAGAAACTGGAGCAGCAACATAAGGTGAATAGGCGCAGCAGGTGTGGCAAGATTTATGTAAAGAGCGGATGAGGCTGGATGCCATATATTCGGAGCACCTGGACTTAATGCGGGCCAGACAGGGGGTGCGCTCTTATGAGTTCACTAATAAAGCAGGGTGTCTCTTGGCTATAAAGTTGCGTAGAAAGAGAGTGGATAGGACGATTCATCAGGTGTAAGATGGGAGAGGCGGCTTGTTGACTCCCGCCGAGAAGGTCCGCCAAAGATTAGAGGCGTATTATCAAGCTTTGTATGAACAGGAAATTAACCCATGAGCTGAAGAGATAGAGGAGTTTTTGCAGGAGTGTGAACTCCCCTTCCTGACCAGACAGCATAGGGAGCTGCTGGAGAAACAGGTCACCCCACAGGAAATACAGGAGGCTATAGGAAGCTTGCCATCTTACAAGTCCCCAGGGTTAGATGGTTTCCCTAATGACTTTTATAAGAAATTCGCCCCCGAGTTAGCACCGCTGCTTGCAGACTTGTTCAATCAGGTTGAGGACGAAGAGATTTTGCCCCTCACAATGCGGGATGCTTGGATAGCGGTGATACCTAAGGACCATACCGAATGTGGCTCCTATAGGCCTATCTCGGTACTCAACGCAGACGTTAAAATATTGGCCAAGGTGTTGGCAAATAGGTTGGCGCCCTTGCTTCCGACTCTTGTGCACCCCGATCAAGTGGGTTTTGTGGCACACAGAAAGGCGATGGACAACATCAGACGCATGGTTGATCTTATGTACCTGGCAAAGAGGAATCAGAGGCCTCTGTGTCTCTTAAGTCTAGATGCAGAGAAAGCCTTTGACTGGGTCCACTGGTCTTTCATGTACAGGGTGCTCGAGGTTCTGGGTTTTGGAGAGAAGTTTATAAGTTGGATACGGGTGTTTTATAGCTCGCCTAAAGCGTGTGTTAAAATTAATGGACAATATTCTGGACTGTTCACATTGCATAGAGGCATGAGGCAGGGGTGCCCTTTATCCCCCCCTACTTTTTGCTATGGTTATGGAGCCGTTTGCTGCGCGGATCCGGCAGGATCCGGGGTTTGTAGGGGCCCGAGTGGCGGAGAAAACACACAAACTGGCGCTCTATGCGACTCGGCCCTTGACTACTTTTCCCCGGCTCATTCAACTTATAGATGAATATTCAGAAGTATCAGGGTTTAAAGTAAACATGGCAAAGTCCGAGGCCCTGAATGTAACGACAGATGAGGAAACGGTAGCGGATTTGAAGTCCTCCTTTCCGTTCAGATGGGCCCGCGGACAGATTAGATACTTGGGGGTAAATCTGACTGTACCACTATCAGAACTTTTCCCGGCAAACTACAGAGGGTTGGTAAAAAAAATTGCGGAGGACATGAAGAGATGGGGAGAGTTAGAGGTATCCTGGTTTGGACGTATAGCTATCAATAAGATGAATGTGCTGCCCCGCCTCTTATATCTATTTCAAGTGCTGCCTGTGAAGGCGCCCAGGCGATTTCTTGCTTCCTTGCAGGATCGTATAGTGTGTTTCGTCTGGGCTGGAAAGCATCCAAGGCTGTCACGAACCCTATTATATCAAGAGAAGAAGAGAGGAGGGCTGGGTGTCCCAAACATTCATTGGTACTACAGGGCAGCCCAGGGAAAGGCAGCTGTAGAATGGTACCAAGACTATCCAGATCGACAATGGGTCCATCTGGAACAGCATTCCCTTGGAGAGACACCGCTGGGGGCACTTATGTGGTTGCCACGGTCTTTTCGTATGATGACTGACAGTGTGTGCCCTTCAGTGGAAGTTACCCTCTATTACTGGGACAAGCTGTTTTCGGGGAGCCGGTATGTGCTGTCCTGCATGACACCAATTGCGTACAACCCTTTATTTCTGCCTGGGCGCACAACGGGAGTATTTACTCAGTGGTACATGGAGGGAATACGAAGATGGGGTCAATTGTATGATAATAACACTGTATTAACTTTTGCAGCCCTAAAGGCAAGGTTCCCCGTGCTGGAGGGCGACAAGTATGCATATTGCCAGTTGTCGCATCTCCTCCGGACTGCAGCAATTAGAGAGGTCATTGCACAGAACCCTGTCCCCTTGGAGGAGATATGTGAAAAATTGACTGACTCCCGAGGTCTCATTGGGAGACTATATAGATGTGTCAGCGCACAGGCTCCAAGTTATAGCCGCCATAGGCGAGCGTGGGAAAAGGAGCTAGGTATGAACATGGGGGAGGCAGAATGGGAGAGTATAGAAAGGAGGGTGGTGGGTGTTTCATCACATGTACCGATCAAAGAGAACGCAGTGAAGGTATTATATAGTTGGTATCTCACTCCGGATCGGCTCCAGCGAATTTCTCCTACAACAGTGGGGCTGTGCTGGAGGGGAAGTGGATTGAGAGGAACTATGGGGCATATATGGTGGCATTGCCTTAAAGTTAAAGCATTCTGGAAGGCAGTGCAAAATAGACTTCAGGGCTGGTTGGGTCGCCCGATACCCTGGGTGCCGGGGGTGTTCCTTTTTTCTGCACCAGTAAGTAGGCTGACATTTTGTCAACAGCAGCTGCTGAGACAGGCTACAGCGTACCAAAGGGGGGGGTGGTGGGGGCGGTCTGCCCCGGGTGCACGCCGCTGGGGGGGTGCCGTGGCGCGCGCCTGTCGCCCTGTCTCCGAAATCGCATGTATTCAATGCTCCCTCTGCCCCGGGGCAGAGGGAGCAGTGAACACATGCAAACTCGGAGGCGACAGGAGTGCACCGCGGTACCCCCCCCCCCCAGCGGCGTGCACCCGGGGGGGGGTGTCATTTCGCCAGGGGGGGGAAGTGTCATTTCGCTGGGGGGGGGCACATCGGCGATCCGCCCCGGGTGTCAGCCAGCGTCGGAATGCCACTGCAGCAATGGCCCGAGTGACAGTAGCGTTGCACTGGAAGCAAAACACAGTTCCCTCAATCACGAGATGGCAAAACAAATTAAAATATGTGTGTGAGATGGAAAGACTTATAGCAGTACAACAACATCGGACAGGACAATGGTGTTCAATATGGCAGTTCTTTGTAAATGCAGTTAACTAAGTTGAGAGAGTGAATGCAGTCATTGAGTGTGGAAGACTAGAGAAAGGTCAAGCTAAAGGGAGGGAACTGGGATAGAGGGGGGAAGGAGGGGGTTTTGGAGGGGATATATCTATATATTTTTTTCTTTTTCTTTTTTTTTGTTGTTGTTGTGAGTGGGGGGAAATAACAGACAAAATGTAATAAAGTTGTTGAAGTCTAGGACGGTACAGTGCTGACACAATGAGGGCGGCAGCGAAACATAACATTGGGTATATAAACTACTTGTGGTTTCCAAGTAATAATGTGAAGATTGTTTGTTTAAGCGCTCTGTTGTAAAGTTTGAAAGCTTAATAAAAATAAAAAAAAAGAAAAGCAATCCTTTACATCTTCCATTACAACACCACCTTGGGTGAATCTGTTCACAAGGTGGTTAATAAATCCCACTAAATAAAGTGGAAGTGGAAAAAAACAGCCTGGCAGAAAACAAATGCACAACTCAAGTCTCCCATGCCACAGAGAAATGCATGCCCAGTTGCAATAGAAACTCTCAAAAGCAGACTGGCATCATAAGCCAAGTGCACTCATTGATATGAGTCTAGAAGACGACCATCATTGACTATAAAGGATAATAATGTTTCTTAAATACCATGTTAACCATGAGTTCAAGATGGTTCACAATAGAGTAATTCGATTCAGCTTTACAAGTTACAAATAAATAAGTACATAAGTGTTGCCATACTGGGACAGACCGAAGGTCCATTAAGCCCAGTATCCTGTTTCCAACAATGGCCAATCCAGGTCACAAGTACTTGGCAAGATCCCAAAGCCAAACTTACAGTAAAATAATAAGGGTGCTGATAGAAGTATTTCACAAACAACCAAGATTTCAAAAGCTTAGCTCTTCAACCAGGCCTTTAATGGAAGAAGTAAATGACACCGGCTTCACATTCTACTACTACTACTACTACAACTACTATTTAGCATTTCTATAGTGCTACAAGCTATAGCTTAGCTACCCTAGCTAAGATAATGTTCAAGCACCTTTCTGACCTCATTTGCATCTTTCTTTAAAGCAGTCCCTTATTATCTTACTCCTGTTACTCTATCTTATCTATCTATATGCTCCATCTTTGCTTACACCCTATGCTGTCTATTAAAATGTTTTGCTGTGTATTGTATTGACATTGTAAAGCGAAAGCTACATACCTGTAGAGGGTATTCTCCAAGGACAGCAGGCTGATTGTTCTCACGATTGGGTGACGTCCACGGCAGCCCCCAGGATCGGAAGAACTTCCTAGCAACAAAAGTTTGCTAGCTCTCGCGTGATCCGTGCGCATCACGCATGCGCGACCGTCTTCCCGCCCGAACGCGAGCGTGCCCGCTAGTCAAATAGAAAGCAAAAAACCAAGGAAGTCACAACTCCAAAGGGGAGGTGAGCGGGTATGTGAGAACAATCAGCCTGCTGTCCTCGGAGAATACCCTCTACAGGTATGTAGCTTTTGCTTTCTCCGAGGACAAGCAGGCTGCTTGTTCTCACAATTGGGGTATCCTTAGCCCCCAGGCTCACTCAAAACAACAAACATTGGTCAATTGGGCCTCGCAACGGCGAGGACATAACTGAGATTGACCTAAACAACAACAACTAACTGAGAGTGCAGCCTGGAACAGAATAAAAATGGGATTAGGAGGGTGGAGTTGGATTCTAAACCTCAAACAGATTCTGCAGCACCGACTGCCCGAACTGACTGTTGCGTCAGGTATCCTGCTGTAGGCAGTAATGAGATGTGAATGTGTGGACTAAAGACCACGTCACAGCCTTGCAAATCTCTTCAATAGTGGCTGACTTCAAGTGGGCCACTGACGCTGCCATGGCTCTAACACTATGAGCCGTGACAAGAGTCAGCCCAGCTTGGGCATAAGTGAAGGAAATGCAATCTGCTAGCCAATTTGAGATGGTGCGTTTCCCGACAGCCACTCCCCTTCTATTGGGGTCAAAAGAAACAAACAATTGGGCGGACTGTCTGTGTGGGCTTGTCCGCTCCAGATAGAAGGCCAATGCTCTCTTGCAGTCCAATGTGTGCAACTGACATTCAGCAGGGCAGGTATGAGGCCGTGGAAAAAATGTTGGCAAGACAATTGACTGGTTAAGATGGAACTCTGACACCACCTTCGGCAAAAACTTAGGGTGAGTGTGGAGGACTACTCTGTTATGATGAAATTTGGTAAAAGGAGCATGAGCTACCAAGGCTTGAAGCTCACTGACTCTATGAGCTGAAGTGACTGCCACCAAGAAAATGACCTTCCAGGTCAAGTACTTCAGATGGCAAGAATTCAGTGGCTCAAAAGGAGGTTTCATCAGCTGGGTAAGAATGACATTGAGATCCCATGACACAGTAGGAGGCTTGATAGGGGGCTTTGACAAAAGCAAACCTCTCATGAAGCAAACAACTAAAGGCTGTCCAGAGATAGGCTTACCCTCTACACGGTAATGAAAAGCAATAATTCCACTAAGATGAACTCTTACAGAGTTGGTCTTAAGTCCAGCCTCAGACAAGTGCAGAAGGTATTCAAGCAGGGTCTGTGTAGGACAAGAATGAGGATCTAGGGCCCGGCTGTCACACCAGACGGCAAACCTCTTCCACTTGGAAACATAACACCTCTTCGTGGAATCTTTCCTGGAAGCAAGCAAGACTTGGGAGACACCCTCAGAAAGACCCAAGGAGGCAAAGTCTACGCTCTCAACGTCCAGGCCATGAGAGCCAGGGACTGGAGGTTGGGATGCAGAAGCGCCCCCTCATTCTGAGTTATGAGGGTTGGAAAACACTCCAATCTCCACGGTTCTTCGGAGGACAACTCCAGAAGAAGAGGGAACCAGATCTGACGCGGCCAGAATGGAGTGATCAGAATCATGGTTCCACGGTCCTGCTTGAGTTTCAGCAAAGTCTTCCCTACCAAGGGTATGGGAGGATACGCATACAGGAGGCCCTTCCCCCAATGCAGGAGAAAGGCATCTGACGCTAGTCTGCTGTGGCCCGAAGTCTGGAACAGAACTGAGGGACCTTATGATTGGTCTGAGTGGCAAAAAGATCTACCAAGGGGGTGCCCCACTCTTGAAAGATCTTGCGAACGACTCTCAAATTGAGAGACCACTCGTGAGGTTGCATTATCCTGCTCAACCTGTCGGCCAGACTGTTGTTTACGCCTGCCAGGTACGTGGCTTGAAGAAACATGCCATGACGATGAGCCCAAAGCCACATCCTGACGGCTTCCTGACACAGTGGGCAAGATCCGGTGCCCCCCTGCTTGTTGATGCAATACATGGCAACCTGATTGTCTGTCTAAATTTGGATAATTTGGTTGGATAGCCGATCTCTGAAAGCCTTTAGCGCGTTCCAGACCGCTCGTAACTCCAGGAGGTTGATCTGGAAACCTGTCTCCTGGCGGGACCAACATCCCTGGGTGTGAAGCCCATCGACATGAGCTCCCCACCCCAGGAGAGACGCATCCGTAGTCAGCAATTTTTGCGGCTGAGGAATTTGAAAGGGATGTCCCAAGGTCAAATTGGAGCGAATCGTCCACCAATGAAGGGATTGGAGAAAAACTGTGGACAACTGGATCACGTCTTCCAGATCCCCCGCAGCTTGAAACCACTGGGAAGCTAGGGTCCATTGAGCTGATCTCATGTGTAGACGGGCCATGGGAGTCACGTGAACTGTGGAGGCCATGTGGCCAAGCAATCTCAACATCTGCCGAACTGTGATCCGCTGAGACGATCGTACTCAGGAGACCAAGGACAGAAGATTGTCTGCCCTGGCCTCGGGGAGGTAGGCATGAGCAGTCTGGGAGTCCAGCAGAGCTCCTATGAATTCTAGTCTTTGGACTGGGAGAAGGTGGGACTTTGGATAATTTATCACAAACCCTAGTAGCTCCAGGAGTTGAATAGTCACCTGCATGGACTGTAGAGCTCCTGCCTCCGAGATGTTCTTTACCGGCCAATCGTCGAGATAAGGGAACACATGCACTCCCAGTCTGCGTAAAGACACCGCCACTACCGCCAGGCATTTCGTAAACACTCTGGGTGCAGAGGCGAGACCAAATGGAGCACACAGTACTGAAAGTGTCGCGTTCCCAGACGGAATCAAAGATACTGTCTGTGAGCTGACAGTATCGGGATATGAGTATAAGCATCCTTTAAGTCCAGAGAGCATAGCCAATCGTTTTTCTGAATCATGGGAAGAAGGGTGCCCAGGGAAAGCATCCTGAACTTTTCTTGGACCAGATATTTGTTCAGGGCTCTTAGGTCTAGGATGGGATGCATCCCCCCTGTTTTCTTTTCCACAAGAAAGTACCTGGAATAGAATCTCAGCCCTTCCTGCCCCGGTGGCACGGGCTCGACCACATTGGCGCTGAAAAGGGCGGAGAGTTCCTCTGCAAGTACCTGCTTGTGCTGGAAGCTGAAAGCCTGAGCTCCCGGAGGACAATTTGGAGGTTTTGAGGTCAAACTGAGGGCGTATCCTAGCCGGACTATTTGCAGAACCATCCAGTCGGAGGTTATAGAGGCCAATTTTGGTGAAAAAACTTTAACCTCCCTCCGACCTGCAGGTTGTCTGGCACAGACACTTTTATCTCGGCTATGCTCGCCTGGAGCCAGTCAAAAGCCCGTCCCTTGCTTTTGCTGGGGAGCTGCAGGGGCCTGAGGAGGCGCAAGCTGTTGATGTGAACAAGCACGCTGGGGCTTAGCCTGAGCAGGCTGGCGGGAAGGTGGATTGTACCTACGCTTACTATAAGCGTAAGGAACATTCCTCCTTCCCCCATAAAAACGTCTACCTGTTGAGGTAGATGCTGAAGGCGTCCGGTGGGAGAGCTTGTCGAATGTGGTGTCCCGCTGGTGGAGCTGTTCTACCACCTGTTCGACGCGCTTACCAAAAATATTATCCCCCTGGCAAGCAGCATCCGCAATCCGCTGCTGGACCCTATTCTCCAGGTCAGAAGCACACAGTCATGAGAGTCTGCGCATCAATATACCTTGAACAGCGGCCCTGGACGCTATATCAAAAGTATCATAGGCAACCCTGGACAAGAATTTCCTACACGCCTTCAGCTGCCTGACCACCTGAAAGCTCCGACGGGAGCTTATCAACCAAGTCCGCCAACTGCCGCACATTGTTCCGCATGTGGATGCTCGTGTAGAGCTGGTAGGATTGGATCTTGGACACGAGCATAGCAGAATGGTAGGCCTTCCTCCCAAAAGAGTCTAGAGTCTTAGACTCATGCTCCGGGGGCGCCGAGGCGTAATCTCTACTAATCTTGGCTTTCTTGAGAGCCGAATCCACAACTCCCGAGTCATGAGGCAACTGGGTCCTCATCAACTCCGGATCCCCATGGACTCGATACTGGGACTCAACCTTCTTGGGAATTTGGGGGTTACTTAACGGTTTCGCCCAGTTCGCCATCAATGTCTGCTTGAGGACATTATGAAGGGGAACAGTGGACGATTCCTTAGGTGGTGAAGGATAGTCCAGGACCTCGAACATCTCAGCCCTGGGCTCGTCCTCAGTAACCACTGGGAAGGGAATGGCCGTAGACATTTCCTGGACAAAGGAGGAGAAAGACAGACTCTCATGGGGAGAAAGCTTTCTCTCAGGTGAAGGAGTGGGATCGGAAGACCACAAGACTCCTCGTCAGAGAAATACCTGGTGTCCTCCTCCGCCTCTCAGGAGGCCTCACCGTCGGTATCAGACACAAGTTCATAAACTTCAGTCCGAAGCCGAGCCCGTCTCGACGCCAAGGAACCCAGTCCTCTATGGCGGTGCCGAGAAGAAGACTCCCGCACCGACGGCGACGAAGCTCCCTCCAGTGACGTCGACGGGGAGTCCTCCTGGGTGGCAGCAGACGCCGATGCCGCAAGTGGTAACGGCATCGCAGTCCGCACCATGGACGGAGAGCCAACTGCCACATCTCTCGACGATACTGCCAGCGCAGGCACTGGCTGTACTGGAGCAGAAGGTCGCAGCAGTCCTTCCAGAATCTCTGGAAGTATGTCTCTGAGGCGCTCGTCCAGAGTGGCTGTCGAGCAAGGCAGAGGGGCTGGTACCGGCGATGAGCTGAGAACCTGTCTGGAGCGCGGAGGCGGTACCGGGCTGTCTGGAGCAGAGCGCATCGACACCTCTTGTATGGAGGGTGAGCGGTCCTCCCGGCATCGACGCTTCACGGGTACCGAATCCTTCGGTGTCCCGGAGCTCTCGGCACCATGTCGGGAAGGTGACCGATGACGATGCTTCTTCGCCTTTGCGCGAAGCACGGCATCGGAACCCTCCGGTACCGATGAGGAAGACGTGGAATCCAAACGTTTCCTTGGGGCCGGATCCGAAGGTGGTCGGTCCCGGGGGGCCTGCACCGCAGGAGCCCTCGAGGCAGGTGGAGACCCACTCGATGGCTCACTGCTACCAGCGTGGGATCTCTGGACAGCCATCACCTGCGCTCTGGACGTCGATGCTCCCTCCGATGCCAACATCGATACCGGCGATGACCTCGGTACCGCTGGCTCCGTCGACGTCAAAAGACCGGACGAGGCTCCGAACAGGATGTTCCACTGAGCCAATCTCGCTGCCTGGGCCCTCTTCTTGAGCTGGAGGCACAAAGTACAGGCATTAGGGCGATGACCAGCCCCGAGACACTGAAGACAAGAAACGTGCCTATCAGTGAGCGAGATCGTCCGATTGCACCGCATGCACTTCTTGAAGCCACTGGTAGGCTTCGAGGACATGGGCGGAAAAATTGCACCGGTGAGATCAAAAGCGATGATGCTGGAAAAAGGGCACCAAAAAAGGGGAAAAACCCATACGGGCGGCGAAAAAAGCCGCTAATGTAAGAAAAAGGAAACTTATGGGAAAAAATTCTAAAACGTAGCAGACCTACTTTTTTTTTTTAAACAGGAACACAAGAGAAAGAAGAAGATGGCCGAAAAGGCACGAAAACCGCATGAAGAACGCGACAGGGGCCTCTCTGGGGGAGAGAACAAACAAACACATCCGTTCTGACCGCGTAAAAAGAGAGACTAGTGGGCACGCTTGCGTTTGGGCGGGAAGACGGTCGCGCATACGCGATGCGCATGGATCACGCGAGAGCTAGCAAACTTTTGTTGCTAGGAAGATCTTCCGATCCTGGGGGCTGCCGTGGACGTCACCCAATCGTGAGAACAAGCAGCCTGCTTGTTCTCGGAGAATGTGGGATACTATGCCATACTTTGTATTGTTTGAATATTTTTACTGCTGTAATTGTCTATTGCTTATGTTTGAATTATTCTTGCTGTACACCACCTTGAGTAAATTCCTTCAAAAAGGCGGTAAATAAATCTTACTAAATAAATAAAATAAAATAAATGTTATATCTCCTTTCAGCCCTGATTTCCATCAGCGAGTATTCCAAAGCCTATGTAAAGAAACAATTTATTTTATTTATTGCATTTGTATCCCACATTATCCCACCTCTTTGCAGGCTCAATGTGGCTCACAATATATCGTGGATAGTGGAAATGAAAGGAGAGTTGATATTTAGTGTTACAGAAGTGTTTTGGGTTGCATGGTAATAGAAAACATGATAATGATATAATGTATGGCGTTCTTAACATTGCTTGCTAGATATATGTGGGGATTTCACATGTTTTGGTCTTGGTGGTATGTCTTGTCAAAAAGATGGGTCTTCAGCAGTTTGCGGAAGTTGGTCAGTTCATAGGTCGCTTTTAGGTTACGTGGCAAAGCGTTCCAGAATTGCGTGCTCATATAGGAAAAGGTTGATGCGTGCATTAGTTTATATTTTAGGCCTTTGCAGTTGGGGAAATGAAGATTAAGGAATGTGCGAGATGATCTTTTGGCATTCCTGGGTGGTAGGTCAATCATGTCAGACATGTAAGCTGGGGCCTCGCCATGGATGATCTTATGTACTAGGGTACATACTTTGAATGTGATACGTTCTTTGAGTGGTAACCAGTGTAATTTCTCTTGTAGGGGCTTTGCACTTTTGTATTTTGGTTTTCCAAATATAAGTCTGGCTGTTGTGTTCTGGGCTGTCTGAAGTTTTTTGAGTATTTGCTCTTTGCAGCCAGCGTAGAGTGAGTTGCAGTAGTCTAGGTGACTGAGTACTAATGATTGTACCAGATTCCGGAAAACGGTTCTTGGGAAGAATGGTTTTACTCTTTTTAACTTCCACATTGAATGGAACATCTTTTTGGTCGTGATTTTCGCGTGATTCTCAAGTGTTAGGTGCCGGTCAGTGGTGACTCCAAGAATTTTCAGGGTTTCCGAAATTGGTAGAGTTAGTTTTGGAGTGTTGATGGTGGTAAATTTGCTCGTGTTGTGTTGGGACGTGAGTATTAGGCATTGGATTTTTTCTGCATTGAGTTTTAGCTGAAAGGCATCTGCCCAGGAGTGCATGATATGTAGACTTTGGTTGATTTCATTGGAAATTTCTTTTAGGTCTTATTTGAATGGGATGTAAATCGTTACATCATCAGCGTAAATGAATGGGTTGAGGTTTTGCTTTGATAATAGTTT
Organism: Microcaecilia unicolor; assembly: GCF_901765095.1. NCBI lineage: Eukaryota > Metazoa > Chordata > Amphibia > Gymnophiona > Siphonopidae > Microcaecilia > Microcaecilia unicolor. Next base: position 250,712,061 of record NC_044032.1, on the reverse strand, counting down.
GGCCAAGGTTGTCATCATTAGGTTGAATATAGTCGGTGAGAGGGGAGATCCCTGTGGAACTCCACATTCAGGTGTCCATGTGGCTGATGTAGTCGAATTTGATGTCACTTGATATGAGCGTGTAGTGAGGAATCCTTTAAACCAATTAAGAACGTTGCCTCCGATACCAAAGTATTCAAGGATGTGTAGTAGGATTCCATGATCAACCATGTCGAAGGCACTTGACATGTCGAATTGTAGAAGTAATATATTCTTGCCGGTTGCAATCCTTTGTTTGAATTTATTCATGAGTGTAACTAGTACTGTTTCAGTACTGTGATTGGAACGAAATCCTGATTGGGACTCTTGTAGTATTGAGAACTTGTTTAGATATTCTGTGAGTTGTTTGGTGACCATCCCTTCTGTTAGTTTGGTTATTAGGGGAATGGAAGCTACTGGTCTATAGTTGGTTAGTTCGCTCGCATTTTTCTTTGCATCTTTGGGTATGGGGGTGAGTAGGATATTTCCTTTCTCCTTTGGGAAGAGTCCATTTTGTAGCATAAAATTCATATGTTTCGTTAGATCTGTTATAAAGTGTTCTTACCAGAAGAGGACAATCTTGTAATAGAAGTAGCAGGTATTTCCAGTTGATTAATAAAATTCAAATGATTAGGATGCAAAGCAGATTTTAGTCAAAGTAGAACCATCATGTAAGAGGGGCAGAACCCACACAATATTTGGAAAAAATACACAAGGATTTAAATTTAATGCGAGTTGCTACCAGAAGGTAATGAAGAGATCTTAACAGCGGAGAAAATTATCATATTTAGGGCCCTGTTTACTATGGTGTGCTAGCAATTTTAGAGCATGCTAAAAATTATTGCGGGCTAACCATGCAGACGTCTATAGGAATATCATGGGCATCTACACGATTAGCGCACACTAATGCTTAGTGCATGCTAAAACCTCTAGCACAGTTTAGTAAACAGGGCCCTTATATTTAAAGAGAATAATCTTTGCTGCTGCATTCTGAAGCCATAAGAGTCTTATTACTTCCTAAATAAAGAGAATTACAATCATCCAAGCGTGTAAGCTATTTTTTGTAAATCACCCAGAGAAAAATAGGTCTTATTTAACAAAAAAAATCATAACTTTACAAACATAGAAGATTGCAATAAAACGGCTATCATTTATTGCCCCTGCTCTTTCCCTGCCTGTCCCTCCCTCTCAGCACCTTCTGTATCGCGGTTTATTGCTCCCAGGGCCAATGTTGAAGTTTCCCAGAGCAGAGTCAGCAACACCCTGTCAAATATTACACTTACCGTTTGCTGTCTTGCAGTTTTCCTGTGACTCTGTGGCATTGTTTATCAGCTCCCGTAAACTCTCTTTGGTCTGTTGAAGCTCTTGTGCGATATTAGGGTTGTTTGTCAGTATCAGGATGACTCTGTGATCAACCACAATGCTGCCACTTCTGCATAACAATAATGATATTTATACAGCTTGATTAATCGCTATGCTGGATTCAGTGGCATACCTAGCATACTTGACACCTGGGACTGACCTTTTTTTAACATCCCCCCCATGAAAAAATTATTTTTAGCAATAATCATGAAATGAGATAAAAGGTCAGAAAAGAAACAGACAAACTTCTAGCAGCAGCAGAAAATGCAATTTAAATAAATAAATATTAGATCACGCCGCGGGGCCTAATTACTTGGCTAGAAGTGGAAATGAAGTGATGTGATGTGATCCAAGATTCTTCTGCTCTGCCGAGTCCCGACAATAGACTGATGGCCGGCAGGGGTGGAGGAGTGCACTAGCAGCCAGTGCAGGAAGCTTCCGAAGTTGATGGAAGCAGAAGGCGCTAGCTCGCGGCTGCAATGAAGAGGGCAGTTGGGCCATGAGCTAGGACGGAGAGAGGAGTGAGGAGCCAGAAACACCTGGGACCAGAGGAGACACTACTGCAGTAGGAAGGCCACAACCGCAGCAATGCAAGGCGTAAAGGCGTGCAGGGTGCCGCAGGGGGAGGAAGACGTGACGTCGTGAGAGAGAGGAGCCGCTGGGAGCAGACAAGAGCCGCGGAGGTGTAAAGCGCTCGCTGCTGCGCTGGTGCAGCGTTAGGGGAAGGCACTGGGCAGGCCAGAGGTCAAATGACAGACAGAGAGCAAACAAGAACACCCCCTATTGGTTTGCACCCGGGCGGTCCGCCCCCACCGCCCCGCTCTCGGTACGCCACTGGCTGGATTACACATTTTACAAAGTCCCTAGTTCTTTTTCTTTTTTTTTAAATTATTTTTGTCATCCAGATATAGCAGGGCAGTTTGTAAAGATTTTTTTGTGTAACACCATGCTAGGAGAAAATGTGTCTTCGGGAACAGTCAGGGTCCAAAAGGTATTTTGCAAAAGATCTGGAGGTTTTATCAAAGCAACTAACCTCTCTTAGGTGAAGAAATCACTGTACCTGATCGAATTAATTTCCACATCTTGGAATCCCTGCAAGTTCCGATAGACTGTATTCATCTGAAAATTAAAACCAAGAACATGAGAACAAACCATGAAGGTTAATTCTCTAAGCGGGCTTGAGCACATGGAATAGTATTTTATGCACTGAAGTGGGTGTGTAATAAAATTCCCTGGGGGGTAAACTCAAATAAAAGTAGGAACTCAGAAAGCACACCATCTGTCTTTAAATGCTGTGAGGATACATTTATAACTAGTTGGCTAGAAGGAAGGCCAAGTGGGCACATAGTTTGGGCATAATATATAAAGACACTTAAAAGGAATACTATTATTGGACACATGCAGTTACACATGTCTTGCACACATGTAACTACACAGAAAAGCAGAACTGAGGGGCCCTTTTACTGTGGCCTGCGCTGGTGTAGGCACATGTTTTGAACATGCACAGGTTCATTTGCTCAGCCAGCCTGGAAAAAAGGCACATTTTGTGCTGGAAAATGGGTGTGCGGCAAAATTAAAACCTGCATGCGTCCATTTTCGGCCTGAGACCTTACCATCACCTATTGACAGCGGTAAGGTCTCACACACTAACCAAGCTGTAAGAGGTCAGCATATGTCAACTACCAATTACTGCCGGGTAAGTGTGTTTTGGGCGCATGTGGACGCTCGTTGGATGCGCGTAGGCGCCTATGTACCTTTGTAAAAGGGCCCCTTAATGCATATAAGTGCGTTATGTGCTACTACTACTACTACTACTATTTAGCATTTCTATAGCGCTACAAGGCGTACGCAGCGCTGCACAAACATAGAAGAAAGACAGTCCCTGCTCAAAGAGCTTACAATCTAATAGACAAGAAATAAAGTAAGCAAATCAAATCAATTAATGTGTACAGGAAGGAGGAGAAGAGGGTAGGTGGAGGCGAGTGGTTACAAGTGGTTACGAGTCAAAAGCAATGTTAAAGAGGTGAGCTTTCAGTCTAGATTTAAAGGTGGCCAAGGATGGGGCAAGACGTAGGGGCTCAGGAAGTTTATTCCAGGCGTAGGGTGCAGCGAGACAGAAGGCGTGAAGTCTAGAGTTGGCAGTAGTGGAGAAGGGAACAGATAAGAAGGATTTATCCATGGAGCGGAGTGCACGGGAAGGGGTGTAGCGAAGGACGAGTGTGGAGAGATACTGGGGAGCAGCAGAGTGAGTACATTTATAGGTTAGTAGAAGAAGCTTGAACAGGATGTGAAAATGGATAGGGAGCCAGTGAAGCGACTTGAGGAGAGGGGTAGTATGAGTAAAGCGACCCTGGCGGAAGACAAGACGAGCAGCAGAGTTTTGACACGACTGGAGAGGGGAGAGGTGACTACGTGGGAGGCCAGCAAGAAGCAGATTGCAGTAGTCTAAACGAGAGGTGACAAGGGTGTGGACGAGGGTTTTGGTAGAGTGCTCAGAAAGAAAGGGGCGATTTTAACGGATGTTGTCAAGAAAGAAATGACAGGTCTTGGCGATCTGCTGGATATGAGCAGAGAAGGAGAGAGAAGAGTCAAAGATGACCCCAAGGTTTCGAGCTGAGGAGACAGGGAGAATGAGAGAGCCATCAACAGAAATAGAAAATGGGGGGAATGGGGAGGTGGGTTTGGGGGGGAAAATGAGAAGCTCGGTTTTGGTCATGTTTAATTTCAGGTGGCGTTGAGACATCCAGACAGCAATGTCAGACAAACCGCCAGAGGTGCTACTTCAATGTTTCCCAAGTTGGTCCTGGAATACCTCACCAGCCAGGTTTTCATGTACCCACAATGAATATGCATGAAAGAGATTTGCATACAAAGGAGGCAGTACATGCAAATCAATCTCTCATGTGTACCCATTGTAGATATCCTGAAACCTGACTGGCAAGGGGGTACTCCAGGATCGACTTGGGAGTCACTGTGCTATTCTATAAGAATGTGGAATAGTGCCATAGTGCATAACTTCCAGGAAGTGTATGCCTGGGCAGAGCATGAGAGGGCAATGGGCATGTCTCCAACTTACACATACAGGAGTGGCCTAGTGGTTAGGGTGGTAGACTTTGGTCCTGAGGAACTGAGTTTGATTCCCACTTCAGGCACAGGCAGCTCTTTGTGACTCTGGGCAAGTTACTTAACCCTCCATTACCCCATGTAAGCCACATTGAGCCTGCCGTGAGTGGGAAAGCGCGGGGTATGAATGTAACAAAATAAATTAATAGAATATTAGGGGGTGTAGATACCAATGTGGGCTACTGTTATTTTACCACTAACTTGTGCTTTTAGCATAGGTCCCATTTTATGCTATGAGACCTAGTTACTAATAACTGGGGTTAACAGTAAAACAACACAACCCATATTGATAACTTCCCCCCTCTATGTTATGTTCATTTCATGATGTACACAGGCACACCCATTTATTCCTGCCAGTAACATGGCATAAATGGTCACTCTTACATTTTATTTATTCATATTTACTTATTCATACTTGTATCCAGTGCTTTTTTTGTACAAAAAAAGGTGCCGGTACTCGTTGTGGGCAGAGTCACCACATGTGACCCCACCCCTATTATAGCCACACCCACATTAGCCACACCCCTTATACCAGCCATGGCGCATATAAACAGACATCATTGAAAATAATATACTAGTATAGGAGAAAAAAATAACGTGATTTTAATTCATTATAATTAATTTCTGTAAGCTGTTACAGGTCCAGTATACCTAGTGCAAAATAAGACAGCAGATGTAAATTCTCAAATTGGGCATATTCCGGACACTAAAATTTTCTACCTTTGTTGTCTGGTGACTATTTTTCTGATCATGCTGGCCCAGTAGCCGATTCTGCTGCTATCTGTCCTCTTAACTCTGTTTCCAGGGCTTCCTTTCCATTTATTTCTTTACTTTTCGCCTTTCTTCTTCATTTCTTGCCCTACATCCGTAAGTAAAAGCTGGGTCCTCCGCAGACTTGACTGTCCAGTGGATCCAGCTTCTGCCTATTTTCTTCATCCATGTGCAATTTTTCTCCTCTCTTCCTTTTCCCTCATCTCATCTCCTTCCTCACTCTTCCCTCCCCTCCATCCATGTCCAGCATTTCTTCTCTCTCCCTGCCCTCCATCCACCCATGTGCAGCAACCCTCCTCTCCCCCTGCCTACCCTCCAGCCACCCATACCCAGTGATTGTCCTCTCTCCCCTACCCCCCCTCCAGCAGCGATTGTCCTCTCCCCTGCCCCCCCTCTAGCAACGATTGTCCTCTCTCCCCTGCCCCCTTCCAGCCACCCATACCAGCGATTGTCCTCTCTCCCCTGCCCCCCTCCAGCAGCAATTGTCTTCTCTCCCCTGCCCCCCTCCAGCCACCCATGCCCAGTGATTGTCCTCTCCCCTGCCCCCTTCCAGCCACCCATGCCCAGCGATTGTCCTCTCTCCCTTGCCCCCCCTCTAGCAACGATTGTCCTCTCTCCCCTGCCCCCTTCCAGCCACCCATACCAGCGATTGTCCTCTCTCCCCTGCCCCCCCTCCAGCAGCGATTGTCTTCTCTCCCCTGCCCCCCTCCAGCCACCAATGCCCAGCGATTGTCCTCTCCCCTGCCCCCTTCCAGCCACCCATGCCCAGCAATTGTCCTCTCTCCCCTGCCCCCCTCCAGCAGCGATTGTCCTCTCTCCCCTGCCCCCCCAGCAGCGATTGTCCTCTCCCCTGCCCCCTTCCAGCCACCCATGCCCAGTGATTGTCCTCTCTCCCCTGCCCCCCCTCCAGCAGCGATTGTCCTCTCTCCCCTGCCCCCCTCCAGCCACATGCCCAGCGATTGTCCTCTCTCCCCTGCCCCCCCAGCAGCGATTGTCCTCTCTCTCCTGCCCCCCTCCAGCCACCCATGCCCAGCGATTCTCCTCGCCCCCCCCCCCCCAGCCACCCAGGTTGTCATGGATTCTTCGGGGCAGGCAGGAAAGATCCCCAGCGGGAGAGGGTCAGCGCCGGCAGCGGGCAGGCAAGACTGGGGATCTTACCTGCCTGCCCCGAAGAATCCGTTGCCTCCTTCAGCTCGGGGAGGAAGGGAGGAGAGCCAGCACACCACACCATCAGACGGACGAAAAAGGTGCCGGTTCACCATACCGGCACGTACCGGCACAAAAAAAGCACTGCTTGTATGCTACAACTATCCAAAAACGAGTTCTGGTTCAATGTGGCTTACATTTAACTTGTTAGAGATTACATTGATTCAATTACATTTACAAGGTTGTATGATGCTGTGTTTTACAGTGGTGGGCAAGATCACTATCAGTGCGTATGGAATAGTCATTGGCCTTCTTGAGAAGATATGTCTTAGTTCATTTCTTAAATGAAAAGATGTGTTACAGTTAGGGTTATGTTGTGTATTGTTGTTCCAGAATGATTAGTGCATATTTTACTCATAGAATTTCCTGAAGAGGTAAGTCTTTAGGTCTTTTCTGAATTGGAGGTAGTTCATGATGCTTCTTAACACTATGGGAATTCAGCTCCACCATTTTGACCCAAGGTAGCTAATCCCACCGTGTATGTTGACTTGTATAGTATGTTTTTGCAGTTGGACAGGTGAAGTAGTAGGTAACCTCTGGTTCCTGTGTTTGCATTTCTTGGTGATAATTTGATTATGTCTAGCATTTAGTCTGGTGACATGCCAAACAGTATTTTGAAGATGACTGGCTGGTTTTGAAAAATAGTCTGGCCTTGATTGGGAGCCAATGTAGCATTATGAGTAGTGGGGTTGCTCTATCATATTTCGACTTTTTGAATATCAATCTTGCTGCTGTGTTTTGGATGGGCTGCAATCATCGTAGTAGGTTTTCTTTGCAGCCTGCATATGCTGCATTACAGTAGTCTAGTTGGGACAATAACAGCATCTGTACTATAAGACAGAATGACTGTCTGGGGAAATAGCCTCTGATTCCTCTCAGTTTCCATAGTGTTTTGAAACTTTTTGACATGATTGCAGCAACTTGGTCTTCAAGGGTCAGATGTTTGTCGAGAATGAGTCCTAGTATTTTTATTTGTGTAAGATAATGTAAAATTGTTCATCTTTTATGAGGTTTTGGTAAGTAGTGGGATTGTGCTGTCTGAATAAAACCAGGAGTTTGGTTTTATCTCAGTTCAGTTTAGTTTGACAGTTGTGGCCCAATTTTCCATTGGCACATCAATGTGGGTTTATTATACTAGATTTCTATAATCATGATAGTATTGTAAAACAGAATAGGGGCACCCAGATGCTATTAGTGAATAGGTGATCCCCATGCAGCATTGGGGCACTTAAACAGAGGTACCCTGTTATGTGTATTATAAAATGTTCACAAGAGTGGAAGAAGCCAATAAGTCCTAATATAATTAAGGGCCCTGTTTACAAAGGTGTGCTAGCATTTCCAGCATATGCTAACCATGTAGACACCCATGATATGAAGGGAGTAGAGAATAAACCAACAAAAGAACTAACCTTCACATACAAACAAACAAATAGTAAAGGTGACAAAAAAGTCAGAAAGCAAATGGTGCAGTGCAACAATTTATTGTAGATATCAAGCCAGCTTATTTTCGAAAGAGAAGGGCGCCCATCTTTCGACACAAATCGGGAGATGGGCGTCCTTCTCTCAGGGGCGCCCAAATTGGCATAATCAAAAGCCGATTTTGGGTGCCCTCAACTGCTTTCCGTCGCAGGGACGGCCAAAGTTCCCGGAGGCGTGTCGGAAGGGTAGCGAAGGCAGGACAGGGGCGTGCTTAAGAGATGGGTGCCCTCGGATGGAAAAAAGAAAGGTGTCCCTGGCAAGAATTTGGTCCACTTTATTTGGTACCTTTTTTGAGGTGCAAGTCCCAAAAAAGTTCCCGAACTGACCAGATGACCACCGGAGGAAATCAGGGATGACCTCCCCTTACTCCTCCAGTGGTCACTAACCCCCTCCCGCCCTCAAAAAAACAACTTTAAAAACTTTTTTTGTCAGCCTCAAATGTCATACTCCGGTCCATCGCAGCAGTATGCAGGTCCCTGGAGCAGTTTTAGTGGCTGCAGTGGACTCAGGCAGGCGGACCCAGGCCCATCCCCCCCACCTGTTACACTTGTGGTGGAAAATGGGAGCCCTTCAAAACCCACCACAAACCCACCGTAGCCACATGTAGGTGCCCCCCTTCACCCTTTAGGGCTATGGTAGTGGTGTATACTTGTGGGGAGTGGGTTTTGGGGGGGGCTTGGGGGGCTCAGCACACAAGGTAAGGGAGATATGCACCTGGGAGCAATTTGTGAAGTCCACTGCATTGCCCCCTAGGGTGCCCGGTTGGTGTCCTGGCATGTGAGGGGGACCAGTGAACTACAAATCCTGGCCCCTCCCACAACCAAATGCCTTGGATTTGTTTGTTTTTGAGATGGGCGCCCTCGGTTTCCATTATCAGCGAAAACTGAGGGCGCCCATCTCTAAAGCCGGCGATCTCAGCATTTAGGTCGACCATCTCTAATGTCGACTTAAATGTTGAGATTTGGGTGCCCCCAACCGTATTATTGAAACGAAAGATGGACGCCCACCTCGTTCGATAGTACGGGTTGCCCCGCCTCTTCACGGCGCCCTTAGAGATGGGCGTCACCGGTTGTAAATGCCCCTCAATGACTCATTGTAGGTATCAATGGCTCAACATAAGCCGTGTTTCAGCCACAAGGCCTGCCTCAGGAGTCTACAAATAAAAAATATATATTCATATAAATCAGCAAATAACAAATATATAAAATTAAAAACAAAAAGAGTAAAAGTGTAAATCTTCAAAAACTAATGATATAATGTCCAAACAATAATAAATAAATAAATAATAAAAAATTGACAGCAAATACAATAATAATCTTAAATCATTTAAGCAAAATAATCTTAGATCATTTAAGATACACAACAATCTTGGAAAATGATAAAAATAAAAATCTTAAACAATAGAAGGGTTCTTTTACTAAGCCGTGGTAACAAGTGGCTGCAGTACTGTGAGCATGTCTTTTGGGCATGCACTGGGCCATTTTTTATCATGGCTAGGAAAAAGGGCCTTTTTTAAAGGGGCTGGAAAACAAACGTGCGCTAAAATTGAAACCAGCTTGTGTCCATTTTTGGATTCTCCAAGACTGACTGATAAGGAGAGAGAAAAGCTCAATGCTCCTATAACTATCGATAAGGTGAGATGGGCAATTGGGAGCAGTCAATCAGGGAAAACACCTGGGCCGGATGGGCTGAAAGTAGAATTTTATAAAATGATGGGAGAGGCTATTCTTCCACCACTGGTGGATGCATATAATGAATGGGTGGAGAAAGGGACGCTACCTGTCCAGTTGAATATAGCTCGCATTATACTGATTCCGAAGCCTAAACGAGATGTCACTTTGCCAGCGTCTTACAGACCCAAATCATTGTTGAATTGTGAAGTAAAAATTTTCGCAAAGATACTGGCAAATAGAATGAGCAGGGTACTGCCGAGAGTTGTACATGAAGCACAGGTGGGCTTTGTCAAGGGTCGAGCTGTTTCAAAGAATCTTAGGAGGCTTTTACTTTCTTTAGAGAAGATCGGTATGGGGGATAGCTCGGCCCTCATGGTCAGCTTTGATGCCGAAAAAACTTTCGACCGCGTAAGATGGGATTTTTTATTTACAGTAATGGAAAAATATGGATTTAATGGATGGTTTCTGGGAGCGGTTAGATCTCTTTACTCCTCACCGAAAGCGAGAGTTGTGGTGAATGGTAATTGTTCCGAAAATTTGGTAATAGAGAGAGGTACCCGTCAAGGATGCCCCTTATTACCGTTATTGTTTGCACTGTATTTGGACCCACTAATAAGAGATGTATACTCTAACCCAGCTATTCATGGAGTAAATTTGGGCACAGTTAAGTTTAAACTGGCAGCCTTCGCTGACGATCTTTTGGTTGTGCTTACACAACCAAAGGTGTCGCTCCCAGCTCTACTAGAGGTATTTAAGGAATTTGGTGATTACTCTGGTTCTAATCTAAACCTGGAAAAATCGGAGGCATTGGCTACTTATGAAGTAACTGGTAGAACTTGGCCTGGGACCTTCCCCCTACGGTAGGCGAGTGGGCACTTCCGATACTTAGGTATTTTGTTGACCACAAAGACCAATGACCTTTATAAGATTAATGTACAACAGTTACTGTCGCAAACAAAACAACTGGAGAAATGGGATGCATTGCCGCCCTCTCTGATAGGTCGATTGGGGCTCATACGTATGGTAATCCTTCCTTGCTGGTTATACATAATGCAAACTCTTCCCCTTCGGCTGTTGAACAGAGATCTGACGAGTTTCTATCGGCTGGTAATGAGGTTTTGCTGGGCAAACAAGAAGGCGAAAACCAAATATCAGCTGTTGTGGGGGGGCTGGTCACAAGGGGGATTAGGCTTGCCTAATGTGAAGTTATATAACATGGCATGTTTGTTACGACATATTAGAGATTGGCTATTTGATTCAAATAAATATACCCCCCCCCCTAGAGATGGAAGAGGCGTTTTATGCTCCTTACCGCTTGGTGTCACTGCTGCAAGTGGAAAGATCTCTGATTCCTGGATGCCTTAGACAAAGTTTGTTGCTGATCCCGTTGCGAGATGCTTGGCAGTTCTTGGGGAAATGTTTGAAAGTGGATACGGGAATCACGGAATTAATGACCATTCGAGGTAATCCTAGGTTTATGTCAGGTTTGGAGAATCCAGCATTTAAAAGATGGGAAGAAAGGGGATTGGAATGCCTGGAAGACGTTTTGGGGGTAGATGGACAAATAAAACCGCAGGAGCAAATTTTAGGTAATGAGGCACAGCAGTGGGGAGATACTTTCGCTTACTGCCAATTGAAACATTTTATACAATCCCTAGACGGGGAGAGACTGAAACAATGGTCGGGATCTAAATTGAAAGACTTTTTTGAGGAAATTTCAGATAATGAGCCATCAGTTTCTGATGTGTATAAGGCTTTAGGGGCATTGGGAATGACTAAAGACTTGAAACCAGTTAAAGAACTGTGGGAGAAAGATTTGGGAGTAGATTTATCAACTTAGGATATTAACAGGCAAGTGAAGGGCATTGCAAAACTAGTTAGTGGGGCCCAATATCGGGAATGTGCCTTTTGAGTAATTCATAGTGTAATGGTATCAGTTTATGTGTAAGATTTAGTAATGTCTCTCTGCAATAAATAAAGTTTAAAATGTCTCTCTTGTAACAATAGGGCTTACTTCACACAAGTCCAATTAGCAAAATTTGGGGGTGGGCACAGAATTCGTTATGTCCTTGATGTAAAAGAGCAGAAAATACATTTTATTATGCTTTTTGGAGCTGTGAAACCATTCAATGTTTTTGGATCAAAGTGGCTAATTACCTGTCAATCCTATTGTCTTGTGATGTAGCGGGAACCCCCTCTCAGATGCTATTGGATGTGTATGGGTCTTTCAGAGGAAACATTGCTCTTTTGCAAGGGGTGTCTGTTAGCAAAGAAATGTATACTTCAGTGCTGGACATCAGAGGTGGTGCCAGAATTTTGGTATTGGCAAAATCTGGTACACCAGCTCCTGATATGGGAGGCAAGAGAAGCTAGGGGATCCCCAAAATGAAAAACTCAATTTTTAAAGATCTGGGGGAAGTATATAGATACCTTATCAGCTAAGAGTAAGAGCTTTGTACTTAATGTGCTGTGAACTTTATGTTAAAGCTGGATGTTGGGACAATTCCTCCTGTGAATGGGTGAGAGTTTTCCATGGGAGGGGAGAGGGTGGGAGGGAAGGGGAGGATTTGGGGTGGAGAGCTGTTGGGAGAGGAGGGATTGGGAAAGGGGATGGTGGTTAGGGTTGTTTGGTGGGGGGTTGGATAACAGACTTAATAAAGCACGTTGAAAGCTGTATGACCGAGCTGCTTGGTGTTGGAATATGATAGAATGCTATTGGTTGTTGTAATGTCCGAAATATTTGCTGTTGACAAAAGTTTGTACTGTTTTCAATAAAAACTGTTGACACATAAAAATTGAAAAAAGGAACTACTAATCTATAGATATGAGCAGAAAGGTAAAAGTACTAATCTGTAGATATGGCTAGAATAGCATATACATAAAAAAAAAACACAGACTAATATTGTGAATAGAAACTAAAAGTAAAACAGTCTCAAACATGGACCAAGGAAAACAAACAAATCTATGCCCTATTGCCACCATTAGTAAAAACAAACAATCTGTCAGAAAACGCCAAAGTTCTATTATCAACTAATATTAACCTGATGCAATATAAAAATATTAAACATTCTAATGTGTACAAAATTCTAATGTGTGAAAAAACACAACAGAAAATACTAATGTAGAATAGAGGTGATACTAAAGGCTACTGCCATAAAAAATTACTGCCGTGAGAAGTTAAAAATACTGCCACGAGTGCTCCAAACGTGAAAACTTTTGGTACTGCCATGAATAGTCTCGTGGTGAAAAAACACACATGTATGCAATGACATGGTGAATAAAAGTGCTTAAACATGAAGTACATAAGTTGCCAAACTGGGACAGACCAAAGGTCCATCAAGCCCAGCATCCTGCTTCCAACAGTGGCCAATCCAGGTTACAAATACCTGGCAAGATCCCAAAAAAGTACAAAGCATTTTATGCTGCTTATCCCAGAAATAGTGGATTTTCCCCAAATCCGTTTAATAATGGTCTATGGACTTTTCCTTTAGGAAGCCGTCCAAACCTTTTTTAAACTCCGCTAAGCTAACCGCCTTTACCACATTCTTTGGCAATGAATTCCAGAGTTTAATTACACGTATAAAATAAATAAAAGCTACTATTATATTAAACAATAATAACAACATGCAAATAAGCTGGAAACCCATGATGGAACAAAGACGCTATTAGGTGCCTCAGAGAAAGTTGTTTAAACAGTATGCTTCAAAGTAACTAGTAATGGAAAAGAGTTATATTAAAAACTACAAACCCAAAGTAGTGCATTAAGGGATTAAATGCCCCCCCCCCCAAAAAAAAAATGGTCCACAGTAAACCAGTGGTAATCAATTACCCCTGGGTTAGTGCCGCACTTAGGGAAAAAAATTTCCATGAGTGCCGGAAATGGCGCACGCTCCAGCCATAACTACCGCCGGCGGTTGCGTTGGTCTGGCGATAGTTCCGTTTTAGTGTGCGGTAAGCCCACATGGGGATTACTGCCACTTTGTAAAAGATCCCCTAAATGTAGTCTGCCTGAAACATGAAACCAAACGTTCAATTTAAAAAATGCCAAGTGTTACATGGCCACGTTGACTAGCGTGAAAGAATCTTAAAAATCAAAGTGCCGCTTACCTTGCTGTAGCACTGGCAACTAGCTCTGTGCTCAAGCAGAAAAAAAACAGACAACTGACAGTGACGTATTATAGGGTAAATGACGTCACCCTTCACGTCAAAAATCTAAATAAATACTGCAGTGGTAAAGGGAAAATACAAACTATTCTTAATTACATGAATCTCCAAAATAAAATCTGTAGATCTCAAAATAATATATAGAGCTCATACAGAGTAAATCAACATCTAAGAATAAAGACAGAAAAGTAGATGACGGAGGGTCACTCGAGAAACATGAGTCATGTAAATGACCAAGAGAAAGGTAAAACAATCTAAAAATTGCAGTGATAAATATGTGGAAAACAAACTAGCACATCAATATAATGTCCAAACAACTTTACTGAAGATACCATATGTAAGACAAATGCCCGACACAGGCCATGTTTCGCCCAACAATAGGGCTGCGCCAGGGGCTATAATAAAACAACAAACATATCAAATTATAAAACAGAGAGAATCATAGAAAATATGTATCTCTATAGGAATGTGCATAAAACATCAATAAAAATAACAATATACATGTAAAGCATAGACATGAATTATAGAAATTGAGAGTCTCTTTTGAATTCAAAATTAATATGAACGTGTAAAAATGTGTTAAAATAAACATATAAAAACATTTTTATAAAAATATTATTTGTCATTTTTCTCTTCTTTTTCTTTGTTTTCTTAAATTTATTTTTCTGCCCCACTCTCTGTCCAGATTTAATTAATTCTTACTATCCATTCGTTAATTTCCCTCTTTTTACTTCATCTACCTATGGCTTTTCATCTTTTCCTCACTTTTGTTCTCCCCATGCCCCTTCCTCTTATTCTCCAGTCTTTCACTAACTCTATCCTCTCCCCCTTTCCATCCAGCCTCTCCCCTCTTTCTCTCCCCATCCTTTCAGTGTCTCTCCCTCTTTCTGCATCCTTCCACCCAGTGTCTCCTCTTTCTCTCCCTAACCTTCCATCCAGCACCTTCTCTCTTTCTCTCACCATCCTTCCAGCCATTACCCTTTCCCAATCCTTCCATCCATTGTCTCCCTCTATCTCCCCTTCCTTCTAGACAGTTCTCTCTCTACCCTTTTCCATTCAGCATGTCCTCTTTCTCTCTCTCCCCCATCCTTCCAGTGTCTTTCCTTTCTCTCCCTACCCTTCCATCCAGTGTCTTCCCTCTTTCTGCCCCCTCCATCCAGCATTTTCCCTCTTTCTCCATCCTTTCATCTAGCTTTTCTCCATCTGACCAGCTAAGGTCTCCCCCAGTTTTTCCCCAGCAACTTCTCTGTCTCTTTCTCCTGCCCTTTTTCATGTCCCCTCTTTCTCTCCCCATCTTTCTACTCATCTCTCTCTCTCTGTATCCCTCTTCCATCCAGCATCTTCTCTTTTTATTTTATTTACTTTGCTTATTCGTTATATACACTTTCATATCTATAATTATTCCTCACTCGAGATACGTATCTCATCCTTCATTCCAATAGACCCTGGATTGCACATTCTCTCTTTCTCAGCCTGAACATACCGTCATCTACTCTTATTAACCACGTGACGTCATACTTTCAGCTCAGCTGTCACTTCAGAGTTCCCAATCATCTCTGTATTAACAATCATACTCTAGGATCACACTCCTTTTTCTCCACATACACATTTTTAATATTTATTTATTCTTTACTTTTCATCTTTTATTGTTTACTTCGGTTTTCCGTTGCGACTGGTCAATGACGTCACTTCTGTCGTTTTTGGCGCCTTTTCAGTTTTTTAAGGGACAATCCATGCAAACTGGAACCTTTTCGTTTCGGACTGATAATCCAATTGTCTATGAGCAAATTCTTTCAACAAAGGTCTTTGTAAAGGTAAGCTGGCGAACAACAAAGTCACCCGTTCATTATGTTGAAGTGTTTCAATCAGAAACCTTCTAAACTAGTGCTCAAACCAGGTGACGATGTAGGTTTTCGTTTAGGTTTCTGTTATTGTTTTTTAATTTCAGCGTTTTTTTGTTTCCCTCCTTTCTCCTATCATTCTACATCCATCATCCATACGTGTGTGTTGTCACAGACCAACCACATTGA
Organism: Microcaecilia unicolor; assembly: GCF_901765095.1. Lineage (NCBI taxonomy): Eukaryota > Metazoa > Chordata > Amphibia > Gymnophiona > Siphonopidae > Microcaecilia > Microcaecilia unicolor. The sequence goes on along the minus strand of NC_044032.1, from coordinate 250,696,235 downwards.
CTATTACACCACGAGCTTCCAAACACCTGCATCTTCCGTTCTTTTTTGACTGAGGTTAGTATCAGGGTAATGTATCCATGCATAATTCCAGAGCAATGCCCATTTCTTAGACACTATGCAGGTTTCCCCCTCTTTGCATTTTCATTTCATGTTTGTTCTTCTTCTTTTGTCTTCTTTTGTCTACTTCACACTTCATTAAACTGCTGTCCATCATTGTTCGAGCTATTAAAGACCAACCCCATCGATCAACTCACTACGTGTTTCCAAACAACTATATCAGCTGTTCTCCCTTGAATCAGCTGTTCTCCGTTGATTGAGGTCAGTACCAGGGGGAATAGTTTATGCACATTCACATCTTCTAGTCACCCACATATCCTTTTCTTGTTTCATTTTATTTTATTTTGCTTCTCATTTGGCACCCACCCCAACTCCCTTCCCCCTCCCCTTCCTTTTTTTTTTCAATATAGTTTGTTTCTATTTATTTTATATAATTTTCTAGACGTTTAATCCTACATTTTGGGATCTCGCTTCACTTTTTAGTTTTATTACCGTTGGCTCAATATGCACTTACTGTTTTTCACAAACCAGCATTTTTTACTCTTTACTCTTACCTTTTCTGATCACAAACTTTAAAATTTTGAGAACATATCCATATATCTACTCATTTTTAGTTTTTTTCAAGAGGGACAAATTTGGGAGAGGGTATATATGTGTGTGTGGGTGTATGGAGTCAGAGAGAGATGTGTGTGTGTGTGCATGTATATATGGATGCACATACGTGTGTGTGTATTTATGTGCGCACACATACATATTCTTACACACATTTTTTATACATCGTGCAGACACAACTTTTTAAATTAATTATTTACTTACTCATCCAAAAGGGATTGCACACAATATTTGGTGCAACACTATATATATTTTTTTTATATCTCTTTATATATATCTTTCATGGTCAAAATGAGATTGCCTTATGTGTGTGTACATATATATTTGTGTATCGAATTATGTACACCAAAATTGATGTTCCATTTATCCGTTTATTAATTTTATCATCATTTTTCGTTTACATATATATATATATATACATATGTATTTTTCAATATTTTGAGCTACTTGTTGCATTTGCATCTTAATTGCAAGTTATATCGTCTGTATAACTATTGTTTTTACCATTACATATACATATATGCGGTTTGTAGACTCATGATGTAATATTATTATTAAAATTTTTCGTCTCCAATGTAATCTTTAATGGCTAAAACGAGAGTGGCTTGTGTGTGTATATATATATATATATATATATATATATATATATACGTATAAATATTGTAAGCTTTGTACACAAAAATTGACACTTTATTTATCCATTTATCAATTTTATTTATCCGTTTATTTTTATTATTATTTTTATTTTTTATCAATTTGTACGTAGTATATTTACCATTACCATTTTGTCTACATATATATATATATATATTTTTTTTTTTTTTAACATTTTTTAATATTTCAGTCTCATGTTTATTTGGAATTCTACCTGTATGTTATATCGTTTCATAATTATGTATATGTATATATGTGTTTTGTAGACTCCTGATGCAGGCCTATCGGCTGAAACACAACGTTTGTGTCGAGTTTTTTTTCATCAATAAACAACTGTTCTAAGATTTTATCTATCCAGTTTTTGGTTTTCCGTGGTCAAACATCCCACTTTTTCTTATCCCTCTTCCATCCAGCATCTTCCCTCTTTCTGCCCCCTCCTTCTAGCATTTTTCCTCTCTCACCCTCCTTTCATCCAGCATTTCTCCTCTTTATCTCTCCATCTGACCAGCCAGGGTATCCCCCCCCCCTTGTTCCCCTTCCTTCTCCCCAGCAGCCTGTCTCTCCCCTGCTCTTTTCCATGTCCCCTCTTTCTCTCCCCATCTCTCTCTGCCTCTCCCCTGCTCTTTTCCATGTCCCCTCTTTCTCTGGCTCTCCCCTGCTCTTTTCCATGTCCCCTCTTTCTCTGGCACTCCCCTGCTCTTTTCCATGTCCCCTCTTTCTCTCCCCATCTCTCTCTGCCTCTCCCCTGCTCTTTTCCATGTCCCTTCTTTCTCTGGCTCTCCCCTGCTCTTTTACATATCCCTTCTGTCCCCATCTCTCTCTGGCTCTCCCCTGCTCTTTTCCATGTTCCTTCTCTCCCCATCTCTCTCTGGCTCTCCCCTGCTCTTTTCCATGTCCCCTCTCTCCCTATCTCTCTCGCTCTCTCTGTACTCTCCAGTGTCCTCACTCTTCTTTCTTTCTTTCTCTCACCTCAGCTCTCTCTGGACACCCTTCCCCCTTCCCCTACCCTTTCCAGCCACGTTTCCTCTCTCCTTCTGGCCCTCTTTGGAGCAGGAGGAGGAGCAGCAGCAGCGCCGACACAAGAAGAAAAACAAGCGCGGGGCCGCAGCAGCCTTCAGGTATGCGCTGTCGGCTCTCGCATCCTCTGCCTCCACTGACGTCAATTTCCCGTTCCGGGAGCAGAGGAGAGGCCGAGCCGACAGCACATGCCTGAAGGCTGCTGCGACCCTGCGTTTGATTTTGTTCTTACTTATGCCGGCTATAGAAAGAAGCGGCGGCTCGGCACAGCGCCTGTTTTTGTTACTGCCGCTGCTCAGGAGAGAAGTGGTGGCAGCTGCAGCAGCGGAATTCAGCGGGAGACTTTCCTGCATTGGCGGGAATGCGGGAGATGACCTGCCAAAGTGGGAGTCTCCTGCTGAATGCGGGAGACTTGGCAGGTCTGGTGACAGAGTTTGGGATTAGAACTGAGAGGCAAGAGGACCATGTGATTTGGCTGCAGTCATGCCCAGAGAGAGTGAATGACAGACAGAGCTTAGAATTCATACCACCAAGCTTTCTGTAATAACCCAGGCTTGGGCAAACGCACAGAACATAGGAAACCTCTTTTGATGCAAAGAACCCAAGTGTAACTTATGGACTAGCAGGGTACATAGTAGATATGGTCCTCTTCCTCACCACCTCATCTCTCTTTCTGTTTCTCTTGCTTTCTTTGTTTCCCCAAGCATCTTTTTCTTACCTGTGCTTTGAAGTCAGCCTCAAAATTCTTGTATTCAGAACTGCTAGTATTCTTGAGCTCTTGAAAGAAGTTGCGATTTGTGATGGTCACATTAACAGCAATACTGGCATCCACTTTTTCTGGTAAAATCAATGAAAATATAAACAAAACATTTTAAGATCCAGTACAATAACAAACATCGCTGCACAGCTTGCAATTGCAAGACAGAAAACTAATTTTCAAGGTGAATCTCCTCAGAGTTTTTTCTCTTTGAAAATCCCAGGGGCATGGACAACATGGGAACAAAGTAACCACATATTTTGCACCTGTACTAAAGCACATGTCATAAATTATGTGGAGTCATATACAAATCCACCCTCCGTCAAGGTGGCTTTTGCTAAGGTTACCATATTTGCCCTAAGGAAAAAGAGGACCCATGCCCTGCCCCCTGCTGCACCCTGCCCCACTCTCCCTGTCACACCCTGCTGCACCCCATCATACCTCATCCCACCCCGCCCCTGTCACTTTGACCCCCCTCAAAGAAAGCTAGATTCCCTCTCTCTCCCCCCCCATGTAGATCCCCTCCCAATTTTCCAGCCTCCCTCCACCCACATGACTCCATTTACTACCCCTCCCCTCCCCTTCTTTACTTTAATGTGGTGCCCTGGTGGTTTAGTGACCTCTTCGGGGCAGGAAAGAGCTCCCTCTTTCATGCCTGGCACATCTGCAGACTGTCTTGTTCTTGGCGTCGATTCAAAATGGCTGCCGAGTTCAAATAGTGACCTTGCATGACTTCTGCAGAAGTCTCACAAGGCTGCCTCTTGAACTCTCGGCAGCCATTCTGAAGCGGTGCCAGGAGCATGACACTCTGCAGATGCGCCAAGCAGGAAAGAGGGGGCTCTTTTCTGCCCCGAAGAGGTCACTAGATGACCAGGGCACCACACTAAGCTAAAGGAGGGAAGGGGAGGATAGGACATCCTGAGCCCACCTGCTCATCCACCTGCCAGCCTGCCCGTTCATCCTCAAATCCAGACAAATGGTCAGGCTGGCAAAACCCACCTGGATGCCTGGCCATGTCTTCAAAAAGAGGACATGTATGGGTAAAACTGGATGCATGATAACCCTAGCTTTTACCAATGGGCAAAAGGAGCAACTACCCTGGTTCCCTGCATATAGGGGACCCAGCCACTCCATTAGTAAATTTATTCCCAAGTCCTGCATCTCCCTTCCATCTGCTCTCCCCATCCCCGGCCGTGATCCTCTGTATTTCTACTCCATTGCAGCAACTGCAGCGATTAAGACACACAGCCTTCCACCAGTGTCAGGGCTTTTATTCTAGCATATCCCATCTACATGGAAAACAGGAAGTTACATCAGAGTAGGTGGGACTCACCAACATGAAGATGCTGGACTGGGGTGCTAGGGCTGACTGAGAGCCAAGTATTAAAGTACCTGCATATATTTCAAGAATACTTCAATACTATTCTGTTTAATGTGTTGTATTATTTTGCCATGTATCTGGGTTTCCTATCACATTATAAGCCATAACACATAAATTGGAAATTAAAAAGTTAAAAAATAGAAACTGGAACTCATTTTTTTTCAACTTTTTAATTTCCAGTTTATGTTTTAGGTATTAGTATCTCTATATTGTTTTTATATAGAGGGGCATTTTCAAAAGAAACGTCTTAATCAGAATTTGGACATTTTACAAAGACGTCCAAATTCTGAACAGGAAAGAAGGTCATTTTCAAAAAAGATGGACATCCATCTTTTGCATTCGAAAATACTATGGGCGTCCTGTGATTTGGACGTCTTTGTTTTTTTGGCCATTTTAGAAAAAAAACCCATCCAAGTGTAAACCGTCCAAAATCAAGCCATTGGGACGTAAGAGGAGCCAGCATTCTTAGTAGACTGGTCTCCCTGACATCCCAGAACAGCAATAGGGCACCTTAGGGGGCACTGCAGTGGACTTCATAAAATGCTCCCAGGTACACATCTGACCATTGCTCCCTTACTTTGTTTGCAGAGCCCCCCAAAACCCAACCAAATCCCACTACCCCTGACTGTACACCACTACCATAACCCTTACAGGTGAAGGGGACACCTATATGTGGGTACAGTGGGTTTCTGGTGAGTTTTGGAGGGCTCGCAGTTTCCTCCACAATTGTAACAGGTAGGGAGAAGTAGGAGGTTGGGTCCACCTGTCTGTAGTGCACTGCACCCACTACTAGATTACTGCAGGGACCTGCATGCTGCTGTAATGAACCTGAGTATGACATCTGAGGCTGTCATAGAGGCTGGCAAGTAATGCTCTTCAACACACATTTTGGGGGTGGGTGGGGTTTAGTGACCACTGGGGGGGTAAGGGGAGGTCATCCCTGATTCCTTCCAGTGGTCATCTGGTCATTTGGGGCACCTTTTTGTGCCTTATTCATAATAAAAAACAGGTCTAGCTCAAAACGTTGAAGTTTTAGTGCTGGACGTTTTTGCTTTGTTCCATTATGGCTGAAAGACGTCCAAGTCTTAGGAACGCCCAAGTCCCACCTTGAACACACCCCTGATACGCCCCCTTGAGATTTGGACGTCCTTCTGATGGACTTCGGAGAAAGACGTCCAAAATGAGGTTTCGATTATACTGATTTGGACGTTTCTGTGAGATGGATTTCCAAATGCTGACTTATGTCACTTTTTGGACGTCCATCTCTTTCAAAAATCAGCTTGATAGTGAATTTTATATGTTTATATTTGCAATTATTCATATTTGAACAGACTCCTGAGGCAGGCATGAATGTGCAGAAACATGGTACCATGTCGAGTCATCATAAAATAAAAGTTTTTAACTACGTATTGAGAGTCTTTGGTCTGTTTTGAAGAGCATGATCCTGTTCCCAACAAAATAATACAGCACAACAACACAGTTGAGGAAGCAACGTATTAAAAAGAATAGTATTTGCAGTATTTTGGTAATATATGCAGGTACTTTAACACTTAGCTAGCAATCAGTTCTAGCTCCCCAGTCCAGCGTCTTCCTGTTGGCCATGTGAACAGTAATGTTTGGTTGCACTGTAACAGAAATCCTGTGGTTTCCAGCAGCATTAAAAGAATTTGCCTTGTAAGTTACCAAACAGCCACCAGGCATCAGATCTCCAACCTTTAGTTTATTATTGGGTTACCAAACATGTTTGGATCAAGTATCATCTGTGTTAGCTGTACCTAAGCAACAGGCTGCCAACCAGGGAAGCCAGGATTCAAATCCTACTGCTGTTCCTTGATTTCTTGGACAAGTCACTTAACACTCCATTGCCCCAAGTACATACTTAGACTGCAAGCCCTCCAGGAAAAGGAAATATCTACTGTACCTGAATGTAGCTTCCCTTGAGCTACTATTGAGAAAGGCAAAATCTAAACTCAAATCCAAAATTCAGTATCAGACATATTTTAAAGTAACAGAAAACCCTACAAATGTCACTAATTTCCAGGAGTCACATAAGAAGGGCCTACCTAAGAAAAAGTTGCACCATAAATATTTATTTATTTAAAATTTTATATATCACCTATAACCTAGGTGGTTTACAAATCAAACACATAATAAAAAAACAAAACTTTAAAAAATCACAACATACCACATATCATAAACCAACTATAAAACTACAGGTACTGCTCTGCATTAATAAGATAAACACAGATTGCTCCTACATAAAAGCTTTAACAAGCAACTGCATTTTTAACTATTTCTTGACCTGAACCACATTGCTGCATAAGCGAAGTTGTCCAGCAATGGAGAAGGCAGATAAGCTCGATGTTCTAGTGTCCATTGTGGTGGGCACTAGAACATCAATACACCTACTGGAAAACTAAATAAGCCAGATTTAGTACAGATTGATCCTGAACAAGCATTCAATGCTGGCAGAATACCTGGTCTCTTCCACACACGCAGAATGCAGATAAACCCTCACCAAATATAGAATAAGTAACTACAGACTAAATATAGAAATATGTAAACAAAAATTAAACTGAAATCCCAAGCAGCCAGACTTTGCACACAATACACCAGAAAAACAGTAATGTGTTTCCTCATACTGTGCAAAATTTAAAGACAGCAGGTGTAAATTTCAAAACCTGACATTCCATATACTACATTACAAATTAAGGAGTCCATTTACTAAAGTGTGCAAATGGATTTAACACACACTAAATGCTAAGATGACCATTTCATACCTATGGGTTTCTTAGCATTTAGCACACGCTAATCAGTAGCACACCTTAGTAAAAGGACCCCTAAGCATTTTATACTATCCCAACCAGAAGAAGGTGGTTTAGGCCTTGGAAAGCTAACTGAAAAATGTATTCACTTAGTCCAATAGAAAATCATCACCTTATTTCCCACTTTGCACTGTTTGTAATATGCTAGTTTTTCAATTAAAAATAAAATCATTTTTCTACCTGTGTGGTCTGGTCATTTAATCTTTCTAATCGTTTTGATTCGAGTCTCTGGTTTCTGCTAATTCTCTTGCCAGGGTTTCCTTTTCCATTTGTAATTTTTCTCTCTCCTCCTGTCTTCTTCACTTCCTTCATTACGCCCATATCCAGCATTGATCTTTTCCTTTCAGTTTCTGCCATTTATTTTTCGGCCTCTCTGTCCAGATCTCATTATTACTAACCAGTCTTCAATTTCCTTCTTTTTACTGCATCCACCTACAAGTTTCCATCTCTTTCCCTCACCTCAGCCCTCCTGTTCCCCTTCCTCTTATTCCCCAGACTTTCACTTACTCTGTCCTCTCCTCCTTCCATCCTCTTTCCCCATATTCTACCTTGTGTTTTCCTCCATCCCCTCTTTCTCCCCCTATTCCATCCAGAGTCTTCTCCCTCTCTCCCTTCCATCGTGTTTCTCCTCCCTCCCTCCCTCTCTCTCCCCTTTCATCCAGCATCTCTGCTTTCTCCCTCCCCCTTCCTCATGTCTCTCACCTCCCTCTTCCATCTAGCATCTCCCATCTCTCTCTCTCTCATCCCCTTCCATTACTACTACTACTACTACTATTTAGCATTTTTATAGCGCTACAAGGCATACGCAGCGCTGCACAAACATAAAAGAAAGACAGTCCCTGCTCAAAGAGCTTACAATCTAATAGACAAAAAATAAAGTAAGCAAATCAAATCAAATTAATGTGTACAGGAAGGAGGAGAGGAGGGTAGGTGGAGGCGAGTGGTTACAAGTGGTTACGAGTCAAAAGCAATGTTAAAGAGGTGGGCTTTCAGTCTAGATTTAAAGGTGGCCAAGGATGGGGCAAGACGTAGGGCCTCAGGAAGTTTATTCCAGGTGTCGGGTGCAGCGAGACAGAAGGCGTGAAGTCTAGAGTTGGCAGTAGTGGAGAAGGGAACAGATAAGAAGGATTTATCTATGGAGCAGCGTGCACGGGAAGGGGTGTAGGGAAGGACGAGTGTGGAGAGATACTGGGGAGCAGCAGAGTGAGTACATTTATAGGTTAGTAGAAGAAGTTTGAACAGGATGCGAAAACGGATAGGGAGCCAGTGAAGCGACTTGAGGAGAGGGGTAGTATGAATAAAGCGACCCTGGCGGAAGACGAGACGGGCAGCAGAGTTTTGAACCGATTGGTGACTAAGTGGGAGGCCAGCAAGAAGCAGATTGCAGTAGTCTAAACGAGAGGTGACAAGGGTGTGGATGAGGGTTTTGGTAGAGTGCTTGGAAAGAAAGGGGCGGATTTTACGGATGTTGTAAAGAAAGGTCTTGGCGATCTGCTGGATATGAGCAGAGAAGGAGAGAGAAGAGTCAAAGATGACCCCAAGATTTCGAGCTGAGGAGACAGGGAGAATGAGAGAGCCATCAACAGAAATAGAAAACGGGGGGAGTGGGGAGGTGGGTTTGGGGGGAAAAATGAGAAGCTCGGTTTTGGTCATATTTAATTTCAGGTGGCGTTGAGACATCCAGACAGCAATGTCACACAAGCACGCTGAAACTTTGGTTTGGATGCAAGGTGAGATATCAGGGGTAGAAAGGTAGATTTTGGAGTCATCAGCATAGAGATGGTAGGAAAAGCCATGGGATGAGATTAATGAACCAAGGGAAGAAGTGTAGATAGAAAAGAGGAGGGGACCAAGAACAGAACCCTGAGGTACGCCAACAGGCAGAGGGATAGAAGTAGAAGAGGATCCACCAGAGTGAACACTGAAGGTGTGGAGGGAGAGGTAGGAAGAGAACCAGGAAAGGACAGAGCCCTGAAATCCAAGTGAGGACAGGGTATCGAGGAGTATGCTGTGATTGACAGTGTCAAAAGCAGCGGAAAGATCAAGAAGAATGAGGATGGAATAGAGACCTCTGGATTTAGCCAGTAATAGGTCATTGGAGACTTTAGTAAGCGCAGTTTCGGTTGAGTGGAGAGGGCGAAAACCAGATTGTAGTGGGTCAAGAATAGCATGTGAGGAGAGGAAATCAAGACAGCGGTGGTGAACAGCACGCTCAAGTAATTTGGAGAGAAAAGGAAGGAGGGAGATGAGTCGGTAATTAGAGGGACAAGTAGGGTCGAGTGAAGGCTTCTTAAGGAGAGGTGTGACCACAGCATGTTTAAAGGCAGCAGGGACAGTTGCAGTGGAAAGTGAGAGGTTGAGAATGTGACAGATAAAAGGAATAAGAGCAGGTGAGATGGCATTAAGAAGGTGGGTGGGAATGGGATCAGAGGAACAGGTGATACATTTTGAGGAAGAAAGGAGAAGTGTAGTTTCCTCTATAGTAACTTCAGGAAAGGAGGAAAAGGAATGAGGGGAAGGAGAGAGAGGGGAACGGACTAGTGGAGGGAGAGGTGGCGAGGTAGAGAATTCAAGGTTTATCTTTTGAACCTTGTCATGAAAGAATTCAGCAAGGGTCTGAGGAGATAATGAAGGGGGAGTTGGGGGAGGGGGCACCTTGAGGAGAGAGTTCAATGTGGTGAAGAGAAGTCGAGGGTTAGATCCAAGAGAGTTGGTCAGTTGGATATAATAATCCTGTTTGGCATGTAAAAGAGCAGATTGGAAGGAGGTCAGCATGAACTTAAAGTGTAAGAAATCAGCAAGGGCCCGAGATTTCCGCTAGAGGCATTCGGCGGAGCGGGTACAGCAACGTAGGTAGCGGATATTAGAAGTCAGCCAAGGTTTGAGTTTTGTACGCCTTATAGGGCGGGTCATCAAAGGTGCAAGAGTGTCTAAGGCAGAGGATAGAGTATTGTTGTAAGAAGAAACAGCCTCGTTGACAGATGTGGATGGTGCCACAGTAGAGAGGAGGTTTGAAACATGGGAGGATAGAGATGAAGGGTCAATACCGTGAAGATTCCTAGATAATTAGATAAGATAGGATGGGACTGGGAGTCCTAAGTGTAAAAGTTATAAGATGGTGATCAGAGAGGGGAAGATCAGAGGCAAGGAAACTAGAGGGTGAACAGTTGGAGGAGAAGATGAGATCAAGACAGTGACCATTTTGATGAGTGGGGGAGGTGGAGCATAGCTGGAGATTAAAGGAGGATGTTAAAGCGAGTAACTTGGAAATATAAGAGTTGGAAGGATCATTAGCAGGAATATTAAAGTCACCAAGGATGAGAGAGGGGGAGGAAGGATCATGGAAAAAGGCAAGCCAGGCGTCAAAGTCACTGAGAAAGGATGAAAGGGACTTATCAGGGGGACGATAAATGACCGCTATTCGAAGAGGCAGAGGAGAGAAAAGGCGGATAGAGTGGACTTCAAAGGAGGAAAAACAGTGAGATTGAGGTGGAAGAAGGGGTTGAAATCTGGAGGAGGGAGAGAGAAGTAGTCCAACACCGCCCCCTCGACCAGCAGGGCCAGGAATATGTGAAAAAAAGATAACCGCCATGGCAGAGGGCTGCGACTGAAGCAGAGTCATCAGGGCAGAGCCAGGTTTCTGTTATGGCGAGCAGGTGGAGGTGACGCCAGATAAAGAGGTCCTGGATATAGGGGAGTTTGTTACAGACAGATCAGGCATTCCATAGGGCACAAGAGAAGGGCAGAGAAGAGGAGGGGAGTAGAGGAATAGAGATGAGGTTAGAGAGGTCGCGGTGAGATCTGTAGAGTTGGGATAATAGTTGGTGAGGAGGGCCAGGATTGGGATTGATGTCACCGGCTGAGAGTAAGAGAAGGAGTAAGAGAGAGCGGAGGAGAGTAGGAGAGGTGTGGCCACGAAGGCGTCGAAGGCGAGAGGTATTTAGGTGGAATGGGGAAGGCAAAATGGAGGGAAGAAAGAGACGGAGATTAAAAGCCAAGAGGGAGGAAGAGGGTAGGAGAGAAGGTGAGGTGATGAAGTCGATGGATGGGCAGTGAGTTCCTGTAGCGGAGAGAGGTAGGGGGTGAGGGAAAAGATTAGGAAGGGACAGGGCTAGGAAGAGAATGTGAATAGGGCCATAAATGACTGAGGTACTTTAGCAACTGGGAAGAAGATTAGATGTAAAGAGAAAAATGCCCCACGCGCACACCTAGAGCGGAGGCCCTGAGTGGATCGGAGTGGACCTGGGTGTCACCCCGGAGAAGGCTGTAAGGATATGCAGATGAGCTGCAAGTCCTCCACAGCACCTGAAAGGCACCCTTCCATTCAGTGTCTCCTCTTCCCCCTTCCATCCACATATCTCCCCTTCCCCTTTCCATCCAGCATCTCTCCCCCTCCACAGCATCTCCTATCTCTCTCTCATTCCTTTCCATCCAATGTCTCCCTTTCTCCCTTCTATCCAGTGTCTCCCCTTTCCATCCAGTGTCTCCCCTTCCTCCTTCTGTCCAGTATTTCCCCCTCTGTCTCCCCCTTAACAGCATCTCCCATCTTTCTCTCATTCCTTTTCATTCAAGGTCTCCCCTTCCATCCAGCATGTCTCCTTTACAGCATTCCCTTCCATCCTATGTTTCCTCTTTCCCCCTTCCATCAAGACATGTCCCCCTCCCCAGCATCTCCCATCCCTCTCTCATTCCTTTCTATCCAGTCTTCCCTTCCCCCTTCCATTTAACCATTTCCTCCTCGCTCTCCCCCTTCGCAGCATCTCCCATCTCTCTCTCATCCTTTCTATCCAGTATCTCCCTTTCCCCTTTCCATCCAGTGTCTCCCCTTCCTCCTTCTGTCCAGTATTTCCCCCTCTCTCTCCCCCTTCACAACAGCTCCCATCTCTCTCATTCCTTTCCATCAAGTATCTCCCCTTGCATCTAGCATGTCCCCTTTGCAGCATCCCCTTCCATCCTGTGTCTTCTCTTTCCCCCATCCATCAAGACATATCCCCCACCCTCTTCGCAGCATCTCCCATCCCTCTCTCCTTCCTTTCTATCCAGTCTTCCTTTCCCACTTCCATCTAATCGTCTCCTCCTCGCTCTCCCCCTTCGCAGCATCTCCCATCTCTCTCTCATCCTTTCTATCCAGTGTCTCCTCTTCCCCTTTCCATCCAGTGTCTCCCCTTCGTCCTTCTGTCCAGTATTTCCCCCTCTCTCTCCCCCTTCACAACATCTCCCATCTCTCTCATTCCTTTCCATCCAGTGTCTCCCCTTGCATCCAGCATGCCCCCTTTGCAGCATCCCCTTCCATCCTGTGTCTTCTCTTTCCCCCTTCCATCAAGCCATCTCCCCCACCCTCTTCGCAGCATCTCCCATCCCTCTCTCCTTCCTTTCTATCCAGTCTTCCCTTCCCCCTTTCATCTAACCATCTCCTCCTCTCTCTCCCTCTTCAGAGCATCTCACATCCCTCTCTCTCATCCTTTTCTTCCAGTGTCTCCCCTTCCCTTCTTTCCATCCATTATCTCCCCTTCCATTCACTGTCTCCCCTCTCCATCTAGAATCTCCTCTCTTACTCCCCCTTCCCTGCTACAGCCGTATGATCTCTTCTCCCCTCCTCACCTTGCATTCATTCTCTCTAGCCCCCCTCCTGTGGGACATGGGTGGGGACATAGATGCCCAACCACTAGCTTCTCCTACTGGCCACTGCTAAGGTGGCCTGGAGGAACCGTGAGCTTCCATGCTCTGCCCTGCCTCGCACCCCACCAACCCCCCACCCCACCCCACCCCACCCTGCTGTAGCTGCAAAACAAAATGGAAATGTGCAGGTGGCCATAGTCCTGTGCGCCACTGCCAGCCTCCCTCCTCCCTCCCCCGCCTCATGATGTAAGTTCCTGTTTCCTGAGAGAGAGGAGGAGGGAAGCCGGCGGTTGTGCACTCAGGACTATGGCCCTCACATATCTTCATTTTACTTTGCAGCCACAGCGGGTGGAGAGAATGAACGAGAGGCAGGGCAGAGCACAAAAACTCATAGTTCCTCCAGGCCACCTATGTCCCTACCTTTGGCCAGGTAGGGGCAACTCACTAAGCTGTAGTGATCTAATACATGGTAATTGTTGTATCCAAGTCAGAGGGAACAGCGGTGGGGTGGTGGGGGGGGGGGGGGGAGATGCAAATTGCTAGCTTCACAGTTGGAAAAAGAATCACAAACCACAATTATTTACATACATAAATAACAGGAACTTTCCAGGTTGAAGGGTAAGCAATGTATGTACTGCCTAGATTGTTTAGGCCAGGGCTCGAGTTATCCCAGGCACCAGGTCACCATGGCACCTAGAAATTGCACACTGGCACCCTGGATTTAATATCCCTGAAAGATTTTTTTTTCTTTTTTCACAGTGCTGGCTCAAGCTACTTCTCTTGGCTCTGCACAGTGATCAGGCTCTCCATATACTTGAGCCACAGGGGATTAGAGAAGTCTCGTGGTTTCAAGTCTCGCGGGACTTGAAACCACGAGGCTTCACAAACCTCCTGCACCACACGGTTCAAGTATATGGAGAGCCTAATCGCTATGCAGAGTTGAGAGAAGCAGTTTGAGACAATAACTGGTGGTTGCTATAAGGCAGAGCCAGAGAGAAACAAGTAAAGGCTGTAGGGGAGGGGGCACAAGAAACACTGAGTGAAGGCTGGAGAGGGGCAGAAGAGACAGAGACTGAGTCAAAGCTATGGCCGGGGGGGGGGGGGGGGGGGGGGGGGGGGGGGGGCTAGTATGAGAGAAAGACAGACCAGGTGAAGACTGGGAAAGGTGGTACAAGAGAGAAACTGATGGGGACCCAGGCTAATATAGTGATACATGAAAGAAAGAGGGAATTGCTTCTTTGCTTTACCTATCTAGAGGGTGCTGTCACACAACTAACAGCATGCTTTGGGAAGGGAGACTATTGACCTTTGCAACTGATTAGCAGAGGTAGCTTAAGGAACTGATTTACTAACGTTTCTCTGAGGACAAGCAGGCTGGAGCTCACCACACGTGGGTCGTCGTCCGCGACGGCCCAGGAGCTCCGGAAAAATCAAAAAGTTCTAGAAGGTGCGCGACGGGCGCGGGAACAATGCACTGCGCATGTGCGAGTGACTTCCCGCCCGTGACACCCGCGTGCTTCCCTCAGTTTCCTTTTCTCCGTGTTCTCTGCGTGTTTTTTTGGCCCAGGAGGTAGGTTTGCTCCGTTTTTCTTTTTGTGCTTTGTTAAAAAAAAAAAAAATTTTTTCCTTTATTTTCTAGTTTTTCGCTTTTAAGTTTTCTTTTGTTTTCGTTCGCGACCGCTTAGGTCGCTCGGCGAATTCTTTTTTCGTGCCTTTCGATTGGCACCATCGAGCCCTTTGATTTTTTGGCCGCTATTTTTCCTCCGATGTCATCGAGGACTCCCAGCGGCTTCAAACGCTGTTCCCGCTGCAATCGGACCATCTCGTCGACCGATCCTCACGCTTGGTGTATTCAGTGCCTGGGTCCTGATCATTTACCAGCTGCTTGTAAGTTGTGTAAATTGATGAAAAAACGGACCCAGGTGTCTCGAGAAGCTCGGCGTGAGAGACTTTTTTCGGATCGGTCCAAACCTTCGACGTCAGCATCGGCATCGGTACTGAGGTCGACGGCACCGGCATCAGCGTCGAGGGAAGCAGCATCAAGAGTCCAGGTAATGGCTGCTGATAGGCCTGTTACCGCTGGGAGCAGCGAGGTATCGAGCGGGTCTCCACCTGTCTCGAGGCCTGCTGCTATGCAGGTCCCCCGGAACCGCTCTGAGTAGGACCCGGCTCCGGAGGCGCGAGGATTCCGCGTCCTCTTCATCTGTACCGAGAAGTGTCAATGACGGGCGTCGAGCGAAGGCTAAGAAGCGCCGTCATCGGTCTCCTTCCCGTTACGGTACCGGGAGCTCCGGGGAGCCGAGGGAGTCGGCACCCGAGAAGCGTCGGCACCGGGAGGATCGCTCACCCTCCATTCAGGAGGTGCCGATGCGTCGGCCGTCTGGCAGCCAGGTACCGGCTCTCGAACCCCTGCAGACTCTAGCACCGGCTCCTGCACCGGCCCCACCGCTTGTTCCGATGGCAGCCCTCGATGAGTGTCTCCGGGCCATACTTTCAAGCCTTCTGGAAGGGATGATGCGTCCATCGGCATCGGTACCACAGGTGCTTGCGCCTTCGGTACCCACTGTTGAGACTGCGTCTGGTCCATCTCCTGTGTGGACGTCTCCGCCCTAGGTACCGCGTGCGGTGCCTGAGTCGGCTGACACCCGGGTGGACTCTCCCTCGACGTCGGTGGAGGAAGCTTCACCGGAGTCCAGGCATCGGTCCACTTCTCGCCCCCCCCCCCCCCCCCCCCCACGAGGACATCGGGCCTCGAAGTCGAGACATTATTGGGTTTGGGCTGCTCTTCGGGAGCTATTGTCCGACACCGAGCAGGAGCACTCATGGAGTGAAGAGGAAGACCCCAGGTATTTTTCGGAGGAAGATTCTCAGGGGCTTCCGTCTGATCCCACTCCTCCTATTGAGGTTAGACAATCTCCACCGGAG
Source organism: Microcaecilia unicolor (assembly GCF_901765095.1). Classification (NCBI taxonomy): domain Eukaryota; kingdom Metazoa; phylum Chordata; class Amphibia; order Gymnophiona; family Siphonopidae; genus Microcaecilia; species Microcaecilia unicolor. Next base: position 250,680,388 of record NC_044032.1, on the reverse strand, counting down.
AGTCTCTCCTTTTCATCTTTTGTGCGGGAGATGTCTCGGGACATTCCTTTTCCCATGGAGGCTGTGGATGAGCCCAGGGCCGAGATGTTCGAGGTCCTAGACTATCCTTCTCCACCAAAAGAGGTTGCAACGGCCCCTCTGCACAATACACTCCGGGAAGTGATGTTGCGGAACTGGTCTTGTCCTCTCTCTAATCCAGTGGTCAGCAAGAAGTCCGAATCCCAGTACAGAGTCCATGGTGAATCTGTGATGGTGAAGGCCCAGCTTCCTCACAATTCCATGGTGGTGGACTGCTCTCAGAAGATCCAGGAGTACTAGAGACTATGCCTCTGCGCCCCCAGGCAGAGAGTCTAGAACCTTGGATTCTTTTGGGAGGCGTACGTATCAGGCCGGAATTCTCGCGGCCAAAATCCAGACATACCAGCTGTACACCAGCATCCACTTACGGAACTTGATAAAGCAACTGTCCAGCTTGGTTGAAGCTCTTCCCCCTGAGCTTGCTGAGCCTTTTCACCAGGTGGTCAGGCAGCAGAAGGCGTGCAGAACATTCCTGGCCAGGGGAGCTTTTGATTCTTTTGATGCTGCATCCCGGGCGGCTGCTCAGGGTATCGTGATGCGCAGACTCTCATGGCTGCGTGTTTCGGACCTGGATCAGAAGACCCAGCACCGTATGGCGGATGTTCCTTGCCGGGGGGACAATCTTTTTGGAGAGAAGGTTGAGGACATGGTTGATTCCCTCAAAAAGCATCATGATGCTATGGATTCTCTCGCCCACCGGACGCCTTCTGCTACTACCTCCTCATCTAGGAGGTTTTTTGGAGGAAGACAGAGTGCTCCCTACTCCTCTAGTAGGCGTAGGTACACTCCTGCTTCTCGGCAGCCAGTTCAGGCTCGGCCCCAGCATGCTCGCTCTCCTCAGCGGCGTGCGCCTCAGGCCCCTCCGGCTCCCCAGCAAAAGGAAGGGACGGGCTTTTGACTGGCTCCGGAGCAGCATAGCCGACATCAAAGTGTCTGTGCCGGACGATCTTCCTGTCGGGGGGAGGCTTACATTTTTTCACCAAAGGTGGCCTCTTGTAACCTCCGACAGGTGGGTTTTGCAAATAGTCCGGTCCGGATACGCCCTCAATCTGGAATCCTTGCCTCCAAATTGTCCACCGGGAGTTCAATCCTTCAGCTCCCATCACAAGCAAGTACTTGCAGAGGAACTCTCCGCCTTTCTCAGCGCCAATGGGGTCGAGCCCGTTCCACAAGGGCAGGAAGGGCTGGGATTCTATTCCAGGAACTTTCTTGTGGAAAAGAAAACAGGGGGGATGCGTCCCATCCTGGACCTAAGGGGCCTGAACAAATATCTGGTTCACGAAAAGTTCAGGATGCTTTCCCTGGGCACCCTTCTTCCCATGATTCAGGAAAACGATTGTCTATGCTCTCTGGACTTAAAGGATGCCTATACTCACATCTCGGTGCTCCCAAGTCACAGGCAGTACCTTCGATTTCGTCTGGGAACTCAGCACTTTCAGTATTGCGTACTGCCCTTTGGTCTCGCCTCTGCGCCCAGAGTGTTCACAAAATATTTGGCAGTGGTCGCAGCATCGCTACGCAAACTGGGAGTACATGTGTTCCCTTATCTCGACGATTGGCTGGTGAAGAACACCTCGGAGGCAGGAGCTCTGAAATCTATGCGGATTACTATCCAGCTGCTTGAGCTACTGGGGTTTGTAATCAATTATCCCAAGTCCCATCTAATTCCTGTTCAAAAATTGGACTTCATAGGAGCTCTGTTGAACACACAGACGTCTCGAGCCTACTTACCCCAGGCCAGAGCAGACAACCTTCTGTCCCTCGTCTCCTTGACTCGAGCGTCTCAACAGATCACAGCTCGGCAGATGTTGAGACTTCTCGGTCATATGGCCTCCACAGTCCATGTGACTCCCATGGCACGTCTACACATGAGATCAGCTCAATGGACCCTAGCTTCCCAGTGGTGTCAGGCTACGGGGGATCTGGAGGGTGTCATCCATCTCTCCACCAAATTTCGAAATTCCCTTCATTGGTGGACCATTCGATCCAATCTGGTCTTGGGACGCCCATTTCAAATTCCTGAGCCAGAAAAAGTGCTGATGACGGATGCATCCCTTCTGGGGTGGGGGGCTCATGTGGATGGGCTCCACACTCAAGGAGTTTGGTCCGTCCAGGAGACACATCTTCAGATCAACCTCTTGGAATTACGAGCGATCTGGAATGCACTAAAGGCTTTCAGAGACCGGCTGTCCAATCACATTGTTCTAATTCAGACAGACAATCAGGGTGCCATGTATTACACGAACAAGCAGGGGGGCACCGGATCATGCCCTCTGTGTCAGGAAGCCGTCAGGATGTGGCTTTGGGCTCATCAGCATGGAATGATTCTCCAGGCCACATATCTGGCAGGTGTAAACAACAGTCTGGCCGACAGATTGAGCAGGATAATGCAACCTCACGAGTGGTCCCTGAACATGGACATTGTCCACAAGATCTTCCGAGCGTGGGGCACCCCCTCGGTGGATCTTTTTGCCACTCAATACAATCACAAAGTTCCTCAGTTCTGTTCCAGACTTCAGGCTCACGACAGACTAGCGTCAGATGCTTTTCTCCTACATTGGGGGACAGGCCTTCTGTATGCGTATCCTCCCATACCTCTAGTAGGGAAGACTTTGCTGAAACTCCAGCAAGACCGAGGAACCATGATCCTGATAGCACCCTACTGGCCTCGTCAGATTTGGTTCCCTCTTCTTCTGGACTTGTCTTCAGAAGAACCGTGGAGATTGGAGTGTTTTCCGACCCTCATCACTCAGAATCAGGGGTCACTTCTGCATCCCAACCTCCGGTCTCTGGCTCTCACGGCCTGGATGTTGGGAGCTTAGAAGTTGCCTCCTTGGGTCTCTCCGAGGGTGTCTCCCGGGTCCTGCTTGCTTCCAGGAAAGATTCCATGAAAAGGAGTTACGGTTTTAAATGGAGGAGGTTTGCCGTCTGGTGTGACAGCAGGGCCCTAGATCCTTTTTCTTGTCCTACACGGACCCTGCTTGAATGCCTTCTACACTTGTCAGAGTCTGGTCTTAAGACCAACTCCGAAAGAATTCACCTTAGTGCGATTAGTGCTTTCCATCAACGTGTAGAAGGTCAGCCTATCTCTGGACAGCCTTTAGTTGTTCGATTCATGAGAGGTTTGCTTTTGTCAAAGTCCCCAGTCAAACCTCCCCCAGTGTCATGGGATCTCATCGTCGTTCTCACCCAGCTGATGAAAGCTCCTTTTGATCCACTACACTCCTGTCATCTGAAGTACTTGATCTGGAAGGTCGTTTTCTTGGTGGCTGTTACTTCAGCTCACAGGGTCAGTGAGCTTCAGGCCTTGGTAGTTCAAGCTCCTTATCTCAAGTTTCATCACAACAGAGTAGTCCTCTGCACACACCCTAAGTTTCTGCAAAAGGTGGTGTTGGAGTTCCAGTCAATTGTCTTGCCAACATTTTTTCCCCAACCACATTCCCGCCCTGGTGAGGACAAGTTGCATACCTTGGACTGTAAGAGAGCATTGGCCTTTTACGTGGAGCGGACAAAGCCCTATCGACAGTCCGCCCAGTTGTTTGTTTCTTTTGATCCCAACAGGATGGGGGTTGCCATCGGAAAATGCACCATCTCAAATTGGCTAGCGGATTGCACTTCCTTCACTTATGCCCAAGCTGGGCTGACTTTGGAGGGTCATCTCACAGCTCATAATGTCAGGGCCATGGCTGCATCAGTGGCCCACTTGAAGTTAGCCTCCATTGAAGAGATTTGCAAAGCTGCGACGTGGTCATCAGTCCACACATTCACATCTCACTACTGCCTTCAGCAGGATACCTGACGCAACAGTCAGTTTGGGCAGTCGGTGCTTCAGAATCTGTTTGGGGTTTAGAATCCAACTCCACCAGCCTAGGCCCATTTCTGTTCTGTTCCAGGCTGCACTCTCACTTAGAGTGTTTGTTTTTAGGTCAATCTCAGTTATGTCCTCGCCGTTGTGAGGCCCAATTGACCAAAGTTTGTTGTTTTGAGTGAGCCTGGGTGCTAGGGATACCCCACGTGTGGTGAGCTCCAGCCTGCTTGTCCTCGGAGAAAGTGAAGATACATACCTGTAGCAGGTGTTCTCCGAGGACAGCAGGCTGGACATCACCACAACCCTCCCTCCTCCCCTTTGGAGTTGTAGTTTTTTCTTGTTTGCTTGTTATCTGAGGGAAGCGCGCGGGCGTCGCGGGCGTCGCGGGCGGGAAGTCACTCGTGCATGCACAGTGCGTTGTCCCTGCGCCTGTCGCACACCTTCTAGAACTTTTTGATTTTTCCGGAGCTCCTGGGCCGTCGCGGACGACGACCCACGTGTGGTGATGTCCAGCCTGCTGTCCTCGGAGAACACCTGCTACAGGTATGTATCTTCACTTTCTTTGCCCACAGGCACAAAATTCGAAGAAAAAAAAAACTAGTAAGTTAATTTCTAAAATAGCTACTGCTAATTAGGGAAGTGAGTCCGCTCCCTCCCCCTCAAAAAAAAACTTCACTGGGTACCATGTTGGATTGGTAGGGAAGGAGAAGCAGAAAGGTCTTAGATGCTGGTTCCTAAGTTTTTGGACTGGATCCTAGATTTAATGAAAATTTGTTGAGACCTGGTTTAGACATTTTGGAAAGCATATATGGTAGTACGGAACACTATCTGCTTCAAGACAACCATGCAGAGGCCTGGGGACAAGCTCTCCCAACGTGTAGCCTGACTGTAACGTGTCCTGCTTGAAGTTATGAGAAAAGGTGCTGTCTTAGAGCAGGACATGGACAGGATTCAACTTGAGCAGATTCTCAGATGCGCCCTATACTCAGATATTATGTCTAAACAATCTAGGCAGTAGCTTCAGGTTTACATCAAGTGCAGGTGCCTACAAACTTTGTACTACACTTTTTTTTTCTCTCCCACAGTGCATTTCCAGTCTCCCTCTACACAGAACAGGTAGAATAATGCTCCTTTGTGGGTATTCCTGAGGCTAGGGATAACCTGGTAGGATTCCCCTTCAAACAGGCTCCATTGACACCTGAATAATTGGTGCCTTCACCTGGGTGTTAGTGGGTGGGATTTCTATCTCTTCTCCCCAAAAATGTTTTGTTTTTAAAGCTGTAAACAAGGCTGGTTAAAAGTATTTACAATTGTATTCCATGCATACAACTTATCTAACAGTGCTAATACTGACAATATGAAACTCTATGAAGCATACCTATTATACACCTACACCATACCTGATCAGTGGGATCAGTGCCCTTAACATAATGCTGCTGCATTGGGTCAGTAATGCCTCTGAGGGGCAACTACCCCATTCAGTTTCTTACCTACAGTGATGCTATCAACAGCATATTCACAGAGCGGCCCGTAGAATTCATCAGGACAGATACACTTGGTCGAATCAAAATAACCTCCATTCTGACACCCTGCAAATGAAAATGACCTTCTGTAAGATATTTAATTCAGCATGATCAAGAAGCTTTTGAGTGAATTGGTATGTGATCAAGTTCCTTCCTTTCCTACAATGTGATTATAGTACCAATTCTTCCATTTCTTGTTATGACCTTGAGCAGAAAGCGCTACTACTAATGATTTCTATAGTGCTACAAGATGTACACAGTTCTGTACATAAACACGCAAGAGACAGTACCTGCTCAATAGGCGCTGTGGGACAAATGCATGCTTTTAAATTTCACCCTTAAAGTTAAAAAAAAAAAAGTCTGAACACCTTCTGAACAAGTTTTTGCTTTTGCATAGTGTATAGGGTGGGGTGGAGGGAAGATGGAGGGGGTTAATTTATAAACAATTGAGCATATAGGCACCTATAAAATTGGTCATGGGGTATATACACATAAAAGATGATGCTCAGGAAATGCACTACCTACTTTTATGTGAAATGGGGGGGGGGGGGTAAGTTAATTATAAGATGCTTATAGGAAAAGTCCAGAAATCTCCTAATTCACCCTATTTTATAGAGGCAACATAGACAATATCCAATCATTCATCTCCCTTCCATACCCAAGATAACTCTGGCACACCCAGATTACTCTTTGGAACCACAGGCCTGGTGAACACCAGATTAGCTACTAATGAATCTCCAGTGATCTACAAGGTCCACTGTGAACAGCATCTAGACATTTTAGGAATAATTGAAACCTGGCTAGATGCAACCAGAGGATTAACACTATATAAGTCTGAACTATGCCCAATAGGTTAGAACATCCTACATCAACTAAAACCAGAGATATGAGGTGGACCCCAGAAAAAGGAGGACAGATTGAGCCAGTCTGGGTTTAACTTCTATTGCTTTCAATGGAAGCAAAACCCAGACTGGATCAATGTGTCCTCTTTTTTCTGAAGCCATATGGCAACCCTAGGTGGAGAGGTAACTGTCCTGACTTGGGATACAATCAATGCACAGAATCACCATCCCTTTTAATCCTGCTAGAAGAAGAGAAATCAATCTGGCTGCTCATGGTATGACAACAACCACCTCATAATAATGCATCATCTAAGCAAGAACTCGTCGGATCTCTAGGTTAGTGATCATGGGTGAGTTTAATCTGCATATCGAAACCACAGATACTACCACAGCTGTCTTCCTGGTCACGATGACAACCCTAGGATTCACACAGGTGATCAAATTCTACAACCCAGGAATAGGGTCACATAAGAACATAAGTGTTGCCATAATGAGACAGACCAAAGATCTATCAAGCCCAGCATCCTGTGTCCAATAGTGGTCAATCCAGGTTACATGTACCTGGCAAGATCCCAAAACAGTACAATACATTTATGCTACTTATCCTAGAAATAAGCAGTGGATTTTCCCCATCTTAATAATGACATATGGACTTTTCGTTTAGGAAGTTATCCAAATCTTTTTTAAACCCCGCTAAGCTAACTGGTATTCTACAAGGGGGCTGAGATTCCAGAAGACCAGGACAGCAATGTTGAGATAATACTTCTATTATAGACAGACTAATTTCTAATCTACTTGAAGTGGATGATGGCTTTCAGAGATTGGAAACAGATCAGAGACAAGAAAATTCTGACTGCTGAGAATTTCCTAGAGGCCTTATATTATTCCCATATGGAGAAAAAGTTAACTATAGAGTCCGAGCAGGTTGATTTTGGAATATACACATAGCTAAGACCCTAGAGAAAAATGCACCAGCAGTCAACACTTTCTCTGTGTATGCAAAGTGTGGAGTCTCGGTTTTCAATAAGTAGATTGGTCTGAAATGTATCAAAATCTGCTCCACAATGTTTTGGGTACATAACTGGCAAAAATTAGCCTTAAAGGTGAAAATGGAAGATAAAGATTTACTACATGCCTTAAAGGAATTTTTTTTTTTTTAATTTTGGAAGAAGATGTAATTGAGCAACTGTCACAGTTCGAGATGAGTGAGCCCTTGGGCCGTCATTGGGTTCCCAACCCGGGAGTCAGAAGGTCCCAATAGAAGGCAGATGAGTCACCACCTGGTGGAAGGCCCCCAAGGTGGGCCCTGAAAGGAGTCTGGATCACTGGGACTGGAACAGCGGCGCTGGAGATTGGATTACTGGAGCTGTATACTGTAACATGGGAACTTGAATAGTGGAGCTGGAGACTGTAAAACAGGAACAGTGGAACTGAGGACTGGAGCACTGGAACATGAACAGCAGAGCTAAGGACTGGAGCACTGGAACAGGAACAGTGGAGCTGAGGACTGGAACACTGGAACAGGAACAGTGGAGCTGAGGACTAGAGCTTGGCAGGAGCCAGGAGGCAAGGCAGGACTGGTTTGGCGGGAACCAGGAGGTAAGACAGGATTGAAGCTTGTCAGGAACCGGGGGAAAGGCAGAATGGACGTTGGCGGGAAACAGGAGGTAAGGCAAAACTGAAGCTTGGAAGGAACCAGGAGGAACAGGATTGAAGCTTGGCAGGAACCAGGAGACAAGAGGCAGGGTTGAAACTGGGCAGGAACAAGGAGACAAGACAGGACTGAAGTTTGGCGGGACCCAGGAGTCAAGGCAAGACTAAAGCTGGGCAGGAACCAGGAGACAAGGCAGGACTGAAGCTTGGCAGGAACCAAGGCAGTGAAGACCTGTTGTGAAGGCAAGGCGGAAGGGAAGTTCAAGAGCTGAAATACCCCATCACAGGAGAGTGCCACCCTCTACTTCATCTGCCTGCCCTTTTAAAAGAAAAGCTTCGGCACACATGTGTACCTAAGGACACTGGCACCGAGGCACCAGAAATAGGAGTCAAAGTGAGACAGAACACGACATCCCAAGGTGAGTCAGGGGGTTAGGGCATGGCCATGGCCGTGACACCAACAATAGATGTCTCATATAGAGGGGCATTTTCGATATGACCTCTAAGTCTGAATTTGGACGTTTTGCAAAAATGTCCAAAATCTGAATAGGAAAGAAGGTCATTTTCAAAAAAGAAAAACGTCTATCATTTTTTTCCCTGAAAATACTGTTTTGAAAAAGGTTTAGTGATTTGGATGTTTTGTTTTCTGGTCCATTAAAAAAAAAAAAAAAGTCCAAGTGCAAGACACACAAAATCAAGCCATTGGGATGTAGGAGGAGCCAGCATTTTTAGACTGATCCCGCCAGACATCCTAGGAAAGCAATAGGACACCCTAGGGGGCACTGCAGTGGATTTCATAAAATGGTTCCAGGTACACATCTCACCATTGCTCCCTTATCTTGTCTGCTGAGCTCCCCAAGTCTCAACCAAAACCCACTACCCCCAACTGTACACCACTACCATAGCCCTTACAGGTGAAGGGGGCACCTACTGTATATGTGGGTACAGTGGGTTTCTGATGAGTTTTGGAGGGTTCACAGTTCCCTCCAGAAATGTAACAGGTAGAGGGAGGTATGGGCCTGGGTCCACCTGTCTGCAGTGCACTGCACCAACCACTAGACTACTCCAGGGACCTGCATACTGTTCTAATGAACCTGAGTATAACATCTGAGGCTGGCATAGAGGCTGGCAAGTAATGTTTTAAATCACATTTTTGGGGGGAGGGAAGGGGGTTAGTGACCACTGGGGAAGTAAGGAGAGGTCATCCCCTGATTCTCTCTAGTGGTCATCTGGTCGTTTAGGTCACCTTTTTGTGCCTTATTCGTTATGCAAACAGGTCTAGCTCAAAACATCTTAGTTTTAGTCCTGGACGATTTTGTTTTGTTCCATTATGACTGAAAAACCTCCAAGTGTTAGGAACACCCAGATCCCGCCCTTAACACATCCCTGATATGCCCCATTGTGAATTGAACACACTTCTGAAGGCGTTCCTAGAAAAACATCTAATTTGGACTTTTTTTGTGAGAAAAATGTCCAAATGCAGATTTATGCCACTTTTTGGACATTTTTCTCCTTTGAAAATGAGCTCCTTAGTGGATCAAGGTATATGCAAAAATTTGGTTGCTTAGCTCTAACATTTTTCACATCTGTTGTTCGTGCTATGGTTATTATATCTCTTGATTAGACTGTATGTTGGCCTACTTGATAAATTAATAAGGAGATTACAGGTTGCCCAAAATATGGTAGCCAGATATTTAATAGGCCATAGAAAAAGGAAGAGTGTTGTACCATTACTAAGGGATCTTTTTAGTAAGCTGCAGTAAAAGTGGCCTTAGCACAGCCTTATTTCGGTTTTCCCCCCACATGCTAAGATCATTTTTACCACAGCCGTAAAAATGACTTTTAAAAATGTTGTTTTTATTAATGCGCTAACCAGTTAACATGTGCTAATGAAGCTACACTGACTGGTTAGCGTAGGAATGCCCACTCTCCACACCCCAGACACGTCCCTCCAAAAGAATTTATATTTTAGCGTGCAATTAGCACACGCAGATTTGGCAGTTATTGCAGGATGCCTGACTGCATCCTACAGTGTGGCATGTTAAGCTGTGCTAAGTGTGCATTAGTGCCTAATGCAGCTTAGTAAAAGGACCCCTAAGGGATTTACACTGGCTATCAATTAGGAAAAGTGGTATTTTTAAATTAGTAGCAATATCTTTTAAAATATTGAAAAATCAGACACCTAAAGAGTTAAGGGGCCGTGTAATTAAACAGTGCTAAACAGTGGCCAGCAGTATCCCCAGCCTGGGTCTTTCCAGCGCACTGAGGCCACTTTTAGCATGGCAGTAAAATGGCCTCATATCCCCTAATAATGACCATGTACTAATTTCCCCATTAGCCCATGGTCATTAGCACATGAACCTATGCATAGGACTCCACTGAATTGGCTAACATCACAGGCCCTACCACCTTCCGAGAAAGACCACAATCATCAAAAAAAACTCCTATAAGGAGAAAAAATATTGTGGCCAAAAAATGGAACATTTGGATTGTAATGAAAAACTTTTTTGTTTTAGTGTTTTTCTCCTGATGAAGTAGTGAAACAGTTGGGTCCCTTGCTGTCGAGAAAATAAGAGACATTGCAAGTGTGGAATTATTTAACCCACAAAAGATGTTTTGAAATCCAGTTGGACGACAGAACAGAATCCACCACTGGAATATAAATTTTGTTTATCTATACACTGGTGTCTGCAATAAAGGGAAAATATGACTCAGAATCATTCAGATTAGTTTCAAGACAACATTTGCTGGTCATATTGTGATTAGTGACGTTTTACAACAAGTACTAGATGTTGAGAATTAAGAACTGTGTAGTTATTTAATCTTGCTCCGTTAGCAGTCAGTTAAAGTGTATAGTTTAGTGAGTGGTCTGCTGTGTTTTTCACAGTTCCATCACTAATCATAGATGTTTGGTGGGGGTGTTTTGATCAAAATTTGATAATTGATACATGATTCACGTTCCGTTTTTTCGCCACAATATTTTTTCTCCTTATAGGAGTTTTTTTGATGATTGTGGTCTTTTTCGGAAGGTGGTAGGGCCTGTGATGTTAGCCAATTCAGAGGAGTCCTATGCATAGGTTCCCTGGGCATCTGAGGCTGGTTTTTCAATTATATTTCAATTATTTTTTTATCATAATCCTACACCAGCATCGTTTATGAAAAAGGAGTGGCGGTAATAGTTTCTTTAGATACTTTTTCTCTCCTTGCAGTTGTTTAGATATTGAGATTTCATTAGCACATGAGCCATTATCACCATCTATTTTGTATAAGGGCTCACGTGCTAACCACATGCTAATCGATTAGTGCACAGCGATGTAGCCAAACTAACCAAATAAGGCCCTGTTTACCAAGGCCTTGTTTTTAGCGCGTACTAATGATTAACAGGTGCTAAACGCTAAGTCACCCATAGGAATATATGGGCGACTATCCAGCTCGTTTTCGAAAGTGAAGGGTGCCCATCTTCCGACACATCAGGAGATGGGCGCGCCGCTCTTCTCTCAGGTGCGTCCAAATCGGCATAATCGAAAGCTGATTTTGGCTGCCCTCAACTGCAGTCTGTCACAGGAGCGGCAAAAGTTTAAGGGGGCGTGTCGGAGGCATAACAAAGGTGGGACTGGGGCGTGGTTAACACATTTATTTTATTTATTACATTTGTATCCCGCACTTTCCCGCTCATCGCAGGCTCAATGCGGCTTACATAGTAACAAGAGAATACAATCTGTAGTATCTGAATCAACAAAGGAGGTATGTGGTAGGACAAATGAACAAGGGTAAATGGGATAAAAGAGGTATGAGAGAAAGGATAGGGTTATGTAAGGAAGTGGAGCGATGAAGAAGAGGTAGGGGAAGAGCATGGATGGTAAGAAGATTGGTAGCCGCAGGGGAAAGCAATGCGGCAGATGCTGTGTCTGTTCCTCCAGGTTCTTCCCAGCCTCCAAGGGGGCCCGGCGCTGGAGTTCTGTCTCCTGCTCCTGTCGAGACACAATCTCCCAGGTCCCGTCAGGAGCAGGAGAGAGAGACCCGGCACCAGGCCCCCCTTGGAAGCCCGGGCTCAAGGAATTTTACCCCCCCCCCCCCCCCCGCTCCCCCTCTCGGCAGCCCTGCCTGAAAAGCACTCAGCAGTAGTGCTTTTTAACCTGCAGCAAACACGCATTAGTGCTTAGCAGAGCTTAGTAAAAGGACCCCTGTGAGAGTGATTATATCAGTATGTTCCTAAGCAAATTTTAAGATCAATGAAAAATGACTGATTATGAAGTGATGAAAAAAAGATTTAGTGAAGAAACGCTTGTAGAGTAATAGTGGTAGAATAGCATTTCCCAGAATCTACAGGCAGCCTTTCCCAGAATCTACAGGCAGTCTCACCCAGTGCCTTTTCAGTTAATCAGGAGCAAACAAATTGACCTCTCCTTACCCAAACATATGGGACTCTTGTAACCTGATAACAGAAGAGGGCCTTGATAAAATCCCAAGAAGTCATCGACCAACCAACTGCTCCAGGTAAGCAAGGGACACATAGAAGGGTCACAGAAAAAAATCACAAATTCCTCCCTTTCGAATGAGCAACTAGGATTGTCAACTGGCTCCAGATTCACTCAACAGAGTTGATCCAGTCCTGGGTTTATCCCCATTGCAGGCAGGGACTTGTAGTCTTGCCTTTCTTAGGGGATCCATTTTGGAAACCAGAACAAGTTCCTGCATGCAGTGAGGTAAAACCTGTAAGGGATCAACCTAATGGGGAACTGTTGGACTCACGTTTCCAGTGGTGAATCGTCTATTAGTCTCTACTTTTGCCTTCTGTCTCTGTCCTTTGCTAAAGGACCAGGACAAGCTCAAAAGTTACCAGCTAGGATTTAACATCCCATTTCTAGGAAAACGCTCACTGACTTACTAGAAGAGAGAAACTAGCTTGATCCTTGTCAATCTGGATTCAGACCTGTTTATGGAATGGAAATGGTCCTCATAATCTTGCTAAATAATCTTCACAGAAACTGTGATAGGGGATTTCCCTTGGTGTCAGTACTGCTGGAGTTTTCAGCAGCCTTTGACACTTTGGACCACAATATCATGCTAGCACAGAGAACAGAAACAGGTATCAGGGGCACAGTACCTGGTTCAGATCCTCTCTATCAGATAGCAACAGTTCATACTGTTCAGCAGCACCTCATTGCTGCCTTGGGAACTGACCATACAGTCGCTTATTTTGTGCAATGTTGACCTCAAGCTATTTACACCCACTGGTGTAAATACCAACGCCTAAATTATGTGCAGAACAGATGTATTCTGTAACCTTGCGCAGTTTTTTTAAAATGCCCGACACGCCCATTTCCCCGCCCCCTAGCAACGCCCCTTTTGGGATGCACACATTAGAATTTAGGCGCAGTGCATTACAGAATATGCATGGAGGGGCATAATCGAATGGGGCGCCCAAGTTTTCCTGGAGCCGTCCTCGCAGGAAGGCTCTGTGAAGGGGCAGGGCAACCCATATTATCAAAACAAGATGGGCATCTATCTTTCCTTTCGATAATACAATCATGCGCAATTCAGCAAATTTAGGTCGACCTTAGAGATGGTCGTCCCTAGAGATGGTCGTCCCCAGGACTTGGTCGTTTCTGATTTTTGGGGATAATGGAAAGCGAGGACGCCCATCTCAGAAATGACCAAATCCAAGCCATTTGGTCATGGAAGGAGCCAGCATTCGTAGTGCACTGGTCTCCCTGACATGCCAGGACACCAACAGGGCATCTTAGGGGGCAATGCAGTGGACTTCACAAATTGCTCCCAAATACATAGCTCCCTTACCTTCAGCCAAATGCACTAACTGAATGGAAAAAGCCCTTCCCTTACCGATCCCTTAGCGATTCGGAAAGGAACAGGCATGCATGAAGGAAATTGCATGCAAATGAGCTGCTCGCTGTTAGCTCATTTGCACATGATTTCCTTCCTAAGCTGCGTATATAATAGCCGTCTACCACCTTAAATAAATTGCCGATTACAACCTTAGAAAAGCACAAGTCCAGGTGAAAGTGTCCATGAATGTCTTTTTTTTTTTGTTTTAGTGTATGGGTGAAGGATGTCCTTTGCTATGCCTCTGTCCCTGCAACAGGCAATTGAAGACATCCATTTTCGACGTTTCTGTGAAAAGGACATCCATCGAACACCTCCTTTATTTAAATTTGGATCATAAATAGCAGCAGTTGGATTTGAACCAGCCACCTCTGGACTGCAAGACCACTGCATTAACCACTAGGCCACTCCTTCACTCCATTTCTCTCCACTCCCTTGAAATGTTTGAAAGAAGGACGTCCATACCTTCGCTATGCCTCCCCAGGGAACCTGCATACTGCTGCAATGGACCCGATTATGACATTTGAGGCTGGCAAAAAAAATTTTAAAGTTGTTTTTTCAGGGTGGGAGGGGGTTAGTGACCACTGGAGAAGTAAGGGGAGGTCATCCCCGATTCCCTCCAGTGCTCATCTGATCAGATCGGGCACCTTTTTGAGGCTTGGTCGTAACAAAAAAAGGACCAAGTAAAGTCGCCCAAGTGCTCGTCAGGGATGCCCTTCTTTTTTCCATTATCGCTCGAGGATGCCCATCTTTAGGTATGCCCCAGTCCCACCTTCGCTACGCATCCAACACGCCCCCGGGAACTTTGGTCATCCCCACGACGGGAAGCAGTTGGGGACGCCCAGAATCAGCTTTCAATTATGCCGATTTGGGCGACCTTAAGAGAAGGATGCCCATCTCCCGATTTGTGTCGAAAGGTGGGCGCCCTTCTCTTTCGAAAATAAGACTGTTAGTGATTTATGCGCGTAAATTCTAATTATTGCCAATTAATGCTGATAAAGCGAAGATACTGACCTGTAGCAGGTATTCTCCGAGGACAGCAGGCTGAATATTCTCACAATTGGGTCAACGTCCATGGCGACCCTGGTATCGGCATTTTGCCAGGAAAATAAAAGGTTTTGCCAGAACGTTTTGGTGCGTGAACCAGGCACACTGCGCATGCGCAACGACTTCCAGCCTGTCACTCGAAAAGCATAGAGAACAACTCCAAAGGGGAGGTGGGAGGGTTTGTGAGAATATTCAGCCTGCTGTCCTCGGAGAATACCTGCTACAATTCAGTATCTTCGCTTTCTCTGAGGACAAGCAGGCTGAAATACTCACAATTGGGGTATCCCTAGCATCCAGGCTCACTCAAAACAACAAACATAAGTCAACTGGGCCTCGCAACGGCGAGGACATAACTGAGATTGACCTGAAACAAGAAACAACTGAGAGTGCAGCCTGGAACAGAACAAAAAAGGGCCTAGGAGGGTGGAGCTGGATTCTAAACCCCGAACAGATTCTGCAGCACCGACTGCCCAAACCGACTGTCGTGTCGGGTATCCTGCTGAAGGCAGTAGTGAGATGTGAATGTGTGGACTGATGACCACGTTGTAGCCTTGCAAATCTCTTCAATAGAAGCTGACTTTAAATGGGCCACTGACGCAGCCATGGCTCTAACATTATGAGCTGTGACATGGCCCTCCAGAGTCAGCCCAGCTGGGGCATAAGTGAAGGAAATGCAATCTGCTAGCCAATTGGAGATTGTCCGTTTTCCGATGGCAACTCTGCTCCTGTTGGGATTGAAAGAAACAAACAGCTGGGTGGACTGTCTATAGGGCTTTGTCTGCTCCATGTAAAAGGCCAATGCTCTCTTGCAGTCCAAAGTGTGCAACTTGTCCTCACCAGGGTGGTTATGAGGACGTGGAAAAAATGTTGGCCAGACAATTGACTGGTTCAGATGGAACTCCGACATCACCTTTGGCAGAAACTTAGGGTGCGTGCAGAGGACTACTCTGTTGTGATGAAACTTGAGATAAGGAGCTTGAACTACCAAGGCCTGAAGCTCACTGACCCTGTGAGCTGAAGTAACAGCCACCAAGAAAATGATCTTCCAGGTCAAGTACTTCAGATGACAGGAGTGTAGTGGATCAAAAGGAGCTTTCATCAGCTGGGTGAGAACGACAATGAGATCCCATGACACTGGTGGAGGTTTGACTGGGGGCTTTGACAAAAGCAAACCTCTCATGAAGCGAACAACTAAAGGCTGTCCAGAGATAGGCTTACCCTCTACACGGCGATGATAGGCACTAATCGCACTAAGGTGAACCCTTATGGAGTTGGTCTTGAGACCAGACTCTGACAAGTGTAGAAGGTATTCAAGCAGGGTCTGCGCAGGACAAGAAAGAGGATCTAGGGCCTTGCTGTCACACCAGACGGCAAACCTCCTCCACTTGAAAAAGAGTAACACCTCTTGGTGGAATCTTTCCTGGAAGCAAGCAAGACTCGAGAGACACCCTCAGAAAGACCCAAGGAGGCGAATTCTATGCTCTCAACATCCAGGCCGTGAGAGACAGAGACTGAAAGTTGGGATGCAGAAGCGACCCCTCGTTCTGAGTGTTGGAAAACACTCCAATCTCCATGGTTCTTCAGAGGACAACTCCAGAAGAAGAGGGAACCAAATCTGATGTGGCCAGAAGGGTGCAATCAGGATCATGGTTCCGCAGTCTTGCTTCAGTTTCAGCAAAGTCTTCCCCACCAGAGGTATGGGAGGATATGCATACAGAAGGCCTGTCCCCCAATGCAGGAGAAAGGCATCTGATGCTAGTCTATCGTGGGCCTGAAGTCTGGAACAGAACTCATGGACCTTGTGATTGATCTGAGTGGCAAAAAGATCCACCGTGGGGGTGCCCCACGCTCGGAAGATCCTGCGAGCTACAGTCATATTGAGAGACCACTCATGAGGTTGCATTATCCTGCTCAACCTGTCGGCCAGACTGTTGTTTACGCCTGCCAGATACATGGCTTGGAGAAACATGCCGTGACGGCGCGCCCAAAGCCACATCTGTACAGCCTCCTGACACAGAGGGCAAGATCCGGTGCCACCCTGCTTGTTGGTATAATACATGGCAACCTGACTGTCTGTCTGAATTAGAATGGTTTGGTTGGATAGCCGATCTCTGAAAGCCTTTAGAGCGTTCCAGATCGCTCGCAACTCCAGGAGGTTGATCTGAAGACCTCTTTCCTGAAGGGACCAAGCTCCCTGAGTGTGAAGCCCATCTATATGAGCTCCCCACCCTAGAAGGGATGCATCCATCATCAGCACTTTTTGCGGCTGAAGAATTTGGAAAGGACGTCCCAAGGTCAAATTGGATCGAATCGTCCACCACTGCAGAGAATTCCGGAAGTCGGTGGAAAGTTGAATTACATCCTCTAGATTCCCCACAGCTTGATACCACTGAGAAGCTAGGGTCCATTGAGCTGATCTCATGTGCAGACGTGCCATGGGAGTTACATGAACTGTAGAGGCCATGTGCCCCAGAAGTCTCAACATCTGCCAAGCCGTGATCTGTTGCGACGCTCGAACCATGGACAGTAGGGACAGAAGGTTGTCTGCCCTTGCCTCGGGGAGATAGGCTCGAGCTGCTCTTGTGTTCAACAGAGCTCCTATGAATTCTAATGTTTGAACTGGGGTCAGATGGAACTTTGGATAGTTGATTACAAACCCCAGTAGTTCTAGCAGGTGAATAGTCATGCACATGGACCGTAGAGCGCCTGCCTCCCAGGTGCTCTTCACCAGCCAATCATCGAGATAAGGGAACACATGCACTCCCAGCCTGCGTAGCGACACTGTGACAACCGCCATGCACTTTGTGAATACCCTTGGCGCAGATGCGAGCCCAAAGGGCAGCACACAGTACTGAAAATGCTGAGTTCCCAGGCGAAATCGAAGATACCTCCTGTGAGCTGGGAGTATTGAGATGTGGGTATAAGCATCCTTTAAGTCCAGAGAGCATAGCCAATCGTCTTTCTGAATCATGGGAAGAAGGGTGCCCATGGAAACCATCCTGAACTTTTCTTGGACCAGGAATTTGTTCAGGCCCCTTAGGTCTAGGATGGGTCGCATCCCCCCTGTTTTCTTTTGTGCAAGGAAGTACCTGGAATAGAATCCCAGCCCCTCATCCCCTGGTGGAATGGGTTTGACCGCATTGGCCTTGAGAAGGGCGGAGAGTTCCTCTGCAAGTACCTGCTTGTGCTGGGAGCTGAAAGATTGAGCTCCCAGTGGGCAATTTGGAGGTTTCAATATCAAATTTAGAGTGTATCCTAACTGGACTATTTGAAGAACCCACCGGTCGGAGGCTATGAGGGGCCACCTTTGGTGAAAAAATATTAACCTCCCCCCAACTGGCAAGTCATCTGGCATGGACACTTTTACTGCGGCTGTGCTGCTCTGGAGCCAGTCAAAAGCCCGTCCCCTGCTTTTGCTGGGGAGCTGCAGGAGCCTTAGGCGCACGCTGCTGACAAACGTGAGCGCGCTGGGACTGAGCCTGAGTAGGCTGTCGAGAAGAAGGAGTGTACCTACGCCTAGGATAGGAATAGGGAGCACTCCTCTTTCCCCCAAAAAACCTCCTGGATGAGGAGGTAGTAGCAGAAGACGTCCGCCAGGAGAGAGAATCCATCACATCATTATGCATTTTGATCTGAGTGACCACATCCTCTACTTTTTCACCAAAAAGGTTATCCCCCTGGCAAGAAACATCCACCATTTTCTGCTGGATATTGTTATCCAGGTCAGAGACACGCAACCATGGGAGTCTGCGTGTCACTATACCTTGGGCAGCGATCCTGAATGCCACATCAAAAGTATCGTAAGTACCCCTCGCCAGGAATTTACGACACGCCTTCTGCTGCCTGACCATCTGATGAAAAGGCTCAGCCTGCTCCAGAGGGAGTGCCTCGACCAAGCTGGACAGTTGCCTCACCGAGTTCCACAAGTGGATGCTAGTGTAGAGCTGGTAAGTTTGAATCCTAGCTGCGAGCATAGCGGCCTGATACACCTTCCTCCCAAAAGAATCCAAGGTTCTAGACTCTCTGCCTGGGGGTGCCGAGGCATAGTCCCTAGAACTTTTGGCTCTCTTGAGAGCAGAATCCACCACCATAGAATTGTGAGGTAGTTAGGCCTTCACCATCACAGGCTCACCGTGGACTCTGTACTGGGACTCAGCTTTCCGAGGGATCGTAGGATTAGAGAGAGGGGATGACCAGTTTCGCACAAGAACGTCTTTGAGTGTATTATGCAAAGGGGCCATCGCAACCTCTGCAAGTAGAGAAGGATAATCCAGGACCTCAAGCATCTCAGCCCTGGGCTCATCCTCAACCTCCATAGGGAAGAGAATATCCTTAGACATTTCCCTGACAAAAGAGGAAAAAGAGAGACTCTCAGGTGGAGATAGTCTTCTCTTTAGTGGAGGGGAAGGATCAGAAGGAATCCCGTAGGACTTGTCGTCAGAAAAGTACCTGGGATCTCCTTCTTCTTCCCACAAATGCTCACTGTCTGTATCGGACAGAAGCTCCTGAAGAGCAGCCCGAAACTGAGCCTGCCTCGATGTAGAGGAACGACGGTCTCAAGGGCGATGTTGACAAGTCAACTCCTGTCTGGATCTCGGCAAAGCTTCCTCCACCGACGTCAAGGGAGAGTCAACCCGGGTGGCAGCCGACGCCGATGCCGCAAGCTGCACCAAGGTTGGGGACACCTCCGCAGGCAGAGGGCCCGATGCTACAGTCATAGATGGAGCAGAAGGCGCAAGCACCCCTGGTACCACAGCAGACTGGTGTAGCAATGCTTCCAGAAGCTCTGGAAAGAGGGCCCGGATGCGCCCGTCCTGCGCTGCCATCGGAAAAGATTGTGGGGTCAGTACTGGGCTGCCAGACGACCGACGCATCGACACCTCCTGAATAGAGGGAAAGCGATCCTCTCCGCGCCGACGCTTCTCGGGTGCCGAATCCTTCGGTGCCCCGGAGCTCTCGGTACCGTGGGAAGAAGGAGACCAATGATGGTGCTTCGCTCGACGCCCGTCATCAGCACTCCTCGGTACCGACGAGGCGGACGTGGAATCCACACGCCTCCTCAGGGCCGGGTCCGATGAAGGTCAGTCCCGGGGGACCTGCATAGCAGAAGGCCTCAAGACAGGTGGAGACCCACTCGATGCCTCACTGCTCCCAGCACAATGTCGTTCGGTAGCCATTACCTGCGCTCTCTATGCTTCCCTTGAAGTCGATGCAGACTTCAGTACCGACACCGACCTCGATGTTGAAGGACCGGACCGATCTCAAAAAGGTTTTTCACGGAGAGCTTCCCGTGACACCCGAGTCTGCTTTTTCATTTACGGACAGAGCTTACAAGAAGCTGGCAGATGCTCGGGTCCAAGACACTTGAGACACCATGCTTGGGGGTTGGAGACTGTCTCTTTGTGTCAGGTGTTCAGCGCTGTGTGCGTCTGGTAGCGCTATATAAATGCTAATAATAATAAATAATGGTCCGGTTGCACCGAGTACAACGCTTGAAGCCACTGGGAATCTTTGATATCATGGAAGAAAAAACGGCTTCAGCGAAATCAAAAGACGCGATGGTGCCAAAATAAAATAGGGCACAAAAGGGAGAAAACCCTACCGTGCAGCCTAAAGGCCAGCTGCGTCGAAAAAGAAAAGAAACTTTAAAACCTGCTAAAAACTAAAGAAAATAAGGGTTCTTTTTTTTTTTTAAACAAAGGGATGGATTCGCGAAGACACTGAAAAGCGAAAAAGAAGCCGGCAAGCCGAAAAGAACTTTTCCTACCTGGGCCTTGAGAAGAACACAGAAAAAATCTGTGTCGCCTCAAACGCAGAGAAAAAAGAACTGAAGAAGCACGTTCGCTTGACGGGCAGGAAGTCGTCCGCGCATGCGCAGTGCACCCGGTTCGTGCCAGAACGTTCTGGCAAAACCTTTTGTTTATTTTGCTGGCAAAATGCCGATACCTGGGCCACCGTGGATGTCGACCCAATTGTGAGTATTTAAGCCTGCTTGTCCTCGGAGAATTGCTTAAGTGCTGTTATCAACACTGGTTTGTTAAGCTAATTAAGTTACATGCATTGTTATGGGATGTGCTTGGATTTCTGCACAGAAATCTAGGTGCAATATATAGAATCCAGTCAATATGCTTATAAAATAATCCCAAGTGGACAAATTCATGAAATGACAAGAATGCAAGCTTGTACACGACTTTAGGGTACAATTCAAGGTGGAATTTGGGAGCAGAGTTGCAATTCACTTGCGTACTTTATAAACTCTGTACATGCTTATGCGTGCTTTCTTTTTAATTGTACTTGAGTTCAGTTTATTCATGACTTCTGTGGGAGTTGTGCTGGAGGTCATTTTAAGTATTTACTTTGGTATACAGTGGCATTTTCACAAGTGGAGATGAGGAGGAAACAGATTTTAAGGGAACATGGTGTAGGCTTGCTTGGAATGGGCCAGAAATGTGTATTACCCATTTTATAATGGATAATTAATTTTATGTAAACACATTTCCTCATTGGCTTCTGCACCAGTAGGGAGGTATGCATATGTAATCCCCTGGGAAATTTGAGGGTAGGAAGACTAAGTAAATTCCTCCAGGAAATTACTAAACTTATACAAGGAACTCTCCAGATTCACTAGAAGGAGGGGGAATGTGTAGTGGGGGGAGTGGAGAACTCGGACCTAGGGTAGTATTGGGAGTTGAATGAAAGGAGATGTCATAAGGGAGTGGAGTTAGGGTGTAATAAAACCTGTTGCATTGCTGAACACATGATCTTTGGTTGCCTACACCCTGCTAGGACCCATGAGGAGAGGGGGTATCCTGATCCTGCCTAACACCCTGAGGCTGAAAAGAGAGGTATCCTCTGCTAGAAAAGCAGTGACTGAGAAGAAAGCTCCAGGTGGGAAGAGAGAAAACCCTTGGGAGCAGAACAGAGAGAGGCCTGTTTGGAGGCAGAGGGAGAGGCTTAAGGAAGCGCACCTTTGAGAACAGAAGGACGGACAGGGAGGTCTGACCCTGAGGAGGTCTGGCAGCTGGGGAAAAGCTCAACGGGATGTCACAGCCTCTGATTATTCTGCTGGATGGAATGGGTAAATAAAAGAGAAAAGACTGGACAGTTATTGTAAATATCTAAATAAATTTGGGATTCCAGAAAGTACATTTTAGTTATCAAGACCTCTATTACTAACAGGAACTGTTGTTAAATGAGTGATGCCATAGGTGGCATCTGCCTGTTACAACACTTTCAGTAAAGAGTTTGCATTAATTTAAATACTGGAGTGAAAAGTATTATTTACTGTGAAGTCAGGACGGAGTGAAGGGGAATTCACAGAGATCTGTAAAGACTCATGGCTGAATACCCTACAGCCTACCGGGATTTAGCCCAGACCCGATCGGTGCCCAGCTCGTCAGAACAGAGCTTTGTTTTGTGTCCCTGGTTTGGGTGTCCAACCCAAGAGCTTAGCCAGTGCCCAGAACTTGTGGAGACCACATAGAAAAAAGAAAAGTGCTTGTTTCAGCCAGGATATTACACAGGGGATTAAGGGAGCAGTTTTCCTTAAATCTCCATTTCCTTGTTTTGTCTCAAAAACTAAACTATTGTTTGCAACTTTTATAGCTAATTGCCACCACTAATATAAAGAGTTTTGTGAAATTGGCCAGCTGTACACATGTGTGCCAGCATTTAAACATGGAAGTTGCAAAATCGCTACTTCCACATATGAATGCTACAAACAGGACAAATAAGCACCTAGAGGGAGATTCTATATATGGTGCCTAAAAAATCGGTGTGGAAATCAGTGCTGACTAGATTTAGGCGCGGTATATAGAATATGCTTAGTTGGTATCTCAGCACCTAAAATTGCGTGCATCCATTTACACCAATGAAAATGTGGCATAAATCCCAGCACGTAGATTTTCGCACATCGTGCCATATTTTATAACTGTGCTACTTTTTGTGTATACCCTACTTTGATTTGTACCTGTGCTCTTCAGGGCACAGACCGTATAAGTCTGCCCAGCACTATCCCCGCCTCCCAACCACCAGCCCCGCCTCCCACCACCAGCTCTGGCACAGACTGTATAACAGTGGCGTAGCCACAGGTGGGCCTGGGTGGGCTGGGGCCCTCCCACTTGGGGCTCAGGACCACCCAACAGTAGCACACGTTTAGTGGTAGCTGTGGGATCCCAAGCTCGGCCAGCTGAAGACTTCCTCCAGATGGTAACAAAAACGCTACTCTCCATGATACCGGCACCTGCGTATGTTCAGTTTTCAGCACATGCCTGCTGCAGACTGCCAAGGTGGAAAGAAGCGTTTTCCCACCAGCTGAGATATTTTTTGGGTGGTGGTTGGGGGGGAGAACAATTGGTGCCCACCCACTTCTTCCCTAGGCCTACCCAAAATCTTTTGTCTGGCTACGCCCCTGCCATATAAGTCTGCCCAGCACTATCCCCGCCTCCCAACCTCCAGCCCCGCCTCCCACTACCGGCTCTGCTATCCTATCTCGGTTAAGCTCCTGAGGATCCATTCCTTCTGAACAGGATTCCTTTATGTTTATCCCACGCATGTTTGAATTCCGTTACCGTTTTTATCTCCACCACCTGGCTATGCGTGTAAATTTTAGAATGCCCATTTCCCCACTCATAACCACACCCCTTTTTACCTGTGTGCGTTAGAAGTTCGGCACACTTCATTACAGAATACGCTTAGCGAGTTGTACATGTAAATTCTAATTACTACCAGTTAGTGCTCATTATTGCTTGTTAAGTGGTGTTATCGGTGCTCATTAGCTTATCAAGCTTGTTAAGTTACACACGTTGTTATAGAATCCACTTGGATTTCGCCGTGGATCTCTAGGCGTGTTATATAGAATCTGGGAGCTAGTGAGGCAGTTGGGTGTCTGCTAATCTCCATATTGCAAGCTATCAGCTCCGCTGAACTGTAATTTACCCTTATTTCATCTTTCAACATGTAAGGTCATTGAAGTAATATTCTTCCCAGGGCCCTGTCTACTTTAAATTCTGCCAGTATTTTGTCTATGAGTTCTTCAGCAATCAGTAATGTGTTCATCCACAGGTCTCTGCTTCCTCGCCTTTTGCATTTGGTCACCACCTTTGCCTTTCAGTGTACATGCCAAGCAAAAGCAATTGTTTAAACTACCTGCTTACTTCTGATCATCCTGTCTTCACTAAACCCATTTTCCCCTTTGATTTTTTCTGTTCCCCTTACAATCTTCCCATTTTCATTGGGAAGGGCAAATTCTGAAAAACTCTCACCCAAATAATTGAGTTACTTTGAAAAAAAGGGGATTTTGAAAATCGTTTACCTTCCACTTCTAGGCGTATGCCCATTTTTCTCTTTTGTTCCATAACACACATATATTCACCTACGTTGCATGGAGGCATTTGTGGGGATGGACTGAAGTTGAGGGAGGCAGCAACACACAAAGAACTTCTTTTACAAAGCTGTGCTAGCGATTGCTGCACGGCAAATGACAGAAAGCCCATGGGGGGGGGGGGGGTTAGATTGTGGCAAGCACTTTAAAAAACGCTGTCAAAGAAGAGAAACCTATTTCCTCTAAATTATGCCCAACAAACCCACAAATGGAAAAAAGGGGATGAGGTGGAGAGGAGATCATCCAAACAAAATACAAGGGAAGGTTGGCGTTTTGTTTTGTTTTTAAAGAGTCCAAAAACAAAATAAAACAGGATCATAGGGGGAATCTAGATAATTTGTAAACTGTGGATCAAATTCATCCTAAAGTGCACTATGTTTTGCTCACTGTAGATGCTGGGAAGCAAAATTTTTAAAGGGAAAATCTTTCAAATATTCCAGGTCAAAGAAAATATAGCTAGCATTGGTAAATTTGAGCACTTGGTAGAATATTTAAAACAAGAATTCACCAGTGTGACTCACAACTTGATAAAACAGCAAGAAGAACTTTCTCCACCAACTACAGTGACAATTGAACAAAACAGTTCTATTTTAATTAAGAAAAGTCTCATTACTAATTTTTTGTCATGCTTAAACATACATGAGAGAAGATCTCCACACTCCGATATCTCCTTCGATGGAGCCTCCAGCATCACAGTAATTTCCAGGCTTTCCTCCAACAGTGTAAGGGGGTACTCTTTTCCCCAGTAAACTCCCTACTTCTCAGTTTTCTTCTTATATAGAAAGCAAAACATTTTATTATATGGAGGGAGAGCTCCACCAGGAACTTCAGCACCTCCATCCAAGGAATACATTTACAGTAGGAGGGGATTTTACAATGGTTAGGTACCATTTACATCTGTAAAAAGTTGATCTACTCCAGTGGTTCCCAAACCTGGTCCTGAACGCACCCCAGCCAGTCAGGTTTTCAGGATATCCATAATGAATACTCATGAATGAGATTTGCGTGCAATAGAGGGCAATGCATGCAAATCTCTCTCATAAATATTCATCGTGGATATCCTAAAAACCTGACTGGTTGGGGTGCCTCCGACATCAGGTTTGGGAACCACTGATTTAAACATTTGAACATGTACACATGTATAAGTGGCAAAGTTTTAGGGTGAAAAAAAACCCTTACTTACACCCACAGATTTGAAGATGCGTATTCTAGGTGTGATTTGAGCAGATCTTTGAAATGTATATGCAGCTGCTGCAGTCTTTTCTCCACCTGTTCCATTTTATACTGGAAATTCATATAGTCACACACCACAGACTGCACAGAATCACACATTTCTACAAATCCCCTATTTACTCTACTTGCTCTTTCAAACCATTCTCTGTTACAGATATATGCTACCTACCAGTGAAAGTTCTCCCTAGTGTCTCCTGAGGGAACAGCAAACTGATGAATGGAACTTTGGCCCGAAGCTGGGGTTGTTGAGATATATAACTGCGCTTTTTTCCCTCTTGTCCATAACAAGGAGGAAAAGTTTTCTTCACCCAATGCATAATTAAACTCTGGAATTCGTTGCCGGAGAACGTGGTGAAGGCGGTTAGCTTGGCAGAGTTTAAAAAGGGGTTAGACGGTTCCAAAAGGACAAGTCCATAAACCGCTACTAAATGGACTTGGGAAAAATCCACAATTTCAGAAATAACATGTATAGAATGTTTGTACGTTTGGGAAGCTTGCCAGGTGCCCTTGACCTGGATTGGCCACTGTCGTGGATAGGATGCTGGACTCGATGGACCCTTGGTCTTTTCCCAGTGTGGCATTACTTGTGTACTTATGTAACGAATGGACAGCACCAACAGACTCACCCCAATTTCTCTTTGAATGGAACAACAGATGCAGAATCATATTAGACAACATAGCACCACACCAAACCAGAACCTCACACAGATACCATGGTTTAATGAAGAATTGAAAGAATTAAAAACACAAGTCAGAAGATTAAAATTAGCATGGAATAAGAAAAAAGATGATTCCGCACTCAACGACTGGAAACAACTACAAAAAAAATACAAATACACCATCAGACAAACCAAAAGATCATACTATAAAACCAAAATCGGACCAGAAGACAAAGATACACATAAACTCTTCCAACTCGTAAACAAGCTTCTAAATACCACCCCAGTTACTTCTAACAATATAGTCACCCCATCAGCAAACAATCTTGCAAACTACTTCAAAGAGAAAATTATAAAGCTACGACTCATGATACCTAACAACACAACTGACTATCCAGCTTATTTTCGAAAGAGAAAAACGCCTATAGTGCGAACTAAATCGGGAGATAGACGTTTGTCTCGCAAAGGCGCCGAAATCAGTATAATCGAAAGCCGATTTTGGGCGTTTCCAACTGCACTCAGTAGCGGAAACGAATAAAGTTGACGGGGGCGTGTCGGAGGCGTGGTGGAGGCGGAACTGGGGCGTGGTTATCAGCCGAGGAGAGATGGGCGTCTTTAGCTGATAATCGAAAAAGGCGTTTTTACTGCAATTTTGGGTCACTTTTTTTGGACCCTTCTTTTTCACGAACAAGTCCCCAAAAAGTGCTCCAACTGCCCAGATGACCACTGGAGGGAATCGGGGATGACCTCCCCGGACTCCCAAAGTGGTCACTAACCCCCTCCCACCAAAAAAAAACCCACTTTAAAAACTTGTATGCCAGCCTCAAATGCCATACCCACCTCCATGACAGCAGAATGTGTTCGATCCTGTCACAGCCTTTCCCTGGGTCACGGGTGCACTACAGGGTGCACTACAGGGTCACATCAGCATTGCATTGTGGTGGGTGTAGGGTATTGGGCTCCGTGATTTCATTAGCTTGTGTTACAGTCTCACAATGTTGGTAGTTGGTAGGCTCTTCTCCCATGGTGCTTTTCCCCCTGCCTACTGGGTCAGAGTGTGCCCTGTTGTGTTTCCTGTTGTAGTCCATGCAGTAGTGGCCATTTTTGTAAGCCAGTTTTAGTTACCTTTCCTGTGTGCTGCTGCGGCTAGGAAAGCGAATAGAATGTTGGGTGTTATTAGGAAGGGTATGGAGTCCAGGTGTGCGGATGTTATAATGCCATTGTATCGCTCCATGGTGCGACCGCACCTGGAGTATTGTGTTCAGTACTGGTCTCCGTATCTCAAAAAAGATATAGTAGAATTGGAAAAGGTACAGCGAAGGGCGACGAAAATGATAGTGGGGATGGGACGACTTTCCTATGAAGAGAGGCTGAGAAGGCTAGGGCTTTTCAGCTTGGAGAAGAGACGGCTGAGGGGAGATATGATAGAAGTGTATAAAATAATGAGTGGAATGGATCGGGTGGATGTGAAGCGACTGTTCACGCTATCCAAAAATACTAGGACTAGAGGGCATGAGTTGAAGCTACAGTGTGGTAAATTTAAAACGAATCGGAGAAAATTTTTCTTCACCCAACGTGTAATTAGACTCTGGAATTCGTTGCCGGAGAACGTGGTACGGGCGGTTAGCTTGACGGAGTTTAAAAAGGGGTTAGATAGATTCCTAAAGGACAAGTCCATAGACCGCTATTAAATGGACTTGGAAAAATTCCGCATTTTTAGGTATAACTTGTCTGGAATGTTTTTACGTTTGGGGAGCGTGCCAGGTGCCCTTGACCTGGATTGGCCACTGTCGGTGACAGGATGCTGGGCTAGATGGACCTTTGGTCTTTCCCAGTATGGCACTACTTATGTACTTATGTGTTATCCACGTTAGACAACTTAGTTCTTACCTTGAATGTGGCTGAAAGAGGGCATTGTACAGCATTCTGCCAGCTCTAACCTACTGCTCATCTCAGTACCAGGGAGACTCGTTGCCAGTGGGGCACAACCTCTGATCTGCAGTTAACTGTGAGTAAAGGCGGTTATTCCAATAAAGGACGTTTTCGGAGAGATTAGTCTTCAGGTGTCAACTGGTGTGCCAATGTTATATAGCAGCAACCAGTCCTAGAGGCCTGCGTGTATGCAGGTCCCTGGAGCACTTTTAGTGGGTACCGCAGTGCACTTCAGCCAGGTGGCCCTAGGCCCACCCCCCCCCCCCCCCACCTGTAACACTTGTGCTGGTAAATGGGAGGCCTCCAAAACTCACTGTACCCACATGTAGGTGCCCCCTTCACCCCTAAGAGCTATGGTAGTGTTGTACATTTGTGGGTAGTGGGTTTTAGGGGAGGGGGGTTGGGAGCTCAGCACCCGTGGTAAGGGAGCTATGCATGTGGGAGCTTTTTTTGAAGTCCACCGCACTGACCTAGGGTGCCCAGTTGGTGTCCTGGCATATCAGGGGGGCCAGTGTACTACGAATCGTGGCCCCTCCCACGACCAAATGGCTCGGATTAGGACGTTTTTGAGCTGGGCATTTTTAGTTTCCATTATCGTTAAAAAAAACAAACACCCAGCTCAAAAACATCCATTTTTTCGAAAATACGGTTCGGCCCGCCCTTTCACGGGCCCGTTCTCTGAGATAAACGCCCATGGAGATAGGCGTTTCTGTTCGATTATGCCCCTCATAGTAAACCTCCTTGAGTGTCTAGATCCAATACCTGGGGAAGACCCAGCAGACCGATCATGGACCAACTTTGACGCACTCTCAATCGATATCTCCAAATCGCTTAGAAGATACGCCAAGTTGCAATGCAAATTAGACATCTGCCCTAGTAGCCTGATAAGATCCGCCCCTCAGCAACACAAAACAGACTTCATGAACCACCTGAACTACATGCTACAAAATGGTCTCTTCCCAAAGGATAAAGGAAACATTCTATTCACCCCCCTACCCAAAGACGCAAAGAAAGTACAAATGACTTAACCAATTACCATCCGGTAGCATCTATCCCACTGATAACCAAACTTATGGAGGGTGTAGTGACGAAACAGCTCAGTAACTACCTAAATAAATACTCAATTCTTCACGAATCTCAATCAGGATTTCGGTCGAACCACAGCACTGAAACAGTACTAGTGACCTTAATGAACAAATTTATGTTTCAACATTTTTTAATTGATGTTAGCAAAGATAAATAAACAACAGTTGCCTCCATTCTCTGAATACAATGTCCAATTTGTGAAGGATGATACGAGAAAACTTGAGTGAATAAACAATGTGCACATCAACTTTTTAAACAGTATTCCCCCCCCCCCCCCCCCCCCACCATCTAATCCCGTTCCCTCCCTTCCCCATATGTTTCAACAGTTTATATTGATGGTCATTAGGATAGACAGAGGTTTAACATTTCTGTTAGCAATAATAAAGTAATTGTTTACTTGCAGCAACTTGGTATAGATCCTCTATTGTATCATCAGGAGTTTACATTTCCTCCCTCCCATCTCTATACCTTCATGTGAACAAATTTAAACAAGCAATTGCGACTGGCAACAACATACTTCTTTTACAATTCGACATGTCCAGTGCCTTCAATATGGTCAACCATGGAATATTATTACATATCCTAGAATACTTTGGAATTGGAGGTAACGTTCTTAACTGGTTCAGAGGATTCCTGACCTCAAGATCATACCAAGTAACAACTAATGAGGCTATATCAGCCCCATGGACACCTGAATGCGGAGTTCCCCAAGGACCCCCCCTCTCGCCAACCCTCTTCAACCTAATGATGGTACCCTTAGCCAAGCTACTAGCCAACCAAAACCTCATCCCATACATATATGCAGATGATGTCACGATATACATTCCATTTAAACATGATCCAAAGGAAATCTCTAACGAGATCAACCAAAGCTTCCAAATAATGCACTCCTGGGCAGATGCATTTCAGTTGAAACTTAACACAGAAAAAACACAATGCCTTATACTCACCTCACAACATAATACAAATAAATTCACTACCATAACCACACCAAACGTCTCCCTTCCCATCTCAAATACACTGAAAATTCTTGGAGTCACCCTTGATCGAAATCTCACACTCGATAATCACGTGAAGAATACAACTAAGAAGATGTTCCACTCCATGTGGAAACTTAAAAGAGTAAAACCTTTCTTCCCAAGATCCATCTTTCGCAACCTGGTACAGTCAATGGTATTAAGCCACCTGGACTACTGCAACGTACTCTACGCCGGCTGTAAAGAACAAAATGTCAAGAAACTTCAAACAGCCCAGAATACCGCAGCCAGACTCATATTTGGAAAAACAAAATATGAAAGTGCAAAACCCTTAAGAGAGAAACTACACTGGCTACCACTTAAAGAATGAATCACATTCAAGATCTGCACGATTGTTCATAAAATCATCTACGGAGATGCCCCGACTTACATGCTAGACCTCGTTGACCTACCTCCTAGAAATGCTAAACAATCTGCCCGCACATTTCTTAATTTACACTTCCCCAGTTGCAAAGGATTAAAATACAGACTAACACATGCTACCAGCTTTTCCTACATGAGCACCCAACTGTGGAATGCACTACCAATAAACTTGAAAACAATTAACGAAATCACTAACTTACGTAAATCTCTGAAAATCTATCTTTTCAACAAGGCCTACCATGGGAATCCATAGCTTAACTATAACACTTCACCACTCCACCCTTACTTTGAATGACGCCTTCTATAACTGTCTGCTTAGTTCTTCTCTGTTACCCTTGATCTCTTTGAAACAACAACTGTATCTTTTACCCTGGAATGGCGATGCCATAACAGGTCTTTGTAAGCCACATTGAGCCTGCAAATAGGTGGGAAAATGTGGGATACAAGTTAAATAAATAAATAAATGTCATAATCTAGCACTTCAGGCTCCCAGTACCTTGCACAAAAGACATTCATGCACAAGATAAAGCTGCAGAATATCAGCATTATTTTTCCTATCCTGCTTTCAGAAGTTCTGAATTCTAGCATAAAAGGGTATAGAAAGTTTTCTTTTTTTTTTAACCATATGATGAAACTGCCATTATCCAGAAATATCTATTATCCCAAACAGCCTTGGTCCCAACCACTGCAAAGGTGCTCAAATGCAATTGCAAATGAACAAGTATATGCAAATTTACCTGGTGTAGCAGAACTTATAGGCTTTGTGGTTTTAATGCTGGATATGGTAGTGGTCATCAAAGGAGTAGTAGGCTTAGAAATACCAGCCGTGCTGTTTAATGTCTGAGAGGTGATGTTGATGGTTGTGCTGGTGGATACTTGATGACTGGTGGTAGAAGTTGATGCCTGAGGATTGGTGGTAGATGTTATGGTGGTCGGCATCTGAAAGGTTGTGGGAGCAAAGCTACTTTTCAAAAATGTCCAAGGGCTACTATTTGTGGATTTCAAAGCTGTGCTGTTGGCTGATGAAATCTTCGTTGTGCTGCCAGATGCTGTCACTGGTGCTTCTGTCTCACATGGAGGGCAGGTGGTGAAATCCCACCAAAGTATGGTGGACAAAAATACATATGGAGTGGTAGTTATGGCCATAGTGGTGGCACTTGTACTAGTGGTAGAAGGAGTCATGGAACTTGTAGATAACTCTGTGATCCTAGAAGTTAATGATTTCTCAGACATAAAAGTTGTATATAAAGTCCCTCCGAAATCAGTCGAAGTTCTAGTAACCATGCTAGATGTGGTCTTTGGGGTTTCAGTTGAGCCAACAGTTGCAGTCAAGGTTCTAATAGCCATGCTGGATGTGGTCTTTGGGGTTTCAGTTGAACCAACAGTTGCAGTCGAGGTTCTAGTAGCTGTGCTGGATGTGGTCTCTGGGGTGGCAGTAGAGCCGACAGTTGCAGTCGAGGTTCTGGTAGCCGTGCTAGATGTAGTCTCTGGGGTGGCGGTAGAGCCGATAGTTGCAGTCGAGGTTCTGGTAGCCGTGCTGGATGTGGTCTCTGGGGTGCCAGTAGAGCTGAGAGTTGCAGTAAACGTTCTGGTAGTCGTGCTGGATGTGGTCTCTGTGCAGGCAGTAGAGCCGACAGTTCGAGTCGTGGTTCTCGTAGCTCTGGTGGATGAGCTCTCTGGGGTAGCAGTAGAGCCGACAGTTGCAGTGAAGATTCTGGTAGCAGTGCTAGATGTGGTCTCTGAGGTGGCAGTAAAGCCGACAGTTGCAGTGAAGATTCCTGTAGCAGTGCTGGATGTGGTCTCTGGGGTGGCAGTAGAGCCGACAGTTGCAGTCGAGGTTCCGCTAGCCGTGCTGGATGTGGTTTCTGGGGTGGCAGTAGAGCCGACAGTTGCAGTCGAGGTTCCGGTAGCCCTGCTGGATATGGTCTCTGGGGTGGCAGTAGAGCCGACAGTTGCAGTTGAAGTTCCGGTAGCCGTAATGGATGTGGTCTCTGGGGTGGCAGTAGAGCCGAGAGTTGAAGTCGAGGTTCCGCTAGCCAAGCTGGATATAGTCTCTGGGGTGGCAGTAGAGCCGACAGCTCCAGTCGAGGCTCCGGTAGCCGAGCTGGATGTGGTCTCTGGGGTGGCAGTAGAGCCGACAGTTGCAGTCGAGGTTCTGGTAGCCGTGCTGGATGTGGTCTCTGGGGTGGCAGTAGAGCCAACAGTTGCACTCAATGTTCTGGTAACCGTGCTGGATGTGGTCTCTGGGATGGCGGTAGAGCCGATAGTTGCAGTCGAGGTTCTAGTAACCGTGCTGAATGTGGTGTCTGAGGTGGCGGTAGAGCCGACAGTTGTAGAGGAGGTTCTAGTAGCCATTCTGGATGTGGTCTCTGGGATGGCAGTAGAGCCAACAGTTGCGGTGGAGGTTCTAGTAGCCGTGCTGGATGTGGTCTTTAGGGTGGCAGTAGAGCCGACAGTTGCAGTCGAGGTTCTAGTAGCCGTGCTGGATGTGGTCTCTGGGGTGGCAGTAGAGCCGACAGTTGCAGTCGAGGTTCTAGTAGCCGTGCTGGATGTGGTCTCTGGGGTGGCAGTAGAGCCGACAGTTGCAGTCGAGGTTCTAGTAGCCGTGCTGTATGTGGTCTCTGGGGTTGCGGTAGAGCTGACAGTTGCAGTCGAGGTTCTGGTAGCCGTGCTGGATGTGATCTCTGGGGTGGTGGTAGAGCCGACAGTTGAAGTCGAGGTTCTTGTAGCCATGCTGGATGTGGTCTCTGGGGTGGCGGTAGAGCTGAGGGTTGCAGTCGAGGTTCTAGTAGCCGTGCTGGATGTGGTCTCTGGGGTGGCAGTAAAGCCGACAGTTGAAGTCAAGGTTCTAGTAGCAATCTTGGATGTGGTCTCTGGGATGGCAGTAGAGCCCACAGTTGCAGTGGAGGTTCTAGTAGCCGTGCTGGATGTGGTCTCTAGGGTGGCAGTAGAGCCGACAGATGCAGTCGAGGTTCTAGTAGCCGTGCTGGATGTTGTCTCTAGGGTGGCAGTAAAGCCGACAGTTGCAGTCGAGGTTCTAGTAGCCGTGCTGGATGTGGTCTCTAGGGTGGCAGTAGAGCCGACAGTTGCAGTCGAGGTTCTAGTAGCCGTATTGGATGTGGTCTCTGGGGTGGCAGTAGAGCCGACAGTTGCAGTCGAGGTTCTAGTAGCCGTGCTGTATGTGGTCTCTGGGGTTGCGGTAGAGCTGACAGTTGCAGTCGAGGTTCTGGTAGCCGTAGTGGATGTGGTCTCTGGGGTTTCGGTAGAGCCGACAGTTGCAGTCGAGGTTCTAGTAGCCGTGCTGTATGTGGACTCTGGGGTTGCGGTAGAGCTGACAGTTGCAGTCGAGGTTCTGGTAGCCGTGGTGGATGTGGTCTGTGGGGTTGCGGTAGAGCCGACAGTTGCAGTCGAGGTTCTGGTAGCCGTGCTGGATGTGATCTCTGGGGTGGTGGTAGAGCCAACAGTTGAAGTCGAGGTTCTTGTAGCCATGCTGGATGTGGTCTCTGGGGTTGCGGTAGAGCTGAGAGTTGCAGTCGAGGGTCTAGTAGCCATGCTGGATGTGGTCTCTGGGGTGGCAGTAAAGCCGACAGTTGTAGTCGAGGTTGTAGTAGCAATGCTGGATGTGGTCTCTGGGATGGCAGTAGAGCCCACAGTTGCAGTGGAGGTTCTAGTAGCCGTGCTGGATGTGGTCTCTAGGGTGGCAGTAGAGCCGACAGATGCAGTCGAGGTTCTAGTAGCCGTGCTGGATGTGGTCTCTAGGGTGGCAGTAAAGCCGACAGTTGTAGTCGAGGTTCTAGTAGCCGTGGTGGATGTGGTCTCTGGGGTTGCGGTAGAGCCGACAGTTGCAGTCGAGGTTCTAGTAGCCGTGCTGTATGTGGTCTCTGGGGTTGCGGTAGAGCTGACAGTTGCAGTCGAGGTTCTGGTAGCCGTGGTGGATGTGGTCTCTGGGGTTGCGGTAGAGCCGACAGTTGCAGTCGAGGTTCTAGTAGCCGTGCTGGATGTGGTCTCTAGGGTAGCAGTAGAGCCGACAGTTGCAGTCGAGGGTCTAGTAGCCGTGCTGGATGTGGTCTCTGGGGTGGCAGTAGAGCCGACAGTTGTAGTCGAGGTTCTAGTAGCCGTGCTGGATGTGGTCTCTGGGGTGGCAGTAGAGCCGACAGTTGTAGTCGAGGTTCTGGTAGCCGTGCTGGATGTGGTCTCTGGGGTGGCAGTAGAGCCAACTGTTGCAGTCGATGTTGTGGTATCCGTGCTGGATGTGGTCTCTGGGGTGGCGGTAGAGCTGATTGTTGCAGTCGAGGTTCTGGTAGCTGTGCTGGATGTGGTCTCTGGGGTGGCAGTAGAGCCGACAGTTGCAGTTGAGGTTCTAGTAGCCATATTGGATGTGGTCTCTGGGGTGGCAGTAGAGCCGACAGTGGTAGTCGAGGTTCTGGTAGCTCTGCTGGATGTGGTCTCTGGGGTGGCACTAGAGCCGACAGTTGCAGTCAACGTTCTGGTAACCGTGCTGGATGTGGTCTCTGGGGTGGCGGTAGAGCCGATAGTCGCAGTCAAGGTTCTAGTAGCTGTGCTGGATGTGGTCTCTGGGGTGACAGTAGACCCGACAGTTGTAGTCAAGGTTCTAGCAGGCGTGCTGAATGTGGTCTCTGGGGTGGCAGTAGAGCCGACAGTTGCAGTCGAGGTTCTAGTAGCCGTGCTGGATGTGGTCTCTGGGGTGGCAGTAGAGCCGACAGTTGTAGTCGAGGTTCTGGTAGCCGTGCTGGATGTGGTCTCTGGGGTGGCAGTAGAACCAACAGTTGTAGTCGATGTTGTGGTAGCCGTGCTGGATGTGGTCTCTGGGGTGGCGGTAGATCTGAATGTTGCAGTCGAGGTTCTGGTAGCTGTGCTGGATGTGGTCTCTGGGGTAGCAATAGAGCCGACAGTTGCTGTTGAGGTTCTAGTAGCCGTATTGGATGTGGTCTCTGGGGTGGCAGTAGAGCCGACAGTTGCAGTCGAGGTTCTGGTAGCCTTGCTGGATGTGGTCTCTGTGGTAGCTGCAGAGCCAACAGTGGCAGTCAAGGTTGTAGTAGCCATGCTGGATGTGGTCTCTGGTGTGGCAGTAGAGCCGACAGTTGCAGTCGCGGTTCTAGTAGCCGTGCTGGATGTGATCTCTGGGGTGGCAGTAGAGCTGACAGTGGTAGTCGAGGTTCTGGTAGCTCTGCTGGATGTGGTCTCTGGGGTGGCACTAAAGCCAACAGTTGCAGTCAACGTTCTGGTAACCATGCTGGATGTGGTCTCTGGGGTGGTGGTAGAGCCGATAGTTGCAGTCGAGGTTCTGGTAACCGTGCTGGATGTGGTCTCTGGGGTGGCGGTACGGGCGACAGTTGCAGTCGAGGTTCTAGTTGCCGTGCTGGATGTGGTCTCTGGGGTGGCGGTAGGGCCAACAGTTGCAGTCGAGGTTCTGGTAGCCGTGCTGGATGTGGTCTCTGGAGTGGCGGTAGAGCCGACAGTTGCAGTCGCAGTTCTAGTAGCCGTGATGGATGTGGTCTCGGGGGTAGCAGTAGAGCCGACAGTTGCAGTTGAGGTTCTAGTAGCCGTATTGGATGTGGTCTCTGGGGTTGCTGTAGAGCCGACATTTGCAGTCGAGGTTCTGGTAGCTGTGCTGGATGTGGTCTCTGTGGTGGCGGTTGAGCCAACAGTTGCAGTCACGGTTCTAGTAGCCGTGCTGGATGTGGTCTCTGGGGTGGCGGTAGAGCTGACAGTTGCAGTTGAGGTTCTAGTAGCCATGCTGTATGTGGTCTCTGGGGTTGCGGTAGAGCTGACAGTTGCAGTCGAGGTTCTGGTAGCCGTGGTGGATGTGGTCTCTGGGGTTACGGTAGAGCCGACAGTTGCAGTCGAGGGTCTAGTAGCCGTGCTGGATGTGGTCTCTGGGATGACAGTAGAGCCGACAGTTGCAGTCGAGGTTCTAGTAGCCGTGCTGGATGTGGTCTCTGGGGTGGCAGTAGAGCCGACAGTTGTAGTCGAGGTTCTAGTAGCCGTGCTGGATGTGGTCTCTGGGGTGGCAGTAGAGCCGACAGTTGTAGTCGAGGTTCTGGTAGCCGTGCTGGATGTGGTCTCTGGGGTGGC
Source organism: Microcaecilia unicolor (assembly GCF_901765095.1). Lineage (NCBI taxonomy): Eukaryota > Metazoa > Chordata > Amphibia > Gymnophiona > Siphonopidae > Microcaecilia > Microcaecilia unicolor. Next base: position 250,643,805 of record NC_044032.1, on the reverse strand, counting down.
AGTAGAGCCGACAGTTGTAGTCGAGGTTCTGGTAGCCGTGCTGGATGTGGTCTCTGGGGAGGCAGTAGAGCCAACTGTTGCAGTCGATGTTGTGGTATCCGTGCTGGATGTGGTCTCTGTGGTGGCGGTTGAGCCAACAGTTGCAGTCACGGTTCTAGTAGCCGTGCTGGATGTGGTGTCTGGGGTGGCAGTAGAGCTGACAGTTGAACTCGAGGTTCTTGTAGCCATGCTGGATGTGGTCTCTGGGGTTGCGGTAGAGCCGAGAGTTGCAGTCGAGGTTCTAGTAGCCATGCTGGATGTGGTCTCTGGGGTGGCAGTAAAGCCGACAGTTGTAGTCGAGGTTCTAGTAGCAATGCTGGATGTGGTCTCTGGGATGGCAGTAGAGCCCACAGTTGCAGTGGAGGTTCTAGTAGCCGTGCTGGATGTGGTCTCTAGGGTGGCAGTAAAGCCGACAGTTGTAGTCGAGGTTCTAGTAGCCGTGGTGGATGTGGTCTCTGGGGTTGCGGTAGAGCCGACAGTTGCACTCGAGGTTCTAGTAGCCGTGCTGTATGTGGTCTCTGGGGATGCGGTAGAGCTGACAGTTGCAGTCGAGGTTCTGGTAGCCGTGGTGGATGTGGTCTCTGGGGTTGCGGTAGAGCCGACAGTTGCAGTCGAGGTTCTAGTAGCCGTGCTGGATGTGGTCTCTAGGGTGGCAGTAGAGCCGACAGTTGCAGTCGAGGGTCTAGTAGCCGTGCTGGATGTGGTCTCTGGGATGACAGTAGAGCCGACAGTTGCAGTCGAGGTTCTAGTAGCCGTGCTGGATGTGGTCTCTGGGGTGGCAGTAGAGCCGACAGTTGTAGTCGAGGTTCTAGTAGCCGTGCTGGATGTGGTCTCTGGGGTGGCAGTAGAGCCGACAGTTGTAGTCGAGGTTCTGGTAGCCGTGCGAAATGTGGTCTCTGGGGTGGCAGTAGAGCCGACAGTTGTAGTCGAGGTTCTGGTAGCCGTGCTGGATGTGGTCTCTGGGGTGGCAGTAGAGCCGACAGTTGCAGTTGAGGTTCTAGTAGCCATATTGGATGTGGTCTTTGGGGTGGCAGTAGAGCCGACAGTTGCAGTTGAGGTTCTAGTAGCCATATTGGATGTGGTCTCTGGGGTGGCAGTAGAGCCGACAGTGGTAGTCGAGGTTCTGGTAGCTCTGCTGGATGTGGTCTCTGGGGTGGCACTAGAGCCGACAGTTGCAGTCAACGTTCCGGTAACCGTGCTGGATGTGGTCTCTGGGGTGGCGGTAGAGCCGATAGTCGCAGTCGAGGTTCTGGTAGCCGTGCTGGATGTGGTCTCTGGGGTGGCAGTAGAACCAACAGTTGTAGTCGATGTTGTGGTAGCCGTGCTGGATGTGGTCTCTGGGGTGGCGGTAGAACCAACAGTTGTAGTCGATGTTGTGGTAGCCGTGCTGGATGTGGTCTCTGGGGTGGCGGTAGATCTGAATGTTGCAGTCGAGGTTCTGGTAGCTGTGCTGGTTGTGGTCTCTGGGGTAGCAATAGAGCCGACAGTTGCTGTTGAGGTTCTAGTAGCCGTATTGGATGTGGTCTCTGGGGTGGCAGTAGAGCCGACAGTTGCAGTCGAGGTTCTGGTATCCTTGCTGGATGTGGTCTCTGTGGTAGCGGTAGAGCCAACAGTGGCAGTCAAGGTTGTAGTAGCCATGCTGGATGTGGTCTCTGGTGTGGCAGTAGAGCCGACAGTTGCAGTCGCGGTTCTAGTAGCCGTGCTGGATGTGATCTCTGGGGTGGCAGTAGAGCTGACAGTGGTAGTCGAGGTTCTGGTAGCTCTGCTGGATGTGGTCTCTGGGGTGGCACTAAAGCCAACAGTTGCAGTCAACGTTCTGGTAACCATGCTGGATGTGGTCTCTGGGGTGGTGGTAGAGCCGATAGTTGCAGTCGAGGTTCTGGTAACCGTGCTGGATGTGGTCTCTGGGGTGGCGGTACGGCCGACAGTTGCAGTCGAGGTTCTAGTTGCCGTGCTGGATGTGGTCTCTGTGGTGGCGGTAGGGCCAACAGTTGCAGTCGAGGTTCTGGTAGCCATGTTGGATGTGGTCTCTGGGGTGGCGGTAGAGCCGACAGTTGCAGTCGCAGTTCTAGTAGCCGTGCTGGATGTGGTCTCGGGGGTAGCAGTAGAGCAGACAGTTGCAGTTGAGGTTCTAGTAGCCGTATTAGATGTGGTCTCTGGGGTTGCTGTAGAGCCGACATTTGCAGTCGAGGTTCTGGTAGCTGTGCTGGATGTGGTCTCTGTGGTGGCGGTTGAGCCAACAGTTGCAGTCGAGGTTCTAGTAGCCGTGCTGGATGTGGTCTCTGGGGTGGCGGTAGAGCTGACAGTTGCAGTCGAGGTTCTAGTAGCCATGCTGTATGTGGTCTCTGGGGTTGCGGTAGAGCTGACAGTTGCAGTCGAGGTTCTGGTAGCCGTGGTGGATGTGGTCTCTGGGGTTACGGTAGAGCCGACAGTTGCAGTCGAGGTTCTAGTAGCCGTGCTGTATGTGGTCTCTGGGGTTCCGGTAGAGCTGACAGTTGCAGTCGAGGTTCTGGTAGCCGTGGTGGATGTGGTCTCTGGGGTTGCGGTAGAGCCGACAGTTGCAGTCGAGGTTCTGGTAGCCATGCTGGATGTGATCTCTGGGGTGGTGGTAGAGCCGACAGTTGAAGTCGAGGTTCTTATAGCCATGCTGGATGTGGTCTCTGGGGTTGCGGTAGAGCCGACAGTTGCAGTCGCGGTTCTAGTAGCCGTGCTGGATGAGGTCTCTGGGGTGGCAGTAAAGCCGACAGTTGTAGTCGAGGTTCTAGTACCAATGCTGGATGTGGTCTCTGGGATGGCAGTAAAGCCGACAGTTGTAGTCGAGGTTCTAGTACCAATGCTGGATGTGGTCTCTGGGATGGCAGTAGAGCCCACAGTTGCAGTGGAGGTTCTAGTAGCCGTGCTGGATGTGGTCTCTAGGGTGGCAGTAAAGCCGACAGTTGCAGTCGAGGTTCTAGTAGCCATGCTGGATGTGGTCTCTGGGGTGGCAGTAGAGCCAACAGTTGTAGTCGAGGTTCTAGTAGCCGTGCTGGATGTGGTCTCTGGGGTGGCAGTAGAGCCCACAGTTGTAGTCGAGGTTCTGGTAGCCGTGCTGGATGTGGTCTCTGGGGTGGCTGTAGAGCCGACAGTTGTAGTCGAGGTTCTGGTAGCCGTGCTGGATGTGGTCTCTGGGGTGGCAGTAGAGCCAACTGTTGCAGTCGATGTTGTGGTATCCGTGCTGGATGTGGTCTCTGGGGTGGCGGTAGAGCTGACAGTTGCAGTCGAGGTTCTAGTAGCCGTGCTGTATGTGGTCTCTGGGGTTGCGGTAGAGCCGACAGTTGCAGTCGAGGTTCTGGTAGCCGTGGTGGATGTGGTCTCTGGGGTTACGGTAGAGCCGACAGTTGCAGTCGAAGTTCTAGTAGCCGTGCTGTATGTGGTCTCTGGGGTTCCGGTAGAGCCGACAGTTGCAGTCGAGGTTCTGGTAGCCGTGGTGGATGTGGTCTCTGGGGTTGCGGTAGAGCCGACAGTTCCAGTCGAGGTTCTGGTAGCCATGCTGGATGTGATCTCTGGGGTGGTGGGAGAGCCGACAGTTGAAGTCGAGGTTCTTGTAGCCATGCTGGATGTGGTCTCTGGGGTTGCGGTAGAGCCGACAGTTGCAGTCGCGGTTCTAGTAGCCGTGCTGGATGTGGTCTCTGCGGTGGCAGTAAAGCCGACAGTTGTAGTCGAGGTTCTAGTAGCAATGCTGGATGTGGTCTCTGGGATGGCAGTAGAGCCCACAGTTGCAGTGGAGGTTCTAGTAGCCGTGCTGGATGTGGTCTCTAGGGTGGCAGTAGAGCGGACAGATGCAGTGGAGGTTCTAGTAGCCGTGCTGGATGTGGTCTCTGGGGTGACAGTAGAGCCGACAGTTGCAGTCGAGGTTCTAGTAGCCGTGCTGGATGTGGTCTCTGGGGTGGCAGTAGAGCCGACAGTTGTAGTCGAGGTTCTAGTAGCCGTGCTGGATGTGGTCTCTGGGGTGGCAGTAGAGCCGACAGTTGTAGTCGAGGTTCTGGTAGCCGTGCTGGATGTGGTCTCTGGGGTGGCGGTAGAGCTGACTGTTGCAGTCGAGGTTCTGGTAGCTGTGCTGGATGTGGTCTCTGGGGTGGCAGTAGAGCCGACAGTTGCAGTTGAGGTTCTAGTAGCCATATTGGATGTGGTCTCTGGGGTGGCAGTAGAGCTGACAGTGGTAGTCGAGGTTCTGGTAGCTCTGCTGGATGTGGTCTCTGGGGTGGCACTAGAGCCGACAGTTGCAGTCAACGTTCTGGTAACCGTGCTGGATGTGGTCTCTGGGGTGGCGGTAGAGCCGATAGTCGCAGTCAAGGTTCTAGTAGCTGTGCTGGATGTGGTCTCTGGGGTGACAGTAGAGCCGACAGTTGTAGTCAAGGTTCTAGCAGGCGTGCTGGATGTGGTCTCTGGGGTGGCAGTAGAGCTGACAGTTGTAGTCGAGGTTCTAGTAGCAATGCTGGATGTGGTCTCTGGGGTGGCAGTAGAGCCGACAGTCGCAGAGGAGATTCTAGTAGCCGTGCTGGATGTGGTCTCTGGGGTGGCAGTAGAGCCAACTGTTGCAGTCGATGTTGTGCTATCCGTGCTGGATGTGGTCTCTGGGGTGGCGGTAGAGCTGATTGTTGCAGTCGAGGTTCTGGTAGCTGTGCTGGATGTGGTCTCTGGGGTGGCAGTAGAGCCGACAGTTGCAGTTGAGGTTCTAGTAGCCATATTGGATGTGGTCTCTGGGGTGGCAGTAGAGCCGACAGTGGTAGTCGAGGTTCTGGTAGCTCTGCTGGATGTGGTCTCTGGGGTGGCACTAGAGCCGACAGTTGCAGTCAACGTTCCGGTAACCGTGCTGGATGTGGTCTCTGGGGTGGCGGTAGAGCCGATGGTCGCAGTCGAGGTTCTAGTAGCCGTGCTGTATGTGGTCTCTGGGGTTGCGGTAGAGCCGACAGTTGCAGTCGAGGTTCTGGTAGCCGTGGTGGATGTGGTCTCTGGGGTTACGGTAGAGCCGACAGTTGCAGTCGAAGTTCTAGTAGCCGTGCTGTATGTGGTCTCTGGGGTTCCGGTAGAGCCGACAGTTGCAGTCGAGGTTCTGGTAGCCGTGGTGGATGTGGTCTCTGGGGTTGCGGTAGAGCCGACAGTTCCAGTCGAGGTTCTGGTAGCCATGCTGGATGTGATCTCTGGGGTGGTGGGAGAGCCGACAGTTGAAGTCGAGGTTCTTGTAGCCATGCTGGATGTGGTCTCTGGGGTTGCGGTAGAGCCGACAGTTGCAGTCGCGGTTCTAGTAGCCATGCTGGATGTGGTCTCTGCGGTGGCAGTAAAGCCGACAGTTGTAGTCGAGGTTCTAGTAGCAATGCTGGATGTGGTCTCTGGGATGGCAGTAGAGCCCACAGTTGCAGTGGAGGTTCTAGTAGCCGTGCTGGATGTGGTCTCTAGGGTGGCAGTAGAGCGGACAGATGCAGTGGAGGTTCTAGTAGCCGTGCTGGATGTGGTCTCTGGGGTGGCAGTAGAGCCGACAGTTGCAGTCGAGGTTCTAGTAGCCGTGCTGGATGTGGTCTCTGGGGTGGCAGTAGAGCCGACAGTTGTAGTCGAGGTTCTAGTAGCCGTGCTGGATGTGGTCTCTGGGGTGGCAGTAGAGCCGACAGTTGTAGTCGAGGTTCTGGTAGCCGTGCTGGATGTGGTCTCTGGGGTGGCGGTAGAGCTGATTGTTGCAGTCGAGGTTCTGGTAGCTGTGCTGGATGTGGTCTCTGGGGTGGCAGTAGAGCCGACAGTTGCAGTTGAGGTTCTAGTAGCCATATTGGATGTGGTCTCTGGGGTGGCAGTAGAGCTGACAGTGGTAGTCGAGGTTCTGGTAGCTCTGCTGGATGTGGTCTCTGGGGTGGCACTAGAGCCGACAGTTGCAGTCGAGGTTCTGGTAGCCGTGCTGGATGTGGTCTCTGGGGTGGCGGTAGAGCCGATAGTCGCAGTCAAGGTTCTAGTAGCTGTGCTGGATGTGGTCTCTGGGGTGACAGTAGAGCCGACAGTTGTAGTCAAGGTTCTAGCAGGCGTGCTGGATGTGGTCTCTGGGGTGGCAGTAGAGCTGACAGTTGTAGTCGAGGTTCTAGTAGCAATGCTGGATGTGGTCTCTGGGGTGGCAGTAGAGCCGACAGTCGCAGAGGAGGTTCTAGTAGCCGTGCTGGATGTGGTCTCTGGGGTGGCAGTAGAGCCAACTGTTGCAGTCGATGTTGTGCTATCCGTGCTGGATGTGGTCTCTGGGGTGGCGGTAGAGCTGATTGTTGCAGTCGAGGTTCTGGTAGCTGTGCTGGATGTGGTCTCTGGGGTGGCAGTAGAGCCGACAGTTGCAGTTGAGGTTCTAGTAGCCATATTGGATGTGGTCTCTGGGGTGGCAGTAGAGCCGACAGTGGTAGTCGAGGTTCTGGTAGCTCTGCTGGATGTGGTCTCTGGGGTGGCACTAGAGCCGACAGTTGCAGTCAACGTTCCGGTAACCGTGCTGGATGTGGTCTCTGGGGTGGCGGTAGAGCCGATGGTCGCAGTCAAGGTTCTAGTAGCTGTGCTGGATGTGGTCTCTGGGGTGACAGTAGACCCGACAGTTGTAGTCAAGGTTCTAGCAGGCGTGCTGGATGTGGTCTCTGGGGTGGCAATAGAGCCGACAGTTGCAGTCGAGGTTCTAGTAGCCGTGCTGGATATGGTCTCTGGGGTGGCAGTAGAGCCGACAGTTGTAGTCGATGTTGAGGTAGCCGTGCTGGATGTGGTCTCTGGGGTGGCAATAGAGCCGACAGTTGCAGTCGAGGTTCTAGTAGCCGTGCTGGATATGGTCTCTGGGGTGGCAGTAGAGCCGACAGTTGTAGTCGATGTTGAGGTAGCCGTGCTGGATGTGGTCTCTGGGGTGGCAGTAGAGCTGAATGTTGCAGTCGAGGTTCTGGTAGCTGTGCTGGATGTGGTCTCTGGGGTAGCATTAGAGCCGACAGTTGCAGTTGAGGTTCTAGTAGCCGTATTGGATGTGGTCTCTGGGGTGGCAGTAGAGCCGACAGTTGCAGTCGAGGTTCTGGTAGCCTTGCTGGATGTGGTCTCTGTGGTAGCGGTAGAGCCAACAGTGGCAGTCAAGGTTGTAGTAGCCATGCTGGATGTGGTCTCTGGTGTGGCAGTAGAGCCGACAGTTGCAGTCGCGGTTCTAGTAGCCGTGCTGGATGTGATCTCTGGGGTGGCAGTAGAGCTGACAGTGGTAGTCGAGGTTCTGGTAGCTCTGCTGGATGTGGTCTCTGGGGTGGCACTAAAGCCAACAGTTGCAATCAACGTTCTGGTAACCATGCTGGATGTGGTCTCTGGGGTGGTGGTGGAGCCGATTGTTGCAGTCGAGGTTCTGGTAACCGTGCTGGATGTGGTCTCTGGGGTGGCGGTACGGCCGACAGCTGCAGTCGAGGTTCTAGTTGCCGTGCTGGATGTGGTCTCTGGGGTGGCGGTAGGGCCAACAGTTGCAGTCGAGGTTCTGGTAGCCGTGCTGGATGTGGTCTCTGGGGTGGCAGTAGAGCTGACAGTGGTAGTCGAGGTTCTGGTAGCTCTGCTGGATGTGGTCTCTGGGGTGGCACTAAAGCCAACAGTTGCAATCAACGTTCTGGTAACCATGCTGGATGTGGTCTCTGGGGTGGTGGTAGAGCCGATTGTTGCAGTCGAGGTTCTGGTAACCGTGCTGGATGTGGTCTCTGGGGTGGCGGTACGGCCGACAGTTGCAGTCGAGGTTCTAGTTGCCGTGCTGGATGTGGTCTCTGGGGTGGCGGTAGGGCCAACAGTTGCAGTCGAGGTTCTGGTAGCCGTGCTGGATGTGGTCTCTGGGGTGGCGGTAGAGCCGACAGTTGCAGTCGCAGTTCTAGTAGCCGTGCTGGATGTGGTCTCGGGGGTAGCAGTAGAGCCGACAGTTGCAGTTGAGGTTCTAGTAGCCGTATTGGATGTGGTCTCTGGGGTTGCTGTAGAGCCGACATTTGCAGTCGAGGTTCTGGTAGCTGTGCTGGATGTGGTCTCTGTGGTGGCGGTTGAGCCAACAGTTGCAGTCACGGTTCTAGTAGCCGTGCTGGATGTGGTCTCTGGGGTTGCGGTAGAGCTGACAGTTGCAGTCGAGGTTCTGGTAGCCGTGGTGGATGTGGTCTCTGGGGTTACGGTAGAGCCGACAGTTGCAGTCGAGGTTCTAGTAGCCGTGCTGTATGTGGTCTCTGGGGTTCCGGTAGAGCTGACAGTTGCAGTCGAGGTTCTGGTAGCCGTGGTGGATGTGGTCTCTAGGGTTGCGGTAGAGCCGACAGTTGCAGTCGAGGTTCTGGTAGCCGTGCTGGATGTGATCTCTGGGGTGGTGGTAGAGCCGACAGTTGAAGTCGAGGTTCTTGTAGCCATGCTGGATGTGGTCTCTGGGGTTGCGGTAGAGCCGAGAGTTGCAGTCGCGGTTCTAGTAGCCGTGCTGGATGTGGTCTCTGGGGTGGCAGTAAAGCCGACAGTTGTAGTCGAGGTTCTAGTAGCAATGCTGGATGTGGTCTCTGGGATGGCAGTAGAGCCCACAGTTGCAGTGGAGGTTCTAGTAGCCGTGCTGGATGTGGTCTCTAGGGTGGCAGTAGAGCCGACAGATGCAGTCGAGGTTCTAGTAGCCGTGCTGGATGTGGTCTCTAGGGTGGCAGTAAAGCCGACAGTTGCAGTCGAGGTTCTAGTAACCGTGCTGGATGTGGTCTCTGGGGTGACAGTAGAGCCGACAGTTGCAGTCGATGTTCTAGTAGCCGTGCTGGATGTGGTCTCTGGGGTGGCAGTAGAGCCAACAGTTGTAGTCGAGGTTCTGGTAGCCATGCTGGATGTGTTCTCTAGGGTGGCAGTAGAGCCGACATTTGCAGTCGAAGTTCTAGTTGCCATGCTGGATGTGGTCTCTGGGGTGGCGGTAGAGCCAACAGTTGCAGTCGAGGTTCTGGTAGCCTTGCTGGATGTGGTTTCTGCAGTGGCAGTAGAGCCGACAGTTACAGTGGAGGTTCTGGTAGCCGTGCTGGATGTGGTCTCTGGGGTGGCAGTAGAGCCGACAGTTGCAGTCGACATTCTAATAGCCGTGCTGGATGTGGTCTCTGAGGTGGCAGTAGAGCTGACAGTTGCAGTCGACCTTCTAATAGCCGTGCTGTATGTGGTCTCTGGGGTGGCAATTTTGCCGACAGTTGCAGTCGAGGGTCTAGTAGCCGTGTTGGATGTGGTCTCTGGGATGGCAGTAGAGCCGTCAGTTGCAGTCGAGGGTCTAGTAGCCGTGTTGGATGTGGTCTCCGGGGTGGCAGTTGAGCCGACAGTTGCAGTTGACGTTCTAGTAGCCCTGCTGGATGTGGTCTTCGGGGTGGCAGTAGAGCCGACGGTTGCTGTTGACGTTCTAGTAGCCCTGCTGGATGTTGTCTTCTGTGTGGCAGTAGAGCCGACAGTTGCAGTCGACGGTCTAGTAGCCATGCTGGATGTTGTTGCAGTTGTGATATTTGTAGTTGCTGTGATCGTAGTGCTGAAAGTATCAGTAGTTGGAAAGGATGGTGTGGTAGCACCAGAGATATCAGCAGTGGTGGTTGTGCTTGATTTAGTCTCTGTCACAGTAGTTACTAAAGATGTAGTTGCAGTTGGGCACGGAAGACAGGTAATATGCCCATTGTTATTGCGATTAATAAAAGTGTCATGATCCATAGTGCCACCAATGTTTTCTTCTGAAATTCTCAGGTTCCCGAGTCTCTCTGTTTCAGCTTTCGCCTGTGGAATCTTGTTGACCTCATTTGAAACAGAGGTCCTTGATGTGGAATGCTGATTCATTGGACCTCGGTTTTCTATCTTCAATTTCCAAATTAACTCTGCAGTGAGAAAGAAATGTTTGTAGATTGTTGAAAATTAGGCAAGTTTCTTCAGTTCCTCAGCTCAAAGCAATACCTGCAAAGAGGTGGGATAATGTGGGATACAAATGCAATAAATAATAAATACGGTGATTTTAGAAGGGTTAGGTAACATTTATTTATTTATTTATTTGCTGCACTTGTATCCCACATTTTCCCACCCATTAGCAGGCTCAATGTGGCTTAAAAAATGTTACAACGACATTCACAAAATGAAAATGGAGGGAAAACCTATTTGATTCCCACACAAATTCACTCATTTCCTTAAGGTGTTCATTTCTGTCAATTCCCTGCTTAAACTGGAAAAAATCCCAGCAAGGCTTTGTTCAAGTCAAGTAAAGCCTCTAAATAGAACATGTGATGATTCAAGGTCAAACAAGCTATAAAAAGATGATTTTCACATTTGAATGGGTATACTTGTATAAATAGCAATGTTTTGGAGAGAAAGAAACTCTACTTACGCTTGTATACCCACAGATTTGAAGAGGCATGTTCTGGGTATAGTTTGGGATGAATTTTGAAGTATATATGCATTCCCTATTTTCCTATAAAAATGCATGTATAGTTCAAAAACTTGAACAACATTTATACTTGCTCTGAAGCATACATGGAGAAGCATTTTTCATATGATGTCTAAGTCCAAATTGGGAGAGTTTGGCAAAAACATGTAAAAAAAAAAAAAAAGTCTCGCTCACAGCCACAGTCGAACCAGAAAAATGTCTACGTTTCAATTATAGCTTTGAGCTAGGTGTTTTTAGGCTAAACATGTCCATCTGTAAATATCATTTAAAAAAAAAAAAACCCCGTCTCATGGAAAATCATAGAAAAACAAGCCATAGAGAAATCTGTCTGGCAGCACTCCTAGTGAACTGGCCACACAGACATTTCAGCAGTGCAGAGGGACAACCTAGTGGTCAGTGAAGTGGAGGTCACATAAAAGGACCTAGGTAACAATCCCACTTAAACCCCTTCATATTGCACTGTGAGCTCTCCAGGAACAGCAAAAACTTACTGTTTCTAAAGGGCCACCACTACAGTAGCCCTCAGGCTTGCAGGTCACATGTATATTTAGGTGCAGGACGTATTTCTGTGTTCCAGAAGGGCTCACATATTTGTACCGAAATGAAAGAGTTAGTGGGAATTGAACCTAGGTCCCACTGCTCACTGTCCACTGCACTGACCACGAGGCTACTCCATCCACTTGTTTGCTACTTTCTTAGGAATCGCCATAATATCTGGAGCAGTCATAGAGCCTGGTATCTACTGTCACTGTCACATCTTTGGAGGGTGGGAGGGGATCATGCCTTCATCCCTCCAGTGGTCAGCTGGTCAGTTAGGGCACCTTTTTCAGACTTAGTCGTGACTGAAACAGGTCTAGATAAAAGCGTACTTCCCCTTATTTTTCTGTTCCATTATTGCAGAAGAACATCAAGATTGTAAGCTGTCCTAAGTCCCACCCAAAACACATCTCAAAACAAAGTATATCGTAATGATAGGGTAGACCGGACTGGTGGAGGGGTAGCATTGTATATTAAAGAGAGCCTTGACTCAGATAGATTACAAATTCAGCAGGACACAAATCACACCTTTGAATCACTGTGGGTTGAAATTCCATGTATAAAAGGGAAAAAAATGGTGATAGGAGTGTACTACCGCCCACCTCGCCAGGATGAGCAGGTAGACACAGAAATGATAAAAGAAATCAGAGACGCGAACAAAATGGGCAATGTGATAATAATGGGTGACTTCAATTATCCAAATATAGACTGGGTAAACGTAACATCGGGACACGCTACAGAGATACAATTCCTTGATGAAATCAAGGACAGCTTTATGGAGCAACTGGTGCAGGAGCCGACGAGAGAAGGAAAAATTCTAGACTTGGTCCTTAGTGGAGCGCATGATCTGGTGAGGGGCGTTATGGTACTGGGGCCGCTTGATAACAGTGACCATAATATGATCAGTTTTGACATCAACCTTGAAGTAACTGTACACAGAAAGTCATATACGTTAGCGTTTAACTTTAAAAAAGGAGACTATGATAAAATGAGAAGAACGGTAAAAAAAAAAAACTTAGGGGAGCAACTGAGAGAGTAAAAACTGTACAACAGGCGTGGACGCTGTTTAAAAATACCATCCTGGAGGCCCAGGCCATACATATTCCGCGAATTAGAAAAGAAAGACGGAACTCCAAAAGACACCCGGCCTGGTTGAAAAGTGAGGTGAAGGAAGCTATAAGGGCTAAAAGAAACGCCTTCAGAAAATGGAAGAAGGAACCGTCTGAAAATAACAAGAAACAGCATAAGGAGTGTCAAATCAAATGCAAGGCGCAGATTAAGAAGGCCAAGAGGGAGTATGAAAAAAAGATAGCATTAGAGGCAAAAAAACATAGTAAAAAATTTTTTCGGTATATTAAAAGCAGGAAGCCGGCAAAAGAATCGGTTGGGCCGCTGGATGACCGAGGGGTAAAAGGGGCGATCAAGGAAGACAAAGACGTAGCGGAGAGACTGAATGAATTCTTTGCTTCGGTCTTCACCGAGGAAGATTTGGGTGGGATACCGGTGTCGGAAATGGTATTTCAAGCGGACGAGTCGGAGAAACTTACTGACTTCACGGTAAACCTGGAGAACGTAATGGGGCAGTTCGGCAAACTGAAGAGTAGCAAATCTCCTGGACCGGATGGTATTCATCCTAGAGTACTGATAGAACTGAAAAACGAGCTTGCGGAGCTACTGCTAGTGATATGCAACTTATCCTTAAAATCGAGCATGGTACCGGAAGATTGGAGGGTGGCCAATGTAACGCCCATTTTTAAAAAAGGCTCCAGGGGAGATCCGGGAAATTATAGACCGGTGAGTCTGACGTCGGTGCCGGGGAAAATGGTAGAGGCTATTATCAAAAACAAAATTACAGAGCACATCCGAGGACATGGATTACTGAGACCAAGTCAGCATGGCTTTTGTGTGGGGAAATCTTGCCTGACCAATTTACTTCAATTCTTTGAAGGAGTGAACAAACATGTGGACAAAGGGGAGTCGGTTGATATTGTGTATCTGGATTTTCAAAAGGCGTTTGACAAGGTACCTCATGAAAGGCTACAGAGGAAATTGGAGGGTCATGGGATAGGAGGAAATGTCCTATTGTGGATTAAAAACTGGTTGAAGGATAGGAAACAGAGAGTGGGGTTAAATGGGAAGTATTCACAATGGAGGAGGGTAGTTAGTGGGGTTCCTCAGGGGTCCGTGCTAGGACCGCTGCTTTTTAATATATTTATAAATGATTTAGAGATGGGAGTAACTAGCGAGGTAATTAAATTTGCTGATGACACAAAGTTATTCAAAGTCGTTAAATCGCGACAGGATTGTGAAAAATTACAAGAGGACCTTACGAGACTGGGAGACTGGGCGGCTAAATGGCAGATGATGTTTAATGTGAGCAAGTGCAAGGTGATGCATGTGGGAAAAAAGAACCCAAATTATAGCTACGTCATGCAAGGTTCCACGTTAGGAGTTACGGACCAAGAAAGGGATCTGGGTGTCGTCGTCGATAATACACTGAAACCTTCTGCTCAGTGTGCTGCTGCGGCTAAGAAAGCGAATAGAATGTTGGGTATTATCAGGAAAGATATGGAAAACAGGTGTGAGGATGTTATAATGCGACTGCACCTTGAGTATTGTGTTCAATTCTGGTCGCCGCATCTCAAGAAAGATATAGTAGAATTGGAAAAGGTGCAGCGAAGGGCGACTAAAATGATAGCGGGGATGGGACGACTTCCCTATGAAGAAAGACTAAGGAGGCTAGGGCTATACAGCTTGGAGAAGAGACGGCTGAGGGGAGACATGATAGAGGTATATAAAATAATGAGTGGAGTGGAACAGGTGGATGTGAAGCGTCTGTTCACACTTTCCAAAAATACTAGGACTAGGGGGCATGCGATGAAACTACAGTGTAGTAAATTTAAAACAAATCAGAGAAAACTTTTCTTCACCCAACGTGTAATTAAACTCTGGAATTCGTTGCCGGAGAAAGTGGTAAAGGCAGTTAGCTTAGCAGAGTTTAAAAAGGGGTTGGATGGTTTCCTAAAGGACAAGTCCATAAACCGCTACTAAACGAACTTGGAAAACTCCAAAATTCCAGGAATAACATGTATAGAATGTTTGTACGTTTGGGAAGCTTGCCAGGTGCCCTTGGCCTGGATTGGCCGCTGTCGTGGACAGGATGCTGGGCTCGATGGACCCTTGGTCTTTTCCCAGTATGGCATTACTTATGTACTTATGTACCCCCTTGCTATTTGGATGCACTCTGTGAAAAATGTCCCAATTCTGCCGTTTTGAAAATCATGATTTAGACATTGTGGTGGGAAAAACATCATCTGCCTCTTTTAACACATTTTTCTCTTTTGAAAACGAGTGCCATTACTTTCAGCTGACTACTCTTTTAAGACCTGGGAAATGGAGAAGTCCACTGCACTGTCCAGTAGGCTACTCCATTCACTTGTTTGCTGCTTCCACACTCCTCTGCTTTCTTAGGAATGTTTGAGGGAGGAATTGTGCTCATCTCCTTCGTGTTCAAAACCGCCTCAAACAGCCAAACAAATTGAGTTTTGGAACTTGCCTCTTATTTAGCTCCCCATGGATGTAGAGTTTTGCAAAATCCAGCACCTCGATGTGTACGTTGCAAAATCTGCTGCTTACAACTGTAAATGCTATTACTCTTAGACATAGAAAACCCTGAATGTAGTTGCTGTTTTATGAAATTATTTAATAAAATGGTCATTCCCACTGTACAGTCCATCAAATACACATATTTACCCCATGGCTTTAAAGGTAAAATTATGTATCATATCTGATAATTTTCTTTCCATTAATCATAGCAGATCAATCCATAGACTGGTGGGTTGTATCCATCTACTAGCAGGTGGAGATACAGAGCAATCTTTTGCCTCTCTATATGTGGTCATGTGCTACCAGGAAATCCTCAGTATAGTCGATATCAAAGCTCCATCCGCAGGGATCACCAAACATAGAGAATTACACCCACAAAGGGACACTCCGCCACCAACCACCGCCAAAGCGGGGGGGGGGCACCCACACCCGCTGAAACGGGGGGATCTGGCATGGCCTGCTACCGCAACCGCGGGAGGAGCTGGCTTAACCCATCACCGCCAAAGCGAGAGGGAAACAAAGCTACCCTACTACCGCACAAAGCGGGAGGGAGCACTGGCATAATTTAGTTATGAATCCAACCACCGTCGAAACGGGGGGAAAGAAGCAGCAGCTCACTGTAACACAAAGTCGTCCCAACTCCAGGGAAATCCAAGTGGAAGAACTTGAACTCGAAGTCCTCCTGAACAGGAACTGAAGTCTAAACTTGAACCCGAAATATAACTGAACTAGAACAAACAGTACAGATATCTGGGAGGGACTATGGATTGATCTGCTATGATTAATGGAAAGAAAATTATCAGGTATGATACATAATTTTACATTCCATATCATCAAGCAGATCAATCCATAGACTGGTGGGATGTACCCAAGCAGTACTCACCCAAGGCGGGACATGGAAATCCCAGAGGGCAACACTGAAGCTCCAAACTGGGCCTCGGCCCATGCTGCCACGTCCAAGCGATAATGCCATGAGAAGGTATGAGCCGACGCCCAAGTCGCCTATCTGCAAATCTCCTCCAAGGAAACGGACCTGGACTCTGCCATCAAAGCCGCCTGTGCTCTAGTAGAATGAGCCTTCAGCTAGATAGGCGGCACATTCCCTGCTGCCACATAAGCTGCCGCAATTGTTTCCTTGACCCAACGTGCCACGGTAGGTTTAGATGCCTGCAGACCCCTATGGGGGCCTGCGAACAGCACGAACAGGTGATCTGACTTCCGGAAATCGATGGTCACTTCCAAGTATCTGATGATAACTCGTCTAACATCCAGGCATCTGAGAGCACAATACTCCTCTGGATAATCCTCCCTACGGAAGGAGGGTAGACAAAGCTGCTGATTCACATGGAAGTGAGAAACAATCTTGGGCAGGAAGGAAGGCACTGGGTGAATAGACACTCCTGCCTCCATGAACCGCAGGAACGGCTCTCTACACGAGAGCGCCTGGAGCTCGGAAACCCTCCTGGCTGAAGTGATTGCCACCAAAAAGACCGCTTTCAACGTCAGGTCCTTTAGAGACAGCCGCGATAATGGCTCAAAGGGCGGCTTCTGCAAGGCCCGCAGCACCAGATTGAGATTCCACGTAGGCACTATCGAGTGCAGAGGGGGGCATAGATGATTAACCCTTTTGAGAAAATGCACCACATCTGGCTGAGAAGCCAGGGAAGCACCCTTCAGGCAACTCCTGAAGCAAGATAGAGCCGCTACCTGGACTTTAAGAGAGCTGAGCGACAGGCCTTTCTCCAGACCTTCTTGCAGGAACGCCAACACTGAAGAAATTGGCGCCGTAAAGGGCGACAGGGATCCTGCCTCGCACCATGATACAAAGGTACGTCATACCCTGGTGTACGTAGTAGAAGTAGAGCGCTTCCGTGCTCTCAGCATAGTGGCGATGACCTTGTCCGAGAAGCCCTTCTTCTTCAGCCGCTTCCGCTCAAGAGCCAGGCCATAAGACCAAAGGGGGAGGGATCCTCCATCACCACGGGACCCTGATGTAAGAGGCCCCGCTCCGCTGGAAGTCGCAGAGGACTGTCTACAGAAAGCCAGATCAGGTCCGCATACCAAGGGCGTCTGGGCCAGTCTGGACTCACCAGGACCACCCGGCCGACAATTCTGCCCAGCATAGGCCAAGGCGGGAACACGTAGAGAAGCTCCTGTACTGGCCACTGCTGGAGAAGATCATCAACCCCCAGAGATCGAGGGTCCCGTCCTCTTCTGAAGAACCGCAGCACTTGGCAATTGGCCGAGGTCGCCATTAGATCCAAGGTCGGCATGCCCCAGCAATTCGTGATCTCCAAGAACAAATGGCTAGAAATGTAAGGAGGGGTGACAAAAATTTCTTCAGGTATATAAGTGAAAGGAGAATGACTAAAAAGGGAATTGTGAGACTAAAAGATACTGTGAACCGCTATGTGGATAATGATGAAGAAAAAGCAAATTTGCTAAATAGATACTTTTGTTCTGTTTTCACAGAAGAAAATCCTGGAGAAGGACCGCGATGGACTGCAAAAAGTACAAATGAGATTGAAGTGGATAGAGCACCGTTCACGGAAGAGAGTGTGTATGAACAGCTTGAAAAGCTAAAGGTGGACAAAGCCATGGGACCGGATGGGATCCACCCCAGGATATTGAGGGAGCTCAGAGAGATTCTGGCGGGTCCTCTTAAAGATTTGTTTAATATATCCTTGCAGACGGGAGAGGTTCCGAGGGATTGGAGAACGGCGAAGGTGGTCCCTCTTCACAAGAGTGGTGATAGGGAAGAAGCTGGAAACTACAGGCCAGTAAGCCTCACTTCAATTATTGGAAAAGTAATGGAAGCGATGCTGAAGGAAAGGATAGTGAATTTCCTGGAAGCAAATAAGTTGCAAGATCCAAGACAACATGGTTTTACCAAAGGGAAATCGTGCCAAACGAATCTCATTGAATTCTTTGATTGGTGACAGGAGAATTGAATCAGGGACGAGCTATAGACGTAATCTACTTAGATTTCAGCAAAGCTTTTGACACGGTTCCCCACAGGAGGCTCTTAAATAAACTGGATGGGCTGAAGATAGGACCCGAAGTGGTGAACTGGATTAGGAACTGGTTGACGGACAGACGCCAGAGGGTGGTGGTGAATGGAATTCGCTCGGAGGGAAAGGTGAGTAGTGGTGTGCTCAAGGATCGGTGCTGGGACCAATTCTGTTCAATATATTTGTGAGTGACATTGCCGAAGGGTTAGAAGGTAAAGTTTGCCTATTTGCGGATGATACTAAGATCTGTAACAGAGTGGACACTCGGGAGGGAGTGGAAAACATGAAAAAGGATCTGAGGAAGCTAGAAGAATGGTCTAAGGTTTGGCAATTAAAATTCAATGCGAAGAAATGCAAAGTGATGCACTTAGGGAATAGAAATCCTCGGGAGACGTATGTGTTAGGCGGGGAGAATCTAATAGGTACGGACAGAGAGAGGGATCTTGGGGTGATAGTATCCGAGGATCTGAAGGCGACGAAACAGTGTGACAAGGCGGTGGCTGTAGCTAGAAGGTTGTTAGGCTGTATAGAGAGAGGTGTGACCAGCAGAAGAAAGGGGGTGTTGATGCCCCTGTATAAGTCGTTGGTGAGGCCCCACCTAGAGTATTGTGTTCAGTTTTGGAGGCCGTACCTTGCGAAGGATGTAAAAAGAATTGAAGCGGTGCAAAGAAAAGCTACGAGAATGGTAAGGGATTTGCGTTACAAGACGTATGAGGAGAGACTTGATGACCTGAACATGTATACTCTGGAAGAAAGGAGAAACAGGAGTGATATGATACAGACGTTCAAATATTTGAAAAGTATTAATCTGCAAACGAACCTTTTCCGGAGATGCAAAGGAGGTAGAACGAGAGGACATGAAATGAGATTGAAGGGGGGCAGACTCAAGAAAAATGTTAGGAAGTATTTTTTCCACAGAGAGAGTAGTGGATGCTTGGAATGCCCTCCCGCGGGAGGTGGTGGAAATGAAAACGGTAACGGAATTCAAACACGCGTGGGACAAACATAAAGGAATCCTGTTCAGAAGGAATGGATCCTAAGGAGCTTAGCCGAGATTGGGTGGCAGAGCCGGTGGCAGGAGGCGGGGATAGTGCTGGGCAGATTTATACGGTTCTGTGCCAGAGCCGGTGGTGGGAGGAGGGGCTGGTGGTTGGGAGGCGGGGATAGTGTTGGGCAGACTTACACGGTCTCTGCCCTGAAAAGGACAGGTACAAATCAAGATAAGGTATACACAAAAAGTAGCACATGTGAGTTTATCTTGTTGGGCAGACTGGATGGACCATACAGGTCTTTTTCTGCTGTCATCTACTATGTTACTATGTTACTATGTAACACCCGAGCAGACAGTTGCCACTCTCCAGGATTCAAGGTATGGCGACTGAGAAAGTCCGCTCCCAAAATGTGAGCCGTAGACAGCTGGTCCAGATTCACCTCTGCCCACTGGCATAACTTCATGGCCTCCCTGGCTAGGGGGGGCGGGCGCTCCTGGTACTTCCCTGGCATTGTCTGACAGGATTCGAACTGGCCTCAGTATCAGTACCTGAAGAAATGCTTGAAGCGCCAACCGAATGGCCTGAAGTTCCAAGAGGTTGATGGACCACTTCGCCTCCGCCGGCGACCATATCCCCTGCGCTGTCCTTCCCAGGCAGTGGGCTCCCCAGCCCGTCAAGCAGGCATCCGTCATAACAACAATCTACTCCAGGAACGTGAGAAGCATACCGGCTGACAACTTGTCTGACATCAGCCACCAACTTAGCGCCCTTCTCACCGCCGGGTCCAGGGGAAGGCGAACTGCGTAATCCCCTGAAACCAGAGTCCAGCACCGCAAAAGAGAGTGCTGTAGTGGCCTCATATGGGCCCTGGCCCAGGGCACTACCTCCATCGTGGCAGTCATGGAGCCCAACAGTTGCACATAATCCCAAGCCCGAGGAGCTGAGGAGGCTAGGAACCGGCCCACCTGGGCCTGAAGCTTGAGGCTCCGGTTGTCCGGCAGGAACACTCTGCCCACTTGGGTGTCAAACCGAACACCCAGATACTCCAGGGACTGAGTCGGGCGCAGCTGACTTTTCTCCCGGTTGATGATCCATCCCAGGGAGCTCAGAAGAGCAATGACCCTGTCAGTCGCTCTCCCACATTCCTCAAAGGAGGGAGCTCGAATCAGCCAGTCGTCCAGGTAGGGATGGATTTGCACTCCTTCCTTGCGGAGATAAGCCGCAATGACACCATCACTTTGGAGAAGGTCCGTGGAGCCGTGGGCAACCCGAACGGGAGAGCTCTGAACTGGAAGTGCCGGCCTAGCACTGCAAAGCACAGGAAGCGCTGATGAGGCGGCCAGATGGGAATGTGCAGATAAGCTTCCTTGATGTCCAAGGATGCCAGGAATTCTCTTTCTTGTACTGCAGCAATCACGGAGCGGAGAGTCTCCACCCGGAAATGCCGTATTCGCAAGGCCCGATTGACTCCCTTGAGGTCGAGAATAGGCCGAGAAGAGCCTCCTTTCTTTGGCACCACAAAGTAAATGGAGTAATGTCCTGTGCCACGCTGCTTTACGGGCATTGGGACCACCGCCCCAAGGCGGAGCAAGTTGTCCAGAGTCTGCTGAACTGCTGCCACTTTGAGGGGAGACTTGCAGGGAGAGTTCACGAACCCGTCTCTCAGGGGCCGGCAGAACTCCAACTTGTAGCCATCTCTGATGACGTCTAGAACCCAAGCGTCTGAAGTTACCCTGGTCCACTCACCCAGAAAAGAGGACAGCCTTCCTCCTATCTGCTCTGGGCCATGGACCAGGGCCCCGTCATTGGGTACGAGACCCTGGGGGAGGACCGGAGGAAGAACCTCCTGAGCGGCGGTCTCTGCGAAAGGAATGCTGCTTCAGGGAGAACCTCTGCTTGAGGGAGGAGAAGGAGGAGGAGCCCGACTTGCCCGGGCGATACCGACGGACTTCTTGAAAACGGCCCTTAGAGGAACCAGGGCGAGCACTGCTGGCCCTTGCCTTGACCTCCGGCAACCTCTTGCCTTTACAACTGCCGAGATCCGTCACAATCTTGTCCAGCTCATCCCCGAAGAGCAGCTTGCCCTTAAAAGGCAACTTGGCTAAGTGGGATTTGGAGGCATGGTCAGCTGACCAATGCATAAGCCATAGCCATCGACGGGCAGAGACTGACTGAGACATACCTTTAGCCGAGGCTCTCAAAACATCATCAGCAAGTCTGCCAAATAAGCCAAGCCCGACTCCAGGACCGGCCAATAAGCCCTCAAGGAAGGATCCGAGGTGGAGGCCCGCTGCACCACCATTAGGCATGCCCTACTACTACTACTATTTAGCATTTCTATAGCGCTACAAGGCGTACGCAGCTCTGCACAAACATATGTGCCCTGGCCACATAGGAGCCGCAAACTGAGGCCTGCAAACTCAAGGCGGCCGCTTCAAAGGCTAACTTTAAGGCCACTTCCAATTTCCTGTCCTGTGAATCCTTAAGGGCAGAGCCACCTTCCACCGGCAAAGCCGTCCTTTTTTGTCACAGCAGTGATTAGAGAGTCCACTGCCGGCCAGCGCAAGGCCTCCTGTTCACCCTCTGGCAGAGGGTACAGACGAGTCATGGCCCTGGCTACCTTGAGGCTCGCCTCAGGAGAATCCCATTGACCCGAAATTAGAGTTCTCATGGCTTCATGGATGTGGAAGATCCTGGAAGGGCGCTTGGTTCCCAACATAATAGCGGAACCCACCGAGGCTGAAGGAGGGCCTTCCTCCGGAAAGGAAATACTCAAGATGCTCATAGCCTGAACTAACAGGTTAGGCAATTCCTCTAAGCGAAAAAGCCGCGCTGCAGAGGGGTCATCTCCCCCATCAGGGCGAGCCTCCTCCAAAGAATCCCCAAGGGACCTTTAGGAGAACTCAAAAACGCTGCTCTCATCTACATCAGAGGAGACAGAGTCCCCCAAGACCTGAAGATCCACCTGCGGGCGCTTGATCAGGGAACCCTCTTCCCCCATATCTGACAGGGGAGCAGGAGCAGCATTTTGCAGTTGAAAGGCCTGATGCAGCAACAAAATAAACTCGGGAGAGAACCCCCCCCCCCTGTTTGTGCACCTCTGCAACCTGGGCCACAGCCCTAGAGGAACTCTCAACCTCTAATCCATAGAGCGGGGGAGAGGCGCGCTGCGCATCCAAAATGGCGTCCAGCGCGTCACTCCGCAAAGGAGCCGCACGGGAAGCATGGCGCTTAAACTTTGCCATCTTCTTACCGCCGCCCAACTCATAGGCGGCCATAACAGAGGCCGTCTGAGCTGCATGGGCGGCCGATGTCGGAAGGGCGGACATCGGGGGATGGGCGCCTAAGGCAGGAAAGGCTGCCGACGCCCCAGCGGAGGAAAAACCAGCTAAATCAGCAAAGTCCGGAAGGGCGCCCAAAAAGGGCTTCTCTGCCTCCGATCCCCGCGCCTCCCCACTAAGCCGCGCAATCGCGGTCCAGGGAGCGCTTTTTCGCGCCCTTACCATCCAACGCCATGATTCACGAGGGAAACGTTCGGGGAACCCCCTGCCCACTAGGAAAAGGTAAAATTACCTGCTTCTTGCTCCGAGCTGCAACGAATTGTGTCCCAGTGAGCAGCTGCAAGTAAAATCTTTTCTGCTTCAAGATTGTTATGGTTTTTTTTGTTTGGTTTTTTTTTTTAACGGAGCCAGTGGGAGGGGGGAGAAAAGGAGGGACCTGGCACCACCAGGTGTGCACTTGCTCACGAAGAGCCCTCAACCCCAGATACTCAACAAAGCCTAAGTAAATAGGCGTGGAGACCAAGCCAGAGCTGCTGCGTGTCACCACACACCTGCTAGATAGAGAGAATACTGAGGATTTCCTGGTAGCACATGACCACATATAGAGAGGCAAAAGATTGCTCTCTATCTCCACCTGCTGGTAGATGGACACAACCCACGTCTATGGATTGATCTGCTTGATGATATGGAATATGCTTTATACCAGGGACGTATCTGGACTCTGGCGGTAGGGGGGGCCAGAGCCAGAGGGAGGGGGCACATTTTAGCTCCCCCCCCCCCGCGCCACCGATCCCCCCCCTGCCATTTCCGGACCCCCCCCCCCCCGCCACTGCCAGACCCCCCCTCGCCACCAATGACACTCTCCACCCCCTCCCGCAGCCGCCAACCCTCCCCCGCTGCTGTCACCTTTGCTGGCAGGGGACCCCAACCCCCCGCCAGTTGAGGTCCTCTCTTCCCTGCAGGCTGCAAGTTGCAATGCTTCCTGTTCTTCTGAGTCTGACGTCCTGCAGGTACAACGCGCAGGACGTCAGACTGAGTTCCTCGTCCTGCACGTTGTACGTGCAGGACGTCAGACTCAGAAGAACAGGAAGCGAAGCGTTGCAACTTGCATCCTGCACGGAAGAGAGGACTTCGGCTGGCGGGGGCTTGGGGTCCCCCGCCAGCCAAGATCGGCAACTGGTTGGTGGCGGGCGGGAGGGAGGGGGAGAGGGTCGATGGTAGGGGGGTCCAGGGCGAAATCTGCGGGGGCCCAGGCCCCTGTGGCCCCACGCAGATACGCCCCTGCTTTATACAAGGCTCTGTATTCAGTTAACCTTTTGTGAAATATGCTGTGAATGGTGAACATTCCCACTTGGACATCCCTTTTGCAGCTTAGATAACATAAACAAAACTGGGGAACAGGAAAATATCTGCAGTACTTTTTACACATGTTTTTGCTTGCATTTTTTTTTTCATTCTGGAAGACAGCAAGAAAGAGATGCCTTTAGACAATAGATATAATGGCCAGAAATCTTTTGTAGAAACAGAGGTTTTTTTGTGTTTGTGGTTTTTTTTTAATCTAGTGAAAGTGATCATTGCTATACTTCCTGTTTGCTCTTCATATGTTTATATTTATGTTTATTAGTACAGTAAAGTCTCGATTGTCTGACATAAATGGGACTGACCCTTTGTTAGATAAGTGAAAAGTTGAATAATATGTAAAACAATGGTAACCCTTCAAACAATGCATAAATATAAGGCTGTAAAAGCAGGGTCCCGGGACACAATGATGCTGTTTTGCTGTCTGAAACAAATTGTCTCAGGTGTGAAACTTCCCACTGTGGTATGCAGGAACATGAAAAGAGACATGATGACATCACTGGGGGGGGGGGGGTATCTGTTGGATATGCCGGATGGTCAGATTAGCGAAGGTCGGATAATCAAAACTTACTGTACTTGATATACCGCTCCATCTGGCATATGTTGAACCTCTAGTGATGCTGAACTAATGGCTGAGAGCATTAGTTTGCTTAAAATATTTGGGAGGAGAGTAACAAACATGGCTTATGGAATTCTTTCCAGTCCCTGTGTATATGCATACACCTGTGTTTTGTATCTGCTATGTCTGTATGTGTCTCTTTTGTCTGTTTTATACGTTTTGTGTTTGTTTGTGTGTGTGTATGCGTATCTGTGCGTGAATGTTATGAAAATGTGTTGGTATGTTTGTGTGCATGTATGAATGTGTTTCTATGTGTGTGGTAGGGTAATTGTAGAGGGTAATATCAGGGACTGAGGCAGTTTGGGGGTTGCAGGGAGGCAGTTTGGGAAGTTGCAGTTTAGGAAATGTGATACAGTTTAGGGAGTAGAGAAGTTTGGAGTGGTAGGGCAGTTGCAGAGGTAGTTTAGGTGGTGGTGGGCACTTGAGGGAGATGTAGTCTTTTTTTAGGGGGGGGGGGACATTCAGGGCATGACGAGTGTAGAGGTTAGGGATGACAGTTTGAAAGGAAGAATTCCCTAACTGCTATATTTCACTGTATGCAAGCTTCTATACTGCAGAAACTAGATCTGCTTCTCCGTGGAAGTGCATTAGGCTTCTTTTTTGGGTGGGGAGGGCTTATTTCTCTGTAACCTTTGGTCCAATTTGGCCCATTTTTTTAACTTGATTTGTCATTTCACCAGTTTTTCCCCCATGCCAAGCTTTCCCACTAGCTGTCACACTTCTGCACTTCCAACCCAGCTATGCAACACCCAGTTTCCGCCCCTACCTGCATTAAGCAGCTACTGCAGCTTTTATTACCATGCTAAACCATGGTAGATATTAGCATAAATTCACACAGCTTAGTTAAAAAGCCCCATAATTAGCATCAGATAATTTAATCAAACACTGGCAGGGAAATTTCAAAACAATGCCAGCCCCCATTGCAAGTGCCCTTGATTTTAATTGAAGAAACAATTTCCTTTCTAATTGCATGGCCTTAGCCACATCTGGAAATACTTGAACTATTTTTCCACAAAATAATAAATCACTTTTCTTGCAATACACATTCAACAAGGCTAGCTTATCTCTTTTTCAGAAGAAACTAACCAGGAAGGTGGAACGAGATGGTATATCATCTTATTTTGTTTCAAAAAATGTTATTAAATAAAGAGATTCATTAACTGACAACTCATCACATGTTTCCTCCTCCTTATTCTCCTTAACTATATTAGACCCCCCCCCCCCCCCCCTTTTACAAAGCCACGCAGCAATGCAGACACAGCTCATTCACTTTGAATGGGATGTATTTTTAAATATTATTTGGTTCTCCAGATGACTTTCTAACTGAGATACATCTAGTGTCCATATATTCTATCTTGAAAAAAGTCACATAATTGCGATACAGGTCCCTTCAGAAGATCTTCCATTCTTCTCATCACCCTCCAAACATGGAGAAGGGACACTTCCTTAGAGAGTTCTTTCCTTTACTCAAGTTCCACTCCACTTGACAAAAAGAACTGTTTTAGATATTGAAATTCCCCAATTAACTATCCAATTAACTTAAGAAAGCCCAGCGTTCAATGTTAGGATGGAAAACATCTTATTTAAGAAGAAAAACACAGAGGCTCAGTAAGCCAAGTATCAGCAGGAAAAGGCCAGTATTGTTCTGCTCTATCTCCTGATAGGCTCTCTCTACTCAGGGATTAGCATGCAGTTAACCAGAGTAGAGGAACATCGCTGTGAAGACTCAGAACTCTTGAACCAAAATCTTCTTTAAAGCAAATTCAAACAAAAGGAAATAACTTACAGTGCTGGAGTGTTGAACAAGAGTCTCTGCCCTGCAGATCTGAGTCTGTTCTCTAGCCCCCATCCTCTAGAAAACATAGAGGGGTTAGGAGAATTCCAGCTCTGAGCTGAGAGTGGATGTTATAAATACTTTTAAACTGGTAAAAACCTGGTTACATTACAGTAGTTTGAATGGGGTGGGGGGGGCATGCAACAAGGTACAGCAAGGCAGCTTACAGTTCTTAGAAAAAGCATGGATGCAAATTAATTCCCTGCACCCCACTGGAGAAGTGGGCCAGGTGGCCAGCTATCACAGGACAAGGCCAGCCAATAAGAAAGGTCCCATAAGGTCCAGGGAACAGGGACTTGTGCTCAGGAAGAGCCTATCACAAGTACTGCAGGAAGACTAAGATTTGTAGTCTAAAGGCACTTCCTGCCTTTCTTAAGGGCACAAGCACTATAAACTGTTACAGGCAATGCAATCTGATATAAACAATGTCCAACATATACCTATAAACAACTGGCAACCTGCCTCCATGCAAATGGGCAAGCAAGCCAAACCACCACGAGGGTGGAGGTACACAAATTCCTATGAAAAGTAGAATCTGAGGAAAGGGGGAGTAGGAGGAGTAGGCTCTTGAACAACACTAGTAGGCAACGTAGGTTAGGAACAATCTCTTTATTTAAATATACACTTGACTACGCTGAGCTGTTTTTCCTGCATCGGCAGTTGATTACAATTTTAGCAGAAGCCTTGCTTTCATTCTTTTTGAGCTTAATATTCGTATATCTATATATCACAAGACTCCTGAAGAAGGCGTCTGTAGCGCCGAAACACGGCTGTGTTGTCGAGTGTATATTTAAATAAAGAGATTGTTCCTTACCTACATCGCCTACTAGTGTTGTTCAAGAGCCTACTCCTCCTACTCCCCCTTTCCTCAGATCCATGCAAATGGGAGCAGAACAAGTATTGACACAAACGATATGAAAGATGCTTTATTAAAATATCCAAAGGGGTCACATTTCACTCCCAGGCTATGTTAGGGGTAAAAGTCCATAGACCTGCCAAGTCTCCCACATTCAGCTGGAGACTCCCACTTTGGCGGGTCATCTCCCGCACTCCTGCCAAAGTGGGAAAGTCTCCCGCTGAGGCACATGCCGCGAGGATGGAAGCAGTTCTCCGGGGTTCCCGTGGTGATGGAAGCAGTTAGGTTCTTGCGGGGACGGAATCAGTTCCTGAGGGATTCCTATGGGGATGGAAACCATCGCTGCGGGGTTCCCATGGAAGTATAAGCTGTACCTGCACCAGCCTCTCATCTACTGAGTACCAAGTTCTTTGAGTGCTGTCTTCTCCTCCTCCACCTCCTTGCTTTAACAGCACAAATGTGGAAAGTCTTCCATTAAGGAGGTGGTAGAGACACAAATGAAGCTTTGGCTGACCTCTAAAATCCACTGCTTTCGCTCCTGTGCCCGCTCTGCTGAACGCTCCTGGCTTAAATCCCGTGCTCTTGCTGACTTCCTTCACTTCAAATTCATGCTGTCCTCCTTCCAGTCTGCCCTTTTGCTTTCCAAACAAGATTACTATATCCAGTTGACAAATTCTCTTGGCTCTAACCCCCGACTTCTCTTCACCACAATGAACTCTCTTCTCAAAGCGCCTCCATCCCCAACCCCCCCCCCCCCCTCTCTTTCTCCTCAGACCCTAGCTGAGTACTTCCATGACAAAGTCCAAAAGATTAACCTTGAATTCTCATCCAAGCCACCGCCACCTCTCCTTCCCTTAGTCCGCTCCCCTTGCTCTCCTGCCTCTCCCTCCTTTTCCTCCTTTCCCGAAATCACTGATGAGGAAACTGCACTTCTTCTTTCCTCCTCAAAACGTACTACCTGTTCCTCTGATCCCATCCCCACCCATTTACTTAACACTTTACATCATCCCTTTTATCTGTCACATCCTTAATCTATCACTTTCCTCTGCAACTGTTCCTACTGCCTTCAAACATGCTGTTGTCACACCACTCCTTAAAAAACCCTCACTTGATCCTACCTGTCCCTCTAACTATTGCCTCATCTCCCTCCTCCCTTTCCTCTCCAAATTACTTGAACATGCCGTTCACCGCCGTTGTCTTGACTTTCTCTCATCTCAACCTATTCTTGACCCACTTCAATCTGGCTTTCGCCCTCTTCATTCAACTGAAATTGCACTTACTAAAGTCTCTAATGACCTGTTACTAGCCAAATCCAAAGGTCTCTATTCTATTCTCATCCTTCTCGATCTGTCTGCTGCTTTTGACACTGTCGACCACAGCCTACTCCTAGATACGCTGTCCTCGCTTGGATTCCAGGGCTCTGTTCTTTCCTGGTTCTCCTCCTACCTCTCGCGTCGTACTTTTAGTGTACACTTAGGTGAATCCTCTTCCACTTCTATTCTGCTATCAGTCGGTGTACCTCAGGGATCTTTCCTCAGACCCCTCCTTTTCTCCATCTATACTTCTTCCCTTGGTACTCTGATTTCATCCCATGGCTTTCAGTACCATCTTTACGCTGATGACTCCCAGATCTGCATCTCCACCCCTGAAATCTCAACCAAAATCCAGGACAGTTTCAGCCTGCCTGTCTGATATTGCCGCGTGGATGTCTCAGCGCCATCTGAAGCTAAACATGACCAAAACTGAGCTCCCAAAATGATCTATTAATTGTATGGCTTTCCCCATATCTTGGTCAGAATGGCTTAAGAATAACATCTCATCAGCAAGCAACTGAAGCTTTTGTTTATATCCATCTATATAAATCCCAGTAGTCACAAATGTTGCTCTTAACCAGACAGCAAAGGGTTCCAAAGTCAATATAAATATCCAGGGCAACAGAGGACACTCCTGCCTTGTTCCTCTATGGGTCTCAAATAGGGCTGCAAATTGCCCATTTATAATCAATTGAATTTCTGGTCTAGCATACAAAACTCAACCACTACTAGAATCCTCTCAAATACCAGACTCCCCAGTTGCTAGGCAGTTATTAATTATTTAGACGGACCAACACAAACTACTTCATTGGTCACAGTCAGGCTTTCACACTGAAAGCCTAGTCGACAGAAATAAAGTTTTTGATGTCAAGAGGTATGAGGCATTGCTGTTACAATTGATTTATCTTCAGCATTTGATTTGGTCAACCATGATGTCTTACTGCAAATACTGAATGGGACACGTCTAACAGGAAGTGTTTATACTTGGTTCACTGGTTTTCTGAATTATAGAGCATATAGAGTAAAAATGGTGAATAATCAAAATCTTGGTGTCCCCCATATGGGGTTCCACCAAGATCATCACTGTCTCCTATTCTCTCCAATATATTAATGAATACGCTTGGAGGAGTCATATTTCCTTCTGATACTAGTCTTTTCATGTGTAAAAATGATGTTACCCTCCTGTTATCTGCAACTAAAGAAATTAGTGCATTATTTTAACCTGAAATTAAATAAGGACAAAACAAAATTACTTTGGTTGGGGTCTCCTCTACCTTTGACATACCGGTACTTAAAGGTTAGTGCCATAAAATTTCCCCTGGAATCCACATTACAAAGTACATAAGTATTGCCACACTGGGACAGACCAAAGATTCATCAAGCCCAGCATCCTATTTCCAACAGTGGCCAATCCAGGTCACAAATACCTGGCAAGATCCCAGAAAACTCAATACATTTTATACTGCTTATCCCAGAAATAAGCAGTGGACTTTCCCCAAGTCAATTTAGTAATGGTCTATGGACTTTTCTTTTAGGAAGTCGTCTAGACCCTTTTTAAACCCTGCTAAGCTAACTGCCTTAACCACATTCTCTGCCAATGAATTCCAGAGTTTAATTACACATTAAGTGAAGAAACATTTTCTCTGATTCATATTAAATTTACTACTTTATAGCTTCATCGCATGCCCCCTAGTCCTAGTATTATTGGAAAGAGTAAACAAACGATTCACGTCTACCCGTTCCACTCCACTCATTATTATATAGACCTCTATCATATCTCCCCTCAGCCGTCTCTTCTTCAAGCTGAAGAGCCCTAGATGCTTCAGCCTTTCCTCATAGGGAAGTTGTCCTATCCCCTCTATCATTTTTGTTGCCCTTCTTTGTACTTTTTCTAATTCCACTATATCTTTTTTGAGATGAGGTGACCAGAATTGAACACAATATTCGAGGTGTGGTCGCACCATGGACCAATACAAAGGCATTATAATGTCCTCACTTTTGTTTTCCATTCCTTTCCTAATAATACCTAACATTCTATTTGCTTTCTTAGCCGCGGCAGCACACTGAGCCAAGGATTTCAACGTATCAGCAACAACGACGCCGAGATGCCTTTCTTGCTCGGTGATTCCTAACGTGGAACTTATTGGGCACTACTTTGGATTCATGCTTAACAATGGAAACTGAAATCAACATGTTGATAAAGAAAACATTTTTTTTAAATTGAGAATACTTCGTGGAGGTCATAAATATTTTTTATTTGAACAATTCAAGACACAAGTACAGGCCTTTATCATATCACAACTGGATTATTGTAACTTTCAATATGCCAGTTGTTCAGGCACACTACTAAAGAGATTTCAAACATGCAGAATAGCAGTGCTCATTTAGCCTGCAAAGCCAGCAAATTTGATAAAGTAAGTCCACTATTAATCAGAATGCATTGCCTCCCAATAGAGGCCTGCTCATTACACAAGCTATGTACATATGTATTTCAAATTATTTATGGGTTAACACTGAACTACATGGCAAAGTTGCTTATATTTTCTATTTCCAAGAAGTGTTTATGAAGTCAAGACTACTTGACCTTACATTTTCCTTGTTTAAAGGAATTAAGAGTTAAAATATGGATTCTTTAAGAACTTCTTATCAGGCCACCAGTAGTTGAAACTCATCTACACTAGAAGTTAGGTATATGAAATTACAGAGCAAATTGAAGACACTTCTTTTCTGGAAATTTATATGAAGGAATAATTAGGAAAAGTAATTTTTATATACAGTAGGTGTGCAGTACATAAGTACATAAGTACATAAGTAGTGCCATACTGGGAAAGACCAAAGGTCCATCTAGCCCAGCATCCTGTCACCGACAGTGGCCAATCCAGGTCAAGGGCACCTGGCACGCTCCCCAAACGTAAAAACATTCCAGACAAGTTATACCTAAAAATGCGGAATTTTTCCAAGTCCATTTAATAGCGGTCTATGGACTTGTCCTTTAGGAATCTATCTAACTCCTTTTTAAACTCCGTCAAGCTAACCGCCCGTACCACGTTCTCCGGCAACAAATTCCAGAGTCTAATTACACGTTGGGTGAAGAAAAATTTTCTCCGATTCGTTTTAAATTTACCACACTGTAGCTTCAACTCATGCCCTCTAGTCCTAGTATTTTTGGATAGCGTGAACAGTCGCTTCACATCCACCCGATCCATTCCACTCATTATTTTATACACTTCTATCATATCTCCCCTCAGCCGTCTCTTCTCCAAGCTGAAAAGCCCTAGCCTTCTCAGCCTCTCTTCATAGGAAAGTCGTCCCATCCCCACTATCATTTTCGTCGCCCTTCGCTGTACCTTTTCCAATTCTACTATATCTTTTTTGAGATACGGAGACCAGTACTGAACACAATACTCCAGGTGCGGTCGCACCATGGAGCGATACAACGGCATTATAACATCCGCACACCTGGACTCCATACCCTTCCTAATAACACCCAACATTCTATTCGCTTTCCTAGCCGCAGCAGCACACTGAGCAGAAGGTTTCAGCGTATCATCGACGACGACACCCAGATCCCTTTCTTGATCCGTAACTCCTAACGCGGAACCTTGCAAGACGTAGCTATAATTCGGGTTCCTCTTACCCACATGCATCACTTTGCACTTGTCAACATTGAACTTCATCTGCCACTTGCACGCCCATTCTCCCAGTCTCGCAAGGTCCTCCTGTAATCGTTCACATTCCTCCTGCGACTTGACGACCCTGAATAATTTTGTGTCATCGGCGAATTTAATTACCTCACTAGTTATTCCCATCTCTAGGTCATTTATAAATACATTAAAAAGCAATGGACCCAGCACAGACCCCTGCGGGACCCCACTAACTACCCTCCTCCACTGAGAATACTGGCCACGCAATCCTACTCTCTGCTTCCTATCTTTCAACCAGTTCTTAATCCATAATAATACCCTACCTCCGATTCCATGACTCTGCAATTTCTTCAGGAGTCTTTCGTGCGGCACTTTGTCAAACGCCTTCTGAAAATCCAGATATACAATATCAACCGGCTCCCCATTGTCCACATGTTTGCTTACCCCCTCAAAAAAATGCATTAGATTGGTGAGGCAAGACTTCCCTTCACTAAATCCGTGCTGACTTTGTCTCATCAGTCCATGTTTTTGTATATGCTCTGCAATTTTATTCTTAATAATAGCCTCCACCATCTTGCCCGGCACCGACGTCAGACTCACCGGTCTATAATTTCCCGGATCTCCTCTGGAACCCTTCTTAAAAATCGGAGTAACATTGGCTACCCTCCAGTCTTCCGGTACTACACTCGATTTTAGGGACAGATTGCATATTTCTAACAGTAGCTCCGCAAGTTCATTTTTTAGTTCTATTAATACTCTGGGATGAATACCATCAGGTCCCGGTGATTTACTACTCTTCAGCTTGCTGAACTGACCCATTACATCCTCCAAGGTTACAGAGAATTTGTTTAGTTTCTCCGACTCCCCCGCTTCAAATATTCTTTCCGGCACCGGTGTCCCCCCCAAATCCTCCTCGGTGAAGACCGAAGCAAAGAATTCATTTAATTTCTCCGCTACGGCTTTGTCCTCCTTGATCGCCCCTTTAACACCATTTTTGTCCAGCGGCCCAACCGACTCTTTGGCCGGTTTCCTGCTTTTAATGTATCTAAAAAAATTTTTACTATGTATTTTTGCTTCCAACGCTAATTTCTTCTCAAAGTCCTTTTTTGCCCTCCTTATCTCCGCTTTGCATTTGGCTTGGCATTCCTTATGATCTATCCTGTTACTTTCAGTTGGTTCTCTTCTCCACTTTCTGAAGGATTGTTTTTTGGCTCTAATGATTTCCTTTATCTTACTGTTTAGCCACGCCGGCTGACGTTTAGTCTTTTTTCCCTTTTTTCTAATACGTGGAATATATTTGTCCTGAACCTCCAGGATGGTGTTTTTAAACAGCATCCACGACTGATGCAAGTTTTTTACTCTGCGAGCTGCTCCTTTCAGTCTTTTTTTCACCATTTTTCTCAGTCTGGGTGTTTTTCTTAATACAAGCATGCCCTTTAAACAACAAGTGTGTGTGGTGATTAAACATTCCTTTTTTAGGTTGAGAATGCTTAATAAGGTGAGGCTGTTTCTCCCTATGGAGGATTTTCAATTGGTTGTTTGGGGTATGGTGCTGATTGGTTTAGATTACTGTAATTCACTGTACTTAAGACTCCCTGCTGGATGGATAAAGGCCCTACAGCTGATATAAAATGAAGCTGCTCGACTGATTTATGGGTCATTATGTCTGATCATGTGTCTCCATTGTTAAATTGCACTGGCATCTTGTGGAAGGTAGGATACAATTTAAGCTTCTATTGCTAATTCACAATGTGCTATGACATCTGCTGGTTATGCTTTGCAAACTTATACACCTGTGCGGTCTTTGAGGTCCGAAGGGAAGGCCTTGCTGTCTGTGCCTAATTTGGCTAAGGTTTGTTTTGCGGAGACTAGGACACATTCCTTTCTATGACGGGACCTGTGATATGGAATCAGTTACCAGTTTCTTTGGTGCAGATAAGAAATACAGCATTGTTTAAGAAATATCTAAAGGGTTATCTAATGGGATGGAGCAGGATGAGTGATGACCTGTGACAGATATATATTTTTGTGCTTTGGATGGGGCGGTTCTTTTGGTGGGGTGGGGAGGTTGATGGGGGGCAGGTATATATAACTGTTGCTGTATATGTTTATGGGTATTTATGATTTTATATTATGTATATTTCATTGTGATCTGGGATCTGCTTCCCCATTTAAACCATAATGTTTGTAATTCTTAGTATTATACTAGTCTTCAACTTTTGTATCCTGCATTGAACCAATTTGATGGGTGATAGTGATATACAAGAATTCATATTTGATCCATATGTATACAGTGGGTCAGCGCTCTATTAAAATGGGACACCAACACTGAGGTCAACATTTTTAAGTGTTTAATTATTGACGAGATGGATTGATAAGATCCTACCATTGCTTGGTCCTGTCCCAGCATCGGGGATAATTATTACGTTATACTGAGCTGACCATTAACTAAAATTGTATAAAATATTGTAATAAAGCAGGAGAACAGGTGTCTAGGCAGGAGCAGTCTGTCCCAGAACTACTTTACCCACAATCCCTTAGGGAAGGAGAGAGGGAGGTGGATCCAAAACCCTGGTAAGGACCGGTCCCGGCTCCAGCTTCCGGCAGGGGGAGCAGCAAGGAGGGAGTGCAGTTTCCCTGGGTAAGAAATCAATACAAGATTCCCCCCACCTGAGAGGAAGCAGAGAAAAAACTCCCAAACACTGAGGGGAATGAAGAGTGGTGGAGGGGAGGTGGTGAGGCTCCTGACCCCATGGAATGTATAGAAGAAAGACAAGACCAGACTCCAGTTTTTCCCTGCTTAGAAATCAACAAAATAAAACATGGAAAAGAAAATAAGATGATACCTTTTTTATTGGACATAATACATTTCTTGATTAGCTTTCGAAGGTTGCCCTTCTTCCTCAGATCTGAGGAAGAAGGGCAACCTTCGAAAGCTAATCAAGAAATGTATTAGGTTATGTCCAATAAAAAAGGTATCATCTTATTTTCTTTTCCATGTTTTATTTTGTTTGATTTCTATTGATAACCTTAAGAGTGGACTAACACGGCTACCACACTCCTCTACTTAAGATGGAAGATACCGCATACAGCCGCATGAAAAAGCAAATGAACAAACTTTTGGAGATTTCCGATCTGAGGAAGAAGGGCAACCTTCGAAAGCTAATCAAGAAATGTATTAAGTTATGTCCAATAAAAAAGGTATCATCTTATTTTCTTTTCCATGTTTTATTTTGTTTGATTTCTGTTGATAACCTTAAGAGTGGACTAACACGGCTACCACACTTCCCTGCTTAGAGGAACAAGTTGCTATGGACTGTGAGGACACAAAAGACTCTGGCTTCAGTGGTTGAAGGCAGTGTGGGTGGTCACAGCTCGATTGTTGCTGTGAAGAGGGAGGTGAACTGGCAGCCTGAAGCAAGCCAGAGCTGCAGGCAGTGTTGCCAGGTGGGCGGTTTTACCGCCCAATTGGGCGGTTTTCCGCGACCCGCCGCGGGAAATTTTTGCCCGCGGCGGGTTGCGGTTTTTTGGGCTGTTTTTGGGCTTCAGGGCGGTTTTTTTCGGCCGCGGGGGGGCGGGGTTAGTGACGTTTTTTTTGGGCGGGGTTAGTGACGTTTTGGGCGGGGTTAGTGACGTGGGAGGCGGGGCCGGTGACGTGGGAGGCGGGGCCGATGACGGGGAGGCGGGGCCGGTGACGTGGGAGGCGGGGCCGATGACGGGGAGGCGGGGCCGGTGACGGCGGGGGCTGGGTTGATGACGGCGGGGGCGGGGTGATGACGCGGGGGTGGGGGTGTTAGGGGCGGGGTTTGTGTTTGGGCGGGTTTTGGGCTGGTTTTGGGGCTGGATTGGGCTGGCAAAAAATTTTCCACCTGGCAACCCTGGCTGCAGGTGTGCCACAGGAGGAAGAAGGTGATAAATTTCTAGTTTTCTTTTGCTGGGTTTGGTGCATTTTGGAACTGAGTTTTGCTTGTGAACTTTACAATTGAACTCTCATGACATTCTGAAACTGTGCCTTGCCAATGAACTTTAAACTGAACCTTCAGTGAACTTTGGGAACTGCATTTTTTTTCCTTATGAACTTTCAAACTGAACTATAAGGGAGTTGGGGCTGAGCTTTAGTAGAGCATTTGATGCTGAACTTTCTTTGAGCTGGGGGGAGGGGAAGGGGAACCATGTTTGGCTGTCTGAGACTGAGTATGCATTAAAGAGTTTTTTTGGTTGCTGAGAGTAAGTTGTGTGATGGTGAAATTGAGGTCCTGAGCCCAGTCAGAGGGAAGACTGCACACCCGCCAGACGGGGGTCCTTACAATATGCTCTGTATAGGCAAGGCTACTAAGCCCTCCATCAGCTTAAAATCTCCCCAATAAAATCATCTGACCTCAGGTTTTTTTTTTTTAACCAGTTTTAACCTCCGAATAGCTACACAAATTTCTTCTGTGTTTATTTTGAAACTAGAAATACAAATTTTACCACACCCCTTCCAAACTATACATACCATGGCTTTCACACATATAAACAGCATTTTTCAAAAATCATCATTTACAGGTGTTGGCCATTTACATGGGTAATCTCTGCTGTTTTAAATGTGCAAAAGCTACCATGCATTCAAAAATGTCCTCCTTTGACTGCATGCTATTTCACAATAATGCACACATTAAAACCATAACCTGCACTGCCTGTTTAACATTAGCCCCTGTCCTGTCCCTATTTCCTGTCCTTCCAACTACCGCCCTATCTCCCTCTTACCCTTCCTCTCCAAGTTACTTGAGCAATTTTCTCTCCTCTCATGCCGTCCTTGATCCGCTTCAATCTGGCTTTCGCCCTCTACATTCGACTGAAACAGCGCTCACTAAAGTCTGTAATGATCTGTTCCTCGCCAAATCCAAAGGCATTACTCCATCCTTATCCTCCTCAATCTGTCCGCTGCTTTTGACACTGTCAATCATAGTCTTCTTCTTGCCACACTGTCCTCATTTGGTTTTCATGGCTCTGTTCTTTCCTGGTTCTCCTCTTATCTCTCCCACCGTACCTTCAGAGTATACTCTGGTGGATCATCCTCCACCCCTATCCCTCTCTCAGTTGGAGTTCCTCAGGGATCTGTCCTTGGACCCCTTCTTTTTTTCATCTACACTTCTTCCCTGGGCTGTCTGATCTCATCTCACTGTTTCCAGTACCATCTTTATGCTGACGACACCCAGCTCTACCTCGCAACAACTGACATTACTGCTGAAACCCAGGCCAAAGTTTCAGCCTGCTTGACCGACATAGCTGCCTGGATGTCACACCGCCACCTGAAACTGAACATGGCCAAAACTGAGCTTATTGTCTTTCCCCCCCAAACCCACCTCGCCTCTCCCCACATTCTCTATTTCAGTAGATGGCACCCTCATCCTCCCTGTCTCATCTGCTCGCAACCTGGGAGTCATCTTTGATTCCTCCCTCTCCTTCTCCGCTCATAACCAGCAGACGGCCAAAACCTGTCGCTTCTTTCTACTACTACTACTACTTAGCATTTCTCTTTAACATCAACAAAATTCACCCTTTCCTCTCAGAGCACACCACACGCACCCTTGTCCACACTCTTATTACCTCTCACTTTGACTACTGCAACCTGCTCCTCACTGGCTTCCCACTTAACCATCTATCCCCCCTTCAATCTGTTCAGAATTCCGCCAGAGCCGATATGCTCACATCAGCCCTCTCCTGAAGTCACTTCATTTGCTTCCGATCCGTTACCGCATACAATTCAAGCTTCTCCTACTAACCTACAAATGCTCTCACTCTGCTGCCCCTCATTACCTCTCCACCCTCATCTCCCCCTACATTCCTACCCGGAACCTCCGCTCACTGGATAAATCCCTCCTTTCTGCACCCTTCTTCACCTCCGCTAACTCCAGACTCCGCCCTTTCTGCCTCGTTTCACCCTTTGCCTGGAATAGACTTCCTGAACTGATACGTCAGGCCCCATCCCTACCCATCTTCAAATCCTTACTCAAAGCCCATCTTTTCAACTCTGCTTTTGGCACTTAACCTATCCTTTACTCCTCTATTCAATACCACTACCAATCTGTCTGTATTATGCTTTGCATACCATAATTGTCTTTAGCTGTTTACATCTATTAGTCTGTCCCTATGAACTATTTGTAATCAGATGTACTATACTGTCCTAATTTGAATGTCTCTGTTGTTATGTCCTTTAGATTGTAAGCTCTTCTGAGAAGGGACTCTCTCTCTTCATGTTGGCTGTACAGCGCTGCGTAAGTCTGGTAGCGCTTTAGAAATATTAAATAGTAGTAGTAGTAGCCCCACCCAGTGGTGTGCTGGAGCTGGTTTGCACCTGCTTGCGAGAGCCGCTTGTTAAGTTTTTAAGAATTTTGGGAGCCAGTTGTTAAAGCAGGCCTCTCATGGCTACTTCAACAACCGGCTCCAAGAACTTAGGATTGGGCCCCCTCCTGAACTTATTTATTAGGATGTATTTACTGCCTTTTTGAAGGAATTTACTCAAGGCGGTATAGAATAAATCAAACATGAGCAACAGATAAATTACAGCAATAAAAAGATCACCTCAAAGAAGGTTTTTAATTGTTTGCCTTTCAAGCCACAACATTTTGGAAATCTCTACCAGACAATCTTAGAAATATTACCAACCATACCATCTTTAAGAAAGGTCTGAAGACATTGTTTCAGATTTATGTGACAAAGAAATAATTTGAACAAGAACAGCAAACAGGAGAAACCTCTACATCAAATAAACCAAACAGGAGTAGAGGCTAACCAAAGGACGAATTCAACAAATTCTAGCACACCCATGTGGGGGATGTGAGAAAGGAATGCGTTACCCCCTCCAGTCCACCTTGTCCCCCTCCCCCCCCCCCCCAAAAAAAAATCTATGCACTGGGATTTATGCCACTTTTTCATTGGTATAAATGGCTGGCTACTCCTGCAGAGAAATCCTGTTAAAAATTTACCAGCACACCACTGGCCCCACCTCGGGGTTTTCTTCCACTTTCTGGGGCCCATCTGGATTCTTCTTCCCCATCCCTACCCCCAAAGTCAGCCAGCTCCATTTTGTTATTAAAAGCATACTGGAGCAGGAGCAATTAGGGATCTCACTTTCCAATCGTTTCATGCCTTTGATTGCTAGTAAGTGAAGAGCAGTTTTTCCAGGGGATTTGGAGGATGGAAGTAAAGACAGGATGAGGGTGATTTTGAACTGGCAAGCATGGAATCACAGGATTTGTGTTAAAATAGTAGCTGAGGAAGATCCAGCATGAAACAGAATAAATAAAGAAATGACATTTTGTTTGTTACATGTCATTGACTTTTTCTATGGCATTTCAAACAACTGCATATCCCTAAGCTATTGTTTGCCAGTGGAATTTGCTTAAGTTTGCTCACAGGCAAACATTTTAGGGGGGGTCAATATTCAAAGCAATTTCTCCAGCCAGGTTAAATTGCTTGTGTGGGGCTATCTGTTGATATTCAGTGGCACTTAATTGGTGAGTGCCACTGAATATCACCACAGACTGCTAAGCTCAAAGCTGGCTATTTTGTGGGAGTGAAGTTGGCACTTATACGGTTTAGTAGCAATATTCAGCACTTAACCGCTGAATATTGGGCCACATAAAAATCAGTCCTATCTTTATGCAGTGTTGCTCATGCAGTTAAGTGCTGAATATCACACTAACCGCATAAGAGATCGCCGGACGCATAAACCCAAACATTGTCCAGCATTGACTCTCTGGGAATAATGCTGGCAGTGGTGTAATACTGTGAGTGAAGGTTAAGAGTAGGCCTCCAAATAACACAGCCAGCCAAGGTCGGGGAAATAAGGTAAATGTTTTATTCATTAAATCCGAGGCCTGTTGCATCACAGGGTCAGGAACAAAAAGATAAAGTCTCTTTAATTCAGAGGGGGGCTAACAAGGCCCAAACATAGTTTGTAAAGTTCTTTCTCACTCTCTCTGGGCCAGCCAGGCCTCAGAACCGGGTTCACAAGTATACAGTTGAAAGGTTGGCTTACCTCAGCCAGGTTGTAATAGTTAGATGTACATAGTGAAGGAGTATTCTGGAGATCACTTCCTCCATCCCTGGGTCTCCTTAATCCCACTTTGTTTGTGCCTTTTATAGTTCCTGGTTCCTGTCCTTTTGATTCCACCCTTCCCGCCTCACTTCCTCTCTGGGTGGGACTAAGGGTTTTAAGGTGGCTCGCAGTCAGTCTTGCCACATGGGCGGTTTTCCGCCAACGTGTGCGGGAAAATTTTGAAGGATGCGGGCTACAGTAATTGGGCTGTTTTTGTGTGTCTGCGCTGCGGGGATTAGGCGGTTTTCACGCAGCCGCGGATTGGCCCAGTTTCACGCGGCACCATGGTTACCAAAGTACAATGGACAAATAGAAGACCCGCGGAGGCGGGGCTTAGCAGTTCTTTTAAACGCCAATTCGCCGACCGACCAGTGACCGGACTGTGACTGAGAGAGCAGACAAAGAAATAAATAAGTTATTTAAAAATTAAATAACTTGTTGTTCCTTGTTGTCGTTCGCCGCCCGTCCCATCCGTGAGTGAGACCGAGAGAGAGAGCGAGAGAAGAAGGAAAAAAAAAAACCCAAAATGTGCAGCAGCTGCTGCAGCAGTGAGACAGTAAGAAGAAGAACTTTAAACCCCCGAGGCCCCCCCAGACCCCCCCCCCCCGAGTCGCCTCGCCACTCGCCACGGCTGGACCCCCCCCTTACCTGCGCCTTGGACTCTCTCGCTGGCACCTGGCAGCCGCTGCGCTGCAGTGCTCACTTAGGCAGGCTGGACCCCCGAGCCCCCACCCTCTCCCACCGACCTCCCGTACTCCCGAGTCGCCGTTCCTGGACCCCCCGCGATGGACCCGCACCCGCTGTCTCCCTCTCCCCCGGGGGCCGGGGCCCGGGCCCCCTTCAGTGGAGTGTGAGTCGCTGGACCCCCACCCCGCCCTGAGCCGTCTCCCGGTCCCCTTACCCACCCGCCCCCTCCTCCGGAGGACACTCACTTGACTCAACGCAACCAGGCACCTGCGCAGCAGCCGCGCTCGCTCGCCGTCTCTGCCGACTCTCTGACCTTCCTCTTTCCATTCCTTCCTCTCTGCTCTGAGACTCGTCCGATGCCAGCCGCCCCCGCGTGGGTGGGCCGGCCCGCCCCGGCCCAGAGACGGAGCGGAGAGTGAGAGGAGGAATCAGAGGCAGCGGGACGGTCACGTTCGGTATCAGCGAGCGGCAAGCAGCGGCGAGTGACTCAGAGAGTCGGAGGAGACGAGAGTCATGAGACGGAGTGAATGAGTGTCCTTTGGGAGGGACAGGGTGGGTGAGGGGGTCCTCCGGACCGGGAGGGCTCGGGGGGGGGGCAGCAACTCACACTCCACTGAAGGGGGCCCCGGCCCCCGGAGGAGAGGGAGAGAGCGGGTGCGGGTCCATTGTGGAGGGAGGGGGAGTGGGTGGGGGGTCCAGGAGCGGTGACTCTGAATGGTATGCTTGTCCAATGTCCATCCTGTCCTCTCTCATATGAGGAAGTTTCAGTTTTGGCACAAAAATAAGAGAAAAACAAAGGACTGCATTAGGGGCTTATTATATAGCCCATTTATTTATGTTTAAACAAATGAGAGATCTGCATGAAACAAAATATTTTTATTATTTAGACTTATAAAACCAGGTGGTTATGTTAGTGAGTGGTAGTGTAAAAGAAAAGCAGATTTTTCCATCATGTAGTTTTTATCTCAAAGTACAAAATATCACCACTTATCTCTTTCTGCTCTGGGATTTCTTGAGAGAATGTTATTTGTTCATGTCTAGTTCATAAAGTCCATGATAGCCAAGAGCAAGAGCGCTTTTGCTAATGCCAAACACATGGACATTTTGAAGCTAGTGATAAGTAAAGCCTTTAATTTAAAGAGCAGGCAGACTTTTAAATTGCCCAGCAGTGAGCACTGCAGTAGCACCTGCAGCTGGGTATATCGTATATGTGGTAATACGTCAAACATTGAACAAAGATGAGATTATTAATCTCATCTTTGTTCAATGTTTGACATATCTACTGTATGTACTTGCTCCCATGATATAGCTGAATTCTATTATTCTGTTTTACTGTATTTTCAAATGTAAGCCACATTGAACCTGACTGAGTTTGCTTGAGATAAAGTGGGACAAAAAAATGTACAACAAATATATCCTTTATCCTCTACCTTTTAAGACACTGCCTATGCCTATCCAGCTGGATAGTGAGCATAATGAAAGCAAGTTTGGTCCAGTGTAGAGTCAGAAAACAACCTTTTAGGGTGGATCGTGGATGGTGTTCACAATGAGCTCCTTTTATTAATCGATCAGGTAGAAGAGATAAGAGTTTTCAATTTTGGCATGGTATAATTATTATTATTTATTGCATTTGTATCCCACATTATCCCAACTTTTTGCGGGCTCAATGTGGCTTACAATTCATCGTGGATATGGGAAATAGAAGGGAACATACATTTATTATTAACAGAGTTTTGGGTTAAATGATAGTATTAAAGCAAAAGATAGTATTGTTATGGTATAAGCCAATCATCAGAATTAAATGTGTAGCATGATGTTGTGTTGGATCAGATACATATATATACACCAATATATTTGTGCAGCTTTTATATATTTGACACTGCAGCAGAGAGAATAGTTTCATTTCAAGCCCCTCTCTCCCCCATCCCTTTTTCTGGGAACTTCTGATAGCAGAGATAGTTAATTACAAACACTTAACAAAGACAAAAGAGAGATATATAACTCTCTCTGCCCTCCCACCTAAAAAGACTGAACAAAAGGTGGGTACCTGGATGCTCATCAGGACATCTCTGAAAACCAAAGACCCAAGAGACCGAAAGTCTGGAGAGCCCATTGAAGACAAAGACTTCAGAGGGGAAACCATAAACAGGACATTTGCTTGTCAAAGGTATACCTGCCCCTCCCATCAGCTTTCAGACATGTGCAGAAAGGAAGGACTTATAATGTGGTCATGTGAACAGACTACATTAACCATAATGCCTTGCAAAATATCCAGGACATGCACACACCATGCTTCTCTGCTAACATTATAAAAGGCCTGGAAACAGCCCAGCTCGCTCTCTTGGAACCTGCCTCCTCTTGGGACCTGCTGCTCTCTTTGGGGTCCGCTGATGCCTTGCTCCTCAACATGTGCTCATCAATCAGCTGGACCACAGCAAGCTTGTAACAAGGACTTGTAAGTTAACCTACCTGCTACTTTGTTCTATTTTATGCACAAATTCTCTGTTCTAAGATCCTTTTAAAAACCTACCTCTCGTGTGCAATTGTATATTAAATCAACCTTTTTGAAGCTAAAATTACGGTCTCTTTGTGTTCTGAGTATATGGTATCTTATATATATATACTTAATTTATTTCATTTATTGCAATTATCACCTTTGGTGATTGGTGGAGAAATTAATATCCTAAAACTTATAAATACAGCACCTGCTCTTAAATTATAAACAGTGGCGAGTTGCTCTAGAGCTATTTTCCCCAAAATAAATCATTTCTTGTAACAGTATAAAACATTTCTGGATAAGTCAAAGATTATACAGTTACATGTGTTGATCTTTGTTGTATATCTTGTCGAAGAGATAGGTTCAAAAGAACAAAATACAAGAACAGTGAAGTGCATTGGGGGCTTATAGCCCTTTTAGTTCTGTTTAAACAAAAGAAATCTGCATTCTGCATGAAACAAAATATTAATATTTATTTTGACTTATTTGTTTTAATTGTTACATTTGTATCCCACATTTCCCCACCTATTTGTAGGCTCAATGTGGCTTCTTCTTACATATTTCCGGGGTAGCGTTTGCAGACTCTGGTATAAACCAATAAAGAGTGTTGTTGTGGTATGGTAAAGTTCATGTGGTACAGCCACCACACATTAAGGGATCATGTCATGAGAGAGCTTGTGTTATGTCCACTTAGTTTCTTGTGTTGCATAGTTTGGGCATTTATGTTGGGTCTGCCGGGTATGCCTTTTTAAACAGGTTGGTTTTCAGTGTTTTCTGGAATTTTAGGTGGCCATTCATAGTTTTCAAGGCTTTTGGTAATGTGTTCCACAGTTGTGTGCCCATGTAGGAAAAACTTGACGCGTTGGTTGTTTTGTATTTGAGTCCTTTGCAACTTGGGTAGTGCAGATTTATGTACGTCCGTGATGATTAGGCTGGTTTAATAGGGGGGACACCCTAGCCTAGCATGTGAATTTTCTTGTTTTCGCCTGATAAAAGGGACACTAAAACAGACATGTTATGAGAATCATGTGCTCATGTATTGGCGTACTTTATATCACACATTAAACATGAATGAAGTTGAAACCTGGGTGCATTTAAAACCTTTTTTCCTGTGCCTAGATCAAAATAAAAGATGGCATGTGTGGGATCTTGCTCATTTTGTTTTGTGGATTGCAATTTGCAGTGCTGCTCGCTTCCATGTCCTGCGATTCTCTCCTCACTGCCGTCGTTCATCTTACCTGAGGTCGCAGCAGCAGGCAGGCTGGGCTTGCGTCGCCTCAAGCGTTCCCTTGCCTTCCCTCTGTGTCCTGCCCTCCTCTGACGTCATTTTTTCTTTACGCGAGGGACACTGAGAGGGAAGGGAACGCTGGAGGCGAGCTAATGTTTGCATTGTGTTATGAACCCAGACAGATGAGCCAGCCAGCGAACCCTGAGGTACAAATTATTATATAGATTATGCTGCTGGTTTGATTATATAAATATGATAATGCTGCTGGTTTGATTATGATGCTGATTGTATTCATATTGTGGTGATTATGCTGCTGGATATATATGTTGTTTGATGCTAATTATGATTAGGGTGATTACAGTATTAAAACCTGCATCAGGAGCAAAGAGGGACAGCAGAGGTGCATGATATTGGGCATGGGGAGACCGAGAGGGGGAAATGCACATGTATAGAAGGGCAGGGAGGGGGAGGCATGCATCTGCATTGTAGATATTGTAAAAACAGACATAAGATTGCTAATGTAAAAGGGGAGGGGAAGGGGTTATGTATGGCACTTTATTACATATATTTATGGTTCACA
This sequence comes from Microcaecilia unicolor, assembly GCF_901765095.1. Classification (NCBI taxonomy): domain Eukaryota; kingdom Metazoa; phylum Chordata; class Amphibia; order Gymnophiona; family Siphonopidae; genus Microcaecilia; species Microcaecilia unicolor. The sequence continues at coordinate 250,599,243 of NC_044032.1, read as the reverse complement.
TGGCTAGCAAATCTGTCTTTCTTTACCACAGCTTGTTTTCTGACAGTTTGCTACTTCCCGACTGTTCCTAGCCATATCATCATGGGAAAGTGGGCAGCGTATACCAAGAAATACTGCAAGAGCTGGGAGAAAGAGGCACTCTTAAAAGACTGGATAAGGAGTGTGCCAGGAGACGACAACAAAGCATATTGTCGTTTTTGCAAAGCTGAGATACGTGCACATCATAGTGATTTAGTTAACCATGCCACTACAGCCAAACGTAAGAGGAATGCAGCGCAGTTTTCAAATGTTCGGATTTTATTTGATATGGGCTGCCAGTCTACCACTATCGACAAATCAACCAAGATAGCGGAGCTGAAGTTGGCAGCACATGTTGCGTGCCATTCCAGTATTGCAACGATTGATCACCTAGGCGAGGTTGTCAAGGACATTTTGGGCAAAGACATAGCTATACACCGCACGAAATGTTCTGCACTGATCAAGAATGTCCTTGGCCCTGCAGTCCATCAAGAATTAATTTCGGACCTGGGCAAAAATGACACGTCTTATTCCTTGATCATCGATGAAAGCACAGATATCGGCCTAGAGAAGCAGCTATGTGTAATGATGCGCTACTACAGTACTTCCTTGAAGTGTATTACCACCACATTTCTAGGAATACTAGCCCTTCAAATTCGTACTGCAGAAGGAATATTCAGGTGCCATAATCAATTTTCCTTGAAGCAAATCATCTTCAGACAAATGCATTGGCTTAGCAACTGATGGCTGTAGTACCATGTGTGGCAGAAATAATTCAGTAATTACAAGGTTTCGTGAAGTGTGCCCCAACATTGTACATATAAATGTATTTGCCATTCAATTCAGCTGAGTTCTTCACATGCGCCGATGGTGATGCCAAGGAACATTGAATTTATGGTTGCTGAGACCTATAACTGGTTCTGCCATAGTACTGTTTGCCAGCAGAAATACAAACAGATTTATGAATGCATTAATGTTGGTGCAGAACCACTAAAGATCCTGAGGTTGTCAGACACTCGCTGGCTGTCCATAGCTGCTTGTGTTCAGCGTGTGCTTGATCAATATGATGAACTGAAGCTTCACTTCCAGGTAGCGAAGGATGAGGCATGCAGCTACACCGCTGACCAGCTGTACCAGATGTACAACACACCACAAAACAAGCTCTACTTGATATTTTTGAGGTCCATACTGCAGGAACTCAACCGAGTGAACAGGCTGTTTCAGTCTGATAAAGCGAGCCCTGTCCGTTTGCTCGACAACCTGATGACATTGTATTGCACCATGCTGCTGCGACTTGTGAGACCGACCACATTCACATCATGGGGAGCACTCTGATGTATGAGTTGGAAGACAGGTCCTAAGCATCTACCGCTGGCAGCGATGAACTTTGGTATCGAATTCCAGTTGGTGCTGCATGACTCTGGAATCGAACCCACATCTGCAGAACACATTAAAGAACGCTGTAGAGATTACCTATTAACTTCTGAGGGAAATGCGTCAGAGGCTACCGTCAAGTGTCCACCAGCTAGTGTCTCTGTCAGATCTTTCTCCATCTGTTGTCCTTGGAGCCCTGAAACCACAGCTGTCAAAGTTGTCATTTCTACCTCTATATAACAGTAGTATTGGAGATCTGGAGCAACAGTGGCTGCGGATCAGCACAGTGTTATGGCCAACCTATAGTGACAATGAGATCGAGCAGTTTTGGGTGACTGTAGCAAATCACACAGATGCTACAGGAGATCATGACTTCCTCCAGCTAGGGCATTTTGCCCTATGTATGTTGGCTTTGCCTTTCAGCAATGCAGCTGTGGAAAGAACCTTTTCTCAGATTAACCTTATCAAGACAAAACTGAGAAACAGGATGCGACAAGGCACTCTGGAAGCCTTGTTGCGTATTCATAGCTACATGCAGCGCAAAGGCATATGCTGCAATGAGTTTGTTCCTACAGATAAGATGCTGAATTTATTCACCTCTGATATGTATGCAAGTACAAGCCAGGCCCAGGAGGAGGAGGCTGACGTGATATTGATACCCGACGATGACTATTGTGCACATTCCTGCAGCGGAGTTTCCAGGCCGTAAGAGCCCGGTAAGTACTCTGCTTGGAGGGGGTGGAACTGGGGGAGAGGGTGGTTGTCGGTAGCCTGACTGACCATGATTGGGTGACACAGTAATCCTTTATTCCCTCCTGTTTCCTTTTCAGTCTGAGTTCCTGTGCCTGGCTGCGTCAGAGTCCAGCGTGGGAGAGCCCCAGTGTGCCTGCAGCAGAGTTTCCAGTGTTCCTGCAGTATGTGGTCCAAGGCCGTAAGAGCCCGGTGAGTACTGTGCTTGGAGGGGGTGGGTGTCGGTAGCCTGACTGACCATTGTTGGGTGACAGTAATTCTTTATTCCCTCCTGTTTGCTTTTCAGTCCGAGTTCCCATGCCTGGCTGCGTCAAGAGAGCCAGGGGGGTTTCTGTGCCTGGCTGCATCGAACGAGTCAGAGAGGGTTCCTTTGCCTGCCCGTGTGAAATGAGTCAGGGGAGGTTCCTATGCCTGGCTGCGTCAATCGGGTCAGAAGGGGTTCTTGCGCCTTGCTTGCTACGCCTCAGTGTTCCTGGTACACCTGGCTGTTTCAAGGCCTGGTGAGTACTACTTTCCTTCAATCTCCTAAGTGGGGCAATGGAAGCAGGGTCTCGGTAAGCAAGGGAGGTCGCTCATCCTTGATTCCCTCCTCCTGTTGCAGCCTCTTCAGCTTTCCTGCATCAAGAGTCCAGCGTGGGAGAGCCCCAGTGTGCCTGCAGCGGAGTTTCCAGTGTTCCTGCAGTATGTGGTCCAAGGCCGTAAGAGCCCGGTGAGTACTGTGCTTGGAGGGGGTGGGTGTCGGTAGCCTGACTGACCATTGTTGGGTGAGACAGTAATTCTTTATTCCCTCCTGTTTGCTTTTCAGTCCGAGTTCCTGAGCCTGGCTGCCTCTGCGTTGGTGTTCAGCGTTCCTGTGCCTGCCTCGGGATTGGAGTTCAACATTCCTGTCGGTGCCAGTTCCATTTTCATCTGTTTCAGTGTACTTCTAACTGTTCCATCCTAATCTTTCTTTCTTCTTTTCTCTTTGTTTCAGTGTTCCTGTGCCTGTTCCTGCCTTGGTGATGGACGGTGATGGTCCTGTCCCTGTCCCTGCTCCTGTTTCTGTTCCTATTCCTGGGCAGCAGCAGGAACATCAGGGCAGTTCCAGGAACAGGAACATTGGGGCAGGCCTCAGTGTGTACCCTGTTCCTGGGCCTGCCTCAGTGTTTTGTTCCTGGCCTGGGCCTACCTCAGTCAGCATTGCTGCTTGTGTTTCCAGGTGCTCTGTTCCTGCCTCAGTCGGCATCCTGTTCCTGTTGCCTCAGTATTTCTTGTCAGGATCTTGATACTTAAGCTAAGTTCTTGCTTAAATTAATCTACTCAAAAATGTAATTTGAAAAGTGTTTGTGTGTATGTATATATATATATATATATATATATATATATATATATTAGTATATATATTCTCGAGTTCCTCATTAATATTCATGATTTTTCATGATATTCACGATTTTTCCATGAATATTCATGATTCCTCATGAATATTAACTTTGGACTCCTTTTGGCCACAAATTGTGTGGGAAATTGTTTTGCCATCTGGCAACGCTCGCAGTACCTGAGGGATCATTCTTAAAGGTGAGGGGCAGTGTTCTATATACCTCCCTCACACACAGTTTTTAAAAAACACTCACAGCTGCCAGCTGAATATCTATTTCAAAGCTGGAGCCAGTGCTTTGAGAAGCTTCTTATAGGAATTTAAAATGTGCTCTGAAGTTGTGGCTAATTTGTCAATTTCTATCTACTTAGGCACAATTAACTGTTAGCATGTTTTAGATGTATTTTATTATATTTTTGATACTTAAGTTTTAGATGACTATGGTCCTTATTTTAGAAACTCTTTGTGTTTTAGATGTCTGAAAAATGCTATATAGACATCCATATCGCATAGATGCTCAAATCCTGATTTTACAAAGCTGGAATATGGATGACTAAAACAGCGATATATCCTTATGGCAGGAGGTGTGGTCTGGGCATGTAGTGGGTGGGACAAGGAGGGGCCAAAATACTACTACTACTTATCATTTCTATAGTGCTACTAGACGTATGCAGCGCTGTACACTTGAACATGAAGAGACAGTCCCTGCTCAACAGAGCTTACAATCTAATTAGGACAGACAAACAAGGGAATAATGGAAATCCTACTCCAATTTCATGTCTAAATACCACATCCTTTCAAAAAGATGGATGTTGGTATTTAGTCCTGGTACACAGCATGTTCAGGTTATAGAAAGGTGCTCTGGGATTAAGGGAAGTCACCCCATTAATTTCTCTGTGGTTGTTGTCCCCTCCTGAATGTGAAACTGACAAGGGATACTGGTACATCCATTGTACTAAAACTTTTAAAATTAATTTCTTACATAGCACCTGCATGCCATCAAAGCAGTGTATATTCAGGTATTTTCCTGTCCCTGGAGGCTCACAGTCTAATTTTGAAAATCACAAGGAGCTACAGTGGGATTTGAGCTGGGCCCCCTTGATTCTGCTACTCTAACCATTAGGCTACTCTTCCACATGGATGCCTACGTGACCATTGTATAACATGGATGTTCCTGTGCTTCCATGACATTCATGTCCTTTGTTTTGCTCCATCCATAGTTTGGACATTTAAATTTGTATAATGGACATTCATGCTGGATGTAACCATCACATGGACATCCATTTCTCCTGTATTATGTTGACAGATCCTGTTCTAAAATACTAGCATCACTAGCAACATACCAACCTGGATGTTCTTATTTTGAGTGGAACACCCTTTCTAAAATGCCATTCCATGTATTTTTAATGATGTGTAATGGTAGATTTGTGGATAGCTGAACATGAGAGGAAGCAGGGCAGGCAATGCGCAGAGAACAGCACTGAAAAAAGTCTTCAGCTGGTGAGGGTTAGAGACCTCCGCCAGCCAAACCAGAGGCCCCAGATCCAACTTGGGGGGGCCCAGGCCCTCAAGACCTTCTGTAGCTACGCCACTGGTTGAGTCAGCCCATGGCTGGAGGTGGTTTCCTGCTGCGGGCTGAATATTACCCTGATAAGAATTATCCAAAGATCTTATGTGTGTGCTTTTGAGACCCACATATTTAGCTGCATTTTTTCAGAACAAGCTGATCCAATCCTGGTTTTGCCCCACTATCCCTGGAATTGTGTATATTGCGTCTTAATTTCTGTTTGGAAATTGAAGCGTATTCTATAACAGAGCACATAACTTAATTGGTTAATTAGCTAATCAGTACTGTCAATTGGATGTTTACAAGCAATTAGCACTAATTGGCATTAAGATTTACATGCACAACTCGCTAAGTGTATTCTGTAATGTGCTGCGCTTTAATTCTAAGTCACATAAGAGTGCATGGCCATGGGCAAGGCATGGGCATTTCTAAAACTATGCACTTTGTTATAGAATACACCCACTCTCCCCAGATTCTATATAACACACCTAGAGATTGGCACTGAAATCGGCGCAGATTCTATAACAATGCGCGTAAACAAACTAATGAGCCCTGATAACAGCACTTAACAAGCAATAATGAGCACTAATTGGCACTGATTAGAATTTAAGTGCATAATTCACTAAGCGTTTTCTGTAACGATGTGCGCCGAACTTCTAACACACACAGGTAAAAAGGGGGCATGATTCTGGGTGGGGAAAGGAGCACTTCATGGGCATTCCAAAATTTACACGCCTACTTATAGAATAGACCCCAATGCACCTAAATCTATGCACTGGGATTTACATCACTTTTTCATTGGTATAAATGGATATGCATAGATTTAGGCGCTGAAATATCAACTAAGCATATTCTATAATCGGCACCTAAATCTAGGCACCAATTATAGAATGCGCTTAGTTGGCACTGATTTCAGCGCCAATTTTTCAGGTGCCATATACAGAATTTCCCCCTCTGCGCCTAATTTAGGTGTCAGGATCCAAGTAAAACAGGGTGTAAATGGCTGCAACTAAATTTGGTCGCTTGGAGAGGCACTTGGCAAATTCTATATACCGAGAGCAGTACAGAGAGGGTCCAAAGTACAAGATACAAAATAAAGTCCAAAATACCACAAAAGCACCAGGAGCCTTCAGAAATGGGACACGGTTCTTTATTAAAAACTGTCAATTTACCAATATGGACCCGACACGGGCTGTGTTTTCGGCGCACAGCGCCTGGTTCAGAAAAATAAACTCGATGCATTAGGAAAGTCCAGTCCCTTTGTCCCTTGTTCAGAGAGCAAACATATACAGTACCATGCAGAAATTTAAGTTTATTCTATAAAATATAGGCATGCTTTAGAGAATATGCCTAGGTGTGTTTTTTTCTGCACAGAATTTTCAGGTGCCATGTTTGGAATCTAACCCTATATGTATGAACATGTACTTCTGATCCCCCCCCCCCCCCCCCCCCCAGCCCAGTAAAGCAAGAAAATTGTGCATGGAAAAAGTTTCTATTTAATTATAGGTCAATATTGTACGTTTTTCCCCCTATCTTTGGACTTTTCTTGATTTGTTTCAAACATTTGTTTCAGTAAAACAATTTTAACACACATTAGGCTAACATAGGTTAAAGGGCTCATTTTTGAGACAGAAAAACATCTAAAAAGCAGCACAAAGCAGCAGATGGACTTTTTTTGTCAAAAATGTCCAAATCAATATTTTTGAAAGACATTTTTAAGATGTTTTTCTATGCAGTTCATCTGCAGTGTGGCCCAAATCACAAGGGAGCATGTTTGGGGCAGGATTTGGGCATTCCCAAAACTTAGACGTTTTTCTGCCATAATGGAACAACACAGTGGTTCCCAACGGGTCCTGGAGCACCCCATCCAGTGAGGTTTTCAGGATATTCAGTATTAATATCACTGCATTCAAATCTCTCTCATAAATACTCATTATGGATACTCTAAAAACGTTATTGGCAGTGGTGCCTCCAGGCCATGTTTAGAAACCACTGGAACAAAGCAAAAATGTCCTAGGCTGAAAGTTGGACATTTGGTCTAGACCTGTTTCAATCACAACTAAGTGACCAAAAGGTTTTCTAAAATTAACCACTGGAGGGATTAAGGCATAACTCCCCTTCCTCCCCCAGTGGTCACTGACCCCCTCTCATCTCCAAAAGATGTGAAAGTGCATACCAGCCTCTGACAGCTTCAGATGTTATAGCCAGTGGCGTACCAAGGTGGGGGCGGTCCGCCCGGGGTGCACACCGCTGGGGGGGGTGCCGCGCACCTGTCGGCTCCGCTTGTTCTGTGCTCCTTCTGCCCCGGAACAGGTTACTTCCTGTTCCGGGGCAGAGGGAGCACGGAACGATCGAAGCTGACAGGCGCGCAGCACCCCCCCCCCCCCCCCGCAGGTAAAAATGCACCCGGGGGGGGGGGTGTCCTTTCGCCGGGTGGGGGGGGAGGTCGCACTGCACCCGGGGAGGGAGACGCATCGGCGATCCGCCCTGGGTGTCAGCCACCCTAGGAACGCCACTGGTTATAGCTAGTCGTATTAGAGCAGCAAGCAGGTCCCTAAAGTAACCTTGTGGTCGGTGCAGGGCACTGTAAAGAAGGGACCCAGGCCAGTATCCCACTCTAACTGTTACACTTGTGGTGGAAAGTGTGAGCCATCCAAAACCCCCAAAAACCTACTGTACCTACATATAGGTGACACCTGCGGGCATAAGGGCTATTGTGGTGTACATTGGTACACTGGGGTTTTGGTAGGTTTGGAGGGCTCACCATAAAATATAAGGGGTAACAGTAAGATGTGTACCTGGACCTTTTTATGTGAAGTCCATTGCAGTGCCACCTAGGTGCCACCTGCTGTGCTGGAATATGTGCCAGACTACTAAGAGTGCTGTTCCCCCCCCCCCCCCCCCCCCCCCCCACACACACACACACACATACACCCATACATCCCAATGGCTTGTTTTGGTGTATTTTTCTGTTGGACTTTTTTTTTTGTCAAAAATGGTCACAAAAGAAAACACACTAAGCACAAAACATCTATAAAACATCTAGGAAATGCCATTTTCAAGACAAAAAGATGTTTTTCTGTTTCAAAAATTGCTATGTTTGCCACTTGATTTAATTGGATTTACACATCAATATCAAAAATGCCCCTCAACATTAGTGGAGTGTGCACTAATTTTTTAAAGACACAATAACAAAATGAATGTACTAATGAACACACATCCCTAGATGTCCATGCATTGGGGTTCATTTTATAACAAGGTCCATATTTCACCTCCAAATAAATGGAGCCAGTTGGCAACCCTACATATCTGAAGAAGGGAGCTATGTGCTGTCTTCAAAGTTCATCTATGGCAACATCTCTGTATGTGGATAACTGACAATTGTAGCAACATATGAGAACTTGCAGATTCCGAGAAGAAAAGGAATATATTAAAAAAAAAAGTCACATCCTAGGATAAAAAGAAGAGCTCAGAGAATTATGCAAGACTGGGTGATTGCTGTTTTTATGAGATCAAAGCTGTTATAAGAAGGGAGTTTGGTGAAAATACGTCATCAATTTAGGGCACACTCACCTGCTGTAGAAGAAGTAAAGATGCAATGGGAGAGCAGGAGGCAGCGTAGAAATATCAGCTTCATTCTTACGCTGTCCACTATCACAAGTGGTCCAAGAGCATAGAGAAGAGAGACTAAAACTGAGAGTGTTTGCTTTGTAAACTGATCTGGAAGAAAGGTTGTCAAAGAAATAGTGTTCAGTCCGAGCCACTCCTCAGACTTACGATCTTTAGCTTATAACCAAGAAAAGGCTGGTCTGATGGTAAGTGAAAGGAATTGGGAATTAGAGGACCTGGTTTCAGTTTCCACTTATGTCACACATTAACTTTCTCTACGACCTAATGCAAGATCATTATTCCATTCTGCTTCTGTTTAATCCCTGATTCTGCCACTTATCCTCTCTGTATTACTTTGTTCAAATCTATTGATGTCCCTGTTCTTCAGGTCTAATCCTGTTTCTGCCAATGAACCTCTGCATGTGGCCTTAAGATAATAACTTTAGGGGGTAATTTTAGAAGAGACAAAGAGTGTAAAACTGTTATTAAATGTTCCAGAGAGTATGGTAGAGTGCACAGAAAAATATAACAACTTTTGCCAGACATATTTGTAGTCATCCCAAGAGTGCAGAATAGGTGGATCGAGGCATACTTATAAATTATGGGGGTAATTTTATCTTGTTACTCATATGTTTAAAGTCCAAGAAAGCACCTATTTGAAGCCCATTTTATAAAGACAACATGAGAACCTACATTCCGTTATACATTATAGTGCAGGAGATATGCAGTTCACATGGGTAGAGTCTTTCAGAGAGAATTTTATGAAGAATGCCCAATGTGCCCATGTTTCGGCCAACTTAGGGCTGTGTCAGGGTGTCACGGAATGCCTAGCACCCACCTGGAGCTAACCTTGGGGCCACCTAGAGGTTATCCCAGCACTACTCAGGCCCACTACCATCTGTGCAGGTGCTCTACTCTAGCATACCCTTCCTCACACCTGCTGGGTTACATTTGCCGCTGGGCAAGTCTCCCAACTTAATTCCCCAGTGTGTGTCCCGCTCTCCTCTCCATCCCCTTTTAGTCCATATGCTCTATTTCCCCCTTTTCCCTTCCCCCTTCCATGTACATCCTCCTTACCAATCATTTTTCCAGTCCCCCTCCCTCCCTGCACCTACACTCCATCCACCCTTTTTACAGCCCCCTCCCACATGACTCCATCCATCCACCTCCCCTCCTCTCTAGCACTGAGTTAGGGTTCCCTCCCCAAACATACCTCGATGCACTTTGGTGATCTAGTGGACTCTTTGAGGCAGGAAAGATCCCCACTCTTTCTTGCTCACTGCCGCCACTTCTTTCAAATGGCTGCCAAGACTTCAAGCGGTGGCTTCGCAAGATTTCTTATGGATAGGGATGTCATCTATCTTAAAGAGTGATCTCTTTTTTGAACTTGGGATGTTGAGGAGTCATTTTGGATTTTAGGAGTAGAGGCAGATTGTCAGCTTAATATTGTATCCGAGGGGTTAATAAAATAAATAAAATTACCCAAGTTGTCCCAGAGTTCCATTACGGCCAGCAGCGCAGGTCTTTAGAATTAGCTGAGAGCTGAGCTTCTGTTGGCTTAGCAATGGCTTTGCTGACTGTTACAGAGAGGCTCTCTGGCTGGCAGTTGGAAGAGGAAGCTTGGTGCTGAGAAAGCAGGGCCGGTCAAACCCGGTAAGCGGGGTAAGTGCCGCAGGGGGGCACCTGCCTTCAAGGGCGCCGCTGCGGCACCATACCGTGTCGCCCTTGGTGCTTTAAGTCTTTAATTTACCTCCGTTCCAGCAGCCGCCGTCATTTGAAAGCCTTGCCCCATCTCTAGCCTTCCCTCCGTGAGTTCGTTCCGCAGTCCCGCCTTCTGATGTCATTTCCTCGAGGGCGGGACTGCAGAACGAACTCATGAAGGAAGGGAAGGCTAGAGACGGGGCAAGGCTTTCAAATGATGCGGCTGCGTGGAACGGAGGTAATTAAAGATTTAAAGCACCAAGGGTGGCGGGGGGATAGGGCGAAGGAGAATCACTGGACAGGGGCAGGGTGGGAGAAGAGAGAAAGGAGATGCTGGGGGGGCGGGGGCGTGTGGGCGCCGGAGGGGGAGCGTGCGGGCACCAACTCATAGTCTGCAGAGGGGCGCCAGATACCCTAGAACCAGCCCTGAGAGGTTGTGTTCCTGTAAGCTCTGTGCAAGAGAGTGTGGTACAAGTGTAAAAGTCTTTTCGAATGAGGTAAAAGTGAAGGGAAAATATTGGGAACTTAGTTTGAAAGAGGTTTGAAAGGAGTATGACTGGAATGCTTAGCTGAAAGTATGTGGTATGAGGAATAGTGGAGTGTGACAGAGTTTGAAGAAAACAAAGTTTTTAAATGACACAGGGAAAAGGGGGTGATAAAATAGAAAAGAGGAGAGAACTGTATTGAGTTAGGTTGAGTGCGTTTTAGGAAATTCTACATTAGGGTGATGTGCAGATGATGGAATGTTGGGTGACGAAGTGAAAATGAAGGGTTTGACTGTGGGTGAAGCATAGAGCCTGTGCCAAGCTCCTTCTGCGCCATTAGAATAGGGATCTCACAGTTAGAGATAGCTCTGGAAAGATAGTATTGTTTCAATTAAATTTTGTTTGAGTTAGTAAGCTGGCCACAGTGTAATTCACCGTATCTTAAGTCACCTAAGAGGAGTTCCTGGAAGAGATAGGGAGATTAGGGTTTTGCTTCCCAATTGGTTTTCTTATTAGAGAGGTGAGGAAGAAGAAAACAGCCGCAAAGAGGAACCGGTGGAGATTCCGGACCAGCAACCAAGGGCTCCCACGCAAGCAAGCCAAGTTTTAAAACCTGCTTTCAACGGGAGCGTTGGACCCAGCTAAGTGATATTGGCAACATCACAAATTGATAGAGCCTGTACTCACCTGGTACTAGGTTGACTTTCATTTTGTAGGAAGCAAGTACTTACTGAAAATAAAAGTGCATAAGGAAAAAAGAGAGAGGAAGGAAGGGAAATATACTTACCTGAACATTAGCCTGAGCACTGCCACTCCTGAAAAGGGTTAAGGAATTCTGAAGACAAGAATTTGGAAACAAAGAATCAATTCTTAATATGAGTAAGAAAGTAAGAAAGAATACAAAGTAGAAGTGAAAGTGACTTATTTAGTGAAAATATATGAGAGTGTAAACATGGAATAATACTTATCTGACAGAGGTTGGGAGATGAGTCTTGTCCTGTGAGGAAGAACACAATAAGAGTAATGTGGATTCTAACAATCTGAATGTTTACATTTTCATATTCTGTGAATTGGTAAACACTGAGTAGAAACATTGTTGTTTAGTCTCTGGAACAGACTTAATTGCTAATAAGTTATAAATGTTAGCACTTGATATAGAGGTTACGTACTTGATTATTAAATGTTTTATTATTCACTGACCAGTGATCTGGTGTGTCTCTTCTTCCAAAGTCAGGGAAAATCCCTACATTTAGATTATTTTCCTCTCGTGTCCTTTGAGGGCACGAGATGAGGCTAGTGTATTTGTTCTCCCTCCACTTCTGGGCGCTGGGTTTTGGGAGCCACGACTACACACAATAGACTGAATAGAACCCAGGGCTTGGCATACATCTCATCCAGAAGTGAGGGGGAGTAACACCAAGATGATGCTGAGTCCACTCTGAGTGAGTTCCAGCCAGGATGATGCTGAGTCCACCCCGAAGTTTGAATCCAGCCAAGATGATGCTGAGTCCACTCCGAGTTTGAGTTCCAGCCAAGATGATGCTGAGTCCACGCTGACTTCCAGTTCCAGTCAAGAGGCTGAGTCCGAGCCGAGTTTCAGTTCCAGCCAAGAGGTGCAGGCCAGTCCTGATGCCAGTCCGGGTTCCAGTCTTGACTCCTGTTCAAGTTCCATTCCATCCAAGCTACTCCTGGTCATGTTTGGAAGTCCCCTCCGTAGGTTTCACCATTGTTACCCGTGGAGACCTGAATTCCCCGTGGAGGTCGGGGGGGCCTTGAGGGGGAGGTACTGTCATGGTTGTGCCCATGTTTCGTGCTCTCCTTCCTCTCGCCACCCGGTGGCCAGACCTGGTGGCTGCAATGGACTGTCTGGTTATTGTCACCCGTTCCAGATTTCAGTCCAGTCCGGATCTTCCGGGCTGCCAGACTTGCTTGCTTGGATTGAACCTACACAGCACCCGTAGTTGCCTGGTGATTGCTGCAGCTGAGCCTCAGCTGCTGCGGGGCTTATTAGTCAGTTGGAAATTCTCTGCCTTTGCATCGCCTTAGGCCCTGGTATGTTGGTGCTTGTTGCACTTCTGTTTAAGTTCTTGCCTGAGATTCTTGTTTGTTTCTAGTTAGGCTGTGTGTAGTTTAGATTAGGTTGTTGTTTGTTTGCTAGTCCTGTCTCTGGGTTATAGTTTTGTGTTTAGTCTTTGTCTGTTTGTGTCTTTGTGGCTGCTCTGCAGCTTTCAGTTCTGTGTCTTATCAGTGTTTTGTTCCCTGTTTTTGTGGCTGATTGCAGCTTTCAGTCCTGCCCTTTAGCTTTCCCTTCCTTGCCCTGCTGCCCCTGTATGTTCCTTTCCCCTCTGACCCTCAGTCCTGGTTCAGCCTAGTGGGTATCCAGTCCTGCCTTGCCCAGTAAGTCCTGTCGGCCACCTGCAGTCAGGGGCTCAACTCCTGGTGAAAGGTGGCCAAGTGCAGGTGAAGTTTAAGTGTGCCTGCTCTGCTTATTCCTGTTTGTTTGCCTCTTCTGCAACTCCAGTCCGGGATTGCAGTCCTGTTCTGCCTAGTCTCCGGTGTGGGGTGGTTTTGCCTGCCACTGCGCTCCTCGGCAGTGGCCCAAGGGCTCACAAACCTAGTTCCTGCTTTTGAAAACGTGACAATAGTTAGCATGCGTGCTAATTGTAGGCGCGTTAAAAATGCAAATGCGCCTTAGTAAACAGGGCCCTAATTCTTACTGAAAGGGGTTATGTCTTTGTTTCCTTTCTTCTCTCAGAATGTGGGCTAAAATGTTTCCTTAGTGCTATTATGTACTTATGTGAATAAAAATCTTAATAATTTAAAAAATGATTAGAGATTACTAGCTCTTACACATGTGAATGTAACATTCGTGCATGTAAGTGTCAGTTGGGCGCTAAGAAGCATTCTGCAAACTTAGGGCCCTGTTTACTAAGGCGCGCTAGCGTTTTTAGCATGTGCTAAAAATCATCATGTGTTAACACTAGAGACACCCATATATTCCTATGGGTGTCTTTAGTATTAGCACGCCCTGATTTTTAGCTCTCGCTAAAAACGCTAGCCTGCTTATAGTGTGGCATATTAAACAGGGCCCTTACCAAGCAATCTGCATAGCACACAATTACTATGGGGAACTATATATGAATGGAGCCTGGGCAGATCCCACACTTACATGCTTAACTTATACAATATTATACTTTATGCACTAAAATGCATGGCATAAGTGATAGCACCTGAATGTTGGCACATAAATGTGTCCAAAAAAGAGAAACAGGAAATTCCTGTACGACAATCCAAGGAACATACCAAAAGGACTAGAGGATGACACATGGCCATCAGGCAGGGAGTTATGGATTAAACACCTTTATTGTAGCAGCAAAAATAGAGACCTGACACAAATCTGTGTTTCGGCCTGCTTCAGGGGTCACGTATAAACAGTGGGTATAAAACAATCATAAATTCAAATTTTTAAATACAGTCTTTAAAATATAGCTATGACTATGTATAAAAATTATATTATAACACATAACTGCCTACATGAAAATATACATTATACATAAGAATAATGATAACTGACATATGAACAATGCTATGGAGAAAAAGTTTAATATTAGAGGAAAGAACGTGAAACACTTAAAAGAAAAAAAGGAAATTTTAGAGTCTATGAAGTGAATACATATAAGACCCAAAATAAAACATATGAATATAAAAGTGAAAAACAGTGAAAACAGAACCAACCTCTATAAATGTTAAAGGTTCGGTGCACATCATTACAGAATGTGCTTAGCAAGTTGTGCACCTAAATTCTTATCAGTGACAATTAATGCTCAATATTGCTTCTTAAGTGCTGTTATCAGTGCTCATTAGCTTGTTAAGCTTATTAAATTGCGCACATTGTTCTAGAATCCACATCGATTTCAGCACAGATCTGTAGGTGCGCTATATAGAATAATCTGGAGGATAGGGTCAGATTTTATATTTGGCACCGAAAAAATCAGCACAGATGGAAAAAACAACTATATGCGCCTAAAGCTAGATGCGGTTTATAGAATACACGTAGCACCACCCTCACAACTAAAATTTAGCTGCAATCATTTACAACAATGAAAAGCTGATGTAAATGCCCATGCCTAACTTTAAACACAGAATGGGTTATTCTATAACACTGCAGATAAATTTTAGGAAAACCCAAAACCCGCCCATGCTCCTCCCATGGCCGTGCCCCCTTTTGAGATCCACACTGCAGAATTTAATCTGACTGCTTTATAGAATACGCTTTGTGAGTAGTGCGTATAAATTCTAATTAGTGCCAATTAATGCCAATAATTGCTTGTTAGCATCCAATTATGAGTGCTGATTGGCTTGTTAGCCAATTGAGTTGAGCGTGCAAATCAAAATACGCCCAGATTTGCACGTACAACTCATCACACTATATAGAATTTGGGGGTTAAGGGCTGAAAATATATGCATAAGTCATTTTGAATATCAGATTCTTGGTTTTACTGCAGCTTTGAAAGAAATGAAGAATTTTACAGTGGGTCCTCTGTATTAAGGACAGAAAGAAAATAAACAGTATCGGAGTGAGATCTGTCAGCACTGAAGATGGATGAAAAGCAGAAAAGTTACATTTATTAATAGTCATTTTACATTAAGTTAAAATCTAGATTCTTCACGTTCCTCACACAGACATCCCAAAGTATTTATCGCAAACCTCTAAAATAATCCATATCTTTTATTTGTCCTTAAAAATATGGAGGAGAATAGGCGTTTATATTTTCTACTGAAGTGTCCTGCTGATGGCTCTCTGTATAGCCCTTTTAACATCACTATTTCGAAGGCTGTAGATGAAAGAATTGAGCATGGGTGTGACAATAGTATACATCACACTCACAACCCGGTCGTAGTTCAGGGAGTAAGAGGAGGAAGGTCGAAAATACGTGAACATATCAGTGCCAAAGAACAAGATAACCACCATGAGGTGGGAGAAGCAGGTGGAGAAAGCTTTGCTCCTTCCTTCCTTGGATGACACTTTCAAAATGGCAGAGATAATGTAAATATAGGAGACAATGATCAAAATGCAAGGACTCATAACCACCAAGGAACCCTCAGTAAAGATGACCAGCTCATATGTAGTAGTGTCTGCGCAGGAAAGCTTCAGGAGTGGTGGAATATCACAGAAGAAGTGGTGGATGATGGTGGATCCACAGAAGGGGAGCCTTGATGCCATGATGCTGTATATCAATGCATGTAGGGAAGAAATGATCCAGCAAGATGCTACCAGAAGAGCACAGAGTCTCTTACTCATCACGACAGGATAGCGCAATGGGTTACAAATGGCCATATAGCGGTCAAAAGCCATCACCCCAAGCAGTAGATCCTCCATAGTCGCAACAAGAATGAAAAAATGTAGCTGGGCAATGCAGCTAACAAAAGAAATACTTTTTCTACCAGAGATGATCTGGGCCAGAAGCCTGGGGACAGTGACCGATGAGAGGCAAATGTCTACTAAAGAGAAGTTCCCGAGGAAGTAGTACATAGGAGTATGAAGCTGACGGTCAGCTTTGATCACAGAAATGATAAGAGCATTACCTGCCAAAGTGATCAGGTATATGCACAAAAACAGCACAAATAGAAATGGCTGAAGTTTTGGCAGGTCGGACAGACCTAGCAGAGTGAATTCAGTCACTGTGGTTCCATTGTGCCTTCCCATTAGTTCCACTTGTCTCTGTGAATAAAGAAAACATAAACTTTTACAGCGAATGAGCATGTAAAAATTCTGTAAGCTGTTATAATTATTGTCATTACCATCTTCATTGCAATTATTAACATCATCATCAAATTCACCACTCATCATCTTAAGCATCATCATCATCCCTATTATAATCATCATCATCTTCTTCATTATTACTACCACTACATCATCACCATCAGTCACTATTGTCATTGTCATTATTGTTGCATCCTTTATTACGGAAGCCATGAGAAATGTGGTTTTATGTACTTTCTAAGAAACTGGGAGAAGAGTTACAGGTGAGCAAGCATGATTTATGTCCCTGAAGCAGATTTTGAAATGGAGAGCCTACGTAGACATTTGCCTTGAACAAAGGCTATATGCGCTGGACAAGAATTAAGTTAAGTATCAGCGTTTATGATGTTGTATTTCATTATTGAACCTTTTGTCACATTTTGGGGCATTGTTAAAGCACTTTTGGACACTTTGAGTTTGCTCAGCGCTTTCACATGTGAGTGGCAGACCTATGATGTTATATATTATTTATTTATTTGTTACATTTGTGTCCCACATTTTCCCACCTATTTGCAGGCTCAATGTGGCTTAAATAGTACTGGAGGGGCGTTCACCATCTCCAGCATGAACAAATACAATGTTGTAATGTTATAGGATAAGGTGAAAAGACACATTAGGAATAGTAGAACAGAAGAGTTCAAGTATTTAGGTCAGATCGGTTGGGTATGCCTGTTTGAACAGGTTAGTTTTTAGTGATTTCCGGACGTTTAGGTGGTCATACGTAGTTTTCACGGCTTTTGGTAAGGCGTTCCACAGTTGTGTGCTTATGTAGGAAAAGCTGGATGAATAAGTAGCTTAAGGTACCAGTGATGGAACGTGTTTAGCTACCCTATGGCGGAATATATTAAGCACTCAAAGGTATTTCACTATCAACATCATTCCCTGGAGTCTATCCAGCTCATTTTCAAAAGAGAAGGCCAGCCATCTTCCGACACAAATCGGGAGATGGCCGGCCATCTCTAAAGGCCGGCGAAATCGGCATAATCGAAAGTCGATTTTGGCCGCCCTCAACTGCATTCCGTTGCGGAGCCGGCGAAACTTCAAGGGGGCATGTCGGCAGGGTACAGAAGGTGGGATGGGGCGGGACGGGGGCGTGCTTTCAGACGGCCAGATTTGCCCGATAATGGAAAAAAGAAAGCCAGCCTTGACGTGCATTTTGCCGGCTTCACCTGGTCCCTTATTTTCACGACCAAGTTTAAAAAAGGTGCCCGAACTGACCACATGACCACCGGAAGGAATCGGGGATGACCTCCCCGTACTCCCCCAGTGGTCACCAACCCCCTCCCACCCTAAAAAAAAGCAATTACAAACATATTTTGCCAGCCTCTATGCCAGCCTCAAATGCTGTACCCACCTCTTGTCAGGTTCTCAGGTTCAGAGCCCGCAGGGCCGGGCTCTGGACAAACGTGAGCCCTTGGGCTGCTGACGAGGAGCGACAGCAGCAGGCAAAATCCACAACCAACGCTGGGCAAGCACACCGGCACCTGGCAGGGACTGCAGGCACCGCCCAGCAAGCCGGAGCACACGGACTGGAATTCCCCGGACTGGAGGACACAGGACTGGAACACTGGACTGGAATCCCCCAGACTGGAGGACACTGGACTGGAACACACCGGACTGGAACACACTGGACTGGAGCACCCTGGACTGGTCCGTACAGCTTCACCTGCAATTAGCCACTGCCCCCCAAGGGTTGAGCCCTTGGGTTCGAGTGGCCGGCAGGACTTACCGGATACCGGATAACACAGGGACCATTGGTGCTTTTCCCCCTGCTTACTGGGTCAGAGTGTGCCCTCTTTTGTTTCCTGTAGTCCATGCAGTCGTGGCCATTTTTATAAGACAGTTTTAGATCCCTTTCATGTATTACCCACGTTAGAGAACTTAGTTCTTACCTTGAATGGTGCTGAAAGAGGGCATTGTACACCATTCTGCCAGCTCTGACCTACTGCTAATCTCAGTACCAGGGAGACTCATTGCCAACGGGGCACAACCTCTGATCTGCAGTTAACTGTGAGTAAACGTGGTTATTCTAATAAAGGACTTTTTCAGAGAGATTAGTCTTCAGGTGTGAACTGGTGTGCCAAGGTAATACATCAGCAACAAGTCCTAGAGGCCTAGAGCAGTTTTAGTGGGTACTGCAGTGAACTTCAGGCAGGCGGACCCAGGCCCATCCCCCCCCCCACCTGTAACACTTGTGGTGGTAAATGTGAGGCCTTCAAAACCCACTGTACCCACATGTAGTTGCCTACTTCACCCCTAAGAGCTATGGTAGTGTTGTACATTTGTGGGTAGTGGGTTTTGGGGGGGGGGGGTTGGGGGGCTCAGCAGCCAAAGTAAGGGAGCTATGCATGTGGGAGCGTTTTCTGAAGTCCACTGCAGTGCCCCCTAGGGTGCCCGGTTGGTGTCCTGGCATGTGAGGGGGGCCAGTGTACTATGAATGCTGGCCCCTCCCATGACCAAATGCCTTGGATTTGGCCGGGTTTGAGATGGCCAGTTTTGGTTTCCATTATTGCTGAAAAACGATGCCGGCCATGTGAAACCCGGCCAAATCCAAGGCATTTGACCGGTCCCAACCGTATTATCGAAAGGAAAAATGGCTGGCCATTTTTTTCAATAATACGGTTCAGAACCGCTGTTTACGGTGCCGGCCAAATAGATAGTCACCCATGTAGATGGCCGGCACTGTTCGATTATGCCCCTCTATATACCTCACCTAGATTTCTGTGTGGAAATCCAAGCAGATTCCATAACAATGCACATAACCTAATTGGTTAACAAGCCAATCAACACTGTTAATTGGATGTTAACAAGCAATTATCAATTTAAACGGTCCAAAAGCATTAGCAGGGATACTAAATTAACAGTAACAGTATGAGGCAGGCACTGATGCAGTATGTGTAATTTTCCAAGCATAAGTTTTGGTGGATCACACCCTGAGGCAGTGATTTGCAAAACATATTGGTGGAGGCGTCCGTGCACTGCAAAGTATGAAAATGTTTTGATAAAGGATTACTACTTTGAAGTGTTTTAAAGTGTTTCTACAGAATTGAAAAATGTTTGCACAAGTCAAAAATATATATTGGATTTTGTGATATTAAATATTTTAAGTTTTCAAGAACTTTGTTATGCTGTTTGGAACTGAATTTGAAAAATGAACAAATAAAAAAACAATTAGATGCAGCTGGGTTTCTTTATTTGATAATTTAACAAGCAATTATCAGCACTAATTGGCATTAATTAGAATTTACACGCAGAACTCGCTAAGTGCATCCTGTAACATGGTCTGCGTAAATTCTAATGTGTGTTGTCAAAAAGGGAGCATGGCCATGGGCGGAGAATGGGCGGGTTGTGGGCATTCCCAAAATTTACACGCAGGATTATAGAATACACCTGCTCCATGCCTAACTTAGGCGCCAGTATTTATGCTTCAGATTGGAGAAGAGACAGCTGAGGGGGAGATATGATAGAGGTATACACAATACTGAGAGGAGTGGAACAGGTAGACGTGAATCTCATGTTTACTCTTTCCAAAAATACTAGGACTAGGGGACATGCAAAAAAGCTACTAAGTAGTAAATTTAAAATAAATCAGAGAAAATATTTCTTCACTCTGAAATTCATTGCCAGAGAATGTGGTAAAAGCAGTTAGCTTAGCAGGGTTTAAAAAAAGGTTTGGATAATTTCCTAAAAGAAAAGTCCATAAGCCATTATTTAGATGGGCTTGGGAAAATCCACTGCAAATTCTAGGATAAGCAGCATAAAATCTGTTTTACTGTTCTGGGATCTTGCCAGGCACTTGTAACTTGGTTTGGCCACTGTTGGAAACAGGATACTGGTCTTGATGGACCTTTGGTTTGTCTCAGTATTGCAATGCTTATGTTCTTATGACTACAGGGATGGGGGGGTAACAGTTCTCATTGGGGTTCACTTTGTCTTTGAGAGGAGGAGGAGAATTAAACACCTACTTGTCTATCCAGGTCCCGGCTGATATTCAGGGGGAACTCACATAATTCTCTTGTGCAGGTCCCAGCTGAATATCAGTTGGTATTCGCATAAGACCCAGCAGCTAGCACAGTGGTGTAGGAAGGGGGGCGGTGGGGCGGTCTGCCCCGGGTGCACGCCGCTGGGGGGGTGTCGGCTTCGCTGGTTCCCTGCTCCCTCTGCCCCAGAACAGGTTACTTCCTGTTCCGGGGCAGAGAGAGCAGGGAACCAGCGGAGCTGACGCAGCTCCCAGCGACGTGCACTCGGGGCGGTTCGGCCCTCCCACCCGTCCCTCGCCGCTTTCCTATGTGAGTACACGCTCCGGGGGGGTGCGCTCCAGAGGGAGGAGGGTGCGCCGTGCTGCACCCGGCGGGGGGGGGGGGGGGGCGCAGCGGCAATCCGCCCCGGGTGTCAGCTGCCCTCGCTACGGCACTGAGCTAGCACATTCTGAATTAGCTCTGGACATGGCTCAGCACTGAATATCCAGGGCAAAGTCTGTCCGTGGCGTTCAGTATTTAAAAAACACTCACCGCCACAGGCTTAATGTTGACTGGGGTGTCTATTAATATCTTGCAAGAATGCAATTTAGCTCAATGACATTTAAAAAAGTAGTGTTACATATGAAATAATAAATCCAGAATCACAAAGCCAATGAAATAATTACAAAATAAAGAAACAGGAAAAAAAAACAAAACCGAAATGTAGAGAACAGTTTGAGATCAGCTTCAGATAGGATAGTCCCTGTGACAGGGGTGGTGGTTAAAGCCATGCAAGATGTAATCATGGTATGGTATCATAACGGGCTCCACCTGCTCAAGCACAAAGATCTGCCACTTTGAGCAACAATGGTGTAAGGCCTGTTCCCCTCAAAACAGGGACTTTTGCTGGAAGGCTGTATATGAGTATCATGTGACCACTGGAATGGCTATGCGGACGTCGACCCACGTGTGAGAATAAGCAGCCTGCTTGTCCTCGGAGAAAGTGAAGATACGTACCTGTCGCAGGTATTCTCCGAGGTCAGCAGGCTGATTATTCTCACATGTGGGTCGACGTCTGTGTCAGCCCGGGCCGACGCGGACGTTGACCCACGTGTGAGAATAAGCAGCCTGCTTGTCCTCGGAGAAAGTGAAGATACGTATCTGTCGCAGGTATTCTCCGAGGACAGCAGGCTGATTATTTTCAGACGTGAGTCGACATCCGTCGACCCAAGTGTGAGAATAAGCAGCCTGCTTGTGTGAGAATAAGCAGCCTGCTTTTCCTCGGAGAAAAAAAGGTTACATGCGGTTTTTATATACACAGCTTGTATGCATGTGTGAAAGCCGTGGAACGCTGTAGAGAACTGTTCTAGGCATGTGCATAGTAGAAACTCTTAGTGACTGACTGCCCTACGTATGTGCTGGCTTGAGTCATTTGCAGAAAGGCAAACACAGAAGAAAGCGGACCAGTAGAAGTTTGTTTGGCGTCATCCATCTTATCACCTTCGCTGTGTTCTTTTCTTGGTTTTTCCTTTCTTGAGCATTTGCATGCATTTTCTTTTTGAGAATCGCTTGCTGTTTCCAGAGACTTTAGTGTGTAAGGTCCAGAGTCAGAACACAACCAAAACTTACCTGCTTCACAGCAATTTTCAGTCTGCTAAGCAAATAAGTTCCCAGAAAAAGTTACTGATAAGACAGAAAAAACAGGCGAGCCTAACTTTATCTGGGTTGTTATCCGGGTACTGGTCTGGATATCAGCTGGCACCCAGACAACTTCCCATGGCTACCAATAACCCTGATAATCCAGGCAGGTGCCGGGCATAGGCCCAGCACTGAATGCTCGGGTTATTTTTTGCCTGCAGCAATCAATGCTATCAAAGTCACTGACCACTATTGGCTCAATATCTTCCCCCTTTGGTTTTTAGGAGCGCACTGAAATCTTGGTTGTTTTTCAGGTTTTGGTGGTGATTGAAGAGTTGTTACTGAGGTACTTGGGAGGTATCTAACAGAAGTTGGGGTAAACCTGGTCACTGCCAGGGAAGCATACAGAGGTAATTCTATAAAGAGGGTACCAATATTTAGGTTCCAAGATCGCAGATAATGACTATAATACCTATACATACTCAAATACCATTAATCTAACCACATGCTATTATATTAGATGGCACCTAATTGGTGGGTGTATGTATAAATTGTTCCTCATCTTGGTGTAGGCAGCCCATAAATCAATAAACCACAAACCAGACTTGGTTTGATTGGTAACTGAGGTTACCTGTGTCCTGCTCTTAATATCTATCTTCCTGATAAAACTATTGACTCCTTTATTCTATTTCACCCCCTTTTTATTCTATCCTATTAACACAAAAATCAAAAACAACCCCCCCCCCAAAAAAAAAAACAACCTGTCCTTTCACTTGCAGAGGGTCTGAGTTCTATATGTTCCTTATCTGTCTCTATCCTATTGCCTATATTGCACTGTGATTTTATATTTTTATGCTGGTATTGTCTTAAAGGGATTTTAGAGAATTGTGTTTTGAATATCTGTGCTAGTGATTTCATCCTTTTAAGCTGGAATTGTCTTAAAGGTGTTTTCATTGGAACTGTGTTTTAACGTGTGCCAAGTGTTTTAAACCTGTGACTTAATCTGTTGACATTGAATCTGGTGTCTGTTTTCATTAGAATTGTGTGTTGAATCTACACTGCCAGAGATTTAATTCAATCAGTTTTGGTTACATAGCATCTGGTGACTCATAGCTCTGGAGAAGGGGCAATTTTATTTTGAGCTGGGTAGTAGAACCTAAGTTTACCTTGTGAGCTGAGAGCTGCGCTGGGCATTTTCAGACGTGGTTTGATTGGTAACTGAGGTTACCTGTGTCCTAGTCCCACCCACGCACCCCTAAAATATTCTAAAGTTTGGTATGAAAGGGGAGGTGCTACTGTTGGGAGATTTCAATTTGTCTGACATGGATTGGAAAGTCCCGTCTGCGGAATCGGAAAGAAGTAGGGAAATTGTGGATGCCTGTCAAAGTGCCTTGCTCAGACAAATGTTGACGGAACCCAGGGAAGGGTCAATGCTGGATCTAGTGCTCACTAATGGATGTAGTGTTTCCGATATCCGGGTGGGTACCCACCTATGTAATAGTGATCATCACACCGTATGGTTTGAAATAAGAGCAAAGGCGGAGTGCGGACGCACAAAACTCAAAGTACTGGATTTCAGACGTACTGATTTTGATAACATGGGGGAATACCTGAAGAAGGAGCTGTTGGTATGGGAAGGCATACAAGTGGAAAAACAGTGGTCCAAGCTAAAGGCTGCTATAAATATGGCAACTATCTTTTTGTGAGGAAAGTAAACAAAAACAAGAGAAGCAGGAAGCCTATATGGTTCTCCAAACAAGTAGCTGAAAAAATAAGAGCAAAAGAGGCTTTGTTCAAGAAATACAAAACGCAACATGAGGATCACGGAAAAGATTATCGGATTAAACTGAAAGAAGCGAAGAGGGAAATATGGCTAGTGAAAGTGCGAGCGGAAGAAAAAATGGCTAAAGATGTGAAGAGAGGTGACAAGACTTTTTTCAGCTATATTGGAGAAAGGAGAAGAGATAGGAATGGAATTGCAAGACTGAAAGATAATGAGAATGGCTATGTGGAGAGTGATGAAGATAAAGTGAATGTGCTAAACAATTATTTTTCTTCGGTGTTCAAGGAGGAAAATCCTGGAGAAGGACCGCCGAGGGAACGTCTGGGAATGGAGTGGATACTGCGCTGTTTACGAAAGAAAGAGTTTATAAACAGCTGGAGAATCTGAAGGTGAACAAAGCTATGGGGCCGGGTGGGATACATCCCAGGATACTGAAGGAGCTCAGAGAGGTTCTGGCAGGACCTCTTAAAGATTTAATAGATCTTTAGAGACGGGAGAGGTTCCGCGAGATTGGAGACGAGCGGATGTGGTCCCTCTTACAAAAGTGTTGACAAGGAAGAAGTTGGAAACTACAGACCGGTAAGTCTCACGTCGGTGGTAGGAAAAATAATAGAGTCGCTGCTGAAAGAAAGGATAGTTAACTTTCTGGAAACCGACAGGTTACAGGACCCGAGGCAACATGGCTTTACCAAAGGAAAATCCTGCCAAATGAATCTTACTGGCTTTTTTGACTGGGTGACCAAAGAACTGGATGAGGGACATGCGCTAGATGTAATCTACTTGGACTTCAGCAAAGCCTTTGATACGGTCCCCCACAGAAGATTCATGAATAAGCTGAAAGGATTGAACTTAGGACTGAAAGTGGTGAACTGGATAAGAAACTGGTTGACCGACAGGTGGCAGAGGGTGGTGGTAAATGGAATCCGCTCGGAGGAAAGGAAGGTGAGCAGTGGAGTTCCTCAGGGGTCGGTGCTGGGGCCTATTCTGTTTAATATATTTGTGGGAGATATTGCTGAAGGGTTAGAAGGAAAGGTGTGTCTTTTTGCGGATGACACGAAAATAGCCAATAGAGTGGATACCCTGAAGGGATCTCCGAACATTAGAAGAATGGTCGAGGGTCTGGCAGTTAAAATTTAATACTGTGCTTACTCTGGGGTAACTAATTGCTCTGGTTTCAATTTATGCTACTATATACTTCTTATAGAAACCGTTCATTTACATCTTTTTTTTAATAATGTTTTTGTATGCTATTAAGCTACCGTCTATGAAATAGTGTAAATCTAATATATTAGTGCTCAGTAAAACTAATATTGCTCCGGCTGATCTGCTCACTAGCAATATGCAGTGCTCAACATCACAGCACTATAGCCCTACCTCCCTCCTCATACGTACTCTTCTCAAAAACATAAAGTGATCACTTATCTTAGGGCTGGAGTTTCATGGTTTCTGCTTTATGAAGATATGAGTAAACCTCCGGAGCAACTGAAGAAATGCACTCGGGCTCGTGATGTGTAAGTAAATTCTTTACTTCTTTCCTACTCCGTAACGGCTGTAGTTTTCTATATCTGTGCCGTTCTCAACACAAGCTGTGTTTCGCGATTCTGTCGCGTCATCAGGAGAACCTATGATATCTAAATCGGAGTCCTGCTCCCTTTTATGCGATGGTCTGGAATATAAATGCACATTATTATTGTTTCCATACTCATTATATGAAGACCTTGTTATGTTCAAATCACTAACAGAGTGATCATATCTTGGACATTTAACATTATTGTCAATTGTTGATCAATCTCATACATCTGTAGCATACCTGAAAATGGAGCGTCTCACTCTCACAAGACTAACTGATTAGAAAAATGCCGGCGCATGCGCCTTGTTTATATGTAAAGCGCCAAATGTCGTATTTCTTACCCACTACTCATGTAGCCACTCGATTTCACGGTTCAGGCAACGTGGAGTTAGCGTATCCCACTGAAAACTCAATCTCTTTACGTTTCAAAGCTCTGGCTACATTACCACCATACGGTGTTATAAACTGCATAAGTATCACGTATTTCAGGTCCAGTATATTATGGTTCAGACTGACCCAATGGCCTACTATGGGAGCTTCTTTCTTTTGTACTCGCAAATTGCTAATATGTTCAGCTATTCATTGTTTGATTTTCCTGGTGGTATACACTATATACCACCTATTGCATGGGCATATAATACCATATACAACTTGAGAAGATTCACAATTGGTATCAGTCGTGAGCCGAAATGGTTTTCCTGTTCTGGGGTATGTCACCTCATTCATCTGCCACACATGTTTACAATAAACGCACCTGGAACAAGGTTTGTGCCCCCTTATATTTTGACCCCTAAGTTTATTATAGCTCCTGAATTGAGATCTTAATAATTCACCAATAGTTTTCGCCCTGGTACACGCAAATAAGGGGACTTTCTTCAAATCGAAGTAGAGATAGCATAGACCAATGCTTCCTGATTATTTGTTGTACTTGTGCCATTTTGTTAGAATACGGTAATATACATGTGAACCTATCCTGTTTGGCTTTATGCTTAGTTTTAGGAGTCAGCAGCCATTGTTGGTGTGTGTTGGAGGCTCTTTTTTGAGCTTTCTTAATTAATTTAGGGGGATATCCTCTGGCTCTGAACTGATCATACATTTGCTTAGCTTGTATTTTGAAATTGTCCTTTGCTCCACATAATTTTCTTATTCTTAGAAATTGGCCCGTAGGAATGCCGGATTTCACTGCTTTGGGGTGAAAACTATTGAAGTGTAGTACAGTGTTGGTGTCTGTCGGCTTCCTATATAACTTAATATCAAATTTCGTTTCACTGTAAGTAATGGTTATGTCCAAATAGTTGATCGATGATCCGCCCACGGTCGACTCAAAAGTGATGTATTCATCGCAGTTATTGATGTAGTGAAAAAATTCCTGCAATTCTGATATGTCGCCAGACCATGCCATGAATATGTTATCAATGTGTCTTTTCCAGATTTTATATGCTTGCTAAATCTACAATTGTATAAATACTGGTATTGAAAATTAGCTGTATGTAGGCATGCTATGGTTGCTCCCATTGATATCCCATGGCGCTGGATATAATGTCAACCTTCAAATTGGAAGGAATTTTTCTTTATCTCTTTTCTCGCCATGTCGTTCAGCAAGTGCCAAAAAGTGTAGAGTGATGCACTTGGGGTGCGGAAACCCAAAAGAGAGATACCGGATAGGAGGGGAGAGATTAGTAAGCTCGACTCAGGAGAGAGACCTTGGGGTGTTGGTGTTGGAGGATCTGAAGGTGAAGAAACAATGCGACAAGGCGACGGCCATGGCCAGAAGGATGCTAGGCTGCGTAGAGAGGGGCATAACCAGCAGAAGAAAGGAGGTGTTGATGCCCCTCTACAAGTCATTGGTGAGGCCCCACTTGGAGTATTGTGTTCAGTTTGGGAGGCTGTATCTTGCTAAAGATTTTAAAAGACTGGAAGCGGTGCAAAGAAAAGCTATGAAAATGGTATGGGATTTGCGTTGCAAACCGTATGAGGAGAAACTTGCTGACCTGAACATGTATACCTTGGAGGAAAGGATAAACAGGGGTGATATGATACAGATGTTCAAATATTTGAAAGGTATTAATGCACAAATGAACCTTTTCCGGAAATGGGAAGGCGGTAGAACTAGAGGACATGAATTGAGGTTGAAGGGGGGCAGACTCAGGACTAATGTCAGGAAGTATTTTTTCATGGAGAGGGTGGTGGATATGTGGAATACCCTCCCGCGGGAGGTGGTGGAGATGAAAATGGTAATGGAATTCAAACATGCGTGGGATAAATACAAAGGAATCCTGTTTAGAAGCAATGGTTCCGTGGAATCTTAGCAGAGATTGGGTGGTGACGCCAGTAACTGGAAACAAAACGGGAGCTGGCCAGACTTCTACGGTCTATGCCCTGATCATGACTTAATAGATAAGGGATGGGATGGAGTGTAAATTTAAGGGGCTTCGATGTTAGCTTCAGAACTTAATACAAGAACAGTACTGGGCAGACTTCTACGGTCTGTGCCCTGAGAAAGGCAAGGACAAATCAAACTCGGGTATTTATATAAAGTATCACATACCATGTAAAATGAGTTTATCTTGTTGAGCAGACTGGATGGACCATAAAGGTCTTTATCTGCCGTCATTTACTATGTTACATTCCAGCTCATTTTCGAAAGAGAAGGGCGCCCATCTTCCGACACAAATCGGGAGATGGACGCTCTTCTCTGAGGTGCGGCGAAATCGGCATGATCGAAAGCCAATTTTGGGCGCCCTCAACTGCAGTCCATTGGAAGAGCGACCAAAGTGCAAGGGGGCATGTCGGAGGCGTAGCGAAGGCAGGACTGGGGCATGTTTAACACATGGGCGCCCTAGGCCGATAATGGAACAAAGAAGGGCGGCCTTAACGAGCATTTGGCCGGTTTTACTTGGTCGATTTTTTTTTTCACAACCAAGCCTCAAAAAGGTGCTCAAACTGACCAGATGACCACCGGAGAAAATCGGGGATGATGTCCCCGTACTCCCCCAGTGGTCACCAACCCCCTCCCACCGAAAAAAATAAAGTTTAAAAACATTTTTTGCCAGCCTCAAATGTCATACCCAGCTCCATGACAGCAATATGCAGGTCCCTGGAGCAGTTTTAGTGGGTGCAGTGCACTTCAGGCAGGTGGACTCAGGCCCATCCCCCCCCCTACCTGTTACACTTGTGGTGGTAAATGTGAGCCCTCCAAAACCCACTGTAACCACATGTAGGTGCCTCCCTTCACCCATAAGGGCTATGGTAGTGGTGTAGAGTTGTGGGGAGTGGGTTTTGGGGGGGATTTGGGGAGCTCAGCACCCAAGGGAAGGGAGCTGTGTACCTGGGAGCAATTAATGAAGTCCACTGCAGTGCCCCCTAGGGTGCCCGGTTGGTGTCCTGGCATGTGAGGGGGACCAGTGCACTACAAATTCTGGCCCCTCCCACGACCAAATGCCTTGGATTTGGTCGTTTTTGAGATGGGCGCTCTCGGTTTCCATTATTAGTGAAAACCAAGTCCACCCATCTCTAATGTCGACCTAAATGTTGGGATTTGGCCGGCCAAGACCGTATTATTGAAACGAAAGATGGGCGGCCATCTTTTTTGATAATACGGTCGGTTCCGCCCCTTTCCTACCCCGCCCCCCGAGAGGGGCGCCCATGTTCGATTATGCCCCTCTATGTTACCCACATAGGTGAAGGCTTGGAAGAGCATGGGTGGGACACACAGTTACACATATAAATTATAGAATAGTATAATTCATATGTATTTTTTAGCAATCTAAGCATGAACATTTACAGTACCTCTATGGTAACTGTAAGTGATCGTACCTAAATTACACACAAGTATTTGCACTGGTATATTAGTGTTCTATAAACAATGGTTCCCAAGCCTAGTCTTGGAGGCACCCCAGCCAGTCAGGTTTTCAGGATACCCAAAATGAATATTCATGAGAGAAATTTGCATAAAGTGGAGACAGTGCATGCAAATGTCTCTCATGAATATTCATTGTGCATTTCCTGAAAACCTGACTGGCTGGGGTGCCTCCAGGACCAGGATTTGGAACCACTGCTATAAAGGAAAGAAGGCACCTACTTCTCTTTAAGCAATAGTCTGTAAATAGGCACCTTCTAATGTGATGGGCAGTCACTACGGGCTACACTGAAAAGGACATAACACTGTTTCCTTGGGTGACCTCCCCAGCAGGATCAGAAGGAATCAAGTATGACTACTACCACACCTTTTCCCAGTGGGGAAAAGCTTGTCAAACGTAGGTCCTTCATCAGTCCTTTGTACACACAGAGTGAATAAAAAGAACAAGTTAATATTTCATACATGGGTGCAGCATCCTAAAACCAGTCACACCAGCTTCTTCAGCATTTAACGTTCTATGGGGATTAACTTTAATCTCCAGCTTCTTAGAACAAAGAACAATTTTCCCCAGTTCTTTATGCAAATTAGGTCCCCTGCTCTCTTCATGGAGCTAGGAAAAAGCAGAGCAGTTCATCTCAGCAAATGCTCCTGTCCCAGCTGAATTTAATTGGCCTCATTATCCTTATAAGGATATCTCTCTCTCCAAGAGACACAGATAAAGGCAAAAGGGGGGGGGGGGATGGGGTTTGCTTCAATGTCCAAACAAGAATATGACCGGCTTTCTCTGTCTGGATTGAGCTCAGTCTTCAACAGACTCTGCTCCCTGGATAGGACCAAATACTCTTAAGAATTTAAACACACTGATTCCTATCCTCCTCTTCCCCCCCCCCCCCCTTGTTTTCAGTTCAGTCTTTTAGTGTACCAAACAAAAATTAGTCAAACACAAATGCCAGCCAATGCTTCTTGCTGGCTTTCCCCATCAATGAAATTTTTGACTTAAAAAAACTGTACCTTGTTCCTTTCCACTTTGCATCAGTTCCCAATGTCTATCTTGGTTCTAGGGAAACAAGCTGCTTCACGGGGCTTCTGTGGCATAATCTTCCCAGGTCCCAGCTTGGCTTTCCCCTCTTTTTCCTTGGACAGTTCCTTTCAAGCTGTGGGACTCCTCTTTTTCACTGATCTCAGAGAGATTTATATGCTGCACTACCACTTCCCTCCCCCTGCTCTTCTGGGCCACTCTGCTGGCTAATCCCCAGGTCATGTGATTAAACTGAAGGAGAACCTAATTTCACCCAGTCTTGCTCCATGTACCAAGTTAGTTTGCCTGTCCTAGATATAAGAGCAGAGCATTTTCCGATCCCCCAACCTTTAAAGGAAATCCTAGCTGAGTTAGAACTTTCCTCCCTTGGGCTCCATGGCTGTCCTGAGGCAGGATCTGTTCCCTATCACACTTAGCACCTAAAAATAATCATCCCTTTATACAATTACCCTCCTACTGGCTTTTGCAATATGTTTTGCTTGTCTGTATTAACCATTAACCACAGATGGGGTGGCGTAGCTTGAAGGGCTAAAAGGGCCAGTGGCAGAGCGTCTAGCCAATTTTTGATTCCATTTGCCATAAGTTGTCTCAATTTAGTTTTCAGAAGTCCATTATATCGCTCAACAAGGCCATTGCTTGTGGGTTTGTAAATACAAACAGTGTGGTGTGAAATACCCAAAGCAGGAATAAAGGACTTGAGGAACTCATTAACAAAATGAGAACCATTATCAGTAGTAATGCGACAAGGAATCCCAAATCTGGGAATGATCTCCTGACAGAGAGAAAGTGCCATGTCTTGTGCAGTTTCTCTGGTGCAAGGAAAAGATTCTATCTATTTTGAGAAACCATCCACGCAGACAAGCAGGTACCTTTTACCTCTGACAGGTGTCTGCATGTCTGTAAAATCAACGTGCCAATGTAGGCCTGGTCCTTGAACAATGGGCAAGTGACCAATAGGCACAGCGGTTCCCCGCTTAGGAGTATAAAGAAAACATTTGTAACAATTCTGAACAATAGTCTTACATACTACTACTACTACTTAACATTTCTAGAGCGCTACTAGGGTTACGCAGCGCTGTACAAATTAACAAAGAAGGACGGTCCCTGCTCAAAGGAACTTACAATCTAAAGGACGAAATGCATAATGATAACAGTTGAGGGGCCCACAGTTTGGGAGAAAGTTGATCATATAGAGACGCTGCATTCAGATGAAGTGGGTAATGTAAGGCATGGAGGAGTAAAGAGAGGATGTACTGCGAAGCACATAATTGGCCACTAGGGTGGGTCCAGAGACCATCGGGGTTAATGAAGCAGCCTGCTAGTCTCCATTGTTTAAGTTCTGCTTGAGTGACTGAAGACTGTAAAGTAGATGAAAAATCAGGTGGAGGGGGGGCAAAGAGGGTGGTGTTGTAGGGGGAGTGGAAAGGGGCGTAGAAGGGGGAGTGTCGAGAGGTGGGGTAGGGGGTGTGGTTGAGGGGCGGGGTGGGTGCATCCGTGACGTGCATCGTCAGGGTGTGGTCAGGAACAGACGTGACCTGGCGTGCCAGTTCATCAGCTAAACTGTTACCATTAATTGCAAAGGAGAAGGTGGTCTCCTGGTGGGCTCTGATCCAGGAAACGGCCATCCGTAGGCCATTTTGATGGCGATGTTGTAGCGCCTCAAAAAGGGAAGTCCACAGTGGTAAATGTTTTAAGGGCTGACCAGTAGAGGAGACCATACCCCTCTGGTTCCACTTACGGGCATGAGAGTGTAGGGATGAAAAGACATAGTCTGAGTTTGCTACTATAGAGAGGTCAGTGTCCAAAGCCTTAAACAGTAAGACATAAAGCATGGCCGCAAGTTCAGCCGTTTGGGCAGTGTAGTTGTCTGGGAGCATAAATTGGACAGAGTCAAGAATGTCCTCATCAGGCGTGAATTGTACGGCTGCGAATCCAGTCTTGTCCTGTTGGCATGAACCGTCTGTGAACCACACTTGTCCATGCTGCAATATCTCATAATGAATTGTAAGGGAATCAGGCAGGGGAGGCAAGTGAGCGGTGCACTAATTGAGAAAGAGAGCACTGTGAGCATTGAGTGTGATTGTGAACAGGGGATTAAGACGTTGAATATCTGCCATAGTCAGTGGGTGTATCGAATGTACTACACTAAATAAAAGCACTTGATACTTCTGCAAGCATGAGACGCTCATGTGACTAATTTGTTTGTCTAAAAGGTACTTAACATCATGAGAGGTATGCAGAACAACAGGTAGATGTGGGACGTAGCTATAGAGCTTCATTATTGCTGTTGCCGCTGCTACCAAGCCTTTCTGGCAGAGGGCAAAAGCTCTTTCAACAGGGGTAAAAGTACCCGATAAATACCCACAAGCTATGTCCTCGTCTGCCTGGGTGATTAAAGCGGACCAAGTATCCTCAGAATGTACAATCCATAAATGGACATCCTGGGAAACATCAATGGTAGACAAGGGGGAACTTAGAATAACATCTTTAACAAGGGACATAAGGTTTTCAGTTTCCTCATTAGTGAACTGGATAAGTTCATTTTTAAGTTTTTTGTTTTCCTGCTAACTTGTGATAAAAGGGCTGAGTGCAGGCGGAATAATTGGGAATCCACAATCTACAAAAATTCAACATTCCCAACACATCTCTAAGGTCTGAGACAGTAGAGGGCATGCGTAAGGAAGAAACATGTTGCAGAGTCTCAGGTCCGAAGCCACGCTCCTGGGAGCCTATCTGATGGCCAAGGAAGGTAACTTGAGACTGGGCAACCTGCAACCTTTTGTGTTTCCTTTTAAGAATTCCACATTAGATGAGCAGGTTCCCCTTTAGTAGGTATTAATGTTCAATAGAGAAAGACCCATCCCTGATAATCACCCTGACCTGGACCCTTGGGAGACTGCCATTGAATTAATAATTACTATACTCTTGCTTACCCTCTCTATTCTCCTTACTGTTGCTTGGCTCCTATATTTTCATCAGACTATTCTATATCTTTTAATTCACCTAACTTAGGAAGGTATTTTCCACTGCATGACCCAAGCCAATACCACTCAACCCCTATCTTGGGCCTTACCTTGGGATCCTGCTCCAGACGATGACCCCACCTGGGACCCCATAACTAGATATCAGATACTGTGTGAATCATTGCTCAACCCCTTGACCAGAGGCCCTAATAGGCACATAGTAGATATCTTTGATATATTTTGAGGGTGTGGCCTTGTAAGAGTAGAACAGGCAGATACACCATTGATTAGGCCTGAATCAGGAGAAGTATTCAAATTTTGGCTTGTCACTTATAACATTGTCCATTGTGGTTGGAAGCCTTGGTTTTTCTTTAGGAAGATAGGGGATCAACGTCTTGAGATTTATTCTATTTTTCTTGCCGGAAGACACATTGGGGCCACAAGGATCTACCCCGAGTACACCAATAGTTGATGGTTTACTTATATTTGTTTTTCATTGGACTCTTAGTTTTTCTAATTTCTGTTCTAGTTGAAACCCTTTACCTAATCATTTTTCTTAGAATTCTTCCCTTTCAGCTGGAGCCCTAGGGTCAACTTCAGTAATCCCACATTTTGCCTCCTTATTTTGGTTTTCTAGATAATAACTATCATGACTGCCACTTTCTTTCTAATCTGTTTCCTGTTCACTATTCTTGTACCTACAGTACCCCAGATGATGTCAGGACCTGACCATCTTATTCCCTATACAATCACCTTGTCTCTCACCAATGACACAATAATAGTTACCTTCGATGTCTGTACCTATGTTAGCTGCGGTGAATTAAATTAGCAATGATATTACTCTGCATATGACATGTACATGTGTCCTGGTTCCACCTGTGACAATTGGTCTAAAGTGTGGTGGCAATCATGCCACGGTCAATACCAAGGTAATGATAATCCCTTAAGAAAAAAATATTACAATTCTTAAACTAAAGGCAGATGTCCATCGTTGCCAAATGAGACTTTGTAACCCTGTTGCCATCACCTTTAGAGGTGTAACGGAATGTACTTACCGAGCCTATTCCTTAGTAATAAATGCTGATGGCAGAGACCCTATTGCCACATTCCGTATTATTCATCCTGCCGCCTATAGTTTTGGAATAAATGTCCCTAAAAGAGACACAAATGCCATCAACTATCGTATTGGTTTCTCCACTCCTCAAATCATAAAAAACCCATTGATGCCGACTATAGCCCCTCCAATAAAAATTCCTTATCAGGTCCGCAAAATTAGGAATGCAAAAGAATGGGTTGCATTGGAAACCGGATTTGGCGAGCAGAATCTTTGGCTAGAATGGGTCCACTACACCACAGCAAGTTTGAATGTTTCCAACTGTTACATTTGCAAGCCCCTGGCAGTCCCCTTCCCCTTTGACCTGTCCAGCCATCCAGAAGGTTTCCTGTGCATGTTACAGTTACTCCAGACTTTACAGACCATTAATTGATCCTGTCAAGCCCTAGCCAAAAGTTATCCTGAATTATCCTTACGGCAGAGAATACCCCCGGCATTTATAAGACCCGATTCCACCACAGTATTTCAGACTTGTTTGGCCAGATACCCAACCCATAATCCACGATTTGTAGGTAATCTGACATCCTGCAACACTACTCTCTTCAATATTGACCAGGTCAATTTCACTGCTTTTGCTCGAGCCCGAACTGATGTATGGTGGTACTGTGAAACCAGTGCTCTCTACCACACTTTACATAGAAGTTGGCAGGGAACCTGTGCCCTTGTTAAATTAGTAATCCCACTGGTAATTGCCTCCCTAGGTTCACCCCACTCCCCCCCCCCTTGCACCGAATGAAAAGAGAGGCCTCTGTACCTGGCTCATTTGATGACCAAGTCTATATAGACTCAATTGGAGTTCCCAGAGGGGTACCAGATGAATTCAAGGCCCGCAATCAAATCGCCTCCGGATTTGAGTCATTTTTCTTTCCTTGGGCCACTGTGAACAAGAATGTAGAATGGATCAATTACATCTATTACAATCAACAGAGATTTGTTAATTACACCAGAAATGCTGTTCAAGGAATTGCAGCCCAATTAGATGCCACCAATAGAATGACCATGGAGAACCGGATGGTTCTTGATATGATGTTGGCTTCGGATGGTGGGGTATGTGTAAAATTGGGTACTCAATGCTGTACTTTTATCCCCAACAATACTGCTCCAGATGGATCAATTTCCAGAGCTCTGAAAGGCCTCTCTTCACTTTCTGAAGAACTGGCTCGCAACTCTGGTGTTGACATTTCCTGGACCGGATGGCTGGATAAAACTTTTGGAAAATGGAAAAACTTTTTTGTCTCAGCCTCAATTGCTATTATTGTTTACATTGTCATTTTCATAGTTGTAGGATGCTGTATCATCCCATGTATCAGAGGATTAGTAGAACACATAATTGCAACTGCTATAAGCAAGAAAGAACCTACAGGTCAATATGTCCTGTATGAACGCCTTATGGCTGATACCAAGCTTGCTGCGGGAGCAGAGGAAGAAGGAGACTATCTTCCTATGCACTTTCCAAAATGCTATGCAGTAGGAGAACCTACTTTTATGGTTTATAAGTATCACACTCAGTTTTACTATTGCTTTATCCATAGTTATAATGTCATTTATTTTGTATTAGTTCTTTATTATATTTGTTTCAGTAAGTTTTAAGTTGGTAGACATTAATCCTTTTAATAATCTCTCTATATAAAACGCACCTCCAACGTTCGAATGAAGCCTCTGTTAGCCAAAAGTGAAGGGGGTGAGATCGCATTGTGTCTGCCCCGCCCACGCGTCAAACGTGATGACGTCGAGGGCGGAGCAATGACACTCATCCAATCGCAACGCTCGGCAGCGAAGCGTCAGGGAAGGAGGCGGCGCTCTCAACGTCTAGCCTTCCCTTCGCTGTGTTCCGCCTTCTTCTGACGTCAAGGATGACGTCAAAAGAAGGCGGAACACAGCGAAGGGAAACCTAGACATCGGGAGCACCGCCTCCTTCCCTGACGCTTCGCTGCCGGAACCGCCACGGAGGTAAATTTAAAAACAAGGAAAAAAAAAAAAAAACATGTTGGGGGGAGCGAAGAGGGTGGCCACAAAAGAAAAACAATGGGAGCGGGAGGGCAGGGGAGAAACGACACCATGGATGCGAAGGGGGGGGGGGGAAGAAGAGGGCGGCCCAGGCTGGGACATGGGAGAGAGAGGAGCATGGATACGAGGGGGGGTCATGGAAGGGAGAGAGGGGACTTGCTGGAAAAGGATGAATGGAGGCGGCAGGGGACAGAGGAGCATGGATGGGCATGGATTGGGAGGGCAGGGCTCAGGGAGAGAGGGCAATTGCTGGAAAGGGATGAATGGAGGGGGCAGGGGACAGAGGAGCATGGATGGGCATGGATTGGGAGGGCAGGACTCAGGGAGAGAGGGAAATTGCTGGATAGGGATGAATAGAGGGGACAGATGGGCATGGATGGATATGGATTGCAGGGCAGGCCTCAGGGAGACAGGGCAATTGCTGGATAGGGAAAAATGGAGGGGCCAGGTGACAGATGAGCATGGATGGGCATGGATTGGAAGGGCAGGACTCAGGGAGATGAGAATTGCTGAATAGGGATGAATGGAGGGGACAGATGGCCATGGATGGATATGGATTGCAGGGGAGGCCTCAGGCAGAGAGGGGAAATGCTGGATAGGGAAAAATGGAGGGGCCAGGTGACAGATGAGCATGGATGGGCATGGATTGGAAGGGCAGGACTCAGGGAGAGGGGAATTGCTGGATAGGGATGAATGGAGGGCACAGATGGGCATGGATGCATATGGATTGCAGGGCAGGCCTCAGGCAGAGAGGGGAATTGCTGGATAGGGATGAATGGAGGGGCCAGGTGAAAGAGGAGCATGGATTGGAAGGGCAGGACTCAGGGAGAGGGGAATTGCTGGATAGGGATGAATGGAGGGGACAGATGGCCATGGATGGATATGGATTGCAGGGCAGGCCTCAGGCAGAGAGGGGAAATGCTGGATAGGGAAAAATGGAGGGGCCAGGTGACAAAAGGAGCATGGATTGGAAGGGCAGGACTCATGGAGAGGGGAATTGCTGGATAGGGATGAATGGAAGGGACAGATGGCCATGGATGCATATGGATTGCAGGGCAGGCCTCAGGGAGACAGCGGAATTGCTGGATAGGGATGAATGGAGGGGCCAGGTAACAGAGGAGCATGGATTGGACTCACACTTTCACTCTGACTCTCAAACACTCACTCTCACATACACTCTCCCAAACACACACACTCCGAGGAAAACCTTGCTAGCGCCCGTTTCATTTGTGTCAGAAACGGGCCTTTTCTACTAGTGCTATAATAAATCATTACTCTTATATGTTTGCTATATTTACACAAACAAAGTTTTACTAATCATTAACCTTATGATAATCATACATATTGATTTTTTGTAATCATATGTACTCAGGCTTGTTGATTTTATTGTATGTCAAGTAGACCTATTTGAGTTCTTGTGCCTCCAAGTTTCGCTCTGTCCCAGAGGGGTGATTGTAGAATAGTCAGGCTCCTAGGGTTGGTTACTGCAAAGGGGAATCCATATGCTGTATCAGATTTTGCATATATCTATATACCTGCATGTTGATTCTTGTTATGGTTTTGTTCCTCACTATGTCAGACCACCCATGTCACTCTGGATACATACACCACCTTACTAGACTCTAGGAGCCCTCTGGAATGGATGGCCACATACTGGAAGTCACATATGCCGGCCCCACCTATGGGCCCGGCAAGAGGGGAATGTAGACATATGCTATCACTTGTCTTCACCTGCTATCACTTGCCTTCAGTGAAATACAGGTCAAGCAGGCTTAGAACTGATAACTAGGCTCTAAAATTAAAAGACCATCTCTGACAATATTTCACTTTATTGCAGCAGAAGCTGGGGCAAGCTGAATTAGGCAACTGAAAGCTGGCATGGGTGCAGAATCAGCTCAAGCTGATATAAAAACAACAGTTGGACAGGCAATAACGAGAAACTGCAGTCAGAGATATTTTGCAAAAGGTAGAAAACAGTGGAGCAGGTGCACATAAA
Organism: Microcaecilia unicolor; assembly: GCF_901765095.1. NCBI lineage: Eukaryota > Metazoa > Chordata > Amphibia > Gymnophiona > Siphonopidae > Microcaecilia > Microcaecilia unicolor. The sequence goes on along the minus strand of NC_044032.1, from coordinate 250,560,654 downwards.
CAAAAACTCCAAGGGGGGGGGGGGGGTGGAATAAACTTGGGGACATGCAGATTCATTGTGGTCAAAGTTGTTGATTTCTAGAATGTATTAGCTAATAATATGCAAAGATTGCAGGGGTGCAAATAAGTCTAATAGAGATCAATGATACAAGAAGTGTATTTAAACTGATGGCTGGAGCAGGGGCTCGGAGAACTCAGAAATTGATGGCACATCTTGTGTCACATGCTGAACTCCCATGAGAAATACTGCTGTCTTGCGCTTAAAGACAATCTGGTTGTAACTCTGCTTTGGTGAGTAATTAATAAACTTTAGAGCTGAAATTTCTCATATCTGTGCTCCTTCTGATTATTAAGTTGCATACTGTACAGAACGTGTGGAACGTTCCGGGGGAGTCCGAGGTAATTTTAAAGCATTTCTTCACTGGGATGGGGATAAATCATTGGTGACTGGGTATGCTGGCATCTGATGTCATTACATATGAGAGCCATTTTTCCTAGACCTTGTATGCCCCATTGGCGATGGCCATTAGATACAGAGCACAACATTAAGCAAGTAAGTGTTGGATGGAAGAGATTTTGTGTTTTGCAGTGTAAATCCTGCTATTCTCTCTTTTTTTTTTCTCTCGTTTTCACAGTTTTAGTCCTCTGGTCCTAAAGCACCTTAAGCAAAACGCTGGCCATCGTTGGTCGTGGGCTTTTTCCTTGTGCAATCAGAGAGCAGGGCTCTACTACACTAACCTGATTACCTTGTTTATTCTCTTTAAAGGTTAAGCTTTTTGAAAATGGGAGTTTTTTTATGCCTACGATGAAGAATATATAGCTCTTGAGACAGTTTATGTCTGGAGCACTTTGAGGTTTTTTCCTCCCATTATCATTATTATCATTGTTCATTTTTTGTTATTGCTTCAGATTGCACCACCTTATGCACTTGAATGTGTGGAGAAGTGTAATAGGTTTTGTATGTGTTCTACATTTTTGAATTCTCCCTTCCCTTTAGGTTTTTCTGTGGAGGTCAATCATATGTGTCTAATATAAAACCAATTATTGTAAGAAAACAAGAACCATTTCTGCAGCGCCTATGCTCCCACTCTGTTTGGCTTAAGCTCTCATTTTTCTAAACATTCAACTAATGAAATAGTCACTCACCTTGCTAAAGTAATGATGCATCACAATATATTTAAAAAACATTCTTTTCTTTGTTCTATAGTAGGTCTTGTCTCATTGAATTATTTTATCTTATTTTTGCATTGATTAGGCAGGACTCATTTCTTTTCTTTCCAATCCATTATTATAATTAATTTTTGTAATAATAGGAGGAAAACTGAAATACTGTTTTTTGGCATGCCTACAGTTTTTGGTTCTTCATCATATGGAGGATGCAAAGATCATAACACCATGACATTGATTAATCTAATCTGTTTTCTCTGTGTCTTGTACAAAATCCCAGCATCTTTGTATCTGTGCCAGGGACTTGACTTTTCCACCTCAGATTATACAAGTGCCTACTTAGATTGTAAGCTCTTGGGGGAAGGGGGAAAGAACTTATACCTGAAAATGTTATACACCACTTTGTGCTAAAATTGGTAATCTGGAAACAAAAAAATGATTATGAACTACTATACTACTTTTCTGTCAGATGCATCTACACCAAAATAAAAGTCTACCTGGGTGCTTAATGTGCAAAGGTAACTTTATAGACAGTGCACTCTTCAGAGAACAGTTTCATAAGTCTGGCAGTTCTTCCTCTGAATCCAGCATGCAAATCCTCGATCATACACAAAAACATACAGGTCAAAATTCAACCAGTGGCTGTGAGCATCTTTTTAAAAGATGACCAATGCCAACTAATTTAGACCTAGACCCAGATACTCAGTGCTGGGGCCATATCCAGGCACTGGCACTGAATATCCTGATCTGATCAGCAGTGGTACACAGAAGCTACATGAGTACGGCTGAAAGTCAGTGCCATATCGACATTGATATGTGAGTATAGTGGAGGTATCCTATGTTGGACTGTAGTACACAGCTTCTAACAAGATTTTGACAGATTACAACATAGATATGTGTCCTACTAGCACCAGTACTGTTTTGCCATTATTTGTCTATGTGCTAAAAAGCGATGATTTGATATTGCCATTTTTGTGCCTAAATAGAGATGTTAGGATTTATTTATTGATATACTATTTTAAGTTTTATATTTGCTTTCCTTGAAGATTTATATATATGTATGCATGTTTAATAGACCTGATGGTTTTATATTGTAATATATTTTTGTTGTCATAGTATTATTGTATTATACTATCGTAAACTGTATTATCAGCTGTTTTAATTTTATTGTTTTATTGTACAATTTTCATGCTTTTGTATTTGTAATTTTATTTATTTGTTACTTTGTAGCCCCTGATGCAGCCCTGCTGGGCGAAACACAACCTGTGTTGGGCAACATTCTAGTTTGCAACTCTACTATTAGTTTGTTTATCTACTACTCTTGTTTTCCATCAAGTCACTTAACCTTCCATTGCCTTAGGTGCAAGGTTAGATTGAACCCTACGGGGACAGAGAAAATGTCTACTGTATCAAAATGTAACTCACCTTGAGCTACTACTGAAAAAAGGGTGAGCTAAATCCAAATCAATAAATAAGCAGTCCTGCTTGCCCATTTAGCCATGCAAACACAGGCACTGCATATCACCAGTGCACACATAGTTCCCAGTTCCACCCAGATTCCATCCCTGCACCTGCCTGGATGGTGCCACAGCACTGCCCAGTTGAATGACACTGTGGGGCGGGAGATGGCAGATTAGATACTTGTTTCCCAGGGCCCAGGACCCAGTTCTGCAAATGTTTCTCCCTAAAGGTAACTCTCTTGCATATCCCGATTCCCCCTGGTTGGGATTTAAAGGGCTTATCTCTGCAAGAACAAAGCACAAGGCTGCCAAGAGCAGCCACTGTCAGCTAACAACAGCTCTTGACCTACCGTAAAAATTCCACAGTAAAAGGTAAGGGCTGCATTTCATGCATTATCCGTAAAGGGCTGTGCATCGCTCGGAATACTCATTTACAGTGTAATCAGCTAATTTGCCTACAATTCCCATTGTGCACTGCTGTGAACTGTAAAAAGGTCACTAAGCCCCTTTGTGCATGACTCACTAAAGACAGTATTCGCTAAACCAGCTGGAGCTGGTCAAAAATGCAAAGTGCTGGCCTGGTAAGTTTAGCGCATCGGGACCTGAGAGTACTCTCACTCACTCTCTCTACTAAAGGTCTGGGAGCACTATTTCTAAGCCTGAGCCACTTTTCCTGGAGGGGAACTAGAAGAAAATGAAAAGGGGATCATGTGGGGTTCTCTATTATAGATATATTACAGATGTACAAATGGTCAAATCTACAGATATGTAGAAGCAATCATGCACTGTGGTTCTAATATGCAAAGTAGAGAATAAAAACAATAAGGTACATATTCCACAATCCAGTGAACCCTGAGTGTTGAAAATACCAATATAACTTTTTATAGTTATTCATATGAAGTGCAATTCTATAACTAAGCTCACAGATAGTTGACATATGCAAGAGTATGTGTTGTTCCAAGTTTCATGAAAACTTGATAGACAGCCCATTCAGCAATCCATTCTATGCGGTTTACATAATTGAAATTCAAGTCATTGGCAAACAAAGTTCCTACCCCTTACATGCTGTGATAATCCTCCCTTGTTACAGTTCAGTCCACCTTAGTTCCTACCATGCATCTCCTTCACTATAGCACAACTTACCTGACTGCTGGGAGCCCACGAGCATGTGCTGCTGTTTTCTTCACCAGTGGTTTGCTTTGATAAGAATCAGAAAGGGATAGAGATGGGGAAGAAAAAACAGCAGATATTCACCCTCCATATTTCCCAGAAAAAGAAGGGCAAAATTCCAGAGGAAAAGATAGCTTTAAAGTCACTGCCAACAGAAGACTTCTTGCCGTTGGTCATGGCAAGAAGTATGGCTAAGACAGAAATATGCAGGACATAAAAAATAACAGAACTGAGCAGGATGTAAAATCTCTGTTAGCGATATGACACAGAAGCATATGAACAGATATTTTCTTGCTGGTACTCAAACTCTTACCTACAGTCCCTTGGCTGAGCTTATATGGCTTGTTAGCCCTCCGAGAGTTGCTCCCAGCTCTCCTTTGATTTAAAACAGTGGCAGAGAAAGAGTTGTCCCTATCCATGCTTTTTATCCATTCAGTGCCAATCTATTCACCAACCAATATATTCAATTAAATATATTTTGAGCATGCAGAATAGAGAACAGGCAACAGGGGAAAGATAGGGGCCTCTCTTGAGATAAGGGAAACACAACAGCAGAGGTTTTCTGCACTTAAAAATCATAAACGTAGCTTAGTCCCCACATGAGACAGAACATGGGCAACATCAACAAACTATAGTTCTTGATGGTTTCTTTTAAATTTAGGTTGTCATAATATTATAAATGTTGTGCAATTTATTATCATTGCCAGAACTGGGCCATTGTGTAAACTGCTTTGATTAGGTTAGAAAGGTGGTATAGCAAATCTTTTCATAAATACATAAATAAATCTGATGATGGTTTCATGTATTATCTGTGCCAGTTCTAATTACTGAGAAAGAAACATTTTCTATAAACCTCTCATGGGGCTTCCAAAAATGCTTTATTCCTTTTAGAGGGTGACACTGTCGAAATGTTTAGGTAAGGATGATATAGGGGACAGATCCGCTGCCTTGATTTTCTCTCCTCTCATGCCATCCTCGATCCACTTCAATCCAGTTTTCGTCTTCTACACTTGACTGTAATGACCTGCTCCTTGCCAAATCCAAGGGTCACTACTCCATCCTCATCCTCCTTGACCTATCCGCCGCTTTTGACACTGTCAATCATAATTTACTTCTTGCCACACTGTCCTCATTCGGGTTCCAGGGCTCCGCTCCTGGTTCTCCTCTTATCTCTCCCACCGTACCTTCAGAGTATATTGTCATGGATCTTCCTCCACCCCCATCCCCCTCTCTGTTGGTGTTCCTCAAGGATCTGTCCTTGGACCCCTTCTTTTTTCAATCTACACCTCTTCCCTAGGCTTGCTGATCTCATCTCATGGTTTCCAATATCATCTTTATGCTGACAATACCCAGCTTTACCTCTCCACACCAGACATTACGGCAGAAACCCAGGCCAAAATATCGGCCTGCCTATCTGACATTGCTGCCTGGATGTCCAACTGTCACCTGAAACTGAATATGGCAAAGACTGAGCTCATTGTCTTTCCACCCAAACCCTCTTCTCCTCTCCCTCCACTCTCTATTTCAGTTGGTAACACCCTCATCCTCCCCATCTCATCAGCCCGCAACCTCTGAGTCATTCGACTCCTCCCTCTCCTTTTCTGCGCACATCCAGCAGACAGCCCTGTCGCTTCTTTCTCTATAACATCAGCAAAATTTGCCCGTTTCTCTCTGAGCACACCACCCGAACTCTCATCCACTCTCTCATTACCTCTCGCCTCGACTACTGCAACCTACTCCTCACTGGCCTCCCACATAACCATCTATCCCCCCTTCAATCCGTTCAGAACTCTGCCGTGCATCTTATCTTCCGCCTGAACTGATATACTCACATCACCCCTCTCCTCAAGTCACTTCACTGGCTCCCGATCAAATACCGCATACAGTTCAAGCTTCTCCTACTAACCTACAAATGCACTCAATATGCAGCCCCTCATTACCTCTCTACCCTCATCTCCCCATACGTTCCTACCCGTAACCTCCGCTCACAGGACAAATCCCTCCTATCAGTACCCTTCTCCACCACCGCCAACTCCAGGCTCCGCCCTTTCTGCCTCGCCTCACCCTATGCCTGGAATAAACTTCCTGAGCCCATACGCCAAGCCCCCTCCCTGCCCATCTTCAAATCCTTACTCAAAGCTCACCTCTTCACTGTAGCCTTCAGCACATAACCATTTACCTCTATTCAGGAAACCTAGACTGCCCCAATTGATTGTCTGTATACTTGTCCTTTAGATTGTAAGCTCCTTTGAGCAGGGACTGTCCTTTCCTTTTAAAATTGTACAGCGCTGCGTGACCCTGGTAGCGCTTTAGAAATGTTAAGTAGTAATATATGAAGGACTGATACAAAGGACATTACAAAAACCTGGAATTGCATGATTGACACACAAAAAGGTCAATACTTATAAAGCACATAACAAAATATGTCAATCATCTAACTGATCTCTGAGCAACTTCATCAGTTTGGAAAGGTTATATATTAAAAAACAATTTTTTTAAGTCTTCAGGCCTTTTTTAAGTGTTCTAATCTCACCTTTGTGTACAAATTGCACTACAAACACGAGCGCGCCCTTAGCAGAGCTTGTAAACAGCGCCCTCAATTTAATTAATTGAATTTACTTTTCTAATTGTTATATTTACTTTCTTGTCAATATATTTTGAAACTGTTCATGCATTTCTAATTGTTATGTAAGCCACATTGAACCTCAGGTCTACTTGTACTAATGGATGAGTGGCCTAGTGTTAGGTGGTGGACTCTGGTCCTGGTGAACTGAGTTCAATTCCCACTTCAGGCACGGGCAGCTCCTTGTGACTCTGGGCAAGTCACTTAACCCTCCATTGCCCCAGGTACAAATAAGTACCTGTATACGTAAGCCGATTTGAGCCTGCCATGAGTGGGAAAGCGCGGGGTACAAATGTAACAAAAAAAAAAATCATAAATGTAATAAATAAAAATAAAATCCTGAGGAACTGAATTCCACAATGATGGTGCCAAAAAGAAAAATGCAGATTCTTTAGGGGTCCTTTTACTAAAGTGTGCCAGAAAATGGCCTGTGCTGGTGTAGATGCATGTATTGGACGTGCACAGGTCTATTTTTCAGTGTACCTGAAAAAAAAAGGCCTCCTTTTTTGGCCGAAAATGGACGTGCAGAAAATAAAAATTAGTACGCGCCCATTTTGGGCCTGAGACCTTACTGACACCCCATTGACCTAGTGGTAAGCTCTCACGCATTAACTGGGAGGTAATGGTCTACACACATATCATTGTCGATTACTTCCTGTTAGCGCCATGCGCCTGGAAATTTTCCAGCGTGCTTAGTGGACACATAAACCTGGGTGTAGTTCAAAAATTGACACATGTAGGACACTTGTACGCGCCTACGCATCTTAGTAAAATATGAACATGATAGCCATGAGTCTATTTAAGTAATGGTGTCTAGGTTCTGCTTTTCCAGCTAATATAATCTAATAGTCCTTTCCCCCTCATTCTATAAGCTTAGCACCTAAATGTAAGCGCCATTTGCACGCATCTGTTTACGCTTTCCAAAAATACTAGGACTAGGGGGCATACGATGAAGCTACAATGTAGTAAATTTAAAACGAATTGGAGAAATATTTTCTTCACTCAACGTGTAATTAAACTCTGGAATTTGTTGCCAGTGAATGTGGTAAAGGCGGTTAGCTTAGCGGAGTTTTAAAAAGGTTTGAAACTGTCTTCCTAAAGAAGAAGTCCATAGACCATTATTAAATGGACTTGTGGAAAATCCACTTTTTCTGGGATAAGCAGTATAGAATATTTTTGTACTTTTTGGGGATTGTGCCAGGTATTTATGAACTGGATTGGCTACTGTTGGAAACAGGATGCGGGCTTGATGGACCTTTGGTCTTTCCCAGTATGGCAATACTTATGTACTTATGAGTGAAATTGCAGGTATTTCCTGACATATCTCGAGCTACTCAGACCAGACAGAGACAATTTCTTCTCAAGTCAAGAGTCTTGGCATTGGACGCCACTATTTTCTTGAAGTTCCTCTCCAACTGTTTAGTTTCTTTTTCAGATAATCGTTATGTTTTCTTTGAACCAGATCAGTTAGAAAGATTCCTGTTAGGGAGACAAAAATAGATCAGCTAGCTGGTGGATTGTTATAACGCCTTAATCTTTTGACCAGCCAAGATTTTTTTCTTTTCTAATTGTTACTGTAAGGGTTTTTTTCTTTGTCTCCTTTTTCATCTCAGAATGTGGACTAAAATGTTTCCTGAGTGCTATTATGTACTTATATGATTAAAAATCTTAATAATAATAATAAAGATAAGAGAATACTAGCTCTTAAACACGTGAATGTAACATTCATGCATGTAAGTGTCGGTTGGGTGCTAGGAAGCATTCTGCAAACTTAGGGCCCTGTTACTAAGGCGCGCTAGCGTTTTAAGCATGTGATAAAAATTAGCACGTGTTAACGCTAAAGACACCCTATTCCTATGGGTATCTTTAGCATTAGCGCACACTAATTTTTAGCTCACTCTAAAAACGCTAGCATGCCTATAGTGTGGCATAGTAAACAGGGCCCTTAGCAAGCAACCTGCATAGAACACAATTGCTATGGGGAACTATATATGAATGGAGCCTGGGCAGATCCCACACTTCCATGCGTAACTTATAAAATATTATACTAATAATATATATAAAAGTGAAAAACAGTTAAAACAGAACCAACCTCTATAAATATTCTAATGTGTCATACCTGGTGCAGCACACTGTATGAACAGCAAAAGGATGTATCTGTTACAAAGGGAAAATATATGAATAAATAATAAAACATTTTCTTTGGTACAAAAGACAGTACCTAAATTTACACATGACCCCTAGGCATATGCATTATTCTATAAACTGAACCTAACATTAAGAATGGTTTATGGAATAGCGTTTTTATGGTGCTGTGTTTTTTGGCGCCATATATAGAATCTAGCCCTTTGTGTCCAAACGTCCATAATTATAAGCAGTCTAAAATTCTAGCCTCAGAGAGTCTTTTCTTCTTGTTGTCCAGTGGTGTTCTTGTTTGTCTCTTTTTCAAGATACTGTGGAAGAAGAAGATTCCTTGGACAACAGAGAGCTTTACTCTACATAACAGACTGGCATACTCTGACTTGAGCTAAAACACAGTTTGTAGTGCACTGACCAAGATCTTCTGAGGCAATGTGGACTCTGTCCACCATCCTACCTGTAGTAATTTCAAGGGCCTTGGTTTGAGCCTCAGCAGTGGCTTCCTCCTTCTCTTGCTACAGCATTTCCAGATCAACATCAAATTCAGCTTTTTTCATATAGCTACTGCAGCAGTTGCACTAAAAGCTGCTCTCTATTCCTCTAACTTTAGGGATGCGTCTTGTTTGCTGAAATAGACCTGTGCTTTTGCTACTTCTGTGTTAGTGCTCACACTAGCAGTGGCAACACTAATGGAAAAATGGTTTGAATGCAATGACTTTCATGATCTTGAAGACCTTGAAATATGCTTAGAGGCATAGAAATATTGGGTGATATTGTTTTTTATGAGCTCATTTCTCTTCTCTGCCTTTCTTATAGCAACAGACAGTATGTCCGTTGCTATATTCTTGTGCTTCTAGTTTATGGCCTCTTGAAGGTCTTTCTCTGTCAGGATCTCCTCAGTGTTAGATTTAATTTTCTCATCTGACTTCTGCTGATAATGCTCATAACTAGTTAGGTCATATGGGGGGGGGGGGGGGGGCACCATTTGTCCTCACTCTGAAAACATCAAGCCTGGTTCTTTTTTCCTTGTGCCAGAGTTTGTTCAATTTGAAAAGGTGTCTCTCTTGATCTATCTGATAATTTTTCAGTGCCTTTGGGTTTGATTTCATGCGGTGAATGAGCAGAACCCCTAAATACTGTATTTAAATTATCTTTTACCTTAGTCTGTATGCTTCCTTTTTCCACTATTACGTTATTTTCTGCCATTGCTTAGACCCAGGGGTGTGCTGGTAAATTGTTAACAGGGGGCTCTCTCTCGCCAGCAAAGTAAAAGAATTCAGGAGGGGCCCAAGCCCACATTTTGGGATCCATTTGTTAAAGTAGCCATGGAGAACCGGCTCCCAAAATTCTTAAAAACTTAACAAACGGCTCTCGAGAGCCTGTGAGAGCCTGCTCCAGCACACCACTGCTTAGACCTGCCTATACTCTTTAGAGTAGAAGGCATCTGGTTTGCAGACAGGGAAATTGTGCCAGAAGCTGCTTGGTCAAGTTACAAATGGGTCAATACTGGATGGGATGGGAAAGAGAGAGACACTGGGCAATACTAGATGAGAGAGGGGAGAGAGACAGAGAAAATGCTGGATTGGGAGGGGAAGAGATAGAAAATTATAGAGTGCTGGGAAGAGAGAGACGGATGCTGCATCAGAGAGTTTGACAATGCTGGATGGCAGGGGAAGAGACAGAGAGGAGATGCTAGATGGTAGTGGGAGAGAGAGAGAGAACAAAATGCTGGATGGCAGGGCGGAGAGGTGGAGAGAGCTTGGATGTCAGGGTATGGAAGCCTAGTGGCTGGGGGGGGGGAGAAAAAAGAGTTCATGAAAGCCTGGGGAATAAGAGGAAGGGGAATGGGGGGCCAGGGTGTAGGAAAAAGATGGAAACCAGTAGGTGGCACATGTTTTGACCTGATTTTACAGCCTGCCTCACTGATACAGACTACTCAATAATTACTGTGGATTCTTTTGGATTCATATGAGGTAAATGAGACTTTTATTAGAGGTTCATTATTGTCTAAGATACACAATGATTAAGATATATACACAATAATTAAGCTATATACCTAAAAAGAAACAATACCTATCTATAGTTAAAAAGAAACAATCATTACATCACTGGTCCCTACATCCAAGCAAAGCTAGGAGTCTCTTGACCAGGAAAAGAAGCAATAGTAAACAGGGCTCTAAATGATCAAATAATACTACACAATAAAGGTAATAGATTCCAAGTCACTGGTCCTTAATCTCTACATCCAGGCTCTTATCATCAGCTGGGGGGGGGGGGCATGCTCACAGCGAAAGCCAGGAGTTTCTTTGACCAGGAAATATAGTTCTCTGCGCAGTATATATGTTATTCACAGACGAGCTCCCAATTTCACTGACAAAATTCCCCTTTTTATTAGGGTAGAACTCATGTTCAGAGCTAAGGAAAATTACAGAATGCTTGAGATATGTGGGAATGTGGTCACATGTTTCTCAGTCCAGGTGGCCAGTCTGAACTCGAAACAGGCTCCACCTCTCCCTTCACATACCAAATTAATTAGAGCTGTGTCTTATCTTCTTCCACATTCCAAATCATTTCACACAAATAGAATTACTTCTAATCAAAAATATAGACCCTGAGTGCACTGTCGGTCAAGGCACAGTTGAAAAACAATCTTTAAAATCTTCCATTACAGCACAGTAAAGAGAAGACTGGATAATAAGAATTAATGAAAACTGAGTAGATAGAAAGGCAGGAAAAAAATGGAAGAAAGCTGAAAGGAACAAATCAATGTTGAAGCTGGATGTAGTGGAGAAGGTTAAGAAGACAGGAGGAGAGTGAAAAATGACACTGAGACCAACATAATTAGAAAAATTACATGGCCAGACAACAAAGAATTTTATTTTTAATTTAGGATGAAGCAATATAGTAGCAATGTTAGCCCACTTTAAAGGTTACTAAATAAAAAGAAAAAATTGGAAAAGAAGGTCACACATTTCTGTTGGGCTAACAATATATTTTTAGAACTAGCTTTCAGGGCCCCAAATCTCCTTCCTTAGGTCAGGAGAGTATACCATAACAGCAGTGTAGTGCCCTGAACTAAGGAAGGAGGTGTTGGTCTTATTTTCCTTTTTTTTTTTTTTTTTTGTTAATTTTTAATGTATTGATTGAAATGTCTTAGTTTTTGAAATGTTCATCTGCCATATTTATATTTTGCATAGTGCAGGGGTACATGCATTAATGGTTCTATTTCTTTAGTGTTGCACTGCATGCAGAGTCTGGCTTTTTGGGGTTTTAGTTTAATTTTTAATTTGTGGTTACTTATTCTATACTCGGTGAGGGTCTACCTGTGCTCTGCATGTGTGAAAGAGACCAGTTATTCTGTTAACATCGAATGGGCTTAGAAGAAATACTTGTTCTAGGAAAGAGAGGGAAAGGAGGCTTCCCCTAGTGCTGCACAAAAGTCTTTCAACAGTGTTCCTTGGTTTTTAGCCAAAGATTTAGAGGAGTAATTGAGGAGTAATTTTGTGCCTAATTCTCTGATATTTAAAAAGGCCTTTTAAAATGTTAAGATGGCTTTTAGGAGCTTGGCCTCTTAACTGACTGATCTTATACATGGAATTTTGTAGAATATGACTTTAGGCCATGTAGACAACTACACCCATATATGGTATAAGTACCAGTATTTGCACATGTGGATAGATGAAATTGCAAGTAGGGTTTTGCAGGCCAAACTTTTTGGCTTGTGTAGATTCCCATGTTTGTGAGATTTTTTTGTTATGTTTTATTCTGATTTTCATTTTGGGGGCAATTTTGTTAATAGTGAATAATATATAGTACACACTGTCCAATATAGCACTATGCCAAGAAAGTGATCATGCATGTACTATCGTACAACTATGCACACAATTTGGATACAATGGAGAAAAATCTAGAACTGGGCATCTCCTTGATGCCAGGTGGTGAGATGCTGTATTTACATACGAGGGAGACAGCCATGCAAGTGTGTCCTGAGAACTGGGTTGAGAACTGCTTGTTATTGAAATATATAATTATACGTCCTTTAAAAACTGATGGTGTGCCTTGACAATTTTTTCGCCTTGTCAGTGTGCCACGAGATGAAAAAGGTTGAAAATCCCTGCCCCATAGGGTAATTTTATGAGAGTGCTCAGATTAATAGGGCAGGAATAGTGGTGTAGCTACGGGAGGCCATGGGGGCCATAATTAAATGCTGGGGTTCTTTTTTTTAATTTAAAATTATCTACCCTGTCCACCACCTAGACAGCTTTACAGATCCTTATTCACTCTCTCGTTTTCACCTCTGTAGATTATTATAACGCTCCTATGCATGGTATCGGACTCAGCAACACTAAGGAGGGAAGTTTTCAATGTGGGCTACTATTAATTCTAGTTATTTTATTAGAAGTTGGGTTATTTTAGTACAGGGTATCATTCCATAAAATAGGACCTTGTGCTAAAATAACCCAACTTAACAGTAGCCCACGTTGATAATTTAAATGACTACAATAGTCTTTATTTAGCAGCTCAAAGAAATTTAACCTTCGAGCAGAACACTGGCTGCCAGTTTCCCATAATCACCTGTAAGATCTTATCATTAGTCCATAAAATCCATTACGCCGGATCACCCTTAAACCTCTCCTTCCTACTGATACCTTAGTCACCATCCAGGAACTTGAGATCTTCCCATCACAACTGCTTAGTGATTCCATCATTCAGACAAATCAGTTTTGACTTTGTTAGGACTAAAATCTTCAATGTTGTGGGCCCTACGCTACGGAACACCCTCCCCCTCTATCTTCACTTAGGGGTCCTTTTACTAAGGTGTGCTGAAAAATGGCCTGCGGTAGTGTAGACGCATGTTTTGGGCGTGCACAGAATTATTTTTCAGTGCACCTACAAAAAAATGCCTTTTTTTTGCCGAAAACGGACGTGCGGCAAAATGAAAATTGCCATGTGTCCATTTTGGGTCTGAGACCTTACCGCCAGCCATTGACCTAGTGGTAAAGAATCCGGATGGTAATGACCTATGCATGTCAAATGCCACTTGGCGCGTGTCTGTTACGCGCGCCCAAAAATAAAAAATATTTTTCAGGCGCGCATATCGGATGCATGCCAAAAATAAATTACCGCAAGAGCCACGCGGTAGTCGGGCGGTAATTCCATTTTGGCAGACGTTGGGCATGCGTAGACGCTTAAGCAGCTTAATAAAAGGGCCCTTAGATAGGTTATACACACATTTACCTCTGGCTTAGAAACCTTCCTCTTCCAAGATGCTTTTGACTGATCACCCTCTTGGTTTACTTCTGCCTGGCCCTGCAAATGAGAGTCTGAGGTCTACAGCAGTCTGACATATATCCTTTACTTTAAGTCTCTTCTTTAACCTATGAGAATTATAGTTCCTTCCTTCCTATTATTGATTTATAATAAATTTTGAACTGCTCTGAAAGTTCTCTCAAGGGCTGTATATCAAGCGCTCAATAAACTTGGAATCTATTACCTTTATTGTGTAGTATTATTTGATCATTTAGGGCCCTGTTTACTAAGCAGCATTATAGGCGCGTTAACCATGTATGCACGTTAATCATGTACATGTCTACAATGTCCCTATAGGCGCCTACATGGTGTAGGCACACTACAAACCCTAACGCACCTTAGTAAAAAGGGCCCTTAGAAGCAGAGAGTAGGGTTGAATGGTCATTATTCTCAATGGAGAAAGGTAGTTAGTGGGGTCCCTCGGGGGTCTGTGCTGGGACCGCTGCTTTTTAACATATTTATAAATGACCTTGAGATGGGAGTAACTAGTGAGGTAATTAAATTCGCAGATGACACAAAGTTATCCAGGGTTCCTCTCGTCGCGGGAGGAGTTTGAAAGATTACAAGAGGACCTCGTGAGACTGGAGGATTGGGCGTCCAAATGGCAGATGAAGTTCAAAGATGACAAGTGCAAAGTGATGCATGTGGGAAGTAGGAACCCGAATTACAGCTATGTCATGCAAGGTTCCGCTTTAGGAGTTACGGACCAAGAAAAGGATCTGGGAGTCATCGTGGATAGGACGTTGAACTCTTCAGCTCAATGTGCTGCGGCAGCTAAGAAGGTGAACAGAATGTTGAATATTATTAGAAAAGGGATGGAAAACAAGCATGAGGATGTTATAATGCCATTATATCGCTCCATGGTGCGACCGCACCTGGAGTATTGTGTTCAGTTCTGGTCGGCTTATCTCAAAAAAGATATAAAGGAATTGGAGAAGGTGCAAAGAAGGGCGACGAAAATGATAAAAGGGATGGGACGACTACCTTATGAGGAGATGTTAAGAAGGCTAGGACTCTTTAATCTGGAGAAAAGGCGGCTAAGGGGTGATATGATAGAGGTCTACAAAATAATGAGTGGGGTAGAGCGGACAGATGTGAAGCGTTTGTTTACGCTTTCTAACAATAATAGAACCAGGGGACACAAGATGAAATTAGAATGTGGTAGGTTTAAAACAAATTGGAGAAAGTTTTTCTTTACTTAGTGCGTGGTTAGACTCGAACTCATTGCCGGAGAAGGTAGTGACGGCAGCTGGCCTTGTTGAGTTTAAAGGGGGTCTGGACAGATTCCTGAAGGAAAAGTCCATTAATTGTTATTAAATTTTGGGGTTCTGCCAGGTTCTTGGAGCCTGGATTGGCTGCTGTCAGAGACAGAGTGCTAGGCTTGATGGACCTTTGGTCTTTTCCCAGTGTGGCAGTGCTTATGTACTTATCAAATACGAACCACTATCAGACTTATTTTCGAAAGAGAAGGGCGCCCATCTTTCGACACAAATTGGGAGATAGGCGTCCTTCTCCCAGGGTCACCCAAATCGGCATAATCGAAAGCTGATTTTGGGCGTCCTCAACTGCTTTCCGTCGCGGGGACGACCAAAGTTCCCTGGGGCATGTCGGAAGCATAGCAAAGGCAGGACTGGGGTGTGCTTAACAAATGGGCGTCCTCGGCCGATAATGAAAAAAAGAAGGGCATCCCTGATGAGCACTTGGCGACTTTACTTGGTCCATTTTTTCTTGCGACCAAGCCTCAAAGGTGCCTGAACTGACCAGATGACCACCAGTATATCAGTGACTTTTTATGATTTGGACTGAGGGGGAATAAAACTGTGAAACAATTTTACAATTCCTTCAATACATACCATCTTACAACTCAGATTCAAAATTGACACTCCCCAGAAAAAGTCATTTTTTGGACACCACAGTCTCAATCAGCGATGGCTATAAAACCACAGACAGATGCAGCTACCTCCACAACTCCAGCTTCCACCCATCACATACAAAAGATCCATTATTACAGCCAAGCCACAAGATACCACAATATCTGCTCTGACCCAGAGGACAGAGACAGACACCTTGAAATCCTGACTGCATCCTTCGAACAGAAAGGCGACAACCCCAAAATAATCTCCAAGAATATTGCCTCCTCCCTCAAAACACCCAGGGAAAATCTGCTACAGTACAAAGAAAAAAAAGCCGCAGGCAGAATCCCCCTTATAGTGACATATAACCCAGAGCTAGAAAAATTAAGAAAAATCATAAAGGATCACCTCTACTCCAGGAGGATGAATTACTGAAAGAGATATTCCCATCCCCACCAGTGCTGGCTTTCCGACAGCCACCCAACTTAAAACACAAGCTAATTAGAAGTAAGCTTCCAACATAGACTCAAAAAGAAGAAAATGGCACACATCCATGCTATATATGCAGCTGCAGACTATGCCAAAACATTTCACAGGACCCCACAGTCATGGACAAAGGAAAAATATTCAACATAAAGAAATCCTTTACATGCTCATCTTCCAATGTGATTTACATCATTCAGTGTAAAAAATGTGATGAAGGATGTTATATTGGAGAAACGAGCCAGATGCTAAAGACAAGATTTAATTTACATAGACATCACGTGAAAAAAGCCAGTGTCAGCCAGGATGCCACGCCTCTGGGGCAGCACTTACAAACCAGAACACAGTACCAGTGATTTCATAGTTAGACGCCTGAAAGGTAACTTTAAAACAATACAGGAACGTAAGACCTTTGAAGTCAGAATGATCAAATATTTTGACACCCACCAGACAGGACTTAACAAAGATCTAGGTTTTCTAGCCCATTATAAACCATAAAGTTGTAATGCTCTGTTTGTCTCCATGCATATCTACCTGTCTCTCACCCATCCACCCCCATCCTGTTAGACTGTCCACTGAAATGCTTTGAATGTTTCACTTATATATACTGTCATCTACCAACATTTGCTTTATTTCCGATCTGATGAAGAAGGGTAACCTTCGAAAGCTAATCAAGAAATGTATTAAGTTATGTCCAATAAAAAAGGTATCATCTTATTTTCTTTTCCATGTTTTATTTTGTTTTATTTCTATTGATTACCTTTAAAAATGGATTAACACGGCTATCACACCTCTCTAGTCAATGATTATATAATTTGATATATTTTTTGTGGATTATTCCTCTTTGGGGTCTACTTTGCTTTGGTTCTCAAAATGCTTATGTCTTGGTACTCAGCTGGCTCTGTCAGAATATAAAGGTAAGCTCCAGCAGCAGTGCTTATGTGTATATTTAGCAGCGCAATTCGTTTACCTAACACAGCCGAATCTCTCTGGTAAATGGGTGTTGGCTCTGCCTTTACCCCTCCCCAATATTGGCCCCTTCTGTATATAAAAATTGGTCACTTATCAAGTTAAACAGCCTGATATTACCCATATAGGGGGACATTCTATATATGGCGCCTAAAAAATCAGCACTGAAATCAGTGCCAACTAACTAAGCATATTCTATAATCAGTGCCTAGAATTAGGTGTTGCTTTTAGAATAACAGTTGATATTTTAGCGCCTAAATCTACGTGCATCCATTTACACCAATGAAAATGTGGTGTAAATCCCAGCACGTAGATTTAGGCGCACTGGGCCATATTCTATAACTAGGTGCATAAATTTCAGAATGACCACAAAACACCCATTTCCCTACTTATAACCACACCCCTTTTTTCCTGCGCGTGTTAAAGGTTTGGTGCACATCGTTGCAGAATGTGCTCAGCGAGTTGTGCACCTAATTCTTATCAGTGACAATTAATACTAATTATTGCTTCTTAAGTGCTGTTATCAGTGCTCATTAGCTTGTTTTATTATTTATTTATTTATCAATGTATTTATACCCCACATTTATCCCAACAAACATTCAGGCTCAATGTGGCTTACAAAACCAGAGAGAGAGAGAAAGATCTCTTTTTTCCATTATCGGCCAAGGATGCCCATTTTGTTAAGCTTGTTAAATTGCGTACATTGTTCTACAATCCACGTCAATTTCAGCACAGATCTGTAGGTGCGCTGTATAGAATCTTAGAGGATAGGGCCAGATTCTATATTTGTCACCGATAAAATCAGCACAGATGGAAAACACAGCTATATGTGCCTAAAGCTAGTTGCGGTTTATAGAATACACGTAGCACCACACGCACAACTAAAATTTAGCTGCAATCATTTACACCAATGAAAAGCTGATGTAAATGCCCATGCCTAACTTTAAACACAGAACGGGTTATTCTATAACACTGCAGATGAATTTTAGGAAAACCCAAAACCCACCCATGCTCCTCCCATGGTCATGCCCCCTTTTGAGATCCACACTGTAGAATTTAATCTGACTGCTTTATAGAATACGCTTTGTGAGTAGTGTGTATAAATTCTAATTAGTGCCAATTAATGCCAATAATTGCTTGTTAGCATCCAATTATGAATGCTGATTGGTTTGTTAGCCAATTGAGTTGAGCGTGCAAATCAAAATACGCCCAGATTTGCACGTACAACTCATCACACTATATAGAATTTGGGGGATAAGGGCTGAAAATATATGCATAAGTCATTTGAATATCAGATTCTTGGTTTTTACTGCAGCTTTGAAAGAAATGAAGAATTTACAGTGGGTCCTCTGTATTAAGGACAGAAAGAAAATAAACAGTATCGGAGAGAGATCTGTCAGCACTGACGATGGATGAAAAGCAGAAAAGTTACATTTATTAATAGTCATTTTACATTAAGTTAAAATCTAGATTCTTCATGTTCCTTACACAAACATCCCAAAGTATTTATCGCAAACCTCTAAACTAATCCATATCTTTTATTTGTCCATAAAAATATGGAGGAGAATAGGCGTTTATATTTTCTACTGAAGTGTCCTGCTGATGGCTCTCTGTATAGCCCTTTTAACATCACTATTTCGTAGGCTGTAGATGAAAGAATTGAGCATGGGTGTGACAATAGTGTACATCACACTCACAACCCGGTCGTAGTTCAGGGAGTAAGAGGAGGAGGGTCGGAAATACGTGAACATATCAGTGCCATAGAACAAGATAACCACCATGAGGTGGGAGATGCAGGTGGAGAAAGCTTTGCTCCTTCCTTCCTTGGATGACACTTTCAAAATGGCAGAGATAATGTAAATATAGGAGACAATGATCAAAATGCAAGGACTCATAACCACCAAGGACCCCTCGGTAAAGATGACCAGCTCATATGTAGTAGTGTCTGCGCAGGAAAGCTTCAGGAGTGGTGGAATATCACAGAAGAAGTGGTGGATGATGGTGGATCCACAGAAGGGGAGCCTTGATGCCATGATGCTGTATATCAATGCATGTAGGGAAGAAATGATCCAGCAAGATGCTACCAGAAGAGAACAGAGCCTCTTACTCATCACAACAGGATAGCGCAATGGGTTACAAATGGCCATATAGCGGTCAAAAGCCATCACCCCAAGCAGTAGATCCTCCAAAGTCCCAACAAGAATGAAAAAATGTAGCTGGGCAATGCAGCTAGCAAAAGAAATACTTTTTCTATCAGAGATGATCTGGGCCAGAAGCCTGGGGACAGTGACCGATGAGAGGCAAATGTCTACTAAAGAGAAGTTCCCGAGGAAGTAGTACATAGGAGTATGAAGCTGACGGTCAGCTTTGATCACAGAAATGATAAGAGCATTACCTGCCAAAGTGATCAGGTATATGCACAAAAACAGCACAAATAGAAATGGCTGAAGTTTTGGCAGGTCGGACAGACCTAGCAGAGTGAATTCAGTCACTGTGGTTCCATTGTGCCTTCCCATTAGTTCCACTTGTCTCTGTGAATAAAGAAAACATAAACTTTTACTGCAAATGAGCATGTAGAAATTCTGTAAGCTGTTATAATTATTGTCATTACCATCTTCATTGCAATTATTAACATCACCCTCATCATCTTCACCATCATCATCATCCCTATTATCATCATCATCTTCTTCATCGTTATTACTACCACTATATCATCACCATCAGTCACTATTGTCATTATTGTTGCATCCTTTATTACGGAAGCCATGAGGAATGTGGTTGTATGTACTTTCTAAGAAAGTGGGAGAAGAGTTACAGGTGAGCAAGCATGATTTATGTCCCTGAAGCAGATTTTGAAATGGAAAGCCTCACTAGACATTGACCTTGAGCAAAGCTACATGCGCTGAACAGGAATTAAGTTAAGTATCAGCATTTATGATGTTGTATTTCATTATTGAACTTTTTGTCACATTTTGGGGCATTATTACAGCACTTTTGGACACTTTAAGTTCAGTTTGCTCAGCGCTTTCACATGTGAGTGGCAAACCTATGATGTTATATATTAGCTTAAGGTACCAGTGATGGAACGTGTTTAGCTACCCTATGGTGGAATATATATATATATTTATATATAAGCACTCTAAGGTATTTTATTGTCGACATCATTCCCTGGAGTCTATATACCTCACCTAGATTTCTGTGTGGAAATCCAAGCAGATTCCATAACAATGCACATAACCTAATTGGTTAACAAGCAAATCAACACTGTTAATTGGATGTTAACAAGCAATTATCAATTTAAATGGTCCAAAAGCATTAGTGGGGATACTAGATTAACAGTAACAGTATGAGGCAGGCACTGATGCAGTATGTGTAATTTTCCAAGCATAAGTTTTGGCGGATCACACCCTGAGGCAGCGATTTGCAAAACATATTGGTGGAGGCATTCGTGCGCTGCAAAGTATGAAAATGTTTTGATAAAGGATTACTATGAGGTGTTTTAAAGTGCTTCTGCAGAATTGAAAAATGTTTGCACAAGTCAATAATATACATTGGATTTTGTGATATTAAATATTTGAACTTTTCAAGAACTTTGTTATGCTGTTTGGAACTAAATTTGAAAAATGAACAAAGAAAAAAACAATTATTAGATACAGCTGGGTTTGTTCGTTTGATAATTTAATAAGCAATTATCAGCACTAATTGGCATTAATTAGAATTTACACGCAAAACTCGCTAAGTGCATTCTGTAACATGGTCTGCGTAAATTCTAATGTGTGTTGTCAAAAAGGGAGCATGGCCATGGGCAGAGAATGAAAAATATACAAAGCAGATCGTTGATGATCATTATTAAAATGATTTTAATAATAAATTAGAATATGCATACAATAGCTATTAAAAATCATTTTTATCCATCAATGATCTGCTTTGTATATTTTCCATCTTGGAGCTTGCAGATCGTCTGCCCCTTTGTTTCCATGGGTAGAGAATGGGCATTCCCAAACTTTACATGCAGGATTATAGAATGCACATGCTCCATGCCTAACTTAGGCACTGGTATTTATGCTTCAGCTTGGAGAAGAGACAGCTGAGGGGGGAGATATGATAGAGGTATATAAAATACTGAGTGGAGTGGAACAAGTAGACGTGAATCTCATGTTTACTCTTTCCAAAAATACTTTGACTAGGGGACATGCAAAAAAGCTACTAAGTAGTACATTTAAAACAAATCAGAGAAAATATGTCTTCACTCTGAAATTCATTGCCAGAGAATATGGTAAAAGCAGTAAGCTTAGCAGGGTTTAAAAAAGGTTTGGATAATTTCCTAAAAGAAAAGCCTATAAGCCATTATTAAGATGTGCTTGGGAAAATCCACTGCATATTCTAGGATAAGCAGCATAAAATCTGTTTTACTGTTCTGGGATCTTGCCAGGTACTTGTAACCTGGATTGGCCACTGTTGGAAACAGGATACTGTGTTAGGCTTCTCACGGAAACACTAGGTTTGTGAGCCCTTGGCAGTGGCAGGCAAAACCACCCCCAAACCAGAGACAAGGCAGAACAGGACTGGAACCCCAGACTGGAGTTGCAGCTGAGGCGAACAAGCTGGAACAGGCAGTGCAGGAACAGCTAGACTTCATTAGCGCTTGACCGCCATTCTCCAGGAGTTGAGCGCCTGGGTGCAGGTGGCCGACCGGACTTACAGGACTGGGCAGGAACTGGATACCAACAGGATACACACACAACAGAGTCAGGACTAAAAACTGCCAAGCAGCCACTAAGAAAGAAACACAGACAAGTGAGAGTCAGGACTGAAAGCTGCCAAGCAGCCACTAAGAAAGAAACAGAGACAACCAAGAACTAGACAAGAAATACAGACCAAACCAAAGCTAACTACACACAAACAAACTAGAACCAGACAAGGAACTCAGACAAGAAAACTGGACTAGGCAGAAGTGCACAGAGCACACCAACAAACCCAGAGACCTTAGGCGATGCAAAAGCAAACACAGAAGTTTCCAGGTGGTTAATAAAGCCCATCAGCAGCTGAAGTTTTGCTGCAGGAATCACAAGGCAGCTACGGGTGCTATTCAGGCACAAACAACAAAAGCAAGTCTGGCAGCCCAGAAGA
Organism: Microcaecilia unicolor; assembly: GCF_901765095.1. Taxonomy (NCBI): domain Eukaryota; kingdom Metazoa; phylum Chordata; class Amphibia; order Gymnophiona; family Siphonopidae; genus Microcaecilia; species Microcaecilia unicolor. The sequence continues at coordinate 250,538,351 of NC_044032.1, read as the reverse complement.
TCTGGACCGGACTCGGCTGAAGTCTGGAATGTGTGACAGTTCCTAGCAGCCACCGGTTCTGGCCACCAGAGGGCGAGGTGAGCACAGACAAGGAAACAGTCACCATTGTGACAGTACCTTCCCATCAAGGCCCCCCCCGACCTCCACGGGGAATTCAGGTCTCCATGGGTAACAATGGTGAAACTTACGGAGGAGCTTCAAAATATGACCAGGGGTAGCTGGGCTGGAGCTTGAACAGGATTCAAGACTGGAACCCAGACTGGCACCAGGACTGGACCTCGGACTAGAATCAAGACTGGAACTCGCCTCTAGGCTGGAGATGGAACTCAGAATGGGTTCAACATCTTGGCTGGAACTGGAACTTGGCTCAGCATCTTGGCTGAAATGGGAACTGAGAGTAGACTCAGCAGCTTGGCTGGAACTGGAACTCAGCTTGGACTCAGCATCTTGGCTGGAACTGGAACTCGGCTGAACTCAGCATCTTGGCTGGAACTGGAACTCGGCTTGAACTCAGCATCTCAGCTGGAACTGGAACTTGGCTTGGACTCAGCATCTCGGCTGGAGCTGGAACTCGGCTTGGACTCAGCATCTTGGCTGGAACTGGAACTCGGCGTGGACTGGAACTGGAACTCGGCGTGGACTCAGCATCTCGGCTGGAACTGGAACTCGGCTTGAACAGCATCTCGGCTGGAACTGGAACTCAGTGTGGACAGCATCTCGGCTGGAACTGGAACTCAGCATCTTGGCTGGAACTGGAACTCGGCGTGGACTCAGCATCTCGACTGGAACTGGAACTCGGCTTGAACTCAGCATCTCGAATGGAACTGGAACTCGGCTTGAACTCAGCATCTCAGCTAGAACTGGAACTCGGCGTGGACTCAGCATCTCGGCTAGACCTGGAACTCGGTGTGGACTCCGCATCTCAGCTGGAACTGGAACTCGGAGTGGACTCAGCATCTTGGCTGGAACTGGAACTCAGAGCGGACTCAGCATCTTGGCTAGAACTGGAACTCGGCGTGAACTCAGCATCTCGGCTGGAACTGGAACTCAGCTTGGACTCATCATCTTGGCTGGAACTGGAACTCAGCATCTTGGCTGGAACTGGAACTCGGCGTGGACTCAGCATCTCGGCTGGAGCTGGAACTCGGCTTGGACTCAGCATCTCGGCTGGAACTGGAACTCTGAACAGGAGCTGAACCAGGACTGAGACCCGCACAACTCCACAAAAACTGCATGTACGTCTTAAACGCAGGGCTTTCACAACGCCTTCTTTCAGCGTCAGCTTCAGGAGTATCCCACAGGGCTGGATCGTAGACAAGTCTGCAGAAGTACATGCCGAGCGTGATAGAAGGGTCAAGAGCGGAAACTGGGTTTTCAAAGAACCCAAGCTAAAAGACACGTCTTCTCTCTGCTACAGCTTCCGGAGTAGTCTTCAAGGCTGGATCAGAACGAAGTTTATCATGGTAGTTCTGGAGCGTCATCCAATAGTCAAGAGCAGAAACTGGGTCAAGACCAAAATCCGAACTGGAACTAGGAGCGGGACCCGGATTGCCAACAGGGGAAAAAGTCCTAGGCTGGAAGCCCAGCTGGTAGGATGATCTTTCCGAGCTCATGGCCTTTGCATTCTTTTAGGCTTCTCACGGAAACACTAGGTTTGTGAGCCCTTATACCACTGCCATGCAGCGGCAGTGACAGGCAAAACCACCCCCAAACCAGAGACAAGGCAGAACAGGACTGGAACCCCGGACTGGAGTTGCAGCTGAGGCGAAGAAGCTGGAACAGGCAGCGCAGAAGCAGCTAGACTTCACCAGCGCTTGACCACCATTCTCCAGGAGTTGAGCCCCTGGTGCAGGCAGCCGGCCGGACTTACAGGACTGGGCAGGAACTGGATACCAACAGGATACACACACAACAGAGTCAGGACTAAAAGCTGCCAAGCAGCCACTAAGAAAGAACACAGACAACCAAGAAATAGACAAGGAATACAGACCAGAAACAAGACTAGGAAATAAACAACAGAACCAAAGCTAACTACACACAAACTAACTAGAACCAGACAAAGAACTCAGACAAGAAAACTGGACTAGGCAGAAGTGCACAGAGCACACCAACAAACCCAGAGACCTTAGGCGATGCAAAGGCAAACACAGAAGTTTCCAGGTGGTTAATAAAGCCCATCAGCAGCTGAAGCTCAGATGCAGGAATCACAAGGCAGCTACAGGTGCTGTTTAGGCACAAACAAGAAAAACAAGTCTGGCAACCCAGAAGATCTGGACCGGACTGAGCTGAAGTCTGTAACGTGTGACAGTTCCTAGCAGCCACCAGTTCTGGCCACCAGAGGGCGAGGTGAGCACAGACAAGGAAACAGTCACCATCGTGACATAGTGGGCTTGATGGACCTTTGGTTTGTCCCAGTATTGCAATGCTTATGTTCTTATGACTACAGGGGTGGGGGGTAACAGTTCTCACTGGGGTTCACTTTGCCTTTGAGAGGAGGAGGAGGAGAATTAAACACCTACTTGTCCTTATCCGGGTCCCGGCTGATATTCAGCGGGAACCCACATAATTTTCTTGTGCAGATCCTGGCTGAATATCAGCTGGTACTCGCATAAGACCCAGCAGCTAGCACATTCTGAATTAGCTCTGGATATTGAATGCCACTGCCTACATGGCCCGGCACTGAATATCCAGGGCAAAGTCTGTCCCTGGCGGTCTCTATTTAAAAAACACTCACCGCCACAGGCTGAATATTGACTGGGGTGTCTATTAATATCTTGTAAGAATGCAATTTAGCTCAATGACATTTAAAAAGTAGTGTTACATATGAAATAATAAATCCAGAATGACAAAGCCAATGAAATAATTACAAAATAAAGAAATAGAAAAAAAACAAAACAGAAATGTAGAGAACAGTTTGAGATCAGCTTCAGATAGGATAGTCCCAGCGACAGGGGTGGTGGTTAAAGCCATGCAAGATGTAATCATGGTATGGTATCAGAACGGGCTCCACCTGCTCAAGCACAGAGATCTGCCACTTTGAGCAACAATGGTGTAAGGCCTGTTCCCCTCAAAACAGGGACTTTTGCTGGAAGGCTGTATATGAGTATCATGTGACCACTGGAATGGCTATGCGGACGTCGACCCACGTGCGAGAATAAGCAGCCTGCTTGTCCTCGGAGAAAGTGAAAATACGTACTTGTCGCAGGTATTCTCCGAGGACAGCAGGCTAATTATTCTCACATGTGGGTTGACGTCTGTGTCAGCCCGGGCCGACGCAGACGTTGACCCACGTGTGAGAATAAGCAGCCTGCTTGTCCTCGGAGAAAGTGAAAATACGTACTTGTCGCAGGTATTCTCCGAGGACAGCAGGCTAATTATTCTCAGATGTGAGTCGACATCCGTCGACCCACGTGTGAGAATAAGCAGCCTGCTTGTCCTCGGAGAAAAAAAGGTTTTTATATACACAGCTTGTATGCATGTGTGCAAGCCGTGGAACGCTGTAGAGAACTGTTCTGGGCATGCGCATAGTAGAAACACTTAGTGACTGGCTGCCAGGGAAGCATTCAGAGGTAATTCTATAAAGAGGGTATCAATATTTAGGTTCCAAGAACGCAGATAATGACTATCCAGCTCATTTTCAAACGTGATCGCCGGCCATCTTCCGACATAAATTGGGAGATGGCCGGCGATCTCCTGAAACCAGCCAAATCGGTATAATCGAAAGCCAATTCATTGACACCCTCGCCAGTTTCCTGTCGTGGAGCCGGCGAAAGTTCAAGTGGGCGTGCTGGCAGTGTACTGAAGGCGGGAATGGAAAAAATAAAACCGGCGATGACGAGCATTTCGCTGGTTTCACTTGGTCCCTTTTTATTCACAACCAAGCCTCAAAAAGGTGCTTAGCCCCCCCAAATCCTCCCCAAAACCCACTCCCCACAACTCTACACCAATACCATAGCCCTAAGGGTTGCAGGGGGCACCTACACGTGGGGACAGTGGGGTTTGGGGGGGGGTTTGGAGGGCTCAACATATACCACCACAAGTGTAACAGGTGGGGGGGGGGGTGGGCCTGGGTCCACCTACCTGAAGTGCACTGCACCCACTAAAAACTGCTCCAGGTACTTGCATACTGCTGTGATGGAGTTGGGTATGACATTTGAGGCTGGCATACAGGCTGGCAAAATAATGTTGTAAAGTTATTTTTTTAGGGTGGGAGGGGGTTGGTAACCACTGGGGGAATAAGGGGAGGTCATCCCCGATTCCGTGCAGTGGTCAGCTGGTAAGTTGGGGTACCTTTTTGAGGCTTGGTTGTGAATAAAAAGGGACCAAGTGAAACCGGCGAAATGCTCGTCATCGCCGTTTTTATTTTTTCCATTATCGGGCGAAGCCAGCCATCTCTAAAACACGCCCATGTCCCGCCTTCAGTACACTGCCAGCACGCCCCCTTGAACTTTCTCCGGCTCCGCGATGGGAAACCGGCGAGGGTGTCAAAAAATCGGCTTTCGATTACACCGATTTGGCCGGTTTCAGGAGATCGCTGGCCATCTCCCGATTTGTGTTGGAAAATGGCTGGCGATCACTTTTGAAAATGAGCTGGACAGTTACACATATAAATTATAGAATAGTATAATTCACATGTATTTTTTAGCTATCTAAGCACGAACATTTACAGTAGCTCTATGGGAACTGTAAGTGATCATACCTAAATTACACACAAGTATTTGCACTGGTATATTAGTGTTCTATAAACAATGGTTCCCAAGCCTAGTCTTGGAGGCACCCCAGCCAGTCAGGTTTTCAAGATGCCCATAATGAATATTCATGAGAGAAATTTGCATACAGTGGAGGCAGTGCATGCAAATGTCTCTCATGAATATTCATTGTGCATTTCCTGAAAACCTGACTGGCTGGGGTGCCTCCAGGACCAGGATTTGGAACCACTGCTCTAAAGGAAAGAAGGCACCGTGACCTACTTCTCTTTAAACAATAGTCTGTAAATAGGCACCTTCTAATGTGATGGGCAGTCACTAGGGGCTACACTGAAAAGGACAAAACACTGTTTCCTTGGGTGACCTCCAGCAGGATCAGAAGGAATCAAGAATGACAACTACCACACCTTTTTCCCAGTGGGGAAAAGCTTGTCAAACTTAGGCCCTTCATCAGTCCATTGTACACGCAGAGTGAATAAAAAGAACAAGTCAATATTTAAATGGGGATTAACTTTAATCTCCAGCTTCTTAGAACAAAGAACAATTTTCCCCACTGGCAGTTCTTTATGCAAATTAGGTCCCCTGCTCTCTTCATGGAGCTAGGAAAAAGCAGAGCAGTTCATCTCAGCAAACACTTCTCTCCCAGCTGAATTTAATTGGCCTCTTTATCCTTATGAGTCTCTCTCTCGCTCTCCAAGAGACAGGGATAAAGGCAGAAGGGGGGGGGGGGGGGGGGAGGTGGGGTTTGATTCAATGTCCAAACAAAAAGAAGACCGACTTTGTCTGTCTGGATTGAGCTCAGTCTTCAACAAACTCTGGATAGGACCAAATACTCTTAAGAATTTAAACACACCGATTCCTATCCTCCACCCCCACCTTGTTTCAGTTCAGTCTTTTAGGTTTCCAAACAAAAATTAGTCAAACACAAATGCCAGCCAATGCCTCTTGCTGGCTTTCCCCATCAATGAAGCTTTTGACTTAAAAAAAAAACTGTACCTTGTTCCTTTCCACTTTGTGTGGAAGAAGTAACTATCTTGCTAGTCACACACACAAGGGGTGGCACCAGCTGTATATACTATAGCTTGACATGTTTTCCACTCCTACCCTAGCTAAGATAATATTCAAGCACCATTCTGACCTCATGTGAATTTTCTTAAATTAATCCCCTTATTTTCTTACTCCTGTTACTCTATCAACCTATCTATATGTTCCATCTTTGCTTATAACCTATGCTGTCTTTTAAAATGTTTTATTATGTATTGTGTTGGCACTGTAAGTAGTATACAGGAGGATGTCAGAGAAATTGTTTCCTTCTTGACGCAGCTGTGAGAGCAGCGAAACCAGACGTTCTTCTTGAAGGGACAGAAGGAATCAGAAAACAACACAGTGGGAATGAGGAAATAAGCAGTGCAACCTACAGCCTGCCAGACAGCCCTGAAGTTAATTGTGTTGGATAAAGATCTCAAATGAAGTGCTATTGACTCACAGGAATGAATGAATGGGGAGTTTAGAGATAACCTGTGAGATAGGGAGCTGCATGAATAAGCAGGGCTGAATAAGGTCAAGACATAGCACTGTATCAAGCTGTATTTAAGTGTAAGGAAGACAGAATCAGTTGCAGAAAATATTCTGCTCGGTACATTGTGAAGCTGTATTTCCGAGGGCAGGAGTCACTGGTTTTTCTCCTAATGGGAGTTTTTTCTCCAATTGACTTAAGAGACCTGGAGGGGCATAATTGAACGAAAATGTCTATCTCCATAGGCGTTTATCTCCGAGAACGGGTCCGTGAAGGGGCGGACCGAACCGTATTTTCGAAAAAAATAGACGTCCATGTTTTATTCGACAATTTGTGAGCTGGGCATTTTTGTTTTTCAGTGATAATGGAAAATGAAAGTGCCCAGCTCAAAAACGAATAAATCCAAGGCATTTGTTCGTGGGAGGGGCCAGGATTCGTAGTGCACTGGTCCCCCTCACATGCCAGGACACCAACCGGGCACCCTAGGGGGCACTTTTACAAAAACAAAAAAAAAAGTAAAAGAGCTCCCAGGTGCATAGCACCCTTCCCTTGTGTGTTGAGCCCCCCAAATCCCCCTCAAAACCCACTGCCCACAAGTCTACACCATTACTATAGCCCTAAGGGGTGAAGGGGGGCACCTACATGTGGGTACAGTGGGTTTGGGGGGGTTGGACGACTAAGCATTAAGCAGCACAATTGTAACAGGTAGGGGGGGATGGGCCTGGGTCCACCTGCCTGAAGTCCACTGCACCCCCTAACAACTGCTCCAGGGATCTGCATACTGCTGCCAGGGAGGTGGGTATGACATTTGAGGGTGAAAATAAAAAGTTGTGAAACATCATGTTTTGTGGTGGGAGGGGGTTAGTGACCACTGGGGGAGTCAGGGGAGGTCATCCCCGATTCCCTCTGTTGGTAATCTGGTCATTTAGGGCACTTTTTGGGGCCTTATTCATGAATAAACAGGGTCCAGGAAAAGTGCCCTAAATTCTAGCTACAAACGCATACTTTTTTTCCATTATCGGCGAAAGGCGCCCATCTCTCCTCGGCTGATAACCACGCCCCAGTTCCACCTTCGCCACGCCTCTGACACGCCCCCGTCAACTTTGTACGCTTCCGCGATGGAGTGCAGTTGAAAACGTCCAAAATCGGCTTTCCATTATACCGATTTATTCGTTTTTGTGAGATAAACGTCTATCTCCCGATTTGGGTCAAAATCTAGGCGTTTTTCTCTTTCAATTATAAGGTGGCTGGCCTCTGAAAGATTTTGATAGCAAATATAGGACAGGTGATAATAACTACTTTCAGCAAACAGCTTGAGTGCAGATATGAAGATATTGTGCAAATGTGTTCTGAATAGAACAGTCAAGCTGGGAAGTCTTGAGGTCCTCTTAATAAAATTAAGAATTAAGAATTGTGATCAACAATCAGCTGTGGATGTTTGGAGCAGAATATTTTGAATACCACGTGGTAAACATTACAAGGATTAGAATAGAAAACCAGTGGTCCCTATTTTGAGCATAAAGTAGTATACAGTGCCATACATTTTATTATTATTTGAATATTTTTACTGCTGGAATTGTCTCTTTCTTATGTTTTACTTACTTTTGCTGTACACCACCTTGAGTGAATGCCTTCAAACAGGCGGTAAATAAATCCTAATAAATAAATAATAATAATAAATCAGTTCCCAATGTCTACCTTGGTTCTAGGGAAACAAGCTGCGTCATGGGGCTTCTATGGCATAATCTTCCCAGGTCCCAGCTTGGCTTTCCCCTTTTTTACCTTGGACAGTTCCTTTCAAGCTGTGGGGCTCCTCTCTTTCACTGATCTCAGAGAGATTTATATGCTGCATGGGAACTACCACTTCCCTCCCCCTGCTCTTCTAGGCCACTCTGCTGGCTAATCCCCAGGTCATGTGATTAAACTGAAGAAGAACCTAACTTCACCCAGTCTTGCTCCATGTACCAAGTTAGTTTGCTTGTCCTAGATATAAGAGCAGTGCATTTTCCGATCCCCAACCTTTAAAGGAAATCCTAGCTGAGTTAGAACTTTCCTCCCTTGGGCTCCATGGTTGTCCTGGGGCAGGCTCTGTTCCCTATCACACTTGGCATCTAAAAATAATCATCCCTTTATACAATTACCCTCCTACTGGCTTTTGCAATATGTTTTGCTTGTCTGTATTAACCATTAACCACTGTGTTCTTCACTGGGATGGGGATTAATCATTTGTGGCTGGGCATGCTGGCGTCTGAAGTCATTGCATATAAGAAAGCCATTTTTCCTAGACCTTGTATGCCCCCATTGGCGATGGCCATTAGATACAGAGCACAACATTAAGCAAGTAAGCATTGGATGGAAGAGATTTTGTGTTTTGCAGTGTAAATCCTGCTATTCTCTCTTTTTTTTTCTCTTGTTTTCACAGTTTAGTCCTCTGGTCCTAAAGCACCTTAAGCAAAACGCTGGCCATCGTTGGTCGTGGGCTTTTTCCTTGTGCAATCAGAGAGCAGGGCTCTACTACACTAACCTGATTACCTTGTTTATTCTCTTTAAAGGTTAAGCTTTTTGAAAATGGAAGTTTTTTTATGCCTACGATGAAGAATATATAGCTCTTGAGACAGTTTATGTCTGGAGCACTTTGAGGTTTTTTCCTCCCATTATCATTATTATCATTGTTCATTTTTTGTTATTGCTTCAGATTGCACCACCTTATGCACTTGAATGTGTGGAGAAGTGTAATAGGTTTTGTATGTGTTCTACATTTTTGAATTCTCCCTTCCTTTTAGGTTTTTCTGTGGTGGTCAATCATATGTGTCTAATATAAAACCAATTATTGTAAGAAAACAAGAAACATTTCTGCAGCGCCTATGCTCCCACTCTGTTTGGCTTAAGCTCTCATTTTTCTAAACATTCAACTAATGAAATAGTCACTCACCTTGCTAAAGTAATGATGCATCACAATATATTTAAAAAACGTTCTTTTCTTTGTTCTATAGTAGGTCTTGTCTCATTGAATTATTTTATCTTATTTTTGCATTGATTAGGAAGGACTCATTTCTTTTCTTTCCATTATTATAATTAATTTTTGTAATAATAGGAGGAAAACTGAAATACTGTTTTTTGGCATGCCTACAGCCTTTGGTTCTTCACCATATGGAGGATGCAAAGATCATAACACCATGACATTGATTAATCTAATCTGTTTTCTCTGTGTCTTGTACAAAATCCCAGCATCTTTGTATCTGTGCCAGGGACTTGACTTCTCCACCTCAGATTATACAGGTGCCTACTTAGATTGTAAGCTCTTGGGGGAAGAGGGAAAGAACGTATACCTGAAAATGTTATACACCACTTTGTGCTAAAATTGGTAATCTGGAAACAAAAAAAAGTACTATACTACTTTTCTGTCAGATGCATCTATACCAAAATAAAAGTCTACCTGGGTGCTTAATGTGCAAGGGTAACTTTACAGACAGTGCACTCTTCAGAGAACAGTTTCATAAGTTTGGCAGTTCTTCCTTTGAATCCAGCACGTAAATCCTCGATCATACACAAAAACATACAGGTCAAAATTCAACCGGTGGCTGTGAGCATCTTTTTAAAAGATGACCAATGCCAACTAATTTAGACCTAGACCTAGACCCAGATACTCAGTGCTGGGGCCATATCCAGGCACTGGCACTGAATATCCTGATCTGATCAGCAGGGGTACACAGAAGCTACATGAGTACGTCTGAAAGCCAGTGCCATATCGACATTGATACTTACTGTGAGTATAGTGGAGGTATCCTATGTTGGACTGTAGTACACAGCTTCTAACAAGATTTTGACAGATTACAACATAGATATGTGTCCTACTAGCCCCAGTACTGTTTTGCCATTATTTGTCTATGTGCCTAAAAAGCGATGATTTGATATTGCCATTTTTGTGCCTAAATAGAGATGTTGTATATAAATTTTCAAATACTGTGGGTGTCTTTAGGATTTATTTATTGATATACTGTTTTAAGTTTTATATTTGCTTTCCTTGAAGATGTATATATATATGTATGCATGTTTAATAGACCTGATGGTTTTATATTGTAATATATTTTTGTTGTCATAGTATTATTGTATTATACTATCGTAAACTGTATTATCAGCTGTTTTAATTTTATTGTTTTATTGTACAATTTTCATGCTTTTGAATTTGTAATTTTATTTATTTGTTATTTTGTAGCCCCTGACGCAGCCCTGCTGGGCAAAACACAGCCTGTGTCGGGCAACATTCTAGTTTGCAACTCTACTATTAGTTTGTTTATCTACTACTCTTGTTTTCCATCAAGTCACTTAACCTTCCATTGCCTTAGGTGCAAGGTTAGATTGAACCCTCCGGGGACAGAGAAAATGTCTACTGTATCAAAATGTAACTCACCTTGAGCTACTACTGAAAAAAGGGTGAGCTAAATCCAAATCAATAAATAAGCAGTCCTGCTTGCCCATTTAGCCATGCAAACACAGGCACTGCATATCACCAGTGCACACATTGTTCCCAGTTCCACCCAGATTCCATCCCTGCACCTGCCTGGATGGTGCCACAGCACTGCCCAGTTGAATGACACTGTGGGGCGGGAGATGGCAGATTAGATACTTGTTTCCCAGGGCCCAGGACCCAGTTCTGCAAAGGTTTCTCCCTAAAGGTAACTCTCTTGCATATCCCGATTCCCCCTGGTTGGGATTTAAAGGGCTTATCTCTGCAAGAACAAAGCACAAGACTGCCAAGAGCAGCCACTGTCAGCTAACAACAGCTCTTGACCTCCTGTAAAAATTCCACAGTAAAAGGTAAGGGCTGCATTTCATGCATCATCCGTAAAGGGCTGTGCATCGCTCGGAATACTCATTTACATTGTAATCAGCTAATTTGCCTATAATTCCCATTGTGCACTGCTGTGAACTGTAAAAAGGTCACTAAGCCCCTTTGTGCATGACTCACTAAAGACAGTGTTCGCTAAACCAGCTGGAGCTGGTCAAAAATGCAAAGTGCTGGCCTGGTAAGTTTAGCGCATCGGGACCTGAGAGTACTCTCACTCACTCTCTCTACTAAAGGTCTGGGAGCACTATTTCTAAGCCTGAGCCACTTTTCCTGGAGGGGAACTAGAAGAAAATGAAAAGGGGATCATGTGGGGTTCTCTATTATAGATATATTACAGATGTACAAATGGTCAAATCTACAGATATGTAGAAGCAATCATGCCCTGTGGTTCTAACATGCAAAGTAGAGAATAAAAACAATAAGGTACATATTCCACAATCCAGTGAACCCTGAGTGTTGAAAATACCAATATAACTTTATAGTTATTCATATGAAGTGCAATTCTATAACTAAGCTCACAGATAGTTGACATATGCAAGAGTATGTGTTGTTCCAAGTTTCATGAAAACTTGATATACAGCCCATTCAGCAATCCATTCTGTGCGGTTTACATCATTGAAATTCAAGAGATGGGGGGAAAAAATGAAAGGAAATTGCATCACATATAGGAAAGGAGAGCGAAGGGAAGAGGCGATGGATGGCGTTCTCATTCTATACGTTTGCACTTAAGTTCTCTAGTGAGTAATGGCAAGGGGTGTACATGGGGGAGGAACATGGGCAGGTCATTCATGTACACATGCAGCTTACAGAATACTGTAAGTTATGTGCCAGGCCAGCCGCATCTATGTGTATCCATTAAGTTTGCCATAGACCTGGTGTAACTGGACATGCCAACATTTAGGCAAACCAATGGAGGTTTAGGCTACTGTTCCGGAAAGGAACCAGGTGCTCTGATGCCATTATAATTTTATAGGGGGTACTCAGTTATAGAACTGCCCCCATAGAAGGTACTTTTATAAACGGGCACCTAGTTTAAAACGGCAGGAAGGCACTTATTTTTCTTCTATTTTTTTGCAAAGATACTACACGTATTTATAAAATGCTACCACAATTCCTGCAGAAATCATGGCAAATTTTCATGACATTTATAACTGTTTTTCCTCCTCAGATTCTCAACTAGCAGTTCCCAAACTATAGGTTGGGACACCAAATGGAGTCATATCAGAGGGTCACAAAAGTGGATCTACACCCCTTCCCTCTGGACCTCAACTGTAGTGGCAGTCAGTGAATGTTCACAGACCCTGCCCCTCTTCTTGTGTGGACTTCCTGTCAGACTGGAAACTACGCAGAGTCCCAGATTCTGTGAATGCACACTGGTGCTGACTGAGGCTACTGTTGCTACCACCATTACCTTTCTGCTTTGGATAAGTGGGTGTTGGAAGGGAGATCTGGAATTTTGTTTTCATCATTATCATCTGCCAAAATGGAGTTGTATTGGATAAACGTTTGGGAAACATTGTTGTAGACTTCCATGCCAAAAGGAGCAGATTGAAATAGTCCTGAATTTAGACCCATTGGGTCTACAGACTTACAGATCCAGGCTTTTTAAAGATAAAGGAACTCGAAGACAAATATGAAAGTATTTTTTTAAATTTGTGCTGGGCTAGCAGGCCCTCAGATATTCTGTGAGACACTGCACACAGTTTTACCACATAGAGTATGTGCAATTATCTTTTTGAAAACTACTGCCCTTAAAAAGTCATTGGCAAACAAAGTTCCTACCCCTTACATGCTGTGATAATCCTCCCTTGCTACAGTTCAGTCCACCTTAGCTCCTACCATGCATCTCCTTCACTATAGCACAACTTACCTGACTGCTGGAATCCCACGAGCATGTGCTGCTGTTTTCCTCACCAGTGGTTTGCTTTGATAAGAATCAGAAAGGGATAGAGATGGGGAAGAAAAAACAGCAGATATTCACCCTCCATATTTCCCAGAAAAAGAAGGGTAAAATTCCAGAGGAAAAGATAGCTTTAAAGTCACTGCCAACAGAAGACTTCTTGCCGTTGGTCATGGCAAGAAGTATGGCTAAGACAGAAATATGCAGGACATACAAAATAACAGAACTGAGCAGGATGTAAAATCTCTGTTAGCGATATGACACAGAAGCATATGAACAGATATTTTCTTGCTGGTACTCAAACTCTTACCTACAGTCCCTTGGCTGAGCTTATATGGCTTGTTATCCCTCTGAGAGTTGCTCCCAGCTCTCCTTTGATTTAAAACAGTGGCAGAGAAAGAGTTGTCCCTATCCATGCTTTTTATCCATTCAATGCCAATCTATTCACCAACCAATATATTCAATTAAATATATTTTGAGCATGCAGAATAGAGAACAGGCAACAGGGGAAAGATAGGGGCCTCTCTTGAGATAAGGGAAACACAACAGCAGAGGTTTTCTGCACTTAAAAATCATAAACGTAGCTTAGTCCCCAAAAGAGACAGAGCATGGGCAACATCAACAAACTATAGTTCTTGATGGTTTCTTTTAAATTTAGGTTGTCATAATATTATAAATGTTGTGCAATTTATCATTCACAGAACTGGGCCATTGTGTAAACTGCTTTGATTAGGTTAGAAAGGTGGTATAGTAAATCTTTTCATAAATACATAAATAAACCTGATGATGGTTTCATTTATTATCTGTGCCTGTTCTAATTACAGAGAAAGAAACATTTTCTATAAACCTCTCATGGGGCTTCCAAAAATGCTTTATTCCTTTTAGAGGGTGACACTGTCGAAATGTTTAGATAAGAATGATATAGGGGACAGATATAAAAGACTGATACTATTTGAACTCTATGGACAATGACATTACAAAAACCTGGAATTACATGATTGGCACACAATAAAGGTCAATACTTAATAAAGCACATAACAAAATATTCAATCATTTAACCTGATCTCCTGAGCAACTTCATGAGTTTGGACAGGCTTATCTATATACAAAAAAAAAATTTAAGTCTTCAGGCCTTTGGTACAAAAGACAGTACCTAAATTTACACATGACCCCTAGGCATATGCATTATTCTATAAACTGAACCTAACATTAAGAATGGTTTATGGAATAGCGTTTTTATGGTGCTGTGTTTTTTGGCACCATATATAGAATCTAGCCCTTTGTGTCCAAAGGTCCATAATAAGCAGTCTAAAATTCTAGCCTCAGAGAGTCTTTTTCTTCTTGTTGTCCAGTGGTGTTCTTGTTTGTCTCTTTTTCAAGATACAGTGGAAGAAGAAGATTCCTTGGACAACAGAGAGCTTTACTCTACATAACAGACTGGCATACTCTGACATGAGCTAAAACACAGTTTGTAGTGCACTGACCAAGATCTTCTGAGGCAATGTGGACTCTGTCCACCATCCTACCTGTAGTAATTTCAAGGGCCTTGGTTTGAGCCTCAGCAGTGGCTTCCTCCTTCTCTTGCTACAGCATTTCCAGATTAACATCCAATTCAGCTTTTTTTATGTAGCGACTGCAGCAGCAGCAGCACTAACAGCTGATCTCTATTCCTCTGACTTTAGGGCTGCCTCTTGTTTGCTAAAATAGACATGTACTTTTGCTACTTCTGCCTCAGCGCTCACACTAGCGGTGGCTACACTAATGGAAGAATGGGTTGAATGCAATGACTTTCATGATCTTGAAGACCTTGAAATAAGCTTAGAGGAACAGAAAGATTGGGTGATACTGTGTTTTATGAGCCCATTTCTCTTCGCTGTCTTTCTTATAGCAACAGACAGTGTGTTTGTTGCCATATTCTTGTGCTTCTAGCTTATGGCCTCTTGAAGGTCTTTCTCTGTCAGGATCTCCTGAGTGTTAGATTTAATTCTCTTGTCTTACTTCTGCTGGTAGTGCTCATTGGGAGTCTTTTACTAAAGCTTAGCTCAAGTTATTAGCAGCGGGGCCAATTTTATTCCTATGGGCCCTGCTGCAGATAACTCGAGCTAAGCTTTAGTAAAAGACCCCCACAACTAGTTAGGTCATGTGGAGGGGCATAATCGAAAGGGGCGCCCAAGTTTTCCTGAGGACGTCCTTGCAAGGGATGATTATGCTAAAAAACTAATGAGTAAAAATGAAAAAAATTAAATATAAGGACAAAAATGGGATGCAGGAGAGAATGATATGTCTAAGGGGAAACATAAAGCAATGGCATGGTATCATGAGTAAACATAGGCCAGGAACAATTAAAAGTATGGTGGCTTATGTCTTACACAAGGACAGAAATCTGAAAAACAATTTGTTACACAAGAACACAATTCTTACACAAGAACACAAACCTGAAAAAAAAGCATCAACAAAAAACAACAGAATGTGCAGAGATTCAATAAACTAAGACATTGCAACATGTCGTATCAAAATGTCTAAAGCCTACAAACCAAGAGGAAAAAAGAAACTACATCAAGGGAAGTGTTAGAAAATAAACAAAATTCAACAGGAATAGAAAATCAAGCGTACATAGGTACTGGTAACAGAAGTATTTCCCAGGAATATATGGGCATAAGGAAGTGGAACAGTGCCAGAAAATATACATAAAAGGAAAAACAGCACAAATAGAATTAAAAGGAATAACTGTCACACGAGACAATGCTTGACCACTGTTGACATGTACCAGAAAAGGAAATACATAAAGAGCCGAAATAAGAGGATAAGCTGCAAAGACAGGAGAAAGAGATAGGGGACAAGCAATATGACTAATAAAGAATTCAGGACAGTTAACCACAATACAAGAAGAGTTAACCAGTATAGCAGCAGACAGCATAGCATTAGAAGACTATCCTGCTTATAATCGAACGAGAAAAACGCCCAAGTTCCGACCTAAATCTGGAGATGGACGTTTATCTCACAAAAACGAATAACGCGGTATAATCAAAAGCCGAACTTGGATGTTTTCAACTGCACTCCATCGTGGAAGCGTACAAAGTTGACGGGGGCATGTCAGAGGCGTGGTGAAGGCGGGACTGGGGCATGGTTATCACCCGAACAGAGATGGGCGCCTTTCGCCAATAATGGAAAAAAAGTATGCGTTTGTAGCTAGAATTTAGGGCACTTTTCCTGGACCCTGTTTTTTCACGAATAAGGCCCCAAAAAGTGCCCTAAATGACCAGATTACCACCGGAGGAAATCGGGGATGACCTCCCCTGACTCCCCCAGTGGTCACTAACCCCCTCCCACCACAAAAAAATGATGTTTCACAACTTTTTATTTTCACCCTCAAATGTCATACCCACCTCCCTGGCAGCAGTATGCAGGTCCCTGGAGCAGTTGTTAGGGGGTGCAGTGGACTTCAGGCAGGTGGACCCAGGCCCATCACCCCCCTACCTGTTACAATTGTGCTGCTTAATGCTTAGTCGTCCAACCCCCCCAAACCCACTGTACCCACATGTAGGTGCCCCCTTCACCCCTTAGGGCTATAGTAATGGTGTAGACTTGTGGGCAGTGGGTTTTGAGGGGGATTTGGGGGGCTCAACACACAAGGGAAGGGTGCTATGCACCTGGGAGCTCTTTAACTTTTTTTTTTTTTTGTAAAAGTGCCCCCTAGGGTGCCCGGTTGGTGTCCTGGCATGTGAGGGGGACCAGTGCACTACGAATCCTGGCCCCTCCCATGAACAAATGCCTTGGATTTATTCGTTTTTGAGCTAGGCGCTTTCATTTTCCATTATTGCTGAAAAACAAAAACGCCCAGCTCACAAATTGCCGAATAAAACATGGACGTCTATTTTTTGCGAAAATACGGTTCGGTCCACCCCTTCACAGACCCGTTCTCGGAGATAAACGCCCATGGAGATAGACGTTTTCATTCGATTATGCCCCTCCACGCAACAGAAGCTGCAGACATGACATATTAGGAGTCATATAAATGTAAAGAAGAAAAACAGTTGTAAGAATAAAAAACAAATTCATCATTATGGCAAATAGTTCAGTATGTCAAAAGTCCAAAATATAAAGTCCACAATGCAAAGTCTGTCACAAGTTCCAGACAAAACAGTAGGTGAAGAGCGAAGATCAGATAGATGGTTATAGGAAGAATGTCCTTCAAATAAAGCAGCAGTTGGGGTAAGAGTCCAAATGCAAAAGTGTCCAGATTAGACAGGAGCAGTCTAAAGTTTCTGTAGTACGTAAGCAGCAGGTACTCAGCAGCAAACTTGAGTGAAGTTCTCCAGCATCCGATTGTAGTGGGCTTGGGAATTATTACTGTCCTGGTCTCCAGGAATTGGTGTCTGTTTAACTGCATCTATGACATAGAGCAGGAGAATGATAAGAAGTATACCACAGATGGCTCCTAGGACCAACCTGAGTGTTATCTGTCTATCAGTCAAAGCCCTGATTGCTCTTGGTCTCAGTCAATTGTTCACGTGGGTCATCTGGATCAGATGTTAAGGCTTCCATTTGAATCCTAATTTCTCAGTTGAGTTGTTGTTTGCTTCACCGGTTTGAGACGAGGGTTCCTATTGAAGCACCTCCCCTGTGCAGCCGGGCTTACCCTTGCGAGAAGTTGGTGTACTCTGGTTGCTTAATCCCAGCACCTGGGTCTGGTACCTTCTTGCAGTGCGATTCAGCCATGGGGGTACTCAGGAGTACTTGGTATGGACCCTGCCAGCGAGGTAAAGCGCAATTTTCCCTCTTGATAACCTGGATAAAGACCCAGTCTCCTGCGTGGACCTTGCCGAGCTCAATAGGTTCAGGATATATGGACACTAGTGACCAACAACAGAAAATGAAAAACAGTTAGGATGGAGACAGTAAAAGGATGGCCCCCCAATGGGTTTGTGTGTGAACAATTTCAAACAGCTCAAAACTATCTCCCCTTTGCCTAAAGAAGAACCAAGGACGCCACTCTCTATCTGGGATCTTATACGAGATCAGCCAAAAATGTACCAATTCTCCAGTGGTAGGTGTAAGTCAAGTGTAAGTAGGACAGTCCCATAGAGGTCAATAGTTTCTAAAATATCAGTAACATCAGGACCAGGGTCCCAACTCAAAGCAGACATGAAATGGTTAAAATGTTATAACAGGTCTTTCACAAATAGTGGAGTAATACAGAATGTAAATCCTCTTTTGATCAACAAACCTGTTGCAAACAAGGCAGTGAGAATAATGACAAACAATGAAATAAATGAAAACTCTAGAACCATAAGCCCCCAATCATCCAGTAGGAAGTATGGCTGAGTCAAGTTTTGTAGCAGATTTCAGATATCTGAATCAGGAAGTATGATTTTGCAGCTTTACAGCTGCGGCTGGCAAGGCCTCAATTTGCTTCCAAGTTATGTGTGTGTAGGATCTTTAAGCTGATCTGGAATGACATTAGACAGAGAAACTTCTTTAATTTACAGTATTGGGAAAACTCGTATGCTGTGAATATTCTTGTTACCATCCCTCTTGTGGAGTGCCAGATCCAGGAAGGGTACTTCGTTATCTATCTGCAAAACAGGGGCGTATCTGAGGTTCGGCGGTAGGGGGGGCAGGGGCTAGAGTGAGGGGGCACATTATAGCCCCCCTGACCGCGGCCGCCCCCCCCTACCGCCATCAACCCTCCCCCCTACCGCCGTTAACCCTCCCTCCCCCACCTACCGCCGTCACCTACCCCCCGAGGTCCGCTTCCTCCTGCCGGCTTTTTAAAATATTGCTTCAGCTGGCGGGGGATCCCAACCCCCCGCCAGCCCAGCCGCGGTCTTCTTTAACTTCTTCATCCTCATCGTGCTGAAAGCTGCATGCATCCTTAGTTCCAGTTGGACGGAGTCTGACGTCGCAGCACGTTGACGTTACAACGTGCTGCGACGTCAGACTCCGTCCAACTGGAACTAAGGATGCATGCAGCTTTCAGCACGACGAGGATGAAGAAGTTAAAGAAGACCGCGGCTGGGCTGGCGGGGGGTTGTGGTCCCCCGCCAGCTGAAGCAATATTTTAAAAAACCGGCAGGAGGAAGCAGACCTCGGGGGTAGGTGACGGCGTTAGGGGGGCCGGGGCGAAATCTGGCCCCACGCAGATATGCCCCTGCTGCAAAAGACTGTCATAGCAGCCAGTAGTTGAAGGATAAGAAGGCATATACAGAAAATGAGAAACAAAAACATGTGGAAACATATGAGTGTACAGCTAGTAAGCAGACAGAAAGAATTATAACTAAAAATGGAACAGAAATCACTGAGGTAGAGGTCAACAGTTCGTGCAGTAGATCAAGTTCCAGATAAAAACAAATTAGAGCAGGTCTGATATTACACTAATGAGTCCAATGAAATTTTCCATCCAGCAAAGCAGTTGTAGGTGTCACTGTTTTCAGACTAGTCTGGCAGCATGCTTCAGAAGGATGCCAACTTAGAGTAAATAAGGGTGCTTTGAAGGAAGACAATAAACCATGTAAACAGAGCAGAGCACTTACAACTTAATAGAAGTTTATAGACATGAGATCATAAAGGCACAGTTCCTAACAAGTGAAACAATTTACTGAAGATCTGGGCAGTTCTTAAACAATAATGACATTAGCATTAGCACAAGGTTTGATACTAAATGCAAATCTAGTTGAAGTTAATTTGGAAGAATAAATCTGTAACCTATTGTATTGTAACAGAGCATACCAGGTCAAATACATTTCCCTGGTGAAAACATACGTCCACACATTTATGCACTTAACTCAGACTTTCTTAAACAACGTACAGTGTTCTTTCGAGATATGCTGCCAGGTGACTTTCTAACAATGCATTCAACTGGCAGCAAACAACTTTGACAATGTCTCATTCATTATTAAGTGGAACATCCCTATAAGCTTTCACAGAATTACCCATAAAGGAATGGGGAATTTTCATCCATCCATATCGCGAAACTTCCTGCAATGCAAAACGTAACTGTAAATCATTGTTATGGTAGTAGCTCCCTCTAGTGGCTAAACAGCAGCTATTCGGAGAAAAAGTTTGAAAGAAAAGAAAAGGAAAAAAAATAGGTTTGCACTCAGATAATGGTAACACATTATCTCTATTGTAGATGAAAGAAATTTAAACAAATTACTGCAGGATCTAAAAGCATATAAACTGGCAGTTACCTAGGGTACAGAACATACATAGGCATGACAGTATCAGGAGAATTAAACACATTTAATATTGCAGTAGAAAAGCATTTATTGTAATTAAATTTAAAGAGAAGGGAATTTAAACCAATTGGGGCAAACTAGGTGTTGTGAGGCAGTGTCTCTTGAATGTCAGCTACGTAAGGTAGAGTGATAAAGATATTAATGAACTAAATAAACACTTTAAGTAAAGCAGGAACTGCAGGACAAAGTTTAAAAGCATTTAGCATGTGGACACAACAGGGAAAAAAAACAGGCAGGAACTTTACAGTAAATCTCCCAATGAATGTAAAAGTTATCCTAAATTTATCCGTGTAAATCAAAATCCATAAGTGAATGTTAAGTTTTGAAACCAATGTAAGAAAAATCAGCTGTAAGAAAAGTCCTGATGGTGCACAGACATATCTGATACAAAAGATAATATGGTCCTGTTTATTAAGGAAGAATGCAACCAACTGGAAATAAGAAAACTGCATTAAAAATTAACATGCCATCAGAAATATAAGAGTGTAAAAGTTTGCAACTTTGACCAGGCACCCACTATGGGGTTAAATGAGAGTCCAGATCCTGTGACACATACGGACCTCCCTCAATACTGTAAGCCTTGAACGCCCTTTCAGACTCAAAAACTTCTAATAATTTAGACAATGGTGTCTTTATTATAGCAGCACCTGCATTGTATGCCATAATAGTTTCATTGGATAAAGGAAGTAATTTTGCATCATCAAATGCATTACACAGGAAAGGAATTTCTTTATTCCCGACCATAAGGGTTATGTGAAACAACACATGGCTTGGAAGGCAATCATAAACTGTTTCTAGTCAAAACCAGGCATACAAGGAGTACAACACTCAAACTGCAAAGATTTTTTTTTTAAAGACAGACCTCGGGAACATCAGTATGTAGCCTTAAAAACTAGGAACAGAAAATTCAGAATAATTAATGATAAGCTGTGAACCCAAAAACTGAGCTGTAAAACAAAATTGTACTGAAGGAAACAAAGCTGCAGCCTTGACTAACCGATAAGAAATATAGAGCAGGCAAGAAAGAGCCTATAATTTGGAAATTAAAAATTGTATTGCATTTTAAATAATCCTCTGGTTTCTGGATCAGGGCCCTTGAAACAGAAAGCAGGTGGATTTAAATGCAAAATGCAATTAACTCATGCTGCACAGCTAAAATAAAGCATTACAAGGCAGGAAAAACAGCGTATTGAAAGGAAAACGCCCATATAGAAAACTGGCCAGTCTGCACTCACGCACACACACATTGATGACGGACAGCAACAGAAAGAAGAAACATTGCTTGAAATAACAGCACAATCTCTGCCAGAAAAGTACGGCTATCTTTTATGCAAGTGAATCAAGTAACACAGACTGCAACTAAAAAAAAATCCTCTCTCTCTTTTTTCTTTCTCTTTTTTTTTCTAAATGAGAAAGTCTCGCTGTCTGCAAAACCACTCCAACACTTTTTTTTCTCTCACTGCATTCCAAAGTAATAAATAATGTGACAAGAAGTTAACTAGCTCACTGCAAAACTACGGGGCAGGAAGAAAAAAAATATTCCTCCTTAGACGTTAACAATTTATGGCATTTTACAAAGTACAAGGAAAAAACAGTACAGATACTGAGTTGTTATCCTGCTCTAACATTAACAATTACTTACAAGGACTTTCTGCACTAAGGAATCACTGGCGCATACTATTTTAAAAGACACAATCTATTTCCTACCCTCAATGAAAGTATTTGAGAACTCAAAATCAACATAAAAAAATATATATATATACTTACAGACGTCTATCAAAATTCCAGACATGCATCCTTGTGCAGCCGATGCGTCCACACCCAGCTCATCTGCACTGATGCTAGGGACCGCAGTCACCTAGCCCTTTGCAGAGAGATTCTTCAACCCTGCAGGTTCTTCACTCAACTCAACTCCGGAGTAATCACTTTTTCTGAACTACCAACAATCTCCACAGTTCAGCTGTAGGAGTAGCTCAGACTTCTTCCTTTTCTTTTTTTTTTTTTTTCTTTCTTTTTTTTTTCTTTTTCCTCTTTTTTTCTCTTTTTTTTTTCTTTTTCCTCTTTTTTTCTCTTTTACTTTGATTAGTTTAGAGGGCTATTTAAGGCTAATTACAGGGCAATCAGGTCCCTGTTCGAGAGCACCAAAATGTGTATTTCCATCCCTTAGTCCCCCCCAGGGAGGGAAAACACAGATAAGGAAGAGAACGTAGACTCCATTAGGCACAGCCAGTAAATTACCTTTTATTAGCATCTCACAGAGCCAAAAAATACAAACAATAGTTCTCTCCCTGAAGCAGGTTGTCAGTCAGCAAATGCGCATCCTGAAAGACAAGGACTGCTCTGCTAACACCTTCTGGACATCACATATATAAACTGTTGCAAATTCCATTTCTCATAAATCATGTGATTTCCCATAAACTAGCACCATTAAATTGCCTTTTACCATATATGGATTGGTCATGTATTTCTATCAGTCTCTCCTGATGTGTTTGCACGTGAACAGTCTGTGGCCATTGGTTAGTCAGTTATCAGTATAGCGTGCAGTTAGTCACAGAACAAAAAATTACATAGAACAATACCCTTGTGTCCTCTCTCTGTCTATCTCCCTTAGCCCTCACACTGTGTCCTCAGCCTGTCAGCAACTGCCAAGGTTACCTTATATGAAAGGCATGATCTCAGCTCCCAGCTCCTAAGAAAAGCACTGTATGTTGCAAAGATAACTTGTTAGGCCATCTTATGAGAACCAAACTGACAGTACAGGCCTTAGGCCTAGCCCTTAGTAACAGGCCTAAAAAGAGAAAAGAATATACAATTGGTCCCCCTCACATACCAGGACACCAACCGTGCACCCTAGGGGGCACTGCAGTGGACTTCAGAAATTGCTCCCAGGTGCATAGCTCCCTTACCTTGTGTGCTGAGCCCCCCCCCAAACCCTCCCAAACCCCACTCCCCAAAACTGTACACCACTACCATAGCCCTAAGGGGTGAAGGGGGGCACCTACTTGTGGGTACAATGGGTTTCTGGTGGGTTTTGAAGGGCTCACATTTGCCACCACAAGTATAACAGGTAGGGGGGATGGGCCTGGGTCCGCCTACCTGAAGTGCACTGCACCCACTAAAACTGCTCCAGGGACCTGCATACTGCTGTGATGGAGCTGGGTATGTCATTTGAGGCTGGCATAGAGGCTGGCAAAAAATATTTAAAAAGATTTTTTTTAGGGTGGGAGGGGGTTGGTGACCACTGGGGGAGTAAGGGGAGGTCATCCCCAATTCCCTCCGGTGGTCATCTGGTCAGTTTGGGCACCTTTTTGAGGCTTGGTTGTAACAAAAAATGGACCAAGTAAAATCGCCCAAGTGCTCGTCAGGGACGCCCTTCTTTTTTCCATTATTGGTCGAGGACACCCATGCGTTAGGCACACCCCAGTCCCGCCTTTGCTACGCTTCCAACACGCCCCCGTGAACTTTGGTTGTCCCCACGATGGAAAGCAGTTGAGGACGCCCAAAATCGGCTTTCGATTATGCTGATTTGGGCGACCCTAGGAGAAGGATGCCCATCTCCCGATTTGTGTCAAAAGATGGGCGCCCTTCTCTTTCAAAAATAAGCCTGCTAGTGGGGGGGGGGGGGGCACAATCTGTCTTCACTCTGGAAATATCAAGCATGTCTTTCTTTTCTTTGTGCCAGAGTCTGTTCATTTTGAAAGGGTATCTCTCTTGATCTCTCTGATAATTTTCCAGTGCCTTTGGGTTTAATTTCATGCTGTGAATGAGCAGAGTCCCCAAATGCTGTATTTAAATTATCTTTTACCTTAGTCTGTATGCTTCCTTGTTCCCTTATTAAATCATTTTCTGCCATTGCTTAGACCTGTCTATACTCTTTAGAGTAGAAGGCAGCTGGTTTGCAGGCAGGGAAATTGTGCCAGAAGCTGCTTGGTCAAGTTACAAATGAGTCAATACTGGATGGGATGGGAAAGAGAGAGACGTGGGGCAATACTAGACGAGAGGGGAGAGAGACAGAAGAAATGCTGGATTGGGAGGGGGAGAGGGAGAAAATTATGAAGTGCTAGGACAAGAGAGATGGATGCTGCATCAGAGAGGAGGGGGAGAGAGAGAGAAAGAGAAAGATGGGGCAGTGCTAGATGGTGGGAGAGAGAGAAAGAGATGGGGCATAATGGATAGGAGGGGGAGAGAGTTAGCAATAATGATGGTGTGGAAGGGGGGCAGGGAATGCCATATGCCAGGGGCAGAAGCAGACAGACAGATAGGCAATGCTGGATGGCAGGGAGAGAGAGACAGACAGACAGAGAGTTGATGTTGGAATGGCAGGTGGAGAGAGAGAGAACAAAATGCTGGATGGCAGGGAGGTGGAGAGAGCTTGGATGTCAGGGTATGGAAGCCTAGTGGGTGGGAAGGGGGGAGAAGAAAGAGTTCATGAAAGTCTGGGGAATAAGAGGAAGGGGAATGGGGGGCCGGGGTGAAGGAAAAAGATGAAAACTTGTAGGTGGGCACAGTAAAGAGAAGAGTGAAGACTGGATAATAAGAATTAATGAAAACTGAGTAGATAGAGATGCAAGAAAAACATGGAAGAAAGCTGAAAGGAACAAATCAATGTTGGAGCTGGATGTAGTGGAGGAGGTGAAAAAGACAGGAGCAGAGTGAAAAATGAGACTGGGACCAACATAATTAGAAAAATTAAATGGCCAGACAACAAAGAATTTTATTTTTAATTTAGAATGAAGCAATATGGTTGCTGTGTTAGCCCACTTTAAAGGTTACTAAATAAAAAGAAAAAAATTGGAAAATAAGGTCACACATTTCTGTTGGGCTAACAATATATTTTCTGACTAGCTTTCAAGGCCAAAATCTCCTTCCTTAGCTCAGTACAGTATACTATAAGAGCAGTGTAGTGCCCTGAACTAAAGAAGGAGGTTTTGGTCTCTGAAATCTAGTCATAAAATGCACTGTTAGTCCAATGAAAAGTTATCACCTTATTTTCCTTTTTTTTGTTAATTTTTAATGTATTGATTGAAATATGTCATGTTTTGAAATGTTCATTTGCCTGCTTTATATTTTGCAGAGTGCAGGGGGTCATGCATTACTGGTTTTATTTCTTTGTTGTTACATTTCATGCAGAGTCTGGCTTTGGGGGGATTTCGTTTAATTTTTAGTTTGTGGTTACTTATTCTATGCTCAGTGAGGGTCTACCTGTGCTCTGCATGTATGAAGCTCTGCATTTGTGAAAGAGACCAGTTATTCTGTTAACATCGAATGGGCTTAGAAGAAAGACTTGTTCTAGGAAAGAGAGGGAAAGGAGGCTTCCCCTAGTGCTGCGCAGAAGTCCTTCAACAGTGTTCCTTGTTTTTTAGCCAAAGATTTAGAGGAGTAATTGAGGAGCAATTTTGTGCCTAATTCTCTGATATTTAAAATGCCCTTTAAAAATGTTAGGATGGCTTTTAGGAGCTTGGCTTCTTAACTGACTGTTCTTATACATGGAATTTTGTAGAACACGACTCTTAAAGGAAAGATATCTACATGGACTACTGTTAAGACATGTTATTTTAGCCTTAATCCAGGTTAGTAGCGCATGCATGCATGCTTGTTTTAGTGAAACTGAGCATGTGCAACACGCATTCTCAATTTCATTAAAATGAGTGTGCACGCAATGTGAGGGAAAGAGCAGGGCAGGCAATGCAGTGGAGACCAGTGCTAGACAAACGCTTCAGCTGGCGGGGCCAAGTTGGGGAGCCCCATCAGGCAAGGTATATGAGGAGGTAGAGGCGGGCCAAAAAGTACCCCCCACCACACACACTTTGGGCTCTGTACCCCCTCCACGTCGAGGTCTGGCTATGCCACTGGGCAAGAAGGTGCCTGTTTTTATACTCTTTTAAAAACTCACATAGATTCTGTCCATATTCCACCCAAACGCCTCCCCTGAGCAAACCTACTCTACAACATTGCACTACACATACTTTTAGTCATGGCCTAATTTTTTTTTTTAGTTTAATGTTTATTAATTTTACATTTATATATACAAAACATAAATGCATTGGAAATCCAGCAAAACTATAAAGAAATATACAAATAAAATATTTTACTTATTGTAAATATGTTATTTGAAATATTCTATTAATTTTGTCCACAATATCAAGTCAGGATCAAGATACTAAGATTTATCAAAAAATAGAGGAAATAAAAAGAAATACAGAGCTGAAGAGGACAACAGAAACCGACAGCCGACTTAACAGCACTTTACCTATGGGGGCGTTTCCAAGGGTCTTCTCTCTTTTTCTTTAATTACAATAAATTCCAACAGCTTCTTTGGGGTGTAAAATACATAATTAACAGATTCAAAAGACACACAACATCTGCAAGGAAATTTTAATACAAAAAAGCCCCCTAGACCCAAAATTCTGGATTTATATAACAAGAATTCTTCCCTCCTTTTTTGCGTACTCCTTGCAATGTCAGGAAAAACCTGAATCTTACCCCCTAGAAAAAGATCATTCAAGTGACGAAAATAAGATCGAAATATATTATTTTTATCTGGTTCTAGAGCAAAAGTAACTTTCAACGTTGTTCTTTCAGTTATAAGTTCGAGAGAGTTCTCCAGAAATTCTGTTAAATTAAGATTAGGCTTATCTTCAGTTTGACCTTTGGAATTCTTTATCCCTGATAAACATTGGGCCCTCGTTATGGGCGGAAAGCCCTCCACTGGGATCTCCAATATTTCTCTGAAATACTTCTTAAGCATGTCCACTGCTGATATCAATGGACATTTTGGAAAGTTTAAGAATCTCAAATTGTTCCTACGTCCATGATTTTCAAGGTATTCAATTTTCCTTTCTTGAATCTCTCTGTCTCTGATTAATTCTGAGGTAATATTTTGTAATTTTTCCACGTCGCCTTCAATCTTAACATTTTTCTCACTTTGCTCTTGAAATTTAACAGACAAATTCTGATATCCTTGTTTTAACTCCAAAATGTCACCTTTCATAGATATATTCATCTGTGACAATGTAGTACTCACTCCCTGTATAGTGTCCCATAGGGTCTCCATTATGACTATAGCAGGTCTTCTAATTTCTCCACTAGTCACCGGCGCCAAACTCCCAGGAGTAGAGGAACGGGGTTGACTCTGCCCCTGTTCTGATGTTACACTTCCTGGGGTTGAGGTGCCCCTGGGTCCTCCTTCTGCGGAGATAGGATCCATCTCCTCCATTCTCCGTGGCCCCTGTGGGGAAAACTCGCTGCCGGGTTGCTGGGGTGCTGTAAATGAGGGAGGACTTAACGTCTCTCCCTCTATGCTGCGCTTCGCTCCCGAAAGAGCAGGGCTGGTCAAGGCGGAATTCTGTTGACCAAGGGATACGACACCAAAGCTCTCAAGTGTTGTCTGGCAGGTAGATGGCGTCAACTGTGGAGCCACAGAGGTAGGTGCTGCAGTTTTCCCCTTCCGTTTCCCCATCGTTAGTAAACGGAGCCTTCACGCCAGAGTACTTGGTAGTATAAGTACTTCGCGCCCACACATCCGCTCAGACTGCCATCTTGATCCATCCAGTGCCATGGCCTAATTTATGAGGCATTTTCCCCCGGATTCTGTCCCCTGGATTGGCCACTGTCGAGAACAGGATGCTGGGCTCGATGGACCTTTGGTCTTTTCCCAGTATGGCATTACTTATGTACTTAAGTACTTATATGTATAAAGTTGCGTGCATGGCTGATTTGCGCATGCAACTTAATTGCTTAACAAGCTAATCAGCGCCAATAATTGTCCACTAACAAACAATTTTTGGCACTAATTAGAATTTACATGTGCAACTTTCTAAGTCTATTCTGTAAAGTGGTGCATGTAAATTCTAATATGCAGATCACAAAAGGGGCAGGGTCACGGACAGGCATGGGTGTTCCTAAAAATTACACACATGCAAGAGGATTGTGAAAAATTACAAGAGGACCTGACGAGACTGGGAGATTGGACATCTAAATGGCAGATGACGTTTAATGAGCAAGTGCAAAGTGGTGCGTGTGGGAAAGAGGAACCCAAACTATAGCTTTGTGATGCAAGGTTCTACATTAGGAAAGGGATCTAGATGTCATCGTTGATGATACGTTGAAATCCTCTGCTCAACGTGCAATGGCAGCTAAGAAAGCAAATAGAATGCTAGGTATTATTAGAAAAGGAATGGAAAACAAAAATGAGAACATTGTATTGCCTTTGTATCGCTCTGTGGAATGACCTCACCTCAAATATTGTGTGCAATTCTGGTCACAGTTCCAAGTTTGAGAAGTTAGCTACGGCTGAATAGTCATAGTTCCCTTGTTAAAATTAACTTTATAACCTCTCTACTCAGCAGTGTTTTGACAGTGTCCTCTAGTTTAATCCTCTAGACTAACAGATGCACCACTGTGATCTGTGTACCTATAGACTTGAGAACGCCAACAGTGTAGCAGCAACCCTAACATAATGACTTTGAAGTGATTTCTTCTTTGGGGACTCTCTCTCAAAGGACTCTGGGTCTCATATTAATTATCCAGTGGATTTTAAGCAGCACATTAAAACTAGGGAAGCATTTCAAAGCTGTGAGCAAGAGGAGGCTTCAGGCGTCCCCTCTCTGATTGTTACTTGTAGGGGGCTTGGATCTCCGCCGGTTTCTGCTCCAAAGAGAGGTTTGTGAGATTCAGGCACCACTAAAACAAACTGATAACAAGGACAGCATTAGCTTGGATTTAGGAGTGTCTTTTGTGGAAATGGGATATTCATGTGCTCTGTGACTACAGTGGTTTGGAAGTAGATATATAACACGCTAGAGAAGACATGTTTCTCAGGCCTGAATTCAACGAAAACTTCCAAAGGTGAGAAAGGACAAGTTCACTTTTATTATTATTATTTTCTAACTAAAGTATAATAAAGGTTTTTTTTTTACTAAACCGCAGTTTAGCAAAAGACCCCCAAAATGAGGCACAGGGATAAAATTAGGGCATTTTGAAAGCCATTTTACCCAAATAAACTACCCTGTCTGAAAACTGTCCTTCTCGAGTCGGCTAAAAATGTGTGTGGGCTCTTTGTGCCCATATACCTATGTGAGTAAATGTTCAAACAGAAAACTAAAGATGTTTTTGAAAATTACCAACAAGGAAAGGGAATGGAATTTGATATACCACATTTCTGTGGTTACAGTCAAAGTAGTTTACGTACTATATATAGAGGTACTTATTTTGTATCTGGGGAAAAAGGAGGGTTAAGTGACTTATCCAGAGTCACAAAGAGCTGCAGTGGGAATACAACCCAGTTCCTCTACTTTTTAGGCTACTCCACAGAAGCACTGTTACTTTTAGTCACAGAATTACATACTTCTATAGTTACAAAAAGATAAGGCTATCCTTCGGCTCTATATGACAAACATCTCAAACAGGGGTTCTCAACCCAGTCCTCAGGACACAACTAACCAGTCAGGTTTTCAAGATATCCAGGATGAATCTGGGTGTGATAAATTTGCTTGCACTACCTCCATTCTATGCAAATCTATCTCATCCAGATTCATTCTGGGTATCTTGAAAACCTGACTGGCTAGGTGTGTCCCGAGGACTGGGTTGAGAAACCCTGATCTAGAACAAAGGTAGGCAACTCTGGTCCTCATGTGCCACAAGCAACTCAGGTTTTCAGGATATCTGAATAATGAGTATGTATGTATATACAAATGCATCTCATGGCTATTCACTGTGGGTATCTTGAAAATCTGACCAGCTTGTGTCATTTAAGAGCTAGACCTGCTTATCCCGATCAAGAATATCTAGGGATATTCAGGTATTGTAAAGGGGGGGTATGTGGGGAAACGTGAGGAAGTGAAAGATATTGGCTGTGCAGGAAATGGAGTTATCAGACATTCCATCAACACCTTGCACTCTGGCAACAAACTAGCCTACAAAAGATTATTCGCCTACACAAACACACATTTTTAGGAATGTGTAGCCCTGTGACCAGGGCTTTTTTTTTGAGGGGGTACTTGGGGGTACTGAGTACTGGCACCTTTTCCATTGTCTGCCAAAATTGACCCGAGGGCCCCAGGTTTTAATGAAAGAGCTCAGGCTCTACACACCAATTCTGTCTTGTCATAAATTCTGTGATTGGTTGCAGGGGGCCTGGCTATTGTGGTGTGGGTTCCTCAGTGATCACCCCACCCCTGAAGGGTGGCCTAGCATTTGAGTACTGGCACCATTTTTGCTATAAAAAAAACGCACTACCTGTGACACAATGCATCAAGGAGTTCCTACACATTCTTGATCCTTGTCATATAACAGGGTAAGTATTCCTTTAATCTGCTGGTTAACTAGTTGTGAGACCCTTTTAGGTGCTCTTAGTTTTACTCTATGAGTCTTCGGGAGGAGACACCTCTTTGAAGAGCTCCTAGCATCATGGAAAGACTCATCTTCACTCTCAGCTCACAATTCCTGGTTTGCCCCTGCCTAGGAGAAAGCTACAGCACAACCTAGAAAATGATTTTCCCCAGCTTGAAAACAATTTCTGGTGAATACAGGGAGAATGTTGAGTAAGACTGATATAGGGCGTCTTTTACTAAGGGCGCGCTCACGTTTTTAGCATGCGCTAAAAATGTAGGTGCACTAAACGTTAGAGACGCCCATAGGAATGCATTGGCGTCTCTAGCATTTAGCGCGCCAAAAACGTAAGCATGCCTTAGTAAAAAACCCCTCGTAGTGTTTCTTGTGGCTAATATTTAACAGTTTGGCATCAAGTCAGTTCAAGCATCAGCCCACCACTGTACAGTCAGCTCTACAGAGTTTTGAGTAGAATATAGACAAGCCTCAGCCAGAAGCAAATACGTGTGCTCTGCTGCTATCATCATATTTGAGAAGAGGTAATATTCTTTCACTGTGAACTGCTGTATATTGGACTTTTTTTTCACTATTTTAGCTCTTGAAAGTAAACAGACCCTATGAAGCCACCATTAATGTGGCAGCCTGATCCTTTGAATTAGGGCTTTTCCACAAATACAGAAACGACTAGTAGTTGTCCGCCTGGTGTCACTCTGCACCCGAGAAGTACAGTGGAGCCTTTCCAATCTGCAGAGAGGCCTAGTCAGCTGCACTGGTGAGTGCTTCTCCTTAAGTGGTCCACCATTTCTTGAACCCAGGTAGGGATCGGAACCTACTCAGCAAACCACTTCATTTGTTAGTTTTTAGACCACCCCATCCAACTAATCTAAGTGGTTTACAAAAGCTTCACATTGCAGCAGGAACACTTAATATTACATCTGCATAGGCATAGGAAAAATGCATGAGTACCAAGGAATCTTACAGGTGTGAGTTTAAAAACACCCAGACAGGAGGAAGAGGAGCCAGCAGCTGGAGCGCCAAAGTTGGCGGAGGTCCTCAGGCTCTGCCAGTTGAAGGAGATGAAGAAGAGCTGGTAGCCAAAGGAATGAGGGTGGCTGTTTTCCCCAGAACCCACCAGCCAAGACCTGTGGAAAGGGAAAGCACTGCAACCGGAGAGGGTGAGTAGAAATGGAGAGTGAGAGGGCTGGGTGGGGGGAGGGGGGAAGAAGGATAGAAAATGGAGGGAAGAAGAATGGGAGGAGAGAGTGGGGAAAGGAGAAGCTGAGGGAGAAAACCATGGGGAAGAAGAGAGAATGGAAGAAAAAAGGCATAGGAAAGTGGAGTTTGGAGACTGGTGACAGTTGATTTTCTAACATTGCTGTGATTATACTGAAAACTTACACAGTATCAGATGGTATGAACAATTTGCAAGATGTGTGTTAAAGAGGTGATACAGCTGCAGCACTCAAATCATAAGACCTTACAAAAAGCACTGAATGGAAACTGGAAGAGATGCTCCTTGGGCAGCCTTTTCCCACTCAAGGTTGGATGCCCCTGTCCAGCCTTTTATCTCTGGTTCATTGTCCTCTAAGATAGTCACTTTTGCATTATGTGGAGAGAGTAGAAACCCTAGAAAGAGGGGAAACGTTTCAGGGATGGGGTACAGAGTGAAAAATGTCACTCTCTTAAGCATACCTTGATGGCATTGGGTAATATCATTCCTGTGATTAGACTCTTCATAGGCATTATGCGCCTTCGGCTGTCAATGCTCTGTGGTTGTCTCAGCATTACAGGGTCATAGAGGAGGAACAGTTGGATGCCAGTTTCCTGATATGGGTTTGGAAGATTTCTCTTACTGGGAAATGCATTAGTGTGCATATAGTCTGAAGTCCACTGTTTAATCCTGAGATAAGCAGCATGGAATCTATTGCCACTGTTGCAAACAAGATACTGGGCTTGATGGACCTTCAGTCCGTCCCAGTACAGCAATAATTATGTACTTATGTGCTTAACATGAGTTGTTTAGTACTGCGTACTCTCTCTGCATATTATTAATTTACTAAACATAAGAATAGCCATACTGGGTCAGACCAATGGTCTATCTAGCCCAGTATCCTGTTTTCCAACAGTGGCCAAGCCAGGTCACAAGTACCTGACAGAAACCCAAATAGTGCAACATTCCATGCTACCAATCCCAAGACAAGCAGCGGCTTTCCCATGTCCATCTCATTAACAGACTATGGACGTTTCCTCCAGGAGCTTGTCCAAACCTTTTTTAAACCCAGATATACTAACCGCTGTTACTACATCCCCCGGCAAAGAGTTCCAGAGCTTAATATTTCCTCCTATTTGTTTTAAGAGTATTTCCATGTAACTTTCTTGAGTGTCCCCTAGTCTTTGTATTTTTGGAACGAGTAAAAAATTGATTCACTTCTCATTCTACACCACTCAGGAGGATTTTGTAAACCTCAATCATATCCCCCCTCATTCGTCTCTTTTCCAAGCTGAAGAGCCCTAATCTCTTTAGCCTTTCCTCACATGAGAGAGTTCTATCCCCTTTATCATTTTGGTTGCTCTTTTTTGAACCTTTTCTAATTCTGCTATTTCTTTTTTGAGATACGGTGACCAGAATTGAACGCAATACTCAAGGTGAGGTTGCACCATAGAGATATACAGAGGCATAATAGTATTTTCGGTCTTATTCACCATCGCTTTCCTAATAATTCCTAGCATCCTGTTTGCTTTTTTGGTTGCTGCAGCACACTGAGCAAATGATTTCAGTGCATTATCTGCAATGACACCTAGATCTTCTTCTTGAGTGCTGACCCCCAAAGTAGACCCTAGCATCAGGTAACTATGATTCAGATCATAGGCGCCCGGTATAAGTGGCTTGGAGAGGCTAAGCCTCCCCTGCTGTGCTCTGAGGGGTTTAAATTGTTGATTTACCTCCATCCTCACAGCAGGAGCTGCAGTGAAAGCCCTCTAGCCTTGTGAATCAGTTGTAGAAATTGGTTTATGGTTTGTTTACCTTACTGCTGGGAGAGGGGGGGGGGGTTGGCTGGAGGTGTCCTGGGTTGCCAGGGAGATATTTAACGAGGATGACTTCCTGACCTGCACTGAGGACAGATAGCAGTAGAATCAGATACTGGACCAGCATGATCAGAAAAAGTCACCAGACAACAAAGGTAGAAAAGATCATTTTATTTTCATTATAGTGTTTGGAATATGTCCACTTTGAGAATCAGGTGCTCAGCATTAAAAGTTTATATTTATTTACTTATTTATGGCATTTTATCCCACATTAAACATGAATTAGGGTGTTTTGTGGCTCTACATGAGAATTGTGATGATATGATCCCTTGTTTCATATTGTTGACGGTCTGCATTTTCCATATGGATGATATATTGGTGTATTAGGTTCTGCCCAGTGTAATATTTATGGTACAGTAAGGTTCTGAGTGTGTTTTTGCACAAAGCTGTGCATAGTGTTTTGCAGTTGAGCGATTGTGCTTAGAATATGCTTTGAGCAACCACTTTATTCTTTGACATATGATACATATCTAATATCTAAATTTAATAAAGGGTATTAATTGTGACTTTTATTTTTATTTATTTATTTTTTCTGTGTGTTATCAGACAATTATGGATTTAAGCTCCACCCCTGGCCCCACCCCTAACCCCACCCCCTTTAGCTTCCCCAAACAGTTGGGCCACCGACCGCCTATGATTCAGATTATTCTTTCCAATGAGCATCACTTTGTATTTGTCCACGTTACATTTCATCTGCCATTTGGATGACCTGTCTTCCAATTGCCTAAGGTCTTCCTGCAATTTTTCACTGTCCACATGTGTTTAATTTCCTCTTGTCATTCTGGTGCCTTCAGTCATTTGTCTCTGAATCAGGGTGTCGTTGTCTACTGTTTGTATTTAGGCCTCTCTTGTTGGAGATTACAGATCAATAAACCACATATAGTATTTTTTTATTTTCTATGACCATGATGTCAGGAGTGTTGTTCTCCAAGTGCCTGATTGTATATTAAAGTCCCACAAGATCTTGACATGCTCATTTCCCACAACCTTTTCAACTGTATCATCCCAATATTTGTTCGCTACAGTTAAACCATATGTTTTGCAGAGATTCCCTACACCCCTTCCCGTGCACTCCGCTCCATGGATAAAGCCTTCTTATCTGTCCCCTTCTCCACTACTGCCAACTCCAGACTTCGCGCCTTCTGTCTCGCTGCACCCTACGCCTGGAATAAACTTCCTGAGCCCCTATGTCTTGCCCCATCCTTGGCCACCTTTAAATCTAGATTGAAAGCCCACCTCTTTAACATTGCTTTTGACTCGTAACCACTTGTAACCACTCGCCTCCACCTACCCTCCTCTCCTCCTTCCTGTACACATTAATTGATTTGATTACTTTATTTTTTGTCTATTAGATTGTAAGCTCTTTGAGCAGGGACTGTCTTTCTTCTATGTTTGTGCAGCGCTGCGTACGCCTTGTAGCGCTATAGAAATGCTAAATAGTAGTAGTAGTAGTAGATTCCAATGGATTAATTTAGTCACTCGTACATGACATTGTTTATAGTCAGTCTGGGCTAGTTTTATACATGCACTGATTAGATGGTCTACAGTTTCCTCTTTGGGGGCCTCTTTTACTAAAGCGCACTAACGTTTCTAGCGTGCGCTAATATTTAGGGCACACTAAATGTTAGAGACGTCCATATATTCCTATGGGCATCTCTAATGTTTAGTGCTCCTTAAATATTAGCGCACGCTAAAAACGCTAGCGCGCCTTAATAAAAGATCCCCTGGGTTTGCGTAATCAGTGTTAGCTGTCATTTGAATCTTTTTTTTAATCTTAGCTTTCATAACATCTAATTCTAATGCTTGTTCTTGGGATGTTCAGATCATTCCTTCAGTTTCGTTTTTTAAGTGCTCCAGTTTTTGGCTATTGCAACTCGCGCCACAACTAGCCGTTGACGTTCCTAATACTGTGCTGCTCTAAATACATCGGGCAAGCGCTGAACTTGCAAGACAACTCGCCGCTGACGTCCTGATAGAGCTGGCAGGGTTTACAAGATTATTGAAAAGATGTCGACAGGCTGCAGTCATGTTCAGATATAGTTTCTCAGACTCTATCAACTGAAAAATAGGGGGCTCTCTCTCTCTCTCTCTCTCTCACTCTATCTCTCACACAAACTTTCGCTATCAAACACACACACACTCTCTCTCACATACACTCTCTCTAAAACATACACACTCTGTCTCTCACACTCTACACACACACTCTCTCTCTCTCTCTCTCTCTGTCTCACCCACACTCTGTCTGTCACAGACACACTCTATCACACACACTCACTCTCTGTCTCTCACATACACTCTATCACACTCTATCTCTCTGTCTCACACACACACAGAGAGTCTATCTCTCTCTGTCCAACACACACACTCTGTCTCTCACACACTCTCTCTCACACAAACACACACACACACACACTCCATCTCTCACACACACGTTCTCTCTCACACACACACGTTCTCTCTCACACACACACACACACACACACTCTCACTCTCAACACACATACACTCTGTCTCTCACGAACAAACACACACTCACTCTGTCTCTCTCTCTCTCTCACACTCCATCACACACACACACACACACACACACACACACACACACTGTCTCTCACATACACACGCTCTCTCAAACATACACACTAGCGCCTGTTTCATTTCTGTGAGAAATGGGCCTTTTTTACTAGTAATCTATATTCCTGCCTATCAAAATGGAAACCCATCTTCACCATCTCATGATCAGAAATTTTACAATGCGCAATATCAAAAGAGTGTTCCCCAATTAAAAGGTAGTCCAATCTGCTTTAAGTAAGCTGAGCTCAGAAGACATGAGTGTAAGTTCTTTTTATTTTATTTTATTACTTTAAATGTTTTATTGAATTTTAAAGACACAAGTACATTTTTAAACAGCACAAAAAGCAAACCCATGGTATAAACCCAACCCCCATTCCCCCATGACTAACGCGTCAGTCCCAACTATATGCTTGAAGTATAGTCCAAACTGGAAGGATGCTGCCCAGACTATCTTTTGCGTAGCAGGCAGGTAGTTCATTAAAGTAACATATCGCAGTCTCTGGTACCATCTAGTGGTCGAAAAAGGTAGATGTAATTTCCAATGCACAACAATAGCAAATCTAGCTGCAGAGAAACAACACTGAGGGGTCCTTTTACTAAGCTATGGGAAAAAGGACTCTGCGATAGTGGCAGGGGCTATTTTTCCCAAGCGCCAGAGCCCTTTTTTACTGCAGCGGGTAAAATGCCCAAAAAAATGGCCACTGGACATCCTACGCACCTCCTCTGGAAGGTTGGGCACCTGCAGATCCATAAGCTTTTTCCAAGCCACATCAGCCATACATTCACAGTAAACATCAGCCCAGATGGAAACAGCCAGCGGTATCAAAGAGATGGGAATTAATGGGTCAGGAATAGGCAGCAGAAGGTCTGACATAGATTTCTCTCCCAGATAACCGAGGGGAAATGAGACTAATGTATATGCTTGTTTGATTTTATGGATTAGCGATACCAGGCATATTTGTCCTGCTTTTGTTCTATTGTCTTTGTGTGGTGTTGGCCTTCTTGCTGTTGGTATAAATAAAGCAGTGACACCTTTAAACTCCCAATGCTTCAACAGCGTCACCCGTGACAAATCCGGAAACACTTCAAGTTTTAAATCCTTCCACTGAATAACTTTTTTGCATGGGCAGCCACAAGAATCTGTTCCGTAACAGTTAAATCATGCAAACAAGCAATAATGTTCCTACTTTGTCCATCTCATCATGGACCAAAAGCACGATGTGCCCCCTCCAGTCCCTGGAGCCGAAGCATCCTGCACCAATATGGCCTGAGCAAGCTGTTTAACAATTGACTCGCAGTCCTCATTGACCTTACTCTCTGGAACTTCCAGTACTCGGATATTATTGTGGTGGGACCAATTTTCGAGGTCCTCCGCTTTCTTCCACAGTGCCTGCAAATCTTTCTGAACAGAGTCCAAGGTATCCTGAAGCGACTCCAATCGCTCGTCACACTGTAAGGAGGTTGGAGGGTCTAAGCAGCTCAGGAGGAGGTATGGGGCCAGACTACATTCCCCACAAGGCCCTGAGAGAAGGGATCGGGGTGGTAGGTCCCAAAACCCGGTATGGCCCCCACATGGAAGGGAGGGGGAAAAGGACTGGAGAGAGCAGCTGCGATGGCAGGCGAGGGCCAGAAGGGGGAGCAGGGATGACAAAGCTCAATACCCGTGGGTTAGAAATCAGTACAAGATTCCTTCCACCTGGGAGGGGGAGGAGGTCTCCAACCAACAGCCTAGCAGAGAAGCAGAGTTAATGGAGTGTTTGGAGGAAGGGGAGGCTAGAGAGACCAACACACCAGGTTTGGAGGAACCAGTGGACATGGACTGTAATTGTACTTTGGGGCAGAGTTGCAGGGACTGAAGGCAGTGGGTGGTCACAGGAGTCAATTAGCTGTGTTGTGGGCGGTGTACTGCCATTCTGCAACCACCCAAGCAGAAAGACTTTTAAAACTGAAACCCAGGCTGTTGAACTGGGGGGAGAACTTGGATTTAAAGGGAAGTTTTTTTCTTGTTGCTTTATTTTGGAAACCGAATGGGACTTTAACCCCTTGAACTGAGATTTGGTGGAGGAGGGGAAATAAACTGTTGGGAACTAAAAGCTGTGTTTTCTGGAAGGACTTTATTTGTGGACTGCTAAAGGGAGCCTACCACCCCTGAAGGTTTGCTACCGGGATTACAGCTATTACAACACTGAACAACTCTGTGCTCCATATCTTCCTGCTGCTCACGCAACTGTTGTATGTTCTTTTTAATATCCTTCATCGCCAACTAAATTTCCTGCCGCACCAAACTAAAATCCTTCTTAAGATTATCCATCCATCCATCTCTGCAGTTTCTGCACTATTCCCGGGATCTTAGGCTGCTTGGCGTTGGTACTGTAATCTCTCTCCAACTCTTCCAACAGGATCAGTGCCATCTTTACTACCAGACCACGTGCACTCACATCACGTCCTGGAATAAGCTCTCCACTGCACTCACCAAGTAAGCTCGCAGGACTCCCAAACACTCTGCAGTGCACCGCGAAGGCTCGAGATTCATACAGTCAGGCAAAAAAACTGTCTGTAACCCGATGATGAGGGATTGTATAATGCTAGGCGGGAGCCTGTGCTCTACTGCCATCAGGGTCGCTGACATCATTTTCTGATGAGTATAAGTTCTGTCACCCGGGTGCAGCACTCGCCATGCACCTAATAAATTTAAACTTGGGCACAGCAAATGACCACCCCAATGATGGGAACCAGTTTCCAAGGTTGAGATACTATTTCTGTCCAGTAGAGGATCTGCTACACCATTAAAATCTCTGCCAAGAATTATTGTAGTGCTGGGAATCCCAGCAGTCCATAAACGTTTAGAGAATAAACCAAAATAAGCAAAAATGGGTCACCATAAAGTGTGTGTTGCACTACCAACTGATGCCCCATAGTATCTCTTAGGACTTTAGGTTCCAGAATGTTCTTATTTATTAAGATAGCAGTTCCTGCTCTGTGACTCACTGGAGTGGTTGAATAATGCCACTTCCCCACCCATTGACACATCAGTTTCTGGTGCTCTACAGCACTAAGGTGAGTTTCTTGCAACAAGACAACCCCTGCACAATGACATCAGAGGGTACTCACATTTATTTGTTCATTTATTTATTTTTGCTTGATTTTTGCTTGATTGCATGTATTCCAGGTGATAATGTTTGTAGTGCTCACTGATACAGATAATAAAGTGTGTGCACTCTTATTCCTGCTCCAATTCCCAAGAAAGTATTGCAAGAAATTCTGAAATCCTTTCAATAAAAGAAGAACTATGATATGTTTGACGTAACATAAAAAGAAGTAAAAGGAGATACACAATCTTAGCCTCTTAGTGCAACCCCCTTCCCCCTCCTCCCCACCCCCTTCAGAGTACAAGAATATAGTGAACTGTGTAAAAAAAGCCCCTCAGTAATGATAAAAGAAGCATATCCTCTACTGAGATAGCAGTATAAAATACATATTTTGCAGTTACCTCTAGAAGAAGAAAGCTTAATGCAAATATTATAAGGCATGTTCATTACACATACGATAGTTATTCTCAGGGCATAATGTTTCTGCTACAGCACCACACTTTAACAACAGTCAGGTAAGGAGGTGATGAGCAAGCATTTTTTAAACTAGAGGATTGAATATAGAAGAAAAGTGTCAGCAAGTGCAAGACTGTCTTTTCAAATATTTTCCCCCATTCAGGGATCCAATGCCATCTTGGTATAATGATCAGTATGCAGAGTCTTGTGTTCATAGAAGCTCCGAATCTTTCCAGAGTCCTGCTTTAATTAAACTATTCCAGGCTTATGTCATTGTCTTCACTCTATATGTATTGTCCTAGGCAAAGTATAGTGTACCTTAAACAGCCAGCATAAACCACCCCCAAGTAGAAGCTTTACCAATAGACTCTCAATTCTTAAGCAAATCTTTTTTATTGTAGTACTCAGAATAAACAGAAAATCCAGCTTACAGTTCAGCTGCTTGTAAAAGAATTGTGGCCACCTGCCCATAGAGTCTGTATCTAGCCACTTCATAGGCAAGGAAATGGCCAGAACCTCAGCCCAGCTGTAACACTCAAAGAAAATAAGGGTGAGAACTCAGAAAATAAATGGGGAATGACTTGGGGTAAGATGAAAAATATTGATGGAATTACAGTAGATTAAGCCCTTAGAACAGCTGCTGATCACAAAGGCATGCTAGGAAGAATGGGTTCTCTCATACACCCTGCAGGGGCAGAGAGGGAGGGCTGATCCTTGATCAGAGCTAACAGGTAATAGAGAAACTGCAAACTATAGGAAAAACAGTCCCAATACACAGTGCTATTTACCACACAAATAATGCAAATAAATACAAATAATACTCATGTTAAAAATACATAATAATATACCCTGCCATTAATATGGGGGCAAAACACTCCCTGCCTGGTATCTGTTGATACCACTATTTAACTTCTCAAACTGTAAGCATTATAAGTATGCAAAAGTCCAATTATATTTGGATCTTAAACTTGGCAACTTCTTGCTGGTCTCTGGTTCACTGTTGCTCTGGTGACATCTCTCATGCAGTCTCGCAGGAGCTGAAATGAGAGACAGACAACAAAAAACAACATACAACACAAAAAAAAGAGAGAAAAGTCTT
Source organism: Microcaecilia unicolor (assembly GCF_901765095.1). Lineage (NCBI taxonomy): Eukaryota > Metazoa > Chordata > Amphibia > Gymnophiona > Siphonopidae > Microcaecilia > Microcaecilia unicolor. The sequence goes on along the minus strand of NC_044032.1, from coordinate 250,497,511 downwards.
TGAGTATATGGAGTGGACATGGTCCACGGTATTCTCAAGTCTCCTCACGAGGTAAGAGAAGTACCACTTCAGTGACTGGTCAGATGAAGGTTTTTACAGCAGTACACTGAATTGAAGGCATTTAATGTGAATGTCTGTATCATATCACCACTGACTCTCCTTTCCTCCAGGGTATAAATGTTCAGGTCCTCAAGTCTCATATGTCTTGTGAGGCAAACCCCACCCCATATCGTCCGCCTGGACAGAATAAACAGACAGATGAAGAAATGTTTACAGAAATTTGGAAAGCTGGTAAATTGGGCAACAGTATAATAATGGGTGATTTCAATTTCTAATATATGTTGAAGGACTAGCAGAATATATATCAAGATATCGTTACAGCAAATTCTACTACATAAAACCCTGTATTGCAGGTGTAAATTCACATCTATTCGTGAAAATATGTGGAGAAAAAAAGACTTCAGAAACCACGGAGAAATCTCTTTAAAGGAACACCTTTCAAAGTTGAGAGAACTCCTCTTCAATCGCTAGTCTTCACAAAAAAAACTCCACTCTTCTTATTCATGAAATACTTGTGCATACACCTTTAACAATACAATAAGGTAGAGGCTGACTGCTACGCAACAAATGCGGTGAAATACACTTTCAATTATAACTTAGCTTGAATCGTCTTAATGTCGACAGTCCATGTTCTCTTCCCCAGTATCCAGAGAACATGGACTGGGAAAGAGTCAGCATGGATTCAACCAAGGGAAGTTGTGCCTCACCAATTTGCTTCACTTCTTCGAAGGGGTGAATAATCATGTTGATAAAAGTGAGCTGGTTGATATGGAGGGGCATTTTCGCTTTAACATCTGTATCCGATTTTGGACATTTTATCAAGAAAGTCCAAAAATTGATTAGCAAGCATGACCATTTTCGAAGCTGATAAATGTTTATCTTTTTTCTTCAAAAATTGCCATTTCCAACACATTTTATAGATGTTTTGTGCTTAGTACATCTATCTTTTTGGACCATTTCTGAAAAAAAAAAAGTGCAAGTGAGAAACACACAAAATCAAGCCACTGAGAAGTAGGAAGAGCCAGCATTCTTAGTAGACTGGCCACACAGACATCCTGGCTGAGTACTGGGGGCACTGCAGTAGACTTCACATAAAAGGTCCTAGGTACACATCTCTCCCTTACCCCCTTATATTGTATGGGGAGCTCTCCAATGCCCACCAAAAAATAGTGTACTCAACTATACACCACTATAATATGACTTCAGGTGTCACCTGTATGTAGGTACAGTAGGTTTTTGTGGGTTTTGGGGAGGCTGACACTTTCTACCACAGGTGTAACAGAGTGGATTATGGGCCTAGGTCCACTTCTCCACAGTGCAGTGCAATAGGGACCTGGTTGCTGCTCTAATAGGCCTGACAGCTGGTATGTACTGTTTAATTCACATCTTTCGGGGGTGGGAGGGGGGTCAGTGGCCATTGGGGGACTAAGGGAGTGTCATTCCTTTATTCCTCCAGTGGCCATCTAATCATATAGGGCACCTTTTTGTGGCATAGTCATTATTAAAACAGGTCTAGACCAAAAGGATCAACTTTTAGCCCTGGACATTTTTGTTTTGTTCCATAATGGCAGAAAAACATTCAAGTGTTAGGTACACCCAACTCCTGCCCTTAACAACCCTCCACCCCCACCCCACAACATGCTCCCTTGTGATTTGGATGCACTGCAGTTGAACAGCAAAGAAAAACATCTAAAAATGGAATTTGAAAATAATTTGAACGATTTTGTGGGAAAAAGGTCTCTCTGCCAGTTTATACCATTTTTTGGATGTTTTTCTCTTTCGAAAATGAGATTTTCAGAAAGCTTTAACAAAGCTCCTCATGACAGACTCCTCAGAAAATTAAAGGGTCATGGGATAGGAGGCAGTGTTCTGTTGTGGATTAGGAATTGGTTATTGGACAGAAAACAGAGGGTAGGGTTAAATGGCCATTTTACTCAATAGAAGAGGGTGAATAGTAGAGTACTGCAGGGATCTGTACTGGTACCAGTGCTATTTAACATATTTATAAATGATATGGAAATCGGAACAACGAGTGAGATAATTAAATTTGCAGATGACACATACTATTTGAGGTTGTTAAATAGAGAGGTGTGGTAGCTGTGTTAGTCCACTCTTAAAGGTTATCAATAGAAATCAAACAAAATAAAACATGGAAAAGAAAATAAGATTATACCTTTTTTATGGGACATAACTTAATACATTTCTTGATTAGCTTTCGAAGGTGGCCCTTCTTCGTCAGATCGGAAATAAGCAAATGTGGTAGCAGATAGTATATATAAGAGAAACATCAAAGCATTACTTTGACAGTCTGACAGAGTGGGAGGGTGGGGGTATGCATCGGGACATCAAAGCATTTCATTGATATTCTAACAGGATGGGTGTTGGTAGGTGAGAGGAGAGTGATAAACAGAGAAATACAACTTTATGGTTTATAATGGGCTAGAAAACCCAGATCCTTATTAAGTCCTGTCTGTTGGGTGTCAAAATATTCAATTATTCTTACTTCAAAGGTCTTACGTTCCTGTATTGTTTTAAAATTGCCTTTTAGTATTCTTACTGTGAAATCACTGGTGCAGTGTTCTGGTCTTGTAAAGTGTTGGCCCACAGGGGTGGGGGCTTGACTGGCACCAGCTATTTTCATGTGATGTCTGTGCAGATTGAATCTTGTCTTAAGCATCTGGCCTGTTTCTCCAATATAGCATCCTTCGTTACATTTTTTTAAACTGAATGATATATACCACATTGGAAGATGAGCATGTAAAAGATTCCTTTATGTTGAATATATTTCCTTTGTGAATGACTGTGGGGTCCTGTGAAATGTTTTGGCATAGCTTGCAGCTGGATATGTTACAGGGAAACGTGTCCTTTTCTTTTTCAGTCTGTGTTGGGAGTTTACTTCTGATCAGCTTTTGTTTTAAGTTTGGTGGCTGTCGGAAGGCCAGCACTGGTGGGGATGGAAATATCTCTTTCAGTAATTCATCTTCCTGGAGTAGGGGCTGTAGGTCTCTTATGATTTTCCTCAGTTTCTCCAGCTCTGGGTTGTATGTCACTACAAGGGGAATTCTGTTTGTGGCTTTTTTTTACTTTGTACTGTAGCAGATTTTCCCTGGGTGTTTTGAGGGAGGAGGCAATATTCGTGGAGATTATTTTGGGGTTGTAGCCTTTCTGTTTGAAGGATGCAGTCAGGGTTTCAAGGTGTCTGTCTCTATCCTCTGGGTCCGAGCAGATACGGTGGTATCTTGTGGCTTGGCTTCCGACAGACACCAAACTTAAAACACAACCTGATCAGAAGTAAACTACCAAAATATTTCACAGGACCCCACAGTCATTCACAAAGGAAAAATATTCAACATAAAGGAATCTTTTACATGCTCATCTTCCAATGTGGTATATATCATTCAGTGTAAAAAATGTAACGAAGGGAAAACTCGATTCCAAGATGGCGCTGTGAATGGACGCACCTGTGTTTGCTCCTGGAGGCTGCTGTGTTTGTGAGTTTTCCTCGGTGCCTCTGTAGCCTCATCAACGATGCGGAAGCGGAGGGGGAAGGTAAAGGAATATCCCTCGGTTCCTGTGACCTCCTCGACAATGAAACAAACAACCCTGCAATTTCCCAGGCAGCAACCGGGTCCTCAGGGAACTTCGACCCCCTCTGCAGCTCTCGGCCCTTCGGAGTCAATCGAGAGTGGAAACGGGGCTTCCCTGAGCCCTGTGGAGCGAATTGCACCTCCCCAGCCTGGAAGAGAGTTGCTGGCTGTTCAAACAGAGACAGACGCCGAAGTGGCTCAGCTGATCCTGTCTGAGGGTGTGACTGCAGCAACGGAGATAGATTCTCAACCTCGGGAAACATTACTACAACAGGCTTCAAAGGTATTGCCTCAAGCTGTTTCCAAATTAGCTCGTGCTGACAGTCTATCTCAATCCCCTCCTGCGGCTAGTGGAGTGATTAGACCAGCAATTGTGACGCTGGAGTCACTATGGGATATGGTTTACAATATCCAAACCTCTATGCAAACTACTTCAAAGCAGAATTCTTCTGATATTGAAGTTCTTTCTGAGGCTGCCCTGCTTCAAGCACAAGTGACTGCACAGCAAACCCAGAAATTGGAACATGTGGATATCAAAATTCAAGAAATGGGATCTATAGAAACAGCTCTGGTTAAAGACAATAATTTCCTACATAAATGACTTGAATACTTGGAAAATCAGACTAAAAGACTTAACCTTAGGTTTCTTAATTTTCCCAAATCGCCGTTAATTTCTCCCTTGGAGATGGTTAAAAAATATTTGGTGGACATCCTAGGAATGGACAAGGACTCACTCCCTCCCATTACACGGGCTTATTACATCGGGAGTACTGGAGTGGAGGTAGGAACCCCCCCGTAATAGGGGAAGGAATGAATCTTACCTCATTCCTAGAAAGCTCATTAGAAATAGTTACTCAGAGGTTAACTCTGCTTGTCACTTTTGCGTTGGAGCCTGATAAGAATGCCGTACTACGGCTTTCGTTGAGACATTTAGAAAATCTGTTTTTGGGCTCAAAGGTCCGTATCTTTCCAGATCTCTCATGGCCTACACAGATGAGATGAAGGGCCTTTTTGGAACTTCGCCCCAGGGTGGTGGCATTGGGAGCAAATTTTGTCTTGCGATTTCCTTGTTTTTGTAATGTGATGCTTGAGGGTAAACATTTTCAGTTTGTAGACCCAAAACAGTTGAAAGAGTTTATTGATGGAAGAGTTGATGTGAATATAGTAAACCTTCCCTAATTGGCAGGCTGGGGTCTGAACCAGAGGAAGCATCTATTGATTGTTAATTTTTGTATTTTTGTTTCTTTCCTTTTTTTTGAATTTCCTTAATCTTGGAATCAAATTTCTTTAACTAGTGGACAAATGGGCTGTAAAGATATATACTTATTATTTTTGTTTCCTAATGTTAAATAATGCCGATTGCATATTCACTTTAAGTGGTGAGGTATTGGAAAATTTAAATAAATAATTTTAAAAAAATGTAACGAAGGATGCTATATTGGAGAAACAGGCCAGATGCTTAAGACAAGATTCAATCTGCACAGATATCACATGAAAATAGCCGGTGCCAGTCAAGCCCCCACCCCTGTGGGCCAACACTTTACAAGACCAGAACACTGCACCAGTGATTTCACAGTAAGAATACTAAAAGGTAATTTTAAAACAATACAGGAACGTAAGACCTTTGAAGTAAGAATGATTGAATATTTTGACACCCAACAGACAGGACTTAATAAGGATCTGGGTTTTCTAGCCCATTATAAACCATAAAGTTGTATTTCTCTGTTTATCACCCTCCTCTCACCTACCAACACCCATCCTGTTAGAATATCAATGAAATGCTTTGATGTCCCGATGCATACCCCCACCCTCCCACTCTGTCAGACTGTCAAAGTAATGCTTTGATGTTTCTCTTATATATACTATCTGCTACCACATTTGCTTATTTCCGATCTGACGAAGAAGGGCCACCTTCGAAAGCTAATCAAGAAATGTATTAAGTTAGGTCCAATAAAAAAGGCATCATCTTATTTTCTTTTCCAAGTTTTATTTTGTTTGATTTCTATTGATAACCTTTGAGGTTGTTAAAACATATGTGGACAGTGAAAAATTGCAGGAAGACCTTAGGAAATTAGAAGACTGGGCATCCAAATGGCAGATGAAATTTAATGTAGATAAATGCAAAGTGATGCACATTGGAAAGAATAATCTGAATCATAGTTACCTGATGCTAGGGTCTACCTTGGGGGTCAGCACTCAAGAAAAAGATCTAGGTGTCATCGTAGATAATATGCTGAAAACATCTGTTCATTGTGCGGCGGTGGCCAAAAGAGCAAACAGGACGCTAGGAAATATTAGGAAAGGGACAATAAATAAGACCAAGAATACTATAATATAATGCCCCTGCAAAGCTCCCCGGTGTGACCTCACTTTGAGTATTGCATTCAGTTCTAGTCACCGTTTCTCAAAAAGATATCACAGAATTAGAAAAGGTTCAAAGAAGAGCAACCAAAATGATAAAGGGGATGGAACTCCTATAATATGAGGAAAGACTAAAGAGGTTAGGGGCTCGTCAGCTTAGAAAAGAGATGGCTGAGGGGAGATATGATTGAGGTCTACAAAATCCAGTGGTGTAGAACGAGTAGGAAGTGAATCAATTTTTTTTACTCATTCCATAAGTACAAAGACTAGGGGACACTCAATGAATTTACATGGACATACTTTAAAAACAAATGGGAGGAAATATATTTTCACTCCATGAATAGCTGAGCTCTGGAACTTGATGCCAGAGGATGTGGTAACAGCAGTTAGGGTATCTGGGTTTTAAAAAGGTTTGGACGAGTTCCTGGAGGAAAAGTCTATAGTCTGCTGTTAAGATAGACATGAGGGTGGTCACTACTTGGTAGCATGGAATGTTGCTGCTATTTGGGTTTCTGCCAGATACTTGTGACCTGGACTGGCCACTTTTGGAAGCAGGATGTTGGGCTAGATGGACCATTGGTCTGACCCATTATGGCTATTTATATGTTCTTATAATAAATACCCTCTTTGGCAGAAATAACTGCTTACAAACACTTCCTGTAGTCATTAAGAGCTTTCTAGTCTTGCTTTTGTAAATTTGTTCCCACTCCTCTAGCACAGAAATATTCCTAGGTCTCCTTAAACACACTGCATGTTTGAGAACTCCTCACAGATTTTCAGTAATATTATTCAGATATGTGAACTGTGAAAGCCATTCCAGCACCTTCATATATCTTTCCCTTAAATACTCAATTTGCTAATTTTTAGTTAGGTTGTGGATCATTGCTCAGCTGAAATATCCAACCCCTTTTCATCTTCAAATTCTTCATTAACTACAAGGCATTAGCTTCTAGGATCTCTTGATATTAAATTTAATCTATTCTTCCTTCCACCCACACAGCCCTAAAGAATAATAGATCTATCTCTGTGCTTAATGGTTGACAAGCTGTTCTTTTCTTCAAATATCTCACCCTTTTTTCTCCAAAAGTATATTGTGTGATTGTGGCTGAATAGTTCAATTTTCATTTCATCAGTTCAAAACACTTTGTTCTAAAATGTTTCAGGCTTATCAAAGTCTTTTTTTTTTTTTTTTTGCATATTTTAGATAATGGCTTTTGTAATGAGGTTATAGAAAAAGTTTCCTTCTGACAATTCTTTCATGCAGATCATTGTTGTGTAAGCAACACTGTAGTATGAACCTGTGGACAACCATTCAAATGTCAGCTAAATTTTTCAGCAGAAATTTTTTACAGTGCTCTGTGGTTGTGGTTCTTCAAATATAGCTTTGATTTCAACAGTTCTACATAACTTCCATGCCTTAACAATGGAGCTCATTTTCAAAACTGAAATACGTTTGAAAGAGCCCAGATAGACCTTTTTCTGGTAAAAATGTACAAATCGTCATAATCAAAGTGAAATTTAGAAAATGTCTAAGTGGTCTAAGCATGCCCAACATGTTTTGAGAAGGGCCGTGCCATGGGCGGTGCTACAAGATGGATGTTGGTCAGCAATAACAGAGCAGGGAGACATTTTGCGGTGGAAATGAAAATGTCTCAGTTAAGACCTGCTATAAAACTGAATAACTCAAGTGGTCTATGGAGTAGAAATGAGTCATGTCTTTGGACCCATTTTGCTGAGTTGGAGAGTGGAGAGGTGGATTTCATTACGTTCTGAAGGAGAGTGGAGAATTGCTGAGTGGTTTCTTAGCTTTGTTTGTCTGCCCCAGTCTGAAATCTTTGTCCCTCACATTTCTTGCCATGCCTCCTCCCTATCTCATCTCCTGCACTTCTTGCCCACCAGCCACACCCATCCTTTGCGCTCTATCAGGCCCCCTCCCCCTCTGCTGTGTCCTTGCCCACCAACCCTTCACTGTCCTCAAACACTTATATCTCCTTTTGTACCTCCTTACCTGCTTGTACTGTGTCTCTCCTTGTGCTTCTGTGCTGTACCCAGCGTTGCCAGGTCTGCGGGTTTCCCCGCCCAATTGAGCGGCTTTCCACGACACATTGCGGGCAATTTTTGCCGGCTGCGGGCTGCAGGAAATTGGGCGGCTTTTAAAAAGCTGTGTTGCGGATTGGGCAGTTTTCTGGGGCTTCTATTGGTCCAATAGAAGCCCCGCAGAGGCTGGGTTAACGACGTCGGCGGCTACATCAGGGATGGGGTTAGTGATGTCGGCGGCTACATCAGGGGCGGGGTTAGTGACGTTGGAGGGTACATCGGGGGCAGGGTTAAAGACGTCGGAGGCACGGTTTACCTTTGTGCGGGTTTTGGGCTCATTTTGGGCGGGGAAATTTTTTTCAACCTGGTAACCTACTACTACTACTATTTAGCATTTCTATAGCGCTACAAGGCGTACGCAGCACTGCACAAACATAGAAGAAAGACAGTCCCTGCTCAAAGAGCTTACAATCTAATAGACAATAAATAAATAAAGTAAGCAAATCAAATCAATTAATGTGAACGGGAAGGAAGAGAGGAGGGTAGGTGGAGGCGAGTGGTTACAAGTGGTTACAAGTCAAAAGCAATGTTAAAGAGGTGGGCTTTCAGTCTAGATTTAAAGGTGGCCAAGGATGGGGCAAGACGTAGGGGCTCAGGAAGTTTATTCCAGGCGTAGGGTGCAGCGAGACAGAAGGCGCGAAGTCTGGAGTTGGCAGTAGTGGAGAAGGGAACAGATAAGAAGGATTTATCCATGGAGCGGAGTGCACGAGAAGGGGTGTAGGGAAGGACGAGTGTGGAGAGATACTGGGGAGCAGCAGAGTGAGTACATTTATAGGTTAGTAGAAGAAGTTTGAACAGGATGCAAAAACGGATAGGGAGCCAGTGAAGGGTCTTGAGGAGAGGGGTAGTATGAGTAAAGCGACCCTGGCGGAAGACGAGATGGGCAGCAGAGTTTTGAACCGACTGGAGGGGGTAGAGGTGACTAAGTGGGAGGCCAGCAAGAAGCAGATAGCAGTAGTCTAAACGAGAGGTGACAAGGGTGTGGATGAGGATTTTGGTAGAGTGCTCGGAAAGAAAGGGGCGGATTTTACGGATGTTGTAAAGAAAGAAACGACAGGTCTTGGCAATCTGCTGAATATGAGCAGAGAAGGAGAGAGAAGAGTCAAAGATGACCCCAAGGTTTCGAGCTGAGGAGACAGGGAGAATGAGAGAGCCATCAACAGAAATAGAAAATGGGGGGAGCGGGGAGGTGGGTTTGGGGGGGGGAATATGAGAAGCTCGGTTTTGGTCATATTTAATTTCAGGTGGCAATGAGACATCCAGACAGCAATGTCAGACAAGCACGCTGAAACTTTGGTTTGGATGCAAGGTGAGATATCAGGGGTAGAAAGGTAGATTTGGGAGTCATCAGCATAGAGATGGTAGGAAAAGCCATGGGATGAGATTAATGAACCAAGGGAAGAAGTGTAGATAGAAAAGAGGAGGGGACCAAGAACAGAACCCTGAGGTACGCCGACAGGCAGAGGGATAGAAGTAGAAGAGGATCCACCAGAGTGAACACTAAAGGTGCGGAGGGAGAGGTAGGAAGAGAACCAGGAAAGGACAGAGCCCTGGAATCCAAGTGAGGACAGGGTATCGAGAAGTATGCTGTGATCGACAGTGTCAAAAGCAGCGGAAAGATCAAGAAGAATGAGGATGGAATATTGACCTCTGGATTTAGCCAGTAATAGGTCATTGGAGACTTTAGTAAGCGCAGTTTCGGTTGAGTGAAGAGGGCGAAAACCAGATTGTAGTGGGTCAAGAATAGCATGTGCGGAGAGAAAATCAAGGCAGCGGTGGTGAACAGCACGCTCAAGTAATTTGGAGAGAAAAGGAAGGAGGGAGATGGGTCGGTAATTAGAGGGACAAGTAGGGTCGAGTGAAGGCTTCTTAAGGAGAGGTGTGACCACAGCATGTTTAAAGGCAGCAGGGACAGTCACAGTGGAAAGTGAGAGGTTGAGAATGTGACAGATAAAAGGAATAAGAGCAGGAGAGATGGCATTAAGAAGGTGGGTGGGAATGGGATCAGAGGAACAGGTGGTACATTTTGAGGAAAAAGGAGAAGTGTAGTTTCCTCAATAGTAACTTCAGGAAAGGAGGAAAGGGAATGAGGGGAAGGAGAGAGAGGGGAACGGACTAGTGGAGGGAGAACTGGTGAGGTAGAGAAAGCAAGGTTTATCTTTTGAACCTTGTTGTGAAAGAATTCAGCAAGGGTCTGAGGAGATAATGAAGGGGGAGTTGGGGGAGGGGGCACCTTGAGGAGAGAGTTCAATGTGGTGAAGAGAAGTCGAGGATTAGAGCCAAGAGAGTTGGTCAGTTGGATATAATAATCCTGTTTGGCACGTAAAAGAGCAGATTGGAAGGAGGTCAGCATGAACTTAAAGTGTAAGAAATCAGCAAGGGCCCGAGATTTCCGCCAGAGGCGTTCGGCGGAGTGGGTACAGGAACGTAGATAGCGGATATTAGAAGTCAGCCAAGGTTGGGGTTTTGTACGCCTTACAGGGCGGGTCATCAAAGGTGCAAGAGTGTCTAAGGCAGAGGATAGAGTATTGTTGTAAGAAGAAACAGCCTCGTTGACAGACGTGGATGGTGCCACAGTAGAGAGGAGGTTTGAAACATGGGAGGATAGAGATGAAGGGTCAATATCGTGAAGATTCCTAGATAAATGAGATAAGATAGGACGGGACTGGGAGGGAGGAGATTTAAGTGTGAAAGTTATAAGATGGTGATCAGAGGAGGGAAGATCAGAGGCAAGGAAACTAGAGGGTGAACAGTTGGAGGAGAAGATGAGATCAAGACAGTGAACATTTTGATGAGTGGGGGAGGTGGAGCATAGTTGGAGATTAAAGGAGGACGTTAAAGCGAGTAACTTGGAAATATAAGAGTTGGAAGGATCATTAGCAGGAATATTAAAGTCACCAAGGATGAGAGAGAGGGAGGAAGGATCATGGAAGAAAGCAAGCCAGGCGTCAAAGTCACTGAGAAAGGATGAAAGGGACTTATCAGGGGGACGATAAATGACCGCTATTCGAAGAGGCAGAGGAGAGAAAAGGCGGATAGAGTGGACTTCAAAGGAGGAAAAACAGTGAGATTGAGGTGGAAGAAGGGGTTGAAATCTGGAGGAGGGAGAGAGAAGTAGTCCAACACCGCCCCCACGGCCAGCAGGGCGAGGAGTATGTGAAAATAGATAACTGCCATGGCACAGGGCTGCGACTGAAGTAGAGTCATCAGGGCAGAGCCAGGTTTCTGTTATGGCGAGCAGATGGAGGTGACGCGAGATAAAGAGGTCCTGGATATAGGCGAGTTTGTTACAGATAGAGCGGGCATTCCATAGGGAGCAAGAGAAGGGCAGAGAAGAGGAGGGGAGTAGAGAAATAGAGATGAGGTTAGAGAGGTCGCGGTGAGATCTGTAGAGTTGGGATAATAGTTGGTGAGGGGAGCCAGGATTGGGATTGATGTCACCGGCTGAGAGTAAGAGAAGGAGTAAAAGAGAGCGGAGGAGAATAGGAGAGGTGTGGCCACGAAGGCGTCGAAGGCGAGAGGTATTTAGGTGGAATGGGGAAGGCAAAATGGACGGAAGAAAGAGGCGGAGATTAAAAGCCAAGAGGGAGGAAGAGGGTAGGAGAGAAGGTGAGGTGATGAAGTCGATGGATGGGCAGTGAGTTCCTGTAGCGGAGAGAGGTAGGGGGTGAGGGAAAAGATTAGGAAGGGACAGGGCTAGGAAGAGAATGTGCTTAGGAGCCATAAATGACTGAGGTACTTTAGCAACTGGGAAGATTAGATGTAAAGAGAAAAATGCCCCACCTAGAGCGGAGGCCCTGAGTGGATCGGAGTGGACTTGGGTGTCACCCCGGAGAAGGCTGTAAGGATATGCAGATGAGCTGCAAGTCCTCCACAGCACCTGAAAGGCAGCCGGTGGTAGAGCTGGGCACCTCTCAGCTGAGGAAAGGCTTACCAGGGGTTAGGCCGAAGCCAGCATTCCTCCCCCTAAGGGTCGCCTGATCCTAGCAAAAAGCACCTGGAAACTCTGTGCACTTGGAGCGAGGGCCCTGGGAAGATCGGGGTGGAACTGGAGTCACCCCGGATACAGCTGTGAGGAAATGCAGAAGGGCTGCAAGTCCTCCACAGCACCTGGTGGGAGCGCTGGGCACCTATAGCGGAGGCCCTGAGTGGATCGGAGTGGACCTGGGTGTCACCCCGGAGAAGGCTGTAAGGATATGCAGATGAGCTGCAAGTCCTCCACAGCACCTGAAAGGCAGCCGGTGGTAGAGCTGGGCACCTCTCAGCTGAGGAAAGGCTTACCAGGGGTTAGGCCGAAGCCAGCATTCCTCCTCCTGAGGGTCGCCTGATCCTCAGAGGTGCCAGATGATGCTGAAGAGGTATGGGGAGCCACAGCTGTCCCAAAGGGGAACCTTCCATCGCAGGCGGCAGGTTATCCGTTTGGCCACTAGACTCCTGGCACAAAAACTTGAAACGGCTGTGCCTCTGTGTCTGTCCAGTCCCAATCTGAGCAGGCAGGGACTGGACAGACACAGTGTGCTGTGTTACTGAGTACTGTGTGCTGCTGCAGTGTTTTTGAATGCTGTGCTGTGTGCTGGTGGGAGAGTGAGTGCTGGAGGGGAGAGAGTATGTGCTAATATTACTGCAGTGTTTCTGAGTGCTGTGCTGTGTACTGGTGGTGAGAGAGTGAGTGCTCTGTGCTGGTGATGTTTAAGTGTCACACTAGAGGTGCAGTAGGTGGAGGTGTGCATTAATGGGTTGCACCTGTGGTAGTGCTACACCTTTCCAAACAGCAAAAAAAAAAACCACCAAGAGCCTTCAAAAAAGGGACACAGTTCCTTTAATAGTATGGCTTGAACATCAATCTTCCATAAAAATGACCCGACACAGGCCATGTTTCAGTGCACAGTACCTGCATCAGGGGTCAAATGTGTAACAGTATCAAAATGATGAAATATGCAGAATACAAACTTTTTCCCTTGCACATATGTTAGTAACAGAGATGGTCCCTTTGTGGAGGGTGGTGCTATGGGAATGTGGTCTAGAGAGAATCCACTTACGTGGAAAACTCAGTAGATCCCACGGGGCGTGAAATGAGAATGCGAAAGGTGGGAGTATAAGCCAGGCTATCCAAAGACTGAAACCAGGGTAAACTTAAAATATATGACGTTTAATAGTTTAAAACAAATAATAATAAAACAATTGTACATAAAAAATGACTCGACATAACGTTATGTTTCGGCCGGATGGCCTACATCAGGAGTCATTATAGCTATCTTCTGTCGTACATCTTCTGCAATCCAATCTGCTGCTCCCAACTGGAAACGAACCTCTGCCTTGGTATTAACTTTATTTACATGTTGGCCTCCTGGTCCACTGCTTCGACTATAGGAGATTGTCAGACGATCTACAGGAATATCAATGTTGCTCTGTTTTGTTCCACCCTCGGAGTGGCTGCCCCCAGCCTGGGAGCTGGGGTACAGCTTATCCAAGCTGTAGATGCTGCGGAACTCCGAGCCGGGCGCCCCGTGCAGGAAGCCTCTGAGAATCTGCCCCGGTGCCGCACTTCCCCGGGAATGTGGGCCTCACTAGGGAAAGGGAATGGGACTTGATATACCACCTTTTGGAGGGTGGTGCTGTGGGAATGTGGGCCTCACTATGGAAAAGGAATGGGACTTGATATACCACCTTTCTGTGGCTTTTGCAACTACATTCAAAGCAGCATACATAGTAAATACAGGTACTTGTTTTGTACCTGGGGCAATGGAGGGTTAAGTGACTTGCCCAGAGTCACAAGGGGCTGCGGTGGGAATTGAACTAAGTTCCCCAGGATCAAAGTCTGCTGCACTAACCACTAGGCTATTCCTCCACTACTGCCAGTGGGTGGGTCAGGTGCCTCCTGGGTGGACAGTGTGCTGGATAAGGTCTCAGTGTAGGCCTGCAGATCTCTCCGAGCCCCTAGAAGCTGCTAGCTCTCTTGCTGCATGCTTTCCTGGGCTTGCATGCTTCACTCCTGCAGTTCTAGACCCTCATACATAAATCTGGAGTTTCTGTTGTAATAGTCAGCCGTCTCAAGTTTTGTGCCAGGAGTCTAGTGGCCAAACGGATAACCTGCCGCCTGCGATGGAAGGTTCCCCTTTGGGACAACTGTGGCTCCCCATACCTCTTCAGCATCATCTGGCACCTCTGGCTGGGGGGGAGGGGGGTTTGGGTCCACCACTTACTAACTCCTCCTGCTCTTCCCATCCCTGCAGGTGATTCTACCCTTGCAGCCTCTCCTTCCTCTGCTGCTGCCATATTAATAGTGCCCTCCCCTGACACCTCTACTGCCACAGATTCACCCTCCTCCAGCTGAGCCGACTAGCCTGACTGCTGGGTCCATCATCCTATTGGAGCCAGAATCGACACCTGCCAAGGTAAGTCTGAAGAAATTTCATAGTGGCAATAGCTAACTTGTCGGTCTGTTGCACCCTTCCTGATCCTTTCTCTTCATGTGCAATTGGATATTACAGGTGGTGAGAAATGCCAACAAACTGTCTGCCACCACATCCCACAGTGGAAGAGAGAAGTATTGTGCATTGTGAACCTCAGACCCCAGGATGCCAGTCAGCCACACAGGCAGGTGGGAAAAGTTGAGAGGATAGTGGGAGTGCACTGCAGGCCACAGCGAATGGACTACAGGTGGCTGGAAACCAAGAAAAGCCAGTGGTTGGTGATGGGCAAAGGGGGAAGGGGTGGAACACTACACATAGAAAGACAGAAACAACAAGGTAGAGGGAGCAGGGAACCAGAATGCACCCGGGGGGGGGGGGGGGGGGGGGGGGGTTGATGCGCCGGGGGGATGTCATGCTGTCCCCGGGAGGGGGACGCCGCTGCATCCGGTGGGGGGAGGTGCGGCGATCCGCCGAGGGTGGCAGCGGACCAAGGATCGCCACTGCATGGGCGGGACATAGACAGGGCTATAAAAATTAAGGGCCCTGTTTACTAAGCCATGTTATAGGCATGTTAGCGTTTTTAACATGCATTAACTACGTACGCGCGTTAACCGTGTACATGCCTGCAATATCCCTATAGGCACCTACACGGTTAGCATGCGCGCTAATTGTAGGCACATTAAAAACACTAATGTGCCTTAGTAAACAGGGCCCTGAGATATAAAAATATCTCTATAAATACTACCTGTTAAAACAAGTAACAGAGATCATACAATAAATTGTGAATATTACTTTATATAAATGGAGGAAAAAAAGACCTCAAAAAGCCTCAATGCAAGACTTATATTTGTCTTGTCAATTGTAATAGGCTTCCTTTTTTACTATCATCAGTCTTAAAAAAAAACCTCGTTATGTATTCAAAATTGTGGTCGTGTCCATTTTAGAAAATGATTTTCACTGCTCAGGTGCCATAACATAGACATAAAAACAGCACTTATTTTTTAACACGACGGGGCCCGTTTCACCATTCAAGCAGTCTTCCTCAGGGGTAATAGTGCATGGAAAACTGAAATCCTTCCTAACCAATTATGAAAACGTGCATAATTTACAAAATACTGTCCCGTACTGTGCTCCTTTGTGGGCACTTTGTAATATTGGGCCGGATTCAGTAAATGGTGCTGAAAAATAGGCGCAGTGAAAAATCGGCACTCAGAGCCATTCTAGAAAGGGTGCTCCTGCATGACTGTCCTGTATAGAACAGCACCTACCGAAAATATTTCTAGCCACGATCATGGATCTAACCCTGTTGAAGCCTTTAAGAATCAAAGCGTTTTTCAACAAATGATATAATTAAGGATTTAAGGCTTACAATGGCTTTTAACTAGCGATACATTTTAATATTTAAGTATTTACTTACTGATTTGTAAGGCCGATCGCCTAGGCCAGTGATGGCGAACCTATGGCACGCGTGCCAGAGAGGGCACGCAGAGTCCTCTCTGTTGGCACGCACGCCATCACCTCAGCCAGAGTCGTACTGCCGCTATGAACTGCTGGCATGATCGCGCTAGCAGTTCAAAGTTGTGTCGGAGCAGAGGAGAGACCCACCGGAAGTTCGTTCACCCACCAGAAGTTCGTTCCCTCCTCCCTTCGAATTCCAGGCCCCCTCCCTCCGAATTTTAAGTCATCTATTTTACCTCGTCGGGGTTAGGGCGGCAGCATGCAGGCTCTGTTCGGTGCTTAATTCAGTTTTCCCTTCTCTCGCTCTCTCAGCTCTGGTCCCGCCCTTGCGGAAACAGGAAATGAGGGCGGGACCAGAGCTGAGAGAGAGAGAAGGGAAAACTGAAAACTGAACACTGAACTAAGCACCGAGCCGAGCCTGCATGCTTTTTACCGCTGCTGCCGCCCTAACCCCAACGAGGTAAGATAGATGACTTTTAAAATTTGGAGGGAGGGGGCCTGGAACTCGAAGGGAGGGAGGTGGGATCCTGGAACTTGGAGGGAGGTTAAATTGCCCTGTTGGCACTTTGCGATAAATAATTAGATTTTGGGTTGCTGTTTGGGCACTCGGTCTCTGAAAGGTTCGTCATCACTGGCCTAGGCCTTTAGGACCTAGAATGTTGAACTATTGACATATTCAAATATGTTGTAACTATTCATATATCTCAAAGATTGCTTCTTTGCTTGTAATGATGTTTATTGTACTAATAAGGTCCCCTGGATAACTGAAGTAGAATTACAGTTGATTGTATACAGCTTGGAACCTGACGGTCAAGAGGATTATAAATGCCAAATTAAAATTAAATGAACATTCCCAGGGACCCATCTTTGGGTATGAGGCCATACCAGCTGAAACCTGGTGTAAATCCTGGCACAGATCCCTGGAATTCTATAACACTTCGTGCATCTTTTCAGAATCCCCCTGACCTGCCCATGCCCCCTTTTGGGCTGTGTACTATGGCATTTGGGCACCTAGGCTTATAGAATAGCATGTAGCCAGATGCATGTGCAACCCCTAATGGATGCCAATTAACACCAATAATTGATTGTTAGCATTCAATTATTGTGCACACCTGATTAACAAGCCAATTAACATCTTTGGATCGTGCCCAAATTTGGGCACAGGTACTTGGGTACCCTTTATAGAATCCAGGGGATTGACAGCAATTTTATACATTTATTGTATTTTATTAGTTCTTATTGAGAGTTGTTAGATTTTATTTTGATTTGCCATTCTTGTAATGGGGGCTTTTAATATTCTATTCACTGATCATAGAAGAAGGGGATCGACGTTATACCTAACACGCCAAGTGATTACCTTTCAAAGTGCATGGAGTTCTTTTTATTCCAAAAGGAGGAAGTTTTGCTGTTGCACACAGAACCTATCCCATATTAGAACACATTAGACCCCTGACATAGAAGCTACCGTATTTTTCGGACTATAAGACGCACTTTTTTCCCCCAAAATTTGGGAGGAAAATGGGGGGTGCGTCTTATAGTCCGAAGGTAGCGAGGTCCGAGTTCGGGATCACCCTCCCCCCGAGTTCGGGATCGCCCTCCCCTACTCACGTCACGCGATGTTCCCTGGTGGTCTAGTGACGTCGGGGCAGGAAAGAGCCCCCTCTTTCCTGCCCAGCGCGCTGCTCTCCGTCCTCCTGTATGCTGCCTGACGTCACTAGACCACCAGGGAACATCGCGTGACGTGAGTAGGGGAGGGCGATCCCGAACTCGGACAAGACGCACCGGAGCACCTAGGTTTTAGAGGAGGGAAAAAGGAAAATTTTTTTTTCCTATTTCCCTCCTCTAAAACCTAGGTGCGTCTTATGGTCCGGTGCGTCTTATAGTCCGAAAAATACGGTAGGTGCCGAAACACGACCCGCATCGGGTCATTAATGTTAGATTGAATTTCAAATTTAACAATTAAAGGAAATGTGTCCCATTTTTGAAGGCTCTTGGTGTTTCTTTTTGTGTTTTGCACTTTATTCTGTACTTTGGACCCTCTCTGTGCTGTTTTGTTGAACAAAAGACCATACCATGAGGCTCCAAAGGGATAGATTCAGGTATAATATAAAGAAATGTCTTCAGTGAAAGGGTGATGGTTACATGGAACAGCTTCTCAAGGAAAGGAAAAACAAAAAAAAGTACCAGAATTTAAGAGCGCGTGGGATACAGAGACGGGCATAATTGAAAGGGACGCCCAGGTTTTCCTGAGGACATCCTCACAGGACGTCCCGGCGAAGGGGCGGAGAAACCAGTATTATCAAAACAAGATGGGCGTCCATGTTTCGTTTTGATAATATGGTCAGGGATGCCCAAATCTTGACATTTAGATCGTCCCTAGAGATGGTCGTCCCTAGACATGGTCGTTTCTGATTTTCGGCAATTACGGAAACTAAGGACGCCCATCTCAGAAATGACCAAATGCAAGCCCTTTGGTCATGGGAGGAGCCAGCATTTGTAGTGCACTGGTCCCCCTCATATGCCAGGACACCAACTGGGCACCCTAGGGGGCACTGCTGTGCACTTCAGTAAAAGCTAACAGGTACATAGCTCCCTTACCTTGTGTGCTGAGCCCCCCAAAACCTTACCCACAGCTGTACACCACTACCATAGCCCTTATGGGTGAAGGGGGGCACCTAGATGTGGGTACAGTAGGTTTCTGGTGGGTTTTGGAGGGCTCGCTGTTTCCGCCACAAACGTAACAGGTAGGTGGGGTATGGGCCTGGGTCCGCCTGCCTGAAGTTCACTGCACCCACTAAAACTGCTCCAGGTACCTGCATACTGTTGTAATGGACCCGAGTATGACATCTGAGGCTGGCATAGAGGCTGTCAATCAATATTTTTAAAGATGTTTTTTGATGGTGGGAAGGGGTTAGTGACCACTGGGGGAGTAAGGGGAGGTCATCTCGATTCCCTCCAGTGGTCATCTGGTCAGTTCGGGCACCTTTTTGTGGCTTGGTCGTAAGAAAAAAGGACCAGGTAAAGTCGTCCAAGTGTTCATCAGGGACGTCCTTTTTTTTCCATTATGGATTGAGGACGTCCATGTGTTAGGCACGCCCAAGTCCCACCTTCGCTACGCCTCCGACACGCCCCCTGGAACTTTAGTCGTCCCTGCGACGGAAAGCAGTTGGGGACGCCCAAAATCGGCTTTCGATTATACCGATTTGGGCGACCCTGTGAGGACGTCCATCTTGCGATTTGGTCGAAAGATGGGCGTCCTTCTCTTTCGAAAATAAGCCTGAGAGTATCCGTAAGCAAAGAGAAGATAAAAGCCAGAGATCCAGTGGGATCTGTGGTCTTATAATAGAAAGGGAACTAAGCAAACTAGATGAGCCTTGTAGTCTACAGCTGGCCTTATATTCTATGTTTCTCTGACTTGCACATCTTTCTTCTCTAATAACTATAAGATTAGCCCTTCTTCCTCGTAATCACAAAGGACCATCTCTAACAATGAAGGAAGAAGGAAAAAGGAAAGGTTTAAGATAAGACTGTTGGTTAGCTCCATGGTATTAGGGACAGGCAAAAAATTACTTTTTCATACCACTGCATGCTTGGATAGGTAGTCTTTCTTAAATAGATTGAAACAACAGGTACATAGATATCACAAGAAGGGCAAGACAACCAGATCAGCCTATTTCTGAAGACATGAAACAAGTTGATAACCAGGGATGTGCAATTGTTTGAAACGATTTGCCCCTTGCTGTTTCATATCATCTCTCACCCAAAACAACAGGAATAAACCCCAAAATGACAGTTTCTTGCAGTATCGTTAAATTTCAGCATTTTTTCCCGGTGTCAATAGCTATCAGGCACTAGTGAGCTCTGAGCCTTAACCTTTGGATTCGAAAACTGCTGCCTTCCAGGAAAAGAAATTCTGCCTCTTGAAAATGTGCTATAGTCAGCCCATGCATTACTGTGTCTTGTATTCCTGGTAATATTAGTTCCTATTTCCTGATTAGCACTTTGCTTTCAGTAAGCCTTGTGTGCCCTTTTGTGCAGGGTGCATTTCTTGGAGGTACAATGATATTAAGACTTACCTTGAGCAATAGAAGTTTGGGTTGTGTTTATTTGATTTGTATCTTTTCTTTATTCAGTTAACAAAAAGACAGGATTACTTTGTTTATGTACAATGGAGTGCCTAACTGGCATTTGTTCGCAGTAATGGATCTGTACTTTATGTTCCTTGTTTGAAGTTATCTGTTTGTTGATTCATTCAATAAAGCTTCCTGCTTAAAATTAACAAAAAAAAAAAAAAAAGACACCTTGAGCAATCCTAATTTTTGTTTTGTTCTAGTCTAATATTAAAACCTCATTAGTCCTTGCTAGGACAAGGGGCATAGCCAGCCCTCCAGTTTTTGGAGCACCCTGGGGTGGACTGGGGGAGGGATGCAATGCATTGCTCCCTCCTCCACCCCCACCACCACCCCACACATGCCAAACATACCTTTGCTGATGGGGATGCCAAGGCCCCGCGCCACTGCTCCCTATCTCTTCACGCTGCTCCCTAAGAAAGAAGTGGCAGCATGCCTTCAGTCACCAATGCTGGGACTTCATGCATGAGAAATCCTGGTGTTGGGGGCTGAAGGCACACCACCGATTTCTGCATTAAGAAAGCAGCGCAAGGTGGAGGGGAGTGGCGGCACTGTATTTATTTGACTGGTGGGGTATCGGAATCTCCACCAGCAAAAATAAAGGGGTGCTGCAGTTCTGTAGGGGGCCTGAGCCCAAAGCGGGGGTCCCAACCTCCCTTCCCATGGCTATACCACTGCTAGGGAGTCTGTGATAGAATGAACCAGACAAAGTAAAGGTACTGAAAAATTAACTCAGTCACCTAAATAAAAAGGATGATAGAAGAACTCAGATAAATTTAAATCAACCCAAAAGGTCAGGAACCGCCACCACCCCCCATCCCCCCAAAAGAGTCAGGCATAAACCAGTCTTGAACCTGTGATCCTAGGTTTAAAGGAGCTGCTCTAGCCAGCGCATTCCTCGGGAGAATAGCACTGACGCAGAAGGAAACAAGCCCAAAGATGAGGCAGAGGGATAGAGGGTAATTCTATAAAATACACACTAACACTTATATTCTGATTACGCATGACAAAATTCCACTTAAGTGTATTCTGTAAATATATATTATACATAGTGCATATTTGACAGATGGGCATACACATAGGCGGAGCCTGGGCACACATTTACATGCATAGCTTGTAGAATACTATAAGTTACATGCCTATCTCCAGCATTTAGAATGAGCACTTACACCAGCCCTAGAAAGTAAGTGATCACACCTAACCACAGAGCAGCATATAGACCTGGTTATGCTAGTATTCTATAGAGGAAAGTAGGGACCTCCTTGGCCTTATAGAATAGATGCCACATAGGCACTGATATAGAATAACCCCCCCCCCCCCCCCCCCCCCCGAGTGGCTGCTACCAGTACAAACACTAGCACCACATGCTGTGCAACAACTGCTTTTTGTGCCTTTTATATATACAAGGAGACTGTACTAGTAATGTTGCTATCATCTCTCCAACATTTCAGCAGCAAACCCAAAAGAATGGAAGGGGGCAATGAAACAGATGTGACTGAGTTCATCCTATTAGGATTCTCTGATCTCCTACAGCACCAGGCACTCCTCTTCATTCTCTTTGTGACTCTTTACGCTGTCACTTTGTCTGGGAATATTGCAATGGTCACTGTGATAAGTGCTGACTCCCACCTCCATCGGCCCATGTACTTTTTCCTTGGGAACCTTTCTCTGGTGGACCTACTCTTTACTTCTACCACTGTTCCCACAATGCTTAACAACTTGCTTTCAGAAAAAAAAGCCATCTCATTCTCCAGCTGCCTGCTCCAAATGTACTTTGTTATCTTGTTTGGTACAGCTGAGAGCTTCCTCCTTGCAGTGATGGCCTACGACCGGTATGTAGCCATCTGCGACCCACTGCATTATGCCATTATAATGACCAGGAGATTCTGCCTCCAGCTTGTGATGACCTCATGGATCGCTGCATCTCTGCATTCTTTGCTCCATGCTCTATTGACCTCTAAGCTGTCCTTCTGCAGGTCTAACACCATCCATAATTTCTTCTGTGAGTTGGCCAAATTGCTAAAGCTGTCCTGCTCAGATACATCCACCAATGAACTGGTCATCTTCCTTGAGGGTTCCTTTGTTGTCATCCAACCTTTCATCTTGATAGCAGTCTCCTATCTGCGTATTGCCTCTGCCATCATTAAGATGCCTTCAACACAAGGCAGGTCTAAGGTCTTCTCCACTTGTTCCTCTCACCTTGCAGTTGTGGCATTATTCTATGGCACAGTGATCTCCCTCTACTTCCGGCCCTCCGCGGGAGGTTCTCTGCAGCAAGACAGAGTAGCGAGTGTAATGTACAGCATAGTAGCACCACTTCTGAACCCCTTCATCTACAGTCTGAGGAACAATGAAGTGAAAGGGGCCCTTAGGAGAATTGTGTGGCGAAGGACCCTTCAGGCAAGATCATGGATGTCTTAATCTGAACTGCAAGCTGATGTTTCTGAAAAATATGCAAAAGAAATAGAAACTTGTGTTATTTTAACGTGTTTTCAAGCCAAATATATATGTACCACTATCATTCCTAAACCATTATTTAAGTCAAGATGCATCTCTAATAGGATCGCTTGCTGACTGCATTCAGTCTGCAACAAACTGAGTCAGTCATGTTTTTGCCTCCCCAGTGCATCTACTGGAGTAATGGTTCCAACGTCAGAACTAGATTAAGGGCAAGTGCTGGATATGATGCATTTATATTCCAGTAATGCATCTGACACTTAAGAACAGCCTAGGGTTCAGTCCCAAGGTGGTAAACTGGGTTCTAAACTGGTTAACTTACAGACTCAATATGATACATGATATTGCAAAGGGGCCAATAGGAAAGATTTGTCTCTTTCTTCATGATACAGTACAGTCTGACATAAATGGGACCGGCCTGTTGTCAGATAAGTGAAATAAGGAAAACAATGGCAACCACTTAAAAAATGTATGGAAAACATACTTTATGGATAAAGATCAGGCATACGGTATCTGTATTTAAAAATACTGTTTATTAACACTAATCAGCAACAAAAAAAGGAAACAAATTGTACAGTATAGGGTGTGATTGTGTTTCTTGTACAGCAGACAATTTGAGCACAAATATAAAGAGCAGTGTACAGTATTTCACAATTGTACAGAACCAAGCAAAGGAACATATTTATCTGTTCCATGTTCAGCCTCTTCTATAGCAGGCAATATGAACCGAGCAGAACTCACTGCTTTGTCTTCTCCAGTCAATAACAGTTTGAAGCAGAAATCAGTACAGTACAAATAAACTGGAAACTCTCCAGATCTAAGAATAAGAGTAAGAATAAAGAAAGTGCTATAAATGTAAACAAACAGGAATAGGAGTACATAGAAAACTCATTGTACACAAGAATCGTACCATGGTTTGCTTGCTGAAAAAGCACGATCTCATATCAAAAGTGTTTCCCTGGCTGGAAAAGCAGGGTCTCGGGTCATAGTGTCACATATGTCCAAAAATTGCTGCCATGCTTTAAAAGCAAGTCTCAGCTCAAAACTTCATTAATGTCCACTTTCTTAAGCACTTCTTTTACCATCATCCATGGTTCACTTGCTGCAAAAGCACGGTCTCAGATCAAAAATGGTTCCCTGGCAGGAAAAGCAGACTCTCGAGTGAAATACTATAGTGCAGCTCAAAACATCTTTAACGGTTCCCTCGCTGAAAAAGCGGAGTCTCCGGTCCAAAAATTGCTGCCATGCTGTAAAAGCAAGGTCTCAGCTCAAAACATCTTTAATGGTTACCTCGCTGCAAAAGCGGGGTCCCAGGTCCAAAAATTAATGCATAGAAGCATGGTCTCAAATCAAAAATTACATCATAGAAGTGTAACCCAGTCCTGCTATCCCAGGTTCGAAGGGGCTCAAGAGACACTGCATGGTTTGCTACATATTCACTCTGGTCCTGTTAGCTCATCCACTCAGGAACCACATGACACTCAGAGGATTAAAAGAAACTGGAACATTTATTACCTTCTTAACTTCACTGCACTGGTCTTCATACAGTTCAGCTATAAATCATATTGCTTTCCAGGTGATCATAAGCAATAATACATTTCTGGGCTAATACACGTTCTTAACCCTCATGCCTGTCCTGCAGCTCAGTTAAAACCCAGAGCGGATTTCACACTCCCGATGTACTTCAATACCATCTGGGCTAGACTCCAGTAACTGCATACTCCCTTTGGGCTGTCACCCAGAAGGCCTCACTATCAGCCACGAGTAGACTGCAATTCCACTCAAGCCCTAGTTACACCAGACTCCCTAATCTGCTGAGTTTCTGGCTCCTCTAATGGCTGATGCAATATAATAGCTTACTCATAGGTAGTGGGCCCCAACTTCCTTTGCACTGTCCAAGGTCCCCTCTACCTACTGGTAAATTTATGCGGGGAATCTGGTATCATAATGAGGACCTTGTCCCCTATTTGGAATTCCCTCCTCTTAGCTCCTCGATCATAATAGGTCCTTTGATTTTCCTGGCTATCATTGAGCCGCTCCCGGGAATATTTCCCCAAACTTGGTAGACGTTCCCTCACATCGTATAGAAAAGACACGACTATCCTATCCTCAGGGTCAGGGGCCACCCACTGTTCCTTAAGAATGTCCAAAACACCCCTAGGAACCCGCCCGTACATTAGCTCAAAAGATGAGACCCCCAAGGATACCTGGACATTCTCCCTACATACGTAGAGGACAAAGGGCAAAAGTTGATCCCAGTGCTCATAATTAGAACCCAACTCCCTCAGTAGAAGAGCTTTCAAAATCTTATTGAAGCGTTCTACCAAGCCATTAGTTTGGGGGATGTTTTGAGCCGAGACCTTGCTTTTACAGCATGGCAGCAATTTTTGGACCGGAGACTCCGCTTTTTCAGCGAGGGAACCGTTAAAGATGTTTTGAGCTGCACTATAGTATTTCACTCGAGAGTCTGCTTTTCCTGCCAGGGAACCATTTTTGATCTGAGACCGTGCTTTTGCAGCAAGTGATGTCAAACACCTCCCATACTTGGGTTACAGTACTTGACAGGAAGTGAGTACCCCTATCCGTCAGGACTTCTCTGGGAAACCCCACCTCACAAAATATACGCAACTCCACCGCTTGTTACGTAATGGCACTGCCCAGGGAAATCTAGTGGTCATATCCACCACCACTAATATATAGGTATATCCCCTACTGGACTTGATAAGGGGCCCAACAATATCCATCGCTACCCGTCAAATGGGCTGGCCTATACGCGGAAGGGGGCACAAAGGAACGGGCCCTGGCCCTTGCTCAGATACCCTTTGGCAATTAGCACAGGAGTTACAATATTTTTCCACTTCTTTATACACCCCAGGCCAATAAAAACGATTCAGTACCTCAATTAGGGTATTTTGCCCCCCTTTATGTCCCCCTAGAGGGTGGTCATGAGCCAATATCATAACCAGCAGCCGGAAGCCCCTAGAAACCACCAATTGTTTCTTTTATCCCTCTCCTCCTCCCGGGGCCAACCGGAATAGCAAGCCCTTCTCCACCGTGAATCGGGGATAGCTTGTCGCCTCTTCCCCCTTGGCTTGCTCCCATGCATATGTTAGAGATGGGTCTGACTCTTGCTCCCTCAAGAAATACGGGAACTGCCCCCTAAGAGTATCCGGGTCAGTAGGGAGCTCACCTTCCTCTTCTGCTTCCCCCATAGCCTGTCTCCGGGCCCTCTGGGTATTCCTTTTAAGCACTCGCTCCTTCCTTGTTTTTCCGGGAGAAGCCAGAATACCTACATGAAAGAGAAACAGCTGCGATACGGAAGTTTCAGGTTCCCACTCTTGGCGCTCGAGCCCTGGTGGTTACTAGGGCCTCCTTTTCTTTTAGACATTGAGAAAAAGGGGGCCAAGTCCCTGCCCAATATAAGCTCCTGAGGAAGCCGGGGAAGGACCGCTACTGCTACCCAATTACTCCCCTTGGGCCCCGTTATCCTAGCAGAGCATAGCGGGTCATAGCACCATGTATGCACTGAATCGCTACCTCCCCTTTATAGGATGTAGTTTCCGCCCCTAACTTGTCCCTAACTTGCTTCCACAATCCCCGAGACATCATCATCTGATCAGCTCCCGAATCCAGCAGACCCTCCACGGCGATCCCACCTCTATCCTTTGGGTATATCGGGGAACCACCTGCTGACTGGCGTGAGAGGTGAGGCCCACCCTCCCATGACAGTCCTTGCGCCAATGCCCCTTCTTCCCACACCTGTAACAAAGCTTTCCCCTCTCCCCTTCCTCCTGTTGGGGACCCAACGGCATCACCCGGGAGCTCCGGCTATGCTCACCTCCTTGGGGTCCCTCCCCCACCTTCCCATGGTGCCGAGATTTCAAATAGCATTCCATACGTCCTATAGCTTCTTCTAAAGTTTTACAGCCCCTCTGCACCAGATCCACTCTTAATCCGGTAGGTAGGGCTTCTAAGTACTGTTCCAGGATTAATTCCTGCATTATCTGGGGAACTGTTTTCCTCTCTGGCTCTAACCACTTCCCTGCCAGATCCCCTAATTTGTTTACAGTTTAAATCATTCACTGCTTCCCCAGCATGGCCTGATTCCTGGACACAGTTTTAAATCACTCCCTGTTTCACCAGCATGGCAGTATTCTGAACACAGTTCAAGTCACTCACTGTTTCCCCAGCATGGCACCACTTCTGGACACAGTTTAAATTACTCACTGCTTCCTAGCATGGCATGACTTCAGGACACAGTTTAAATCACTAACTGCCTCCCCAGCATGGCATGACTTCTGGACATAGTTCAAATCACTCACTGCTTCCCCAGCATGGCCAGGTTCCTGGACACAGTTCAAGTCACTACCTGTTTCTCCAGCCGGGTCTGACTTCTGGCCACAGCTGAAATCATTCACTGCTTTACAGCACGGCACCTCTCTCCCCCTTGAATGGAACAGCTGCTTAACTTTCCTCCAAGCTTTCCCCAGTCTTGAAGAAGGTTTGTTATAAAGCCTTTCAACTTCTTCCCTTGTATTGGAGCTAGAGCAGCAATCTCCATGGGCTCACTTCCCCAGTCATCTTGGGCTTGGATCTCCTCTCCGACCTCTTTCTTCACCTCCCATTCCATGGGCTCCTCTCTCCTTATGGTCCCCAGCTGGTCCTCTCCCTCCTGATTATTCCTCCTCAGCCAATCCCCCTCCTCTCCCTCGGGATCCTGGGACTTGTAGTTCCCTTACTGCTCCCTTTGCTTGCCCCCAGGGCTTTGAGGGTTCTTGGGAACTGTAGCCCTCCTCCCTTCTCTGGCTCTTGGGAAAAACTTATGCCTCCGTGGGGGCATGGCTTCCAGCTCCTAGGATCCTGGGACTTGTAGTTGGAATCCCGGGTATGAAACCTACCCATCTTGCTCCTCTCCCGGATCCCTTCTTCCCTGACCCTCAGGGGTCCCTCACATAGTGTATCAGATACAAAGCATGGTTCCCTTCCAGAGAGGCATGGTCTCAGCTCAAACATGGTTTCGGTGTAGCGTATGAAGCCGGAAAACAGGAAGAGAAGCCATACTCTTCTTAATGGCAATGTGATGATGTCACTGGGGAGTTTGTCGAATATGCCAAATGGTCGGATTAATGAAGGTCAGATAATCGAGACGGTACGGTACTAAGATCCATCTGGAGCAAAAAAAACAAACAAACTATGAGAACTGATTTAAAAAAGCTTAACAAGCAGTCAAGAAATAAGCAAATAAATTTAGTACAAAAAAGTATAGAATAATATGCTTGGGGGGTCTGTTTACTAAGCTTCACTAAAGCAGGAAAACAGCAACACTTGAAATGACCAGACAAAGTAAGCTGGGTAACTTAACCAGCATAGGCGGTCGGTGGCCCAACTGTTTGGGGAGGCTAAAGGGGGCGGGGTTAGAGGTGGTGCCAGGGGTGGGGCTTACATCCATAATTGTCTGAGAACACACAGAAAAAAAAAGTAAAAGTAAAATAGTCACAATTAATACCTTTTATTAACTTTAGATATTAGATATGTATCATATGTCAAAGAAAAAAGTGGTTGCTCAAAGCATATATTAACCAATATATACTATTCAAAAATGTTATCAATTATTAAACACTGCCATTTCCATGGGAAATTCCAAAATGAAATGGTCACATTAGTGAAGTAACATCCAGCGACTAGACTTCGCATCATAGGTGTTAATGATCTGCTCAAGGTTAATATCTCCACCAAGATCACTTTCAATGTTCAGTAAACATAAAGCTGTCAGTCTTTCCTGACCCATTGTGGATCTCATCCAGTTTCTACACATCTCATGGCAGAAAAGCATCTCTCACAGGTAGCTGTGCCAACAGGAACAGTAAGTGCCAATTTCAAAAGCTTTGTAAAATTTGGATAAAAAGGTGTTGAAGCTACTGCTTTCAGAGTTTCAAGCACTTACCAACACTAAATCAAATACACATCTATGGAACAATTCAACATCAGATCTTCCTAAATATTCTAAAACCATGTCTGATGTTATGACAAACTAAAATTAATTTAAAGTGTTGATGTCACCTCAGTAAGGCCAACACACAATCTCTCCACTGCAAAACACTATACACAAACTTGTGCAAAACATACTCAGAACCTTACCAACTCATAACAGCACTAATTCCAAGGACAGGACAAGTTACAACCTTATGCGTGGAAAGGCAGCACTGTAATTACACCGGGCTCTAAAACACCAATACACTACCTAGTGAAAAAAACAAAACAAAGAAGGCTGCAAATACTACACACTAGCAGAATACTGCACCTTGATCACACATGAAAAACACATGACACAACAGATATGACACAAGGAACTAGAAATCAAAAGATATGAAGGCAAAATACTGAACTGGAAAGTTACCTCAAAGAAGTCAGACTCAGCATGCAGCAATACTAGATAAATTAAAACTTAAATGCAAAATATCACAGATGCACATTTCCAAAAGCTGGCATATTGCAATTAATAAATCCTGAATAAAATACTTTTTTTCTACCTTTGTTGTCTGAGCATTTAGTTTTTCTATTCACTTTGGTTCCAGTGTCTTCTGTTTTATGCAGTGTCTTCTTTCCATTTGATATTTTTTTCTCTCACCATCCTCCTGTGTCCTTATGCGACCTGTCTACCATTTGTAGCCCTGTCCCTATTCTATCTCCAGTTTCAGCATCTGCCCTCAAAGTTCCGATCCAGCCCTTAAATTCATCAGTTTCCCCTCCATCTATATTCAGCATTTCTCCTCACTCCCCTCCATCCATGTGCATCTACTGCCTGTCTTCTCTCCACTCCATCCATGTCCAGCAACTCTCCATTCTCCCCTGCCCTCTCCTCCATCCATCCATATCCATCAATTTTCCTCTCTCCCCTTTCCTCTCCATCCATCCATGTCCAACAATTCTCCTCTCTCCCCTGCCCTCTGCTTCATGTCCAGCGATTTCTGTTCTCTCCCCTGCCCTCCATCCATCTCCAGCAAATTTCCTCTCTCCCCTGTCCCCTCCATCAATCCCTGTTGTCCAACAATTCTCCTCTCTCCCCTGCCCATCCTGTTTCTTTCCATCCCCTTCCCCCTTCTATCCAGCGTCTCCCCCCTCTCTCTCCCCCCTTCGCAGCATCTCCCATCTCTCTCTCTTTCTCTCTCATTCCTTTCCATCGTGTTCTCTTCCCCCTTCCATTCAGGATCTTCCATCTCTCTCATTCCTTTTCATCCGTCTCCCCTTCATCCCTCCATCGAACATCTCTGCCTTACTCCTCCATCGATGTCCTCCCTCACTCCCCTTTCTTGCATCACCTGTCCTCTCACTCACTCTCTCTATCCCCCCCCCCCGCAAGGTTAGGGACATAGGCGCCATTGCGCCAAACTACTAGCTACTCCTCCCGACTGCTGCTATGGCAGCCAGGAGGAACCACAAACTTACATGCTCTTCCCTTTCCTTCCCTGCCTCTCGCTCACTCCCTCCCTGGCAAAGCATAATGCAAACTTGCATGGGGCCATGCTCCTGCTGTGCATGCAACTGCTGGCTTCCCTCCTTTCTCCGGAAACAGGAAGAACTTATATTATGAGGCGAGGGAGGAGGGAAGCCGGCAGCAGCGTTCACAGCAGGAGTATGGCCCCACGCACGTTTGCATTATGCTTTGCCAGGGAGGGGGAGGGAGTGAGCGAGAGAGAGGCAGAGAAGGAAAGGGAAGAGCATGTAAGTTCGCGGTTCCTCCAGGCTGCCAGGTAGGAGCGTCTCATTTGGGGGGCACTGCCGCCCTTGCCCCCCCAAACTACGCCCATGGTGTTGATAGAGAATTCTTGAAAGCTATTCTAACATGCGCACATCCCCAAATTACCACGGGATGCCTCAGCACGCCCTGTGATGACCCGGAGCTATCAGCGGTGCAGAAGGAAAAGGCTAGAACCACTGAACTGGCAATGCAATGACAGGAAATACTTCAGCTTGCTGATTTATTAAGAAATGGTGACAGGCAACACTTGATTTGATGCTTAATTAAACTGCAGTATTTCATTTCATTTATTAAATGGACACCACACTACATCACAAAATGTGTCAAACAAGGAACAATATAAGTAATACAACACTCTCTCTTTCTTTCTGTCTGTCTGTACATAAACATTAATTGATTGAAATTTCCAAATGTTTGTTCTTTATGCATTTGGCAGGAAATACCATTTTTGTCTGGAATTACCTGGGTGGCTGAAGGGGCTTCATAAAAGGTGTAGAGTGGATAGTGCAAAACTCCAGGCTCTTCATCCCTGGGATATGTTGGGTGAGGGTGGGAGGGAGCTAATTTTCAAGGCTCTACCTTTGTGGCAGATGTTCTCCTCTTGCACTGCACCAGTCTGTACAGAAATGTTTTCAAGGGTGATGATGTGGAGGAACTGAAAGAAATCTCATAAGAACATAAGAATAGCCATACTGGGTCAGACCAATGGTCCATCTAGCCCACTATCCTGTTTCCAAACGGTGGCCATGCCAGGTCACAAGTATTTGGCAGAAACCCAATTAGCAGCAACATTCCATTCTACCAATATCAGAGTACATAAATAATGCCACACTGGGAAAAGACCAAGGGTCCATCGAGCCCAGCATCCTGTCCACGACAGCGGCCAATCCAGGCCAAGGGCACCTGGCAAGCTTCCCAAATGTACAAACATTCTATATATGTTATTCCTGGAATTGTGGATTTTTCCCAAGTCCATTTAGTAGTGGTTTATGGACTTGTTCTATAGGAAAACGTCTAACCCCTTTTTAAACTCTGCTAAGCTAACTGCCTTCACCAAGTCCTCCGGCATTGAATTCCAGAGTTTAATTATGCGTTGGGTGAAGAAACATTTTCTCCGATTTGTTTTAAATTTACTACACTGTAGTTTCATCGCATGCCCCTTAGTCCTAGTATTTTTGGAAAGCGTGAACAGACGCTTCACATCCACCTGTTCCACTCCACTTATTATTTTATATACCTCTACCATGTCTCCCTTCAGCCGTCTCTTCTCCAAGCTGAAAAGCCCTAGCCTCCTTAGTCGTTCTTCATAGGGAAGTCGTCCTATCCCCGCTATCATTTTAGTCGCCCTTCGCTGTACCTTTTCCAATTCTACTATATCTTTCTTGAGATGCGGCGACCAGAATTGAACACAATACCCAAGGTGCGGTCGCACCATGGAGCGATACAACGGCATTATAACATCCTCACACCTGTTTTCCATACCTTTCCTAATAATACTCAACATTCTATTCACTTTCCTAGTCGCAGCAGCACACTGAGCAGAAGGTTTCAGTGTATTATCGACGACGACGACACCCAGATCCCTTTCTTGATCCGTAACTCCTAACGTGGAACCTTGCATGAAGTAGCTATAATTCGGGTTCTTTTTTGCCACATGCATCACCTTGCACTTGCTCACATTAAACGTCATCTGCCATTTAGCCGCCCAGTTGCTTCCACATGTGTGTCTCAATAGCAGACTGCAGACTTTTCCTCCATGAATTTGTCCAAATCTTTTTTAAACCCATATATGCTAACTGCTGTTACCATATCCTCCAGCACAGAGTTCCAGAGCTTAACTATTCGTTGAATGAAAAAATATTTCCTCCTATTTATAAGTATTTCCATATAATTTCCTCGAGTGTCCCCTAGTCCTGGTACTTTTGGAACGAGTAAAAAATCTATTTACTTCTATTTGTGCTACACCACTCAGGATTTTGTAGACCTCGGTGAATCTGGAAGACGTACTAAGCCAAATCGACCAATTAAATAGGAGTAAATCACTGGACCAGATGGCATACATCCAAGGGTACTGAAAGAACTCAAACATTAAATTGCTCATCTACTGTTAGTAATATGTAACCTGTCTTTAAAATCATCCGTAGTACCTGAAAATTGGAGGGTGGCCAATATAACACCGATTTTTTTTAAAAGGGCTCCTGGAGTGATCTGGGAAATTACTGACCAGTAAGCCTAATGTCAGTGCCAGGTAAAACAGTGGAAACTATTACAAAATTATGGAACAAATAAATAAACATGGTTTAATGGGACAGAGTCGGCATGGGCTCAGCCAAATGAAGTCTTGCCTCACCAACTTGCTTCATTTCTTTGAAGGCATGAATAAATATGCAGATAAAGGTGAGCTGGTTGATGCAGTGTATCTAGATTTTCAGAAAGCTTTTGACAAAGTTCCTCATGAGACACTCCTGAGAAAATTAAAGAGTCACAGGATAGGAGGCTATGTCCTTCTGTCAATTAGGAACTGGTTATTGGACAGAAAACAGAGGATAAGATTAAATGATCATTTCTCTCAATGGAGGAGGCTGAATACTGGAGTGCCACAGGGATCAGCACTGGGACCAGTGCTATTTACTACTACTACTTATCATTTCTATAGCGCTACAAGGCATACGCAGCGCTAACATATTTATAAATGATGTGGAGGGGCGAAATCTCCATGGGCGTCTATGTCCGAGAACAGGTACGTGAAGGGGTGGGACACACCGTATTTTCGAAAAAAATGGGCGTCCATCTTTCGTTTTGAAAATACGGTTTGTACGGACCAAAATGCCATGGATTTAGTCGTTTGTGAGCTGGGCGTTTGTTTTTTTTAGCGATAATGGAAAAATAAAAACGCCCAGCTCACAAACATCCTAATTCAAGCCATTTGGTCATGGGAGGGGTCAGGATTCGTAGTACACTCACCCCCCTGACATGCCAAGACACCAACTGGACACCCTAGAGGTCAGTGCGGTGGACTTCAGAAAACGCTCCCACATGCATAGCTCCCTTACCACGGGTGCTGAGCCCCCAACCCCCCTCCTCCAAAACCCACTACCCACAAATGTACAACACTACCATAGCTCTTAGGGGTGAATGGGGCACCTACATGTGGGTACAGTGGGTTTTGGAGGCCTCCCATTTACCAGCACAAGTGTTACAGGTAGAGGGGGGATGGGCCTGGGTCCCACCTGCCTTAAGTGCACTGCGGTACCCACTAAAAGTGCTCCAGGGACCTGCATACACACAGGCCTCTAGGACCTGTTGCTGCTGTATAACCTTGGCATACCAGTTGACACCTGAAGACTAATCTCTTTGAAAAAGTCCTTATTTGAATAAGCACATTTACTCACAGTTAACTGCAGATCAGAAGTTGTGCCCCACTGGCAAAGAGTCTTGCTGGTACTGAGATTAGCAGTAGGTCAGAGCTGGCAGAATGCTGTACAATGCCCTCTTTCAGCAACATTCAAGGGAAGAACTAAGTGCTGTAACATGGCTAACACATGAAAGGGATCTAAAACTGTGTTACAAAAATGGCCACTACCTCATGGACTACCGGAAACAAAACAGGGCACACTCTGACCCAGTAAGCAGGGGGAAAAGCACCATGGGAGTAGAGCCTACCAACTACCAACATCGTGAGCATTTAACACAAACTAATGGAATCACAGAGCCCAATACCCTACACCCACCACAATGTATTGCTGATGTGACTCTGCAGTGCGCATAACAAAAAAGGTGTCACACTCACCCAAGAGCCACATCAGAACCAGGGAAAGGCTGTCACAGGATAGAACACATTCTGCTGTCATGGAGGTGGGTACGTCATTTGAGGCTGGCATAGAGGCTGGAAAAAAAAGTTTTTAAAGTGGGTTTTTTTTTGGTGGGAGGGGGTTAGTGACCACTGGGGGAGTCAGGGGAGGTGATCCCCGATTCCCTCCGGTGGGCATCTGGTCAGTTGGGGCAGTTTTTGGGGACTTGGACCTGAAAAAAAAGGGCCCAAATAAAGTAGACCAAATTCTCGTCCAAAACGCCCTTCTTGTTTCGATTATCAGCTAAAGACGCCCATCTCTCCTCGGCCGATAACCACGCCCCAGTCCCGCCTTCGCCACACCCCCATCAACTTTGTTCATTCCTGCGACGGAATGCAGTTGAAGACGGGCAAAATCAGCTTTCGATTATACCGATTTGGTCGCACACGGGAGAAAGACGCCCATCTCCCGATTTGGGTCAAAATATGGGCGTCTTTCGCTTTCTAAAATAAGCTGGATAGGTTGTTAAAACACATGCAGATTGTGAAAAATTGCAGGAGGACCTTTGGAAGACTAGGCATCTAAATGGCAGATGAAGCAAAGTGACGCACATTAGAAAGAATAATCCGAATCATAGTTATCTGATCCTAGGGTCCACCCTGGGAGTCAGCACTCAAGAAAAAGATCTAGGTGTCATAGAGGGGCATAATCAAAAGGGACGTCCTTGTTTCGATTTGGATGTCCTCGCAAAACATCCCCATCCAGGGGCGGGGGAAACCTGTATTTTCAAAACATCTTTCGTTTCGATAATACGGTCAGGGACGCACAAATCCTAAAATTTGGTCGTCCTTAGAGATGGTCGTCCCTAGACTTGGTCATTTCTGATTTTTGGCGATAATGGAAACCAAGGACGTCCATCTCAGAAATGACCAAATGCAAGCCATTTGGTTGTGGGAGCAGCCAGCATTTGTAGTGCACTGGTCCCCCTGACATACCAGGACACCAACCGGGCACCCTAGGGGGCACTGCAGTGGACTTCATAAATTGCTCCCAGGTACATAGCTCCCTTACCTTGTGTGCTGAGCCCCCCCAAAACTCACTACCCACAACACTACAATAGCCCTTGCGGGTGAAGGGGAGCACCTAGATGTTGGTACAGTGGGTTTGTGGTGGGTTTTGGAGGGCTCACTGTTTCCTCCACAAATGAAACAGGTAGGGGGGTATGGGTCTGGGTCTGCCTGCCTGAAGTGCACTGCACCAGGTACCTGCATACTGCTGTGATGGACCCGAGTATGACATCTGAGGCTGGCATACAGGCTGGCAATCAATATTTTTAAAGATTTTTTTGAGGGTGGGAGGGGGTTAGTGACCACTGGGGGAGTAAGAGGAGGTCATCCCCAATTCTCTCTGGTGGTCATCTGGTCATTTCAGGCACCTTTTTGTGCCTTGGTCGTAAGAAAAACACGGCCAGGTAAAGTCGTCCAAGTGTTCGTCAGGGACGTCCTTGTTGCTTTCAATTATGGGTCGAGGACGTAATAGTGTTAGGCATGCACAAGTCCTGCCTTCGCTACGCCTCCGATACGCCCCCTTGAACTTTGGCTGTCCCTGCAACGGAGTGCAGTTGGGGACGTCCAAAATCGGCTTTCGATTATACCGATTTGGACGACCCTGTGAGGACGCCCATCTTCTGATTTATGTCGAAAGATGGGCATCCTTCTCTTTCGAAAATGAGCCCAATAGTAACATAGTAGCATAGAAAATGACGGCAGATAAAGACCTGTACGGTCCATCCAGTCTGCCTGACAAGATAAACTCTTGTCATTGTAGATAATAGATAATACGCTGAAATCTTATGCTCAGTGTGCGGTGGCAGCTTAAAAAGCAAACAGGATGCTAGGAATCATAGGCGCCGACTCCGTGGGTGCTGTGGGTGCTCGAGCACCCCCAATATTTCACCCTTCGCCAGCCCAGCATTTTAAAAGTCCCTACTCCCTCCGGGTTCCCGGCTCCCCCCTCCCTCCGAGTTCCAGGGTCCTCCCTCCCCTCCCCCCCAGTTCCAGGCAACTACGGGTGCTGTGTAGGTAAAATCCAAGCAAGCAAGTCTGGCAGCCCGGAAGATCCGGACCGGACTGAAATCTGGAACGGGTGACAATAACCAGACAGTCCATTGCAGCCACCAGGTCTGGCCACCAGGTGGCGAGAGGAAGGAGAGCACGAAACATGGGCACAACCGTGACAATAGAAAGCCAGAGACTGGTAGCCGAGCCAAGAGGAAAACCAAACTAATTGGAAGCCAAAGTACACCTTACCCCCTTCCAAATTGTACCCATCTCTCCTGTAACCTCTTCCTGCTGCTGCCATGCTAATATTTGGGCTGATACAGCATAATCCACACCACTGCCTCCTATAAGACACCATATAATACAACACATAATTCAACACCACAGTCTTCTATAAGATGTAACAGGAGAATAACTATTTTATTTTGTGAAAAAAGGAGATCATGTTACTCTCTATTTCCCTTTCAATTTGAGACTCAGTCAAAGGACTCTGCATTACAGTGTCAAAGATATTTTTCAGACCATGGCATCAAATACTGGCACAATTCCCTCCTGCTCCTCCATCTCATTAATTCTGGTGACTACAGGGCTGGAGGAGGGTGGCAAAATACAGCTACTGCCTACCCTTGACCAGCCCAGCTGGTATAGAATTCTTTACTAAAGATCCTTAACCAATTTTCCAACCTTTGTGTATACAGTTTAACTTCAGTCTTCTGTCTATACTTGCTTTTGTCTTTTTTTCTGCTCTCACATTCCTTCTTTTAAGGATTCTCTTCCAGTCTTTCTCCCATGTCATCATAATTTTTTTTTCTCTATATGTTTGTTTTCCATAGTCTCTCTCTACAACTTCTCATCATCTCTCTTTCTTCTAGTCTTACTCCCTCCTGCCACTTCTCTCCCTTTTTGCACCTTCATATCTGTTCTCTCCACCGACCCCCCCCCCCCCCACTTTTCCCTCAGCCCCTCTTTTCCCAGTCTCACGCTGCTATTCTCCCTCTTTCAGTCACTCTTCTGTCTGCAGCTTGTGTCCCCTCTGCCTGCTCTTCCTCTCATCTAGATCTTGTCTCCTTTTCCCAGTAACCTTCCCCCACACATTCTATGATCTCTTCTTGAATTCCTCCCAACCTCTTAGCCTGTTTCTACTCCTCTCCCACAGCTCTATCAGCCCCTATTCCCTTTAAAGCTTCTTTCTGCCTCTTTCACCATTTCAGAGAAGCATTCTCTCTCCTAACCAGTAACCCCTTTCACTATCCTTCTCCCCTTCCTTGCTGCCTTTATTGCTCTCCCAGTATTTCTCTGTCTTTTAACTGCTATAGATATTACTTTGGCAATATACCTAAAATTGTCATGCCAATAAAGTTATCTGAATCTGTCTCTTCCTTTTCTTAGTATCTATCTGCAACATTTCCCTTCCCCATTGGCAGCTGCTAGGCTACAGCAACTCCCTCCTCCCTCTGCATTCTATTGGACAGACACAGCCAGTCAACAGGCTGCAGGGGGAGGTGGGAGCAGTAGCTAGGCTACAGAACAGTGTTGCCAGGTGGGCGGTTTTACCACCCAATTGGGCGGTTTTCCGCGACCCGCCGCGGGAAATTTTTGCCCACGGCGGGTCGCGGATTTTTGGGCTTCTTTTTTTTCTTTTCCGCGGTTTTTCGGGCGTTTTTTTCGGCCGCGGGGGGCGGGGTTAGTGACGTTTTGGGTGGGGTTAGTGACATATTGGGCGGGGCCGGTGACGGGGGAGGCGGGGCCGGTGACGGCGGGGGTAATGACGGCGGGGGCGGGTTGATGACGCGGGGGTGGGGGTGTCAGGGGCGGGGTTTGAGTTTGGGTGAGTTTTGGGCTGGATTTGGGCTCGTTTGGGTGGGAAAAAAATTTTCCACCTGGCTACACTGCTACAGAAGCTCTTCCTTCCTGAGCCTCAAATCTGCAGACTTACACGAAAAATTATTGGGGGTGCTCAGGCACCTAGCGAGCTAGCGCCTATGCTACAAAGTCTACTCTTCAAGACAGTCTCTGAATAAAAAAAAACTAAAATTTCTTGAAAGTAAAAGAGCCAATATACAGCAGTGGAAATCAAAACCCATGTTTTTTTCCTCAAAACTAGCTGTACTTTCACCTGTTTATATCTTTCAACATTATGTACACTGAGGCAAGGACCACACAAAAGGTCTTTGCCTACTTAAGCTATGTAGGTATAGCACTGAATATCAGCTGTACCTGTATAACTATCGAGTGCCACCGATATCCTGGATTTTCAGTGCCGATGCCTGGATATGACTGGCACTGAATATCGGTGTCTAATTTTGTCAGCAGCAGTCAGTATAAAGGAAATGCTGACTGCTGCTGGCTGAATATTGATCTACTAATAAATAAATCTTCCTTATCTTCACTGAAAGCTGTAACCAGCTCATTATCTCTTTTTTACCGTCTGGTTCTCATTCTCTTAAAGGTCTGTAACACACAATCCCCTCTTCTCTTCCAACCTTAAGCTCTGTAGGACACAGGCCCTCTGTGGTCCTCCTATCCATTGTCCCAGATAAATTTCAACCCAGCATCCACTCACTGTGTGGTCCAGATACCTTACTTCAGTCCTGGATGCCCACCAGCAAGGTGAAGATGAGATTTCCTTTCCCTGGACCACATTGCACTCTTATATATCCCTAGGATAACATGCAGCATGTGGGTTCCTGCATTATCCCACTAACTAGGATGCAAATACCACAGTACAGTGGTCTTCGCTAATTTTTAAGTCAGGGTCATTTTGGGTCCAAAAGGGCTGAAGGAGAGCCGACAAATATCTTCCTACTTGGAGCCATGACACCAACAGTGCTTTTCGACATCCATTCCAACCAGAACACCTGGCCTTGGTCACACATGCAGAACACAGATAGCACCTCTTCAAATATAGGATCACAAAATAAGGGTCCTGTTTACTAAGACACTCTGTAGACGTATTAGTGTTTTTAGCACACACTAAAAATTAGAGCACGCTAATGCTAGAGACACCTATAGGAATATAAAGGTGTCTCTAGTGTTAGCATGCATTCAATTTTAGCACACACTAAAAATGCTAGCACACCTTAGTAAACAGGGCCATAAGCGTATTAATGTAGACAAACAAAACCCTAAGATGCTAGGCTGTGCATGCAGTGCAGCACCAGAGAAATGGAAAAATATGCAGTTCTTCCTGAAAGTGCAAAATATAAAGATAACCGGTGTAAATTCTCAAAACTGATATATTTCAATCACTAAGTTACAAATACAATCATTTTTCTTACTTTATTTATCTGGTGATTTTGTTTTTCTGATTGTCTTGTTCCCAGTCTCTGGTTGCACTGTGCTCTTAACTCTGTTTCCAAGGCCTCATTGTCCATTTGCTGTTTATTTTCTCCCCTCCTTCATTTTCTGTTCACATCCATTTTTGGTACTAATTTTTCACATTCAACTTTCTTCCATTTTTCTGCTTTTTTTCTCAAATCTACTTTCCCATGTCTTCCCTTCCCATCTATACATGTGCAACATCTCCTCCCTCTTTCTTCCTTTCCATTTCCCTCCATCCATATGTACCATCTTCTCCCTCTTTCTTTCCTTCCCTCCCCTCTATCCACACGCACCATCTTATCCCTCTTCCCTTCCCCTCACCTCCACACGTGAACCATCTCCCCTTCTCTATCTCCCCTTTCCCTCCATCCATGTGTACCATCTCCTTCCTCTCTTCCCTTCCCCTCCATCTATGTGCATCATCTCCTCCCTCTCTTCTCTCCCCTTCCAATCTATTCATGAACAGAATTTCTTCTATCTCTCTTCCCTTCCCCTCCTTCCATGTGCATCATCTCCTCCTCTTCCCTTCCCCTCCATCCATGTGCACCATCTCCTTCTTATATCTTCCCTTTTCATCTCCTGCATCCATGTGCACAATATCCTCCCTCTCTCTTCCCTTCTCCACCCCTCCATCCATGTGCACCATCTCCTTCTTCTATCTTCCCTTTTCATCTCCTGCATCCATGTGCACAATATCCTCCCTCTCTCTTCCCTTCTCCACCCCTCCCATCCATGTGCACCATCTCCTTCTTCTATCTTCCCTTTTCATCTCCTGCATCCATGTGCACTATATCCTCCCTCTCTACCCATGTGCACCATCTCCTCCCTTTCTCTCCCCTTCCCCACCATCCATGTGCTCCATCGCCTCCCTTTCTTCTCGCCCCTTTCCCTCCAGCTGTCTACAGTACACCATTTCCTCATTCTTCCTTCCCTCTCATGCATCCATGTGCACCAACTCCTCCCTCTCTCTTTGCTTCCCATGAATCCAGCATCACTCTTCTGTATCCCTATCTGTCCACCGTGTGCAGCAATGCCTCTCTGTATCCCAGCATCTCTTTTCCTCGCATTTGTCCAGGTTTCCTTCTCCTTCC
Organism: Microcaecilia unicolor; assembly: GCF_901765095.1. Taxonomy (NCBI): domain Eukaryota; kingdom Metazoa; phylum Chordata; class Amphibia; order Gymnophiona; family Siphonopidae; genus Microcaecilia; species Microcaecilia unicolor. Next base: position 250,456,926 of record NC_044032.1, on the reverse strand, counting down.
TTCTTTTCTCTCACATCCTGTGGCAAGCAGCCCCTTCCCCCATGTCTAAGTTTTTCGCTGTCTTTTCTTCTGCATCCCATGGCAAGCAGCTCCTCACCCCCACTCCGCACTACCGCCATGGTATGGCATCACTCACTCTGGCCCACCTGCCCTCCCTCCCTGAGTCTGGCATTGTCCCCCTCCCCAGCTTCTGTTTGGTCTGGTCTCATCTGAACTTTCTCCTTCCCTGTCCTCCATTCTGTCCCCAGCATCCCTCCCTGCATGCATGCCTGCCTACCACTCACCCAATGATTTTACAAACATGATCCTCTTCCTGGCAGTAACACATTAGCGCCCATGTCTCTTTTATTTAAATAAGATGAAAATTGATGCCTTCTCCATCTCCAAATCTAATCAACCTGTTGTATAATTACTCTCTATTTTCCAGATGAGGTACTTTTTTTCTATTGGTAATAACTTTTCATATGCATCTTAGCATTCTGCAGGCTCTGACTACTGCCTTGTACTGTTTTGCAACTTTGACTTTATCAGTTATAATCACCTTGAGATCGTCCTCCTGTATGCTGCTCATCAGTATCTCCTCTCTCCCTACTCCCAAATTGTGTACCACTCTTTTGGATCTCTGTAATGTAAATGTACTAAGTTTTGTTTTCCCCATAGATTTGTGTGTGTTGCCATTTTCTCTGTCCTATTGGTTTTCCCTGTAGCATTTTAGCTAAGGTTCTTGTGTGTAATTGGCAGCCCAAGTCCTCAAAAACACAGTCTTTGAGTGGCATTTGATCTCTCAAATGATCCATAGTGAATTTCCTAGAAGCCAACAAGCTGCAAGATCCGAGACAACATGGTTTTACCAGAGGGAAATCGTGCCAAACGAATCTCATTGAATTCTTTGATTGGGTAACTGGAGAATTGAATCATCGACGTGCTATAGATGTAATCTACTTAGATTTTAGCAAAGCTTTTGACACGGTTCCTCACAGGAGGCTCTTAAATAAACTAGATGGGCTGAAGATAGGTCCCGAAGTGGTGAACTGGCTTAGGAACTGGTTGACGGACAGACGACAGAGGGTGGTGGTAAATGGAGTTCGCTCGGAGGAGGGAAAGGTGAGTAGCGGAGTGCCTCAGGGATCGGTGCTGGGGCCGATTCTGTTCAATATATTTGTGAGTGACATTGCCGGAGGGTTAGAAGGTAAAGTTTGCCTATTTGCGGATGATACTAGGATTTGCAACAGAGTGGACACCCGGGAGGGAGTGGAAAGCATGAAAAGGGATCTGAGGAAGCTAGAAGAATGGTCTAAGGTTTGGCAATTAAAATTCAATGCGAAGAAATGCAAAGTGATGCATTTAGGGAGTAGAAACCCACAAGAGACGTATGTGTTAGGCGGTGAGAGTCTGATAGGTACTGAGGGGGAGAGGGATCTTGGGGTGATAGTATCCGAGGATCTGAAGGCGACGAAACAGTGTGACAAGGCGGTGGCCGTAGCGAGAAGGTTGCTAGGCTGTATAGAGAGAGGTGTGATCAGCAGAAGAAAGGAAGTGTTGATGCCCCTGTACAAGTCGTTGGTGAGGCCGCACCTGGAGTATTGTGTTCAGTTTTGGAGGCCGTACCTTGCGAAGGATGTTAAAAAAATGGAAGCGGTGCAAAGAAAAGCTACGAGAATGGTATGGGATTTGCGTTCCAAGACGTATGAGCAGAGACTTGCTGACCTGAACATGTATACCCTGGAGGAAAGGAGGAACAGGGGTGATATGATACAGACGTTCAAATACTTGAAAGGTATTAATCCGCAAAAAAATCTTTTCCGGAGATGGGAAGGCGATAGAACGAGAGGACATGAAATGAGATTGAAGGGGGGCAGACTCAAAAAAGATGTCAGGAAGTATTTTTTCACGGAGAGGGTGGTGGATGCTTGGAATGCCCTCCCGCGGGAGGTGGTGGAGATGAAAACGGTAACGGAATTCAAACATGTGTGGGATGTGCATAAAGGAATCCTGTGCAGCAGGAATGGATCCTCAGAAGCTTAGCCGAAATTGGGTGGCGGAGCAGGTGGGGGAAGAGAGGTTGGTGGTTGGGAGGCGAGGATAGTGGAGGGCAGACTTATACGGTCCGTGCCAGAGCCGGTGATGGGAGGCGGGACTGGTGGTTGGGAGGCGGGAAATACTGCTGGGCAGACTTGTACGGTCTGTGCCCTGAAAAAGGCAAGTACAAATCAAGGTAAAGGTATACACATGAGTTTATCTTGTTGGGCAGACTGGATGGACCATGCAGGTCTTTTTCTGCCATCATCTACTATGTTACTATGTTACTATATATGCTTGGGGGGTATTCTAGACTTTTAAAAACTACCTTTGTCAAGATGGGGAAGTACCTCAAGAAGTTGTTAGCTTGATGGGAACATCTGGGGGAAGTGGAAGGGCAGTGACCAAACTGAAAGCTATTGTATGGGCAACAAGTCCACCGTGGTTCTCAAGAATAGTAGCTGTAAAGGAATGGAAATGAGATTAGCCTTCATGAACTACAAGAGGTTGCAGAAAGAGGAAGACAGGCAACAATACCAGGAAATTGTAAGAGAAACTGGTAAAGTAGTCAAGAAAGCAATGATGCAAATGGAAGAAAAAAATAGCCAATATGGTAAAATGGGGGGACAAAATATTTTTTAGATATGTAAGTGATAGGAGAAAGTACACAAGTGGAATTGTGAGGCTCAAGGGTTAAGGGGAGTAATATCTTGAACTGATAATAAGGCAGAATTGCTTAACCAAAATTTCTGATCTGTGTTCACAGATGAAGGGCCATGAGTAGGACACACACAAATAAGAATGAGAGTTTGGTAGACCTTAAACAATTTTCAGAAGACTGTGTTTCTGAGGAGCTAGTGGTGGAGTCAGATGGAATACATCTGAGAATATTGAAGGGACTTAGGGAAGTTCTGGCAGCAATGGTGTATGATCTTCTCAAAACTTTAGAGTCAGGAGTGGTGTTGGAGGACTAGAGAAGGGCAGATGTGGTCTCTCCCCAGAAAAGTGGAAGTAAGAAGCAGGTTGGGAACTAAAGGTTGGTGAATACATTAATAGAAACACTTCTATGACAGATGGTAGTGAGATTTCTGGAATCCAAGGTAGCATCATTTTACTAGAGGTAGGTCTTGTCAGATGGTATCAGGCGAGTTCCCACCCACCAATTCCCCCTGAGAAAATTCCCACTTAGGACAATTCCCACTTAAAGGAGACAATTCCCACCAAGGACTCCCTCCCCCCCACCCCTGTGGTCATTTCCCACCATCCCTAGCCTTTTCCTTTTTACCAACCATAGCTTCTTTCTTGTATCGGGTCCCATAAGTCCTGGTGGTGCTTTTTTAAAAATTATTATTATGGTCTGGAACAAGGAGGTTAGAGCAGTATATGGATGTACACAGAGGATGTATAATAACAGAATAACCTTTCATACGTAGAGTAGTAATTTGTTATAAATCATAATCAGTGTGTCATTTCGAAGGGCTGAATTAGGTTGAAACATAGTTGGGGGTGTGTGGGGTGGGCATTGCCACCCCATATGAACTGCAGTTTGTATTTATCTGTTTATTTACTTATTTATGACATTTAGATCCTGGATTAAATATGAATATGAATTAGGTTGAAACCTAGTTTGGGGGGATGTGGGGGGCATACGCTAATAACTGGTCGATACAACCTAACTCAGACCTCTTCCTTACTTTATGGGACAATAGATGTAAAATGATTTTGGACGAAATTGCACCTCTGCACTCCAAGACTTTACGCAAACGTAACCCTTCACCGTGGTTCAACGACTCACTGAAAAACCTGAAATCACTAACTAAAAAATTTGAAAAAGTATGGGGCAAAACAAAGGATAGCATTAACTTTAATGCATGGAAACAATCACTAAGGAACTACAAATACGCCATTAAACGCAGATTCAAAAAAATAATTTCAAATTATAAAACATTTACTCAACACAGACCCAATAACCATCTTCTAATCATCCTTCTGCTGACCAGTTAGCTAAGTACTTCAATGACAAAATAATCTTCGTAAATCGATCTCTCAAGACTATCTCATCGTTGACACCTTTCTTGATGAACTGGACCCTGGATCTGATGAAGTACCAGTTGACCGATATTGGACTAATTTTACCCCCCTTACCACAGAAGAAGTCACCAAAACCATCTCCAAACTCTCCAGGTCCTATTGCCAACTTGACCCTTGTCCCAACTATCTTTTGAAAGATGCCCCTTCATGTTTTATTTCTGATCTCACCACCCACTTAAACTACCTACTAAAACGAGGCTCCTTCCCCACCAGACATGGTAATATTTTACTTACACCTATACCTAAAAAAACCTGCCAATGATATTACCAATTGCCTCCATCCCTCTAATCACAAAATTAATGGAAAACAGAGTGACCCTGCAACTCAACGAATATATTCAGAAATTCTCCATCCTGCATGAATCGCAGTCGGGCTTCCGTTCGGCTCATAGTACTGAAACGGTCCTTCTTACCTTAATATCCAAATTCAAACATGAAATAGCAATTGGAAACCATATTCTTCTCCTCCAATTTGACTTATCCAGAGCTTTTGATATGGTTGATCATACTATCCTAACTAAACTTCTGGACAAACTTGGGATTGGCAGCAATATCATAAACTGGATAAAAAGTTTTATTACCTCAAGATCTTACCAAGTTAAAGGGACTACAAACATATCGTCCCCATGGTCATCTGAATGTGGGGTGCTGCAGGGATCTCCACTTTCCCCGATACTTTTTAACCTCATGATGATTCCTCTAGCATGGCTGCTAGCCAAACATGGACTCAATCCCTTCATCTACGCTGATGACGTCACCATATTTATCCCCTTTAAATCCAATCTATCCGAAATTGCTGATAAAATCAATACTGGCATGACCACCCTAACCCCTTAGGCTAATGCTTTCAAGATGAAATTAAACAAAGAGAAAACACAATGCCTAGTCCTTTCATCCCAATACTCTCCACTTTGTACAGCGCTGGGTACGTCTAATAGAGCTATAGAAATGATAAGTAGTAGTAGTTCTCCTGACTATTCTTAGCACCCCTGAAGTTAAACTCTCCATATCAGACAACCTGAAAATACTTGAATAATTGATAACCATCTATCATTCAAAAACCATGCTAAATCCGTCTCAAAGAAAATATTATGGATTCTGAAACGAGTAAAATCTTATCTTCCCTTGAACACCTTTCGGAACCTAGTGCAATCCACAGTACTCACACACGCAGACTACTGCAACAGTGTTTTCTCAGGATGTAAGACCCTAATTTTGAAGAGGCTTCAGATTACCCAAAACACGGCAGCCAGACTTATCTTTGGCAAGTCAAGATTTGACAACGCAACACCTCTTCGAGAGAAGCCTCATTAGCTTCCCATCAGAGAAAGAATACATTTTAAAGTCCTCACTATGATTCTTAAGATCATATATGGTGAATCCCCTAACTACATGGACAACCTTATCGACCTCCCAGCCAGAAATAGACCATTGTCACCTCGCACCCACCTTAATTTACACCTCCCAAATTGCAAAGGTATCAAATATAAGACCTCCTATGCGTCCCGTTTCTCCTTCTTGGCCAGCCAGCTTTGGAATGCTCTGCCAAGATCCATCCGGAAAATCAATGACCATCTACCCTTCAGGAAAATGTTGAAAACCCACCTCTTTAAGAAAGCTTCCCCGAATGATTGTACGTAAACTTTTAAACCCATCCACTTGATCCTGATGACTGTTATTCCTTTGGTTAAAAAACAACAAAGCAGTGGAATCAAATGCATTTATTGGAACAATACCCGACGTGGCCACGTTTCGCCCTCAGGCTGCGTCAGGGGTATAAACTATAAAAACAAAACACAAGTATAAAAACATGTATAACCATACATATTAACAATGTCATAAGCATGATTCAACTAATAAAAGGCAATTATATAAAAAAAGAGATTCAACATATATAAAACAATCCTTTAAGAGTTCTAAAAAAACATATTTATACATGATATCATCTATAAAACAAAATATTTATAATTATCATTAAAATCATACATCACATAAAATTTTTATCAGAACATCTACAATTACTCATATCACATTTATAACTCTCAATAAAAAATGTTAAGATCATACAATTAGAATCAAAACATTTCAATGAAGAGGGGAAGAAATTTCTTTATACATACCTATCAAAAGTGTATGTAAATATATCATACACACTAGTAGTTCCAAAAATCTAGTTCTACACAGATATAAAAACAAAAAATAAAAATATCATCAGACAAGAAGCATATCTAAATGTGCACAAAACTTTTAAAATACTCTAGACATTCTAGTTTCTCCACTGATATTCTTAACACAAAACCAAAAAAACTCCTTAGAAATAACCAGTCCACATTACTGCTAGAGGCAGGAAACAGTTCACTGAATAAAAGACTTCTCACAAAAATATAACAACAGAGGAAGCACTGCAAGCACTCAATCTTAAAAACAACATCTAGTACATCTCCATCAGATCACAGCTAGACTCCCTACATATTCCAAAGATGTGCAAGATGAACAGAAATAAAGCAAACACTTACCCACTTATCTGCTACTTCCAACTAAACTGATATGCATTAGCATTACTAGCTTCTGAGACCCATGACTCATATAGCATCATAAGGTTAAAGGTCATCTCTAAGTACATTGCAAGTATCTTAAAGGGCCAGATAGCTATTTTACATTGGAGAGCCAGATTTTAAAATAAACAGTGCTTAATTGTGAAATGTTCATAAAGGTTACAAAACTGATGATCTAAATTAATAAAAGCTTACAAATGGGTATAAACACAATGCTTTCAAAACCGAAAACTCTAGGAATAAATAACCTGTCCACATTACTGCTAAGGCAGGTAACAGTTCACTGAATGAAAAACTTCTCACAAAAATGTAACAGCAGAGAGAGCACTGCAAGCACTCAATCTTTAAAAACAACATCTAGTACGTTTCAATTAGATCACAACTAGACTCCCTACATATTCCAAAGGTGTGCAAGATCAACAGAAATAAAGCAAACACTTACCCATTTATCTGCTACTTCCAACTGAACTGATATGCATTAGCATTACTAGCTTCTGTGAGACCCATGACTCATATAGCATCATCATGAGGTTAAAGGTCATCTCTAAGCACATTGCAAGTATCTTAAAGGGCCAGATAGATATTTTACATTTGAGAGCCAGGTTTAAAATAAACAGTGTTTAATTGTAAAATGTTCATAAAAATTACAAAACTGGTGATCTAAATTAATAAAAAGCTTATCTAAACAAATGGCTTTATCATATAAAAATCGAGTAGTCACTCTCTTGATTTAACCCATATGGTTTCACTGTATTAAATTTAAAAATAAGTCTCTCTTCTGCCTTTAACAACAATTTGTTGACATCTCCACCTCTCCAATGTGTTTTGATTCTCAATAATACAAGAAATCTCAATTCTTCAAAGGAGTGCATAAAATCATGCATATGTTCTACCAGTGGTTTTTCAAACATCTTGTTTTTTATGGCACTCTTATGTTCTGCAATACGTTTGTTGAATATACGTACTGTTTTACCAATATATACAAGTCCACAAGGGCAAATAATTGCATAGACAACCTGAGATGTTTTACAATTCGAATATTGTTTTAGTTCAAATTTTTCTCCTGTCTTTGGATTTTCAAAAAATTTTGCTTTCAGATTTACTGTACAAAAACAACAATTCAAGCATGGGAAATGCCCCCAAACTGGATCTTTCCTTACAGGTACTGGTAATGCTGATGGTGCTAAGAAATCTTTTAAATTTCTATTTCTCTTAAATGCTATCATCAGTTGTTTCTCAGAAAAGCACGGTATATTCTGAACAAGTGTCCAATGTTTTCTAAGTATTTTAATAATATCACGTGACACATGGTCAAAATAAAGGGTACACACAATTTTATCTGTATTCTTATCAGGAATATTATTATTTCTATGGAGGAGGTTACCTCTTTGATGTTCTTTTGTTTTTAGCATCCCTTCCTCTATGTATCTATGTGGATATCCCCTCTGTTTAAATCTATCAGCCATTACATGCATCTGTTTCTGAAAATCATTAGTATCTGAACATAATTTTTTAACTCTTAAAAACTGACTATATTTCAACGGTTGGCTATGACAGCTATCATATTTCAAAAGTTTATTCCTGTCTGTTGATTTACGGTATATTGTAGTTTTAAAATTACCATGTTCAAATTGTATTTTTATATCCAGATATGGTATTTCTTTTCTATTAAAATACATTTGAAATTTCAAATTATTATCACGTGTGTTCAACCATTCGTGAAACTCTCTCAGCTGTATTTCACTACCTTCCCATAACATCAGTATGTCATCTATGAATCTCCTCCATGTTAAAATGTATTTTCTCAAGGGACTAGTCTGTATATATTTCCTTTCAAAATTACCCATGAATAAGTTTGCCAACGATGGGGCTACTGTTGCCCCATGGCTGTCCCTTTCACCTGTTGGTAGTAACATCCTTCAAATTTGAAAAAATTTTCTTTTAAAGCTATAGTAATTATTTGCATGATGAATTCTGTGGGTATTCTTCTATATGATTTCCTTTCAAGCAATGCTTCTTGAATTACTGCCAATGCTTCATCTTGTGGGATACTTGTGTAGAGAGACTCGACGTCAAATGTTACTAAAATAATATGAACCGGACCCAATTCGTCCAAAATATTAATAATGTGCGTCGAGTCCCTCACATAAGATGGAATAGAGGGAATGAGGGGTCTAAGGAATGAATCCGTGAATACAGACAGTGGTTCTAAAAGAGAGCCAATGCCTGACACAATTGGTCTCCCTGGTGGATCTATAAGAGATTTATGTATTTTAGGCAATACATACAAAACAGGAGTACGTGGGTGATCACCTATTAAAAAATCTCTTTCCTTTTTAGTTAAATAACCAGCTTGTTCCCCTAATGTAATAAGAGAGTCAATTTTTACTTTCAAGTCAGTAGTGGGATCCCTAAGTAGTGGTAGATAGAAACTCTTATCCTTCAACTGTCTCCTGATTTCATCTATATATTTCTCTTTATCCATCACCACTACTGCTCCCCCTTTGTCCGCTTGTTTTATCACAATACTATTATCATACCTCAGAGTGTCAATGGCTTTTCTTTCTTCTTTTGTTAGATTGAAAAATGGATTCTTCTTATTTTTCTCCAAAAGATCTAGATCTTTAAGTACCATTCTCTCCGGTTCATAACAATATTATTTTAGTAACATTTGACGTCGAGTCTCTCTACACAAGTATCCCACAAGATGAAGCATTGGCAGTAATTCAAGAAGCATTGCTTGAAAGGAAATCATATAGAAGAATACCCACAGAATTCATCATGCAAATAATTACTATAGCTTTAAAAGAAAATTTTTTCAAATTTGAAGGATGTTACTACCAACAGGTGAAAGGGACAGCCATGGGGGCAACAGTAGCCCCATCGTTGGCAAACTTATTCATGGGTAATTTTGAAAGGAAATATATACAGACTAGTCCCTTGAGAAAATACATTTTAACATGGAGGAGATTCATAGATGACATACTGATGTTATGGGAAGGTAGTGAAATACAGCTGAGAGAGTTTCACGAATAGTTGAACACACGTGATAATAATTTGAAATTTCAAATGTATTTTAATAGAAAAGAAATACCATATCTGGATATAAAAATACAATTTGAACATGGTAATTTTAAAACTACAATATACCGTAAATCAACAGACAGGAATAAACTTTTGAAATATGATAGCTGTCATAGCCAACCGTTGAAATATAGTCAGTTTTTAAGAGTTAAAAAATTATGTTCAGATACTAATGATTTTCAGAAACAGATGCATGTAATGGCTGATAGATTTAAACAGAGGGGATATCCACATAGATACATAGAGGAAGGGATGCTAAAAACAAAAGAACATCAAAGAGGTAACCTCCTCCATAGAAATAATAATATTCCTGATAAGAATACAGATAAAATTGTGTGTACCCTTTATTTTGACCATGTGTCACGTGATATTATTAAAATACTTAGAAAACATTGGACACTTGTTCAGAATATACCGTGCTTTTCTGAGAAACAACTGATGATAGCATTTAAGAGAAATAGAAATTTAAAAGATTTCTTAGCACCATCAGCATTACCAGTACCTGTAAGGAAAGATCCAGTTTGGGGGCATTTCCCATGCTTGAATTGTTGTTTTTGTACAGTAAATCTGAAAGCAAAATTTTTTGAAAATCCAAAGACAGGAGAAAAATTTGAACTAAAACAATATTCGAATTGTAAAACATCTCAGGTTGTCTATGCAATTATTTGCCCTTGTGGACTTGTAAATATTGGTAAAACAGTACGTATATTCAACAAACGTATTGCAGAACATAAGAGTGCCATAAAAAACAAGATGTTTGAAAAACCACTGGTAGAACATATGCATGATTTTATGCACTCCTTTGAAGAATTGAGATTTCTTGTATTATTGAGAATCAAAACACATTGGAGAGGTGGAGATGTCAACAAATTGTTGTTAAAGGCAGAAGAGAGACTTATTTTTAAATTTAATACAGTGAAACCATATGGGTTAAATCAAGAGAGTGACTACTCGATTTTTATATGATAAAGCCATTTGTTTAGATAAGCTTTTTATTAATTTAGATCACCAGTTTTGTAATTTTTATGAACATTTTACAATTAAACACTGTTTATTTTAAACCTGGCTCTCAAATGTAAAATATCTATCTGGCCCTTTAAGATACTTGCAATGTGCTTAGAGATGACCTTTAACCTCATGATGATGCTATATGAGTCATGGGTCTCACAGAAGCTAGTAATGCTAATGCATATCAGTTCAGTTGGAAGTAGCAGATAAATGGGTAAGTGTTTGCTTTATTTCTGTTGATCTTGCACACCTTTGGAATATGTAGGGAGTCTAGTTGTGATCTAATTGAAACGTACTAGATGTTGTTTTTAAAGATTGAGTGCTTGCAGTGCTCTCTCTGCTGTTACATTTTTGTGAGAAGTTTTTCATTCAGTGAACTGTTACCTGCCTTAGCAGTAATGTGGACAGGTTATTTATTCCTAGAGTTTTCGGTTTTGAAAGCATTGTGTTTATACCCATTTGTAAGCTTTTATTAATTTAGATCATCAGTTTTGTAACCTTTATGAACATTTCACAATTAAGCACTGTTTATTTTAAAATCTGGCTCTCCAATGTAAAATAGCTATCTGGCCCTTTAAGATACTTGCAATGTACTTAGAGATGACCTTTAACCTTATGATGCTATATGAGTCATGGGTCTCAGAAGCTAGTAATGCTAATGCATATCAGTTTAGTTGGAAGTAGCAGATAAGTGGGTAAGTGTTTGCTTTATTTCTGTTCATCTTGCACATCTTTGGAATATGTAGGGAGTCTAGCTGTGATCTGATGGAGATGTACTAGATGTTGTTTTAAGATTGAGTGCTTGCAGTGCTTCCTCTGTTGTTATATTTTTGTGAGAAGTCTTTTATTCAGTGAACTGTTTCCTGCCTCTAGCAGTAATGTGGACTGGTTATTTCTAAGGAGTTTTTTTGGTTTTGTGTTAAGAATATCAGTGGAGAAACTAGAATGTCTAGAGTATTTTAAAAGTTTTGTGCACATTTAGTTATGCTTCTTGTCTGATGATATTTTTATTTTTTGTTTTATATCTGTGTAGAACTAGATTTTTGGAACTACTAGTGTGTATGATATATTTACATACACTTTTGATAGGTATGTATAAAGAAATTTCTTCCCCTCTTCATTGAAATGTTTTGATTCTAATTGTATGATCTTAACATTTTTTATTGAGAGTTATAAATGTGATATGAGTAATTGTAGATGTTCTGATAAAAATTTTATGTGATGTATGATTTTAATGATAATTATAAATATTTTGTTTTATAGATGATATCATGTATAAACATGTTTTTTAGAACTCTTAAAGGATTGTTTTATATATGTTGAATCTCTTTTTTATATAATTGCCTTTTATTAGTTGAATCATGCTTATGACATTGTTAATATGTATGGTTATACATGTTTTTATAGTTTATACCCCTGACGCAGCCTGAGGGCGAAACGTGGCCACGTCGGGTATTGTTCCAATAAATGCATTTGATTCCACTGCTTTGTTGTTTTTTATCTACTGTTTTGTAAGCAGTTGTGTGCCTTTTTGTTTTTTTTTTGTTATTCCTTTGGGTAACTTTATATCTCCCAATCTCCTTATGCACTTCCCTCTATCTTTATCATCCTTCCTACTCCTTACCCTTCCCTATCGCCTTTCCTTTTGTTAGCCCATCTTTGCTTGCATCTATATTCAACTCACATTTTCTCAAACCTCACAACTTTATGTTTATTACAATTTGTAATATTCTCCTCTAGACTTTGTAATTGTATTTACTATGTAAGCCGCATTGAGCCTGCAATATGTGGGAAAGCGCGGGGTACAAATGTAATAAATAAATATACAAACTGCATGTCTAGAAAGGGAAAGGGATGTGTAAAAGATAATGTTGGGGGGTATGAGGGGGTACTGGCCCCCCAAATGATCTGGAAGAGAAAATGGAGGGTGACTACTTGTCCTCGTGTGTTTTGTCTTTTGGGTTATGGGTAGGACTTGTCCTCCCTGGTACGGTGGGAATTGTCTTAGGTGGGAATTGAACAGATGGAAATTGGTGGGAGAGAACTGTCCAGGTGGGAACTGACCTAGAACCTGTCAGACAAAACTGATCAATTTCTTTGACTGTGTGACCAGACAATTCAATCAAGGGAGAGCGCTAAATGTGGTGTACTTAGATTTTAGCAACCCTTTGACAGAGTTACATGTAGGTGAGACAAATAAACTGAGTACCCTTGGTATAGGTCCTAAAGTGACTGACTGGGTTAGGAACTGGTTGAATGGAAGGTGAAAAAGGGTAGTGGTAAATGAATTTCATTGTAAGGAAAGGGATGTAACCAGTGGTGTGTTGCAAGGATCGGTTCTTGGGCTGGTTCTTCTTAACATTGTTGGAAGTGATATTGCAGAAGGGCTGACTGGTAAGGTTTGCCTCTTTGCGGATTATACCAAAATCTGATGAACATGGTACTGGGGCCGCTTGATAACAGTGACCATAATATGATCAGTTTTGACATCGACCTTGAAGTAACTGTACACAGAAAGTCAAATACGTTAGCGTTTAACTTTAAAAAAGGAGACTATGATAAAATGAGAAGAACAGTAAAAAAAAAAACTTAGGGGGGCAACTGAGAGTGTAAAAACTGTACAACAGGCGTGGACGCTGTTCAAAAATACCATCCTGGAGGCCCAGGCCATACATATTCCGCGAATTAGAAAAGAAAGACGGAAGTCCAAAAGACACCCGGCCTGGTTGAAAAGTGAGGTGAAGGAAGCTATTAGGGCTAAAAGAAACGCCTTCAGAAAATGGAAGAAGGAACCGTCTGAAAATAACAAGAAACAGCATAAGGAGTGTCAAAGCAAATGCAAGGCGCAGATTAAGAAGGCCAAGAGGGAGTATGAAAAAAAGATAGCATTAGAGGCAAAAAAACATAGTAAAATTTTTTTTCGGTATATTAAAAGCAGGAAGCCGGCAAAAGAATTGGTTGGGCCGCTGGATGACCGAAGGGTAAAAGGGGCGATCAAGGAAGACAAAGACGTAGCGGAGAGACTGAATGAATTCTTTGCTTCGGTCTTCACCGAGGAAGATTTGGGTGGGATACCGGTGTCGGAAATGGTATTTCAAGCGGACGAGTCGGAGAAACTTACTGACTTCACGGTAAACCTTGAGGATGTAATGGGGCAGTTCGGCAAACTGAAGAGTAGCAAATCTCCTGGACCGGATGGTATTCATCCTAGAGTACTGATAGAACTGAAGAACGAGCTTGCGGAGCTACTGCTAGTGATATGCAACTTATCCTTAAAATCGAGCGTGGTACCGGAAGATTGGAAGGTGGCCAATGTAACGCCCATGTTTAAAAAAGGCTCCAGGGGAGATCCGGGAAATTATAGACCGGTGAGTCTGACGTCGGTGACGGGGAAAATGGTAGAGGCTATTATTAAAAACAAAATTACAGAGCACATCCGAGGACATAGATTACTGAGACCAAGTCAGCATGGCTTTTGTGTGGGGAAATCTTGCCTGACCAATTTACTTCAATTCTTTGAAGGAGTGAACAAACATGTGGACAAAGGGGAGTCGGTTGATATTGTGTATCTGGATTTTCAAAAGGCGTTTGACAAGGTACCTCATGAAAGGCTACAGAGGAAATTGGAGGGTCATGGGATAGGAGGAAATGTCCTATTGTGGATTAAAAAGTGGTTGAAGGATAGGAAACAGAGAGTGGGGTTAAATGGGCAGTATTCACAATGGAGAAGGGTAGTTAGTGGGGTTCCTCAGGGGTCCGTGCTAGGACCGCTGCTTTTTAATATATTTATAAATGATTTAGAGATGGGAGTAACAAGCGAGGTAATTAAATTTGCTGATGACACAAAGTTATTCAAAGTCGTTAAATCGCGACAGGATTGTGAAAAATTACAAGAGGACCTTACGAGACTGGGAGGCTAAATGGCAGATGATGTTTAATGTGAGCAAGTGCAAGGTGATGCATGTGGGAAAAAAGAACCCGAATTATAGCTACGTCATGCAAGGTTCCACGTTAGGAGTTACGGACCAAGAAAGGGATCTGGGTGTCGTCGTTGATAACACACTGAAACCTTCTGCTCAGTGTGCTGCTGCGGCTAAGAAAGCGAATAGAATGTTGGGTATTATTAGGAAAGGTATGGAAAACAGGTGTGAGGATGTTATAATGCCGTTGTATCGCTCCATGGTGCGACCGCATCTTGAGTATTGTGTTCAATTCTGGTCGCCGCATCTCAAGAAAGATATAGTAGAACTGGAAAAGGTGCAGCGAAGGGCGACTAAAATGATAGCGGGGGATGGGACGACTTCCCTATGAAGAAAGACTAAGGAGGCTAGGGCTATACAGCTTGGAGAAGAGACGGCTGAGGGGAGACATGATAGAGGTATATAAAATAATGAGTGGAGTGGAACAGGTGGATGTGAAGCGTCTGTTCACGCTTTCCAAAAATACTAGGACTAGGGGGCATGCGATGAAACTACAGTGTAGTAAATTTAAAACAAATCGGAGAAAATGTTTCTTCACCCAACGTGTAATTAAACTCTGGAATTCGTTGCTGGAGAAAGTGGTGAAGGCGGTTAGCTTAGCAGAGTTTAAAAAGGGGTTGGACGGATTCCTAAAGGACAAGTCCATAAACTGCTACTAAACGGACTTGGAAAAATCCAAATTTCCAGGAATAACATGTATAGAATGTTTGTACGTTTGGGAAGCTTGCCAGGTGCCCTTGGCCTGGATTGGCTGCTGTCGTGGACAGGATGCTGGGCTCGATGGACCCTTGGTCTTTTCCCAGTATGGCATTACTTATGTACTTATGATCTAGTAAAGCTTGAAGATTGATCTAGAATATGGCAGCTAAGATTTAATGCTAAAAATGGAGGGTCATTCACGTAGGCTCCAAAACCTAAGAGCTTGGTACAGTATAGGAATGAAGTACTTCTGTGAACGAAAGAAGAGCTGGACATAAGGATGATCATGGCAAAAAGGATGCTTGGATGCATAGGAAGAAGAATGGCCTCCTCAGAGGTATAATTTCCTTTGCAGGTCATTAGCTTTTGCTTCAGAGCATGTAAACGGTCCCTATGCCACAAATTTCAGAGAATGTAAAATGGATGCTTGTGTGAGTCCTTAGTACTGGAAGAAGGAATTGCACCTTTGCTTATTTTTAGTGATTTTTGTCACAGCTGGGGTGATTCAGGTTTTGTACTGAGTTCACACCAGCTAGATGCTCACAAAGAGAATATTGGAATTGGTTAATTCTGTTTTCCCAATCCCGATTATTAGTTGGTGGGATGATGTACAACAATACAGTATTGGTAATTTTAAAGCTATTTGTTCAATAAAGAAATTAAATTATAATGATCTTCATCTAAGTAAACACAAGTTTGCTAGCAAGAATTTCTAACATAAAACAGCTCTGTTAGTATTAGCTCAGTCATAAATGTTGCAACAGTATCAGGTTCAACTCGTTAACATTCCCTGCATTTCTTTTCACAGGAACCTTTTCTCAGCTACCTCTGTAGTGTTTGAATTAATAGATAAGCATCAGCATTTTTTTTTCTTACACCCTATTCTGTTTCTCATTAACTATGTAAGAATACTTCTTTCCTTACCTTTTACTTTCTCTTTCAGGAAAAGGTTTTCTGATTCACCCAGACAGGACAGGACCCCAATTTTCTCTGCCCAGATATGTAGGAAGTTGTATTGGTCCTCTATGTATGTGTTAGGCAGGGAGAGTCTGATAGGTACGGACGGGGAGAGGGATCTTGGGGTGATAATATCTGAGGATTTGAAGGCGACAAAACAGTGTGACAAGGCGGTGGCCGTAGCTAGAAGGTTGTTAGGCTGTATAGAGAGAGGTGTGACCAGCAGAAGAAAGGGGGTGTTGATGCCCCTGTATAAGTCGTTGGTGAGGCCCCACCTGGAGTATTGTGTTCAGTTTTGGAGGCCGTATCTTCCTAAGGATGTAAAAAGAATTGAAGCGGTGCAAAGAAAAGCTACGAGAATGGTATGGGATTTGCGTTACAAGACGTATGAGGAGAGACTTGCTGAACTAAACATGTATACTCTGGAGGAAAGGAGAAACAGGGGTGATATGATACAGACATTCAAATATTTGAAAGGTATTAATCCGCAAACGAACCTTTTCCGGAGATGCGAAGGCGGTAGAACGAGAGGACATGAAATGAGATTGAAGGGGGGCAGACTCAAGAAAAATGTCAGGAAGTATTTTTTCACGGAGAGAGTAGTGGATGCTTGGAATGCCCTCCCGCGGGAGGTGGTGGAAATGAAAACAGTAACGGAATTCAAACATGCGTGGGATAAGCATAAAGGAATCCTGTGCAGAAGGAATGGATCCTTAGCTTAGTCGAGATCGGGAGGCGGGGCTGGTGGTTGGGAGGTGGGGATAGTGCTGGGCAGACTTATACAGTCTGTGCCAGAGCCGGTGGTGGGAGGCGGGAATGGTGGTTGCGAGGAGGGGATAGTGCTGGGCAGACTTATACGGTCTGTGCCAGAGCCGGTGGTTGGGAGGCGGGGATAGTGCTGGGCAGACTTATACGGTCTGTGCCCTCAAGAGCACAGGTACAAATCAAAGTAGGGTATACACAAAAAGTAGCACATATGAGTTGTCTTGTTGGGCAGACTGGATGGACCGTGCGGGTCTTTTTCTGTATCAGTCTTTGTACCCTTGTGGAACTGGAAAAGTTCTATCTTAGAAATATACTTGTAACTCCAGCTGTTAGACTAGAATTCTAGAATATGGTATGACCCCTTTGCTGAATGTGCATTACCTCACTACCATAAACATTAATAGCAGGGGTATACTGTTCTTTGGCATAGAGACCTTCATGGAAAGGAAAACATTGTAAGTCTTGGAAAGGAAAACATTGTAAGGCGTTTGTATTTTGATTAGTGGCCAATTATAACTTCAGTAAATACTGGGTAACCAGATGGTCAAGCGGTAAAAGATAGTATCACCAAAGGTATAACCTGTATGTATGCAGTCTTAAGTAAATTAACCTATACACCTTTAATCTTTTGTGTATTCAAGATGCCAACTTCCCTATATAAGGGCTGACTGGTGACCTGAATTTAGAACAATACTTTGTCTATCCTTAGATTCCGTATGTCGTCATATATATGTTAATAAACAATTGTTAAACTGAACATAGCCTAGTATATATTTGTTTACAGGTTGACAGTGGTGGAGAATGCAATGGGCAGTTTAACTCTCTCCAAGTCACATGGGACAGACCTTTTCCTGGCACCAACAATAAGAGGTAGGAGAATCTCATTTATTTAAAAAACAAAATCCTCTAAGAAATGGGCCAGATCCATCTATGTGTAAATCGCTCAGGGATACGACAGATTTCCCAGATAACATGAAACAGTCTATGCAGAAGTGGAGCCAGGTTGACGGCGCAGGGGGAGCGAGAGCGGACTTCCGCTGCTGCACATTTTCAGTGCAACACGATGAAAAAAAAAAATAGGCACCAGCAGAACTCCGTTTGAGGGAGCGGCCTCCCCTGGCTCCCCACCTAGCTACGTCACTGAGTCTGTGCTCAGAATTATCTGCAGTGTCTTGTTTGTCTATATGCCACCATTGTAGTTTGTTAGTGGACAGGTGAGGGAACTATAAGGGCGGGGCTGACTATGGTCTCATACTGGTACTCTCGCCTAACACCATCTCCCATCAAAGTTCTTTCAATTCTTTCAATTTAAGTGTCTGCTTCTTAGTCAAAATACAGTAACGAAACTGTGCAGAAGTAAGAGAACCTCTAGGTAGGATACAGGTTTTATAGATTTCCCAAGACAGGAGGTCTGAGAAATGGGGATATAGGAACTATCCAAGGGCTCTATTAGCAGGTAGAGTTCTCAAGTGAGAAAGACCGGGAGGGAGGGGATTATAGGTGATATCTCAGAATTTTAAGAGTAATTATGGGAGTAGGCTCAAGCCAGATCCCTGAAGGTATATATTTAGAGACTACAGCCCAAATGGCCATTGAATTTTGACTAAGTGAAATAAGATCTAAGAGACACTAGAGAAAGGGAGACAGAGAGAGAGAATTTCCAGAGTGCAGGAACAGCCAAACCTCTAGTGAAAATAGCACAGAAAAAGTTTGACAGTAAGGGTCTTGTGGTCTTCTCCGAGTTAGGGATAGATAAGGAAATCATAAAAATTCCTTAGCAGAGCTGACAGCCTGTGTATCTTCCTGACTAGTCTGTGCTGTGTTTAAATGTTTTGAACTTTTAAGCGGGTGATTGTTACAGCAAACAGTAAGAATGAATAATAATGCTCTGTCCATCCCAGCTGGCTACATGTAGCCTGTGTGAGTTACACCAGCTTTTCCTGTACAGAATAGAAACTCAAGATAACGGGGTCTTTTCCTTCAGGAAATGGTGGGGGTATCTCTTGATAGCGATATACCCCATCTCTGGAGCTGTGCATATTCAGAAGACAGTTCCTGTAATGAGACTTGGGTAAAGACCAAAAGGAAACTGTAACATAATAAAAGCTTAACTGGCAATTACCATGAAACAAATAAACTAGTGCTCACTACTTGTATAATACAACTATTAAATACATGTATAGGACTCATCAATTATACAGCAGATGTAAATAATATAGTTACCATCCCCCAGGTGATATCTCAAAACAGAGACTGATAAACACATATTACCCATATGGCTTCAACTGAGTGATATGTTTCCAACACTGCTGATGATCTGGCATTAGGATCTGGTATAGACTAAGGCCTAGAGCAACAGTAACTAAGTACAGCCCATCCCACTTTGCTCTTCCAAAGGGGAGGTTTGGTCTGGGGTTCAGTAGCATGACCTTACTCTCGACTTTGAGGGACCTTAAATTTCAGAGCTTTTTGCATGTACCTCCTGCAAATAATCCCTAAACTTTTCTGTGTTAGCCAGCACAGTGGTCTGTATTTCTTTTAGATGTTCTTGCAGGGATCTTAAGGTGACCAAACAGGTAGAAAAGGCAACAGCGAAAGGCAGAAGGATGCTTTGGTGCATAAAGAGAAGAATGGCCAGTTGGAAAAAGAGGTGATGATACCCCTGTATAAGACTCTGGTGATACTTCATTTAGAATATTGCGTACAATTCTGTAGATCGCACCTTCAAAAAGTTATAAACAGATTGGAGTCAGTCCAGAGGGCAGCTATTAAATGGTCAGTTGTCTTCGTCATAAAGCATAAGTGGAAGAAAGGCAGGAGAGGGGAGATAATAGAGACACTTAAAAACCTATGTGGAATAAATGCATAGGAGGCATGTCTCTTTCAATCGAAAGGAAGCTCTGGAACAAGGGGTCATAGGATGAAGGTGAAAAGGTACAGACTCAGAAGTAACCTGAGGAAAAACATCTTCACTAAAAGGATAATGAATTCACACAATGACCTCCCAGTGCAAGTGGTGAATTCAAGACAGCTTAGGACAAGAACATAGAATCTCTAATGGCGTGATAGGGAGAGCAGATGGCACGAATGGGCAGACTGAATAGGTCATATGGTCATTATCTGCCTATATTTTTCCATTTCTAAATGCTCTCACACAACTTACACCTGATTCAAGGAAAATGCAACTATGTGCATGAACTCTAATGCTGGCCCATGCCTATTTTATAAAATAAAATACACAGGTAATAGCCAGCTAATATGCTGGTGCTGCCATCTATGGGCTTCTGTGATTAATTGTTGCTGTCTATGACTGTGCCTGGCACTTTTTTTTTTACAAAGTATTTATGTGACTGTGTGGATTACTTTTGCCTCTAACGCAGCCCGTGTTAAGACAAAATGTGATCACATTGGACTTTGTATTTTTAAATTGATAGGAACAAAAGTTCTCCCAACACCATAAGATGTACAGTCTACTTTTTATGGACCGCTTAGCATCATTTGCAGACTACAGTTTCCTCATTTTTTATTCATGTCTTACACATGTGTATACACCTATACATTTTTATAAAAGCCATTTCCACATGTAGAACATGGCTCACACACAGAAAATGCTTTAAGAAATTATATTCAAAGTAAAATAAAGCTACAGGGCACAGAAAAGCCTCGCATTAACATAACCCTATCCCAAAACAGTAAGTATGAGAGCGCACAGGGCATGTGCAAGTCCATGCATGCATGCATACATAAACTTGAAGGCAACGCAGGAGTCTAGGAGAAGTTTCGAAGACTCCTGATGTAGCTCCCGTTATTAGACTAGAGTACTGCAGGTCAGGACGGGAGAAAAGCTGCTCCTTTCAAATTTCCAAGTACGAATCCTGCGCCCTTCCTCCAGGCAGTCCCCTGATATCCTCAACTCAAGGGACTCATATGAAATGGAAGCCACCCGAGGTATCAACATCTCTCGCAGTAAGACAAAGAAGAAGCAGGCACTCAACAACTCGCACGCGGCCCCCATCCCTTTTCGTAGCTCTTCCTCTCCTTCAAGCCCAAGCTCCCAGCCCTAATTCAGCATCTTGTTTTTCAGCCAGTTAGCTAGTTCACCCGCCACCACCAACCCCACCGATTTCCTTTCCTTCTCACTCTCTCTGTTGTGTTTGTGTCTGTGTTGTTGTCCCTAATAATATCCCACACACCCCTGCGCCAGCCCTCTGACGCAACTTTCTGCCCTCTTCAGCGCCCCGCCCCGTCCCCTTCTGACGCACTTCCTGCTTCCGGCTGAGTTGACCGCGGCCGAGTAAGAGAGAAGTCGTGTCAGAGGGGGCGGGGCGCCGGAGGAGGAAATCGGCGGGGCCGGTGGCGGGCGACCTTACAGACATGAGTTTGAAGGTAGGACGGAGGAAGGAGTTTGAGCTTGCGAGAGCGCGGAAGCGAGAGAAAGAGATGACAGACCACGGGGGGAGGGGACCGGGGTTGGTCCCCGGATGCGTGCGAAGAAGAGGGGTGCTCGGCGTGTGAGAGTTTGAGGGCAGTCAAATGCGTGGAAGTTGGGTATCTCTGTCGGGGTACCGAGTTAGTGTCCCTGTTCCAAAGGCCACAAATTAGGGTGCATTCTAAGCTTGATTAAAAAATGCAACGAAGAGGTCAGCACATTAAAGCTTCCAGTCTTTTCCTCATTGTCCATTACTGTTTTCGATCGTGTTTTGGCTTTAATACTTGTTACCACACGTTTGTGGCCATTCTCGTGAAAGGGGAGGTTTTAATCTGTCATCTGTTGCTTGGTGCATTCCATCAACCCAAGCAGAGAGATCTTGAACTCGCTACAGCAGAGCTGCCAACTTAGTTCCAGGAAGGAGACGGTTTGGTCAGGCGTGATCTTTTATACTTATTTATTAGGATTTACGTCCCAAAGCAGTTGAGGTACTTGTAGTCCTCGATTTTGCCCTTTGAAATCGGTGCTGCAAGTCCCAGAATGCATCAGGAGATTGGCAGAACTTCGAAGCTGGCTGTAGTCTCCCTCCTGAAACTGGTTAACTTGGAAACTGCTACAAGAGCCTTTCCTCAGCAATAGGGTAGCAGAACCCGTGAGGGAGGAGGCAATATTTATAAACAGAGAAAGCGTCTGGGGAATGGCCAAGTAGGTGATCACATGAGTTCCAACGGTCATCAGACCATATGAATTAATAGAAGAGTAAAAGGCAGAGAGGGGTCACAGAAAATCAAGGTTAAAATAGAAAAGTACTTTAGGGTAGTGCTTCTTAAAGGGTGGGGAGGAGGATTGAGAGAAGGTCTCTAAATTGGTTTGACATAATTTTAATTCAATATTGTTTTTTTAAAGATATTTTTACCATTATTTGAGAGAGGAAAGCAAAAAGTATTGAAGAGAAGAAAAGGGGAGTGTGACCTATAAAGTTGGAGCAGCATTAAGAAAGCATTGGCAAAATTGGAAGGTCTTTCTAAAACAGAAGTTCTGTGAGCTAATAGGAGCAGTTGTAAGAGCAATGGATTTTTAGGAACATAAATAGAAATAAAAGGTAAAACCCAAACCATTATAGTTTTAAAAAAATGACTGAAAATGTAAACACCTGTTACCTCTTAGAATTCTAAATCTTTGTGCATTTCAGAAACAGGGAAGCTTATCTTGAAAGTCTGAGAGAAGGTAGTCAGGGCAGCAAAGGCAGGACATGAGATAAAATATCTAATGCAGTAATACATAAGACTTTTCACAGGTATCAGTGAGAAGAAGCGGAAAGGTGAAGCTGTAAGCTGAGAAGAAAAAATGGTGGCATTGTGTGGAGGGTTACAAAGAAAAATCAAAAGTAATAACTTATGTTTAGTGGTCACCAAAGATGGGCTTAGAGAGAAGGATCTCTTGATTGTTGACAAGATGCATATGATGAAGCACCATGTACAGAAAAGAGAGTTTCACATAGTGGAACTGATGCTCAAAACCTAACACTATCATTAAAGGTGATAAATGCTGGCCTAGTACACATGTTAATGTGCACAGAATGTTCAGAGGGCTCTAGCTTAGGTATCGATGTGTGTGCCAAAGATGGCAGCAAATTGTATTTAAATGTATTGAAATGGGTGTTAATGAGGTTACTTAGTATTTCCTGCCAATGCTCAGACAACAGCGCAGAAAAAAAATGCTGACCTTAATACTGAAAACTTACCACCAGCTCAGGGGTGGTGTTAAAGGTTTTGAGGAGAGGATTAAGGTAGTCCAATAAAAAAGGTATCATCTTATTTTCTTTTCTATGCTTTGATTTGTTTCTATTTATTACCATTAAAAGTGGACTAACATGGCTACCACACCACTGTACTTCAGAGTTTCTGACATTAAAACTGTGAATTTTAGTTGTTTGGAAGCCTGTGCAGCCTCCAAGAGCTGACGTTGAGAATCAAAGATGTGGAAGTCCAAGCACACATTGGCACCTGTTTTTCTGTGCTTAAATATGAGCCTTTCAGAAGTTTTTAAGTGCAATCAATTTTTGTAAAGCTTATGTTTAAAGGTGCAGAAAAATGGTGCTGACGTGCGCTCAAGAGCTGATCTTACCTAACCGTGAAACTCCTGTGTGCGTGTGCCAGGCACGTTCTTCCCCCTTGCTTTCGGTTTGCTAGCGCGTATAAAATTTGAATGCCATTTGCATTGAGCATTGCAGGGCTAGTTTTTTCTGTGCTGTTCTTGTGCTGGCTTTAACGCTGGAGCTTTGAGAATCGGGACCAGTATTTGCAAAACTGAAAGTGGCAAGGAAATGTTGGGTAAATCCCATTTATTCAATCCAGTTTCCCCATCCTTTTTACAATAATTCCTGCATTTCTGGACGAAATGCACAGAGCTCTGGCGCAGTAGAGAATAGCACTGAACTCACTCTTTGGAACACTGATGTCAATTTAGTGACCGATGCACAAGAGCTGTGCCTGTGCGTATGCCCAGTCAACGGGATGTGGTTGGGGGGGGGGGAGTGGGGAGTGGGAGGAAGAAGGAGCAGTTTTGCTCTCTGTGCTATGCTGGGACTACGTTGCCTGGGACATTTTTGCTGTCTCACAGGGGACGGGATCTTGACTAGGGGAAAGCAGTGGCCACATTGCTTAGTTTAGGTATCAGCGGTTTCCATGAGCACTTTTTGGCAGCAGAAAATGGTGCGGGGAGGTGTGCCGTGCAGCCATTCTTCCTCCTGCCCAGTGTTAGGAGGTTTTTGTGTGTTTGGTAGGTGGAAGCGCTGCTGTAAAAGTCACCCTGCCCTAATGACTAAAACCTACTGACAGCTCCGGAGTTGTATATTTTAGTTGCTAAGGCAGGGGGTTTCCATGCGCTATTTCTCTGGATTTTGCATGGAATCGCTGATGAACTTGTTTTAAAATACTAGCGAGCTCATTAGCATAGGACTTTTGATCACTGCTTCTGTGCACAGTAAAACAGTGGTTGAAAGTCTTTGTACATTAGCTTCAATAACGTTTTCGTTTAGACTGGGTAAAACCAGTCTAAAAGCCCGATTTGCTTTGAGGAGTGGGACCTCAGTTCCTTTCAACTAAGGATCCTCTGTGTTTATCCCAGGCCTTCTTGGATTTAGTTACTGTTTTTCTCTCCTCCTTTAGCACTAGACTTTCTTCATGCATCCACAAAGACATATTTCCATATGTTTTCTTGACTCTATTGCCTCACAGCTTCATACTGTGACTTTTTTTCTTTACTTCATTTATTTCTTGTGAGCTATTTGAATGTACCTGCCATATCACTCCTATCTCTCCTCTCGGGAGTATAGGACCTTAAGCTTCCTCGCATAGAACTTTTGATGTACATCTTTACTAGTCCTTCTCTGACCACCCTACTTTGTCCTTTTGGAGAAAGAGCTTCCAAAATTTGACATGATATCTTTACAGTCTCACTAATGACCTGTACAAAGGCATCCCCACCTCTTTGCTTCTACTGGTTATAACACTCTGGCTTTCACTACTTCCTGTTCACACTTCTGCGCAGTCTTTAGATTGTCAGATATCACCTCTAGATCTCCTGATTGGTGTACATCAATAGTTCATCCCATCATTTATTGCTTTCTTGGATTTCTCTACCTTAAGTGTATGCCTCTACAGTTTATATGCATTAAATCATAGCACCTTTTTGTGTTTTATTTTTGCACTTCCAATTGGAATGTCCACTCTGTTACAGATCTTTGCATCATCTGCAAAGACAAATCTCTACTGTTTTCTTTGCAATATTGCTTAAGAAAGCACTAAACAAAATTGGCTTCCTGCATGCAATGGGAGGAGAACCAGGAATGGCTCATCTGCTCCCTACAGACATATTGGCCTAGTCACGTAGGATTAAAAAATGGTTCCAAATCACCTGGAACAGCAAACCTCTGTCTTTCTGCATGAGGTATGGTAAGGCCATAATTGAGTCCGCCTATTTTCAGTGACACGGAGGAGCATGTTTACTAATATGTAGTAGGTTTTTGCACTTTCTGTATCTTAACTTTTGCAGTTAAGGTGCAGTAAGTGAAAGCCTGTGCAGTAAATCCAAGTCTGCCCTGCATTTAGCACACAGTGCAGATACCATATAGGTACTGAGTTACATGCATTGGCAGATAGAATGAGTCCTCCCAAGAAAAAAAAACCAAACACAACTGCAGCAGCAGGGCCTGCCAATCCAATACCCCAGCACATACACCTTCCCCTCCCCCTGCTGGGTTCAAAATGGCACCAAAGACCCCCTAGTGGTAGTATCACAGAACTACCAGTAGGGGACATGCTTACATATAAGGAGCAATGACCCCTGGCAGTCTTACCACAAGACTACTGCGAAAAGTCATTGGTGAAATTTTCAACATGGTGCAGCTCCGAGGTGGGAGTGGAGAGGTCCTCTAAAGGATCAGATTGGGTTGGGTACATGCTGGGGTAATCAGATCGATGGGGATTGGTATGCAACACCATGGCTTTCCAACTGCACTGGAACTACCAGTGCATGGCACGACCCATACCCTGTCAGGTGGCTACTCGTCAGCTCCTCCCCAGTCTCACCCTCGATCCTCTCCTTTCCATATTAAGCAGCTATCGTGGGTTTTTGCTATACTGTCTGGTTACAGTACAGTAAAACCCATACTAAATGCTTAACACAGCTTAGTAAACAGGCCTCAGAGTGTTTTGGTGACTCTGTACAGTACTGTATTCAAAGCACTGTCTGCGATGAATGCTATTAAAGTTTGACCAGAAACTGTTTAATGTGTGTAAGGGTAGCATTCCTGTTCAGAAAAGTCAATTTAGTATTAAACTATGAGAACACGCATAACAAATACAGATATTTTCTTTTTTCTTGTGCCAGGCTGTTTAATCAGCAAACAACATGCCCTAATGGCCTAACATATTGTTTGCTGCCTTAAACAAAAGTCCCCAGACACAGGTGGATTTTCCATTCATTCAGACCAGGGCCTCAGTTGCGTATGTCTTCTTCACATTACCTGACACAGGCAGTTTTGTTTATTTTTTTACTTAACTGATATTCAGCCCCACTGGGCAGGTACAGCACAGCTGCAGTACACACCCTGCCTTTTCACAGAACAGATACAAGATGGGCAGCATCAGTGCAAGCTTTCCACCCACACACACACTACCCCATCACAGAACAGGTAAAACAGAGGCAGCAGCAGTGCAATCTTCTCTGTGACGGAGCAGTGTGCGTGTGGGAGCAGCTACATCTTGGCTTCCCTCACACATATACACACAAGCACACACTGCCCCACAGAACAGCAGTACAAGGTACAAATACAGCCTTACCACAACAGATACGGCACCAGCGGTAGCAGCATAAGGCTCTGCCATCTTACAATTTGAGGGCAGATTATCATCTGCCAGTGTTCGTTTTGGTTTTAATGACTTTTCTGTACACATCCTCCCCTTCCTAGTAATTGCCAAAATGGAATGGAAGAAAGGAGGAGATCAGAAGGCAGACTAGCTGAAGACACCAACCATAGTGGAAGATGATTGATGGAGGGAGCCACGTGACAAATCGATAGAAGAGAGAGCTTGAGAAGCAGGAAAAATCGTGGTGAAAGTAAGCAAAGTGTAGCATTACATCAAGGAGGGGCATGGGGGTGGGGTTAATCTCTTCTTCTTAAAGGGAGAAAGGGCAATGTTTTAATATTTTTGTGTTCAGTGAGATAAAGTGATACCCCCAAGGTCACACAAAGTGTCACAAAGCCAGGGATTAGGCGTGTTTTTACACTGTAACCTTTCAGCCCAGGGTTTCTTCCTTGGTACTCTGAAATATTACATTGCCATTCACAGCTATACTTTCCAGCTGGTATCTGAGGCCTCAATTCTCAAAAGTAAAAGCAGATGCTAGAGGCCATTAGCGCCCGCATTTACCTGCACGGAATGTTCAGAGGCTCGGAGCACGGGAACAAATGAGCGTGCAGACGAACAACGCAAGTAGCATGCTAATGTAGTTAAGCTCATATTAATGAGATCATTTTGTATTCCTCCCCAATGCTCAGAAAAGAGCACCCTAAACAAAACTGCGTTACCACTGCAAGAAATAGCGCCAGGTTGGAGCAGGCATTAGGTTGTTGGAAAAGAAGATTTCTCATGATTCTCATGGTTCTCTCATGACTCTTTCTGCAAAACCTACCGGTTTTATTGCTTTTGGAAGCAGGTGGAAGCCCGTGCATGCCCTGAGCACTGGTCGTGAGAAACAGCAGACCCAAGCGACAGCATGCATTGGCGTCTGTTTCCTGTGTCTAAATTTAAAGCATCCATGCTTAAAAAAAAAAAAAATGTTTAAATACCCAAACTGAAAATACACGTTGGCGTCTGTTTCCTGCATCTAAATATAAGCGCTTAAAATTTTATTATTTTTTTGGCTTGGACGCTTATATTTAGTCAGCACAAAACAGATGTGCTTCACGTTTGTGTTTTACCATGTGCATGCATACAGAAGCTGAGCTTACTGCAGAGCTGTTCTGCGCATGCGCTAAAGCACAAACCTCCCTTTGAACTCCCTAGTGCTCAACGCTATAAACGCACCTATATTTGCATCTCATTAGCGTTGAGCATTGGGGCTTTGTTTCTGCACTGTTCCATCTGTATTTTTATGGCGCTATTTGGAACAGTGCCAGCATTTTGAGCATCGGGGCCTCAGTGTTGCAGCCACTAGTTATGAACCAGTTTCTGGTCTTTGGTACCACCTAGTGGTCACCTGAACAGCTACATTGAAATGAGTTTTTGAGGCAGTTGCGACCTTCTTTCTCAGCTACCAGAGGATATTGCAGGACTTGGCTTCTCTAATTGGCAGCTGGCAATTTCAGTAACACAAGGACCATGATGATATTCCCTGTTAAGGACTGAATATATCACACATACACATTTTTTTTCTCTCGCTCTCTCTCTCTCTCTGTCTTTCACTCCTTGTGCTTTACATGAGCCAGATGGGGGATGGAGGCATCACTATTAGAAAATTTGCCATCTGTTTCCACACACACACACAGAGTTGAGAAATAATTTTACATTTTGTTAAAGGGGAAAAAAATCCCTTTCCTGCATGCTCTCTTATTCTAGCATTACGCTGACGTGCATGACATCTCCCTACGCCTGGCTGCTGTCGTTCTCATCCCTCACCATCGCATTCTCTCACTGCCTGTCTTGTTCCTTTTGTCTTTTCATCGTCCTTCTTTGTGTCTTCTATTTCTGTCTCTCTCCTCCTCTTTTGCGTTCTCTTTCTCCCTTGTTTTTTGGTCCATATTCCTTTCTCTCTCCCAGTCTCCTCCTGTCTCTCATTTCTCCCTGCAGTTCTGGCCTTGCCTGCTGCTGCTTCTGTTATATTTTTCTTCCATTTCCTCTGATTTCTGCTGCTGGTGTCACTGAGCGGTTGGGTCACCAGAAGCTCATCAAAACATATGCTCTTGGCTCGTCTGTTCCTAGACCAGGTATTTATATGCAAGGGACTGTGATTGCCTGGATGCTCAGAGGCCTTCCTGTGAGCAGACCAAGATGGAGTATGTGAGAGGCAGCCTTGTAACGAGGGGGATTATAACAAGGTATGATGGAGTTAGGGGTTGAGCTGTAGCAGCCTCAAGTCAGAGAGTGTTAAAATAAACCCTAAAATAAGGTGTTTTATAGTAGTGAATGAAGCCAGGGGTATTGCAGTGTTTTATAATAATGAATGAAGCAGAGGTATTGCAGAGATCATGTTATGTCAGAGAGCGCTCTGTAAAGACGGTGGTTATATTGCACTGTGATGGTAAGAAGAGCTGCGGTCTCATTTCGGAGATATTATAATTGGGCCTTGTAACAAGGAAGAGTGTAACAAAATGTAAAGGGGGGAAAAAAAAAACAAAGTAACAATAATACTGTCACTGAAGCTAATGGAGGTTACTCTTTTGCTTGGGGTTATGATTTGTTCATTCTGACCTCATAGTGGCTGGCAGGATTCTATTTATTTATTTATTTATTTTTTTGTAACATTTATACCCCGCACTTTCCCACTCATTAGCAGGTTCAATGCGGCTTAATTCTAGTGCTTTGAGCTCTATCAGCACTGTGCTGTCGAGAGCTTATTGAGAAGAGCAGGAAAACTGAGAAATGAGTTCTAATCCCCATTTTTCCACTGACTATGTGATCCTCAGGTGAGTCCCTTCCTCTCCCTGTGCTTCAGTTATCACACTGAATTTTTGAAATAACTATTACTAGAGGGGGTTTTTTCTAAAATTTTAGCGAGAAATATGATGTGGGAAATACAATTGAAAAAAGCTTATCTGAATTTTGATTTGGTACCACTTGAAAAACTGATAAGAAAGCTATGATTTTTCAGATAGTGTCAGACTCTTGTCATATTGTAAACATTCAGAAGGACTTGCTCATTTTACAGAAGGACTTTGATACTTTAGACTAGGACAGTGGTTCCCAAACCTGGTCCTGGAGGCACCCAAGCCAGTCAGGTTTTCAAGATATCCACAATGAATATTCATGAGAGAGATCTGCATGCACTTCCTCCACTGCATGCAAATCTCTCTTATGAATATTCATTGTAGATATCCTGAAAACCTGACTGGCTTGGGTGCCTTCAGGACCAGGTTTGGGAACCACTGGACTAGGAGTTCTTAACCTTGTCCTTGGGACACACCAATCCAGTCTGGTTTTCAAGATAGCCACAATGAATATGCATGAGATAGATTTGCATGCAGAACCTCCTTTTTATGTAAATCTATCTCATGCATGTTCATTGTGGGTATCCTGAAAATCTGACTGGCTGGGTGTGTCCCATGGTCTGTGTTGAGAAGTCCTGCTGTAGACAAATGTGTAAACAAGTGGCAAATGAGAGTTCATGTGGACATGGATAGATTTATGCAGTGTTCTTTGAACAGTGCCATACCTGCTAACTAACCAAGACTAACACCTGGGTATATCCTATATAATAATTCTCACCTCCAACGTTCTGACTTGCCTGGGACCGTGGCTCATTCTGAGTTGGTCTGCTAGGCTCCATAGATCAGGCTGACATCACCGTAGCCATTATGATGTCAACTTCAGAACCCGGGGGGAAAGAAAAACATGCCTCACAGCTGAACCATGTCCAGAGGAGGGTCGCTGGACATGGGTGGCTGGAGGGGGGGCAGGGGAGAGAGGAGGGTCACTGGACATGGGTGGCTAGAGGGGGGACAGGGGAGAGAGGAGGGTCGCTGAACATGGGTGGCTGGAGGGGGGGCAGGGGAGAGAGGAGGGTCACTGGACATGGGTGGCCTGCAGGGGGGGGGCAGGGGGGTCGCTGGAAATGGGTGGCTGCAGGGGAGAGAGGAGGGTCGCTGGACATGGGTGGCTGCAGGGGGGGCAGGGGAGAGAGGAGGTTCGCTGGACATGGGTGGCTGCAGTGGGTGCAGGGAGAGAGGAGGGTTGCTAGACATGGGTGGCTGCAGGGGGGGCAGGGGAGAGAGGAGGTTCGCTGGACATGGGTGGCTGCAGTGGGTGCAGGGAGAGAGGAGGGTCGCTGGACATGGGTGGCTGCAGGGGAGCCGAAGAAAACCTTGCTAGCGCCCATTTCATTTGTGTCAGAAACGGGCCTTTTTTACTAGTGAGTTGTTAAACTGGGAACACATAAGCAAAGCTGGGCACGTTATAGAATTAATTTGTCAGACCAGATTGGGAGCTTGGGGTGTGTTCGTGGTACCCAGGATGGGGCGCCCCGACAAAAAAGCCTTGTAACAAAATAGCCCCCTAGAAAAAAAACATCACAAAAAAAAACGATAAACTACAAGTGAAATCTTCAATAATAAAGGCTCCTACCAGCATTACATTGTATAAAGCATATATAAATAAAATTCTATAGCTACCAACTGGTATTCATGATCTGTTTTGCTGTTTAAGGAAACTATTATTCCATCAACCTGCTAATTAAAAAAAAAACAATATTGTCATCATTTTCATAGTCTTACCAACCTTATCCTATTTGGCAAGGTAAGATTATTAGGAAAAAATGCAGTGCCATTTTCTGGGCAGCCTGATCGGGCCTTTTTTTCGGGGGGCTAATTTGTCAAGGGCTATATTGTGGGCAGGCCGTTTTGACAGTGGCTATTATGTCAGGGGCTATTATGTCGGGAGCTTTTTTTTGTGGGGGCTATTTTGACCGGGTACCCCAGGATGGAATAGATCCAGAGGGTGGCTACTAAAATGGCCAGTGGTCTTCCTCATAAAGCTTATGGAGACAGACTGAAAGATCTAGATATCTATACTTTGGCAGAAAGACTAGAGAAGGGACATCTGATAGAGACATGTAAATACCTTTGTGACATAAATGCACAGGAGTTAAGTGTCTTTCAATTGAACTTCTGGAATGAGGGGACATAGGATGAAGGTTAAAGGAGATAGATTATGTCTAAGGAAATACTTCTCTATGGAAAGGGTAGTGGATGTGTGAAATGATCTCCAGATGGAGGTGGTGGAAACGAAGACTGTATCTGAATTCAAGAAAACATAGGACAAGTGCATAGGATCCCTAACGGGGAAAAGGGATAGTAGATGGTATGGGTGTTCAGACTGGATAGGCCATATGGTCTTTATCTACTGAGGGTGTATGCATACAGAAATGTAACATGCAGCCAAATGCCAACTCCTTAGCAACATATTTTTCAGAAAAAGTTCTATTGTTAAGGCAATCTTTACTTCAAGAATCCCCTAATTCAAATAATCAGTCATTGATAAATGGTAAGGCTAACAGTGAGATTCATATTGATAGTTGTTGATCTACATTTGTGCTCGGTCAAGAAAATGTATCACTCATATTAAACAAATTTTGCAAATCTTGCTTTTAGAAGATTACTGACCATTGTCTCTGCTTTATAACTCTGTTAACTGTTAGATGTTGGATTACAACTCTTATAAATGACATCATATATACTGATTATTTTTAACCTACTATTGATGATATTCTAGCTCCAATTTCAAAATCAGAGCTTAGATCTAACTCTGCCGAGCAGTTTTCAACTAATTGCCAGTATTCTATTATTCACTAAATTATTAGAAAATGTAGTTACTCAGCAGTTAACAAATTTAGACAAGCCTGAAATATTATATCTATGGGTTTTGGGCTTTACACAGTGCAAAGACCATGCTGTTGACACTAGTCTCTTAAGGGTAAATACTACTCTGTACAGGTTCTCAAGCAGTGTTGTTCGAGTTGAGGAGTAGCCTGGTGGTTAGTGCGGCGGGCTTTGATCCTGGTGAACTGGGTTTGATTCCTTCTGCAGCTCCTTGTGACTGGGCAAGTCACTTAACCCTCCACTGCCCCAGGTACAAAATAAGTATCTGTATATAATATGTATACCGCTTTGATTGTAACCACCAAAAGGCAGTACATTAAGTCCCTTTCCTTTCCCTTACAGTTTGACTTCTCAGCCACTTTTGACATAAGTCAACCATACTGTTTTGCTTGCTAAACTAGAGGAAATAGGTATTTCGGGTTTAGTCTTGAATTGTTTCAAGAAATTCTTGACTCACGGGAAATATACGATCAAAAGAAATGGAACTATAACTGGTTGGCTTTCTTCATGTGGAATCCCTTGGGGGTTATCTCTGAGACATATTTTCAAAGCACTTAGCCTTCCAAAGTTCCATAGAAACCTATGGAACTTTGGAAGGCTTTGAAAATATGCCTCTCTGTCTCCTATTCTTTTTAATGTCTTCATGTGTTGTCTTGATCCTTTCTTTAGGAGCATTTGAACTATTTTCTCCTATGTTGATGATTTTTTTTTTTAAAGTTTAGTACCCATTTCGCTTGATTTGAATGCTGCTTCTTCATAAATATCTACTTGCATGGCAGATTTAAAGGCTGGGCTTTATCTGATATGTTGAAGCTGAATTCCAGCAAAACCAAAGGTTTTTTTGGTGTTGCTGTCTGTGACAATTGCAATTGGTCAACATGAAAAACTGACAGAAAAGTCAGCTGAAGTGCTTGGAGTAGTTTTAGATTCCTCTTTATCATTTGAGCTGCAAATTAACAGCTTTTTTTGTAACTTAGAACTATTTGGTTATATTTTTCTGAGGGTCATTTCAAATTAATGGTTCAAAGCCTGATATTGTCCCAATTGGATTATGGCAGCATATTGTATCTTGGTGATGTTATGAAATCACAGAATCAACTCCAATTATGGCAAAACACAGCAGCACACTTTGCCACTGCTGTTAAAATTGCATTGGCTTCTGCTACATGCTCATTTTATCTCCTATATAATAATTTGTCAATCTGCGTTCCTGGATGGCTGGCTGGGTTTGTAACCGTATTCAAATGAGGTACTACGTAATTGGCTCGCCTCCAGCCTTCCCTTCCCTCTCAGTGTCATGCCTTCACAGAAAGAGGAAATTACATCAGAGGAGGGCGGGACACTGAGAGAGAAGGAAAGGGAAGGCTGTAGCCAAGCCTCGCCTGCCGCTTTCACTGATGCTGCTGCGACTTCAGGTAAAATAAAAGTTTTAAAGGAAGTGCGGCAGGAAGGAAAGGAGGGCTGTTGTGAGAGAAGAGGGCATGCCGGTGAGGGCTGGGGTTGAACTGGAACTCTGGTGCTTAAAAGGGGGACAGGTGGGGGCTGGGGCGAGTTGCTGGACATGGAGGGGAGAACCGCTGGACATGGATGTGATAGGAGGGCAGGGGAGAATCGCTGGTCATGGAGGGGAGGGCAGGGGAGAGATGAGAAATCTCTTAGACGATAGCCTTCCCAGGGCCCGTTTCATTTTTGGAGAAACAGGCTTTTTTTTGTTTGTTTTTAAATATTCCTGTCTTATTTTAAGATCCAATATGGTCTGAGCACTCTACATATAACATACTTTGTCTATATCAAACAGAGCTGGAGGTGGGACTGGTTGGGAGACGGGGATAGTGCTGGGCAGACTTTATACGGTCTGTGCCCTGAAGAGGACAGGTACAAATAAAAAGTAGCACATATGAATTTATCTTGTTGGGCAGACTGGATGGACCGTGCAGGTCTTTTTCTGCCGTCATCTACTATGTTACTATGTAAACTCTGGCAAATCAGTTATTCCTCAGTATATAGCAAATTTAACGGAGAGCATAATGGCAAAAAGGATGAAAAAGCTTCAGAATCCCACCTTCACATTGATTTTAGTGATAAGATTTAACAGATAGTGACCTCATAGGCATATAAAAACTTTCAAAAGCCAATTAAGCTGTAAGCAATGCAATCAAAATTGATAATTATTTAAATTTAAATAATAAGTGACATCTTCATTTAGCGTGTATAAACATCTATAAATCCCACCGACTAAGGCCCAAGTTTAGCAAAGGCTGCTTCAAGGTATAACATAAGGATAAGCATTACCATACTGGGACAGACCAGAGGTCTATCAAGCCCAGTATCCTATTTCCAACAGTGGCCAGTCCGGGTTACAACTGGCAAGATCCCAAAACAATAAAATAGATTTAATGCTGCTTATCCTAGAAATAAGCAGTGAATTTTCCCCAAGTCCATCTTAATAATGGCTTATGGACTTTTCTTTTAGGAAGTTATCCAAACCTTTTTTTTAAACCCTGCTAAGCTAACTGCTTTTACCACATTCTCTGGCAACGAATTCCAGAGTTTAATTACACGTGAAGAAATATTTTCTCTGATTTCTTTTAAATTTACTAAATAGCTTCATTGCGTTCCCCCTAGACCTAGTATTTTTGGAAAGCGTAAACAAGCAATTTACATCCATCCAATCCACTCCACTCATTATTTATAGACTTCTATCATATCTCCCCTCAGCCATCTCTTCTCCAAACTGAAGAGCCTTTGAGGCTCATTTTCAAAGCACTTAGCCTCCCAAAGTTCCATAGAAACCTATGGAACTTAGCCTCCCAAAGTGCTTTGAAAATATGCCTCTTAGTCACTTTTGCCTCTCCTCATAGAGAAGTAGTCCCATTGCCTTTATCATTTTCATTGCCCTTCTCTGTACCTTTACTGATTCCGCTATATCTTTTTTGAGATGAGGTGACCAGAATTGCACACAGTATTCAAGGTGCGGTCACACCATGGAGCAAAGGCATTATAATAGTCTAATTTTTGCTTTCCATTCCTTTCCTAATAATACCTAACATTCTATTTGATTTCTTAGCTTCTGCTGCACACTGAGCAGAGGGTTTCAAAGTATCATCAACGATGACACCTGGATCCTTTCCTGTTAGTGACTCCTAATGTGGAACTTTGTATTACATAACTATAGTTTTGGTTCCTCTTTCCAACGTGCATCACTTTGCATTTTCTCACATTAAATGTTCTCTTGCAATTTTTCACAATTCTCTTGCGATTTAACAACTTTGAATAACTTTGTGTCATCAGCAAATTTAATTACCTCACTAGTTATTCCCATCTCTTTAGATCATTTATCAATATTTTTAAAAAACAGTGATCCCAGCACAGACCCCTGTGAAACTCCACTATCTACCCTTCTCCATTGAGAATACTGACCATTTAACCCTACTCTCTGTTTTCTTTTAACCAGTTTTTAAATCCAGAATAGGACATTACCTCCTATCTCTAATTTCCTCAGGAGTCTTTCAATGAGGTACTTTGTCAAATGCCTTTTGAAAATCCAGATGGACCATATCGACCGGCTCACCTTTATCCACGTGTTTGTTCACCCCTTCAAAGAAATGTAGTAGATTGGTGAGGCAAGATTTCCGTTCACTAAATCCATGTTGGCTTTGTCTCATTAATCCATGCTTATCTATATGATCTGTAATGTTGTACTTTATAATAGTCTCTACCATTTTGCCCGGCACAGACATCGGGCTCACTGGTCTATAATTTCCTGGATCACCTCTAGAACTCTTTTTAAAACTTGGTGTTATGTTGGCCACCCTCCAATCTTCCGGTACCATGCTTGGTTTTAAAGAGAAATTATATATTACTAACAATATTTACTAATGGGATCAGTGATCTGAAAAATACAAAGCTTCTGTGTAACAAGTATCTTGTAAAAACACAAAAAACAAATACAAAACATAATAATGTAAAACAAAATTTAAAAAATAAACAGTAAAGAACCAGGTAGAACTTCTGACGTCATATCTGGATTTCACAGGTTTATGCCAGCTTTCTTGGCCAAAACAGCCCCATTCATGCATTTGACTGAGCCCTTTGAGTTCTTCTGTCTGCAAGTCAAAGATGCATTTTTATTTGTGCTGTAGCAAAAACTGGGTGTGATGTCAGGAGTTCGACTTTTTAAAGTCTGGGTAGTTCCCACAGCCATCTTGGGTACCTGGTGATGCCTTGAAATGTTGGTGTGCAGTTATTCTGGCAAGTATTTTTCCTGTTTTAAGTGACTATTTAGCATTTTTCATATTCATTACTGTTTTTATTTTTTATATTCTTTTTCACTATTATGTTTTGTATTTGTTATTTGTGTTTTCACGAGATTCTTGTTACACATAATTTTTTTTTGTCTTTTTCAAATCACTGATCCCATTATATCTTGAAGTTTATACAAGCTAAATGAAGATCACTTATTTAAAGTTTACCAGTTTTGATTGCATTGCTTAGAACTTAATTGGCTTTTGAAGGGAGGGGTTTTTTATGCCTATGAGGTCTCTACCCGTTAAATCCTATCAATAAAATCAGTGTGAAGGTGGGATTCTGAGAGTAGTGTATCTTACCTACATTTGTCAAAATTGATTAATTTTTGACAGGTGACACGCCTACTTCCAGATTCCTAGCAAATAGAAAATGAGGATATGCCCTCGTCCTGTCCCTTTGACATTACCACCAACACCCCACCCCCTTGATGTCACTGGATATGACATAGCAGCCCCACCCAATCCACACCCCTTTTGCATATACCCCTAACCTGCCTTTTGCATAGCCCTGCCCTAAGCCGCTTCCCTTTTATGTGATGTCACAGGGTGATATAGCCACACCCCTTTTTCCAAGATGGGGGCTACTACTGGATGCACTACATCACTTCCTGTTTCCATTACTGGCCGCCATCTTGGATGGGGGTCACATGATGAGAAGTGACTCTTTAAAAAAATCTGACACCCCCCCCCCCCCCCCCCCCCCCCAAAGCCTCGGAGGAATATGCACATTTGCAGCTTAACCTTTTTTTCTCATAGGAAAGAAAATAAGCATTTGTTTTCTTTTTTTTCTTTTTCTTTCACAGTGATAGTGTATTTATTTTAAGCTGGAACAAGTTAGGTCTGTCTGCTTTTAACTACGACAGGAAGAACTAGCATGCTGTATAAAGCCTCCCTGCTTTTTCAAGACATCACAACGGCTCTATGTGAGCTGAATGCTTTGTTCAGCACACTGTTCTTGGCTATGTAAAAAAAAATCATTGCATCCACAACCCCACCCCGCAGAACAAACAGGCAGAGAGAGAGAAAAAAACCTCCAGACCCCACATTTTACACTATTTGCAACTCTGGCTGTTTTAAAAAGGTGTTTTCAATCTCTTCCCCCCTCAGCTTTTCAGCAAGCACACTGTTCTCTGTCTGTGTGAGATCAATAGGTCTGTAGCCTTCACCGCGAGCCATCAGCAAACTTACAGGGAATCCCGGCTCTGTCCCTTCCAAGAAGTGTGGACATGATGATATAGAAAAATGGGCATTGCCTTCTATCCCATGACTTTATTTTTCTCAGGGATCTCTCATGAGGAACTTTTTTCTGAATATCTAAATACACTACACCAACTGGCTCACTTTTATCCACATGTTTAATCACGTCTTCAAAAAAACGAAGCAAATTGGTGAAGCAAGACTTCTCTTGGCTGAATCTATACGTCTCTGTCCCATTAAACCACGTTTGTCTATGTGTTCCGTAATTTTATCCTATATAATAGTTTTCACAATTTTTTTGCTCAGCACTGAAGTCAGGTTTACTGATTTGTAATTTCCCAGATCATCCCTAGAACAATATAATGTACATGGCTTGATGCTCGTGTTCAGGTGTTTTATAGTGCCTTCTTCAGTCACTCAGAGAAGTTCATTGATCCTTAATTGTTTGCCACAGGACCCAATGCATGCAAAAGGATAGATTTGTTCCTATGCCAAAACCTTTGCACAAAAAAATAGTATCACCACGTGCAGCTGAGATCCACGCCTTCCATGGTTCCCCCAACACAGAAGTCAAAAAGAGGACAAAATCATGTTTTCTTTCTGTATAAAAGGCAGTTCAGGTTTTGGTGTTTGTGTAGAAATGTTATACAAGCACCGGTCTTCGTGTGTGCAGTCTGTATATTTAAGACAATGAGCTAGCACTATTTGTACCACCTCTTCTAACAGGATAAGAACAGTTAGGCATGTCTCACGGCCTGGAATTAGGGAGGTTGATGAGAGGAAGAGAGCCCCAAGTTTTGTCTGGATAGGCTTGCCATCTAGTGGCTGGAAAAGGGGGTATGTGTGTGGATATCTGTGTTATCTCTGTGTGTGTCTCTGACTTGAAGCGGTGAGGCCAGAGGTTGTGTGATTGAAGCAGTGCTCAAACATTCTTTTGATTTAGTTAGAATAATGAAATGAAACCAAGTGTGGAAATATCAAACCATCAGATCTCACTATTAAACAGATTTTCAAAAGGTAGATCTTACAGTTTAAACACAGGGTGCTATGCTTCAGCACTAGGAAGATTTTGACTACACTCCTGCGGGAATCTCATGACTTCTTCCATCCCCGCGGGAATCCGTAATCCCCATTTAGGTACAGCTCTCTAATACAAACAGAGATTGCAAATAATTCTATGAGGCATCCTCCATGTTCCAATGATCTGAAAAATACAAAGCTTCTGTGTAACAAGTATCTTGTAAAAACACAAAAAACAAATACAAAACATAATAATGTAAAACAAAATTTAAAAAATAAACAGTAAAGAACCAGGTAGAACTTCTGACGTCATATCTGGATTTCACAGGTTTATGCCAGCTTTCTTGGACAAAACAGCCCCATTCATGCATTTGACTGAGCCCTTTGAGTTCTTCTGTCTGCAAGTCAAAGATGCGTTTTTATTTGTGCTGTAGCAAAAACTTGTGAAACTTGGGTGTGATGTCAGGAGTTCGACTTTTTAAAGTCTGGGTAGTTCCCACAGCCATCTTGGGTACCTGGTGATGCCTACCCTGCAGTTCCTCCTTTTCTACTACTGCCACACCCCTATCCCTACTTGGCTAGCCCTTGGTGATTAAAATGTGCAATTCATTTCTTTACTGTTGGTTCTGCTTTGAAATCGAGTAACAAATCTACAGTCTGCTATTGATTACATGTAGCAACCAGTAGCAGACTGTGAGAAGGGGGAGAGAAAAAATCCAACCGTATGAAAACAAGATGGCGGCTGCGGCGAGCCCGTCCACCTCCTCCGTCAGATCGGCCTGGGGTGGCAGACATGACAGCTGAGGTCACAGGGGCCATGGAAATTCTGCTGGACAAACGATTAAGTCCTATTGACAGCAAACTAGAACAGCTACAAGATCATATGGGGCAACTGAGTAAAGATTTCACGGCTTACCAACAAAGACACGGGATCCTGGAGGACAGGGTCGCAAAGATGAAGGAGGACCAAGTGCGTTTGCAGAAGCTGGTGGCTGGGTACGAAGAGAAACTTGAGGATCTAGAAAATAGATCCAGAAGGAACAACTTACGATTCGTGGGCCTTCTGGAAACACTGAGGGATAATGACTTAAGAGGATTCATGGAAACCTGGTTGACACAGCAGTTAAAGCTGGTTGCACTTGGAGCATTGCAGATAGAACGAGCACACCGGATAGGCCCACAACCCCAGCCCAATGCAAGACAGAGTGGTGATCTGTAGACTTTTGAACTTTGCGCTAGAGACCTGCATGGGAACGGGATTCCCGCAGGGACGGAATCAGTTCTGCGGGGTTCCGTGGGAATGGAAGTAGTTCCTGCGGGGTTCCCATGGGGACGGAAGCAGTTCCTGCGTGGTTCCCGTGGGGACAGAAGCAGTTCTTGTGGGGCTCTCGTAGAAGTGTAGGCTGCACTTGCACCAGCCTCTCACCTACCAAGTACCAAGTTCTTTGAGTGCTGTCTCCTCCTCCTCCTCCTTTCTTTAACAGCACAGATGCGGAAAGTCTCCATTAAGGAGGTGATAGAGATACAAATGGTGATTAAATTCAAAAAGGCATGGGATGAACACAGAGAATCTCTAATTAGAAAGTGGAAGTTATAAAAAACCTAAACTTACCATGGAGCTGGGCTTAATTCCACAAATTCATTTCAGTTATTATTTACATAGTACTGGTGCACCCATGCCAAATATCCTGAAATATTCTGGAATTATGAACACTGCAAAAGCGGTGTGGGGGTGGGTGTGCCGTTTACATCATTTTTCGACAAAAATAACACCTTATCTGGCTATATGTGATAACCCCGCCTTTGTTCCAGGACAATTATATACTGTTTTTCACAGATGGAAAGACAGGGGCATCATATACCTGCTCCAAGTGGTGACTAGAGAAGGCAAAATCAGGACATTCTCTGACTTACAAGAAGAATATGCCCTGCCAGACAGGGATTATTTTTATTATGGACAATTAAAGCATTATATATCATCCCTGCCATGGGCATCATTGACAGAGGACGTACAAGAGGAGTTATCAGCGGCCTTTTCGCTGGAGTCTCAACAGAGGGTGCCTATGTCTTATCACCATAGACATATACGAGACACGGCCCCTGAAATAGAATACCACAGACTGGCACAACAGTGGTCAGCAGACTTGCAAGAAGTGGTTACGACACAGCAGCTGAAAACACATATCCTGCAAATACGACGAGTCACAAACTTAGCGGTACACTGGGAGTTACAATATAAGATGGCCTTACGGCTGCACATCCCACCGAAGAGAGCATTTTATATGGGGTTGTCTCCCTGGGGAGAATGTCCAAAGTGTGGCGCGGATGGAGCAACTTTGGGCCACATGTACTGGTCCTGTGTGGGTATCCAGAAGTTTTGGAAACAAATCATACTTACTGTGAACAGGATATGGGGTCAGCGGTGGCACTATGAGTTTTCTTTACTCTTTGGACAACCTAAGCTGGGGACAAGGCCCAGGAAAGGATACACAGCATTTGTATTACGGGCAATAATTGTTGGCAAGCAGACAATATTATCTGAATGGATGTCGTATAAATATCCCACATGGCAACAGTGGCGGACCCGTATGATATACTTGTTGCGGATAGAACGAATGGCCGTAAAAGACTTTGACTCAGAGATTGGGAGGAAATTTCGGCAGAAGTGGCATCCCTTTTGGGACACCATGACACCAGCAGCACGTAGTTATCTATTGAACTTTTGAACTATTTACATAGTAGGAAGAGGAAGAAGAAGTTGGGCGGGGGCGGGAAGGGTGGGGGGTGGGAAGGTATGAAGATTTAGGACTGGAGATAAGAAATTGTGAACTGTTATTACTAGCTGATTGTTCTGTTATGTCAACTGTTGAAACAATGAACAGGAGAAAGGGAGGGAGGTTTGGGAATAAAACAATAACCCAAGGTATGTGAGCTTGTTAAGAATTGAAGTTGTAATTGAACAAACCGGTAAACACATGCGGTGAATTATGTGGTTGATCCAAATAAAAATGATTTAAACATAAAAAAAAAAAAAACCTAAACTTAAATGGCTGCATGTGTGTGGATGTGTCATGACACTTAGATGGCGACTCTGGCTGTGATGAACTAGGTCTGATACTGGGAGACCTGTACGGTCTGTGTCTCATATATGGCAGTCTGGTTTATGGTGGGCTGGAAAGGGCTTAGACAGCAATTTTAGTGTCTGGAACATGTGGACAGTGCTGGACAGACTTTTACGATCTGTGTCCCACAAATGAGAAGATGAATAGGCTGGAGTGGGCTTCGAAGGCAACTCCAGCAGTTGAAACATAAGGATAGGGCCAGGTGAATTTCTATGGTCTATGTCCCAGAAACGCCAAAGAAAGACAACAATCAAGTATATAATATCACATTCATAGTTGATTTAATCATGAATTGATAATGATTGTGACTATTGGGCAGACTGGATGGACCGATCCGTTTTTTTATCTGCTGTCATTTACTATGTTACTATTAATCCTCTCTGCTCCCGGGCTGATGTGCAGACCTCAGCTGTGACGTAGGCACGAGCATCAGATGTCACCTGACCTACTGGCACGTGCATGTGGTGATCTCTTAGCACACACTGCCATTGAATCTGAGAAATCTTACATGTGCGCACCAGAGTGTTCCAACTTCCGTTCCTTCCTTGCCCGTAGTACTGCGGCTCAAACCCAGAGAGAGACTGAGAGAGCCGACAGAAATTATTTTAATGTGGGGATGGGTTAGATTCCCTACGGGGACAAATGGGGACGGGTTGGATTCCAGTGGGGATGGGCAGAGACGGGTTGGATTTCTGTCCCCGTGCAACTCTCACACAAAACAGCAATATTACAAGTATTGAGGGGAGGCCAGGAATTGCGCTATGAGAATAATAAAATGCTGTGTTTTCAAGATTATTCTGCAGCAGTTGCTGTGCAGCGCAGAAGATTTTCTTCGATATACTCCAGTCTTTTTGAACAGAAGATTCAATTTGCATTGCAGTACCCGGCCAAATTGAGAGTGATATATAAAGCTGAAACTAAGATTTACAATACAGTAGAACAGGCACAGGAATTTCTGTGCTCCTTAGAACAGTGATAAACCAGAGAGGCAAATCTATGGTTACTAAAAAAAGAGGGCCTGGAGTGTTGGAGAGAGAGGGATTACATACAGAGGCATTTGAATGAACGGAACAACCACCTAAGGCCTGACTACAATGCGTGGTTAAAGAAGTGTCTTCAATATAACTAGCAGAGCTTGGAGATACTTACTGTAAGAAGACATTGCATTGCCTTGAATAGTGGAGCTCCAATATGAAACGTGGTATATGTTTGTAAGGTGGAGATTTTTTTCTCTCTCTTTCCCCTATGCTGTGTTTATCATCAAAGGTTGACACATCTGCTATCATTGCTTGGATATAGAGGGGAGGTGTGGTGGGAGGTGTTATACATGATGGTTCCATATAGGGAACCCCAAGAAGGGTTTAGGGGGGGGGTTAGGGGTTGAGGGTGGGTAGACGGGTACAGGGAGGGGAAGGGGGGCACTCAGGGATGGGCTGTAGGAACTTGGGATGCAAATTCAGTATGTGGGGGGATGTATAATTGCCAGTACGCCCAGGGGAGTTTGGGCAAGAATGATCTTCGACAGAGAGGTTAAGAGGGGGGGTGTAGGCTGGGGCGCCCCCTTTTAAATTTAGATATGTTACATCAGATTAGCCCACTTTTTATAGACCCTGGAGGCAGAGTTTTACTTTGTAAGGCCATAATTGCACGTCAGGAATTTGTACTAGGGAATGTATATGCACCTAACCAACATGACCGTCATTTTTACAAAATGATTACTTCAAAACTTTTGACCTGTGAGGCGACATCAGTCCTGATTGGAGGAGAGTTTAATGCAGTTTTAGATTCCATGTTAGATAAATCCCAACCCGTGAAGGCTTTGGCCTCCCAGAGGGGGAAAGGGCTTTCTAATTTATTTAGACAGATCTAGTAGATGTCTGGCGAGTGCTTCACCCACAGGAGAGAGACTTCACGCACCTATCTCGAGCGCATTCCACCCAGGCCCATATTGATTATTTATTGGTCTCAAAGCAAATCTTTGGCTCGATGTCCAAGTCTGACATTGGGCCCTATGTCATTTCGGACCATGCATGAGTTTGGATGGAGTGTGCTTTGATCAAGACAGTGGGGCGGGGTTGGCGTTGGGTATTTCGTGTGGAATTATACAAAGACAAGGCCTTTCAGAAAGTGCTCTCTAAATGTTGGAGGGAGTATAAATCTCAAAATGTAGAGCATGAGATGGAGACTGTTCTTTACTGGGAGACCATGAAGGCAGTATTAAGAGGGGAAATTATTAGCTACACCAGCCATAGAAGGAAGGCCAGAGATC
Source organism: Microcaecilia unicolor (assembly GCF_901765095.1). NCBI lineage: Eukaryota > Metazoa > Chordata > Amphibia > Gymnophiona > Siphonopidae > Microcaecilia > Microcaecilia unicolor. The sequence goes on along the minus strand of NC_044032.1, from coordinate 250,412,326 downwards.
GAGAGATCCTCCGGCTGGGCCACTTGTTTGGCACAGCTTGGAGGAGATTTGGTAAATCGCACTCAGCAGAGGACAAATAGAAAGTGCTAGAAATCCAGGGACACTGAATGAGCTATTACACCAGAGAGCCATTAAATCACAAAAATATTATAAATATATGCTGTATAGACATGGGAACAAGGGGGGATGCCTGTTGGCACGCCTTGTAGCAGCTAAGAAAGGTTCCTCTAGAATCCTGACTATGCAAACGAGACAGGGCTCTGTAGTCAACACCAACCAAGAGATCTGTGACTTATTTCACTCTTATTATCAAAGTCTGTATAGTGCTGTAGAAGAGGAGGGATTTACGGGGCAGTCTTTATTTGGATAATTTAGCGTTGCCGAGCCTGTGTCAGGCGGATAGGGATTTTCTTAATCAACCGATTATGCCTGAGGAAGTTCAGCTGGCGATTCGACAGAGCTCTCTTTTAAAAGCTCCAGGAGTAGATGGGTACCGGGCAGAATTTTATACGCTCATGGGGGAGGAAATTGTGTCCCCACTGATGAACATGTTTAATTCTTTGATAGAGACTATAATCTGGGCTATGCAGTTGAACATAGCCCAGATTATAGTGATGCCTAAACCAGGGAGAGACCCAACCCTAGTGGAATCCTATCGGCCTATTTCGCTTTTAAATTACGAGATCTAGCTAAAATAATGGCAAACCATCTGGCAAATATCCTCCCGAGGTTGTTGCATGAGTCTCAAGTGGGCTTTGTGCGAGAACGCACGGTGGCCAAAATATTCACAAAATTATAGCTTCACTGGAATATTGCAGTCAGAAGAACCAACAATCTCTCCTGGTTAGCTTCGATGCTGAGAAAGCATTCGATTGGGTGAAGTGGAGCTTTCTTTTTGCTACGTTGTCTAAGTATGGTTTTTCGGCACGTTTCATGTCGGCAGTGAAAGCTCTATATCATGCTTCTGGAGCACGAATTTCCATCAATGGGTTGGAATCTGAGGATTTTCACATTTTCAGAGGTACACGGTAGGGGTGTCCCCTCTCCCCTCTCCTTTTTGTCTTGACATTAGACTTTATGCTGAGAGATATAGCAGCGACTCCGTCAGTGTGTGGAATACCTGTGGGCTCATGGACTTTCAAGGTTGCAGCCTTTGTGGACAATATTTTAGTACACCTATCGCAGCCATGAGAATTGTTGCCGACGTTAATGGAGATTCTAAAGGAATATGGGGACTATGCTGGCTTACGGTTGAATTTGAAATCAGAGGCCTTATCCTCTTCAGATCAGCTAGAGCAGGAGTGAAGTACAGAGTTCCCGCTACGTTGGGCAAGGGGGTCATTTCGTTATCTGGGAATTTTGTTGCCTATGAATGTGTCACAGTTGTATCATCTAAATGTTTCCAAGTTACTTGAGGATACCTGTAAACTAGTGGAGGGCTGGCGAGATCTCCCTTTGACCTTGTTAGGTAGGGTGAATTTAGTGAAAATGGTGGTATTCCCCAAGTGGCTTTATTTTTTGCAGACGCTGCCCCTTTGGTTACTTCAAAGGGACCTTAAAGTCTTTAACTGTTTAATTTCCCGATTTTGTTGGAATAGAAGTAGGTGTTGGAATAGAAGGAAACCCAGGGTTAGGTTTTCGTATTTGATTGGAGGATGGGGGCAGGGAGGCTTGGGTCTTCCAGACAAGAAACAATATAATTACACCTGTCAACTGCAACACTTGGGGGATTGGTGCCTTCAGACTCAGATATATACCCCAATAGATTTTGAAAAAGCATATTATGCTCCTTACCAGTTCTTCTCACTTTTACATCATAGACAAACTCAGCTCCCCCTGAGGTTATGGAGAAGTGTACTTTTGAACCCACAGAGAGCCATGTGGCAAGTGCTGGTGAAGAACCTGGGGGGTGATCCATATGTTACAGATCTCCTCACACTCCAGGGTAATTGTGATTTTCAGCCAGGGCTTACTAATAAGGTTTATACTCTTTGGGCTGATCAAGGTATTACCTGTGTGGAACATTTATTGACAGGGGGAGGGAGGCCCATTTCGATGGGAGATTTGATACGACAGACAGGAGACTCTTGGGGAGCGAGATTTGCGTATTGGCAGGTTTCGCACTACATCCTGTGAGCAGCTAAGTTGTAGAATGGGGAAAGCTCAGAGAATTTTTTCAGTCCGTGAGGAAGGGGGAGATCTCAATCTCGCTATTATACAAGGCCTTGAACAAATGGAAATAACACAAAGACTATTTAGCTTTGAAAGGTAGATTGGAACAGGAGATGGGGGTCACTCTGACTCACTGGGACATATCAATTTCAGTTGAACACATACCCACTCTTGTTACAGATGCACGTTTAAGAGAATGCGCTTACAGGGTGATACATAGGGGTTATATCTTACCCGCCCAGGTGTGTCATATGGGGGAGCTGATGGAACCATCGTGTTTGAAGTATGGGGACATTTGTGGGACTTTGTCCCATATGTTCTGGAGTTGTTCAACAATAAAAGTCTTCTGGCGTCACATTCAATGCTTTTGGGAGACAGAGTTGCATATATAGATAGTGGGAACGGTGGAACAAATGATATTGGATGTACCAGGTGCCTTCAGGGGTTGCAATAAATATGTAGTACTGCTTCTTTGTAAAATGTGATAGGAGTGTACTACCGTCCGCCTCGCCAGGATGAGCAGGTAGACGCAGAAATGATAAAAGAAATCAGAGCTGCGAACAAAATGGGCAATGTGATAATAATGGGTGACTTCAATTATCCAAATATAGACTGGGTAAATGTAACATCGGGACACGCTACAGAGGTACAATTCCTTGATGAAATCAATGACAGCTTTATGGAGCAGCTGGTGCAGGAGCCAACGAGAGAAGGAAAAATTCTAGACTTGGTCCTTAGTGGAGCACATGATCTGGTGAGGGACGTTATGGTACTGGGGCCGCTTGATAACAGTGATCATAATATGATCAGTTTTGATATCGACCTTGAAGTAACTGTACACAGAAAGTCAAATACGTTAGCGTTTAACTTTAAAAAAGGAGACTATGATAAAATGAGAAGAACGGTAAAAAAAAGACTTAGGGGGGCAACTGAGAAAGTAAAAACTGTACAACAGGCGTGGACGCTGTTCAAAAATACCATCCTGGAGGCCCAGGCCATACATATTCCGCGAATTAGAAAAGAAAGACGGAAGTCCAAAAGACAGCCGGCCTGGTTGAAAAGTGAGGTGAAGGAAGCTATTAGGGCTAAAAGAAACGCCTTCAGAAAATGGAAGAAGGAACCGTCTGAAAATAAGAAGCAGCATAAGGAGTGTCAAAGCAAATGCAAGATGCAGATAAAGAAGGCCAAGAGGGATTACGAAAAAAAGATAGCATTAGAGGCAAAAAAACATAGTAAAAAATTTTTTCATTATATTAAAAGCAGGAAGCCGGCAAAAGAATCGGTTGGGCCGCTGGATGACCGAGGGGTAAAAGGGGCGATCAAGGAAGACAAAGACGTAGCGGAGAGACTGAATGAATTCTTTGCTTCGGTCTTCACCGAGGAAGATTTGGGTGAGATACCGGTGTCGGAAATGGTATTTCAAGCGGACAAGTCGGAGAAACTTACTGACTTCACGGTAAACCTGGAGGACGTAATGGGGCAGTTCAGCAAACTGAAGAGTAGCAAATCTCCTAGACCGGATGGTATTCATCCTAGAGTACTGATAGAACTGAAAAATGAGCTTGCAGAGCTACTGCTAGTGATATGCAACTTATCCTTAAAATCGAGCGTGGTACCGGAAGATTGGAGGGTGGCCAATGTAACACCGATTTTTAAAAAAGGCTCCAGGGGAGATCTGGGAAATTATAGACCGGTGAGTCTGACGTCAGTGCTGGGGAAAATGGTAGAGACTATTATTAAAAACAAAATTACCGAGCACATCCGAGGACATGGATTACTGAGACCAAGTCAGCACGGCTTTTGTGTGGGGAAATCTTGCCTGACCAATTTACTTCAATTCTTTGAAGGGGTAAACAAACATGTGGACAAAGGGGAACCAGTTGATATTGTGTATCTGGATTTTCAAAAGGTGTTTGACAAGGTACCTCATGAAAGGCTACAGAGGAAATTGGAGGGTCATGGGATAGGAGGAAATGTCCTATTGTGGATTAAAAACTGGTTGAAGGATAGGAAACAGAGAGTGGGGTTAAATGGTCAGTATTCACAATGGAGAAGGGTAGTTAGTGGGGTTCCTCAGGGGTCTGTGCTAGGACCGCTGCTTTTTAATTTATTTATAAATGATTTAGAGATGGGAGTAACAAGCGAGGTAATTAAATTTGCTGATGACACAAAGTTATTCAAAGTTGTTAAATCGCGACAGGATTGTGAAAAATTACAAGAGGACCTTACGAGACTGGAAGTCTGGGCGGCTAAATGGCAGATGACGTTTAATGTGAGCAAGTGCAAGGTGATGCATGTGGGAAAAAAGAACCCGAATTATAGCTACGTCATGCAAGGTTTCACGTTAGGAGTTACGGACCAAGAAAGGGATCTGGGTGTCGTTGTCGATAATACACTGAAACCTTCTGCTCTGTGTGCTGCTGCGGCTAGGAAAGCGAATAGAATGTTGGGTATTATTAGGAAAGGTATGGAAAACAGGTGCGAGGATGTTATTATGCCCTTGTATCACTCCATGGTGCGACCGCACCTTGAGTATTGTGTTCAATTCTGGTCGCCACATCTCAAGAAAGATATAGTAGAATTGGAAAAGGTGCAGCGAAGGGCGACTAAAATGATAGCGGGGATGGGACGACTTTCCTATGAAGAAAGATTAAGGAGGCTAGGGCTATTCAGCTTAGAGAAGAGATGGCTGAGGGGAGACATGATAGAGGTATATAAAATAATGAGTGGAGTGGAACAGGTGGATGTGAAGCATCTGTTCACGCTTTCCAAAAATACTAGGACTAAGGGGCATGCGATGAAACTACAGTGTAGTAAATTTAAAACAAATCGGAGAAAATATTTCTTCACCCAACGCATAATTAAACTCTGGAATTCGTTGCCGGAGAAAGTGGTGAAGGCGGTTAGCTTAGCAGAGTTTAAAAAGGGGTTGGACGGTTTCCTAAAGGAGAAGTCCATAAACCGCTACTAAATGGACTTGGGGAAAAATCCACAATTCCAGGAATAACATGTATAGAATGTTTGTACGTTTGGGAAGCTTGCCAGGTGCCCTTGGCCTGGATTGGCCGCTGTCGTGGACAGGATGCTGGGCTCGATGGACCCTTGGTCTTTTCCCAGTATGGCATTACTTATGTACTTACGTGCCTGATTTGCTCGGAAATTTATATTGCAGTGTTGGACGTCGCCGGTTCCGCCGGCATATTGGCACTGGAGGAATCAGGTACATCAACTAGCAACTTGGGAGGCGAGGGAGTCTCGTTCTTCACCAAAGAAAAGGAGAAACTTCCTGGCCATTTGGGGTCCGTATGTACAGATTCTACATCCCCGGGGTTGTAGCATGCTTCTTAATGAAGGCTGATCTCATAGGGCCTTCCCCTTTCCTGGAGGATATCTCAAGTTCCTGGTGGGGTAGGAGGGAGGGTTGGTTGAGATTAGAGGGGTGGGAAGGTTCGAGGGGGGATGGGGGTAAAGTTTAAAACGATCATTTGATACTGACTTATAGGGACATCAGCATCTTATTTGAACAGATGCCAGTTGGTTTATCTCAATGTCCCTAATCAGAGGATTGGTATTTGATAGTCATTGTATAGTTATTGGTAACTAATAATTGTCTTTACCATCTAGTAGGGGGGTTAGAAGTTCAAGTATTAAAGTTTAAAAAGTTGATGACGGTGGACAATGTTTCTGTTTACATTGAATGTTGGAAGATGTACTGTGGTTTGTGTCATCAATAAAAATTATTGAAACATAAAGTTTCTATGATGTAGAAACTAAAATAGCTTCTTCCATTGAAAAGCATTAGTCCATGTTTTTTTGGAGAACTTGTTTCTCTTAAATCTCCAATTCAGTCTTGTCAATTTTCAGACTCAACTTGGTGATATTCATTCCATGATGGACAGCGGTTTTAAAGCTGCTGACAGCCACAGGCTGACTTAGACCCAAATATTCAATGTTGTGCCATGTCTGGGCAATGACATTGAATATCCAGGTCTTCAGAGAACCTGGAAGTTATGCAGGAGCTGGCCAGTATTCAGTGCTAGTCCATTCATACCTAACTGGGCAAAGATAAGACTGAATATTGCCAGTGCACGCTTTCCTTCCTAGTGTACCACAACTCCTGCCCCAGAACTGCCTGGCATGTCTGGATTGTGCCACTGCTTGATTAAGTGCTACTAAATCTGTGCCTGACACACTGAGTATTGACTTGGTATGTCTTTCATTGATTATTTTCCCCCTCCTTTCCAAATTTGGTCCCATTCTGTTAAACTTTTCTGAGTTATTTTACAGCTAAACATTCTCTACCCATTATTTAAAAATTTTTTCCATCAGATATCTATAAATATATTACTGGTATTTACTCCTCAGCTTGTGTTAAAGTGCTCTAACACAAGTTTGAGTATCGTGATGCAGGGTCACCACGAGGTACATACTAATGAGATGCAAAACATACTTGCATGTAAGGGAGCTCATTGTTCGTGATTTAGTATACTGCGTAATCTGACTTTAGCAGGGCAGAGTGGTTTACAGACTAAAACATAAAGGAAAGGAACTCAAATAGGAAAGAAAATCCATTCACTCCAAGCATAAAGTACAATTCAATAGATTTATTTATTTACAGCATTTATATCCCACAATTTCCCACCCATGGGCAGGCCCAATGTGGCTTACAGCAATCTACATAAAAACACAGCATGTCAGGGGTCAAACAATTAATGTCTTAGAAGTATAATGGGGAAAAGGCAAAGCGAGGTAAAGTAAAAGAGAAATCCATAAATACAATAAAACAACTAGATTAAAGAGCATTGCTTGGTGTCTCAGTTAATCTGCGACCCAGATTTAAGTTGAATAGGCTTGTTGAATAGGTTTATGTTTTTAACCCTGACTTAAAGTTTTTCAGGGATAATTCACCACAAATATTTAAAGGTAAGCTGTTCTAAAAGTATGGGGCAACAAAAGAGAATGCACTTTTCCTGCTGGATTCGAGTTGTGCAGTTCATGGACTGCGCAGTATTAAGTGATGTTCATTTAAGGATTTATGCAAACGGACTGGATCGTATGGAACAGTTAAATCATTAAGGTATTGAGGAGCACTCAACATAAATGCCTTAAAAGTGAGAAGCAGGATCTTAATGTGTTGTTCAATGGAAACCAATAATATTTCTTAAGCAGAGGTGTCACATGGTCTGACCGATGAGCGTAGCAAAGTAACTGTCACGACCACAGGACGGTGAGCCCTTGGACCGCAGCCAGAGCTACGGCAGACAAGTCCCCTGGGCTGGCAACAAGGCAAGCGCTGAGGCAAGACTAGAACATGGGCAGACAGGACAGGGCTATACTGAGCAAGGCAAGGCTAGGCTGCCAAGACAGACAAGACAGGAACCGTATCCAGATGAGGCAAGATAAGCAAGGCAAAAGGGCTAGAACTGAACCCAGACAGGAACAAGACAAGGAAACAAGGCTAGAAATGGGTTCAGGCAAGGTAGGGCAAGAACTGGATCCGGACACAAGTAACAACACAAGACATGACAAGGACTGGAACCAGATAGGGCTAGGAAGCAAGACAGCAGGGCTTGAGCTGGAACCCAGACAGGACAAGGCAAAACAAGGAACTAGGCTAAAACTGGGTACAGACAGGCGCAACAAGAGCAAGATAAGAATTGGATCCAGATAGGACTGGACAAGGCAACAAGGAAGGTAGACTAGACTGAGACAAGGCACTATGGCCAGAAGGAAGCAAGGACTAGACAGACAGGACTAAACTTGACAGGAACAAGAGTCCAAGACTAGGCAAAGTCTGGAGCTTGGCAGGAGCTGGGAGCCTAGGCAGGGCTGGAGCTTGGCAGGAGCTCGGAGCCTAGGCAGTGCTTGGAGGCTGGAAGGGTCCAGGAGCAAGGCAAGGCAGGAACTTAAGGCTAGAACAAGAACAGGACCCGGAACAAAGCTAGAGCAGGAACAAGGCTGGAGGCCACGTTGCGAAGGCGACTGGAGCAAGCCTGCTTTCCTTAAATACTGCGGGGCAGGAAGTGACGTTGCCTGTGGGAACTCCCTGCAATGCTGCAGCGAGACTATAAGAAGTCTCTCTTTGGCCTGCTCATTCCTTAGGGTAAGGGAGCGCCAGAGAGCAGCACTTAACCCAGGGAAGGTAAGATGGACACAAGTCACAGCGGGAGTCATGACAGTAACCTAATGGCTATATTTTATAAGGTTTGGATTTTTTTTTTTTTTTTTACATTTGTACCCCGCGCTTTCCCACTCATGGCAGGCTCAATGCGGCTTACATGGGGCAATGGAGGGTTAAGTGACTTGCCCATAGTCACAAGGAGCTGCCTGTGCCTGAAGTGGGAATCGAACTCAGTTCCTCAGTTCCCCAGGACCAAAGTCCACCACCCTAACCACTAGGCCACTCCTCCACTCCTTCTCTTCAGAACAGACTTAGTAACACCAAAGTAAATCACATTACAGTAATCAATCCTAGACATAAAGAGTGAGAGTATCAAAAATTGAAAGAAATCGTGATCAAAATAGTTGTGAATTGAACAAAGTTATCTCGGTATTCAAAAAATAAAAAACTTGGTTTACATAAAGAGGCTATATGTGGTGAGAAAGAGAGCTGATAATTCAGTAAAACCCCAAGATCTCAACAGGAGTAATAGTAGTATTCATTAACTGAAGATCAGAGGTTGGCCAGGACTGTTGACCAGTAAGCCAACAGGCCGCAGTTTGTAAATTCTATAACATGCATGTGGTGAAAACCACAAGCTGGAAAAATAACCCCAACAGAAAGCTGCTCAGGGAAAGGCCTGACCTCTAGTAGTAGTACCATGAGATTACTGCTAGAAGTCGCTGGCACAATTTTGAACCCAGTGCCAGCAAGGACAGGATTAACTGGGGATCACTCCTGCCCACTAGGGACCAGGGAATGTTGCTCAGGGTGGAAGGGGGCCTTCTGGAGGGGAAGGTGTTGCACATTATGGAGTATTTCTAGGTAGGAGGAGCTTCTGCTTGGGGTACCTTGAAGTGAGGGTTTTTTTTGCATTGCGGGTAGTCAGGAGGGGATGATACATCTGGGGAGCTCCTCAGGAGGGGGGGGGTCTCAGGGGCACCTTATTTTCACTGAGCCTGCGCCTTTAAACAGTGCCCTGTAACATCGGGTCTCAGCTTTGTAGCCCAGTGCTCCTAGGACAGTAGAATAATGCTGCTTGTGAGGTGGCTGATAATCAGTGTTATTAATTTTACACTTGAGTGGTAAAAGCCCAACTTTTACTGCACCTTGATAACTACCCCTCTAAATCTAGTTGTTCTTTACAAACTTGAACCAAGCATCCTGGAGCACTATCTCCACTACCAGTTTCCAAAAAAGAGTAATATAATTTAGATATAATAGTGAACTCAGGGGTCCGTCCTTGACTATGTATTTATGCCGTTTATGAAATGTTCCATAGAGATATTAATGGGGGCAATAATCAAACTGCCTGCATTATTTCAAACAAACCTGTCATGTTTGCCCCAATCAGATAAAAATTGTGGGCCCAATTATTTAAAGCAATTTAGCCAACTGCTGACTTGTTAAATCGCTTGGTCGGGGCTAGCCACAAATAGCTGCATTTGACCAGCTAAGTACTGCTGAATATTGCGGTTAGCGCCAAACACACAGCCGGCTATGTTTAGGGATGTTCCGGGGATGGAGTCAACACTAGTATTCTGCACACTAGTCCAATCCATGGTCCTCGCCCATGCAGATTATTGCAATGGGATCGACGCTGAATGCGAAGAACAAACGCTAAAGAGGTTACAAACAGCACACAATACCGCAACAAGACTAATATTCTGAAAAACTTGATTTGAAAGTGTGAAACCACTACTCCAAAGCCTACACTGGCTCTCTATCAAAGCACCAATAACCTTCAAGCTATGTTCTGTGGCCTACAGAATAATCTTTGGCCTCGCATCAGAATATGTGACAAACCTTATGGAATTACCAGTACGATATGCAATCAAAGGCGCAAGAAACTACCTCGTCCTTCATTTCCCCAAATGTCAAGGTCTAAAATAAAAATCAACATACACAACCAATTTCACATACCTATGCACCAGAGCCTGGAACACACTACCAAAATACCTAAAATGCACAGACGACTACCTAACTTTCGAAAACACCTGAAAGCCCACTTTTTCAGGAAATTCTTTTTTGACAAACACACATCGTCGAGTATAACACTGACCAACACACCGCAATCTAGAAGCACCGACAGAACTGAATGCTGCCTATATCCAATCCTTAACTGCTCTGTAACACTACCAATATAACTTAACTGTAAGCCACATTGAACCTATACTAGTGGGAAAATGTAGGGAACAAATGCTGAAATAAATAAAATATTCAGCCTTTAAGCGACCAGGTTGACTCTTTAAATGGGACTTTATGAAAATCTGTCCTGTTTTTATGTGCTACCCCATGGCCGCTTAAGTGCTGAATATCAACTTAAGTAGCTATGTGTTAGGCAGCTTAAAAATAACCAACATCTTCAGAGCTGCACAGGGCACGGCTTTGAACATCTGGGAATAACTTCATTGTCTGTGAGCAAAATTCTCACCACTGACAGCTGAATATTGACCCCTATGTGGATAAATTTTCTTTAGTTCTCCAATAAAACATCAAACATATAAATGGCAAGTGACCGACTCACCTGCAAATGCACAGTAGAGACTTCCCTCTCTGTCCCGCCCTCGCATCAAGACGTGATGACGTCAGAGGGCAGAACAGAGAGGGAAACGGAGTCGGACCGTCAGACGCTGCCGCTGGAGCCTGGAAACGAACATCGCGTGCATCAACCTCCACCCTCCCCCCCCCCCCCCCCCCCCCAATCCCCGCCGCCTCTCACGCCCCCCTCCATGCCGGGCCCCCTGCACTGACCTGACAGAGCGATCTGCTGCTGCCTGCAGCGTTTTCACACGGAGGTGAGATGCGCTGTCAGGTCAGTGCAGGGGGCCCAGCAAGGAGGGGGGAGGGAGTGGCGGCGGTGAGGAGGGTAGCTGGAAATCTCGTCCGTTTTAACGGGCTTAACGGCTAGCATCCACAGAAATGTGCACCTGCTTTATTTATGGGTGCTTTTGCCCTTAGAACATGTGTAGATCCAAAAATGTCATCTGTGCATGTTATTTCTGTCCCCTGACCTAAACGTATGCTCAGGAATGCCTCCTGGCAATACAGTTAAAACCATATGCATATATATATATTTTTTTTTTTTACAGATGTTGAGAGCTGAAGGTTTTCAAACAGCACATTGTTATGGGTAAAGCAATTTTTTCAGCAACAAGCGGGATTGATTAGGTGCACGTGGATAACATCATCTGATGGCTCCAGGATTGAATAAGTCTCCTAGAGCTCACAATTGAGCATGAGGAATCCTTCCCATGCACAGTGGTCTCCTTATTTCCCTTTGCTGCCTGGATGTCCAACCGCCACCTGAAACTGAACATGTCCAAGACCGAGCTTATCGTCTTTCCACCAAAACCCACTTCTCCTCTTCCTCCACTTTCTATCTCAGTTGATAACACCCTCATCCTCCCCGTCTCATCTGCCCGCAACCTCGGAGTCATCTTTGACTCCTCTCTCTCCTTCTCTGCGCATATCCAGCAGATAGCCAAGACCTGTCGCTTCTTCCTCTTTAACATCAGCAAAATTCGCCCTTTCCTCTCTGAACACACCACCCGAACTCTCGTCCACGCTCTCATTACCTCTCGCCTGGACTACTGCAACTTACTCCTCACCGGCCTCCCACTTAGCCATCTATCCCCCCTTCAGTCTGTTCAGAACTCTGCTGCACGTCTCATATTCCGCCAGAACCGATATACTCATATCACCCCTCTCCTCAGGTCACTTCACTGGCTTCCGATCAGATACCGCATTCAATTCAAGCTTCTCCTTCTTACCTACAAATGCACTCAGTCTGCTGCCCCTCACTACCTCTCTACCCTCATCTCCCCTTACGTTCCCGCCCGTAACCTCCGTTCACAGGATAAATCCCTCCTCTCAGTACCCTTCTCCACCACCGCCAACTCCAGGCTCCGCTCATTCTGCCTCGCCTCACCCTATGCTTGGAACAACCTTCCTGAACCCTTACGCCAAGCCCCCTCCCTGCCCGTCTTCAAGTCTTTGCTTAAAGCCCACCTCTTCAATGCTGCGTTCGGCACCTAACCCTTACCGTTCAGTGAATCCAGACTGCCCCAATTTGACTGCCCCTATCGGACCGACCGTTCACTTGTCTATTAGATTGTAAGCTCTTTGAGCAGGGACTGTCTCTCTTTGTTAAATTGTACAGCGCTGCGTAACCCTAGTAGCGCTCTAGAAATGTTAAGTAGTAGTAGTAGTAGTAGTAGTACTTTAATCTGCTTTGCTAAACAAACACAAAAGCAAAGCTTTTCTGTCTTTGAAGAAGATTTACTTCTTGTTTTTGTCACTAGTTTTTTGTTGCCTTCAAAATAAATTTTTGTTTAGTTTATTTGTGTTCCTGTGGATGAATATAGAAGAAATATCCTGAATTTCAACACCCATTCAAGATATTTGGTATGTCAGAGCTTGGAACATAACTAGTCTTACTTGGAAGCACTGTGACAGGATTTCTCCACAAGCCGAAAGGACAGTTTGAACTGTCTTTGTAATCAGTATGAGAGACAGATGAGGCTCCTGCTGGCCCAGAAGGAGGAGAGGAGAAGGGCATGTTAACAGAGGGGCAGTGCTAGGTCTCTTCCAATATGGCACAAATGCCTTTGAGGCTTCCAAGCCTAAAGAACTAGTCATCTTCAGCGTGCTTGCACAGGCCCAAAGTTAAGGCAGCCCTGAAGCTTCCATCTTAAGGCATTACAGAAGTTTGGGCACCTCAGCTCAGATTTCACTTGCTGTGCTTCTCTAATTGCAAGCCTTTGCAGTAGTCATCTCTCTGTGCCATCAAAGAGGCCGTGGCCTGATAATTCAGCTGACATTCATATTGCTCAATCAGCACAGACATTACATTGACCTCTTGTCACCAAGAGAGCAGAACTACACACCATCGCAGATAATGAAATTTCTGCTTCAGTGCAAAGTCATTGTGCAGTGATAATGCAAAGCCAGCTCTTTGATTGTGACACAGATATATCCTGCAAAACAACTGCTAGCTTAGCCTCCACTGTTGTCTACTCCAGTCCTTGTCACAGCAGCCAGTGGGTCATGTCCTTCTTTTTCACTGTTCTACTAGAACAGAGTAGCTGCACTCATTCCTACAGATGCCATTCAGTAAATTTGTCAAGGGCTACTGTAAAGTTCTTCCTTCTGTCTGATATTAAGAGCCGAGTATAGCACCATCTTAGTCCACGGGTGTTATTGACTAAGAGACCCTTGTTCATCTCAAGATTTTCTGCTGTCTACCTCAGATTCTGAACCACAAGGAGGGCAAGGAGCACTTGCAAAGTGGCCTTACAAACCAGATCTGGATTTCATTTCACCAGAATTTTTTAGAAGAGGAGAAGGTTTATTCTACAGGTATCTCTGCTGATAGGACTAAATCTCTTTATGAAGATATTTCTTATCCAAGGTTCATTTAGCACATGTCTAGGGAGGATGCCTTCCAGTTAGAACAGGAGGCAGATCCTCCTTCAAATGTTTTTGGTTTGAAGCTCATAGAGGTAATGAAAGTCACAGTGACCCTTCCAGTTCATGGCCTCTTGCAGGTACAAAAACTGCTTATGTGGTAATCCCCACTAACAATTTAGCCTGTATCTAAAAAGACAGACTTAAAGTACAAAATTTAAGCCAACATCTGATTTTTGGTGACGTCCAGTTCTCCTATGCCTTGATATTCAAATTAGCAATGAAGAAGGTGAGAAATTGCAGAAAGCTTTCTAATGTGCCACCTCGAAAGATCAGACAGTTGCATCATTTAGGCAAGAAAGTAGTTTGGGGTGCGGTGTATATGCTGAAGTTGCAGCGCATCGATTTTACCTGACTGAATATGGGGGTAATTTTATGAAGGATTTTTTTGCACATAAACCGTTTTATGTGCGTAAAAGGCCTCTTATAAAATTATCTCATGGGTCATGCAAGTAACAAGAAGACACACATTTTTACATGAACCCAGTCTGTAAATGTGTTTGGGGGTGTAGTTCAGAAATAGCGCGTAATTCTCTTTAATCCCCATTTACTTTTACCTCCAAAGTTAAAAATTGTGACCTCACTACTTAATTGGCTGCACTCACACTTCTAGGTTTGTAAAATGGTATAGCTTCACATTGATCCACAGCAGTTAGACATGAAGTTAATGAAAATGTGGGGCAACTACACATGCAGACCTGTATGTCCTTATATGTATTTTACAGAAGGCTCTGTATTCGCCAGGAACCGAGCACATCCTGTCCTGGATGTTTGAATTCCGATCTTCACATCTCTCTATATATAAAAAGCAACACCAACGTTCTATGAAGCCTCCAGCCGGAAGTGTGAAGGGGGCGAGATATCCGGTTTCCCTATGAGTGTCTGCCCCGCCCTCTCTGTAACACAGTCAGTGAAGGAAAACAGCAGAGCACGAAATCAAATCGCTGGCTCTGTAACAGTGAAGGACTCAGAGGGGGGAGGGGAGAGAGGCCAGAGGGCAGGGACACACACACTCCCACATGCACACGAAAGAAAACATTGCTAGCCCCCGTTTCATTTGCATCAGAAACGGGGCTTTTTTTACTAGTTCTATATAAAGTGAGTCGTCTTGTCTTCTGGCAGCTTTATTGAAAGATTTGGCCCTAACCATCAGATGACACAAAGGGGTACATTCTGTACAGGTTGCCTAAAGTTAGGGACTAGGATCTTACACGCTAAGCACAAATGGGGTATGGACAACTACATACGTCATTGCTGATACATAGTGTAAACGGGACCGCTGCGCCAGTAGGGGGAGGAAGGAAGTCTCCTCCCCAGGATTAATCCGAGCCCCACAAATTTCCACCAGCAGATACCTTCAAATATTCTTTTTCTTTTTATTTTGTTTCCAAGTTACAAACAAAAGCTTCAGTCCAGCCCTGGGTTAGGACTGCCCCAGGCAGGGTTGTGCTGCCCCTCACCCAGCAATCCAAAGTCTCGGCCCTTTCTTGAGGGCTGCAATGGTCCCCTTTGAAAATACTTCCTTTTCACAGTAGGTATCACAAGCAGTGCTGGCCTTTCAGCAGGATTGTTCCCTCCTGTCCAACCAGGGTTTCCAGCTCCCACCGTTCTTATACACAACAAACAGGAGCAGCTGGGGAACCAGGCTTATAACTCTTCCAGCCCTCTGCCCTTCCCCCACAGCAAACAGTTCAAATCAAAACAGGCTTCTTCCTTACAACACATAGCTTTCCCCTTTTCGGTGCTACCTTCCTCAGGGCTCTCCAGCTCCCATTCCATCCTGCTTTCTGCTTCCTGCTCAGCCTCTTTAACCCCCTCCTCCACCCAATCCATCCCCTCCTCCTCCTGCTTCTCACCCCACCCTTCCCTCTTACAGGTGGGAGGCATGATGTATTGATTACGGAGCCAGGGGAACTGGGCTTCTTCCTTCTCCCTCCCTCTTGTGGTCAGAGTTGGTATAGATCCATCTTGTCTATCCCTGGGGCTCCCCTTGCTGGGACGGGCAGTGCATTCTGGGAGACGTAGTTCAGGATTTTGTTGTTTCATTTTGTACCTCTGGGCCGTAGCCTTGTCACAATAGTACTGACATTAGTTGGCATTACATATTAATATTTAGGTACATCTGCTTACACCATGTCAGTGGCCAGTATAAATGTCTGCGACTAAATGTTGCAGTTGCGAAAGTAATGCATGATTCTAGAAGCTTACTGCATAAATGTTGGGCATGCCTCTAACCTGCCCTGCAGAGGCCTAGATTGCAACTGGTACAGCTTTATCAGGAGGATAATCATCAGTTGCCCATTCTGCCCCCCCCCCCCTTGCAGTTATGCGCTATAGATTTCGAGCTGCAAATTAGAGCTAATTACTACCAACTTAACGCCAGTTATTGCTTATCACCAATTAGCACCTAATTTACCAATTGTTACATGCATAACTGACAATTTTCTATAACGCACTGTGTGCAATTTGCACTCTTAAGTGTGAAAATCTGTGTGCAAATTTATAGAATTAGGGGAAACATGTCTCTTCCAGAGCCTTGGAATTATTATCAACTTTGAAAAGTCTACAGTTCAATCTACAAACCAGATTTCATTGATTAAGGGGGTGTTCTGAACAAATCAAGTACATTTTTTTTCTGCCACAAGACTGTCTACTAAAACTAATGGATTATGTCCAGAAGATTCAGTGTTCCATGACAGTCCACAGCCAGGCCTTCTTTCTGCTGCAGTTAGAAAAATGAGAAGGCCACAACAGGATCTTGCATTTCAGTTGAATCAGTATACTCAACCGCTCTCTTCCAGAATTCAGCCATCATCTTTACTTCAGACCATTCTTCAGTGGTTGATGTCTGAATTCAACCTGACTATGGATGTCCTTTTTGTATCGATAGAAAGATACAACAGATGCTTCCAACACCAGTTGAGAAGCCCACTTCAGTTCTCAACTTAATCCGGGAACAACATTACAAGCAGAATAATTGCTTGATATCAGTCATCTGGAGCATCAAACACTATTCTACTCCCTCCAAGGATTACTCGGTTTTAATTAAGGTTCATAATCAAATTGCCATGTTTTATATCAGCAGATAAGGTGGAGTCGGGCCCCTTCTGTTATGCAGGAAAGCAACACAAAGTGACTTTGCCTGAATTTGTATGCAATTGGATTTACATTCCAGACATTCAGAACTACATAGCCAGCAGGGTTTGTTGCTCTCATGAGTGGTCTCTGGATCATCAAACCATAAAGGATTTTTTTCAGGCCTAAAAGCTACTCACATAGATCTGTCTGCCAGCAGCAAGGACACAAAACTACCCCATTTACTAATCTGTGGGTCTAGCCCCAGGTTGGCTGGTGAGAGATACACTGGCCAGAAACTGGACTTGCCCCACTCCTCTAGCCCTATCCTTCCATCTCTCTCATAGCAAGAACCATGCACAAGTTTCAAAAAAGGCCTAGCAAAATCATTCTCATAGCACCTAATAACCTCATCAGACCTGGTTCCCTGTTCTCAAAAGACTTGCAGTTCTTCTGTGGAAATTGAGCAAAATGTAGTTTCTTCCTTGGATCTACCACCACATTCAAATATCTTGGTTGCAGCAAGTAAACTTTCACCAGGTGTTTCACAAATGGTCATGCCCCCATATGGAGAATAATTTTATGAGGAGGTGCTAAGAATGCACAGAAATAAGGGTATTTTAGTCATTTATGCACACATGGTCACATATGTGCACAAATTAGCTCTTTTCCCCTGGGTGTGATTTAATTAGTGTGTGTGTGGAATTGATTACATGAATTTTTGTCAGTGGGGGGGCACACATGGGTGGAGTTTGGGCAAAGCGTAGGTGGATCACACAATTACACACACCCCCTCAGAGTCTATATAGTGTGACTTGAGTTGTGTGCGCAATTCAGGTCGTATTCTGTAACTTAATTATCTTAAGCCAATCAGTGCCAATAATTGCTAATTATCAGGCAATTATTGATACTAATTGGCTTTAATTAGAATTTACGTGCACAACATGCTAAGCGTATTCTATAAAGTGATGTGTGTAAATTCTAATGCATGCTACCGAAAAGGCGTGGGCATTAGAAAAAATTATGTGCACTGTTCTAGAATACACCCGCTCCATGCCTAACTTAGTCACTGGCATTTACACCAAGTTTACTTGGCGTAAATTCCCGCAACTAGATTTAGTTGTGTGGACAGGCCCTAGGCGTATAAACTGCGCTTAAAGTTAGGTGCGGCTTATAGAATATACCTAGGTGTTTTTTTACGGCGCCATGTATAGAATCCTAGCCCATAGAGCCCGATATTCGAAAGGCTTTAACCAAGCATGAGAGGCTCCTGCCTGCGTAAACCATGCCAGGGCAATCCCAGAAGTAATGCAGGCACTGCCATATTCAGTACTGGAGCTCACATAACTAACTGAGCAAGTAGGATTGCTTAAATAGCAGTCCTGACCTTGCTTGGTTTAGCTATATATTGAATAATGTGGCCTTACTCGCATAACTTCTGGGTATCGCTGCTGCCCAGACATAACCCAGCATTGAATATCCTGGTCTAATTTTTCCAGTGGTGGTGAATGTTTTAAAAAATGCTCACCGCTGCCAGCTGAATAGCAACCAGATAGTTTATCAATTTTTTATTATTATTATTTATCCACATTCTGAGGCTGGTGTAAATGTCCACCCCTGCAGTATGGGTACAGGTTAGGCTCCGTATGCTAGTATTTTATCAAGAAAAGTGGGTACCTTCTCTTCTTTATGGTGCCTCCTTATAAGACATCCTCCTAAGAAAGTAATTTTATAATTGCTCACCTGGATTGACAGGACAAAAAGATCCCTGTTTGCAGCCTATTTTATAAAGCTACATAGATGCTTCTTGTGTCTTTATATAATACCAGCACAAATCCTGCAGCAGCGAGTAAAAGAGTGTCAGTTAAAGCGGGAGCACTTACCACTTCCTGTTCAGGAAGTACAGGATCCCACATTAACTGTGCATTAGCCAGTTAGCGCAAGGTAAGTGTTATGTGCTAGCTGGCTAACACTTTCATGCCAACGTTTAGGTGCACCAACTCATTCAAAGTCCAGTGTAAAAAGTGTATTGGGTAAACTGTGGAACAAGGAAAGATCTCAAACGGAGTGGAGGAGTAGCCTAGTGGTTAGTGCAGTGGACTTCCATCCTGTGGAACTGGCTTCAATTCCCATTGCAGCTCCTTGTGACTCTGGGCAAGTCACTTAATCCTCCATTGTCTCAGGTACAAATAAGTACCTGTATATAATATGTAAACCGCTTTGAATGTAATTGGAAAAACCACAGAAAGGCGGTATATCAAGTCCCATTTCCTTTTCCCTATTTGAGATTCTAGATGGAATGTTGCTACTATTGAGATTCTGTTGCTACTATTTGAGATTCTACATGGAATGTTGCTATTCCACTAGCATTCCATGTAGAACCCTGCCCTTGCAGATCAGCAACGCAGCTGCGCAGGCTTCTGTTTCTGTGAGTCTGACGTGCAGGACGTCAGACTCACAGAAACAGAAGCCTGCGCGACCACATTGCTGATCTGCAAGGGCAGGCTTCTACATGGAATGTTGCTAGTGGAGGAGTAGCCTAGTGGTTAGTGCAGTGGACTTCGATCCTGTAGAACTGGCTTCAATTCCCATTGCAGCTCCTTGTGACTCTGGGCAAGTCACTTAACCCTCCATTGTCTCAGGTACAAATAAGTACCTGTATATAATATGTAAACCGCTTTGAATGTAATTGGAAAAACCACAGAAAGGCGGTATATCAAGTCCCATTTCCTTTTCCCTATTTGAGATTCTAGATGGAATGTTGCTACTATTGAGATTCTAGATGGAATGTTGTACTATTGAGATTCTGTTGATACTATTGGAGATTCTATATAGAATGTTGCTACTATTTGAGATTCTAGATGGAATGTTGCTACTATTGAGATTCTGTTGCTACTATTTGAGATTATAGATGGAATGTTGCTGTTCCACTAGCAACATTCCATGTAGAAGCCCTTGCAGATCAGCAATGCGGCCGCGCAGGCTTCTGTTTCTGTGAGTCTGACATCCTGCACGTATGTGCAGGATGTCAGACTCTCAGAAACAGAAGCCTGCACGGCCGCATTGCTGATCTGCAAGGGCTTCTACATGGAATATTGCTAGTGGAGGAGTAGCCTAGTGGTTAGTGCAGTGGACTTTGATCCTGTGGAACTGGCTTCAATTCCCATTGCAGCTCCTTGTGACTCTGGGCAAGTCACTTAACCCTCCATTGCCCCAGGTACAAATAAGTGCCTGTATGTACTATGTAAACCACTTTGAATGTAGTTGCAAAAATCACAGAAAGGCGGTATATCATCCCAATCCCTTTCTCTTTCCCTTTATATGGGACTGTGAATGTTATCATTGGTCAAAAAGCTTGTGCATATTATTAATTTCTTCTTTTAAATTTTTACGTTTGAAAATTAATTTAAAAGTCTGTAATCTGCTAACTGCAATCAACTTATACAGTTATCATTCAGCTGTGAAACACTTAACTTGCACCCCACAGTGGCCCAGCCATTTCACTTGTTGCTTAATTAGGGGTTGTGCTTCCAAAAATAGGTATTCACACTCCTATCAGCAGGAACTGTGGTACATTCTCATGACCTTTGCCTTTAAAATCTTCTAACATTATGCGCAAGTCCTGTATGCCATGATGAAGCCACGACAGTGAAAAATGTAGGCCACCGTCGGGTGCAAGTTAAGTATTTGATAGTTGAATAGTTGAATGATAATTGTATAAGTTGGCTGCAGTTAACAGATCATAGACTTTTAAATTAATTTTCAAAAGTAAAAAGAATAATACAGACAAGGCATTTTGACTAATGATAATATTAACAGCCCCATATAAGACGCTGAAGTGAGTACATATCAGGGCATTTGAGGTCTTTTCCTTGTTTTTACACTGGGCTTTGAGAGAGTTGATGTTCAATACAGATTGATATATAAGTGCATTTAAATGAATTAGTGCCATTTACCTCCAGTTATCACCAGTAATTGGTTTAGTGCTAATTAACATCTAATTTATCAATTAAATTAGATGCGTAACTGTAGATATTCTGTGCCCTATGCATGCAATTTTTGCATGCTAAGCATAAAATTGTACATGCAAGATATTAGAATGAGGGGGTCAGTGTTCTTCAAATACCACACTCCACTTCCTTCACTAGAATACATCTGAGCTCACATTCAGCCTATCATGTCCTCGTAGACATATTTCCATCTACCCAATGTCCAGTTGTTTCCAGATTCATGATGGGGCTTCTCAATGTCACATCACCAATACAGAAGCCTCCTGTGCCATGGGACCTCAGTGTCATCCTTTCATTTCTCACGAAGCCGCCTTTTGTGCTGATGGAATTACATTGCTCAAGCAAGAATTCTAGTAGCCAAATGAAGCTCTAGCACATTGTCTAGCATCCTGTTTCCCTTTCTGTTGCAAACAAACTGGTACTGCTTTACTGGACTGCATGTGCAAAGCAGCTACTTGGTCCATATTTCATACTTTCACTTCACACAGCTGCTTAAACAGTTCAGTCAGAGACTATGCATCGAGTCAAGCTGTATTGGCCAACTTGTCTGTATAATATCAGCAATTCACACATCAAAATCTGTAGCTGGGCCGCTCCTGAACAAATTGAACAGCCTTGAGTCTGTAACCCACTTGCATGCCTGATTTCATTCCTGCTTATCAATAGCTAAAGCATTGTATCTCCCTTGTAATAGCTGTTTTTCTTACACAACAAGATTGATCATGCACACAACCACCCTCCCCAAGAGCTGTAAGCATTCTTTTTTGAGCTATGGAGCTGGTGGGGGGGGGGGGGGGGGGAGGTCTGAGATTACTGTATGCAGGAAGAGCTGCATATGCTCCAGACTTTAAATTTAGTTGTGAATTCTGGGAAAATTGTTCTGTCATGGCACTGTTGGATGACATCACTGCTTGTGTGCCTGATCTGTCCTGCTGTCAACGGAATAGTTTGGTTACAGATGAGAAACAATGCAGCTACCCTATAGATACGGCTTTGAGAATTGCACTCTGTATTTCTAAAGGATTTGGTAGTGCCACTGTTCCAAACCTGTGAAGCCTGGGAAAAGCGCTAATCCAGTAGTTTGTTGCTAATTGACCTAGTTTGTGTTGATAAGGACATTTACTCATTGTAAAAATTACTGCAGATGCACAGTGTTTTTTTTCACTTTGGCCCCTGAGCACCTTTTAGAGAGATCTCTTAGACAGCCTGAGGTTGAACTTGATGTTCCTTTGTCATCTCTCTCTCCATCCAACTATGGTACTATTTAACTTTTCTCCTGTGGTGCGCATCTTTCCAACCCAGTGATGGCTGGCTGTGAAGAACTGAATCATAAAGTGCTTCAAGGCACTGTTGTAGTGAGAGGAGTTGCATGAGCGGGTGATCACTGTCCTCATCTATTCTGACAGAGCTTTTCTCTTACCTACAGCACCTCAGCGTACCCCATGAGACGTTCCCACGACTCCTCCAGCTCTCTTTCCAATGGTTATACCCCTTCACCTGCTGAGCTGGGGAAGGGGAGCGTGGTCATGCTCTCTGCCCCAATCATGGAGTTACCAACGTCCCAGCACGAGCGACGACCAAGCCCTGAGGGAAACAAGTCTGGGGGCACTATCAAAGTTTATCTGCCGAATCAGCAGCGCACAGTGGTGAGAGACCTTTTCCTTCTCTGTCTAGTTTTGTGTTCCATCTATACCTCTTTTTTTCCGTCCCTTTCACGTTTCTGTTTCTTTATGATTCTGAGCCTCTGTCTCTTCTTTCTCTTTAATTCTGCTTCTCTCTCTCCATCTGTCAATGTGTCAGTGTTTTCTGTTTGTCTTTTTCTTTTCTGGTTCTGTGTCATATCTCTGCGTGATCCTCCTTTCTCTTACTCTGGTTATTTTCGTTCGGCATTTATCAGATGTCCTTAACTGCTTGTCTTGCAAGACATCAAAATATACATAAATAGAAAATGATCATTGGAAATTAATGGAATTGTTGATCAAAATACTAAGTAATGATTTAACCAGACATTAGCATAAGAGTGGGGGGGGGGGGGGGGTTTGATGTGGTTTTGAACACAATCAGCCTGGAGTTTCTCTGTTTGTGAAGAGAACGCTTATTCCATCAATGAGGTACAAAAATGGGGGTGTCCTGAAGCTGAGTAGAAGCCCTACTAATGCAAGTGATACATAGGAATGGAGGTATCTACTGAGGAGATGAATAAATAGATTGGATCGATTAAAAAGAAGCAGAACCCTGGATGATCTTGAATTGGCAACAGAATTTAAATGGAAGCCAGTTAACAAGGAGAGATAAGGAAATAACAGAGAAGGTGATAGAGGAAGTGAGCTGCAGAGTTTTGAAAGGTGCTGGAGTGTGTGGAAAAAATGTGTAAGGCCAGTCGGTGAACTATTAAACTTAGTCAAAGATTAAAAAGGGCTTACAGAGGTCTTCATCCATGAAAAGTTAGGTGCAAATTTTGAGCTCACTTTTTAAAAAACTGGGGATTAAATGCATAAAATGAGAGAATTAACTTGACATGCTGACTATATATGTATGGTATAGGGCTGATATTTAGACTGCAGAGGGAGTCCGACTAACTCCTTTGGTCGGCAGTCAGCCCGCATATTCAATGCTGGGTCGTTTCCAGTGGCTGGCATTGAATATCTGGTTTATTTTTAACTAGTTTAAAGTTAACCAGCTATGTCAATATTCAATGATAATTGATTAAAGTTGAACCGGCTAAAGATATACCAGCTTTTTAAGCTGCCTGATGTGGCCGCTTGCAGTAGCCGGATATGAATTAGATATTCAGGGATAGCCTCTCCTAGGCGCTAACCGGGAATATTCAGTGGGGGATAATCAGCTATCCCCCACAGAATACCCTCGTATAGGGCCATTTAATTGGCCAGGTGCCGTGAATATCAGGGGGGTATAGCTTTTCAGCAACCTAAAAGTAACCCATGTAATTTCATTACACATAAACATGCATACACAGGAAAAGGGTGTTGTGAAGAATGATTGTGATATAACAGCATAAGATAAGTCATGCTGACGGGAGGAAGTGACATCATCAGCCCGGATGGCTGTTTAATCTTAGAGCTGCACACAATTCTGCTGTATCAACGGTCATCGAGAGATTAAGTTTCTCTCATTACCTCCCTGTGTGCATGTTAAATAGTGCCAATGGTTTCCAAGCATAAAGCTTCCAAATCGGGTATCTTTGCTGTTCTGCTTCACACTCCTGCGGCAAGGCCCTGCAGCATACTGATTCTCCACTGTGGTATCCTGCGTGATTGAGGTAGAGTCATCCATGGGAGAAGAAGATGATGGCTTTGAGAATTGAAATGCTTCATGGGTAATCTGCAGAACGAATTGAAGGCCATGTTTAAGATTTTGGATAAGATTGATATTATACATATTGATATGAAGGAGCTGGTAGCGTGATTGAAGGATGTTGAAAATAAAGTGGAAGAGCATGAGGAGGCTCTTATGTGCAGATGATCGAAAGCCTCGCACTGTTCCTAAAAGCACTCTAAAAATAGCGCTGGAACAGTGCGGGACTTTACCTCCCCTATGATCAGAGATAATAGCATGCAAATTTAAACACGCTATTATCTCTGATCATAGGGTAGAAGTGCTGGAGGATTGTGCCTGAGCATGCGCTCGGGCACAATCCTCCTGCACTTGTTTGACAGTTCTAGGCTGTCAAAAGCCCAGACCTGTCAAACACAGAGGCTGGAGGTCCATGGGACCACCAGACTCTCAAGTGCCCCCACCCCGAGCCAAGCAACACGGGGGGCTGGAGATCTGGTGGGTCTCCAGCCCCCCTTACCCCGTAGCATCCCCTCAAATAGAGCCCTGGTGGCCCAGTGGGCCGCAAGTCAACCCCTCCCCAGCCCCCCCCCAAACACAGGTCCGTTGGGTCTCCAGCCCCCCTAACCCCCCCCCCCCCCCCACACACACACACGGAGCCCTGGTGGCCCAGTGGGCGGCAAGTGAATGCCCACCCCCCCACCTGGTGGTCTTAGCGGCCCTTCCCCACCCCCTACCTTCATTGGAAGAGGGGATGGGGTGGAGATTGACTCGCAGCCCACTGGGCCACCAGGGCTCCATTCATGTGAGGGGATGCCGGGGGAGGTTGGGGGGGCTGGAGACCCACCGGATCTCCTGCCCCCGTGTCACTGGGGAGGGGGGGGGTCAGGTCAGAGCTCCTGTGGGGGAGGGGGGGCTCGGGCTGCTGCATTGGGGGGAATGGACAGCGCTCACCATTCCTCCCCAATGGTCTGCCAGCTGCGTTTGCTTCTGATCATCGGCTCATTAGTGAGGCATATACTGAAACAGCTGCACTGCTGCTCCATACAAAGGAGCTTCAATTTAAGCTGGATGATTTGGAGAACTGGGGTTGGAGAAAGTCTCAGGTTCCAGGGTGTCCCGGAGTCGGGCGGGACTGAAAATGTCTTGGTGATCATGCAGGAACTGTATGGTCAGCTGCTGTTGAATAGTGGCGTGCATAGCCCAGTGGAAATAGAGAGGGCAAGCCTGGGGCGCAGAACCGCCCTCATGATATCATTGTGCGATTTGTTAAGGGGCAGATTTTGCAGAAGGTGTGACAAGGCATTGAATTGAAATTCCAAGATGCTCCAATACAGGTGTAGTAGGATCTCTCTTCCTACACTTTATCTAAGAAGCATGAGATGAAGCCAATTCTCGATTATCTGAATAAAGAAGAGAGGTGTGGTAGCCGTGTTAGTCCACTCTTAAAGGTTATCAATAGAAATCAAACAAAAGAAAACATGGAAAAGAAAATAAGATGATACCTTTTTTTATTGGACATAATACATTTCTTGATTAGCTTTTGAAGGTTGCCCTTCTTCGTCAGATCGGAAATAAGCAAATGTGGTAGCACATTTGCTTATTTCCGATCTGACGAAGAAGGGCAACCTTCGAAAGCTAATCAAGAAATGTATTAAGTTATGTCCAATAAAAAAGGTATCATCTTATTTTCTTTTCCATGTTTTATTTTGTTTGATTTCTATTGATAACCTTTAAGAGTGGACTAACACGGCTACCACACCTCTCTTCTTTATTCAGATAATCGAGAATTGGCTTCATCTCACGCTTCTTAGATAAAGTGTAGGAAGAGATATCCTATACTTGTGATTCTAGCATTCAAAAGTCTAATACTCAGAGTTATTTGGATAGAGTCCATCTTCCTGAGCTCACTGAGGCGCAAACTGTGTTGTTGAACAGGCTGGTTAGTCTCGAAGAAATATTGTCAGCTATTAAATCCTTGGCTACTTGTAAATCAACCAGCCTTGATGGTATCCTGAACGAGTTTTACTGTAAATTTGCTCCAGAGCTAGCTCCTTTATTAAGAGGTCTTATTGATGCTGTTCTGGGGTTGATGATGGAGGCCTAGATTGTTATTTCAAAAGAAAACAAGGACAAAACACAATGCTCCTCCTATCATCTTATTATATCTGTTCCTAATACAGATGTCAAAATTGTGGCGAAGATCTTGGCTATGCGGTTGAGTGCTGTTCTGCTTCTGCTTATTCATCCTGACCAAGTTGGTTTTATCCAGCATAGGCAAGCAGCAGACAGCATTCAGCTTAGGATGTACCTTAATTTTATAGTACAAAGAGAAAAGATACTAGTTGTCTTCTTAGTATTGATGCAGAAAAAGCCTTTGATAGGCTACATTGGGGCTTTTTAGATGTGACCGTAGAGAAGTTTGGGATGCCCGTTTTAGGATTTTGGATGTATGCTTTATATTCAGACCCTAAAGCTTGTGTGCGAATTAACGGGGGGAACTCATCTCTGTTTTTTTCTGAGCAGGGTTGCATGTCAGGGTTGCCCCTGCTCTTTGCTTTTTCTATGGAGCCCTTTGCTGTGACTGTTCGGGTTGGAGGTCATGATTACCAGCTCGATCTCATTGCGATTGACGTGTTGATACTTTTATGAAACTGGTGATCTCCTTTCCTAATTTGATACGGGAGATTTGTGCCTACAGCAATGTAATTTGGCTTTAGGGTCAACATGGCCAGTATTGGTCTTTGTTGCCTTTCTCCTGGTTTGCCAGGATCTCTATCGTTAAAATGGATATACTGTCCAGAATGATGTATCTGTTCCAGGTGTTACCTGTTGCTCCTCGGGGAGATTTTTTTGTATCCCTGCATGATAGGATTTTTTTTTTTTTTTTTTGGGGGGGGGGGGGGGTGCAAAATAAGAGGCCTTGGCTATCTAGAGCTATTTTTTATAGGGCTCATAAGGTGGGGAGGACTGGGTGTCCCTAATTTTATCTTATAAGATCTGCTCAAGCCGAGCTGCAGTAGAGTGGTTTCAAAACCAAGATTCTAAATTGTGGATTCCTTTAGAGCAATGGCTAGTGGACACAGTTCCTCTTTCTTATCTTATTTGGATGCTGCCGAAATATTGGCAACTTCCTGAGCAGTGCTCCCTGGCTACCTTGGTGATATTCCATGCTTAGCAACAAGAGGAAATATTTTTTCACTTAATGAATACTTCCATATCATCAAGCTGATCAATCCATAGACTGGTGGGTTGTGTCCATCTACCAGCAGGTGGAGATAGAGAGCAAACTTTTGCCTCCCTATATGTGGTCATGTGCTGCCGGAAACTCCTCAGTATGTTCTCTATCTCAGCAGGTGGTGGTCACACACAGCAGCAGCTCTGGCTAGGCCTCCAAGCCTAATTTTTAGGTTTTGTTGAGTGCCTGGGGTTGAGGGCTCTTCTTGAGCAAGTGCAAACCTGGTGGCGCCAGGTCCCTCCTTTTCTCCCCCCTCCCGCTGGCTCCGTTAAAAAAAAAAAAAAAAAATTTTGAATGTCCTTAAAGGCGTTTATTTTGACGTTTATTTAAACGTTTATTGCAGCTACTCACTGGGACACCAGGTCGTTACAGCTCGGAGCGGCAAGCAGGTAATTTTTACCTTTTTATAGCGGGCAGGGGGTTCCCCGATTCTTCTCCTCGTGGCATATGGCGTCGGAGGGCGAGGGCGCAAAGAGTCGCTCCCCGGATCGCTTGAGCGCTTCTAGAGGGGATGCGGGGGTCTTAAAGCCTGATTCGCCCTTGTTGGGTGACAGTTTTGTGACCGATGAATGTCCCGGTCCTTCCTCCGGCGTGGCGGTTTTTCCCGCCATAAACGCCCATCCCCCGCTCCTCGCCTCCGCCATCTTGGCCGGCCACGCGGCTCGGACGGCTTCTTCTTGGGCCGCCCTTGAGGTTGGAGACATTAATGCTATGAACGCCCTTAATTTGGGCGACGGCACAAAAGCGGCTAAAGTTAAGCGCCGTTCTTCCCGCGCGGCTCCTTCGCGGAGTGTCGCGCCGGACGCCATTTTGGATGCGCAGCCTGTCTCTCCCCCGCTCTTGCGAGCGCCGGTTGAGGGTGCGTCTAGGGCTGTAGCCCAGGCTGCGGAAGTGCAGAGTCTGGGGGGCTTCTCCCCCGAGTTTGTTTTGCTGCTGCATCAGGCCTTCCTTATGCAAAACGCTGCCCCTGCTCCCTCGTCTGGTAAAGAGGTTGAGGTTTCCAGAGGTAAACGCCCTCGGGTTGATTCCCAGGCCTTGGAGGACTTTGTCTCCTCCGATGTAGATGAGGGCAGCGTATCTGAGTGCTCCCAACGGTCCTTTGCGGATTCCTTGGAGGAGACGGATCCCCGCTCGGATGGAGCGGATGACCCCTCTGCAGCGCGGCTTTTTAGCTCAGAGGATTTGCCCAACCTGTTGATACAGGCCATGGACACTTTGAAGATTTCCTCTCCGGAGGACGTCTCTCCCTCAGCCCCTGTTGGCTCTGCCATTATGCTGGGGACGAAGCGCCCGCCTAGAACCTTCCACGTGCATGATGCCATGCACACCTTGATTTCGGCTCAATGGGATGTCCCTGAAGCGAGCCTTAAAGTGGCTAGGGCTATGTCCCGCCTCTATCCTTTGACTGAAAGTGAGCGTGAGGCCTATCTGTGGCCTACCGTGGATTCTTTAATCACTGCGGTGACTAAGAAAACGGCGTTGCCGGTGGAAGGTGGCACGGCCCTAAAGGACGCCCAAGACAGAAGATTGGAGGCGGCCTTAAGGTCGTCCTTTGAGGCGGCTGCTTTAAGTTTGCAGGCCTCAGTTTGCGGCTCCTATGTGGCCAGGGCGTGCCTGACTATGGTGCAGCGGGCTTCCCCCTCGGATCATTCCTTGCGGGCTGATTGGCCGGCCCTGGAATCGGGCTTAGCCTATTTGGCAGACTTGCTGTATGATGTCTTGAGGGCCTCAGCTAAAGGCATGGCTCAGACAATCTCTGCGCGGCGGTGGCTTTGGCTGAAACATTGGTCTGCTGACCACGCCTCTAAATCCCGCCTGGCTAGATTGCCTTTCAAAGGCAAGCTGCTCTTTGGGGTCGAGCTGGACAAAATCGTGACCGATCTCGGCACGTCTAAGGGCAAGAAGTTACCAGAGGTCAGGGCTCGGGCTAGTACTCGTCCCGGTACCTCCAGAGGACGGTTTCAGGAAGCCCGTCGGTACCGCCCGGGCAAGTCGGGTTCCTCTGCCCCCTCTTCCTTAAAGAGGAATTTCTCCCCCAAGCAGCATTCCTTTCGCAGAGACCGCCGTCCCGGAGGTGCTCCCTCCGGTCCTCCCCCAGGGTCTCGTACCCAATGACGGGGCCTTGGTCCACGCCCCAGTGCAGATTGGAGGACGGCTGTCCTCGTTTCTGGGCGAGTGGACCACAATAACTTCAGACGCTTGGGTGCTGGAAGTCATCAGAGACGGCTACAAGCTAGAGTTCTGCCGACCCTTAAAAGACGGGTTTGTACTCTCTCCCTGCACGTCTCCGGTCAAAGCTGTGGCAGTGCAGCAGACTTTGGACAATCTGATCCGCCTGGGTGCGGTCGTTCCGGTGCCAGAAAGTCAGCTTGGCAAGGGGCGTTACTCCATTTACTTTGTGGTACCAAAGAAAGGAGGTTCTGTCCGGCCTATCCTCGACCTCAAAGGGGTCAATCGGGCCTTGAAAGTGCGGCACTTTCGCATGGAGACTCTCCGCTCTGTTATAGCGGCAGTGAAGGCAGGGGAGTACCTGGCATCCTTGGACATCAAGGAAGCGTACTTGCATATTCCCATCTGGCCTCCTCATCAACGCTTTCTGCGTTTTGCAGTCCTGGGCCGACACTTCCAGTTCAGAGCCCTCCCGTTCGGGTTGGCTACTGCTCCGCGGACCTTTTCCAAAGTAATGGTGGTCATCGCAGCCTTCCTGCGAAAGGAAGGAGTACAAGTCCATCCTTATCTGGACGACTGGTTGATCCGAGCCCCCTCTTATGCAGAGTGCGGCAAAACTGTGGACCGGGTAGTTGCTCTTTTGAGCTCCCTGGGATGGATCATCAACTGGGAGAAAAGCCAGCTGCGCCCGACTCAGTCCCTGGAGTATCTGGGAGTTCGATTCGACACCCAAGTGGGCAGAGTGTTCCTGCCAGACAATCGGATTGTCAAGCTTCAGGCTCAGGTGGACCAGTTCCTGGTAGCCACTCCTCTTCGGGCTTGGGACTATGTGCAGCTGTTGGGCTCTATGACGGCCACGATGGAAGTAGTGCCCTGGGCCAGGGCTCATATGAGACCACTACAACAATCTCTGCTGCAGCGCTGGACTCCGATGTCGGAGGATTATGCTGTGCGCCTTCCCTTGGACCCAGCAGTGCGCAAGGCGCTGAGCTGGTGGATGCAGACAGACAAGTTGTCTGCGGGAATGCCTCTGGTGACCCCGGAGTGGATTGTCGTCACGACGGACGCCTCTTTGTCGGGCTGGGGAGCCCACTGCTTGGGAAGGACAGCGCAGGGGCTTTGGTCTCCTGCAGAGGCAAAGTGGTCTATCAACCTCCTGGAACTCAGAGCCATTCGGTTGGCGCTTTTGGAGTTCATCCCGGTATTGGTGTTGAAGCCGGTACGGGTCCTGTCGGACAATGCCACGGCTGTGGCCTATGTCAACCGCCAGGGAGGTACCAAGAGCGCCCCTCTAGCCAAGGAGGCTATGAATCTATGCCAGTGGGCAGAAGCGAACCTGGAGCAGCTGTCAGCGGCCCACATTGCCGGAGTCATGAATGTCAAGGCGGACTTTCTCAGTCGCCATACCTTGGAGCCCGGAGAGTGGCAGCTATCTGCTCAGGCGTTCTTGGACATCACGAAGCGCTGGGGCCAGCCGAGCCTAGATCTGATGGCGTCATCGGCCAATTGCCAAGTGCCGCGCTTCTTCAGCAGAGGACGGGACCCTCGATCCCTGGGAGTAGATGCTCTTCTCCAACAGTGGCCGACACAAGAGCTCCTCTATGTGTTCCCGCCCTGGCCCATGTTGGGCAGGGTGCTAGACCGGGTGGCAAAGCATCCCGGCAGGGTAATCCTGGTGGGTCCGGATTGGCCCAGACGTCCCTGGTATGCGGACTTGATCAGGCTATCAGTCGACGATCCTCTGCGGCTGCCAGTGGAGCAGGGCCTGTTACATCAGGGTCCCGTGGTGATGGAGGATCCCTCCCCCTTTGGTCTTACGGCCTGGCTATTGAGCGGCAGCGTCTGAGAAAGAAGGGCTTCTCAGACAAGGTCATCGCCACTATGCTGAGAGCGAGGAAGCGCTCTGCTTCTACTGCTTACGCCAGGGTTTGGCGTATATTTGCAGCGTGGTGTGAAGCAGGCTCACTTTCTCCCTTCACTGCTCCAATTTCTTCAGTGTTGGCGTTCCTGCAAGAAGGTCTGGAGAAAGGCCTGTCGCTCAGTTCCCTTAAAGTCCAGGTAGCGGCTCTGGCTTGCTTCAGGGGCCGCCTGAAGGGTGCTTCCCTGGCTTCGCAGCCAGATGTGGTGCGCTTTCTCAAGGGAGTTAATCACCTGTGCCCTCCTCTGCACTCAGTGGTGCCTGCGTGGAATCTCAACCTGGTGCTAAGAGCATTGCAGAAGCCGCCTTTTGAACCCTTGTCGAGGGCATCTCTGAAAGACCTGACGTTGAAAGCAGTCTTTTTGGTGGCTATCACTTCAGCCAGAAGAGTTTCCGAGCTCCAGGCGCTCTCATGTCGAGAGCCCTTTCTGCAGTTCACTGAGGCAGGAGTGACTATTCGCACAGTGCCTTCCTTCCTGCCCAAGATTGTTTCTCGCTTCCATGTGAATCAGCAGCTCTGTCTCCCTTCCTTTCATAGGGAGGACTACCCAGAGGAGTACTCTGCTCTTAAATATCTGGATGTGAGACGAGTCATCATCAGATACTTGGAAGTGACCAATGAGTTCCGGAAATCGGATCATCTGTTTGTCCTGTTTGCAGGTCCTCGTAAGGGTCTGCAGGCTGCTAAGCCTACAGTGGCAAGATGGGTCAAGGAAGCCATTGCAGCGGCTTATGTGGCCGCGGGGAAGGGGCCGCCTGTCCAGCTGAAGGCTCACTCCACTAGAGCTCAGGCGGCCTCGATGGCAGAGGCCGGGTCCGTCTCCTTGGAAGAGATATGCAAGGCGGCAACTTGGGCTTCGGCTCATACATTCTCCAAGCATTACCGCTTGACTGTGGCTGCACGGGCGGAGGCCCGGTTTGGAGCTTCAGTGTTGAGGTCAGGGATTTCAATGTCCCGCCCTGGGTGAGTACTGCTTCGGTACATCCCACCAGTCTATGGATTGATCAGCTTGATGATATGGAAGGTAAAATTATGTATCATACCTGATAATTTTCTTTCCATTAATCATAGCTGATCAATCCATAGCCCCTCCCAGATATCTGTACTGTTTTTATTCTGGTTGCATTTCAGGTTCAAGTTTAGTCTTCAGTTACTTCAGAAAGACTTCGTGTTCAAGTTTTTTCACTTGGATTCTTCAAGAGTTGAGACGAGTTTGTGTTACAGTGAGCTGCTGCATTCCTCTCCCCTCCGTTTTACGGGGCTGGATTGAGATTTAAATTCTGCCGGCACTCCCTCCCGCTTCCTGCGGCTGTAGGGCAGCTTTGTACCCCTCCCGCTTCGGCGGTGTTAGGGTCAGTCAGCTCCTCCCGCGGTTGCGGTTGCAGGATAAGCCAGATCCCCCCGCATCGGCGGGTGTGGTGTCCCTCCCCCGCTCCGCGGGGATGAGCTGGACGGATTCCCCTCCCCCACTTGTGTGGGGATGAGCTGGGTTAATTCCCCTCCCCCGTTTCGGCGGTGGTGAGCTGGGCAGAGTGTCCCTTCGTGGGTGTAATTCTCTAAGTGCTGAGTCCTGCGGATGGAGCTTTGATATCGACATACTGAGGAGTTTCCGGCAGCACATGACCACATATAGGGAGGCAAAAGTTTGCTCTCTATCTCCACCTGCTGGTAGATGGACACAACCCACCAGTCTATGGATTGATCAGCTATGATTAATGGAAAGAAAATTATCAGGTATGATACATAATTTTACCTTAAGCTCTGGAACTCATTACCAAAGGATGTGGTATCAGTGGTTAGTGTATCTGGGTTTAAAAAAGGTTTGGACATGGCTTATCCCTTGGATCAGTAACATGAATCTTGCTACTATTTGGGATTCTGTCATGTACTTGTGACCTGAATTGACTACTGTTGGAAGCAGGATACTGCTAGATGGACCATCGGTCTGACCCAGTATGGTTATTTTTATGTTCTTATGCCTTATTTCTACTTTTCATTGTTTTTTGTGCCGGCAGAATCTGATCCCAGTAGCTCATCGGTTCAGATGGGAATTAGAACTGAAAGTGTCTTACTCTGAAACTGATTGGGGGGAAAAAAAGGGAACTTGCTGTCTGTCAACCACTAAGTCCTTAAACTTACAGAAAATTTCTGTTAAAGTTCTTTATTGCTGGTAACTTACCCCGGGCGTTTGCAGCACTGTTTTTCTGTAGCTTTGCTCTTTTGTTGGCGTCGCTGTGGGGAGTTGGGCCCCATGGCTTATACTTGGCGGCATTGTTTGAAAACCCAGGTCTTTTGGAGGCCGTCTAAGTTCGTATATTGTTGCTTTTGGGATATCATGTTCCTTAGGATCCTGGTGGTTTTTTGTTGAGCAGACCTGGTCCTGGGGTTTACTATTGCAAAGAATTTTCGAGTTCAGCAATGCCTTATTTCTGCTCAGCTTACTTTAGCCCAGTTCTGAAAGAAACCTGGGCCTCCTTCAATGCAGGCCTAGCCATTTCGGCTCTGTCATTTCTATGTTATGGGTAAATTGAGGACTATGGATTTGAGAGCTCTTGGAAGATGAGGAAAAGTTGTGGTGCCCTCTTGCTTCGTTGGCCTCTTGATCACTTTGTATTGTTCATAGTCAATTGTTTGTATCCTTCCATCTTTGTGTGCATTTTGCTTGCTATTTGAGAAAAGGAAGGGGGAGGTTGGGAGGGTTGTTACCTGTTTTAAAATTGTGAAAAAGTGAGGTTGTGTGTTGTTCTGTAACTTGAATTGGTGGAATGTATCATTTGTCTTTGCTTGGATGTTATTCCTACAGCTATGATTGTTGATTATTAATTTGTTATTATTTTGTAGAATTTTTGCTTATTTTTGGATTGCTCCACTTTTTATCAATAAAAGACCTTGTTTAGTTTAAAAAAAGGAAAAGAAAAGCCATGCTGAATCTGACAAAAATACACTGAGTCTAGCATCCTGTCTCTTAGAATGCCCAGTCTGGGTCACCAATACCTGTAGATCCCCCCCAAAAAATAGATCTGTTACTAGCTCATTTCCAAGGATGAGCAGTGGTTCTCCAGTAAACTTACCAACTTTCTCAAAACTGAATCCTTTTGTTTTATTTATGCAATGGAGGCAGTGCATACAAATCTTTCTCATGAATATTCATTGTGGATATCATGAAAACCTGACTGGCTGGGGCTCCTCCAGGACCAGGTTTGGGAACCACTGATGTAAGTGATGGTACCTTAAATGTAAAATGTCTTTTTGGCTACTTCACTAGTATTCTATAAAGAAAAATAGGCATCTACTTTTCTTTGTAGCATATTCTTATAGTGGGTGCCCTGTTGTAGATTTATTCTCTTTGGTACCCATCTCACACTTTTAAAGATTGCTCCTTAGCTCCTAGGAGGTGAACAAAGAATCATTTCTCAAGCAGAACTTATGAGCCATCAAATAAGAGGTCTAATCACATTCTCCCAAACGCAGAGTCTGCCAAGAATCTATCGATCCCAGTGTCTTTAAATGTGCACACAGTGGCGGCAATTCTGTAATGGCTTAAAGGCACGGCTAAGCTGTTATAGGACACTAGCGCAAAACTGCATTGACGTGCCAAGAGGTAGGTGTGCCCACTTAAAGCAGCTCAATGGCTTGCATAAGTGTGCGCACCTAAATGCACCATGCAGTGTGCACAATTGACAATATTCTATAAGTTGCACATCATTTTTCGAGATGCACATGCTCGACCCCCTTGTAGCCCCCCCCCCCCCCCCCCCCCCCCCCCGGGACGGTTGCACACAATGATCAGTAACTGCAAAACTTTGCAGCACTATAATAAAAGGCTCATATTATCTCTGCACACTGTGGAGAATTAGTTACTCTGGGATTCTCCTCGCCTCATCTGTCACGCAAATATTAATCTTCTCTTTGTCTCTTTCAGGTCAATGTCCGGGCTGGGATGACTGTCTACGATTCATTGGACAAAGCATTGAAAGTGCGAGGACTGAATCAAGGCTGTTGTGCAGTATACAGGTTGATTGAAGGGTAAGAAGGATACTGGTAATTCTACACTACCTCTGGCTTACTCTGGAATAGCAAGGGTTACTGCCGGGCACGGTTCAGGTACATTGGCAGAGCAATGTATGTTGGGGGAGGGTTTACTTTATTTATAAACAACAAAATATTAGGGGGGGGGTCACTATGCAGTGAGTGGGGTAAGATTTGTGCTTTGCTTGCTTAGGTCCATTCTCCTAATCCAGCATCATCAAACATAAAGTGGGCATTTGTGATTGAAAAATAGCCTAAAGGATGTCAGGTACTTTAATGGACAGATTTATCAGCAAAGTCTCTCTGCTGCATTCCACCCCCTCTAATTCACTTCGTTTCTGCATGGGTGGCACATGGCAGATGGAAGGTTCCGGAGATGTCTGCAGGCGGCAAGTGTTAATAGCTGCTGCTGCCACTGGCAAAGCCAGGTTTGAAGGATCGCAGGTGGAGGGGAGAGGAGGAAGGAAGAGAGAAGAGACGCTGAACCCATGGAGGGAGGAGTGGGAGGAATAACAATACTGCAAACTTTACCGAAAACAAAACAACAGATGATATGGTGGCAGGGCTGAGGATTCACTGGATATCTGGAGGCCCTGACTGCACACCACTGTATATTTTTAAAGTGTTTGGTACCCTGGAGGGGGGGGGGGGAGGGCCCGAGGGAGGTTCTTGTTTTGTGGTAGAAAACTGTTATGCCAATACCAGTTAAAGTACTATAGAGTCTGTGGACTGTGAGAGTTCCAGCAATGTATTTCCAGTTCCTAATTGTCCAGCTAGACATGTCAACACCAATGGGTTAGATCCACCGATAAATCACAGCCAGTTTTCAGTAGGATCACACTAGGTGCAGCCTGGAGCTAGTCAGTATTTCTCTAAACCTCCAGCAGATGGTGCATGTTGGACTGATGCAGCTGCTTTTTTATTTTGCTGAGCCTAAGTCCCACAGTCTTAAGCCACAGCTGGTGCTCTGCTCTGCTGATTAAGTCCTGAAGCTGTTTTTCTGGGGGTTTAGTCAATTATGTTGCTGTTGATGGCAAATAAAGAGATTTAAATAAAAAAATCAACAGAAGAAAACTTAATATTATTATAAATGTATGATTCAAGCGACAGTTTAAGCTGTTTCAGAAGGATTTCAAAGAATACTCCCCAGACTTAAGGGGCATAACATTCTCTTTCCACACCATTCAATTAGTGAGTGAATTTTCCTCAAAACTAAGACACACAGGGAAAAAAAATCCTTGGAGAGAAATTTAGACAGTACGTATCTAGGCATTTAAACTAGAAGGCGGGGGTGGCAAATGGAGGCAGGCCACTTCCAGTGGTCACCCCCAGCTAAAGACAAGGTGTGACAGTACAAAGAAAACAATGAAAACAACAATCCTAGCAAATCATTTCTTACCTACACAACTGGAAGTGAGACTAAAGAAAAAAACTAAACAGAAGGTGAGACTGCCACTGAAATGTAGCTAGAAAGCGATGACCACAAATGCTCACAGTCTAAGCAACAAAGTTCATGATCTGCAAGCCCTGATGTTAGAGGCAGACTCAGACATTGTTGCTATCACAGAGACATGGTTCAATGATTCCCACGAATGGGATGCAAACATACCAGACTACAATCTATTTAGGAAGGATAGAGATGGGTCATAAGGGTGGAGGAGTAGCTCTGTATGTGAGAAACAATATCACAGCAACTGAAATGCCAGGGGTCTGGGGAAAGGAAGAAGCAATATGGATCACCTTGAAAAATGATGGAACCTCTGTCCACATGGGTGTTGTCTACAGACCTCTGACACAATTGGAAGAACTAGATAAAGATCAGGTTACATGTATCTAAAAGTTGGGTGCTGTTGCTGGGAAATTTCAACCTGACGGATGCGGATTGGAAAGTTCCATCTACGGAATCGGAAAGAAGATCATGGATGCCTTAAAAAGTGCTCTGCTTAGATAAATGGTGACAGAACCAACGAGGGAAGGAGCGACACTGGATCTGGTGCTCACAAATGGGGAGAGTATGTCTAATGCCCGAGTGGGTGCCTATTTAGGCAGCAGTGATCATCAAACAGTTTGGTCTGGTATAATAGGTAAAGTGGAGGACAGCCACTCAAAGTCCTGGATTTCAAACATGCTGACTTTAGCAAAATGAGGGGAATACCTGAAGAAAGAATTGTGCTGGGAGGACATATGAGAAGTGGAAAGGTAGTGGTCCAGGCTGAAAGGAGCTATAAATATGGCTACTAACCTTTATGTAAGGAGAGTAAATAAAAGCAAGAGAAACAGGAAACCGATATGGTTCTCCAAGCAAGTGGCTGAGAAAATAAAGGCTGAAGAGTTGGCGTTCATGAAAAATAAGAAGAGGAATACTGGATGAAACTAAAAGAAGCCAAGAGAGAGATACATATGGCAAAAGCGCAAACGGAAGAACAAATGGCTAGAAATGTAAGGAGGGGCGACAAGAATTTTTTCAGGTATATTAGTGAAAGGAGAAAGACTAAAACTGGAATTGTGAGACTGAAAGATGCTGTGAGCCACTATGTGGAAAATGATGAGGAAAAATAAATGTCCTAAACAAATGCTTCTGTTCTATGTTCACAGAAGAAAATCCTGGAGAAGGACCACGATTGACTGGCAAAAGTACATATGAGAATGGAGTGGATATAGCACCATTCACTGAAGAAAGTGTTTATGAACAACTTGAAAAATTGGACAAAGCCATGGGACTGGACGGGATCCATTCCAGAATATTGAGGGAGCTCAGAGAAGTTCTGATGGTTCCTCT
The DNA here is from genome assembly GCF_901765095.1 of Microcaecilia unicolor. Classification (NCBI taxonomy): domain Eukaryota; kingdom Metazoa; phylum Chordata; class Amphibia; order Gymnophiona; family Siphonopidae; genus Microcaecilia; species Microcaecilia unicolor. The sequence continues at coordinate 250,374,012 of NC_044032.1, read as the reverse complement.
TAAAGATTTGTGTAATAAATCCTTGGAGATGGGGAAGGTTCCTTGGGATTGGAGAAGAGTGGATGTGGTCCACCTTCACAAAAGTGGTGACAGAAAAGAAGCTGGAAACTACAAGCCAGTAAGCCTCACTTCGGTTATTGGAAAAGTAATGGAGGTGATGCTGAAAGAAAGAAGAGTGAATTTCCTGGAATCCAATAGGTTACAAGATCGGAGACAAAAGATAAATTGTGCCAAACGAATCTGATTGAATTCTTTGACTGGGTGACCAGAGGATTGGATCAAGGATGTGCGCTAGATGTAATCTACTTAGATTTCAGCAAAGCCTTTGACACGGTGCCTCGTAAGAAGCTCTTGAATAAACTTGACAGGCTGAAGCTAGAATCCAAAGTGGTGAACTTGTTGACAGATGCCAGAGGGTGGTGGTTAATGGAATTCACTTGGAGGAAGGAAAGATGAGTAGTGAAGTGCCTCAAGGATCGGTGCTGGGGCTGATTCTGTTCAATATATTTGAGCGGCATTGCCAAAGGTAAGGTCTGCCTTTTTGTGGATGATACCAAGATTTGTAACAGAATGGGTATTCTGGAGGGAGTGGAAAACATGAAAAAGGATCTGCAGAAGTTAGAAGAATGGTCTAATGTTTGGCAATTAAAATTCAATGCTAAGTGCAAAGTGATGCACTTAGGGAATAGAAATCCAAGGGAGGTGTATGTGTTATGCGGTGAGAGGTTTATATGCATAGACAGGCAGAGGGATCTTGGGGTGATAGTATCTGAGAATTTGAAGGCGACGAAACAGTTTGACAAGGCGGTGGCCGTAGCCAGAAGGCTGCTATGCTGTATAGAGAGTAGTGTAGCCAGCAGAAGAAAGGAGGTGTTGATGCTCCTGTACAAGTTGTTGGTGAGACCATACCTGGAGTATTGTGTTCAGTTTTGGAGTCTGTATCTTGCTAAAGATGTAAGAAGACTTGAAACGGTCCAGAGGAAGGCGACAAGAATGATATGGGGCTTGTACCAAAGGACATATGAGAAGAGACTGGAAGACCTGAATATGTATACCCTAGAGGAGAGGAGGGACAAGGGAGATGTGATACAGACGTTTAAATATTTGGAAAGTATTAATATAGAAACAAATATTTTCCAGAGAAGGGAACATGGTAAAACTAGAGGACATGAATTGAGGTTGCAGGGTGGTAGACTAACGTGAGCCAGTCGATATTGTGTATCTGGATTTTCAAAAGGCATTTGACAAAGTACCTCATGAAAGACTCCAGAGGAAATTGAAGAGTCTTGGGATAGGAGGTAGTGTACTATAGATTCTCCGAGGACAAGCAGGCTGCTTGTTCTCACTGATGGGTGACGTCCACGGCAGCCCCTCCAATCGGAAACTTCACTAGCAAAGTCCTTTGCTAGCCCTCGCGCGCCCGCGCGCACCGCGCATGCGCGGCCGTCTTCCCGCCCGAAACCGGCTCGAGCCGGCCAGTCTTCTTTTGTCCGCACTCGGTACGGTCGTGTTTTCGCCGTGTCGAGCCCCGGAAAGTCGACCTCGCGCGTCCAATTTGTTTTGAACGTGTTTTTTTCCTTCGGGAAAGCTTTGTCACTAGTCGGGAAGTGCTCCGGAAACCCCCCGCCGGGTTTCGTGTAAATCCTCCCCGTACTTCCAGCTTTTTTGCCCCGGTAAGTTTTCTTTCGTCGTCGGGGTAGGCCTCTTTTCGGCCTCGGTCGAGATTTTTTCTCCCTCTAAATTTGGTGCTTCAAATTTCGCCATTTCGGCTTTTGATTTCGCCGGCGTGATTTTTCCGCCCATGACATCGAAGCCTTCCAGCGGCTTCAAGAAGTGCACCCAGTGCGCCCGGGTTATCTCGCTCACTGATCGACACTCGTCGTGTCTTCAGTGTCTGGGGGCCGAGCACCGCCCTCAGAACTGCAGTCTGTGTTCCCTGCTTCAAAGGCGGACTCAGGTAGCGAGACTAGCCCAGTGGAACGTGTTGTTCTCGGGCTCTTCGTCGGCATCGGCACCGGGATCTTCGAGTGCATCGACGTCGTCAGCGTCCAGACCATCTTCCTCGGCCGCCCCTGCATCGAGTGCATCGAGGCATCGGGCCTCTGCATCGGCGCCGAGACATCGGATAGCTGCATCGACGTCGGTGGTACCAGGACCTCGTCTGCTGATGTCGTCGGACGGTGGTGCATCGGGTGGAGTGCAGGTGAGGGCTGTCCATTCCCCTGCTGGTGGCGGTGAGCCCTCGGGTGGGTCTCCGCCTACCCTGAGGGCTCCTGCGGTACAGCCCCCCCGAGATCGACCTTCTTCAGTCTCGGCCCCGAGGAAGCGACGGATGGATTCGACGTCCTCCTCGTCGGTGCCGGGGAGCTCCGGTGACATGCTTCGGAAGAAATCGAAGAAGCATCGACACCGGTCTCCTCCCCGTGTCGGCACCGAGAGCTCTGGGTCGCCGAGGGATTCGGCACCCAGCAGGCATCGGCACCGAGAGGACCGCTCACCCTCTGTTCAGGAGGTGTCGATGCGCTCCGCTCTGGACAGCCCGGAACAGCCTCCACGCCCGGAACAGGTACTGACGTCGACGCCTGCATCGACCTCTCAGCCTTTCTCTGCAGCCGCTCTAAACGAGAGCCTCCGGGCCGTTCTCCCAGAGATTCTGGGAGAGCTGTTGCGCCCTACCCCTCCGGTACCGGCGGTGCTTGCGCCACCGGTACCGTCGAGCGTGGCGCCGGCTGGCCCATCGCCCAGGTTGAGGTCCCCGACGTCGGTACCGCGTGCGGGTACCGACCGCGGCCACCTCCCAGGAAGGCTCCCCGACTACGTCGGCGGAGGGAGCTTCGCCGATGCGGGCGAGGGAGTCTACCTCTCGACGCCCCCATCGTGGACGGGGTTCCACGGAGTCGAGCAGGGCGAGGTTGCAGACACAGGTCCGTGAACTTGTGTCTGACACCGAGGGTGAGGCCTCGTGGGAGGAAGAGGAAGATCCCAGATATTTCTCTGACGAGGAGTCTGAGGGTCTTCCGTCTGATCCCACTCCCTCTCCTGAGAGACAGCTTTCTCCTCCCGAGAGTCTGTCTTTTGCCTCCTTTGTCCGGGAGATGTCTACGGCCATCCCCTTCCCGGTGGTTGTGGAGGACGAGCCCAGGGCTGAAATGTTTGAGCTCCTGGACTATCCTTCTCCACCTAAGGAAGCGTCCACTGTTCCCTTGCACCATGTCCTGAAGAAGACATTGCTTGCGAACTGGACCAAGCCATTAACTAATCCCCACATTCCCAAGAAGATCGAGTCCCAGTACCGGATCCATGGGGACCCAGAGCTGATGCGCACTCAGTTGCCTCATGACTCTGGAGTTGTGGATTTGGCCCTAAAGAAGGCTAAGAGTTCTAGGGAACATGCTTCGGCGCCCCCGGGCAAGGACGCTAGAACCTTAGACTCCTTTGGGAGGAAGGCCTACCATTCCTCTATGCTCGTGTCCAAGATCCAGTCTTACCAGCTCTACACGAGCATACACATGCGGAATAATGTGCGGCAGTTGGCGGGCTTGGTTGATGCTCTTCCCCCTGAGCAAGCCAAGCCTTTTCAGGAGGTGGTCAGGCAGCTGAAGGCGTGCAGAAAATTCCTGGCCAGAGGAGTTTATGACACTTTTGATGTTGCGTCCAGGGCCGCTGCTCAAGGTGTGGTGATGCGCAGGCTCTCATGGCTGCGTGCCGCCGACCTGGAGAATAGAATCCAGCAGCGGATTACGGACTTGCCTTGCCGTGCGGATAACATTTTTGGCGAAAAAGTCGAGCAGGTGGTAGAGTCTCTCCACCAGCGGGACACCGCATTCGACAAGTTCGCCCGCCGGCAGCCTTCAGCTTCTACCTCTACAGGTAGACGATTTTTCGGGGGAAGGAAGACTGTTCCCTATACTTCTGGCAAGCGTAGGTACAATCCTCCTTCCCGACAGCCTGCGGCCCAGGCTAAGCCCCAGCGCGCTCGCTCTCGTCAGCAGCGTGCGAATCAGCAAGGCCCCGCGGCTCCCCAGCAAAAGCAAGGGGCGAGCTTTTGACTGGCTCCAGCAGAGCATAGCCGACATCCAAGTGTCAGTGCCGGGCGACCTGCCTGTCGGAGGGAGGTTGAAAGCTTTTCACCAAAGGTGGCCTCTCATAACCTCCGATCAGTGGGTTCTCCAAATAGTCCGGCAAGGATACACCCTCAATTTGGCCTCTCAACCTCCAAATTGTCCACCGGGAGCTCAGTCCTACAGCTTCCAGCACAAGCAGGTACTTGCAGAGGAACTCTCCGCCCTTCTCAGCGCCAATGCGGTCGAGCCCGTGCCATCCGGGCAAGAAGGGCTGGGGTTCTATTCCAGGTACTTCCTTGTGGAAAAGAAAACAGGGGGGATGCGTCCCATCCTAGACCTAAGGGCCCTGAACAAATATCTCGTAAAAGAAAGTTCAGGATGCTTTCCCTGGGCACCCTTCTCCCCATGATTCAGCAAAACGATTGGCTATGCTCTCTGGACTTGAAGGATGCCTACACACACATCCCGATACTGCCAGCTCACAGACAGTATCTGCGATTTCAGCTGGGCGCACGCCACTTCCAGTACTGTGTGCTACCCTTTGGGCTCGCCTCTGCGCCCAGGGTGTTCACAAAGTGCCTAGCTGTGGTAGCAGCGGCGCTTCGCAGGCTGGGAGTGCACGTGTTCCCATATCTCGACGATTGGCTGGTGAAGAACACTTCCGAGGCAGGAGCCCTGCAGTCCATGCAGATGACTATTCGCCTCCTGGAGCTACTGGGGTTTGTGATAAATTACCCAAAGTCCCATCTTCTCCCAGTGCAGAAACTCGAATTCATCGGAGCCCTGCTGGATTCTCGGACGGCTCGCGCCTATCTCCCAGAGGCGAGGGCCAACAACTTGTTGTCCCTCGTCTCGCGGGTGCGAGCGTCCCAGCAGATCACAGCTCGGCAGATGTTGAGATTGCTGGGCCACATGGCTTCCACAGTTCATGTGACTCCCATGGCCCGCCTTCACATGAGATCTGCTCAATGGACCCTAGCCTCCCAGTGGTATCAGGCCGCCGGGGGTCTAGAGGACGTGATCCACCTGTCCACGAGTTTTCTCGAATCCCTGTATTGGTGGACGATTTGCTCCAATTTGACTCTGGGACGTCCCTTCCAAATTCCTCAGCCTCAAAAAGTGCTGACCACGGATGCGTCTCTCCTGGGATGGGGAGCTCATGTCGATGGGCTTCACACCCAAGGAAGGTGGTCCCTCCAAGAAAGCGATCTACAGATCAATCTTCTGGAGTTGCGAGCGATCTGGAACGCTCTGAAGGCTTTCAGAGATCGGCTGTCCCACCAAATTATCCAAATTCAGACAGACAATCAGGTTGCCATGTACTATGTCAACAAGCAGGGGGGCACCGGATCTCGCCCCCTGTGTCAGGAAGCCGTCAGCATGTGGCTCTGGGCTCGCCGTCAAGGCATGGTGCTCCAAGCCACATATCTGGCAGGCGTAAACAACAGTCTGGCCGACAGGTTGAGCAGGATTATGCAACCTCACGAGTGGTCGCTCAATTCCCGTGTGGTGCGACAGATCTTCCAGGCGTGGGGCACCCCCCTGGTGGATCTCTTCGCATCTCAAGTGAACCACAAGGTCCCTCAGTTCTGTTCCAGGCTTCAGGCCCACGGCAGACTGGCGTCGGATGCCTTCCTCCTGGATTGGGGGGGAGGTCTGCTGTATGCTTATCCTCCCATTCCTCTGGTGGGGAAGACTTTGTTGAAACTCAAGCAAGACCGAGGCACCATGATTCTGATTGCTCCCTTTTGGCCGCGTCAGATCTGGTTCCCTCTTCTTCTGGAGTTATCCTCCGAAGAACCGTGGAGATTGGAGTGTTTTCCGACCCTCATCACGCAGGACGAAGGGGCTCTTCTGCATCCCAACCTCCAGTCCCTGGCTCTCACGGCCTGGATGTTGAGGGCGTAGACTTTGCCTCTTTGGGTCTGCCAGAGGGTGTCTCCCGCATCTTGCTTGCTTCCAGGAAAGACTCCACTAAGAGAAGTTACTTCTTTCATTGGAGGAGGTTTGCCGTCTGGTGTGACAGCAAGGCCCTAGATCCTCGCTCTTGTCCTACACAGACCCTGCTTGAATACCTTCTCCACTTGTCTGAGTCTGGTCTGAAGACCAACTCCGTAAGGGTTCACCTTAGTGCAATCAGTGCATACCATTACCAAGTGGAAGGTAAGCCGATCTCAGGACAGCCTTTAGTTGTTCGCTTCATGAGAGGTTTGCTTTTGTCAAAGCCCCCTGTCAAGCCTCCTACAGTGTCATGGGATCTCAATGTCGTTCTCACCCAGCTGATGAAACCTCCTTTCGAGCCACTGAATTCCTGCCATCCGAAGTACTTGACCTGGAAGGTCATTTTCTTGGTGGCAGTTACCTCGGCTCGTAGAGTCAGTGAGCTTCAGGCCCTGGTAGCCCAGGCCCCTTACACCAAATTTCATCACAACAGAGTAGTCCTCCGCACTCACCCTAAGTTTCTGCCAAAGGTTGTGTCGGAGTTCCATCTGAACCAGTCAATTGTCTTGCCAACATTCTTTCCCCGTCCTCATTCCTGCCCTGCTGAACGTCAGCTGCACACATTGGACTGCAAGAGAGCATTGGCCTTCTATCTGGAGCGGACACAGCCCCACAGACAGTCCGCCCAATTGTTTGTTTCTTTTGATCCCAACAAGAGGGGAGTGGCTGTAGGGAAACGCACCATATCCAATTGGCTAGCAGATTGCATTTCCTTCACTTACGCCCAGGCTGGGCTGGCTCTTGAGGGTCATGTCACGGCTCATAATGTTAGAGCCATGGCAGCGTCGGTAGCCCACTTGAAGTCAGCCACCATGGAGGAAATTTGCAAAGCTGCGACGTGGTCATCTGTCCACACATTCACATCTCATTACTGCCTGCAGCAGGATACCCGACGTGACAGTCGGTTCGGGCAGTCAGTTCTTCAGAACCTGTTTGGGCTTTAGGATCCAACTCCACCCCCCGAGGGCCCTGTTTGTTCTGTTCCAGGCTACACTCTCAGTTAGTTGGTAAATTTTTTAGGTCAATCTCAGTTATGTCCTCGCCGTTGCGAGGCCCAATTGACCAATGTTGTTGTTTTGAGTGAGCCTGGGGGCTAGGGATACCCCATCAGTGAGAACAAGCAGCCTGCTTGTCCTCGGAGAAAGCGAATGCTACATACCTGTAGAAGGTATTCTCCGAGGACAGCAGGCTGATTGTTCTCACAAACCCGCCCGCCTCCCCTTTGGAGTTGTGTCTTCCCTTGAAGTGTATTGTCTTGCTACATACTGGACTGGCCGGCTCGAGCCGGTTTCGGGCGGGAAGACGGCCGCGCATGCGCGGTGCGCGCGGGCGCGCGAGGGCTAGCAAAGGACTTTGCTAGTGAAGTTTCCGATTGGAGGGGCTGCCGTGGACGTCACCCATCAGTGAGAACAATCAGCCTGCTGTCCTCGGAGAATACCTTCTACAGGTATGTAGCATTCGCTGGATTAAAAACTGGTTAAAAGATAGAAAACAATCCAAGATGGCGGCGTTGTGAGTATCTGCTCCAGACGCGCTCAGATTTGTGACCTAAACACTGCTGAAGAGGGCTCTTTTCTTTTAGCTGTGAAATGCGGAAAAGGAGAGGCATGGTTCGGGAGAATCCCTCCACCCCTACCGGGACTCACCATCTCCAGCAGACGACTTTGGAACAATTCGGGGTGACGCCGGGTCCCAGGCAAGCTTCTACCCCTGCTGTCGGTCAAGCGCGTCGGCGCTTGCCAGCAGTATAGACAAGGTTTCCTTGAGCCCCATCCAACATGCGGCTCCTCCCCAGTCAGGACGAGGCAGTGTGGAATCAAGTCCTACAGCCCAGGCTCCAAGTTGAGACCTGTGTGAACAGAGAGGGAACCTGCCCACACTGAGAGGAACATCAAGCACTAACAGACTGGAGGAACGAACAGCAGTACCTGTACTGTCTTCACAGATAGTGAGTACATTGGAACAGTTTGCTAATGCCCCTCTTCCTGTCTTTTCTTTGGGGAAAATGGAAAAACCAGCCGTAGTGACAATGGAGTCACTCTGGGACTTGACCTTTAATATGCAGTCTTCTTTGCAGTCATTGATAATTAAAATTTCTAGTGAAATTAAGACTTTATCCGAAGCTGCTCTCATCCAGGCACAGGTTACTGCTCAACAAGTTTCTGAAGTGAAATTATTAGATGAAAGGATTCAGAAGTTGGAACTTGTGGGACAAGTCTCATTAAGGGAGTGGAGGAGTGGGCCTAGTGGCTAGAGCACCGGTCTTGCAATCCAGAGGTGGCCGGTTCAAATCCCACTGCTGCTCCTTGTGATCTTGGGTAAGTCAGTTAATCCTCCATTGCCTCAGGTACAAACTTAGATTGTGAGCCCTCCTGGGACAGAGAAATATTCAGTGTACTTGAATGTAACTCACCTTGAGCTTCTACTGAAAAAGGTGTGAGCAAAATGGAAATAAAATAAATAAAGGGAGAAAACTTTTACTTCTAGATGCTTGGAATATTTAGAAAATCAATCTAGGAGGCTCAATTTGAGGTTGACTAACTTTCCTAGCTCACCCTTAATTACACCGATACAAATGGTTAAAAAATACCTGGTTGAAATTTTAGGTATGTCAGAGGATTCATTACCACCCATAACCCGGGCGCAGTATTTACAAGGTAATGCTAAGATGTTACCAGGAACTTTACAACCCCAAGGAGGAGAAGTAATGAATTTGGAATCCTCATTAGAGGTCATAACTCAACTATGTTGGCTTCCTTTGCTCTGGAAATGGATCGAGATGCAGTGTTAAAACTTTCCTTTTGTCATTTGGACTCTTTATTTTTGAGATCTAAAATAAGAATTTATCCTGACCTGTCCAGAGAAACACAGGAAAGGCGTAAAGCTTTTTTAGCTTTACGCCAGAGGACTTTGGCTTTAGGTGCAAATTTTGTGCTTAAATTTCCCTGTATCTGTCTTATATTACTTCAATCTAAGCTATTTCAATTTTTTGATCCCAAACAATTAGAAGAATTTTTGTTAAGCAAAGAAGAGGTTAATGTAACTGTCTAGTCATAGATGATACACTGTATGATAGCCTGGGGTAAGCAACCTGGGTAGCATTAACTTAGTTAATTACAAGATAAATATCGCCTTTTTTTTCCTTTCTTGGATCTAAATTACTTTAAAATATAGTGGACGATAATTAATGAATAATTTCAGTCATCTTGTTTTGAAAACTTCCTTAAGGTTATTTTCCAATTTCTTGTATTATCACTCAGAGTTGTATAATATAATATAATATAAAATTTAATTTAAAAAAAGATAGAAAACAGAGAGTGGGGATAAATGGTCAATATTCTCAATGAAGAAAGGTAGATAGTGGGGTTCCCCAGGGGTCTGTGCTGGGACTGTTGCTTTTTAACATATTTATAAGTGATCTAGAGATGGGGTAACTAGTGAGGTAATTAAATTTGCTGACGACACAAAATTATTCAAAGTTGTTAAATTGCAAGAGGATTGTGAAAAATCTCACCTTGCATCCAAACCAAAGTTTCAGCGTGCTTGTCTGACATTGCTGCCTGGATGTCTCAACGCCACCTGAAATTAAATATGACCAAAACCGAGCTTCTCATTTTCCCCCCCAAACCCACCTCCCCGCTCCCCCCGTTTTCTATTTCTGTTGATGGTTCTCTCATTCTCCCTGTCTCCTCAGCTCGAAACCTTGGGGTCATCTTTGACTCTTCTCTCTCCTTCTCTGCTCATATCCAGCAGACCGCCAAGACCTGTCGTTTCTTTCTTTACAACATCCGTAAAATCCGCCCCTTTCTTTCCGAGCACTCTACCAAAACCCTCATCCACACCCTTGTCACCTCTCGTTTAGACTACTGCAATCTGCTTCTTGCTGGCCTCCCACTTAGTCACCTCTCCCCTCTCCAGTCGGTTCAAAACTCTGCTGCCCGTCTCATCTTCCGCCAGGGTCGCTTTACTCATACTACCCCTCTCCTCAAGACCCTTCACTGGCTCCCTATCCGTTTTCGCATCCTGTTCAAACTTCTTCTACTAACCTATAAATGTATTCACTCTGCTGCTCCCCAGTATCTCTCCACACTCGTCCTTCCCTACACCCCTTCCCGTGCACTCCGCTCCATGGATAAATCCTTCTTATCTGTTCCCTTCTCCACTACTGCCAACTCCAGACTTCGCGCCTTCTGTCTCGCTGCACCCTACGCCTGGAATAAACTTCCTGAGCCCCTACGTCTTGCCCCATCCTTGGCCACCTTTAAATCTAGACTGAAAACCCACCTCTTTAACATTGCTTTTGACTCGTAACCACTTGCTTCCACCTACCCTCCTCTCTTCCTTCCCGTTCACATTAATTGATTTGATTTGCTTACTTTATTTATTTTTTTGTCTATTAGATTGTAAGCTCTTTGAGCAGGGACTGTCTTTCTTCTATGTTTGTACAGCGCTGCGTATGCCTTGTAGCGCTATAGAAATGCTAAATAGTAGTAGTAGTAGTAGTACAAGAGGACCTTACGAGACTAGGAGACTGGACATATAAATAAAAGATTACGTTTAATGTGAGCAAGTGCAAAGGGATGCATTTGGGAAAGAGGAACTCGAACTATAGCTATGTAATGCAAGGTTCCACATTAGAAGTTGCTGACCAGGAAAGGGATCTAGGTGTCATCGTTGATACGTTGAAACCCTCTGCTTAGTGTGTGGTGGCGGTGGCTAAGAAAGCAAATAGAACGTTAGGTATTATTAGGAAACGAGTAGAAAACAAAATTGAGGACGTTATAATTCCTTTGTATCTCTCCATGGTGCGACCGCACCTCGAATATCGTGTGCAATTCTGGTCACCGCATCTCAAAAAAGATATGGTGGAATTAGAAAAGGTACAGAGGAGGGCGACTAAATGATAAAGGGGATGGGATGACTTCCCTATGAGGAAAGACTAAAGCAGCTAGAGCTCTTCATCTTGGAGAAGAGACTGCTGAGGGGAGATATGATAGAGGTCTATAAAATAGTGAGTGGAATGGAACAGGTAGACGTGAATCGATTGTTTACTCTTTCTAAAAATACTAGGACTAGGGGCCACACAATGAAGCTACAAAGGAGTAAATTTAAAACAAATTGGAGAAAATATTTATTCACTCAACATATAATTAAACTTTGGAATTTGTTGCCAAAGAATGTAATAAAAGCAGTTAGCTTAGGAGGGTTTAAAAATGGTTTGGAAAATTTCCTAAAACAAAAGTCCATAAGCCATTATTGAGATGGTCAAGTAAAATCCACTGCTTATTTTTATGATAAGCAGCATAAAATGTATCATGCTGTTTTGGGATCTTGCCAGATACTTGCGACCTGGATGTTGGAAACAGGATGCTGGGCTTGATGGACCTTCTGTCTGTCCCAGTATGGCAATATTTATGTACTTATGAATAATTTAAGAAAATTCTTTTTCACGGAGACGGTAGTGGATGCCTGGAATGACCTCCCAAGGGATATGATGGGGGAAAAAAACTGTGGCGGAATTCAAAAAGGCGTGGGACGAACACTGAGGAAATTAAAAAAAAAAATCTTGGTTGCATATGTGTTTGTATGTCAAGTGGTGCTTAGATGGCAACTTTGGCTGCATCAACTAAGGCTGGTGCTGGGCTGGATTATGCGGTATGAGTCCCGCATATAGCAGTCTGGTTTAGGATGGGCTGGAGAGAGCTTTGACTGAAACTCCAGTGGTTTGGAACGTGTAGACAGTGCCGGGCAGACCTTTATGGTCTTTGTCTCACAAATGACAAGATAGATTTGGATAGGCTGGAGTGGACTTTGACAGCAACTCCAGTAGTTGGAACATAAGGACAGAGTCGGGCGGACTTCTATGGTCTATGTCCCTGAAACACCAAAGAAAGACTATAATCAAGCATATAATCATGTTCATTGTTGATTTAAATCTTGAATTGATAATGATTATGACTGTTTGGCAGACTGGATGGGCCAGTCAGGTCTTTATCTGCCGTTATTTACTATGTTATGTTACATTTTATGCTTTACAAATGTAGAAATAAGCTATAGAATGTACATACCAGTAGTCCAGTCTCATACATTCTTTTCAGGTAACCTGAATCTCTACCCAGGCTGGCTTACTTAAAAGGACAGCTTAGAAACAGGTGTTTCATAGTTTCCTGCTGTATGGCAAGGCAGGCAAATACAGTTTTTACCCACACTAGCCTTCAATTCTATGTTAGCAAAAACACTAAACTGTCTGAATACTGATAGCCACAAGAAACCCCGCAGAGATGGTGGGATACTATCGTCTCCCAACTTCTGGAAGAGCTCTGCATAATCATTTTAGAACAGTGAGGCAAGACAACATCATTGAATATGAGGTCTTCATCTATCATAATATGCCATGTGCTTTATGTAATGCTTTATGAAACGAATTGTGGGTTTCAGATCTTAAGAGGTTACAAAGAGTTCAAAATGTGGCTGTCACGTTGATAACTAGTTCTAAGACATTTGAACATATAACCTTAATCATAGGATAACATTTAAAATTCTGACCATAGTTCATAAGGTTCATTACTCAGGTCTTTCATTGTTGATTCCTTATGCTCTACTCAGGTCCTTACAGTCAACTCAGCAGAACCGCCTTGTTGTCCTATCATTTCATATTATTGGGCTTGATAACATTAGGACAGAAATGTTTAGGTGCTCATTTTCAAAGCACATAGACTTACAAAGTTTTACGTGGAGGGGCATTTTCGATATGACGTCTAAGTCTGACTTTACGTCTAAAATCTGAATTGGAAAGAAGTTCATTTTCAAAAAAGATAAGACGTCTTTCTTTTGTTTTCGAAAATACTGTTTCTAACAAGGTTTTGTGCTTTGGACGTTTTGTTTTTTGGTCCATAAAAAAAAAAAAAAAGTCCAAGTGAAAAATGTAGAAAATCAAGCCATTGGGTTGTAGGATGGGCCAGCATTTTTAATAGCCTGGTTTCCCAAACATCCCAGGAGATAAATGGGGCACCCTAGGGGGCACTGCAGTGGACTTCAAAAATATGCTCCCAGGTACACGGCTCTTCGTTGCTCCCTTATCTTGTCTGTTGAGCCTCCCAAAACCCACTGCCCACAACTGTGAAGTGGGTACCTGTATGTGGGTACAGTGGGTTTCTGGTGAGTTTTGGAGGGCTCACAGTTTCCCATACAAATGTGACAAGGGAAGGTAGAGACCAGAGTCCCCCTCTCCATGGTTCAGTGCACTGAACTGACCACTACACTACTCCAGGGACCTGCATACTGCTCTAAGAGACCTGGCTCTAACATCTGAAACCATCATAGAGGTTGCTAAATCATATTTGTATTCAAATTTGTGGGGGGTTGGAGGGGATCAGTGACCACTGGGGGGGTTATTGGGGGGGGAGGATCACCCATGATTCCGTTCAGTGGTCATCTGGTAATTTAGGGCACCTGTTTGTGCCTTATTCATTATAAAAACAGGTCTAGCTCAAAGCATCTTAGTTTTAGTCCTGGACACTTTTGTTCCATTATGGCTGAAAAACGTCCAAGTCTTAGGAATGCCCAGATCTCTCCCTTAACTTGCCCCTGACACACCCCATTGTGATTGGAACACACTTCTGACAGACTTCATAGAAAAACATCTAAAAATTGGTTTTGAAAATACCAACGTTTTTGTGTGAAAAGCATCCAAATGCAAATTTATGCCACTTTTTGGACATTTTTCTCTTTTGAAAATGAGCTCCATAGTAACCTAATGAACTTGTAAGTCTGCATGTTTTGAAAATGAGCTTCACTGTGTCACTGCCCCCTCCCTCTGGAATATCCTTCCCTCATCTCTTCAGGAAGAATGGTCATTGCAGGCATATGAAAATGGCCTAAAGATGTTCTTGTTTCAGGATGCTTTTGGTTATAGTTAGCATTACAACGATGTGTTAACCTATCCCTTCAACCCTGGGTCTCACCTTCCCCTTGAGACTGAGGAGGGTGGGGCCTATTGCTGTTTAATCTGCATACTATTCTGTCTGCCTTCTCTTTCGTATTGATATTGTAGTTCCTTTCCTCCCTTTCTTTTCTCATCTAGTACATTGTGAACTGCCTAGAAAGCTTACTGATTAGACGGTATATCAAAGATGAAATAAACTTGGAATGTTACTTATTTCACAAGAACTTGGAACATGGGGCAGGCATTATGAACCTGTATACTCTTCAGGCAGGAATTAGTGACATGAGACATCTGGATAAAATGTATTTGCACTGACACAACTGAAAACTCAAGCATTTATTTAAATTAATTTAAATAGTGGCTCAGAAAGTAGGGTTTCCCACACCTAAACTGTACTACCTGCTTCCTTTTGGTAAAAGCCTGGGCAATTAGATATTGATTGAAATTAAATGTTGAAAAAACCAAAATGCTTTGGTTAGGCCCTGGCTTCCCCTAGAACTATCAAACAACATCTTTATGCTCTGGAATCCTACCCTCCCCATTGACTCTTCCTTAAATTTGGGGGGGGTAACCTTTGATTCACGCTTAACTTTCAAAATTCATTTTAGTCTGCTGACTAGAAATAATTTTTGGAAATTAAAAACAGCTTCTTCATAAGATTAGAAAATATTTTGTTCTGATCACTTTCAGCTCATAGTTCAGGCCCTTGTACTTACTCAGATTACTGTAATGTAATTTATGCAGGCTGTTCTGACATATCACGAAACTGAATATATCATGCACAAAAACGGGACAGGGTTTTTCCCTTACTAAGAAATTTGCATTGGTTACCAATAGAAACCCATATTCCTTTCAAAATATGCATATTAATATTCAGAATTGTTCATGGGACAGCCCCTCTCTATTTGTCATCAGTGTTTTCTTTTTTTATTATCTTGTAGGGCCTCTCGAGCTGATTATCAGTTAACCATCCATTTCCCCTCTGCATCAAACGTAAAATATAAGTATATTCTATACTATTTTTCTATCAAGCAGCAAAGATTTGGAATTCTGTCCCAGTTGCCATCAAACTATACGAGTTTCAGAAAATCCCCAAACCCATTTGTTAAAGCAATCTTTAGGAGCCTGATCTTGTTTAGATTTATTCTATTCTCAATCTGTGTGTATTCCCAGGATTTACCTAATTAAGGGCCTCTTTTATCAAGCTGCACAAACAGCTCCAGGTGCGGTAATACCAACAAAGCCCATTCATTTTGAATGAGTTCCATCGGCATTGCCATATGGAAACCGCTAGAAAGGCTTGATAAGAGGCCCTAAATCTTTGTGTAATCTGCACTGAACTATACATGTGGAAATTGCAGAATATAAGAAAACTAGTAAGAAATGCCCGTTTCGGAAAAAAATGAAACGGGCGCTAGCAAGGTAATTTCCCCCCCCCCCCCCCCACCATCCTCCCTCCCAAGTTCCAGACCCCCCCCCCCCTCCGTCCCTCCCTTCTGAGTTCCACACACCCCCTCTCCCTACCTCACTCCCTTGGTTGCGAGTTTGTGATGAAAGTTCGCAGCGCTCTCCCCGCTGCTGTCACTGAATCACTGGAACTAGTGCGTTGTGCCTTCGCCGCCCCGCCCTCGTCGTCATTCGCCGCCCTGCCCTCGACGTCATCGTGTTTTGACTTGAGGGCGGAGCTACTGTGACTGCAGGCCAAACCAAATATCTCAGGCGCCTCATCCGGCTTGAGGCTTCATTGGAACGTTGGAGGTGCCTTTTATATATATAGATTATTGTATTGTACAGAGTAATGGGAATACAAAACTTCAATATACCAATACAGGCGAAGGAGTAGTCTTAATAATGCTTTCCATCGGTGCATCCTATGTTCCCCTGTCGCTTCCTGGTTTGTATGTACAGGATCCACTCCACCAAGGAGCTTTAATCTCCTTGATAAGTTGGAATCGGGTTTCATTTGGATATACTCACAAGGCTTAGATTTTCCTGTGTTCATTTTAGAGTTTCACAGACTTTTCAACCATCTCCCAAAGGGATCCTTTGGACCTAAGCTTGAAATAAAGTAGTAATATGTACACATGCTGTCATTGTAATAGTACCTGCAGATATCTGGGTGGAAAGGGATCTGAACTACTCTTAGGGCAGCTTTGCCAAACCCATGCCTGGATTTTAAATCCCTCTTCCAGCCAAACCATTGATGACTGGAGCACCATGTGCAGAGTTTTAGAGAGTAGGGAATCCCTTAACAGTCTCAAGAATATTGGAGGGACCCTTTTACAAAGCTGCAGGAAGGCTAACACGCGGGTAGTGTGTGCCAAATTGGCACTGCCAACGGGATAGCGCATGTGCCTGGCGGTAATTCCAAGTTTGGCGTGCATCAAATCCCATGGTAGAAAATATTTTTCTATTTTCTACTGCAGGGGCGTTCCCGGCAGTAATCAACAGTGCGGCCACATTGGCACACGCTGCATGGTTATCGCGCGGGTATCACGTGAGCCCTTACTGCTAAGTCAATGGTTGGTGGTAAGGGGTCAGGCCATAAATAGGCACGCATTAGTTTTAATTTTTGTGCACGCCCGTTTCCCAACCCATTAAAAATGGCCTTTTTCCCAGCCGCAGTAGAAAAATGGCCCAGCGCGCGCCCAAGAGACACACCCACACTACCTCAGGCCACGTTTTTACTACGGCTTTTTTTAAAAGACTCCATAGTGAAGAGATAACTGTGGTCAGCTTAGTCAAAGGCTTTTCCATAATCCAAATTCAGCAAATTGAAAGAAATCCTCCTCCTTTCTTGTATTGCCGGAAGTTTGCACACATAGACCAGAGCGTGGGCAGTCTGCTTGTCTTTAGCAGTGCAGGCCTTTTCTAGACAGACTAGAGATGGAGCCATTGTAGACAAAATCTTGGTTAATATTTTAGTCAGCAGTTTGCCAAGCAATCTCATTTCCCATTTTTATATAATAAAATCAGAAATGTTTTTTGTGGAGTTTGACAAAGGTCCTTCTTTCAAGAAGGCTGTGAGGGAGTCTATAAGATGCTGCTGCCCCTCTCCTTTTAAAGCACTCACTCACAGTTTCAGAGCCACCTTAAAACCCATAGTCCTAGCCAAGGGGGAAGTGACACGGGAAGGGTGGAGCCAGGAGGGCATGGTCCAAGAAGTATATAAGCTGAGGCCATAGGTAGGTTAAGGAGGCCCAGAGAGAAGCAGCAACGCCCTAAGGCATGTACCTCCAACTGCTACAGACAGGCAGGCCAAGCTGCACTTGGAATCTTGCAGATTTTGTACTTTGACCTGAGAAGTTTTCCCTGATAACTTTGAGGAACCAGGCCAGGGACAAGTAAAGTGTGCTGCTTTGCTGAGAGACAATAAGATACACAGTGGCCCTGCAGAAGCAGGCCACACAAGGACTTTGTTACATTTATGGTCTAGTTGTATGTGGCTTCTTTCCTCCTACCTGTGAATGGAACAGGACTCCTGACCAAACAGCTTTAATAAATGCTCTTTTCCTTTACCTACAACTGCTGTATGGCTCTGTCTTTCATGGGCACTGGGCCGCCCTTGTTCACGTTACTACAAAGCAGGGGCGTATCTGGACTCCGGCGGTAGGGGGGGCCAGAGCCAGAGAGAGGGGGCACATTTTAGCGCGCCCCCCCCCCCGCCGCCGCCGCCGCCGCCCCCACCGCCGAGCCCCCACCGCCACCAATGACTTAGTCTCTCCACCCCCCTCCCGCCGCCAACCCTCCCCCGCTGCCGTTCTTACTTTTGCTGGCGGGGGACCCCAACCCCCGCCAGCCGAGGTCTGCTTCCACCTGCCGCTGCCTTCAAAACTTCTTCTTCAGCCGGCGGGGGACCCCAAACCCCCGCCAGCCGCCCCGCGCTGTTTAAAATTCATCTTCGGCCTCCGTGGCCGTGCTGCTGGGATAGGCGGCGCTGTTGAAATCCACTTCGGAGTCTGACGTCGCAGCACGTACAACGTACAACGACGTCAGACTCCGAAGTGGATTTCAACAGCGCCGCCTATCCCAGCAGCACGGCCACGGAGGCCGAAGATGAATTTTAAACAGCGCGGGGCGGCTGGCGGGGGTTTGGGGTCCCCCGCCGGCTGAAGAAGAAGTTTTGAAGGCAGCGGCAGGTGGAAGCAGACCTCGGCTGGCGGGGGTTGGGGTCCCCCGCCAGCAAAAGTAAGAACGGCAGCGGGGGAGGGTTGATGGCGGTAGGGGGGTCCAGGGCAAAATCTGCGGGGGCCCAGGCCCCTGAGGCCCCACGCAGATACGCCCCTGCTACAAAGGCATAGTGTAGATATTTTCCAGGTCCTTAGCCAGAATAGCTTTGAAGATCTTAAATTCTGCCATCAAACCATCACTTCCTGGAGATCTCCTACAGTTCATACAGAGCTGCTAAGGGGTCCAGCTTTCCCAGTGGGAGATTTAGGGCATGCTCCCAGCCCGCCCCTCACACAGTCCACAGCACCAGCAGCAGCTTCCCTTTCCCACGGCAGCAGGAGATACCTTAATAAATCTTCATCTCTGGCTGCTGTGGTACCATTCCACAGCTCTTATCATGAGACTATTCCCAGGGCAGCAGGAGATGATGTTTTATTAAGGGGAAGCTGTTCAACAGGAGCCTCCCACTTAATGCAGGAGACTTGGCAGGCCTGTTCATAGCAGAGGTAATGTCACCGACCTCTTGTTCTGTAATTGGAGCTATGAGGGAATGGGGATCCTTGCTGCCAACCTGGCTATAAGAATGCTTTCCTGGAACCTTATAGGTTGGTTTATTATCTGTTTTTAATCAGTCTTTATTAGTATTCTTCAAGCACTGCCATTCCTTCTGGAAAGAGGCTTACAACATCTTTTGCTGTTTTCAAGGTATTTGTTTCATTTTCACGCACTCAGCACCAGTCATGCCCATGGCTTGTGTGTGCTGAGCTTTCTTTCCTGCTTAAAATTTCAAGTTGGTGGGTGGTTTTCCTGCAAAAAAAGTGTCATGTAGAAGCAACTTTAAGGGGCTGTACCTGATTGCCCAGGTTGCTTGCTCTTTTTGACGGTGTTCGCTAACGAACACGGACGCTGTGCTCCAAAACGCGTTTCTAAAGCTGTGCCTGACTGGACTTTTGCTTTCTTATCTGAAGATGTTATATTTGTGATTCATTTGAGCAATATTACTCCAATTGATCCCTAATGCAGGCATTTGTATGCTGAAACACAGCCTGTATTGGGTCCTTTGATTAAAGATCTCTTGATTGTTCCAGTCCTGAAGGCCTTTTTTGTGTTGCTATGAAGTTGTCATTATTTTGCAAACTTAGTAAGGGATCCTGTGTCCTCGATCTACATCTAGCTGTCATTTGTTTCTGAGATCATTGATGATTCTTTGGCTTGCTTTGGCAGAACTATTGTTAGTAATATGTAATGTATGTTTAAAATCATGCATGATTACCGGAAGATTTGGAGGGTAGACAGTGTAACACCGATTAAAAAAAAAAAAAAAAAAAAAGGTTCCAGAGGTGATCAGGGAAATTATAGACCAGTGAGCCTGATGTCAGTGCCAGGCAAAATGGTAGAGACTATTATAAAGAACAAAATTACAGAGTATATTCAAAAGCATGGATTAATGAGACAAAATCAACATGGATTTAGTGAAGGGAAATCTTGCCTCACCAATCTACTACATTTCTTTTGAGGGGATGAACAAATATTTTTTATTTTTTATTTTTGTTACATTTGTACCCTGCGCTTTCCCACTCATGGCAGACTCAATGCGGCTTACATGGGCAATGGAGGGTTAAGTGACTTGCCCAGAGTCACAAGGAGCTGCCTGTGCCTGAAGTGGGAATCAAACTCAGTTCCTCAGTTCCCCAGGACCAAAGTCCACCACCCTAACCACTTGGCCACTCCTCCACTCCTTTATATTTGGATAAAGGTAAGCCAATTGATATTGTGTGTCACAAAATGCCTAGCCACCCGCCCGGGGCTATCCCGCGGCCACTTAGAGGGTCTGTCCCCAGCATAGTTCAGGTCCGCCTGCACCTGCTGCTTGTGCTCAACACTAGCACCCTCCTCTCACCAACTGGGTCATAACCGCCTCTGGGCGAGTCGCCCACTCTCAAATTATTCCCCACTGATTTTGTAGGATACTGGGGGCTACACTCCCAGTGGTCACACAGTTCCTAGAAAGCACCCACAGACCCAACATACAAACCACCAGGATTCTTATTGAGTCCAGACAAGCAGAGGCAATAAATTAAAAATGTTTATTGTCATGAAAAATTTAGAACAATGAACAGAAAAGGTGCAATCAACAAACAATAACAGGTAACTGAAAAATGGATCAATTATAACACTATCTAAACATTTGTTTACTATCTAAATAGTACCTGGGGAGTTCAGGACATATAGCTGCTTATAGGTTATCAAATATAACTGTTCACAGGGCCTCATCAAAGAGATCTTTCTCTTCTCCCTGGCTAAGACTGGAGAAAAAGCCAGTACATCCTAGCTGAATTTGAGCTCCTGGGCCAAACAGAGCCCAGAACAACATTTTTTAAAAGTAGCTGGCCACATCACTGCAGGTTAACTTCTTCTCTGTGTTAAACTAAAGAAGGTGTTCAGCGCTGCGTGCATCTGGTAGCGCTATACAAATACTAATAATAATAAGGAAGTCACTTAACCCTCCATTGCCCCATGTAAGCCGCATTGAGCCTGCCATGAGTGGGAAAGTGCGGGGTACAAATGTAACATAAATAAAAATAAATAAATTTCTCTGTAACAGCTTGAAACATAAACATGCACCACCTGCTGGCCAAACTAGAGAAATACACTTCATGAAATATTGTAATTCATATGCTGGAAAATTCATTATTTCACCACATTGTGTATCTGGATTTTCAAAAGACATTTGACAGAGTACCTCATGAAATTGGAGAGTCATGAGATAGGAGGTAGTGTTCTATTGTGGATTAAAAACTAGTTAAAAGATAGTACTCTGTTTTCTATTACTACTTATTTCTATAGAGATGCATTGTACACATTATGTGCAGGTACTTTCTCTGTCCCTAGTGAGCTCACAATGTAAGTCTTTTGTACCTGAGGCAATGGAGGGTTAATCGATTGCCCAGAGTCACAAGGAGCTGCAGTGAGACTCAAACCCAGTTCCTCCTGAATCTCAGCCCACTGCACTAACCATTAGGCTCCTCCACTATTCTCGATGGAACAGGGTAGATAGTGGGGTTCCCCAGTGGTCTGTGCTGGGACCGCTGCGTTTTGACACGAGATGGGAGTAACTAGTGACGTAATTAAATTTGCTGATGACACAAAGTTATTCAAAGTTGTTAAATTGCAGGAGGATTGTGAAAACTTACAAGAGGACCTTATGAGACTGGGAGACTGGGCATCCAAATGTCAGATGACGTTTAATGTGAGCAAGTGTAAAGTGCTGCGTACGGGAAAGAGGAACCCAAACTATAGTTATGTGATGCAAGGTTCCACATTAGGAGTCACAGATCAGGAAAGACTGTAGTGCTGGCAACTGGATCTGGCATCTGCATTTCATCATGTTGATCATTCCCTTCTCTTTGTATGACTGGAAAAATTGAGGGATTGGGGACAAGTTTCTAAGGGACTGATTTTAAAACAGTGAGTCTATATGAAGAGTCTGAAAAAGGCACCTATTTTATATAGGCAATGTAGAATCCCAGAACCAACTGCAATAGCATACAAATGCCAATGTACACATTTACACCTGCTCTGAAACTGCTGTAAGTGTGCGAATACTCCTGTTTTATAAAATAAAAGCTACATCACAACTCTGCCTCTTCTCTGCTCAGATTGCACCATGGTCAACCTTTAAAAAATACCACACTAGCTGAACATTGACCTGTAAGTGTTTGTTTGAATTAGTTAAGTCCTATGTATCTGTCTGGTATGAGGCCTGATTTTGAATAAATCATCTAGATAGAAAGAGATGTTCAAAATCATAAGTACATAAGTACATAAGTAGTGCCATACTGGGAAAGACCAAAGGTCCATCTAGCCCAGCATCCTGTCACCGACAGTGGCCAATCCAGGTCAAGGGCACCTGGCACGCTCCCCAAACGTAAAAACATTCCAGACAAGTTATACCTAAAAATGCGGAATTTTTCCAAGTCCATTTAATAGCGGTCTATGGACTTGTCCTTTAGGAATCTATCTAACCCCTTTTTAAACTCCGTCAAGCTAACCGCCCGTACCGTATTTTACCAAAACCTTGCTGAACAGAATCTTTTATGAAAGTGGAGGGGAGTAGCCTAGTGGTTAGTGCAGTGGCCTGTGAACCTAGAGAACCAGGTTCAATTCCCACTGCAGCTCCTTGTGACTCTGGGCAAGTCACTCAACCCTTCATTGCCCCAGATACAAAATAAGTACCTGTATATAATATGTAAACCACTTTGATTGTAACCACAGAAAGGCAGTATATCCAATTTCATCCTCTTTCCCTTTAAAAATACATATAAGACATTGGGCCAAACATATAATTGGCAGGAGCAGCTACTTTAGAAATAAACAAATTCAAAAGAATGAGTGGCATGACTCAATACTTTGAATATCTAAATGCCAACACATAGACAGGCAAGTGCCAAATTTCACAAACCTGAACATTCAAGAGAAGCCAATTAAATAGCCGAGCTCCAAATTTTTAATTTTTGGCTTTTTGGAGGTGGTTTTTAAATGTGACAGAAGTAAGCACAATTTATTTATTTAAAATATTTTTAAACCACATTATCTGCACATTCTAGGCAGTGGTGTTCTATCTTGAACAAGTGTTCTTTACTTGTTTCAGAAGACACCACTTGAGAGAGGACTTTTTTGTATCCACTGTTTGCTTTGCTTCTTTATATAAAACCAACATATATTAAAAAAAAAATAATTTTATAAAACAACAAATTCAATATATATCAAAATAAAACAGGTATTAAAATATATAATCAGAGACCATAAACCTGTGCAAATAAAAAAATCTCTTAAGATGCTTCCTAAACTGTAAAACTGAGCTTATGTCTCTGATCTTGTAAGGGAGAGTGTTCCAAAGACAGGCCCCTTCAGTCAGCACCATTCGAATGTGATGTGTGTCCAGTCTATCAAAAACCATTGACATCTAATAACAGTTTATCAGTAGATCTGTGGCTTGGACAGTGTAGTCTCAGTTCAGTCTCAAGGGCTAAAGGTGCCTCGTTATTCAAAGCTTTATGAATTACAAAAGCAAAGCTTTTAACTGAACATGAGAACATATCGGAAGCCAGTGAAGTTCCTTCAGTACCAGAGAAATATGACGTGATCGAGAAAGTCCTGTAAGTAATTTGGCCATTGCTCAGCCATTGCATTCTGAGCAACGTGCAAGGCCTGCAGTAAATGTTTAGGCAAGCCTAACAGTACGGAGTTACAATAATCCAGGATAGGACAAAGTAAGGTTTGTAACACAGTCCGAAAGATAAGAAATCTTTCAATGTACAAATAGATTTTAGCCTGAGAAAGGTCTTTTAAATAACATTACTCACTTGAGGTTTAAATGACGGTAAACAGTCAACAATAGCTCTCTAATAGCGAGATTGTAATACAGCTTGGACAGAAATGTCATCCATCATAACCTCGGAAGAAACAGTGGAGGGTTCAACATTGTTTGACAAAATAAGAATCTGCGATTTAGCAAGACTGAATTTGAACCTGTTTGCCTGCATTCAGTATTTGACCATTTGAAGACACATCTGCAAAAAAGCAATAGAGTTCTCAGTAGTGTCTCTCAGTTGTTCCCCTTAAGCTTTTCTCCAAAGCCAAAGAAGTGTAAATGCTACTTACATGTGACTTCAAGCAGGTGCAGGTACCAGCGGGCAAACTTTTTATGGTAAGTGTGTGTTGCCATTGCAAAACAGGAAATACATTCATAGTTCTCAGATCCACCCAAACCACGCCTGGAATATGCCCCTTCAAAATTGTGTGTGCCATAGATATACACATGTAAGTAACAGCTTTTCTAAAATTGTTACTTACACATATAGGGCCGCTTACATGTATAAACCAACTTTTTGCATATGCAAATGCTTTGTAACCCTTCTGAAATGAGGGGCACACCTTAGTAGTGTTTTATGTTCCAGGAAGAGCTTTACTGTCATTGCAGTTAGGTTCATTCCAGATACAGTTTCCTGCAGTGATTTGATGAAACTGCTTTTGAGTATTATGGTCCAGCACTGTGGAATTTGTTACTATTGGATGCCTGCTTATGAGCTTCCAGAAGAAGTTGAAGACTTAACTGTTTGGTCTAAAATAAATTGAGGGAAGGAGGGATACGAGAGATTGTTTTATTGTTCTTTTCAATGATTTGTACTTTGTATTTTATGGCTCTTGTTCACTACTCTTCAGATTCACATTGAAGCTGGATAATCAAATGAAGTTGGCCTAAACTAAACTAATTCTTGCTGTATTCTTCCCACAGCCGCAAGGCTTTGACAGACTGGGAAACAGACATTAGCCCCTTGGTAGGGGAAGAGCTAATGGTGGATGTGTTGGAAGATGTCCCCCTCTCCATGCATAACTTTGTAAGTATCAGGAGCCACCTGTCTTCTGCTTCCTAACTTGTGTTGAGATTACTACCTATGGCACCATTCTTGCCTTGGGTTCCTCTTCCTGAAGGTTAGAGAGTCAGCACATATCTAGTAGTTTTTTTATAGGGATATCATCTCACATCACCAAACACTCTAATCCAGGGGTTCTCAACCCAGTCATTGGGACACACCAAGGCAATCTAGTTTTCAAAATATCCACAATGAATATACATGAGATAAATTTATATGCACTGCCTTCATTGTATGCAAATCTATGTCAGGCATATTCATTATTGTTATCTTGAAAACCAGACTCACTTGGTGTGTCCTGAGGACTACTCTAATCCCATCTGAGTTTGCCCCACTGTGTGCACGAAGCTGCTGTTCTGATTTTTTTCCACTGATTTCTGGAAATCAGAACTACAGGTCCATGCAATTGAGGAAAATCAGGACTTGGTCACATTGAACAGTTGACTTGGAATGAAGTGACAACCTTAGCTTGTCACTGTCTTATTGATTGGTATCGTGTGAAGGAATCACAATGATATTGGTCCTATTTGAAACAGATCTGCTAAAGATTAGGAAACATAGTTTAGAAGAATGCATCACTGGACTTACCATAAGAAGGGTCTCAACTGTGGGCTCCTGGGTATTTCTGTTTCCAACTGACTGAAAATAGATCCACTGGAAATTATTTTGGGACACTCAGTGACCTTTACTTTTGAAGCTCTACTCATTTTTTGGAATCTAAAAAATGGCCTTTAAACACACATAAGCGTTGCCATCCCAATCCCAATTTTATGAAGCTGGGATATGGATGTCTAAAACTGCAGAACATCCTTATGACAAGGGGTCATGGTCTGGGTAGGACTAGGGATGGACCAACACAAATCACAGAAGGGGAAGGGACATCTGTGTCCAAAAGATGGATGTTGTTAAGACCTGATACTCTGTATGTCCAGGATACAGAAAGGTGCTCCAGTTGAGCAACTCTCCACTGGAGGGATTAAGGCAAGTCACCTCCTTAATCTTCCCCCTCCCTACCCCAAATGTGAAACTGGCAAGGAATACTGAGCTCTGTGACAGCTTCAGGAACTATGGTTCTTCATGGTACTAACGCTCCGTTTTATTAAGCAGCACTAGCGGCTGTCCACACACTAGTGCCAACACGGCCAGTTCACTTTGAATGGACCATGTCGGCACTAGCGCTGCTCGTAAATAGACCCCTAAATTTCTTTTTTCCATTAACTTCTTATTACACCTCTTCGTGAGTATGAAGGAGGATCCTAATGGTTAGAGCAGTAAGCTGAGAACCAGGGGATCCTGGTTCAAATGATGAAAAAAAACCAGTATGGGCTGTTAATCCTAAACAGGTAATCTAATACTCCAGAGAACTGAAAAACAGCCAAACACAATCCAAAGGGTTGTGTGGAATGAGTGTAAAGAAATGAGGAAAGTGGGAAATACCCTCAGAAACCAAGGCTTCTGCCAAGGTCTAATCAACAAGATACTATTATCTATAAAAGACTTTGTGCCTGTGATCAAGTTTCTTTCATGGGGTAAATATTCCCTACTCCACTCATTCAAAAATGCCCATATAGGAGCAGCATGCAAAATTGCCCATAATAGAGCACAATTTTTTAATACAAAATTGCCCATAATAGAGCACAATTTTTTAATACAAAATTGCCCATAATAGAGCACAATTTTTTAATACAAAAAAGCCCATAATAGAGCACAAATATTAAAGATAACTGAGTAACAAAAATTGTTCAAGCTACAGCATGACATGCATCAACTTAGCTTAATAAATGCTGGCTTGACAGCCCCACAATTCAACTGTTGTTTTTCAACAGGGCCCGATTCGTTTCACCCATAACAGGGCTTCATCAGGAACCACTCAGTTGGATCATACTGACAGGGGTATCGGTCTCAAGCTGACTAAACTTCTCTTACAACCAACAGGAAAAAAGGGACAGAAAAATACCTAGGGGTCCTTTTACTAAGGTGCGCCAAAAATGGGCTGCACTTGTGTAGGCTTCTGTTTTGGGCACGCGCAGATCCATTTTTCAGCGCGCCTGTAAAAAAAGTCCTTTTTAAAATTTCTGCTGAAAATGGACATGTGGCAAAATAAAAATTGGCGCGCGTCCATTTTGAGTCTGAGACCTTACCGGCAGCCATTGACTACGCGGTAAGGTCTCACGTGGTAATTGCCATTCGCAGGAAAATAAAAATGATTTTCCGGCGTGCGTAAAAAGAAATTCTCCGAGGACAAGCAGGCTGCTTGTTCTCACTGATGGGTGACGTCCACGGCAGCCCCTCCAATCGGAAACTTCACTAGCAAAGTCCTTTGCTAGCCCTCGCGCGCCCGCGCGCACCGCGCATGCGCGGCCGTCTTCCCGCCCGAAACCGGCTCGAGCCGGCCAGTCTTCTTTTGTCCGCACTCGGTACGGTCGTGTTTTCGCCGTGTCGAGCCCCGGAAAGTCGACCTCGCGCGTCCAACTTGTTTTGAACGTGTTTTTTTCCTTCGGGAAAGCTTTGTCCTAGTCGGGAAGTGCTCCGGAAACCCCCCGCCGGGTTTCGTGTAAATCCTCCCCGTACTTCCAGCTTTTTTGCCCCGGTAAGTTTTCTTTCGTCGTCGGGGTAGGCCTCTTTTCGGCCTCGGTCGAGATTTTTCTCCCTCTAAATTTGGTGCTTCAAATTTCGCCATTTCGGCTTTTGATTTCGCCGGCGTGATTTTTCCGCCCATGACATCGAAGCCTTCCAGCGGCTTCAAGAAGTGCACCCAGTGCGCCCGGGTTATCTCGCTCACTGATCGACACTCGTCGTGTCTTCAGTGTCTGGGGGCCGAGCACCGCCCTCAGAACTGCAGTCTGTGTTCCCTGCTTCAAAGGCGGACTCAGGTAGCGAGACTAGCCCAGTGGAACGTGTTGTTCTCGGGCTCTTCGTCGGCATCGGCACCGGGATCTTCGAGTGCATCGACGTCGTCAGCGTCCAGACCATCTTCCTCGGCCGCCCCTGCATCGAGTGCATCGAGGCATCGGGCCTCTGCATCGGCGCCGAGACATCGGATAGCTGCATCGACGTCGGTGGTACCAGGACCTCGTCTGCTGATGTCGTCGGACGGTGGTGCATCGGGTGGAGTGCAGGTGAGGGCTGTCCATTCCCCTGCTGGTGGCGGTGAGCCCTCGGGTGGGTCTCCGCCTACCCTGAGGGCTCCTGCGGTACAGCCCCCCCCGAGATCGACCTTCTTCAGTCTCGGCCCCGAGGGAAGCGACGGATGGATTCGACGTCCTCCTCGTCGGTGCCGGGGAGCTCCGGTGACATGCTTCGGAAGAAATCGAAGAAGCATCGACACCGGTCTCCTCCCCGTGTCGGCACCGAGAGCTCTGGGTCGCCGAGGGATTCGGCACCCAGCAGGCATCGGCACCGAGAGGACCGCTCACCCTCTGTTCAGGAGGTGTCGATGCGCTCCGCTCTGGACAGCCCGGAACAGCCTCCACGCCCGGAACAGGTACTGACGTCGACGCCTGCATCGACCTCTCAGCCTTTCTCTGCAGCCGCTCTAAACGAGAGCCTCCGGGCCGTTCTCCCAGAGATTCTGGGAGAGCTGTTGCGCCCTACCCCTCCGGTACCGGCGGTGCTTGCGCCACCGGTACCGTCGAGCGTGGCGCCGGCTGGCCCATCGCCCAGGTTGAGGTCCCCGACGTCGGTACCGCGTGCGGTACCGACCGCGGCCACCTCCCAGGAAGGCTCCCCGACTACGTCGGCGGAGGGAGCTTCGCCGATGCGGGCGAGGGAGTCTACCTCTCAACGCCCCCATCGTGGACGGGGTTCCACGGAGTCGAGCAGGGCGAGGTTGCAGACACAGGTCCGTGAACTTGTGTCTGACACCGAGGGTGAGGCCTCGTGGGAGGAAGAGGAAGATCCCAGATATTTCTCTGACGAGGAGTCTGAGGGTCTTCCGTCTGATCCCACTCCCTCTCCTGAGAGACAGCTTTCTCCTCCCGAGAGTCTGTCTTTTGCCTCCTTTGTCCGGGAGATGTCTACGGCCATCCCCTTCCCGGTGGTTGTGGAGGACGAGCCCAGGGCTGAAATGTTTGAGCTCCTGGACTATCCTTCTCCACCTAAGGAAGCGTCCACTGTTCCCTTGCACCATGTCCTGAAGAAGACATTGCTTGCGAACTGGACCAAGCCATTAACTAATCCCCACATTCCCAAGAAGATCGAGTCCCAGTACCGGATCCATGGGGACCCAGAGCTGATGCGCACTCAGTTGCCTCATGACTCTGGAGTTGTGGATTTGGCCCTAAAGAAGGCTAAGAGTTCTAGGGAACATGCTTCGGCGCCCCCGGGCAAGGACGCTAGAACCTTAGACTCCTTTGGGAGGAAGGCCTACCATTCCTCTATGCTCGTGTCCAAGATCCAGTCTTACCAGCTCTACACGAGCATACACATGCGGAATAATGTGCGGCAGTTGGCGGGCTTGGTTGATGCTCTTCCCCCTGAGCAAGCCAAGCCTTTTCAGGAGGTGGTCAGGCAGCTGAAGGCGTGCAGAAAATTCCTGGCCAGAGGAGTTTATGACACTTTTGATGTTGCGTCCAGGGCCGCTGCTCAAGGTGTGGTGATGCGCAGGCTCTCATGGCTGCGTGCCGCCGACCTGGAGAATAGAATCCAGCAGCGGATTACGGACTTGCCTTGCCGTGCGGATAACATTTTTGGCGAAAAAGTCGAGCAGGTGGTAGAGTCTCTCCACCAGCGGGACACCGCATTCGACAAGTTCGCCCGCCGGCAGCCTTCAGCTTCTACCTCTACAGGTAGACGATTTTTCGGGGGAAGGAAGACTGTTCCCTATACTTCTGGCAAGCGTAGGTACAATCCTCCTTCCCGACAGCCTGCGGCCCAGGCTAAGCCCCAGCGCGCTCGCTCTCGTCAGCAGCGTGCGAATCAGCAAGGCCCCGCGGCTCCCCAGCAAAAGCAAGGGGCGAGCTTTTGACTGGCTCCAGCAGAGCATAGCCGACATCCAAGTGTCAGTGCCGGGCGACCTGCCTGTCGGAGGGAGGTTGAAAGCTTTTCACCAAAGGTGGCCTCTCATAACCTCCGATCAGTGGGTTCTCCAAATAGTCCGGCAAGGATACACCCTCAATTTGGCCTCTCAACCTCCAAATTGTCCACCGGGAGCTCAGTCCTACAGCTTCCAGCACAAGCAGGTACTTGCAGAGGAACTCTCCGCCCTTCTCAGCGCCAATGCGGTCGAGCCCGTGCCATCCGGGCAAGAAGGGCTGGGGTTCTATTCCAGGTACTTCCTTGTGGAAAAGAAAACAGGGGGGATGCGTCCCATCCTAGACCTAAGGGCCCTGAACAAATATCTCGTAAAAGAAAAGTTCAGGATGCTTTCCCTGGGCACCCTTCTCCCCATGATTCAGCAAAACGATTGGCTATGCTCTCTGGACTTGAAGGATGCCTACACACACATCCCGATACTGCCAGCTCACAGACAGTATCTGCGATTTCAGCTGGGCGCACGCCACTTCCAGTACTGTGTGCTACCCTTTGGGCTCGCCTCTGCGCCCAGGGTGTTCACAAAGTGCCTAGCTGTGGTAGCAGCGGCGCTTCGCAGGCTGGGAGTGCACGTGTTCCCATATCTCGACGATTGGCTGGTGAAGAACACATCCGAGGCAGGAGCCCTGCAATCCATGCAGATGACTATTCGCCTCCTGGAGCTACTGGGGTTTGTGATAAATTACCCAAAGTCCCATCTTCTCCCAGTGCAGAAACTCGAATTCATCGGAGCCCTGCTGGATTCTCGGACGGCTCGCGCCTATCTCCCAGAGGCGAGGGCCAACAACTTGTTGTCCCTCGTCTCGCGGGTGCGAGCGTCCCAGCAGATCACAGCTCGGCAGATGTTGAGATTGCTGGGCCACATGTCCTTCACAGTTCATGTGACTCCCATGGCCCGCCTTCACATGAGATCTGCTCAATGGACCCTAGCCTCCCAGTGGTATCAGGCCGCCGGGGGTCTAGAGGACGTGATCCACCTGTCCACGAGTTTTCTCGAATCCCTGTATTGGTGGACGATTTGCTCCAATTTGACTCTGGGACGTCCCTTCCAAATTCCTCAGCCTCAAAAAGTGCTGACCACGGATGCGTCTCTCCTGGGATGGGGAGCTCATGTCGATGGGCTTCACACCCAAGGAAGGTGGTCCCTCCAAGAAAGCGATCTACAGATCAATCTTCTGGAGTTGCGAGCGATCTGGAACGCTCTGAAGGCTTTCAGAGATCGGCTGTCCCATCAAATTATCCAAATTCAGACAGACAATCAGGTTGCCATGTACTATGTCAACAAGCAGGGGGGCACCGGATCTCGCCCCCTGTGTCAGGAAGCCGTCAGCATGTGGCTCTGGGCTCGCCGTCAAGGCATGGTGCTCCAAGCCACATATCTGGCAGGCGTAAACAACAGTCTGGCCGACAGGTTGAGCAGGATTATGCAACCTCACGAGTGGTCGCTCAATTCCCGTGTGGTGCGACAGATCTTCCAGGCGTGGGGCACCCCCCTGGTGGATCTCTTCGCATCTCAAGTGAACCACAAGGTCCCTCAGTTCTGTTCCAGGCTTCAGGCCCACGGCAGACTGGCGTCGGATGCCTTCCTCCTGGATTGGGGGGAAGGTCTGCTGTATGCTTATCCTCCCATTCCTCTGGTGGGGAAGACTTTGTTGAAACTCAAGCAAGACCGAGGCACCATGATTCTGATTGCTCCCTTTTGGCCGCGTCAGATCTGGTTCCCTCTTCTTCTGGAGTTATCCTCCGAAGAACCGTGGAGATTGGAGTGTTTTCCGACCCTCATCACGCAGGACGAAGGGGCTCTTCTGCATCCCAACCTCCAGTCCCTGGCTCTCACGGCCTGGATGTTGAGGGCGTAGACTTTGCCTCTTTGGGTCTGCCAGAGGGTGTCTCCCGCATCTTGCTTGCTTCCAGGAAAGACTCCACTAAGAGAAGTTACTTCTTTCATTGGAGGAGGTTTGCCGTCTGGTGTGACAGCAAGGCCCTAGATCCTCGCTCTTGTCCTACACAGACCCTGCTTGAATACCTTCTCCACTTGTCTGAGTCTGGTCTGAAGACCAACTCCGTAAGGGTTCACCTTAGTGCAATCAGTGCATACCATTACCAAGTGGAAGGTAAGCCGATCTCAGGACAGCCTTTAGTTGTTCGCTTCATGAGAGGTTTGCTTTTGTCAAAGCCCCCTGTCAAGCCTCCTACAGTGTCATGGGATCTCAATGTCGTTCTCACCCAGCTGATGAAACCTCCTTTCGAGCCACTGAATTCCTGCCATCCGAAGTACTTGACCTGGAAGGTCATTTTCTTGGTGGCAGTTACCTCGGCTCGTAGAGTCAGTGAGCTTCAGGCCCTGGTAGCCCAGGCCCCTTACACCAAATTTCATCACAACAGAGTAGTCCTCCGCACTCACCCTAAGTTTCTGCCAAAGGTTGTGTCGGAGTTCCATCTGAACCAGTCAATTGTCTTGCCAACATTCTTTCCCCGTCCTCATTCCTGCCCTGCTGAACGTCAGCTGCACACATTGGACTGCAAGAGAGCATTGGCCTTCTATCTGGAGCGGACACAGCCCCACAGACAGTCCGCCCAATTGTTTGTTTCTTTTGATCCCAACAAGAGGGGAGTGGCTGTAGGGAAACGCACCATATCCAATTGGCTAGCAGATTGCATTTCCTTCACTTACGCCCAGGCTGGGCTGGCTCTTGAGGGTCATGTCACGGCTCATAATGTTAGAGCCATGGCAGCGTCGGTAGCCCACTTGAAGTCAGCCACCATGGAGGAAATTTGCAAAGCTGCGACGTGGTCATCTGTCCACACATTCACATCTCATTACTGCCTGCAGCAGGATACCCGACGTGACAGTCGGTTCGGGCAGTCAGTTCTTCAGAACCTGTTTGGGCTTTAGGATCCAACTCCACCCCCCGAGGGCCCTGTTTGTTCTGTTCCAGGCTACACTCTCAGTTAGTTGGTAAATTTTTTAGGTCAATCTCAGTTATGTCCTCGCCGTTGCGAGGCCCAATTGACCAATGTTGTTGTTTTGAGTGAGCCTGGGGGCTAGGGATACCCCATCAGTGAGAACAAGCAGCCTGCTTGTCCTCGGAGAAAGCGAATGCTACATACCTGTAGAAGGTATTCTCCGAGGACAGCAGGCTGATTGTTCTCACAAACCCGCCCGCCTCCCCTTTGGAGTTGTGTCTTCCCTTGAAGTGTATTGTCTTGCTACATACTGGACTGGCCGGCTCGAGCCGGTTTCGGGCGGGAAGACGGCCGCGCATGCGCGGTGCGCGCGGGCGCGCGAGGGCTAGCAAAGGACTTTGCTAGTGAAGTTTCCGATTGGAGGGGCTGCCGTGGACGTCACCCATCAGTGAGAACAATCAGCCTGCTGTCCTCGGAGAATACCTTCTACAGGTATGTAGCATTCGCTTTACCACCCAGGCCTTGTGGTAGCCGGACAGTAACTCCAATTTGACGCACGCGTAAGCACCTACGCGGCTTAGTAAAAGGCCCCCTTAGTGTACCTGAATGTTATACAACTTCAGTAGCCTCTGGGTTGCAGGTGGTATATAAGAAACCTGTAAGCCTGAAGGCTGTTGAAGCAGCATACTTTCAGGTTCAGTAGGTTTTTTTTTTTTTAATTCTCTGGAGAGCTCACAATGAAAAAAAAATCACAAAGAGCTGAAGTGTGATTTGAACCAGGGTCCCCTGGTTCTCAGTGTGCTGCTCTAACCATTAGGCTATTCCTCTGGACAGCTATGTAGCAGTTTTTATAACATGGATGTTCTTATGCTGCCACAATGATATCAATTGTCTTGTTCTGCCCCATTCATAATTTGGACATTTCAGTTTGTAAAATTGCTGTTCATACTGGATTGTAAGCTCTTTGAGCAGGGACTGTCTCTCTTTATGTCAGGTGTTCAGTGCTGCGTGTGTCTGGTAGCACTATACAAATAATAATACTGGATGCAACCAGCACATGGATGTCCATTTCTCATGTGTTTTAGAACAGGATCTGCCAGCATACATACTTGAGAAACGGACATTCCATATGCAACATACTGATTTGGACATCCTTATTCTGCGTTGGTTGTCCTTTCTAAAATGCTGTTCCACCTTAGCAGTTTGAAAAATAATTCTGTTCCCAAATCTGAAGGCAGAGCTGTGTGGTCTTGAAAGCTAATGTAGTATATCATCTTTAGATTTTCATTTTGGTTCAATAAGTATTGCAGACTACAAAAAAAATTCAGTTCCCTGCCAGACCTGTGTGGCTGCTGAAGCTGTACATTGCCGGTGTCTAGTCCAAACTCAGCTTTTCACAACTTGCTTTCCACAATCAAATTGGCTCTGATTACCTATGAAAAGGACAAACCCTTGTTTCTCTGTAAAAGACTGAGCATCCCTATCCTTGCTAGGAATGGCATTCATGTCTCCAGTAAGGTAAGGTAGAGCAGTAAGCACTAGATTTTGCTGCTTTTGAAAGAAAAGTTGATGATATCATTTCAGAAATGCTCATAGTTGAAGTTTGTTTCTAAGGCAGTTCAGGACTTTTAAGGCTAACTTAAGAACACTGTCTTGGGGAAAGAGCTTAGTGTTCTGTTGTAGTACTTCCATTTGGGATTATGGAGAAGGTTCACAGACCTCCTCCTTCCCCTCTTCTGTCATTAAGTCTGATACTTCATTTTCAGGTCCGCAAGACATACTTCAACTTGGCCTTCTGTGACTTCTGCCTTAAATTTCTCTTCCATGGCTTCCGTTGCCAGACCTGTGGCTACAAGTTCCACCAGCACTGCAGCAGCAAGGTGCCCACAGCCTGCGTGGACATGGCCAAAATCCACAAGCCACCGTTAGTATTACCAAAACCGTGTGTCATTATGTGTGGAGAGGGTAGAAGGAGGTGCCATTAACACTACATCAGCAAGGGTCCCACAGACTAGCAAGCATGGCTAAGACCCACAGGCCCAAACAGAAGGTGGTATCTTATAACAAAACAACAAAAATAAACTTTTTTTTCTTTCTTTCCTTTTGCCATTCTATTTGCCAGTCTGTATGGTGCGCTCTGGATACTGGTCTCGCATTCTAATGCTTTGTGTTATAGCACTGTTGTATAAGTCTTGAAAAACTATGCAAATTGTGACTTTTTTTGTTCTTTAATGTTTTGTTTGCTATTCAATAAAAAGAT
Source organism: Microcaecilia unicolor (assembly GCF_901765095.1). Lineage (NCBI taxonomy): Eukaryota > Metazoa > Chordata > Amphibia > Gymnophiona > Siphonopidae > Microcaecilia > Microcaecilia unicolor. Next base: position 250,339,197 of record NC_044032.1, on the reverse strand, counting down.
TTAACAATTCCAAATGGCAGGGATATTCAAAACAAAGTCACAAACTCTCTCACTAAGATTGTCCATTCCAACCATCAAACATAGTGGTACACTAAGAAGAGTCGCAAAACCACTGAAAATTGCTTATACAGTTTGCCATAGCTGCTGCTGCTCCAACCAGTTTCCCTCGCCACGGGCTTCATCAGGGAGTTTTCAGAGTGTGAGAAGACAGCACTGCTCACCCCAGAGGAAGCACTGTAGCAGAACAGCTTCCTTGCCATTTTCAATGGTTTTTGTGAGTCCTCTCTATGTACCACCATGTTTGGTGGTTGGAATGGACTACCTATTATGGTGGGAGAGTTTGTGACCTTGTTTTGAATATCCCTGCCTTTTGGAATTGTTGGGGAAGTATAAAAGAGTGATTTTTTTTTTGTTTTTATTTTTGTTGTTTGTGATACGACCTTCTGTTTGTTCTTGTGGTACCCTTTGAGGTTGTTGGTCTCTTTGTATATATTTTTGTTTCATCAGAAATTTTTTGTTTCGAGGAATACGGTGCACGGGCCACCATTAATATAGTCAGAACCATGCCATTGTGGTGGAAGTTGTCACCAGTACAGCCACGGGAAGGAATTTGTGAATGCCAACACACTTATTTCCTTTTGGACATGGAGAAAGAAATACCTGTAGGAGAGAGGCAAAATGGGGTGGGTTAGTCCTGTGTACTGTTCTAATGACAATCCAATAGCAAGAGTGCCTTGGTTCTGCAGGAAACTCTGAGGGACATCTCCCACTAAAGCAGACACTCAGCAGCCTGGTAATACCTGCTTGTTTTACGTAAAACACCTGAGGTATAAAGAAAATTCCTCTTCTGTCTGACTGAATCCTATTCTCACCCTTCTTTCTGATTCTCTTCTGTTCTCCCATTATTCTCTGTAGACTTCTCCACTTTCCCTCTCCTCTGATTATTCTCCCATTGTGCCTGATTCTCCACATCAATTCTGCCCAGCCTTCGCCTTTCTGAGTCCACTTTACCCCTGTAGTAGTCTTAAACCTTTAATGTGCTTTCTTTTTCCAGGTCCGTCACATCCAGTTTCCAGGAGATTGCTCCATATCAGGACCAACCATCTCCCCTCATCCCTGAGCCTCTCACCCCACAGCCTGCCAGGTGTGTGAAAAACAGAGGAGGGTCTCACTTCCAGCCATTTCCTGCTCCTCAACAAGAATTCATTTGGAACACTAAGGAGGCAATAATAGTCTCCATGGGCTTCTGCAAACCCCATGGGGAATTTTAACCCATGGTGTGTGAAGCATGAAAGCCAAACTACAAAAATACATTTGCTTTCAGTATCACCAATTACTCACATAGAATGGCACATACCATATCTGGGCAAAATTATATGAACTGTTATAATCTCTGCCACTACTTTGCCCTTAGGAATGCCTTTACAGCCGTAAGTAAATATACCCATATTATTGAACCGTGTGGGTACTTTTACCTGTGGACATGGGCAATAACAAAAGCACAAATTTCTATGGAAAGGGCTTTCATCATTTCCTCTCTCTGGCCTGTATTGAGGACAGTGCTGAGATGCTGTGATACCACTTTAAAATGTTAGGGTCAGTTTTAAAAAGAAATTATACATTTACTGGTTGCCAGTGAACAAATGATTTTCCTATACATCTATTTTCAGCCACTACGGGAGCAAGTTTGTAAGTGGGCACTTCTTTTTAGATATGCCGATGCTATGCAGTGAGAGCCATCTGGGTTCCCAGATTCTATTATAGAATATTTGCATGTTCTGGTATCTGCATGGCCTACATTCCTAAGCACCAGCCATAGACCTACCATAACTGGGGGCAACTAAACACAGAAAGGGCGCTGATCACGTACTGTATTTTGTAAGTTGGGCGCACAAATGGCAGCATTGCCCATGCCCCTCCCATGCTTCACCCATGTGACCATCCACCTTGCAGTTGCCTGCTACGCCACGTACACACACCCTTAACAGAATAGTAAGTTGATTTGCTGCCACATACACACATAAGTGTACACTTACCCACAAAAGTGCTAGTATTCTGTACATTTACAAAAGTGCAAGCTCCCAGTTATAGAATTGCCTTTCACATGGACATTATGGGACTAAAAATACCTCTAACCATCTTGTACTATTCATATAGGACTAGATTATTTGGGCCCCCCTCAAAAAATGCATGTTGAACGCTATTCTATAATTGACACTCCGAGTTGAGTGCATGTATAGAATAACACTGAAACCTGGTGTAAATCTTCACACATAAATTAGGTGCAGATCCCCCAAATTCTATAACAGTGCTTGCATCTTTAGTGAATGCCCCAGACCTGCCCATGACCCCTTTTCAGTTGCACGCTAAAAGATTTACATGCACATCTTTATATAATAGCGCCTAGCAAGATGTGTGTGTAAATCCAAATCGTTGCTAATTAACGCCAATAACTGTTACCTAATTATTGCTGCTGATTGGCTTGTTACTGAATTAAATTGCGTACACAAATTGAACACGTGCTCATATATAGAATTTGGGGGATAATGGAATGGTGAAATGGGGCAACCAAATATTAGCAATATAGCCATGATATTTAGCCACTGTGTGTGTGTTTAGTTTAGGCCAGCTGAATAACAGACCTAAATTAAATGAATAGCTGCAGCAGTGGTGAACTGCCTACATAGTGCTGCCAACTATGGGGGTAATCCTGTTAAGTATGCATTAGCAATTATGTGCCAGTTATGCATTTAAATCATTCGAATGATGGCATATACAGTACACATGTGTAAATGCCACAGTTTTGCATATACTTCTGTAAATAAGCACATTTCTTACATAGCACATATTTTACAGATGGGCATACACATAGGTTGAGCATGAGCAGTAGAGAGTTACACAGGGACAGAAATTTCACCCATCCATCTCCAGTGGAATCTAACCCATACCTACCCGTACCTGTTAAGATCCATCCATCCCCACCCACACCTGCATCAGTCAACACTATTTACTTGCTTTTGCAGCCTTCTGTTTCCTCCCAATAACCTCCTGTGTTTTTTTGGATGGTATTCACTATTCAACCAATGAGTGCTCCAAGCCCCAATCTGGTGCCTCTCTGGGCATTCCAAACCTCATTCTGATGCTTAGAGCATTCTTGTATTTCACAGGAATTATAGGTACCTAAATTATAGGTGCATATGCTTACTGTTACACTAGTATTATGTGATGGAAAGTAGGCAACGTATGTTCCTTTATACAGTAGGCTCCCAACAGGCACCCTCTGGGTACCTAATTGTAAGCACACAGGTGGAAAATGTATAAATTTAAGCCACGGTACCACCCTGCTGCTACCTCTTATAATTACCCCATTCTAAAATGTTCCCCATGATTCCCCTGAACTACTGAGATTAAGCACAGGGCAGTTATCAAAGTCATTCCCACAAGTAAAACACTGTTTTACCTATAGAAATGCATTGTTTGGAAATTGCACAGCCTGTGTGTGGGTGTTCCACCACGCACCTACTTTTCCTTCATTAACAGAGGTGTTCTGAGGGCCGGAGTTATTTTGTAAAAGTATGTCATTCATTGTGTTTAGAAAAGATACCCACAGGAAATGCAGGTATATTTGTCTACAGGTACTTCCTTAGCGTACAACTAGACCAGTCCAAATAAATGTGTTGAACAGATGGAGGTACAAATACTCAACTATTCCAGTGACATCACCAGCATAAAAGCTGGTACAGCCTGTAATTCCCCAGTAACTCTTTCTCCAGCAGATATGGTGTAGGTTGGATTAAGGTGGTGCAACAGTGTAAGTCTGAATCCGTAGAATGCAGTCTGCAGGCTTTAGTTCCTGTAGTTCAGGCCACAGCCCTTACCCTAGTAGAGCCAGGAGGTGTTTATCCCTCCTTCATCCCAAGTTAAGCCCACGGGCCATAGTTTGTGGAAGCACCTGGCATTGGTCCCTAGGGCCCTTGCAGGTGGAGGGGATGGGGGAGAAGGGGTAGCAGCATTAAAAAGAAAAAGGGATTTGAATTTGTACTTTATTCAATTGACTTGTTGGGAATAAAGCTATACAAAAAGCAAACAGACAAAAGTCCACACAGTAGAGTCCAGTTTAGGTGCTTTGGCCTGGGCAAGGTCCAGCAGCAGTTGCACACCACTGTTATCTGGGTGGAAGGACAGGTTCAGCATAGACACCAGCTACCTTTGCCCCATATGCAACAGATTAGGTCCCAATTCAGATCCAATGGTCCCTGAGGGGGGGGGTGCATTTTTCTCTGACTGAGGATCAGGTACCTAACTGGCAGTTTCGGCATCATCAGTGCAGCTCCCAAGTAATGGAGGGCCCCAGGGAGTCAAGGACTACTCCTTTGAGCACCAAGAGACACAGGGCCTCTTGGGAAGCTCCTCAAGTGCTAGGGACCTGGAGACACCAACATCCCTTGTGTAGGACCCCTGGGATATGGCAGATGAGGATCTGGTACCTTCCCTCATGAGGGAGAGATCCCACCAGCAGAGGGCGAGGACTACCTAGTCTTCGGGCTCTTTTGACAGGAAGAGCTTAGCCAACTTAATGATGCCATCACAGAAGTGGTGCACATTCTTGCACAGGTCCTGGTGGAGCCTTCAAGTGGAGATCCCATCTTTGAGGGTCTGCTAAATCCAGCTAAAGCCTTTCTCTTGCATAGAATGCTTTCTCAGATGGTCCTTCATAGCACTTGTTTGTTGGGCAGAATCTGCCCCTGCCTTGGAAGGATCTGGACAGTCTTTTTGGCCTCCCCAGTGTGAATGCTTTGCTCGTGGCAGTCACCAAGAAGACACCATTCCAGGGTGGTTCACAGTTTTGTATAGTAACTAAGTAAATGTAAATAGTTACTTTTTAAGTAAACGTTTTGTTACTTTTACTTGTAAAGAAGTACAAGATGACATTTGTTACTTTTACTGAAGTAATGATTTCACCAATTTTTACTACTTTTACTCAGTTACATCTGATGCTTGCAGTCAAAAGTAAAAGCGCAAGGGAGATGTAAATGACAATTCCTTAGTAAACCAAATGAAACAGCAAAACTGGGAACAGGATTTTGCTATTGCAAACCTTATCACGCAAACAGCGGATCATCTCTTCTTAAATTTTGCTGTTCAGTGAATACAGCCTATAAGAACAGTGGAGTTGCCTGTGTTTGTTGAACTAGTTACTGGTCTCCAGCCAAACAGAACAGTGATGAGTTGGGTCCTTTTAAACCAGAGATGAAGCTGGTTTCAATTCTTGGTGAACAGACTTCTTGTCATCCTGTGGGAAACTTTACATTGGGGTGACTGTCCGCTGGATGGATAAGAGTCTTTAGAGGGGAAGTCTGCTTGTCTGTTCTTAAGACTGAAGGGTTCTTGCATCAGTTCTCAAAGATATTCAAACAGGTTGCCATCAGATGAAAAATTGTTAGAACAACAACAGACAATGATTTCAACTTTGTGAAAGCCTTCTCTGTAACTGGACAGCATGACGATGATAACCAAGATAAAAATGAAAATGCAAGTGATGAATTAGACAGCTCCACTTATAATGCAGATGATAAGGATAATAATGATGATAGTCTTTGCTATATGGAAATCAAGTGTTTCAGAGAGTCCCTTGATCATAACCTGCAGACCCAGTCAGAAGACCAGTAATATTGCAACCTGGCCTGATTTGAAGGAACTTTTTTTTTATCAGACTTATCAATTCACTTTCTGCTAGTGCAGTTGTTGATCCTTTTTAGCTGTGCTGGATTAATGACAAACAATCACACTCACATGAGTGGCGGTCATTTTTAAATATTTAGTTTTACTAAAAGCAAAGTGTATGAATTGTAGAGCAATGAAGTTGTTGGGATAAAAACATTAACAATAGTTACATTCATTGTAGTTATGGTACTTTAACTTTTTTACTTTCACTTAAGTAAATTTTTTAATGTGTTCATCACTGTACTTTTACTTAAGTACTGTTACCAACGTTGGTGGTTCAGCGCTCAATGATGCTTACAACAGAAAGATGGAGCTACTCCTCAAGCAAGCCTTCTCCTCCTTGGCCTTTAGCATCCAGTCTTCAATTTGTGGGGGTTATGCCACCTGAGCTGTATTGCACTGGGTATAGCAGCTCCCTGAGTCCCCAGAGGTGGCTCACTTGGAGTCAGTAGCTGCCTTTCTTGTGGGTGTCTTCTACAATCTGATCCATATCATATCACGGTTCCTGGTCTCCAGGGTGGTGGCCCAAAGATAGTTATGGCTCAGGCACTGGGCATACAACTTAGGGAGCATTTACTCTTTAGAGAGGACCTAGAGAAGTTGATAAAGGACTTGAGGGAGGTGCACCCACAGCAACTCCTAGAGGACTGCCCATCGGCAACCCTGATCCTTTTTTTGGGGGGTGGGGCAGAGCAAGATTGGGGGATGCATGGCGTTCCACTCCTTAGGTCCATTGGAGAGCAAGAGGGGTCAGAGTTGGCTTCTTTGTGGAGGTTGGAAACCACGGGAGGCAGACCCCTCTCCCTCTGCCCTCCTCAGGAAAGGTGCCTAATGTGATTGTGCAGGGCCCCTCTGTGATGCCAGTAAGAGATATACTTTGTCACCAAGAGTGGGTCCACATCACCTCCAACCACTGGGTTCAGGAGATGGTGCAGTTAGGGAATTTGCAGAACCTGTTTCCAACACCGTTATGGAATCCTGCAATTCTGCCTTGAAGAGAAACATCATACAGGTAACCGCCAAACACCTGCTGGATCTCGGTCAGCGGAGCCTGCGTCCAGGAAGAGTGGCTCTTACAAGCCCATTCTGGGTCTCAAGTCAATGCCTCACTTCAGGTTCTGCAGTTCCAGATGGCGACTCTTTGCTCAGTGTTTGCTTCAGTCAAGCTGGGTGAGTTTTTCACCTTTCTGGATCTTGCAGAGGCTTACCTACATACTGCCATTCGAGAGCATCACAAGCATTTTCTCCATTTTATGTGTCTTAGGCCGTCACTTTCCCTGGACAACTGGCTGATCTGGGCAAATTCATAAGAGACCTGCAGCTGAGCTACAGCATATGTGATTCAGTTACTTGAGTGCCTAGGCTGGGTGGTCATGTATTCCAAGGGCCCTCGCAACAATTGGAGTACCTAGGAGTTTGCTTCAACACCACCCAAGTGGCAGTCTTTCTGACAGAGGAGTGCATGCTCAAGCTGCTGACCCAGAAGTTAAGGTTCTGGACTTAGCCCTCGAGCCAGGGATTATCTGCAGATGCTGCATAATCTGGTTCCATGGCAGCCATCATGGAAGTAGTGTCCTGGGCAAGGGCACACCTGTGTCCACTCCAGAAGGTGTTGCTGTCTCACTGGACCCTTCAGTCCCAGGAGTTCAAACAGAGGTTGCCTCTGCTAGAGTCCCTGCAGTGGAGCCTAGTCCAGTGAAATGACCCTGCCACATGCTCTGGGGGGTACCTTGGACCCTTCCAAGTGGGCTGTAGTGACTACCAATGTGAGTTTCCAGGGCTAAGAAGCTCATTGCCTGGACCACACCTTCCATTAAAAGAACGCATTGCATTCAAGGTTTGTACCCTGGTTCATAAGATCATACACGGTGAAGCTCTGTTTGTCAGATAGGCTGTTTATGCTATTCCATGGTCTGCGGAAAGGTCAGCTGTTTCTTTCAGTGGTGTGGTGGATCAAGACATCTGTTGAAGCCATTTGCATCATCTATAGGAAAGCAATTCCAGTGGGCCTCAAGGCCCATTGCACACAAGCTCAAGTGGCATCCTGTGCATAGGCATGGGCAGTCGATATCTACAAGGCAGTGATGTGGTTGTCACTCCACTCTTTTGTGAAGCATTACAAGATTCTGGCTAGGGGCAATGTGTCCTCTGGCAAAGCAGTGATTCAGAGGGCCTTGTCTTCCCCTGCCCAGTGAGGTATTGCTTTTGTATATCCCATTGGTTTGGACTGGTTTAGCTAGACGATAAAGAAGGAAGATGGTGAAATTTATTCATATCTGTTAATTTTCTTTTCTTGAGTCTTGCTACACCAGTCCAAGGCTTACCCTAAAGACTGCAGTACATGGGATCTTCTCTGGGCTTAGTCTATACTGGCCTGGTAATTTATGTATAGTTTGTACAGAATTAATTTTATCATAAATGCTGCAGTGGTTTTATTTCTGTTGGCATGTAGCAAATTGGACCTACTTCTGCTTTGGCAATCTACTACATTTCTTTGAAGGGGTGAACAAACGTGGATAAAGGTGAGCCAGTTGATATAGTGTATCTGGATTTTCAAAAGGCATTTGACAAAGTACCTCGTGAAAGACTCCAGAGGAAATTGAAGAGTCATGGGTTAGGTGGTAGTGTTCTATTGTGGATTAAAAACTGGTTGAAAGATAGAAAACAGAGTAGGGTTAAATGGTCAAAGTGGGATTCCCCAGGGGTCTGTGCTGGTACTGCTGCTTTTTAACACATTTATAAATGATCTAGAGATGGGAGTATCTAGTGAGGTAATTAAATTTGCAGATGACAACAAAGTTATTCAACGTTGTTAAATCGCAGCTAGGGCTCTTCAGCTTGGAGAAAAGACAGCTGAGGGGAGATATGATAAAGGTCTATAAAATAATGAGTGGAGTGGAACGGGTAGGCGTGAATCACTTGTTTACTCTTTCCAAAAATACTAGGACTAGGGGGAACACAATGAAGCTACAGAGTAGTAAATTTAAAACAAATCGGAGAAAATATTTCTTCACTCAACGTGTAATTAAACTCTGGAATTCATTGTGGTAAAGGGAGTTCGCTTAGTGGGGTTTTAAAAAGGTTTGGATAACTTCCTAAAAGGAAAGTCCATAGGCCATTATTGAGATGGACTTGGAGAAAATCCACTGCTTATTTCTAGGATAAAAACAAAAAACTGTATGGCTTGACTTACTCCTATTGTAATGTAGGCTACTAAAATATATAAATTGAGGAGAAAATCACTAAGAATATTTGCAGTTAACAACAAGGTGGAGTCTCATCTTTTTGCACGGATATTCATATCACTCCCCTGGTGACTCTGTCGACATGCATAGGTTTAATCATCGACTAAAGCCACCGCCACCCTAATGTTGTAATTGCAAAACGTAACTTATATTGCCACACCAAAATGTGCAAATATATATAAATGTAGTGTTTTTTTGTATACATTTATATATATTTGCACATTTTGGTGTGGCAATATAAGTTACGTTTTGCAATTACAACATTAGGGTGGAGGTGGCTTTAGTCGATGATTAAACCTATGCATGTCGCTAGAGTCACCAGGGGAGTGATATGAATATCCGTGCAAAAAGATATGAGACTCCACCTTGTTGTTAACTGCAAATATTCTTAGTGATTTTCTCCTCAATTTATATATTTCTAGGATAAGCAGCATAACATGTATTGTGCTGTTTTGGGATCTTGCCAGGTACTTGTAACCTGGATTGGCCACTGTTGGAAACAGTATACCAGGCTTGATGGACCTTCAGTCTGTCCCAGTATGGCAATACTTATGTTCTTATGGCAGTTGCGTACTGGATAATTTAAGGCTGCACCAGCCTTGTAATGGTTGTCTCACTGGAATAGTTCAGTATTTCTGTCTCCATCTGCTGGTAGGGGGACTCAACCTGTTGGTTTAGACTGGTCTAGCAGAACTGAAAGAAAGGAATTTAACAGTTATAAATAAATTTCACCATCTTCCTTCAGCAGATTTCAAAGGGGAATTGTTTGTCCTTTCCCTTTGAAAATTGGTGCAAGGTCCACAGGTAACAAAAAAAAAAACCTCTAGATTTTTCAGTATGAAAATTGCCTCTACAGAGTCACAAATCACTTCACTCAGGCAGATCTTTTTTGTTTTTTTGTGGACTGTAGGAGAAAGGAACAAGTTTTATCTTGAGCCCACAGGAAAAAAGCAGCGGATTTTACTCAGGCCATAAAAGGCAAAGGCATGGAATGTAACATAGAGTGAAGGGGCCAGTTCTGCCTTAGGGTGCAGAAGAAGTGGGGGGGGGGGGGGGGGTCTTTAGTGTTAGTGGAGGGGCTTGAGCTCTGTCTCTGGTTACCAGAAAGAAAGAGCAGGACCTGTCTTAGATGGTAGGGGAAGTGGTGAGACCTGACTTGGTTTACAGAAGAAATTAATAGGTTCTTTCTAATGCTTCATAGTCTTTACTTTGACTCACAGTTGATTCCCTTCACCTTGCAGCTCTCGCATGCAGCACCTCAGTACTAGTGCCTTCTCTTTCCCCAGCGACACTCAGCTTCTCCAACGTCACCGCTCTACATCTACACCCAATGTCCACATTGATAGTACTACTGGGCCCGTGGACAGCAGCATCATCGAGGTGAGTGCAGCCTGGACCTCTTTCCTTGGCCTATTCAGAGAACATGCCTCTAAGTCAGTTGTATGCAGCAACAAACTTTATTTATTTTCAGGTCAATATTCGGCTGCCATGGTCAGCATTATTTTTAAATGCCGGTTGCAGTGGTCAAAAAAAATATCTATATATTCAGCATCACTATCTGAATAGTGGCCAGCGATGAATACCCAAAAGGCATAAAGCTTTCTGTCCTAAGTTATTCAGATAAGATGTCCAGATAGCAGACGAATATTGTCACTATCAGAATAGGTTCTGGGACTGTCCTGGCTCTGCCCACGGTCCAGCCCAGCACTGTTTGCATAGTACAGAAACGATCTGTAAGGATATTCAGAAGCATTATCCAGATGTGCCTCAATCTCCCAGTCAGGAGCTTTGAAAACATACTTGTTTGCCAGGCCTGGGTTTTTTTTTTTTTTTTACATTTTTTTAATGCATTTAATGAATTATGTTTCTTAATTCCTGATGTTTTGTCATCAGCCTCTTGTATTACACAGTTGTAACTCGCCTTGAATCTAAATTTGGAGAGTTGGCAAGAGATAAATCTCTGATAACATAACTTGTCTGAAAAACAGCACCGGCCATCTGGATAAGTGCATTTGAATATTGACCTATTTATTTTAAATCGTGTGTAAGTTGTCTTTCTAATTAAAATCAAAATGGTTTGCTATGTTACATAACAAAACAGGAAGGAGAGGGAATCCAAAAGCACAAAGGCAAAGTAGAAAGCAAAAAAGCACAAGGAGCCTTCAAGTAGGGGCATCATCTATGCTTTATTAATCAGACCCAACACGGTCTGTGTTTCAGAAAGGAAAGCCTGCGTCAGGGGTGTCTAATGTTGGCATGTATAGCCAAGAATATAAGTCATCCATTTTAAATATGCACTTCTGTCTTGAAAAAGACAGATGAACTGAAAACTCACCACACAGCGCAGGAAAATTTAGTATTAGAACTTTTTGTTCCTGCATTGCCAATTATCGGCATCTTTTTGGATGAGTTTTCAGCACATTTCTGTTTTTCAAGACTTAAGTGCATATTTAAAATGGATAACTTATAATATACAGATACCAATATGAGACCCCTAACACAGGCTTTCCTTTCTGAAATACAGCCCATGTCGGGTCTGATTAATAAAGCATACCCGAGATGCCCCTACTTGAAGGCTTTTTTGCTTTTTACTATGTTACACAGTAATTATAAAAAATGTAAAGGTAAAATAAAACATATCCGTATAAATCAAATCCTTTAAACCTATAAAAATCAATTCCCAAAGATTACAATCCACTCTCCTAGTGGCTCAACTAATATTTGTGATAAAAAGTATCTGATCAATATTTAGCCTATGGCAGTCAACCTTTTTTTTAAAAGCTGACTACCACAGGCAGAATTAGCCATAGATATGCAGTGCTGGGCTACGTCCAGGGCCAATTCAACATCTGCTGGCCACCAGAGCGCTTATGGGTTCCATCCGATATTCAGCTGGGCCCCGAGGGAGGGAGGAGAGGAATCAGAAGTCCCAGTGCTGCTACAGGAAGTTAACCATGCATAGGCCAATATTCAGCTCAGTGGCTAAGGTTAGGACAGCTTTTTTTTGTTGTCCTGACTTCAGCTGCTTACTTAAACTGTATACTTCTCTAAGTTGCCTACTTTGTAATTTTTAATTAACTTTCTGTAAGCCACATTGTGCCTGCATGAGTGGGAAAATATGGGATATAAGCGTACCATAAATAAAATAAATAAATATGGCTGCTAACCGATTAAGTACTAGTTCTTCTCAGGCTTTGCCCACAAACCACCCCAGCACTAATGAGATGGTACAGGAATGATTTGTGGTGATATTCAGCATCACTTTTTGTTTGTGCCACCGATTATTAGCGCTTACGTGATCACAAGCAATTTAACTGGGCAGGAACCTCTCCTGTCCGGTTAAATCGCTTTGATTATCCTGTGGCGTGAGTTTAGCATTCTCCTGAAACCCAGCAAAGTAAAAGACCTAATCAAATGATTTTTTTTTTAATCTCCATTTTTTTTGCTGGTAATTCCAAACAATTCTAACAATGAGAATACAAGGGCTGAGCAATTATACAGTGACACAACCTAAATGACATAAAGCAACCCTTTTCCCTGCTGAATATTATGCCTTCAGTCTTAAGCCAAGGAAGATCTAGAGGAGATATGGTCTCTCCAGCCTCAACCGAAGAACAGCCTGGTAGCTGTATTTTCAATTTTTAAAAAATCTTATTGTTAAGCATTCTCAAGCACAAGATGTTACAATAATCTAGCCAAGATACAATTGTAGCATGAATAATGAATGCAAAACCTGTCCTAGCAAATAAAGGGTGAAGCATATTCAGCTAACGTATATGGAAAAAACAACTACATACTACATTAGAAATTTGCAGAGCCAGAGAACATCTTACAGCTAGACTTGCCACCATTTTTTTTTACCTCCAACAACCAGTGAATAACAAAGGACTACCACACTGCAGTAATCCCGCTTCACTCCAAAGCCCACTTTTTGTGTTGGATTCAGTTTCACTTTAATCTCAGTCATTCAGTCCTAAACTTCTTGAAGACAATCATTAGCTGTTTTTGATTATCCTTGCCCAAAGGAATATATAATTGGACATCACTAGTAAAAAAAAAGAAAGAAGTGATCTGGAATTCTTGATACTGATTTTTCAGTAGTAGTGTCTCCCTCTGACTTACAGCCCAGCTCCTGTATCCCTCTCCTTCTGCCACTCTGAGGTATACTAGGATGGGAAGCTTATAGAGGAAGGGCAAGATTAGTGATGGTGTCTAGGTCCCTAACTTTGTCTCCCTTTTTCTCTTATTTCCAGCATGCGCTGAGAGGTTCTGCTGCAGTGGGTGAGGTGTTCTACAGCTGTCTCATTTTCAGTCTCCCCTTCGGGGATCTTTCTGTTGTACTATTTTTTTCTTTTTGACTTCATTATGCCTTCTCTCAGTCTCTACCTCCCTCTCACTGTCTCTCACTCTCCACCTCTCATTTGCTCTCTGTCTCAGTTTTTGTTTCTTTCTATCCAATTCCCTCTCCATGTCTGTCTTACTCTGACTCTCTCTTTACCATCATAGCAGGAGACAATGCCCCCCGATCCTCCACAGCCAGTGTTTCTCCAGGGAAGAAATCACCACACCCTAAATCCCCCTCTGAGCCTACTAAAGAACGCAAGCCCTCCACCTCCGATGACAAGAAGAAAGTGGTAAGGACTCCTGCTTGTCTTTGTGCATCTCGCTCACTGTCTCTCTCTGTCTGTCTCTCCCTGTTTGTATGTATGTGTAGAAGAGTACCCCTGAGGAGCCTTTTCTCACCCTTATGTCTCTTTCCCCCCTTCCCTGTCCAACTCTCTTGTCTCTTGCCACCCCCAGAAGCAGCTGGGGTATCGGGACTCAGGCTATTACTGGGAAGTGCACAGCAGTGAGGTTCTGGTGCTGAAGAGGATTGGTACAGGCTCCTTTGGGACTGTCTACAAGGGAAAGTGGCATGGCGACGTGGCCATTAAGATCCTGAAAGTCACCAGCCCCACCCCAGAACAGATCCAAGCCTTCAAGAACGAGATGCAGGTGCTAAGGTACAGGAGGTGGGAGGGTCCAGACAGAAAAAGACACTGGTTATTCCTTGTTCCCCTCTTGGTGACTGGTTCCCATGTGGTGTCTTGGCAGGAAGACGCGGCATGTGAACATCTTACTCTTCATGGGCTTCATGACCAAACCACACTTCGCCATCATCACTCAGTGGTGTGAGGGCAGCAGCCTTTATCGCCACCTACATGTGACCGAGACAAAGTTTGACATGTTTCAGCTCATTGACATTGCCCGGCAAACTGCACAGGGCATGGAGTGAGTACACTGTCCTGTCCTACCAGTGTTATCTCTTCTTCTGTCCCTGCACTGTGTTGCACTCTCCCCATTCTCAACCATTCCTCTTCTTCCCCCCTCCCCCCCCCCCCCCCCCCCCCCAGGCACTTCTGATTTTTCTATGCCCTGCTTCCTCATCCCCTCCCACCCCTTCTTCCTATCGTCCCATGGCCTCCTATATCCTCCTCACCCTGTCCATCTCTTCCGTCCCCCTCCTCATTTTCAGCCATCCTTCCTCTTCCTTCCCTCATACCTTGCTAGTCCCTCCTCACTCTCAGCCACAGTTGCGTCTTCTCTTCAGTTGTGTTTTGCAGGGCATGGAGTGATCCCCATATGGCTATCACCATCATGCTCTCTTTCCAGTCTGTCTCTTCCTCCTCCTCCTCCTCCTTCCTCCATCTTTTCATCTTGTATTTCATTTTCTGACTCTTAACTGGTCCCTCCTTTTCATATTTTTCCTCTCCCTTCTCATTATTGGGCTGCTGCTCTCTTTTCCCTCCCTCTCATTCTCTGTCTCTTCCTCCCTCTACTGCCATCTTCTCTATTTCAGGTTTAGGGACTGAGATCTGTGCTTTGTAGGCTCACCAGACTCATCCAGATCATCAGGGACACACTGATGATCTGGTTCAGTTCTTCTTGACCCCCACTGTAATCTTTCTTAGAGAAAAAGGGAACTCGAAGCCCTAGGTGCAGTGATGGTAAAGCCTGGACTGTCTCAGCCTGCCCTTTGATGAACTGGTGCTTCTGGGCAGCTCTTGTGTTTCAAGTCTTCTGTGTCATACAGTGCTCACTCCTCTCCTTGTTTTTTTTTTCCTCCATTTCAGTTACCTTCATGCTAAGAACATAATCCATCGGGATCTAAAATCCAACAGTATCCTTCTCACATCCACAGGGTGAGAGGTAGGAAGAGGTTAGGGAAAGAGGGTGGATAGAGGAGCAAGGAAAACAGGAAGAAGAACCCCAGGGACTAATTAATTAATTTATTTGTTTTTCAGTTGAGATCTGTCTTTGATAACCTCTTTAAAGCAGTTACAATAAAATGCATCCAACAATAGCAAAGACAAAAACATTAAAAATATTATAGAAAGTGTCCCCCCTCCCCCGAGAAAAAAGGTGAGGACCTGAAGGAAAACAGAATGTGACACCTCACGGAATAAAGGAGAACGTAGATGAAAGAATGCAAGAAGTAGAGTCCTGTGGGAATGGGCGTGAGACCCCCCCCCCCCCCCCAAAGGATAATAGAGTTGTGAGAGCCCTCAGAAAGAAGAGAAGTTGGGGAGAAATTAACAGAAGACAAGTCTACAAGAGAGTTGGCAGAAAGAGATGAGACTCCTCTATGAAATAGTAAGAAAGCTGGGGCCCAGTATGAGAGAGAAGTATCCAGTTGAGTAGATGTACCTGTTACCATGTGAATGGGATCTGAGTGGTTGAGATCTGGTCCTGAAGATGGATTCAAGCCATTAAGCGAGATGTGGATTGGGTGGGATTTAACTGCAGTGTGACATGCTTGCAGTTGAAGTAGAGTTGTTCACTAGTTATAGTTTTTCTGAGAAAAGCAGATTTGCAGCCCTAACATGAAGGGTGGCTCCGGTTATTGTGGCAAGTTCCCACTTCCCCATCTTTGCCATAGTGTTCTCCTTTATGATCATGCAGACATCTTCCTGCATGAAGGACTGACGGTGAAAATTGGTGACTTTGGCTTAGCAACTGTGAAGACCCGTTGGAGTGGGTCCCAACAAGTGGAGCAGCCTAGTGGCTCTATACTGTGGATGGTGAGTTATCCATTCCCATGGAACACACACACATTACCATCACCACCACAGGCTCTCTTCTTCCCTCCAGAACAATCCTGGAAGGTTGGCAAAGGTGCTGTTGGTACCAAGCCTGACCTGAATTCTTCCTTTCCCTTTCCATCACCCCCATCTCCGTCACAGGCTCCAGAGGTGATCCGCATGCAGGACAGCAACCCCTACAGCTTCCAGTCTGACTGCTATGCTTATGGGGTGGTATTGTACGAACTGATGACAGGGACCCTGCCTTATTCCAATATCAACAACAGAGATCAGGTGAGTGTAGGTTTGGGGGGGGGGGGGGAGACTTCCTCGTGTTGGTACTTGCATGAGCTGGGCACTGTAACTGTTAGCCTCGCTCTGTATGATGGAACATTTACACTCTCTGTTTTTGTCTTTTTTTCTTTTCTGGGGTAGGGGTTAGGTTATATGGTGTTGTCTCTTTCTTTCACTCGCCTTGCTTTCTTGTGATTATCTCTTGCTGTTAAACAAGGACTTTTTTCATAAATTCACAAGTAAGGAAGTCTTCTGTGGTACCCTTAAAAGGAGGGGATGGTATATTCCTGCTGTAATATAGCATAGTATCTTATACCTTTTATAGATTATATTTATGGTGGGGCGTGGTTACCTCTCTCCTGACCCCAGCAAAGTGTCCAATAATTGTCCGAAAGCCATGAAGCGACTTCTTATGAACTGCCTTAAATTTAAGAGAGATGAGAGGCCACTCTTCCCTCAGGTAAGCACTAAGAGACAACCCGAGAGCAAAGAGGCATGAGAAATGGTAGAGCCAACGGCAGCCTGCAGAAGAGGGAAAGAAAGACTGCAGAGCCTAATGTGGACTGGGGATGGGAAGTACAGTGAGATGATGGGCTCAGTGCAAAGGAGGGAGAGATGGACAGCCCAGTTCTTAAATGGTGGCGGTAGGAAGAGAAGGGGCAGTCCAGTATTGGGGACTGTGAGAAATGATACAAACTAATGAATGGTGGGTTTGCTTAAGGTGGGATGTGGAGAAATGGTACTGTCCAGGTCTTTGCCTAAGAAAATGGTACAGAGCAGGACTCAAGTGGGAGTAAAAAAATAGGGCATACTAGTTTCAGATGGACTTTCCTCCTTTCTGTCCTCCAGTTCCACTAATTTTTGTTCTCTCCTTCCACTCAGATCCTGGCCTCCATTGAGCTGCTGCAGCGCTCCCTTCCCAAAATTGAGCGCAGTGCCTCAGAACCTTCGCTGCACCGAGCCGTCAATGCAGAGGACTTGAATCCTTTCCTAGTCAACACTCTCCGTTTAGTGCCCCAGTGACCTCTGCCACAGCCACCTTCTGCAGTGGGTGGGGGAAAGGGAACTCTTAATTTTCCCCCAATCTGTGTTCACCCTCACTGGCTGGGGGGGGGGGGGGGGGGGCGGTATTAGTTGATACAGACACTCCCATGGCATTAGTGGTATAACACTGTCCCCCAATGCCAGTAAAGATGTCTTCACCCAGAAACAGCACAGCCTCAGCGACTAAATTGGACTTGACTAATGTCTCATACTCTCCCCATCAAACTGTGAGCCCCTGATCCCTATCATCTCTGCTTTCCTCTGCCATGGAAGGACAACCAACACACGTACACACCTGTGTACACAAGACACATTTTTAAGCAGAAGTACTTATCTTCGCCTTTATCAAGCTAAGTCAGCATATGGATTTTGTGTTTTTCTCTGACTGATGCTGTGGTTACCACCCAAGCTTTCCTCATGCATTCATATGTCTGCAGAATTTTTAAGTGGGAAAATAATTATTTTGATTGTTTAAACGTTTAGCTGCTGTTTCAGTTAAGTAATGTCATCACCTTTGTTCTACACTGCTGTGCTTGGGCCCTGAAAATCCTTCATCTGTACACATCATTAGCTTAGTTTGTTGGTTATGGGACTAGGTGGCCTATTCTAGATTACTTTGGAGAAGTCAAGTGTGGCCTCTTGTGATAAGTGTCACTGGGTTACAGGGAGCCCTCTGGGTGATACACTTATGGCCCTCTGTGATTTTGAGCCTATGTCTTTCTGACACTACTGATAATACTTTTGTTATACACTCAGGCTACTGCAGAGTGCAAATGGAATTCAAAGCTCAGGATATGCTCCATCTTTAATTTATTCCTGAAAACTGAATAGTCATTGTCTAGTGATGTCAGCTGGTGTTCCAGTGACAGCAGCTCAGAGAACAGTTGCTGGGCTTTGCAATCTGTTTCTTCCATACAGTAACCAGATGAGCTAAAATGTGATTTTTCACCAGGAGACTGAGGAAGGGATGAACTGGAAGTTACAGAGCAGAGACGTGCACACAAGCATCACCTGAAAAGATTATTGTTCCACAGACCCTTTTGGTTTGTCAAAAGACTAATAGCAGCACCGAGTGCACTCTACCAATTGCCACTTTGCAGTAATTTGAGTAGGAAACCGACTTGCAATGAGGATGCTAAGACTGAGCTGAGAATTACAAAGCAGAGACCCACTCAGGCATCACCTGAAGAAGTTATTGTTACACAGGAACTTTTCAGTGTTCTGATGCTGTTGTTATGTTTAAATACCTTAATGTTCATGAATTCTCAGGGGTATCTGACTTCTGCTCTACTGTGTCATTTTGTTGTTATTTTGGGTCTTTATTACCCATGCCTGCCCCACTTAGTGCAGAAGGGGGAGATGAACAGGGAGAGAAGAGCAGAGTTGATAAGAAGATACAGAGGGAAGGGAGAAGGGCAGGGGGGATAAAGCAGGGGCAATAAACAGAGATATACAGTAACTGCTGATGGGGAGTGAGGGGCAGGAGGGGAAAAGCAGGGGCAATAAACAGATACAGGAACTGCTGAGGGGAGAGGGGCAGGAGGAGAAAAGCATGGACAAAAACAGATACAAGAACTACTATGGGAAGAGAAGGGGGGCAGGCAGGGGCAATAAACTGTTAAATATATTTAACAAATCTTCAAAGAGTTAAAATATTTATTTTAATGATGGTAGATTTGACTTGGGGTTTTGTAGGCTATGTAAATTGAAATAATAAACAGGGAAAGCTGAAATCTTTAGCAAAACAGGACTATGTCTTCTCAGCAGAGAGCTCCAACCCAGGAAACAGACCCTCCCCCCTCCCCCGGGCCGGATAGTCAAAGCTATTTAATTGGTCAGATGCAGGTGCTGGTTAAATAGCATATTGGCGCCTAACTGCTAATATTCAGTGGGAGATAACCAGTTATCTTTGCTGAATATTGCTGGTTAGCCCCTTGCGCAAAACCGGCCATATCAGGTGACATATCCGGTTAGGCACCGACATTCAGCGCCTAACTAGATAAGTTTAACGGATAAATAGGACAGCTATTTATACAGTCCTATCTTTAACCGATAAAAAGTTAATCGGTTAGCGCCAAATACCGGCATAACCAGTTAAATGTTTTAGCGGTTTAAAAATACCCGAATATTCAATGCCAGTCACCGGAAATGACCTGGCATTGAATATCCGGGTATAAGGCCAGCAGCGGACAGCTAAAGTGCTTCCTGCCGCTGGCCGAATATTGGCCCCAGAATGTTTTAGCTTAAGGGGCCTGAAAATCCCCAGACCCAATTACCCTTTTATATTGAAGCAATAAACCTCTTTTCTGCCCCAGAAGGGCTTACTCTAGCAGGTGACACTAGTGTCAAGGTATGTGTATATATATATATAGATATGTATATATATAGATATGTAAGGTTAGAAATTTATCTGCATCGTTTTCCCCTGTTCTTATCACTTGGGTGTGAAACTTTATAGATTTTTATTTCTCTGTTTTTCTTCTCAATTTGTAAATGAACCAAAAGATGTATGAGAGAAGATGTTTGCAGTTTTTTGTCTGATTTATTTTTTATTTTTTTTTAACGTCCGCTTTGGTTACTTGCTGGGGGAAATGTGGAATCATGGTGCAGATCAAAAAGATGTAAACAAGAGGGAAATTGTATCTGTAAAATTAATAATAATAAACTAAAAGAGTTGTGGGTACTAGCTGAGGTTTGGAGTCTCCTGGTCTCTTTCTGAACAAGGGTTGTAGCTGCCGGGACATTCCGAAATGGTCAACACAGCAGAACCACTAATAAGAGAGGAGAACTATAAATAAAAGCAGCAAAAGAGAGAAAGAAAGAGACTAGAGCACACTAACAAACTCTTGAATAGTCCCATAGGGTCTTGACTTGTTGCATACTGACCTTGAGGACAATAACACTGAAGGGTCCTTAGTCATATAGGGCTCTCAGTGTCAGAATAACATTCAGCGATTCAAGTATACTGTGAGCCTCTGAGTGAGTAAAACTGAGGAGCTCTTAAGACTAAATGTACTGCTAAGGGGCCTTCTAACCAGGATCTCTTCAGTTATTTGTTGAGGTTGCTTGGTGTGGTATAACCTGTTCTTCCCTTTAGCATAGGTTAGCACCTAAATTCCTTGTATTGCACTGATCAGATTTTTAGCTAGACCGTTTGTCCACAGGTGGACTATGACAGCCTTATTTCCTGGCTTTCTGATTCACAGAATGAGTTCTAGGCTCTAGTAATTGATCCACTTTATACTAAACTAGTAAAAAAAAAAGGCCCGTTTCTGACACAAATGAAACGGGCGCTAGCAGGGTTTTCCTCGGAGTGTGTATATTTGGGAGAGTGTATGTGAGAGCGACTGTGTGTGAGCAGTGGCGTAGCCAGACCTGAGATTTTGGGTGGGCCCAGAGCTAATATGGGTGGGCACGCACTGTCTATATAAGTATGAGTAGTGTCTCTTGGGATCCTACAAAATAATGCCTAAGAATTCACTTGATGATGGATTTCTAAGTAGTCTGCCCAACAGCTGCCCGGCATCAGTATAATCACATACATACTTAATGGAAAAATTGATAATTTTAAATATAATTACATTATCCCACAATCTCTCCACTGCAAAATGCTATACACAAACTTGTGCAAAAACACACTCATATCTTTAAAACCATAACAGCACTAATTCCAAGGACAGGATGAGCTACAACCTTATGCTTGAAAAGGCAGAACTGTAATTACACTAGGCTCTAAAACACCAATACACTACCTCGTGAAAAAAAGAAAAACAAAAAGGGCTGCGAATACTACATGCTAGCAGAATACTGCACCTTGATCACACTTGAAAAACACATGACACAACAGACATGACACAAGGAACTAGAAATCAAAAAATATGAAGGCAAAATACTGAACTGGAAAGTTAACTCAAGAAGTCAGACTCAGCATGCAGCAATACCAGAAAATTTTAAACTTACATGCAAAATATCACAGATGCACATTTCCAAAAGATGACATATTCAAATTAATAAATATTCAAATTAATAAATTCTGAATAAAATACTTTTTTCTACCTTTGTTGTCTGATCTATTCGCTTTGGTCCCAGTGTCTTCTGTTTCATGCAGTGTCTTCCTTCCATTTGATATTTTTTCTCTCACCATGTCCACCATCCTCCTGTGTCCTTATGCGTCCTGTCTACCATCTGTAGCCCTGTCCCTATCCTTCCTCGAGTTTCAGTATCTGCCCTCAACGTGTTCCAAACCAGCCCTTAAACTCAGCAGTTTTCCCTCCATCCATATCCAGCATTTCTCCTCACTCCCCTCCATCCATGTGCATCTACTTCCACTGTCTTCCCTTCCCTCCATCCATGTCCAGCATTTCTCCTCTCTCCCTTCCCTTCCATGTGCATTCCTTCCTTTGTCTTTCCTTACCTCCATCCTTGTCCAACATTTCTCCTCTCATCCCTGCCCTCCACTCCATCCATGTCCAGCATTTCTCCTCTCTTCCATCCCCTTTATCCATGTGCACCTCCTTCCTGACTTCTCTCCCCTCCCTCCATCCATTCGTCCAGCAACTCTCCATTCTCCCCTGCCCTCTCCTTCAGCCATCCATCTCCAGCAAATTTCTTCTCTCCTCTTTCCGCTCCATCCATTCATGTCCAGCAATTTTCTTCTTTCCCCTGCCCTCCGCTCCATGTCCAGCAACTCTCCATTCTCCCCTGCCCTCTCCTCCAGCCATCCATCTCCAGCAAATTTCCTCTCTCCCCTTTCCGCTCCATCCATTCATGTCCAGCAATTTTCTTCTTTCCCCTGCCCTCCGCTCCATGTCCAGCAACTCTCCATTCTCCCCTGCCCTCTCCTCCAGCCATGCATCTCCAGCAAATTTCCTCTCCCCTTTTCCCTCCATCCATCCCTGTTGTCCAGCAATTCTCCTCTCTCCCCTGCCCATCCTGTTTCTGTCCATCCCCTTCCCCCTTCTATCCAGCGTGTCCCCCCTCCCCCTTCACAGCATCTCCAAGGCAAGCCAACTTCCGTTCCAGTCTACTCCCGAAGTCGCAGCGATGAACAGGCAGGCAGCGCTGCGGTAGTAAAAGCAGCAAGGAGACTGGTTCGACTCTCCGTCCTTCACTTCCCTCCCTCTGCGTCCCGCCTTCCTCTGACGTCATTTCCTTTCGGGCGGGACGCAGAGGGAGGGAAGTGAACGACGGAGAGTAGAACCAGTCTCCTTGTTGCTTTTACTACCGTTTGTCGTTGCGACTTCGGGTAAAAGTCGCCGTTCCAGTCGTCGTCGCTTGGGCGGGCCTGAGCCAAGATTGGGTGGGCCTGGGCCTGGGCCCACCCAGGCCCACCCGTAGCTACGCCCCTGTGTGTGAGAGAGAGAGAGAATGTGCGAGTGTGTGTGAGAGAGAGACTGTGAGCCTGGGTGCGAGTGTGTCTGTGAGAGAGAGTGTGTGTGAGAATGAGAGTGTGTGCAAATGTGTATGTGAGAGACAGTGTGAGAGAGAGTGTGTGTGTGATGAAATTACCTCCCCCCCCCTCCTTGGTGTCAGGCCCCCCCTCTCTGGTGTCTGAGCGTTACTGTGCAGGATGCTGAGCTCTGGCTGTGCTTCAAGGAACTGACCAATCCTATTTAAAAGAATGCACCTCCAACATTCTGAAGCCGAGAAACCTCGTGTGGTTGGTCACTTCTGCTTGTGACGAACACGGAAGGACGTGATGTCAATTCAGGAGATGGATACAAAGAACAGGAATGCCTCAGCCATGCAGTCTGCTTCAGAATGTTGGAGGTGCGTTTTATTATATAGGATTCTACAACAGGGTTCTGCGCACTGTTCCAAAATTCCTTCCTAAGATAATGTTAGACATAAGAGCTAGCTGCTTGTCCCAAAAGGAAAGAAAGACAAAGCTCAGAACAATGTTATCCACTTTAGGAATCCAGAAGGTTGAAGTAGAGGCTCACTTAAAGTACAGTAGAGTCTCGATTATCCTACGTAACTGGGACCGACCCATTGTCAGATAACTGAAAAGTCAGATAATACAGAAAACATTAATAATGCATAAAAGATATAGAATGTGTTTCAAATATTGTTTATTAACATTCAGCAACCAACTAATAGTATTATACATATACTTTTTCTGAAACAAACATTTTTAATAGAAATACTGTACAGTATATTTATAAACAACTGCACAGTAAAGTACTGCATTAGGTCAACACATTTTAATTAGAATAAAGCATAAAATAAAAGTTATTTTACAATTTTGTGGTTAAGCTTTGTTTTCCACTTTTTCTTCCTTGAGGTGAGGTCATGCCAGCATCTCAGTAACATAACTTCAGTAGCAGTCGTTTCCTCCTGTTGTTGCATGTAAGCCAATGCTGCCTCGATAGCCTTGACCCGTTCACTGTGACAGATTTTCACAGTTTTATCTAGTCCATGTGCAGGCTCAATGCAGTTGTATTCATCATCACCATCATCTTCATTCATTCCTTTGTCACCTTCACAAGCATTCTCACAGCCCAATATTTCGGATCATAGTTACCTGATGCTAGGGTCCACCTTGGGAGTCAGCACCCAAGAAAAAGATCCAGGTGTCATTGTAGACAATATGCTGAAATCTTCTGCCCCAGTGTGCAGCGACAGCCAAAAAAGCAAACAGGATGCTAGGAATTATTAGGAAAGGGATGGTAAATAAGACCAAGAATGCTATAATGCTTCTGTATCACTCCATGGTGCACCCTCATCTTGAGTACTGCATTCAATTCTGGTAGCCGTATCTCAAAAATATCTGGTAGAATTAGAAAAGGTTCAAATAAGAGCAACCAAAATTATAAAGGGTATGGAACACCTCTTATATGAGGAAAGGCTAAAGAGGTTAAGGCTCTTCAGTTTGGAAAAGAGACACCTGAGGGGAGATATGATTGAGGTCTACAAAATCTTGAGTGGTGTAGAATGAGTAGAAGTGAATTTCTTTTTTTTTTATTCAGGAAGTACAAAGACTAGGGGACATTCAATGAAGTTACATTGAAATACTTTTAAAACAAATAGGAGTAAAAAAAATATTTTTCACTCATTGAACAGTTATGCTCTGGAACTTATTACTGGAGGATGTGGTAACAGCGGTTAGCGTAACCGGTGTTTAAAACAGGTTTGGTCAAGTTCCTAAAGTCTGCTATTGAGATAGAGATGGGGAAGCTGCTGCTTTCCCTGGGATTAGTAGCATGGAATGTTTCTACTATTTGGGTTTCTGCCAGGTAATTGTGACCTGGCTTGGCCACTGTTGGAAGCAGGATACTGGGCTAGATGGACCATTGGTCTGACGCAGTATGGCTATTCTTATGTTCTTAAGGAGACCATCTTCCTCAGCCACTTCATGTTCAGTGTCCGTGTGCTTGTTCATTTTCATCTTCAGAAATTAACTTTCTCCATGATCTTGACAAGAGTTTGTGGTTCAATTTCATCCTATGATTGAGCGATCCAGTAAATAACATCTTCAACATTCACTTTCTTTAGCTTTTCTAACATTACTTTTCCATTGTCCCATGCACAAACAAGCATGGGACGATGGAAAAGTAAAAGCTTTTCCATCACCAAAGCTTACGATTTTTTTTCCTTTAATGTTTCAAGTACATGCTGGTCAATTGACTGGCACAATGATGTGTCATTGGGAGCAAGAAATATCACTCTACTGTCAGCGCTTCTTACTTCCTCCTTAGAATGAGATGATGCATTATCCGTGAGAAGGATTGTTTTCCTAGACAGGTTTTGAAATTTCAAAAACTTTTCTACTGATGAAACAAATTCACTGAAAAACCAGCTATGGGAAATGTGTCCATCCAAGCATTCTTCTGGTTCTGATAGGTAACCTGGATTTGCAGCAGGAGCCAGGTTTTTAAAAGCCCTTGGAGTTTTCAACTTTCCAATAAACATGAGTTGTAATTTATGTTTACCAGTAGCATTACTACAGGCTAGAAGAGTTGCTCTTTCTTTGTTTATAACTCGGAGCTGAAGCTTTGAACCATAAGGCAAATTTCGCTGGCAATATTTTAAAATTTAACCCAGTTTCATCATAATTATATATCTGCTCCCTTTAGTACATAAGTATTGCCATACTGGGAAAGACCAAAGGTCCATCAAGCCCAGCATCCTGTTTCCAACAGTGGCAGGCTGGAGAAGACAAGGTAACCAAAAGCTTCTAGTTGTATCAAGCTGGAGTAGCTTCCTGCATGTGGGTGCCATCAGTGATATCACCTATGCTGTGGGCTAGTATCCTACTATTCACAGAGAACACCTGCTGCAGCTAAGTATTTTGGTTTTCTACTCAAAGGGCATTAAGAACAGCAATGATCAACACAACCAGGCTGTTTGATGGTGATTTGTGAAATAGCCTTTTGTTAAAGACAGTAATATACTTTTTTAATAGCATGCAGGATAGCAAGATAACTAACCTGCTTATTTTCGGAGATCGCGGGCCATCTTCCAACACAAATTGGGAGATGGCCGGCCATCTCCTAAACCCGGCCAAATCGGTATAATCGAAAGCCGATTTTGGCTTTCCATCGCAGAGCCGGCCAAAGTTAAAGGGGGCGTGTCGGCAGGGTATGGAAGGCGGGATGGGGGTGTGGTTAAGACATGGCTGGCTTTGGCCGATAATGGAAAAAAGAAGGCCGGCTTGGACGAGCATTTGGCCGGCTTCACTTGGTCTGTTTATTTTTAGGACCAAGCCTCAAAAAAGTGCCCCAATTGACCAGATGACCATCGGAGGGAATCGGAATCACTTCCCCTTACTCCCCCAATGGTCACCAACCCCCTCCAACCCCAAAAAATAAAATACATTCTTTTCCCAGCCTGTATGCCAGCCTGAAATGTCATACCCAGCTCCCTGACAGCAGTATGCAGGTCCCTGGAGCAGTTTTTTGTGGGTGCAGTGCACTTCAGGCAGGTGGACCCAGGCCCATCCCCCCCTACCTGTTACACTTGTATTAAATGGGAGCCCTCTCAACCCCCCCCCCAAAAAAAAACCCACTGTACCCACATGTAGGTGCCCCCCTTCATCCCTAAGGGCTATGGTAGTGGTGCACAGTTGTGGGGTGGGTTTTGGGGGGCTCAGCACACAAGGTAAGGGAGCTATGCACCTGGGAGCTATTTTTGAAGTCCACTGCAGTGCCCCCTAGGGTGCCCAGTTGGTGTCCTGGCATGTGAGGGGGACCAGTGCATTACAAATGCTGGCTCCTCCCATGACCAAATGCGTTGGATTTGGCTGGGTTTGAGATGGCCGGCATTAATTTCCATTATCGCTGAAAACCAATGCTGGCCATCTCTAAAGCCGGCCCAAATGTTGAGATTTGGCCGGCTCCGACCGTATTATTGAAACGAAAGATAGCCAGCTATCTTGTTTCGATAATACGGTCAGGATACCGCTTTAGGGGGCCAGCCATCTAGATGGCTGGCGCTGTTCGATTATGCCCCTCTAATTAAATTAAGATATATTGATAGCTTTTCAGACAAGACTAGAGAAGGTAATGCATACGCAAAACATCCAACATGATTAAAAATCATGTAAGACAATAACTATGACCACGCAGAAAGACAACAATAATCAAGAAAAAGAACAACCCCTTCTAAACACATAAACTATTGACAAAACCAAGAAACAACAGAATCATAACTAATTTAAAAACAGTTGTAACATACAAAAATAGAAACTCTAGCCCTCATTCAGACCAAACCCCTGGCAAAAAATCCCCATTCGGACCAACATGTTTAAGAAAGCCCATCTGCAACAAAATACAGAACAGAGACCTAAGAAAATTAAAGTCAGATGGTCAGAGGTATTAGACACCGTTACCCTCATATCTTCTGGAGTAACAGATAATCAGACCTGGGCTTGTTCGTACATGCTGCACCAGTAATAAAATGAATTAGTTGCTGATCTGACAAAGAGCAGTAAACCCCAGTTTTTATGTATTACTGAAACATGGGTAGGGGGGGAAATGATGATGTCAATTTATCCCAGCAAACAGGAAACACCTACATGTAGACAGTACAATCAAATAAAAGCAGAGGCCGGCCAACAGATGCTCCAACACAGGAAATGGTGCTTAAAAGATGCATTATTTGCTACTTGGGCAAAAGGACCCGACACAGTCCGTGTTTCAACGCAATCAAACGCCTGCCTCAGGGGTCACAGTGATATTCTAAAAAACAAATACATATGTATTATACATCTGTATTGAACATCAACATCATATATATGTGCAATAAAGTGCATGATACAAATAATAACAAAAATCAACACAATAAATGAACGTAAAATAATAAGTTGCGCATAAAAACTAAAATATAAGCAGCAAGATGCATAAGTAAAACATAAATAACAAGAATGAACAAATAAATAAATAGTTACTCAATAAGAGCTTGAATAAGAATACATAGGACTGAATACATAGGACTGAAATATAGGAGAAAAGGCAAAAGCAGTATGTATTGTGTAAGCTGCCACAAACATAGCCAGGAGATAATACTTAGAGAAAAGGTTACATCGGTGAAAATATGGGACAGACTGTATTTATATATGTATCTGAAAAAACCTCGGTGCATTAAGAATATGGGTATGCCATAAAAGCGTATGCAAAAAAATGGAAGAATATATGAATGATAAATAGGCAATTACAGTGTAATTAAACTCTGGAATTCGTTGCCAGAGAATGTGGTAACGGCAGTTAGCTTAGCTGGGTTTAAAAAAGGTTTAGATGGCTTCCTAAAGGAAAAGTCCACAGACCATTATTAAAATGGACTCTGGGAAAAAACAGCATAAAATGTTTTGTACTTTTTTGGGCTCTTACCAGGTATTTGTGACCTGGATTGGCCTCTGTTGGAAACAGGATGCTGGGCTTGGTGGACCTTCGGTCTGTCCCCGTATGGCAATACTTATGTATTTATGTACAGGAGAATGCCCCACACATAGCACTCCAAGAAATAAGCTTAAAGCTAGTACTACAAAAAAAAAAAAAAAGAAGAAACGACTAGATCTCACATACTGGTAAGATTTGAAATGACGGGCAGGAAAGAGGCAGCGGAACAATAAGATAGCACAAAGCTAGGCTGTGCTAATAGCTCTATTCAAGAAAGCTTCCAGTATATTATAAGAGCATTACTTTGAACCACTCCAAACTACTCTATCCTAGGTAGTCTATATTAAAAGAGTTTTGTTAAAAACTCATAGAAATGCATGATTACATGGAAAAAAATAAGTAATACCGATCTGAGCTTATACAGGCAATGCATGAATATTAGAAAAATTATACTCTTTTGTTGCAAACTGAGCACTATACAAATAATACATACTAAATGGGGGGAAAAAACTTGAAACAAGTACTAGGTGCAACAAGGAGAAAGCACCGGTGAGTAAAGGAGCAAGAAACTGGAAACATCGACTCACAAGCCGGTACAGAATAACGTATGTCAGTTCAAAAAAGCACCAAAACACAGGTCAAAAAAAGCAAAGGGAATAGGCTGTAATGAATTCATGTTGTGTGATAACAGTATGAAACGTTATAAATCAAGTGCTAATTAATTTCTGTGTAACTGCTAAGATGAAAAAAATAAAGACAGTGACACCAGGAGAAATAGACACATCGCATTACCCGAAGGCGTCAGCTCAGTATCGAAAAAGGAGCCATGCTGGTAATGAGGTTCTAATGCATATTAATGAGCCCCTCATGTATATGGAAATATTCCAACCTCGGGAAACCAAGAGAACAATAAGAAATGTCAGACCGAATAAGACTGGTGCTAGCCAAAAATATATAAATAAAAAAACTAACATATTGAACTTACCATCAGAAGAAACACAGGGAGCAATAGGGCTCTGAAAATCAGAAACAAACACAAAAAAAACCTGCCAAAACAAATTATTATTGTGAAACAAGAAATAAACCAGAGAAAAGTCCAATATATAAAAAAAATGACAATGATAATAAAAGGACCTTGAAATGCAATATTTATGAGAAATGTGATGAAGAAAAAGATTTATGTATGCATACATTATAACAAATCAGAAAACAAGTACTACAATCACTATCACGCTTATTTTCGAAAGAGAAGGACGCCCATCTTTCGACACAAATCGGGAGATGGGCATCCTTCTCGCAATTTCGTCCAAATCGGCATAATCGAAAACCGATTTTTTTTGACACCCTCAACTGCGTTCTGTTGCGGGGATGACCAAAGTTCACGGGGGCATGTCGGCAGGGTAGCGAAGGCAGGACTGGGGTGTGATTAAGAGATGGTCGTCCTCAGCCGATAATAGAAAAAAGAAGGGCGTCCCTGATGAGCACTTGGCCGGCTTTACTTGGTCCATTTTTTTTCACAACAAAGCCTCAAAAAGGTGCCCCAACTGATCAGATGACCACCGGAGGGAATCGGGGATGACCTCCCCTTACTCCCTCAGTGGTCACTAACCCCCTCCCACCATAAAAAACAAGTTTAAAAATACTTTTTTGCCAGCCTCAAATGCCATACTCAGGTCCATCGCAGCAGTATACAGGTCCCTGGAGCAGTTGTAGTGGGTGCAGTGTACTTCAGGCAGGCGGACCTGGGGGGGAGGGGCTCAGCACCCAAGGTAAGGGAGCTATGCACCTGGGAGCAATTTGTGAAGTCCACTGCAGTGCCCCCTAGGGTGTACGGTTGGTGTCCTGGCATGTGAGCGGGACCAGTGCACTACAAATGCTGGCTCCTCCCACGACCAAAGGGCTTGGATTTGGACATTTTTGAGATAGACGTCGTTGGTTTCCATTATCACTGAAAACCGAGGACAACCATCTCTAAAGTCGACCTAAATGTCAAGATTTGGGCGTCCCCGACCGTATTGTCGAAACGAAAGATGGACGTCCATCTTATTTCGATAATACGCATTGCCCCGCCCCTTTGTGGCACCGTCCTTAGAGTTGGGCACCCTTAGAGAAGGATGTCCATCTTTCAACATAAATCGGAACATGGACGTCCATCTCCCAGAGATGTCCAAATCGGTATAATCGAAACCTGATTTTGGACGTCTCCAACTGCAGTCCGTCGCAAGGACGTCCATATTTCAAGGGGGTGTGTCAGAGGTGTAACGAAGTCGGGACTTGGGCGTGCCTAACACTTGGACGTCTTTGACCCATAATCAAAAAAAGCAAGGACGTCCATGACGAACACTTGGACGTTTTCACCCCGGACGTGTTTTTATTACGAATAAGGCACAAAAGGTGCCCGAAGTGACCAGATGACCACCGAAGGGAATTGGGGAATGACCTCCCATTACTCCCCCAGTGGTCACTAACCCCCTCCCACCCTCAAAAAACGTTTAAAACTATTTTGTGCCAGCCTGTATGCCAGCCTCAGATGTCATACTCTGGTCCATGACAGTATATGAAGGTTCCAGGAGCAGTTTTACTGGGTACTGCAGTGCACTTCAGACAGGCAGACCCAGGCCCATACCCCCCTACCTGTTACATTTGTGGAGGAAACAGCGAGCTGTCCAAAACCCACTGTACTCGTAAGGGCTATGGTAGTGGTGTACAGTTGGGGGTAGTGGGTTTTGGGGGGCTCAGCACACAAGGTAAGGGAGCTATGTTCCTGGGAGCATTTTATGAAGTCCACTGCAGTGCCCCCTAGGGTGCCCGGTTGGTGTCCTGGCATGTCAGGGGGATCAGTGCACTACAAATGCTGGCTCCTCCCACGTCCAAATGGCTTGCATTTGGACGTTTTGACTTGGACGTCTTTGGTTCGAAAATCGCCAAAAGTCAAAGACGTCCAAATCCAAGGACGTCCAAATTTAAGGACTTCCTTGGATTTGGACGTCTCTGACAGTATTTTCGAAACAAAAGATGGACGTCCATCTTGTTTCAAAATACGGGTTTTCCCCCGCCCCCGGATTTGGCCGTTTTACAAAGACGTCCAAATTGCAACTTGGATGTTTCTTTCGAAAATGCCCCTCCATGTCTATTACTAGCAGCATAATATTGAGCAGAACATTGTAGTAAGGCAACAGCTGCTTCTTTAGAACAAAGTGCACTATACTGGCATTTGACTTGCAATAATTGGTAGTAAATAGTGATATTTCTGGAATGAGTACACTGACTCTAAAATCAGACTCAAGTGTAGAGCTAATTCTCGCTTCTCACGAGTCATGTAGCTAATGATTTGGCCTCTGATTGTAGCATTCATTGCATCCCATAGGGTAAATAAAGGATGAGACAAAATTGTCATTTTCCTTAAAATACTGAGTTATTCCTGTAGCCAGTCAGTTCCTGACATTTTGGGTCATGGAGCAAGGTTGGATTAAGTTGCCATCTGGATTTGAGTGTAGAAATTAAAGAGCCAACAAGTTTGAGATTAATAACGGAATGATCTGATATCATTATTCCTTGTATGTGCATCTGATCAACCACAGAAATTAAATGTTTTAGAAATAAGGAAATAGTCTATCCTGGAGTAAAAGGCATGATGGACAGAATAATATGTATATTTCCTACCTGTTGAACTGAACAGTCTCCAAGGAGTTTGTAGACCCAGTTCTTCCATTAGAGAGTGTGAAACCATACGTGCTTTAGATTTAGTTTTAGAGATTATATTCTTACCCAGAATGGGATCAAGGCATATATTAAAATTGCCACCAATGATTAAAGGCTCTTCATAAATCAGTTCTGCTTGCACTGGAAGATCCTGGAAGAATGCTATCTATTGTAGGAGCATAGATACATAGGACATGTATAGGTTTATGTTTATGATAAGACAATTTAAATCCATCTACCAGTTGTATCTGACAATTGGTGCAACACTTGAACTGTAGATGTCTTAGAAATCATTATGACAACACTGTTATGTTTATGGGAGGCTGTGGAAAAAAACACACTTGCACTACCCAGTCTTTTTGAAGCTTTATAGATTACTTATGGTTTTGATGGGTTTCTAGAAGTAAAGCAAGATCAGGTTTTTGTTTGCCCAGATAGAAGAAAATATTTTTCCACTTGATTGGGTTGTAAAGGCTGTTAACATTTAAAGATACAATATTAAGACCCATGACCTTCACAGAAAAGGCTGATTATGGAGGTAGCCACAGAGGTGTAGGAATTGCAAAACATAGGAAGCATACTTTGTATGAGATCATGCTTAGTATATGGGTAAACTGTGCAAGACAATTACCCCGTGAAAACTCTGAACTAAAAAACAGAATTAAACTCCCCCCACCCCCATGCCAAAAAATAAAGATACGATGTGGCTGTGAGGTTGGTGCAGGGGATCCGAAAAGACTCCTAATAGGAGGCCTGCATCAATAGCTGCAAAATAGAGCTTTAATATCTGAGAGATAAGAGTTCATGGAGTGGGAGACTGAACATAAAGGAGCACATAGGTAACAGTCCTTCTATTATCCCGGAGTATAGCTGGTAAAGCCTAGAGTGTGCACTCAGGCATATATTCAGGTATCCATTTCAGTAAGACCTTCATAATGCAGATAGTTTCTCAGCTCAGCGGGATCATCATATTTTTTTCTGACATTATTGATAGTGATGCACATCCTTGCTAGGTAGGCCATATTGTGCCCTTAGGTTCTTCAATTCCTGCCTTATTATTAGAAACTGTTTACATTTCTCCGCTGTGGTTATGCTAACATCAGGAACTATTGTAATCTTATGTCTCTGCCACATTAGCAGGGCCTTTGCTTTAGCGGCAGTCAGGATTTGCAATACCTGGGACAATGCAGCATTTTGAGTACATTAGGCTGAGAGAATTTCAGCTGTAAGATGCAATGAGATGCAACATGATCAGTGTGTTCAAGAATGCCAGGAATTCAGGTAAAAAGATTTCACAAAATGTTATGGGATCTTTGTTCTCTGAGTTTTCCAGAATCCCTAAAATTCACAGATTATTCCTGCGATTGTGATTTTGTTGTTATATCTTCTATGTCATTTTTGCAATTTTTGAATCTTTTGCATATAAGTAAGAATAGGATGTACCTTCTCTTTGAGTGTAGTGTTTTATTTGCTCTATGCCCATGAACCATTGTTGAAATTCTTGAAATTTGGCATTCTCTACTGTCATCTCTGTTTGCAGGTCTTTAATTTGTGGAATGATTCTCAGAGAGGATCCTTGATTTCTTTGAAATCATCTAAGATTGTAGTAGTAAGTTGCTACAGAGGATCTGGATCTTGCGGCGATGGGGGATCATGTTTCAGCCTTTTAACACCTGATATAGCAACAAAAGCAGCTTTGATCCTAGCAAGTTTACTGTTTGCCATACCAGAGATACCAGAGTATTAAAATATTGTGGATATAACAACAAAATACCTTTTAGGAATAAAATTTGTAGCAGGCCTTACTGGAGCTGACTGAATCCACGTCTGTTCACATACACAGCACCCACACCCCCTCCCCCCAGTATCAGAGCATTTCTATTATGACAGGGGGGCGACTGGCTTTGGGATTGGGGTGCTAGCATAAAACCAGCGGAATTAAGGGTCGAGGAACTGCTGTGGGCTCTGTATACCCCATTGTTCAGAGGGAGTGTAGTACCCTGCAGGTGACCTTTCTGGCCTTCCAGGATTGGGTCCAATCCTTTGGTGTGAATGACGTCTCCTTATCTATGTCACTTTGATATAATCCATTTATTCAAATTAACAAAAAAATACTTAGCTGGAAAATCTGGCAGTGATATGATATTTGACATCTTTGTCAGAACCTTGATGACGAAGAGCTTCTCTTTACCACTTTTGCAAGAAAAATATAATCTTCCACCAACCCAATTTTTTCAATGGCTACAGCTACATCATGCTGTATTGCATTCTGGGTTGTGGCTTAAGGAGTTACAAGATATCTGGCCAATACACACCACTTTGATTAAAATAATATCACTTCCACATACTGGTTCAGGTATATATAAGTATTTATATTGTGCAAAAAAAAAGTATCCAAGCTGGGTTTGTAAAGAATGTGGGAGGGTGCATTAGGACATACAGTGGTGGAAATAAGTATTTGATCCCTTGCTGATTTTGTAAGTTTGCCCACTGACAAAGACATGAGCAGCCCATAATTGAAGGGTAGGTTATTGGTAACAGTGAGAGATAGCACATCACAAATTAAATCCGGAAAATCACATTGTGGAAAGTATATGAATTTATTTGCATTCTGCAGAGGGAAATAAGTATTTAATCCCTCTGGCAAACAAGACCTAATACTTGGTGGCAAAACCCTTGTTGGCAAGCACAGCGGTCAGACGTCTTCTGTAGTTGATGATGAGGTTTGCACACATGTCAGGAGGAATTTTGGTCCACTCCTCTTTGCAGATCATCTCTAAATCATTAAGAGTTCTGGGCTGTCGCTTGGCAACTCGCAGCTTCAGCTCCCTCCATAAGTTTTCAATGGGATTAAGGTCTGGTGACTGGCTAGGCCACTCCATGACCCTAATGTGCTTCTTCCTGAGCCACTCCTTTGTTGCCTTGGCTGTATGTTTTGGGTCATTGTCGTGCTGGAAGACCCAGCCACGACCCATTTTTAAGGCCCTGGCGGAGGGAAGGAGGTTGTCACTCAGAATTGTACGGTACATGGCCCCATCCATTCTCCCATTGATGCGGTGAAGTAGTCCTGTGCCCTTAGCAGAGAAACACCCCCAAAACATAACATTTCCACCTCCATGCTTGACAGTGGGGACGGTGTTCTTTGGGTCATAGGCAGCATTTCTCTTCCTCCAAACACGGCGAGTTGAGTTCATGCCAAAGAGCTCAATTTTTGTCTCATCTGACCACAGCACCTTCTCCCAATCACTCTCGGCATCATCCAGGTGTTCACTGGCAAACTTCAGACGGGCCATCACATGTGCCTTCCGGAGCAGGGGGACCTTGCGGGCACTGCAGGATTGCAATCCGTTATGTCGTAATGTGTTACCAATGGTTTTCGTGGTGACAGTGGTCCCAGCTGCCTTGAGATCATTGACAAGTTCCCCCCTTGTAGTTGTAGGCTGATTTCTAACCTTCCTCATGATCAAGGATACCCCACGAGGTGAGATTTTGCGTGGAGCCCCAGATCTTTGTCGATTGACAGTCATTTTGTACTTCTTCCATTTTCTTACTATGGCACCAACAGTTGTCTCCTTCTCGCCCAGCGTCTTACTGATGGTTTTGTAGCCCATTCCAGCCTTGTGCAGGTGTATGATCTTGTCCCTGACATCCTTAGACAGCTCCTTGCTCTTGGCCATTTTGTAGAGGTTAGAGTCTGACTGATTCACTGAGTCTGTGGACAGGTGTCTTTCATACAGGTGACCATTGCCGACAGCTGTCTGTCATGCAGGTAACGAGTTGATTTGGAGCATCTACCTGGTCTGTAGGGGCCAGATCTCTTACTGGTTGGTGGGGGATCAAATACTTATTTCCCTCTGCAGAATGCAAATAAATTCATATACTTTCCACAATGTGATTTTCCGGATTTAATTTGTGATGTGCTATCTCTCACTGTTACCAATAACCTACCCTTCAATTATGGGCTGCTCATGTCTTTGTCAGTGGGCAAACTTACAAAATCAGCAAGGGATCAAATACTTATTTCCACCACTGTATGGGTGACCCTTTTTGCTGGGATAAACTTTGGAAGCGCATGAGTAAAACTCTAGGTCTGCATCTCTTTTGCAGACTGCTTATTTTCTAATCCATAAAAGTTATTGGACTCATTTTAAACAAGACAAGTGCCAAGCAGAGGCAGGAAATTGATGTTGAATGTACAAGACACATGTGGGCATTTGTTGTATGAATATGATTCCTTGGCAATATATTGAGATGAGGTCTGTATTTGGTCTCCAGGAAGTAACAAAAACAAGGATGGAAGGGGAAAATGTTCCAAGAAAGACACAGGCAGAAACCGAAGATCAACTTTTAAAAAATGTTTATTTCCAAAATCAACAGGAATAGTTCCACATAGAAGTAAAGCAGTAAAAAGATGAATCAAGTGACCCTACATGGGCCGTGTTCTGGCATTAAGCCTTCCGCAGGGGTCGCTGAAGATGGATCAAAGGGTTTTAATAGCTAGTGGATGTTTTTAAGCCAAGTGATTTAGATAAACATTTTCAACGTTAAATGAACCTTTTTAGTCTCCAGGGACCACTTACATATAAGACTGTGATCTGGGGATCATTCAAATTGTTTAATCCTGTACCTAAAGCTCACAGGAGACTGATTTTCTTTTTTTTTAATTAACTGTAGTGGTGAAACTTGTAATATACAGGAAAGATGCTTCTAATTTTACAATGCAGCAATGGTGGAACATTGTATGTTTGTATTATAGATATGAAGGAGTGATAAATGGAAAAATGTCTTACTGGGAATAATTATTGGGCTAAACTGGCTGACTATATGTTGGGAGGGTAAGATTGATATTGTAACATGCTCTGGTGTCTTGTTTTGTTGGAGGTTTGTTTTTCTTATGAATCAAACATTTTCAATAAAGATGTTTAAACTTAAAGATTAGCAAAGCAGAAAAGCCCTAGCTTTCCCAACAATAGAAAAAGATCAGAATGCACTGGAAGTCTCACCCATTCTATCCATTAGATGTCACTGATGACATCATTCACATACAAGCACAAACCCCTGTTTCCCACCTCAGTACCTTAGAATATATAGACACAGAGAAAATGACAGCAGATAAAGATTATAATGGCTTGTCTATTGGCTCCCTGTCTTCCACCGTGTCTTGTTCAAGCCCCTCCCCTTCTGGTTTATAAAATCCGTACCACTGGCCATCCCACATTCCTTCATCAGTACCCAGGGATTAATTTGTGGGGGAACGGCCTGGAACGCAGACTCCAGAGAAACAAGGGCATTCTGCTCTAGTCCCCTCTTTCCAAGCAGCCTGCAGGGAAGAAGAGGGTAGGCTGTGAACCTGGGGCAAAGCAGAAATCCCTAATCCATCCCCTTTTTTCCTGTTGCTCCTGCTCCTGGCCCACCCATGCCTTTCCTGGCTCCACAGTTCCAATTCCTTTTTATCTGCAAATTAAAGCCTGGTCAGTATCTCATCCCGCACCCTATACTCCCTCCCAGCAGTAGAATAAACTCTCATATCTCTTATCAGGCGCTCTAGTTTTCTGTTCAAGGCCTGGAGCTCTGGAATGTGTTACCCTTACCCCTTAGGCTTCAGCCCTCCTTCACGCTTTTCAAGGCTGAGTTTAAGGACCCACTTGTTTCAGACTGCGTACCCCCGATCATTTGCCCTTGGGGGAGCCCTGGATGTTACAGTAACCCTTTTGTGTTTTCCATGCCCCTTTTTTTTCTATCAATATTGTAGTTCTTCCCCCCTCCCCAGTTCTTCCAGTCATAGTGATTTTGTCCTTTCCCGTTTTCTTTCAATTTTAGATTGTAAGCCATCCAGACATTTATTTGATGTGTGGGATAGTAATTTTCCAAATAAACTTGCAACTCTGGAATTCCTGTCTTGCCCTCAAAAATTATCTCTGTGCCATGCTTTGTTGAATTCAGATAGTCCTCGTATCCACCACCTCCACTTGAAGGCCATTCCATGCATTGTGTAGAGCTGCCAAGGGGTCTCGATTTTTGAGAGGGAGATTTTTGTACACACCCCTAGCCCTGCCCACTCTACCTCGTGGCTCCACCCCCTGGCACACCTCAATCCCATGGCCATTGCAGAAAATATTTTATTTACACCAGTGACCGCAGGGATGGGTAAGAGGGAGTGTTTCAGTTCATTCTATTATACCCCCTATCCAGCATTTATTCCCCCCAGGGGCATAACCACAAGGGGACCTCTGCACCCCCCCCCCCCCCACTTTGAGCTTAAGCCCACTCCAAAATTGTGGCACTGGTTGCATCACTGGCAGAGATGCTCAAGCCCCATTAGCTGATGAGGTCCACTGCATGAGCCCCTTACCATGCTGTTTGAGCAGTGTAGCAGTCAGCAGCGTGCTTCAACAGCCGATGCCAGTCCTCTTGCATATGCTCAGTTCAGGCACTTGAGAATGGAAAATAAGATGATCCTTTTTTATTGGACTAGCCTAATACCTTTTTCCATTAGCTTTCAGAGGCCACAATCTCCTGCCTCAGGTCAGGTCACTGCTGTTATGGTATCCTCTCCTGACTTGAGGAAAGAAGTGTTGGTCTCTAAAGACTAGTCAAAAATGTATTACAAATCAGTCCAATATAAAGGTATCATCTTAGTTTCTATTTTGCATTTTATTTGTATTTATTAACCTTTATTAACACAGCTACCACATTACTTTATCCTAAATTAATAATACAATTATTTTCTCTACCTTTGTTTGCCATTTACTTTTTCCAATTGTGTTGTTCCCAGTCTTGTATCTGCTTTCCTTCATCTTCTCTTAATTCTCTTGCCAGGTTTTCCTATTTGTCATGTTTCTCCCTCCAGTTTCTTTTAGTTGTCTTCAATTTATTTTTCTGCCTTTCTGTCCAGATGTAATTCATTCTTACTATCCAGTCTTTAATTTCCCTCTTTTAACTTGATCTACCCATGGCTTTTCATCTTTCCCTCACCCTTATTCTCCCCTATGCTCCTTCATCTTATAATCCAGTCTGTCGCTAACTTTATCCTCTCCCCCTTCCAATCATCTCCCCTCTTTCTCCCCCTACCCTTCCATCCAACATCTTTCACTCCCCATCCTTCCAGTGCCTCACCCTCTTTCTCTCTGCATCCTTTCATCGTGTCTCCTCTCTTTCTCTCCCTCCTTCCATCCAGCACCTTTCCTCTTCCTCTCTCCATCCCTCTAGCAATGGTCTCCCCCTTTTTCCCCATACATCCACCCAGCATCTTCTCTCTCTCCAGACCTTTTCCATCCACTGTGTCTCCTCTTATTCTCCCCATCTTGTTTCCACTCATCTCTCTCTTTCCCTCTATCTCTCCAGCATCACCACTTTTATTTTTCATCCCCTCTCATCATTTAGTATCTCCTACCTCTCTCTCGATGCACCCCCTTCCCTTCCACTCTCCTTCCCCTTGGTATCTTCTGTTTCCTGCCACCACTGCAGCTTCTCCCGATAAGCAAGCACGGAGTCACAGCCTTCAGGCACGTGCTGTCGGCTCTGCCGGCACTCTGCCCCGGAATGGGGAGTTAACATCAGTGGGGGCAGAGGACCGGCAGAGCTGACAGCGTGTGCCTGAAGGCTGCGGCTCTGCACTTGCTTTCTGTTGTTTTGCCACTGCTGCTGCTCATGGGGAGAAGCAGCAGTGGCAGTGCGTTGGCAGCAGTCTGTCTCAGTGCCAGCAGAAGAATTTCCCCCTTTGGTGAGAGATGACCTGCCAAAGCGGGAGTCTCCTGCTTAATGCAAAAGACTTGGCAGGTCTGCATTGTGATAAGCAACCAGGACTAGAGCTGATGCAACATGCTAAGCATGGCAGAAAGGCTCTGATGTTCTGGGGGGTGCCAAAAGCTGCCTCCGCTTACCTGTCACACTGACCCTGCATCATACCACCACTAGCATTAGCCTTCCCCAGCTACCCTTTCACCTACCTGCACTGCACTTACAAAAGGTAGAATTGGGAGACTAGAAAGTGGGTGAAAGCAGGAAACAGGAGATTGGGGGAAAAATAAGACACAGATAGGAATGGAGAATGGAGGGACCGATGCAGGAAGCTACTACCAGATCAGTCATACGGATACCGCACTGAACTGCTGATGCTTCCGTGAAATTCCCAAACCTCCTCATACTTGGAGACTTTAACACTCATATGGATAATCCATCTCATCCGTGCACTAGACGCTTTACCTCTTTAATAGAAGATTTGGGTATCACACAATATGTCATGGTTCCTACACATTCTACTGGTCATATATTGGATTTAGTTCTGACAGAGCTAAATTCTTCAATGAGGATCTCTTCATTGAGGACTCTTCCTCTTTCCTGGTCCGATCACCTCTGTGTTTTGTTTCAGGTTTCCTTAGTCTCTCTTATGTCATCTACCTCTTCTTCAGGATCTTGGTCAAGATGCCTAGGTTGTATTGACCCCTTTTCTCTTCCTTCAGTTTAGGATTAATTTCCGGGAATTTTCTTTGAACTTCATATTGAGGAGCAGGTTATTCATGGAACTCATCGTTATGAGCAGTCCTTGATCAGGTAGCACCTTTGAACTTTGTCCAGAGTGTCTGAAAAAACACCAACCCTGGTTTCATCCAGGCCTACATTTATATAGGCATCAAGTAAGAAGAGCTGTTAGATCTCTCAAGATCTGTTGGCATAACCAACAATACTACATTGCTCTCGCATAGCTATAAAGAGCTCCTTTTCTAAGGAGGCTGGTAATTCCACTCAACAACTTTTCAGGATTTTCAATGTTCTCATCTCTCCTCCATCTGGTGGGTCTCCTACTGTCGATTTGACATCTGAAGTTTTAGCGTCCTAAGATAGAGTGACTTCAGGCCTCATTTTTGACAGCACCTCAATTGGAGGTTCCCTGATCATGTGAATCTTCTCCTATGTTAATGTTCCTATGACATTACTCAGGAGTAATGTCAGGAAGTATTTTTTCACAGAGAGGGTGGTAGATATGTGGAATGCCCTCCCATGGAAGGTGGTTGAGATGAAAATGGTAATGGAATTCAAACACGCGTGGGATAAACACAAAGGAATCCTGTTTAGAAGGAATGGATTTACGGAATCTTAGAGGAAATTAGGTGGTGATGCCGGTAATTGTGAAGCGAAACTGGTGCTGGGCAGACTTCTACGGTCTGTGCCCTGAGAATGACAAGGACAAATCAAACTCGGATATAAAGTATCACATACCATGTAAAATGAGTTTATCTTGTTGGGCAGACTGGATGGATCGTACAGGTCTTTATCCGCCATCATTTACTATATTACTATGACTAACACTGCACAATGGACAACT
This sequence comes from Microcaecilia unicolor, assembly GCF_901765095.1. Taxonomy (NCBI): domain Eukaryota; kingdom Metazoa; phylum Chordata; class Amphibia; order Gymnophiona; family Siphonopidae; genus Microcaecilia; species Microcaecilia unicolor. The sequence continues at coordinate 250,297,967 of NC_044032.1, read as the reverse complement.
TAACACTGATAACTAAGCTCTTATACCAACTCGCTGCAACTTATTGTTCCCTGGATCCATTTCCATCTAACTGGTTGAAACAGAGTTCATTAGGAATATCTCTGTTCCTTCACTCTTTAATATCTCATAGTCCATCCTCATGGATAGTTCCATCATCACTTAAACATGCTCTAATAAAAACTATCTTGAAAAAGTCTACTCTAGATCCACTGCAACCAAGCAATTACTGTCCTGTCTCTAATCTTCCATTTTTGTCCATGATACTTGAAACTGTGGTTTTTCATCAACTTCAATCTCATATTGAATTTATAAATGCATTGCATCCTCATCAATCAGGTTTTAGATTCAGCTACAGTACAGAAATTGTTTTGCACCCTTGAGTAAATGTTATTGTAATCTTGAGCGAGGTAGAATAATTGTGCGCTTGTTGTAGCCTTAGATCTGTCAGCAGTCTTTGATCTAATTGATCATGCCCTTCTCCTCCAGCACTTATCTTCCTTGGGAATTATGGGAACTGTTCTTAAATGGTTCTCTTCTTTTCTGTGCCACTGTTCTTTTGCAGTTGTTCAATCTACATCCACCTCTACTCCCCATGCACTTTCCTGTGGGGCTCCACAAGGGTCAGTTCTCTCTCTTTCTCTATTCATTCTCTTTGTTAGTCCATTAGCACTACTTATTTAGACTTTCGGCATCAGTACTTACTCATATGCTGATGACTTTCTCTTGGTTTTTTACATTGATTTATCATCACTTAATTTAGGACCACTTCAAGATTGTCTTTGGGAGGTCACTATCTTATTACAGGATCATAGAATAGTAACATAGTAAATGACGGCAGATAAAGATCTGAACGGTCCATCCAGTCTGCCCAACAAGATAAACTGATTTTACATGGTATGTGATACTTTGTATTTATACCCAAGTTTGATTTGTTCTTGTCTTTCTCAGGGTACAGAACGTAAAAGTCTGCCCAGCAGTGTTCTTGTACTAAAAGTTCTGAAGCTGATATTGAAGCCCCTTAAAATTTACACTCCAGCCCATCCATATCTATTCAGTCACGATCAGGGCGTAGACCGTAGAAGTCTGCCTAGCACCAGTTTCGCTTCACAATTACTGGCGTCGCCACCTAATCTCCTCTAAGATCCATAGATCCATTCCTTCTAAACAGGATTCCTTTGTGTTTATCCCATGCATGTTTGAATTCCAAACATCGTCTGGTTCTCAATCCTGAGAGGACAGTGGGTTTCTGGATCACAGGCCCCTCCCCTATTCCTTCCCTAGTACCGATGCTTTGTGATAGACAGATTATTCCTTCAGATATTTCAGAATAACTCTTGACTCTGCTCTATCATTCACATTGCAAATATCTCAGGTTATAAAGACTGGTTTCTTTTTTCTTCGACGCCTCAGAGCAATTCGTAGTTTGGTAGATTCAGCTTCACTCTGTTCCTTGCTCTGTGCTTATATAAACTCTCGTTACTACTGTAATTCCATTTATGCAGGTATTACCAAGGCAAACCTAAAATGTCTTCAAACACTGCAGCTTGTATCATTTGTCACGCAAGTCACTACGATCATGTTTCTCTGTTGCTGCAATGCCTCCACTGGCCTATAGAATTCTGAATAAAATTCAAGATTCTTGCAATTACACATAAGGTTATACACACCACCATTCCTTCTTACTTGGCTTCTCTATCTTATACTCCCTCTCATACCCTTTGCTCACTTATGGATAATAGACTTGTCATACCTCACCCTTCTAAGACATGATAGGAGTCCACTCAATCATCTGCTATTTCCTTTCTTGCACCTGCCCTCTAGAACTCATTTCCTCAACATTTAAGATTAGAAGACTCTTATACATCTTTCTAAGCCTCTTTGAAAACCTATTTTTTCAAACTTGCTTTTTGGCTATAATGTTCTTAGGTGAATTTCTGCAACGGATGGAGGAGGGGCATATAAGTATATGATTACTTGTTTTTAACATAATTGTCTTAGACTTTAAGTGGTATGTTTGGATGTTGTTTAACTGGTCTTGAGTGAATGTGCTTTCCTATCTTTTTATGGCAATCTTATTTAGGTTTGTATTTATGTTTTGCTTATGTATTGTAAACTGTTTCATTTTGTGTGCAAGAGAAGTGGTATAGCAAACTGAATAAATGATAAACAATGTCTTTTTATATCCTTAGCAAGATACGGTATCCAAAACTGGACACAATACTCAAGTGGGGCCTCACCAATAACTTGTACAGGGGCATCAACACCTCCTTTCTTCTGCTGATTACACCCCTCTCTATGCAGCCTAGCATCCTTCTGGCCATGGCCACTTTGTGTATTGTTTTGTCACCTTGAGATCCTCAGATATCACCATCACTCCAAGGTCCCTCTCTCGAGCTGAGTTTATCAATCTTTCTCCTCCTATCTGGTACATCTCCTTTGGATTTCTGCACCCCAAGTGCATCACTCTGCACTTCTTTGCATTACATTTTAACTGCCAGACTCTTGACCATTCTTCTAATTTTTGAAGATCTCTTCTCATGGTTTCTACTCCCTCCAGGGTATCCACTCTATCGGCTATCTTCATGTTATCCGTAAGAAAGCAAACTTTTCCTTTTAACCCTTCAGTAATGTCTCACAGAAATATATTAAGGTATATTAAGGTAATTCTTTCAGTTGGGGAGGGACATCAGGAAGGAGGTGGAAGATAAGACATTTTGGGCCCGCCCAGTTTACCTTCAGGCTCACCCTAAATCGGCCATCTGGCTATGTCACTTGTTAGGATTTTTTCATGTTTTTGTATTATTTCACAATGTGCCTGAAAGTGGAGAGATTTAGGGCCCTGTTTACTAAGTGTTATAGGTGCATTAACAGTTTTAACGCACATTAACCATGTACATGCCTACAATATCCCAACAGGCACCTACATGGTTAGCGCAAGCACTAAGTGTAGGCGCATTAAAAACACTAACGCGCCTTAGTAAACAGGGCCCTTAGGTTGCTATTACTCAGATACATGAAAATCAGAATTTTTTTTTATGGTAACTTCCATGGATAAATGTGCTAGTTCAAATCTGCATCTGTTGTTGGGGGGAGTTAGGATGTTTGTGGATGCAGAGCACGCTTACATTGAATTCATAAGAACTGCCATACCATGTCAGACCAAAGGTCTGTGAGCATGTATGCACTTTTATCCCATATGTGAATATTGTTCATCAGGTGTGTCCTAAATGAAAAAAGGCTGAGAACCACTGCTCTAGAAATAGTGTTAGTAAACTCTGCTACATTGTGCACAATGTTCTGCAAGAACATGCTCACAAGAATTTCTTGCCGCTTAATAAGGAAAAGACCAAATTTCTGCTGATTGGGAAAGATATTGAAGTTGATGATGATTTCACACTTATAGTGAATAATACAACATACATATTAGAAAGATCAATTAAGATTTTGGGGGTCAAAATTGAATGTAAGATGACCATGATGGAACAAATAGCGAATGCTACATACCTGTAGAAGGTATTCTCCGAGGACAGCAGGCTGATTGTTCTCACTGATGGGTGACGTCCACGGCAGCCCCTCCAATCGGAATCTTCACTAGCAAAAGCCTTTGCTAGCCCTCGCGCGCCGATGCGCACCGCGCATGCGCGGCCGTCTTCCCGCCCGAAACCGGCTCATGCCGGCCAGTCTCATATGTAGCAAGACAAAGACTAGGGAAGACACAACTCCAAAGGGGAGGCGGGCGGGTTTGTGAGAACAATCAGCCTGCTGTCCTCGGAGAATACCTTCTACAGGTATGTAGCATTCGCTTTCTCCGAGGACAAGCAGGCTGCTTGTTCTCACTGATGGGGTATCGCTAGCCCCCAGGCTCACTCAAAACAACAACCATGGTCAATTGGGCCTCGCAACGGCGAGGACATAACTGAGATTGACCTAAAAAAATTTACCAACTAACTGAGAGTGCAGCCTGGAACAGAACAAACATGGGCCTAGGGGGGTGGAGTTGGATTCTAAACCCCGAACAGATTCTGAAGCACTGACTGCCCGAACCGACTGTCGCGTCGGGTATCCTGCTGCAGGCAGTAATGAGATGTGAATGTGTGGACAGATGACCACGTCGCAGCTTTGCAAATCTCTTCAATAGTGGCTGACTTCAAGTGGGCTACCGACGCTGCCATGGCTCTAACATTATGAGCCGTGACATGACCCTCAAGAGCCAGCCCAGCCTGGGCGTAAGTGAAGGAAATGCAATCTGCTAGCCAATTGGATATGGTGCGTTTTCACACAGCCACTCCCCTCCTGTTGGGATCAAAAGAAACAAACAATTGGGCGGACTGTCTGTTGGGCTGTGTCCGCTCCAGATAGAAGGCCAATGCTCTCTTGCAGTCCAATGTGTGCAGCTGACGTTCAGCAGGGCAGAAATGAGGATGGGGAAAGAATGTTGGCAAGACAATTGACTGGTTCAGATGGAACTCCGACACAACCTTTGGCAAGAACTTAGGGTGAGTGCGGAGGACTACTCTGTTATGATGAAATTTGGTGTAAGGGGCCTGGGCTACCAGGGCCTGAAGCTCACTGACTCTACGAGCTGAAGTAACTGCCACCAAGAAAATGACCTTCCAGGTCAAGTACTTCAGATGGCAGGAATTCAGAGGCTCAAAAGGAGGTTTCATCAGCTGGGTGAGAACGACATTGAGATCTCATGACACTGTAGGAGGCTTGACAGGGGGCTTTGACAACAGCAAACCTCTCATGAAGCGTACAACTAAAGGCTGTCCTGAGATCGGCTTACCTTCCACATGGTAATGGTATGCACTGATTGCACTAAGGTGAACCCTTACAGAGTTGGTCTTGAGACCAGACTCAGACAAGTGCAGAAGGTATTCAAGCAGGGTCTGTGTAGGACAAGAGCGAGGATCTAGGGCCTTGCTGTCACACCAGACGGCAAACCTCCTCCACAGAAAGAAGTAACTCCTCTTAGTGGAATCTTTCCTGGAAGCAAGCAAGATGCGGGAGACACCCTCTGACAGACCCAAAGAGGCAAAGTCTACGCTCTCAACATCCAGGCCGTGAGAGCCAGGGACCGGAGGTTGGGATGCAGAAGCGCCCCTTCGTCCTGCGTGATGAGGGTCGGAAAACACTCCAATCTCCACGGTTCTTCGGAGGACAACTCCAGAAGAAGAGGGAACCAGATCTGATGCGGCCAAAAAGGAGCAATCAGAATCATGGTGCCTCGGTCTTGCTTGAGTTTCAACAAAGTCTTCCCCACCAGAGGTATGGGAGGATAAGCATACAGCAGACCCTCCCCCCAATCCAGGAGGAAGGCATCCGATGCCAGTCTGCCGTGGGCCTGAAGCCTGGAACAGAACTGAGGGACTTTGTGGTTGGCTCGAGATGCGAAGAGATCTACCAAGGGGGTGCCCCACACCTGGAAGATCTGTCGCACTACACGGGAATTGAGCGACCACTCGTGAGGTTGCATAATCCTGCTCAACCTGTCGGCCAGACTGTTGTTTACGCCTGCCAGATATGTGGCTTGGAGCACCATGCCGTGACGGTGAGCCCAGAGCCACATGCTGACGGCTTCCTGACACAGGGGGCGAGATCCGGTGCCCCCCTGCTTGTTGACGTAGTACATGGCAACCTGGTTGTCTGTCTGAATTTGGATAATTTGGTGGGACAACCGATCTCTGAAAGCCTTCAGAGCATTCCAGATCGCTCGCAACTCCAGAAGATTGATCTGCAGATCGCGTTCCTGGAGGGACCAGCTTCCTTGGGTGTGAAGCCCATCGACATGAGCTCCCCATCCCAGGAGAGACGCATCTGTGGTCAGCACTTTTTGTGGCTGAGGAATTTGGAAAGGACGTCCCAGAGTCAAATTGGACCAAATCGTCCACCAATACAGGGATTTGAGAAAACTCGTGGACAGGTGGATCACGTCTTCTAGATCCCCAGCAGCCTGAAACCACTGGGAAGCTAGGGTCCATTGAGCAGATCTCATGTGAAGGCGGGCCATGGGAGTCACATGGACTGTGGAGGCCATGTGGCCCAGCAATCTCAACATCTGCCGAGCTGTGATCTGCTGTGACGCTCGCACCCGCGAGACGAGGGACAACAAGTTGTTGGCTCTCGCCTCTGGGAGATAGGCGCGAGCCGTCCGAGAATCCAGCAGAGCTCCTATGAATTCGAGTTTCTGCACTGGGAGAAGATGGGACTTTGGATAATTTATCACAAACCCCAGTAGCTCCAGGAGGCGAATAGTCATCTGCATGGACTGCAAGGCTCCTGCCTCGGATGTGTTCTTCACCAGCCAATCGTCGAGATATGGGAACACGTGCACCCCCAGCCTGTGAAGTGCCGCTGCTACTACAGCCAAGCACTTCGTGAACACCCTGGGCGCAGAGGCGAGCCCAAAGGGTAGCACACAGTACTGGAAGTGACGTGTGCCCAGCTGAAATCGCAGATACTGTCTGTGAGCTGGCAGTATCGGGATGTGAGTGTAGGCGTCCTTCAAGTCCATAGAGCATAGCCAATCGTTTTCCTGAATCATGGGAAGAAGGGTGCCCAGGGAAAGCATCCTGAACTTTTCTTTGACCAGATGTTTGTTCAGGGCCCTTAGGTCTAGGATGGGACGCATCCCCCCTGTTTTCTTTTCCACAAGGAAGTACCTGGAATAGAATCCCAGCCCTTCTTGCCCGGATGGCACGGGCTCGACCGCATTGGCGCTGAGAAGGGCGGAGAGTTCCTCTGCAAGTACCTGCTTGTGCTGGAAGCTGTAAGACTGAGCTCCTGGTGGACAATTTGGAGGTTTTGAGGCCAAATTGAGGGTGTATCCTTGCCGGACTATTTGGAGAACCCACTGATTGGAGGTTATGAGAGGCCACCTTTGGTGAAAAGCTTTCAACCTCCCTCCGACTGGCAGGTCGCCCGGCGCTGACACTTGGATGTCGGCTATGCTCTGCTGGAGCCAGTCAAACGCTCGTCCCTTGCTTTTGCTGGGGAGCCGAGGGGCCTTGCTGAGGCGCACGCTGCTGACGAGAGCGAGCGCGCTGGGGCTTAGCCTGGGCCGCAGGCTGTCGAGAAGGAGGATTGTACCTACGCTTGCCAGAAGAGTAGGGAACAGTCTTCCTTCCCCCGAAAAATCTTCTACCTGTAGAGGTAGAGGCTGAAGGCTGCCGGCGGGAGAACTTGTCGAATGCGGTGTCCCGCTGGTGGAGCTGCTCTACCACCTGCTCGACTTTTTCTCCAAAAATGTTATCCGCACGGCAAGGCGAGTCCGCAATCCGCTGCTGGATTCTATTCTCCAGGTCGGAGGCACGCAGCCATGAGAGTCTGCGCATCACCACACCTTGAGCAGCGGCCCTGGACGCAACATCAAAGGTGTCATACACCCCTCTGGCCAGGAATTTTCTGCACGCCTTCAGCTGTCTGACCACCTCCTGAAATGGCTTGGCTTGCTCAGGGGGGAGCGCATCCACCAAGCCCGCCAACTGCCGCACATTGTTCCGCATGTGTATGCTCGTGTAGAGCTGGTAAGACTGAATTTTGGCCACGAGCATAGAAGAATGGTAGGCCTTTCTCCCAAAGGAGTCCAAGGTTCTAGAGTCCTTGCCCGGGGGCGCCGAAGCATGCTCCCTAGAACTCTTGGCCTTCTTAAGGGCCAAATCCACAACTCCAGAGTCGTGAGGCAACTGAGTGCGCATCAGCTCTGGGTCCCCATGGATCCGGTACTGGGACTCAATCTTCTTGGGAATGTGGGGGTTAATTAAAGGCTTGGTCCAGTTCGCCAGCAATGTCTTTTTTAGGACATGATGCATGGGTACTGTGGACGCTTCCTTAGGTGGAGAAGGATAGTCCAGGAGCTCAAACATTTCAGCCCTGGGCTCGTCCTCCACAACCACCGGGAAGGGGATGGCCGTAGACATCTCCCGGACAAAGGAAGCGAAAGACAGACTCTCGGGAGGAGAAAGCTGTCTTTCAGGAGAGGGAGTGGGATCAGAAGGAAGACCCTCAGACTCCTCGTCAGAGAAATATCTGATGTCTCCTTCGTCTTCCCACGAGGCCTCACCCTCGGTGTCAGACACAAGTTCACGAACCTGTGTCTGCAACCGTGCCCGGCTCGACTCCGTGGAACCACGGCCATGGTGGGGGCGTCGAGAGGTAGACTCCCTCGCCCGCACCGGCGAAGCTCCCTCCGCCGACGTAGTCGGGGAGCCTTCCTGGGAGGCGACCGCAGTCGGTGCCGACGCCGGAGACCTCACCCCGGGTGATGGACCAGCCCGCGCCACGCTCGACGGTACCGGAGGGGTAGGGCGCAACAGCTCTCCCAGAATCTCTGGGAGAACGGCCCGAAGGCTCTCGTTCAGAGCGGCTACAGAAAAAGGCATGGAGGTCGATGCAGGCGTCGATGTCAGATTCTGTTCTGGGCGTGGAGGCTGTTCCGGGCTGTCCAGAGTGGAGCGCATCGACACCTCTTGGACAGAGGGTGAGCGGTCCTCTCGGTGCCGATGCCTGCTGGGTGCCGAGTCCCTCGGCGGCCCAGAGCTCTCGGTGCCGACACGGGAAGGGGACCGGTGATGATGCTTCTTTGATTTTTTGGAACGAAGCACGTCACCGGAGCTTCCCGGCACCGACGAGGAGGACGTAGAATCCAGCCGTCTCTTCCTCGGGGCCGAGGCCGAAGAAGGTCGGTCTCGGGGGGGCTGTACCGCAGGAGCCCTCAGGGTAGGGGGAGACCCACCCGAAGGCTCACCGCCACCAGCAGGGGAATGGACAGCCCTCACCTTCACTCCAGACGAAGCACCACCGTCCGACGACATCAGCAGATGAGGTCCCGGTACCACCGACGTCGATACAGTCGTCCGATGTCTCAGCGCCGATGCAGAGGGTCGATGCCTCGATACACTCGATGCACTGGCAGCCGAGGATGAAGGTCTGGACGCTGAAGACGTCGATGCACTCGATACCCCCGTTGCCGATGCCGATGAAGAGCCCAAGAACAAAATGTTCCACTGGGCTAACCTCGCTACCTGAGTCCGCTTTTGCAAAAGGGAACACAGACTACAGGCCTGAGGGCGGTGCTCAGCCCCCAGACACTGAAGACACGACGCGTGCCTGTCAGTGAGTGAGATTACTCAGGCGCACTGGGTGCACTTCTTGAAGCCGCTGGAAGGCTTCGATGTCATGGGCGGAAAAATCACGCTGGCGAGATCAAAACTCGAAATGGCGAAAATTGGCACCACAAAAATAGGGAGAAGAAAATTTCGACCGAGGCCTAACTAAGGCCTACCCCGACGACGAAAGAAAACTTACCGGGGCGAAAAGCTCGAAATACGGGAAAGGAAAAACGGAAAAGGGCCTTCCCGAAACACTTTCTCACTTTCTCAGAAGAAACGAGTCGAAAACGACGCGCGAGGTCAACTTTCCGGGGCACGAACGGCGAAAAACGACCGTACTGAGCGTGGACAAAAGAAGACTGGCCGGCACGAGCCGGTTTCGGGCGGGAAGACGGCCGCGCATGCGCGGTGCGCATCGGCACGCGAGGGCTAGCAAAGGCTTTTGGTAGTGAAGATTCCGATTGGAGGGGCTGCCGTGGACGTCACCCATCAGTGAGAACAAGCAGCCTGCTTGTCCTCGGAGAAAAATCATTTGACAAACAGTTATTTTTGGGTAATGCAAAAACTGAGAAGAATTGGAAAATATTGTATGGAGCTATATCAGGTTATATGATGACATTAATATGCATACCGGTATATGGGAGAATGCAGCTTGTACAATATTCTAATTTTTTAACATTTCCTAGTCCTAAAGGTGTCCGCTCCTGGAAATTATTTCAGACAATTTTTATGTATCAAGCAGCAACCTTTTGGTCACACCTTCCAAATGGGATTAAAGATTTGTCCAGTTTTGTTAGCTTTAAGAAGATGCTTAAAACTTATATTTTTAGGAAACATGTTTTGAATACAGTGAATTAGTTATAATTTCTGTTGATAATTCAATGTATGTTCCCAGATTGTTCCCAGATTGTTCCTCTTATTGTTATCCGTTTTGAACTACATTTAGTAATAGTGGACTTTAAGCTCTGTAACTGTACCTGTATAATGAATGAAAGTATAGAATTCTGAAATAATTTCTTTCCAAAGCACTCCAAGGTCCTCATCTCCTTCCCAGGGGCACTGAGGAGCGAGTCTTCATACTGTGGGCTCCTTTGAGAATGGATTTGATCATCATAGAATAGTGAGGAAGTTGCAGCTTCTCAAATCCTGGAATGCTTTGCTCTCTATATGTAAAGCTGCCCTTCTTATTAACATGAGGTACAGAAAGAGGATCTCCCACATTCTCATCTGCACTTTTTTCAGGATTCTGTGAATGGCACTGTCATAGATTCCTGGGGGGTGGGGGGGTTGAAGACTTGGAGGATATGCAGTATCCTGCCCTGGGTTCCTCCTCTGTCTTCCTCTGGGGTAGAGATCTAATGGGAAATCAGTGGACGCTTCCTCTGAGAAGACCTCTGGCTCTCCTTCAGATACCCAGTGCTCTGATTCAGACTCAAAAAAGTACTCAGTGGGAGACGTCTGGGTTTCTGCCTGCATGGTCAGCCTGGGACGAGGCACTAGGGACCTTCGATGCACTGGGAAAGATTCCTCTCCCAATGGACTGGAGATTGACACCAGTGCAGTTGGTATCAACTCTGAGCCTCTTCAAGGCATTGGTGTTGATGCATTTCCTGCAGGCAGTGAGGGGGTCTTGAGTACTGGTGGATTACTTCATGCCTCGGCAGTGACACCATTGAAGCAGCAGCTTCAAAGTACTCCATCCTTTCCTTGAACTTCTTCATGAGCTGCTCCTCGAAGCCTGAAAATGAGAAAGGTGGGGGATTCACCTCCTGAGTCACCTGGGCTTTATCAGCAGTTAGGTTTTGGCTCTATGGAGCCTGTTGCACCCTGATACCATGGAAGATGAGCAGTCTTCACATCAGGGGTGCTTCAAGGACACCAGTGATCGTCATGCCTCGGTGCTCTTGGTGCTACACTCTGAAAAGGCTCAATGCCCGTGCACCCTGGTCTCCCCTTGGCATCTAGCATCCTTGACCCTCAGTGTTAATGGAAGATGAGGACAAATCTGTCCTCTTCTTCGGATGATGACCGATCTCAATGGCCTCTATCATTGCTTGAAGTCAAGTGTGATTGAGACACTTTTGATGTTGATTTTATTTATTTATTTATTTATTTAAAAAAAAAAAAAAAAAAAAACCTTTTATATCCAGCTCTATCCAACAATTCTAGGTGGGTTACAGTCTAAACATATATAGTCTTACAGTAACAAGCACATTTAATTTAAACATATATCAATGTTAAAACAGACAAACAAAATTCAGGAGCCTCTGCAAAGTGTGCCTTCAAACATCTCTTAAGCTACACAGCAAACTTCATAAGATGTCAAAAATTCATTTGTCTGAAACCCAGTGGGTTTCACTAGGTTTCAGACAAATGTCACTGCAATATTTTGCTAGCAGCCAAGTAGATGCTACAATGATTGATTGAAGGGTCACTTTTTTGAATCAGTTTTTATATAAAAAAATATAGAAATTCTGACAAATAAGTATGTCTTAGATTACAATAAGGATGGAGGGGGTTTTCTGTCGATGATTAAAACTGTCACCATTGGATTCTCTTTTTTTCTGACCCTTGATTGTTGATTAGCACAGAGTGATCCAGTGATGTCTGAGACATTTTCCTCCTACCAATGATATTTTTGGTGAACTATGGGTCCAGTTTCTGTTATATTTGTTGTTTCTATGGTGTAGACACATTAAGCCTATTTTTGTTGATTAAGTAACTTTTAACTGCACCATCTGCACATCTCTAAGCTCTTCCCTTCCCCAGTTCAATTTAGGTAAGACAGAGTTGTTTGGTCAGAATTTAAATGGTTAGTGGGTCCCAAATTTTAAAAACAAGATACTTATCTGGTTAACTTCCAAAGTTAGCTGGATAAAATGGTTTTGAATTATCTATTCCATTAAGAATACACTTTGAAACTCAGGTAGCCAAGTAGCCAGGTAGAAATTTTGAGGAAAAATTAATTCTTACCTGATAATTTTCTTTCCATTAGTCCCAACAGATCAATCCAGAGACTTGTGGGTTATGTCCCTCTACCAGCAGGTGGAGACAGAGAGAACCTCTGAGGTTCCTATATGTGGACCTGTGCAGCCAGCTGAACCTCAGTATGAACGATACCAAAGCAGTGGAATGGAAACAATAGAAAACTCTCCTGACATTGTCAGACCAATTGCCCAACGTACTTCCACCACTTCTATATTTATTTATTTTATTAATCAAACGAAGGAACATTGAACGGTACCCGAAAAAAAACTAAACAACTGCAACAAAACCGCAGACAGTAAACCCAGATGGGGGGGCCTCTGGATTGATCTGTTGGGACTAATGGAAAGAAAATTATCAGGTAAGAATTAATTTTTCCTTCCATGGCATCCCACAGATCAATCCAGAGACTTGTGGGATGTACCCAAGCAGTCCTCAAGTAGGGCGGGACTCGCCCAACCCAGCAGAAATCACCGACGAGCCAAACACCGCATCTTGATGAGCTGCCACATCCACCTGATAATGATGAGTGAATGTATGGACCGAAGCCCATGTAGCTGCCCTGCAGATACCTTCCAGAGAAACCAAACGGGACTCTGCATAGGAGGAAGCTTGAGCTTGCGTGGAATTTGCAAAGGGGCTTGCTTGCCCAATGCCACGTATGCCAAAGAGAAAGCCTCCCACAACCAACGGGCTATGGTGTGGACGCAATATGGCTCTTCTTACTGCCTCCAAAAAGGACGAAGAGATGGTCAGAAAGACGAAATTCATTCGTCACCTCCAAATACCTGAGAAGAGCCCGTCTCACATCGAGGCAGTGAAGAGCCTGGAATTGCTCAGGGTAATCTTCCTGGCGGAAGGCCGGCAAATACAGGGACTGCCCCAAGTAGAAACGAGAAACCACCTTGAGCAAAAACGAAGGAACTGTCCTAATCGATACCCCCGCCTCCGTAAAACGCAGGAAGGGGTCTCTGCAAGAAAGGGCCTGCAACTCTGAAATTCTTTGAGCGGAAGTAATGACTACTAGGAAAATCACTTTCAAGGTGAGATCCTTAATCGTAATCCCTGATAAGGGTTCGAAAAGGAGGACGCTGAAGCACTTTGAGAACTAGATTAAGGTTCCAGGATGGCAGAACTGGCACGTCAGGAGGGCGCAAATGATTTACGCCCCTCAAGAAACGAACCACATCCGGGTGGGAGGCGATGGACACCCCCTGAAGCCAGCCTCTAAAACATGCCAGAGCTTCCACCAGCACCTTAAGAGAACTCAATGAAAGTGATTTTTGTACAGCCTCCTGAAGAAAAGCGAGGATAACCGATACTGAAGACAAAGCCGCTGATAATCCCGAACTCGCACACCACGAATCGAAGGTACACCATACCCTAGCATAAGCTATCGAGGTGGATCTTTTCTGAGCCTACAGCATCGTAGCGATAACTGCGTCCGGCTACCCTTTTCTTCTCAACGTCGCCCTTTCAAAGGCCAGGCCGTAAGACCAAAAGGGGAGGGATCCTCCATCATGACTGGCCCCTGCAGCAGGAGCCCATGCTGCGCCGGTAGCAGAAAAGGACGATCAAACAGAAGCCTGAACACATCTGCGTACCAGGGTCGTCTGGCCAATCCGGGGCCACTAGGATCACTTGAACTGGATGACTTGCAATGTGAGTCAGTAAACTGCCCACCACTGGCCACGGGGGAAAGGCATAGAGCAGGCCCCTGGGCCAAGATTGAAGGCCTTCTGAGCCCAGCTCTCATCCCCTGCTGAAGAAACAGGGAACCTTTGCATTGAATGCAGTGGCCATTAAGTCCATCTCTGGCATCCCCCAATGGGCAGTTATCTGATCAAAGGCCAGAGGGGACAGCGACTACTCCCCCGGCTCCAACTGGTGGCAACTGAGAAAGTCCGCTTGCACATTCTGTGACCCCGCTATATGAGCCGCTGTCAAGAACGAGAGATGAGTCTCTGCCCAAAGGCAGATCAGAGCCGCCTTGCGCGTTACAAACGCAACCGCTTGTCGCATTGTCCGAAATAACTCAAACTGGGCAACCACGGAGAAGAGACAGAGACTCTCGAAGGGCCAGATGAATCACCCGTAACTCCAAGCGGTTGATGGACCATGACGCCTCCGTCGAAGTCCAAATGCCCTGGGCCATCTGTTGCAGGCAATGAACCCCCCCCCCCCCCCCAGCCACACAGTGACACATCCGTGGTCACTATCTTCCAGTCCGGGGTTGTCAGAGCAATGCCCGACACCAGATTCTTTTGAATGAACCACCAGTGCATGATTGTGTGAAGACGGGCCGAACATGGCACCCGAACCTCGTAATCCTCCGACAGCAGAGACCAACGGCTCAGAAGGTGCCACTGGAGGGGGCGCATGTGAGTTCTGGCTCACTATACCACATCCAAGCAGGAGGCCATGGAACCTAGAACTTGTACATAGTCCCAAGCCCGCGGGTATGGAGTTTGAAACAGCGCTCGTAACTGAGCCTGTAACCGCTGTGCTTGAGCTGAAGGAAGAGAAACTATCCCTATTCGGGTATCGAAGCACACCCCCCAAGTATTCCAGCGTTTGGGAAGGCGTTAGGCTACATTTCAAGAAGTTGATCACCCAACCAAGCGACTGAAGCAACCCGACCACTTTGTCGGTTGTCCGCCGACTTTCCTTGAAAGAAGACGCCCGCACAAGCCAGTCGTCTAGATAGGGCATTGTGCATTAATAAAATAAAATCCAGGGAAAAAGGAACTGCAAGGGACTCCCCTGCTCCCTGTACATAACTTCCCTCCATCGGAGCCTGTGCCACAGAAGTGCGCTGTGCCTCTTGTCTGTCAACTGCCATGTGCGGAGCGGGTCACACCTGAGGAAAAAATGGTGCCCGCCAACATGTGCTGCACTGACTGCCCCGAGGAAACCGCAGAAACTATCCCCTGTGCTTCCGACTCACCGGACACCTGAGGGGAACCCTCGTCGCACTGAACACCTGCTGCGGGCTGATGGCAGCAGGATTCACACTCCCCCAATGCTGCTCTCCGGCCCCCACACCGGGAGCAGCATTTAGCCGCCTCAGAAGGTACTGACATGCTCCACAAACGTATGCCCCAAAACTGACTCTGTAGAACGTCTAGTTCCTCCATATGGTTAAACAAAAACAAAGTCTCTTACCTTTTTTTTTTTTTTTTAGTCAGGAGAGAACGGAAACACCCGATGAGGCCAACAGCCCCGGGCGACGGAGGAAAGGTAGGGGGAGACCGGGAGGGACCTGGCACCACCAGGTGTACACCACAAGCTGCAAACAGCCACTCAACCCCTGTCTGTGCTAAACTAGGCACAAAGGACACCAGTAGCCAGATCAAACCAGAGCTGCACAAAGATGTCCCTCCATCTGCTAGCTAGAGAGAATATTGAGGTTCAGCTGGCTGCACAGGTCCACATATAGCAAACCTCGGAGGTTCTTTCCATCTCCACCTGCTGGTAGAGGGACACAACCCACAAGTCTCTGGATTGATCTGTGGGACACCATGGAAAGTACATTTTCAATACTGCACCTAATTGCAAAGTTAAACATGTAATTTTAAGCATGAACTAAACAACAACATCTTCAAGCACAGAGTTCTTTCATGATTTAGATTTGAATAATGGGTTGTTATTTGGCTAAACATATGCACATAATTTTACCTTCCGCAAAACAAAGCATAAAGTTCTGCATATAAATGGTGTGCCAGCTATGCTCCTAATTTTTGAACATTTAAATTACGCATGTAAATGTGCAATACTTCCCCCAAGTGCCTTTTTATGCAGCCAAATGTGTTTCTAAAGTGCACATGGGAGATTTATACACAAGTCCTAAATTTTTGAAACTGCCTCTTTTAGCTTTCTTTCCTCCCTTCAATCCTGTTCCAATATCTATTCCGAGAGCCCCCCTCAAAAAGAGTTTCTTCCTTTTCAAAGATCTGCCTATTTATGGGGAGTCTTTGTCTTCAATTCTCTTTGTTATTTAGATTCCTCTGTGGGACTTCACTGTATTCTCAACATCACAATGGAACTGCATAGTGATATTACTCACAGCCTTACCTTACCTGATTCCACCACTATCTACTCTTTGTGATTGGGATACTCTATAAGAATGAAGACAGACTTGATATGGGAGGAAGCCTCTTTATTTCTGACCACCAAACCCACCTAGTTCTGAGCAATCTCCATCTCTGTGTGTCTCTAATCCCCAGCTCAGCCACTAGTATGTGCATAAGTGTTTATCCTGCTGTAGAAAGATTTTAAAGAACATACTCATCACACAAAAACACCACAGTCCAGACTGGTAGAACTGAATTAATAATTTATTTTCTGAGCATACAATAATTTGTCTTTTGAAAGAATTCCATATATTTATCTTGGTACTTTTTTCTTATTTTAAATATCTGACACACACACACACATACACACACACACGCACACACACACACACACAAGTATAGTCACAATAAAAGAATGCATATTTCATTACTCCTCTCCTACAATGAGTTGTGTTGTATCATTTGAATAGATGTCTACAATATAGAAATTTTTAGCATTATTTTTTGACGGCTACACACTTCACCATCACAATTTGTGACTCACAAAAAAAATAAAAAATAAAAACTTTTCAGCACAAGAGGTACATACATGAACAGGCATGCCAGAACAAGAGGTTACAGAAACAAGCATGTACAAGCAATGCCACTCTTGGAGGGAAACAATACAATGGAAGGAGAACAACTGGGAGAGCTCATGGGGAGGGGGCATTTGTTCTTATGTAGGGGAAGGGGTAGTAGAAGAACATGATAGGAGGCAAAGTTGCATGCCTTGAACATAGAACAGTTAAGTTTATGCATATATAGGTATATCATGATCTCTACTCTTCATGGTTCCTTTTGAAGATGATGGAGAGAGCGAGGGGCAAGGTATGGGGCAAAAGAGGAATTGTAGGGAATAAGCATACAGAATTTAGCAGTTGTCCTCTGATTTTCAGATGAGGCCCCATGATACAAAAAATCTAGTTCCCTTTCCTTCTGCCTGTACAATGGGAGGAAGGCAACCCAATCACCTGTCACCTTTGCAGGGTTTTGCTATTGGTACTGCCATTGGCAGTTTAATATTCATATGATACTATCATTGATTTTCCATCCTGCTGTACTTGCCTAGATTTGTAGTTAGAGGGATTCACCCCAACCTTGAAGGCAGGTCACCAGCCAGCTGGACCTTCCTCCTAAGGAGGAGCTACCCTCCTTTCCAGGGAATGGGAAGAATTTGCACTCTCAAACCTCTTTTCCAGGTGCCAGGGAGCATCACTGAGGCAAAGCAGACATCTGAAATGGAGTATCTTTAAAATCAATGATTTAGACAGCTATACGTTTATAGAATAATGCCACCGAACTGATGTATCATTAGCAGATGGCAGCATAGTCTGTGCTTATGATGTCTATTTCTTTCTGCAGCAACTGTATAAAAAGTCTTTTGGTTTGTTTCCTAAGCAGTAAACAGTTGCACATAGGCATTACCAAGTCTCTGTTTTATTTTTACAAAAGATTTGCAGTCAAGTGGAAATGGAAATGCAGTAGCCACTGGGAAGACTGCAGGTCTCTTAAGCATCCAAAACTCCTAGTTGGTAGCTTCCCATTTTTGGCTTTAGGCTGGGTAATATAATACAAGAACATACTAGGAGGTGGTGTTTTGCTAGTATAACAGGATAATCTCTGCTTTGCCATCTCTGCATAGATCATACATGAGTGTCTTCTGCTCCACCAGCCAGGGCTGGCTTAACCATTAGGCATACTAGGCTTCTGACAGGGGAGGGGGAGGAGCAAAGAGAAGCTCCAGTTGAAGCAAAATGATAGGTCCTGATAACCACAGGAACTCAAAGAACCATCAGTGTATACTTTTACACTTGAATGTGTTTTTACAGGATTATTCTAGGAGTGGTGCTATTGAGGTGATCATCATTGTTGAGTCTAGTAATTACTCATGGAGGGAGAATTGCCTAAAACATATCTGAGGGGACACAAAGCTGGAGGTTGGCCTAGGGCGCCTAATATGCTTGCACCAGCCCTGACACTACCTGATTCGTTCTGATAATGCCACACCACCTTCTGTTGCATTCTGAGTTGTAGGGTCTAATTTATTATTAGCCCACAAAACAATACATCTGAGGCAAAAATTTAAAAGAAACAGGTAGACATGAGGTCTCCATTCCCCCATCCTCTCTTAAAAGGGTTGGCCAACACCAATGTAACTTTTAGCAGACACTTGCGGGTGCTCTTAACGTCAACAGTGCTTCAGTGCAGGAGGGAAGGAGAAGGAGGAAGGCTTTGCAGGGAAGGAGAGGGTCTTCAAGTCCCCCTTCAGTCGGAGAACAGGCTGGCGAAGGACTTCCGCAGGTTCCGGATCGTCTCCGCCTTTACTTCTTCCTGGCTAGCACTTGCCCGGGGTGGGGTAGTTTCTGGAATTTTGAAGGCATTGGTGAGAGACTGTGATTTGCTGAAGGAAGATAATTTAAAAAAGAAGGGGGTAGGGAGTTAGGGGGTGAGGGAGGATCAAAGGGAAGGGGGAGAGAGAGAGGTGAAGAATAGGACGATGGGAGGAAGAAAAAGAGCCGGTTAAAAGTCATGCACTGTGAAAAGGAAGTTTAGTTAGTGGGGCAGCTTTCGGCAGCTTTTGGTTCTAAACCCAAGTACTCAGAGGAGGAGAGCAATGAATAAGGTGGAACAGCAAGGGGAGGAAAATGACCAATCAGGCTTAAACAGCAAGACCTCTTAATATTCTTTAGCTCATGGGGAGGAGGTGTACAGCCAGAAGATTATGGAATCAAATCCCAAGCCATTACCCACAATCCCATTTCATTGGTAACTGGCTGTCTCACTGTTCCATGCTGTCTCACATACAGCAGAAATATTCACCCTCACCTCCAGAGCATAGAAATATAAGGAGTCAGAAACCATACTATCAGAGATCAGAGTTCAGGAGCATGCAAAGAAACTCCCTTAAGGAGCGGAAGCAGAGAGGATGAACGCTCATTCATGTTCAGGCTTGGCTGCCTTCCACAGTGGCTACTACTGCTAAGCAGCTGACTAACTCATCAGAGCACCCTTTTCAGTAAGTCTTGGTTCCCACATTTTGACTGTGTAAGCAAAACTAGAGAGTATTGTTGCTCACCTGTAGCAGATGTTTTCTGAACACAGCAGGACTGATGAGGCACGTAAGTGGGTGACATCATTGCCTGTCACCAGGATGGAGTAGGGTTTCCAGAATTCAGAATACAGTGCAAATTTATGGGCATGCAAGGCCTTCCTGCACATAGTAGTCTTCTCAGCTCCTCAGTTAGCTACATAACTCAAGAAAGGAATGCAAGTTTTGGGGAGGTGAGAGGGACTGTGTGCTTGATCAGTCCTACTGTCTACAGAAAACACCTATTAAAGGATAGCAACAATTCTTCTTCCAACAACAAGATTGAGTCAGGCACACAAGTGGGTGACTCAAACTTAGGATTGCACATTATTTTATGTATTGTCCATTATTAAAGAACAGCCCAGAAATAAAAAAAAAGTGTGAGAGTTGGAATAACTACTTTGTTATGATGAAACTGAACATAAAGGTTGTAGGTAACTAGAGCTTGAATCCCGTTTATTCTAGATGAAGTAATTGCCACTAGAAAGAGGATTTTCCATTTGAGATACCTAAGAGTACAAATAAGTACCTAAGCTGCATTGAGCCTGCCATGAGTGGGAAAGCGTGGGGTACAAATAAAAAAAAAAAAAAAGAGCCTCTTTTACAAAAGCCACACTACAGATTCTCGGTGCAGCAAATGAGAGGAAGTCCATTCAATTCCTATGGGCTTCCTTCTCATTTGCCGCAAGGGAATCGTAGGGGGCTTTGTAAAAGAAACCCTAACCAAAGTGGACTCCATGGCTCAAATGGCAGCTTTATAAGAGGTATAAGGACCACCTTAAGGTCCCATGGTGTGGAAGCTTTCTGCAATGGTGGTTTGGTATGAAGAAGCCCCTTCATGAATTAAGAACTAAGTGGAACTAGGAAACTAGTTGTCCACAGATTCAAATATGGTAGGTCAAAAGATCATTGCTCAGAAGAAAAAAGTTTGAAGTCCCACATAATAGATATGATATAAATAGGTCAAAACAAATTTGAGAAGGACAGTAAATAGAGTCATAACCATATGTAAATAATCTAAGGCTGTACATTTAATTCATTAATAACGTGATTAACACGTTAAATGTTTAACTAGCGTTAAAAATTTTAACGCAGTTAATATATTCCTCTGTCTCCCCATCCCCAGTATCCAGTTTTGCACCCATCTTGTCTCCATGTCCTCTCCCCCTCCTGCTGGCTTACTTATTTTTGATGGTCTGGAGCTCGTGCACTGATACCCTGCTTCTCTCTTCATTGTGGCTGTAGTGGCAGTAAGCAAAAGACAGGCACAGGGACATTCCCCTCTGAATGCTGCCACTGGCTTTGCCTTACCCAGAAAAGGGAAGTTAGTTATAGACTAGTAAAAAAGGCCCGTTTCTGAAACCAATGAAACGGGCGCTAGCATGGTTTTCATTGTGAGAGTGTGTGTGTGAGAAAGACTGAGTGAATGTGCAAGTGTGTGTGTAAGAATGTGAGTGTGCGTTTGATATATGTAGACTTTGTGTGTGAGTGATTGAGGGAGAGAGTGTGTGTGTTTGAAAGAGTGTGTGTGTTTCAAGCAGGTGGTGCATTCCCCTCTCCCTACCGTGCCGCTGTTCTTTCCCCTCTTCTCACCGCCCCAGTCACCCTCCAAGTTCCAGGCCACCCTCCCCCCCCCGAGAGAGAGAGAAAGAGAGAGAGAGTGAGTGTGTGTGTGTTCCTCTTCCTCCCCCTGTGTCCGTAGGAGTGCAGGTACCAGGAAGTTGTTTTGAAGTTTGTGAGGGGCTGCAGCGCAGACAGCCAATGGCTGAAGGCTGTGTGTGTTTCGTTTTTTTGTTGTTGTTGTTAAGATTAGCGGCGATCTTTGAGGGGGGAGGGTGGATATGTGAAACGGCAACCTCGGGGGGGGGGGGGGGGGGGGGGAAGCAGCGACCTCGCTCGCGGGCGTTTGGAGAGTGGAAGCGTCGAACTGAATAGGCGACCTTGGGGGGGGGGGGTGGCGAGGGGAAGCGGCGTACTTGCTTTGAAGCCTCCAAAAGTCCCTAGCAACGTGTGTGTTCAATGTGTGCTCGTCCCTCGCGTCAAACTTGATGACGTTGAGGGCGGAGCGATGCGATTGGTTGAGTGTCATTGCTCTGCCCTCGACGTCATCACGTTTGACGCGTGGGCGGGGCAGACACAAAGCGATCTCACCCCCTTCACTTTTAGAAAGTTGGGTAAGTGAGGCTTCATTAGAACGTTGGAGGTGCGTTTTATGTAGAGAGATGGTCTAGAGCTTGTGTGCCAGTCCCCTGCTTCTCTTTTCACCGTGGCAGTAGCGGTAGCAAGAAAAAGACAGGTGCAGGGACGTTTCCCTCTGCATGCTGCTGCTGGCTCTGCAGGACCCAGAAACAGGAAGTTACATCTGGGGAACATTATTGGAAAGGGAGCTCCAATGGTCAAATTCCTTGTAACAACCACCACTGCATACTTCGTCTGGCAACCAGCATCCAAGGACGATGAAGGTTGTGGCTGAGAAGAGATTCCTGTAATGGCTGCACATTAGCCCTTACCCATTGTACCACTTCCATTGTTGCTGTTGAACCAGCTTTGACCTCCTGCACTCTGTGAAAAAGATCTTCTCCCGTGATGTATCAAATAGAATGCCCAGATACTCCAGCATCTGTGATGGAGTTAGTCTCATATTGAAATTGATCACCCAACCCAATGACTACAGAAGAGAGACAAGTTTATCCATTGCCACCACGCTGTCCAAATAGGATAACATACAAATGAGCCAACTGTTGAGGTACAGGTGAATTCTGATTCCCTGACACTGAGCAAAGGCCACCAGCACCACCACCATAACCTTGGTAAAAATTCTTGAAGCTGTGGCGAGATTGAAGGGCAAAGCCCTGAACTGGAAATGACGGCCCAGCACTGCAAAACGTAGAAACCTCTGATGCGGCGACCATACGGGTATATGCAAGAACACCCCCTTGAGATTGAGGGTGGTGAGAAATTCTCCTGCTTGAACTGAGGCTATGACTGACCTTAGTGTCTCCATGTGAAAGTGGGACACTCCAAGGCAGTGCTTTCTTTTCCAATATATTTATTGATTTTGATCAAGTAAATACAAGTAACAGTATCATAACAAGAAAGAACAATACAGTGTATTACAGTATAATGTAGACATTTGAGATCTAAGACGGGATGAAAAGTGCTTTCTTTTTTTGGGACTATGAAGTAGACAGAGTATCTACCTCATCCCTGTTTGGCCTGGGGAACTGGAACAATAGCCTGGAGTACTAGGAAGGAATTGCGATGGCCTGAACCTCGACTGCCTTGGTTCCCTTTCAACAAGGAGACTGCAAGAAGAGAGGAGCGACTGGGCGGGAGAACTCCAACTTATAACCTTCTGCAAGAATATCCTGAACCCACTGGTCTGATGTCATTTTGAACAACTCCTCCCAAAACTCCTGAAGAGGTCCTCCCACTGAAGGAAGAAAAGAGTGGACCTGCCTCAGATCATTGCAAAGCTCTGGAAGCTCTAGTTGACTGAGAAGAGGACTTCCTGTCCACAGAAAAGGAAAACTGGCATGCCTGAAAGTGAGACTTTTGACCACATTGCTGATGCCCAGGCCAGTACCACTTGCTGTCTCAAAATCAAGATCGAGAGCCCCATGAAGATGGACAACCAGAGGCTTTCGGCTTATCCTCCAGCAACCACTGTGGCTTAGTTACCCCGGTTCTTTCACCAAGTTACTGGGATCTTCTCCAAATAGCCACTTGCCCTGAAAGGGCAGTTTAACTAGATGTGACTTTTACACTGCATCTGCTGCCCAGTGCCACAACCAGAATAACCTACATGCTGTTAGAGCCAAAGACATATTGCAGGCTGAAAAATGTCATAAATAGCATCTGCCAAGTAGGCCAACCTTGCTTCCAGCTGGGTGCTACGGCACCTGTCTTATTTTTCCGACTGCTGATGCCACTTCAAGAATGCCCCGAACAAGCTGCACACTGTCGTTTGAAGGACCAAAGAGGCCACTTCAAAGGCTTGTTTCTTCTACTTTCCAATTCTGTAGGTCTTTTAGGGCAATGCTCCCTTACACTGGCAAGGTGGTCTTCTTAGTCACTGCTGTAACCAGGGATCCTACCCTGGGAAGTTGCAATTTGTCTGGAACTAATGGGTAGACGCAAGCCATGGCTCTTCCCACTCTCAGCCCCATGTCCGGTGAGTCCCATTCTGCTGTAATCAGAAATGTCTGGATGCATCAGGAAGGCCTTAAAAGGACCCCCTCATGATCGACAAAAATGGAACTCCTGATGCCAAAGCAGAAGGATCTTCAATGGAAAGTATCGTAGTGCCTCAGAAATAAGAGTACTGAGCTCCTCTTTATGAAACAACCTCAGTACTTTCAGATCATCTCCCTCCTCAGGAGAGAGATCCCCCTCCTCAGGAAGGAGTTCTCCCTCCTCTAATGGTTCCTTCAATGATGGCTCCTTTGAATAAACCAAGGCCACATCAGATAAGGAGGGAGAAGCAGAGATAGCCTCATTTGTCCACTCCTGGAAGTTTAAATGAGCTCTCTTAGGAGTCGTAAGGGCAGTGGGGTGAGAAACTTAAGCACCCTGCAGCAACTCTAACTGTCCCTGCTTCAGTAAATAGGCCTGGTATAACAGCAATATAATGCAGCTGAATGCTCTGTCAGGCCCTGAGGCTGTAAAATGGCGGCTGTGCTCTGTGCATGATCAGCTAGATGCTGCTCTTCATTGCCAATCGACCCCAACAAAATGGCACCCATTCCCATGCTCTCCTGCATATTCGGATGCTGAGCTCAATCCAAAGATATGCTGCCACTAACCATTTCCTCTGCATCCTGTGGGATTCCCGGTGTTAATAATAAAAACACCGGCTTGCATGCACTGCAAAACCCCGATGCCAGCTGGTGGGTCCCAGAGTGGGTATATCGCTTAACTGCCTCTGCAGGAATCACAGTTTATCCAAACTGTCACCAGCACAGCACAACGTATCTCACTCCGTTCTGAGTCAAACTTTAGTTGGACTTACCACTGCTGGCTGCTCCCCCCAAGCTCACAGTCTCCACAGTTCTTACCACAGATGAGAAAGGTTCAAGACTGATACTCTAGCTCATGCTCTCCAGCAAACCTCTTTCCTTCTCCTTTCTTTTTTTTTTTTTTTTTTAAGGTTGCTGTGCTGGAAAAAGAGAGCTCCACAAGGAACAGGGGAGAGGTGAAGGGAAGGAAGAAGTAAGAAGTAAATTCACAGGGCACCAGAGACAGGGATCTGAAGAATCTCCAGATATGACTCTGCAGACTCAAGTCACCCACAAAGCTCAACTGGAGACCAGATAACCAATGGAGAAAATCATTCAGAACCAGAGGCTGAAAAGTGTGTGCATCCACCTGCTAGAGATAGAAAATACTGAAGAACTGGACTGGATGCCAAAAGAGATATGGCTCAGCTCAGTTTTCAGTTCTCTATCTCCACCTGCTGGTTGATGGACACAACTATCCCACAGATTCTGGAATAGCGGGAAGCTACATAATGGAAGCACAGAGTAGAAGCCAATCTCAGGCCTCATGTCCTTCTGATCACATCCCTAACTTTCTCCTGAAGCAGATTTTTGATTCATTTATTATCTTCATTTGATGATCGCAACAAGTCTCTCCACTGGTACATTTTTTTAATACTGGAAGCTTGCCATAGTCTTCCCACATTAAAAGGGCACAAATACTGACCTGGTCAACCCTCTTAATTACTGTTGCATTTCACAGCTCTCCTTCCTGTCAAAAGTCACTGAAAAATTTGTTGCAGCACAACTATCCTTCTTCCTTGACAAAATGATTGCCTCTATCCTTGTCAAACATTTCTTCTGTGATCATTATTCCACTGAGCACACTATGTTGGCCCTAACAGATTAAACCCATTGCACCCTCGATGGGGGCAGGGAAGTCCTTCTCATCTCTTGATTTCAGCACAACTTTTGATTTCGTTGACCACGACATCTTACTTCACCATCTTCAAGAAATAGGTATTATAGGGACATCTCTCGCCTTGTTCACATCTTTTCTCCTTTGCAGGACATGGTTCAATGCTCAATCATCTACTTACGATCTTACATGTAGCATCTCCCAAGGCTCCGTCCTAGGGCTCATTCTGTTTAATATTTTTCTCTCTCCATTGGCACTTCTTCTTCAAACACTTACCATCACATTTTCATCTACACTGATGTGTAACTTCTTTGGGAACTAGAGACTCCTCTCTGATTGCAGATATTTCTCACAAACTAGACAGGGCTGCTGACTGATTCTCCTTACATCGCTTCATATTGAACCCATCAAAGACTGTTGACTGTTGCCATGCTTTTCCCTTTGTCAGGTCCTTCCATCCTAATTTTTGGTCCCTCCATCTCTGGGACTCAGATCCCACTCAAGGACAATGTCAAAATCCTCAGTATCATTACTGATAATTGGTTAACATTCAAGAATAGTATCTCTGCCATAGTTCTAAAAAGTCCTTTTTCATTCTCAAATTTGCCTAGTGCAATCTCTCTTCGACAAGCCCTCACTTTGTCTCCTCATGCACTCCCTTGTGATTTCCTGTATGGACTACTGCAACTCACTTCTCCATGGTTTACCCCAGTATCAGATACATTGCTTGCAAATTATTCAAAATATTGCTGTCAAGCTCATACATGGGACCAGAAAATTCAACAGTGTCACTCCATTACTCCATACTGAACTCTGGTTACCAATCCATTATCGGATCCACTTTAAAATACTTATCCTCACCTTTCAAATTTTTCACTCTGGCGTGCCTCTGTTTCTTTTCAGACATTTTATCCCTTACTATCCTCAAATCAGCACCTCTTAGTGATCCCCACTTATCTCCAGGTTCATTCACATCTTGCTAGAACCTCCTCCTTTTCAGTTGTTTCCCTGTCCCTCTGGAATAATATCCCACTGGGCCTATGGAGGGAACTGTCCCTCCTATGGTTTAAGGCTATATTCAAGACCTACTATTTTTTCAAGAGCATTTCCCCCTGAAACAACTTGATGGACAGTTTGATCCTCATCACCTTCCCAACAAGGTATTGCAGGAATCTCGCCCTACATCCCATATTGCAGCAAATGCTTCTGCCTACTGTGTTGTCATTCTTTTCATTGCCTCCCCTCCTATTGTATCATACCTTATTAATTAGTCTACTATGCTATACCTGTTATATATTGCATTATTATAATCTAGACATTCTTATGTTTTCTTCCCCCTTTTCCTTTCCTTTATCATTTTAATTGTACACTGCTTAGATAAGTATTTGTGGTATAGTAAATAAACTTGAACAGTGAACTGTATTGCTAGAGCCTCCCTCATCAAACAACTTAGGGATGGGCAGACAGAATAGTAAAGGGCCAGCTTTGTATTTTTGATGAAAATAATCTATTTGGCAGATCCCCCTTACTTGTAAGATAGATTGCAGCACCTTGTTGGAGAGGGGCCTTTTGTGTGGTAGGAAGCTGTTCTGAATCTGTCAGTTACTTTATCTTAGGATGCTAAACAGATCGTTTGTTTCTGTTTGGTAGCAATTTGCTGTGACAGAAAACTCCAAATCCTTGCTGCTTCTCTTCAGAGGTGAAAAGATCTAGGTCCACCCCCCCCCCCCCCTGCTTACTGACATAAAGCATGGCTATTCTGTTTGGACTAGGACCAAGTGGTTTCAAAGACAGAGAAAGACTCAAAGGGTATAAATTATGGCCCGAATAACCTTTCCACTACTCCATCGGTCTTCCTTTTTCTTATGCTACGTTCTTGTTTTGCTTAGATGCTGCTTTTATAACTATGCTTTTTATGTCAATGCTTTTATGCCTACACTTTTTAATATGATATTTTGTTTTTGTGAACTGCTTTTATGCCAGTGCTTTAGTAGTATATCAAGCCTGTGTGAATAAATAAATAAGGATGATTGACATGAAGGAGGAATTTAGACTTCAGTCATCCTTTGTGTGATGTGAAACTATGTTAGTTTCTCTCCCCATGTTTGAAGCATCTGTTCTCAGAAGGAAATGATGTTGCAGTGGCGTAATGAGAACACCTCATGAGATGTAATCAGATATCCAACATTGCAGCACATTTAATAACTGAAGTAAAGGATTCATAGAGAAGTTGGGTATGCTGATTCCATTGGAACGAGATTCCAAGCTGTCTCTTTTTCTAGGTGAGCTAAGAGAATAATATGCACTCTAGCAGACATGATTGCACATCCGCAATTATGTCTTGGCTCTGACTTCTGTCGAAATCCATAAATGGTGGCTATGCAGCATTTATGTTTGTGCAGCGCTGCGTATGCCTTGTAGCGCTATAGAAATGCTAAATAGTAGTAGTAGTAATCAAGCCATGCTGCCTATCCAATGGCAAAAAAGTGAAGATACCAGCAGGCCATTTATTCTCATATGTGGGTGATGGTTCCAGGTGTGGAACGCTGCCTAGTGTAATACAGCTTTAAAAGCTCATGGCAGCGTGCCCACTGCACATGCACGAGTGCCTTCTCACTCGCCTAATGAGCGCAGGATCATCAGTATAGTAATATAGATACAAAAGATAACTCCAAGAGGAAGTGGGAGGGTATGTGAGAATTAATGGGCTACTGACACTGCATTATGAACCATGACCTAACCCTCCAAAGTTAGCCCAGCTTGGGCATCAGTAAAAGAAATGCAATCTGCTAGCCAATTGGAAATTGTGCATTTCCCAATGGTGACCCCCATCCTGTTCAGATCAAAAGAAACAAAAATCTGGGTGGACTGTCGCTCCAAATAAAAGGTCAATGCTTGCTTTTAGTCCAAAGTATGCAGTGCGCTTTCGCCAGGATGGGCATGAGGTTTAAGAAAGAATGTTAGAAGGATGATAGACCGATTCAGATGGAATTCCAGCACTACTTTAGGCAGGAACTTAGGGTGTGTGTGGAGAACTATTCTGTAATGATGAAATGTTTGTAAGGTGTATCTGCTACTAAGGCCTGAAGCTCACTGATCCTGTGAGCTGAAATAACTGCCACCAAAAACAAGACATTCTAGGTCAAGTACTTCAGTGGACAGGAATCGAGTGGATCAAAAGGAGCTTTCATCAGCTGGGTGAGGGTGATATTGAAGTCCCATGACAAAGGCAGAGGTTTGACAGGAGGCTTTGTCAACAACAAATCTCTCATGAAGCAAACAACTAAAGGCTGTCCAGAAAGGGGCTTACCTTCCACCCAATAATGGTAAGCACTAATTGCACTAAGGTGAACACTTACAGAGTTGGTCTTAAGACCAGACTCAAAGAGGTGCAGAAGGTATTCAAGCAGAGTCTGTTTAGGGCAAGAAAGAGGATCTAGGTCCTTGCCCTCACACCAAACGGCAAGAATAATACCCTCTTAGTGGAATCTTTCCTGGAAGCCAGCAAAACCTTGATGGCACCATCCGGGAGATGCAAGGAAGCAAATTTTAAGTTCTCAATATCCAGGCTGTGAGGAGACTGGAGGTTGGGATGCAGAAGAGATCCCTTGTTCTGCATCATGAGGATCGGAAAACACTCCAATCTCCAAGGTTCTTCAGAGGATAATGCCAGAAGAAGAGGGAACCAGATTTGCCTGGATCAATATGGGGTTATCAGGATCATGATTCCCTGGTCTTGCTTGTTTCAGCAAAGTCTTCCCCACGAGAGAGGAATGTAAGGATATGCATTTAGAAGAGCGTTACCCCAACGGAGGAGGAAGGCATCCAATGCTAGTCTGCCATGTGCTCTGAGCCTGGAGCAGTACTGAGGGGCTTCGTGGTTGTAAAAAGTGGTAAAGAGATCCACAGAGGTGGTGCCCCACTCTCAGAAAATCTCACAGGCAACGCCCATGCTGACCACTTGTGCGGTTGCATGACCCTGCTCAGTCTGTCGGCCAGGCTGTTGGATTTGCCTGCCAGGTATGTGGCTCTGAGAGGTATCCCATTCTGAACAGCCCATTGCCACTTCCAGATGGCCTCCTGACACGGAGGGTATGATCTTGTACCCCCCTGTTGGTGTAATACATCATAACCTGATCGTCCATTAGCAGCCGATCTCTGAAAGCCTTTAGAGCATTCCAGATTTCCTGTAGCTCCAGAAGAGTGATATGAAGATCTGTCTACTGACCTGACCAAGCACCCTGAATGTGAAGCCCATCTAAGTGAGATCTCCATCCCGGGTGGGATGTAGCTGTCATCAGCACCTTCTGGGGCTGAGGAATTTGGAATGGAAGTTCCATGGTTAAATTGGATTGAATTGTCCACAAGAGTAGGGACTGAACCAACTCCAGTGTCACTCAGATGACATCCACTAGGTTCCTGGAGGCTTGACACCACTGGGAAGCTAGGATCCACATGCACAGTAGAGGCCATGTGGCCTAACAACCACAATATCTGCTGAGCCATGACCTGCTGGCTGGCATGGAACTGAGTGGTGAAAGCAACTAGAGTATCTGCTCTTGCCAGCAGGAGACAAGCTTGTGCCTGCTTTGTATCTAGCAGGGCTCTAATGAACTCCAATTGTTGAACAAGGAGCAGATGGGACTTGGGGTAGTTTAAAACGAACCCTAGTAGCTCTAGCACCCGAATAGTTCTTTACATGGACTCCTGAGCATTGTCTTTCATTGTGCTCTTCACCGGACAATCATCCAGGCAGTGAAACACATGGACTCCCAGTCTGCATAGCGATGCTGCGACTACCACTAGACATTTTGTGAACACCCTGGGAGCTGATGTGAGGCCAAATGGCGGGATGCAGTACTGGAAGTGATGTATTCCTACCTGCAGCCTGGAAGTATCAGGATATATATATAGGCTCCTTTAAGTTCAGAGAGCAAAGCAAATCTTGATCATGAATCATTGGGAGAAGTTTGTTTCTTTCATGTGGATTTTGATAATTAATGAAAATAAATGAAAAAAAAAAGTTCAGTTCCTAAGAATTCTTGACAGGTTCTCCAAAGATGCTGCTAGAATCCAATTGCCATGGTAGAGATAAAACAGACAGCCCTGTTTGTGTAGGTTTACAGCTGCAACTACAAGCCTTTTGGTAGAAATAAAAGCTCTGGGAGCCAATGCAAGCTGTTAGTGGTCTCCACAGAGTTGAAAAACTGGAAATACCACCCATAGTAGATATGGTTTGTGATGTGAATCCAGACATCTTTGGAAAGTGAAGATACTCACCTGTAGTAGATGTTCTCCGAGAACAGCAGGACACATATTCTCACATATGGGTGGCATCAACTGAAGGAGACCAGGTGGAGAACTTCCCGCTTTTAGTGGTATGACTCACTGAAATCTAGCTCAGCCTGCAGGTGCAGCCTATACTGACTCCCCATGGTCTACTCTTTAACAAAATTAAATTTTAGGTAGATGGAATGTTGTAGTAGGTTCTCCCTGAACTTCTTGTTATTTCCCATAATGTTCTACTAGTGATTTAGGGATTGACTTAGTAGTATTAGGTCAAATTCTTGTCTCTCCCTTAAGGGATTCTTTGATAGAAATTTATTTTGTTAGAAGCAGGATTTTCGGTATGATTGGCCTCTCTCTTTGGAACGCCGTCTCCTTCCATCTCCATTCAAAGAACTCATTTGAAATGTTTAAGGTGAGACTGAGTCCTTCCTTTTTCAAGCTGCCTTCAACTGAGGGCTGGCTGCTTTGATGTCCTGCTGTGGTCTCTATCAAGGGTGGGGTGCTCAGACTAGTTCCACAAAATTCTTGTTCTTACACTGTCTTATTGACTATATATTCCTTTTCCTTTCTTGACTATGTTGATTATCTATCTATCTATATGAATTACTTTGAAGAATTTCCTAAGGGTGGAATATCAAATGTAAAACATCTTGATAATTTGAAGCTGTACATGTGTCCCAACACTACTACTACTACTATTTATCATTTCTATAGCGCTACTAGACGTACGCAGCGTTGTACACTTGAACATGAAGAGACAGTTCCTGTTTGACAGAGTAACACAAGGCTATGTAATGAGTGCTGGCCATTCTTGAATGTAACTATCTGAATAGTAAGGGAGATGTGCTGAAGGTGAAATGCAATGGACTGTCTGTGTCCTGCAAAGGCAAGGACTCAAGCTGGATGCTTGAGCAGTGAAATCATTGCCTAGTTTCAGCACTTGTCTCAGGATGTGTAGTCTGTGATGTTGATGGACCAGTCTGAGACACCTCAGCCTCATTCCCAAGAAAGCAATGTTGAACTGCCACTAAACTTCACTCCTGTGTGGCTAGACTATGCAGGCCACTGTACAGGGAGGTGGTAAAATGCTCAAGGAAGAAGATCAGTCAAAGAGCAGAGTCAGCTGGCCTCTGTACAGAAGTCTGTCTCTCTTTCTGATGCACTTCTGTGAGGAACTCTCTGAATTAATCTCTGTATGTTGAAAGTCAAATAAGACAGTCCCTATGGAATCTAAGGATCAGAGCAATGCAGAAGACACAGTGGTTCATGTTATGTCAAATACTGAGATAGTGTAGACTAGATGTGAGTCTGCATTTTTGGAAGGATCTTGAATGGTAAGGGTAGGAACGAACCAGATAATATATCAATATGATTTGCACTAATACTGTACTGTTTTGTTGTTGTTGAGAAATAAAGAGAAATTAAGAAATGATGAAAAATACTGGAAGAAACCAGATTATTTACGGAAAAATTTATCAGGAGAGCTTTGTTTCATGTCCACTCAGCTAAGCTGGAAAACCCAAAACTGAACAGGAGACTGCTGCATGTGGAAAGAGCCATGCATGCTCAGAAATTTACATTAAGCTCTGGGCTAAGAGAGAGATATTGCATCCTGACAATATACGATGAGGTCTCCAAATTATGTGCCTGATTCAATCCTACTTGTTGACAGGATT
The DNA here is from genome assembly GCF_901765095.1 of Microcaecilia unicolor. Classification (NCBI taxonomy): domain Eukaryota; kingdom Metazoa; phylum Chordata; class Amphibia; order Gymnophiona; family Siphonopidae; genus Microcaecilia; species Microcaecilia unicolor. The sequence continues at coordinate 250,265,812 of NC_044032.1, read as the reverse complement.
TCTGTTAACTTTGTATGAGACAACTATACACTTCAGTATGCTTAAATGTGGTTGTTAAGTAAACTGCCTGCAAAAGTCGCCAAAGCCTTGGGGTTGGTCAGTGGGTCTGGTATTACCCTGTTTTTTTTAGCAAAAAAAATACTAGTCTTGTCTCCATCCTATTTTCTACCACCCCACACTGCTGCGCAAAATGCTCACTAGGAAAAGAATACATGCCATCTCTTCCATAGTCCTACCTTCAGTATTAGGGTTGTGTTAAGGATTCATTTCCTTATCTAATGAGTGTGGAGTGCTGTCAGTCCATAAGAGGGACTTTTCCCCTTCTGTCTGAGGCTCTTCAGGAGAAGGATGGATGGGTGGAAACAGGGAGGAATTGAAATCACTGGGACTGGTGATATTCATGCATAGCTCTGTTAGCATATATGAACAATCACTGGATTAGTCACAAGCAAAATGTGAGCCAGTTGCAGAGGGTAAGTGAATGTCTGGGGTTTAACAGGATTTCATTGTTTTGACCAGAACTCTTACAAGAACAAGAGATTGACAGACACTAGTGGTGGAAGTTCCAACATTCCTGAAACTTTATATATAGTAAGAACTGTTAAAAAATATCCAGTCGATATTCAGCTTCCTCAAACCACAAGGGAGGGTCCCTCATTGTGTGGTCATCAGAAGCTGGTTTGACTCAAGGTCACATCTGGATCTGGATTCAGCTGCCACGGTCACAGCTTTTTAAAAAAATGCTGGCTGTGGCAGTCAAAAATATCTGGAAATTTAGCACCACTATCCAGATAGTGGCTTCTGCTGAATATCTGGATACAGCGGTCAGCACTAGAACTTATCTGAATAGCGGCTATATTCAGTCTGCTATCCAGATAACTTAGGACAGCCTTTTATCTGTCTTAAACTATCTAGATAGCAGACTGAATATTGCCACTATCCAATGGACTCCTTTGGTTCTTCCACTGTCCCACCCAGGCATTATCTGCACAGTACAGAGGCAGTCTATACAGATATTCAGAGGCATCATTAGGGTAATTCTCTAAGGGGACACCAAAATTTAGTTGCCAAGAACGTACATAAATAGCCAGAATAACAGCATATATGCACATTCTTCGAACAACTAATTATCATGTGTATTTATCATTTCTATTTAATTATCATGTGTATTTATCATTTGTATTTAATTATCATGTGTATTATCATTTGTATTTACTTGCAAAACTGTGTGTTTGATCTCCCTGGTTCTAGGAGCATTTTGCTTCTCACCATTGGAGAATCCTGATTCCATGACTGCAGCAAGTTTCTCCCTACTCTGCATCTTCTAAAGGTGGCCTCTTGCCTGCTACAGAGAGGACCTTGAGCCAGCAAGTTACAGAAGTCTAGGCCTAAATTGCCAGCATCAGTCAGGAGAAGAATGCTGGCAGCTTTGGAAGCAAAAACAGAACAAAGGAGACATTTGTGACAGGGACACATTCTAAGATTAGCAGTTAATAATGCATAAGCTGGAAATCCCAAACTCTTGATGTCCTAATATTCCATGAATATCTCTGTTTGTACTCTTCACTTAAATAGCACTCATGATTGATCAGGCCATTCTAAATCGTCCTGATTTTATACTGTAAGGGGGGACAATTCTGTAACATGGCACATGTTAGGAGCCTATTCTATAAAAAGTGTAAGCACATATATTCCTTTACAGAATACTAGCATAACCAGGTATTTACAAGCCTAGCACTTAGGTGCAATCACTTATGTCAACCATAGAGTGCCTAAGTGCAACAGCTACCCACATAACTTGCAGTATTATGTAAGTTATGCATATAAGTGGAAGTCCCAAATATGTACCATCCATACTCCACAACCTTTTACACCCCCTTTGAAAAACACGCTATGTAATTAAGTAGGTGTGCACAGAAAAGCACTTAGGTAGCATGTACATAAGTACATAAGTACATAAGTAGTGCCATACTGGGAAAGACCAAAGATCCATCTAGCCCAGCATCCTGTCACCGACAGTGGCCAATCCAGGTCAAGGGCACCTGGCACGCTCCCCAAACGTAAAAACATTCCAGACAAGTTATACCTAGAAATGCGGAATTTTTCCAAGTCCATTTAATAGCGGTCTATGGACTTGTCCTTTAGGAATCTATCTAACCCCTTTTTAAACTCCGTCAAGCTAACCGCCCGTACCACGTTCTCCGGCAACGAATTCCAGAGTCTAATTACACGTTGGGTGAAGAAAAATTTTCTCCGATTCGTTTTAAATTTACCACACTGTAGCTTCAACTCATGCCCTCTAGTCCTAGTATTTTTGGATAGCGTGAACAGTCGCTTCACATCCACCCGATCCATTCCACTCATTATTTTATACACTTTTACGTGCATAGGTGTGTACACTTACATTGTAAATGCTAGTATTCTAAACATTTAAGCATGTAGCACATGCAAAAATGATAGTGCCTCTAGAATTGCCCTGTTAAAGGCTAGTCATGAAGGATAAATTCTCACTGCAGTAGACAAGCCAGGCCTAACTGATGCTCTAGGAAAGAAGGAAAGCAGCCAATCATTCCCAGTATGGACAGGCAGATGCATGCAGCTGAGGAACAGAAGGATAATCCTCTTACTTTAGCTGTGGATGTGGTGGTGGTGGTGGCAGATCTTGGCTGGGCTTCTGGGCTACTTGTGGCTTCTGCTGAATTGGAGGTCGATTCTGCTGCTGCTGTTGTCCAGGTCCCACTGGTCCCTGTCCCTGGGTACTGGGACGTGGCTGTTGTGTGGTTGGTGGAATTGGCCTCTGCTGGGATCCTGGTGGGGCCCCAGGTCCCTGCTGGCGCTGCTGGAGTGGTGACTGGGATCCAGGGCCAGGCTGGCGCTGCTGGGTCTGAGGTGGGGGCCCTCCTTGGCCTGGTTGCCGAGGAACTGGAGCTTGCTGTATCCCAGGACCAGGTGACTTCTGCTGAGGTCCAGATGTTCCCCCAGGACCTGCTTGTCTCTGCTGAGGGCCTGGAGGACCACTTATTCCAGGGGGCCGTTGCTGTGGAGAAGGGGTTCCTCCAGGCTTCTGTTGTTGGGGGGGTACTCCTGGGTGCTTCTGTTGCTGTTGGGGAGACACTCCCGGATGCTTCTGCTGTTGTGGAGATTGCTGAGGAGGGGACCCTTGCTGCCAGTGCATTGGTGGTGATTGCTGCTGCTGTCCCCCACTGGGGCTACTCTGCCTTTGTGTCTGGGGGGACTGAGGGCCTGAGGGAGATCCTTGCTGCCTGGACTGCTGCTGCGGTAATTGCTGAGCTCCAGGTCCTGGCTGGCGCTGCTGAGGTGGCCCCATTTGACGTTGCTGTTGTTGAGGTGGTTGCTGCGTTGTAGGGCTGGGTAAGCGCTGCTGTTGTAATGCTGCCCCAGGCTGGGGACTAAGGCCCTGGAGCTGCTGGCCCTGGGGAGGTGGTCTTTGTTGGGATGGAGGACCTTGGCGCTGAGGTGGGGGTCCTTGCAGTGGCTGCTGGGGTCCTCCTGTGAAAGAAACAATAGGAGATTCTATGAACATTATAAATATAATCAGTGGTAAGCTATACCTTTTAATTCCAATACATTATCTGATGACTTTGTTTTCCATTTCTCTGCTCACATCAAGTTTTAAGGTTAGAATAGAAGCATCATCGATAACAGTGAAGCATTCACATCAATTAGAGAAAATTTAATTTATTTCCTTTTTTGGCCTGACAGTTTCCACCTGCTTAACTGGCTTTCAGCTCAATCAGAACTGGCCTCCAATGGGCTACTGCACCTTGAACTTTCCTTTTTAACTGTTTAGGGTACTTTTTCCTGATTTTATAATCACATACCTAGCTCACCCATATCTCTAGTTGCATATCTCAGGGAATCCAATATGAATGCTTCCTAAGTCTCATTAGTATGTATCACTGCTGCATAATAGCTCAAAGTCTGCCCTCACAAAGGCTATGAATGCTAGCTCTGTAGCATCCCTAGCCCTGGCCATCACAGAGAATGGAACATCTGATCTGGGAACTAAACCCAGGTCTTTTGCATGGCAGCATACAAAAGTGACACTGAACCATTGGGCCAGCCCCACTAAACTTCCCAGTAAAGGAAAAATGGCATCTGACGAATGAGTCACTGTAACCACTGTGTAAGAAGAATAGCGAGACTCTGAGGGAGTGGCCAAGATGGCATTCTGAGGTCGGCTGCTCTAAGCTTTGATTCTCTGCTGCTTGGCTTGTTACCTGCTTCTGGCTTTCAGTCAGAATGCCATACACGAAAAGGAAGGGGGGAATATTAAGGCTGTGCCCCTGCTGGCTGGAACTTCCTTGACGTTGCTGCAGACTTTGGAGCAGTATTCCATCCGACGCCCACAATCTTTACAAAGAGGAGGGCCTGCTGGAGTTTCTTCGGAAGGAGACGCAGAACTCTTAGAGCAAGATGTATCATTCTCTCCCCCTGCTACTGAGGCTCCACAATGCCCAGCTGCCATCAAAGATGCGACTGCAGGTCCTTCGCATATGGAAGGTGTTGATGCTGAGACTAGTGACGTGGCCACTATCATAGGTACGGCAACTGGAGTTATTTCTTCTGGGGAATATGCAGTGTCTCTTCCCCCTCCCCATGGTGGTTACTTTGGAGACTTTGTGGCAGGCCATTGAGAAACTGGATGCTCACAATCTGTCCAGAAGACTGCAATTCTGTCTGTTAAGGTGGAAGGTTTGTCTCAGCCAATTGATGATATTAAGGAGGATGTTGTAGAGTGAACAACTTATTCAAGCTGAACTTGCAGCGCTTAAAGGAAATGTTTCTAACTTAGGAAAGGCCAGTACAATTATACATAGGACATGTGAACAGCTAGAAAACTTTAATAGGTGTCTGAATTTTAGGATATTGAACTTTTCAAGGCCAGTGGGTGTCCCCCCCCCCCCCCCCCAATGGATTTGTTCAAAAAAATTCCTTGTTGAAAACATAAAATTTTCTTCTAATTCTATTCCACCGATAAATAAAATTTATTATTTGCTTAATAAAAAGTTGAGTGAGGGTTACTGTTAAGTCCTGGTCAAGATCAAGAGGACTTGAAAGATTTATCTGCTATACTGGAGGACTCCATTTCAGAGATATCAACTACAGTGACTTTACTCATTTCCTTTGTTTTTGAGCAAGATTTAAATGGAATTATAAGACTGTTCTTTAAGAATTTTCAGCAACCTTTTTGTGGCCAAAGAATGTGGTTATATCCTGATGTGGCTGAAAACACTCGACAAGAGGAGTCGCTTCTTGGACATGAGGGCTGATGCTAAAGTTTTGGGTGCTTCATTTCTCATAGCTCATCTTTGCAAATATATAATTAGATTTTTAGGTGTGAAGTACATGTTCTTTGAACTGGAACATCTAAAGTCTTTCATTGAACTACTACTTATCTGGGCAGACTTTTACGGTCTGTGCCCTGAGAAAGGCAAGGACAAATCAAACTTGGGTATACATATAAAGTATCACATACCATGTAAAATGAGTTTATCTTGTTGGGCAGACTGGATGGACCGTTCAGGTCTTTATCTGACGTAATTTACTATGTTACTATGTAAAGCACTACTAGACTTATGCAGCGCTGTACACTTGAACATGAAGAGACAGTCCCTGCTCGACAGAGCCTACAATGTAATCAGGACAGACAAACAGGACAAATAAGGGATAAGGTGGGAATGATAAACCATGGGTACTGAACAAGTGAGTAAGGGTTAGGAGTTAAAAGCAGCATCAAAAACGTAGGCTTTTAGCATAGATTTGAAGACAGACAGAGATGCAGCTTGACGTACTATTTCAGGCTTATGGTGCAGCAAGATAAAAAGAACAGAGTCTGGAGTTAGCAGTAGAGGAGAAGGATACAGATAAGAGCGATTTACCTCCCCCAGGGAGGAGTGTAGGGAGAGATAACAGTGGAGAGGTACTGAGGAGCTGCAGAGTGAATGCACTTGTAAGTCAATAAGAGGAGTTTGAACTGTATACAGAAACAGACAAGGAGCCAATGAAGTGACTTGAGGAGAGGGCTAATATGAGCATAGTGACACTGGCGGAATATAAATCATGCAGCAGAATTTTGAACAACTGAAGAAGTTACTGGAGTTGGCTAATTAACGGTTAACATATATTGCAGGTCTTGGGCTAGAACTTTTCTTGTTATACTTTTTTTCTATCATAATCTTCTAATAATAAGTAGTCACTCCCCCATGTTTGTGATCTAAGGAAGGGTTAATGCATATAGTTTATTATTTTTCCGCTTATAATGTTTCTTTGTTCATGATATTTTCTTATATTGCATTTGCCCTGTATTTCTTAATCCAAGTGGATACTTGTGGAATTTGTTTATATAATGGCACAAATAAAAAAGACAAGAAGAAGAAGAAGAATAGCTGTAAAGCTAAGTTGCTTACCGATAACAGGCGTTTTCTTAAGAGACATTACCAGTCATATAAGTGGATCACATGGAGCTGGCACATGCATTCTGGCTAGTGCTGGGGTGGGCAACCTTGGTCCGCGAAGGCTGCGACCCAGTCAAGTTCTCAGGATTTCCCAAACAAATATGCATGAGATCTATTGGGACCACATTGATGGTCGCTGCCATATGGACCAGAATTTGCAGAAGGTTGAGAGCTGCAACTTTTGGTCAATATGGCAGCAACCGTCAATGTGATCCCACTAGCCAGAATGACCAGGAGACATTTCCTGACACCAAGGTTTCTTTTGCCAGATTGTCTAATTGTATTTCTAAAATAGAATGCTGGGCTGTTGGTAATCAGGCAAAAAGGAGTGTAGTTATGGGCGGGGGAATGGGCGTTTCATTGGTGTTCCAAAATTTACATGCCTAGTTATAGAATATTGCCTAATGCACCTAAATCTACATTCAGGGATTTACACCAACTTTTTGCTGGTGCGAATGGATGCGCGTTGTTTTTAGGCGCTGAAATATGAGCTAAGCGTATTCTATGATCGGCGCCTAATTCTAGGCACTGATTATAGAATATGCTTAGTCGGAACTGATTTCAATGCTGATTTTTTTAGGCGCCATATATAGAATCTCCTCCGTAATGTGGATCTGCATATAAGCATTTCCAGGAGTGAAGTTTGGGCAGAGATGAGGCTGAGTTGACATGTACATGTGCATTTTTATTTCTTTTCAGTTATTTTGAGGTTGACGTTCCAACTTTTTGTCTTGTGATAAGTAAGAGGGTGTCCTATAGGGTGTAGGCCACTAGAGGGCGCTAGAAGAAGATGGAGGTCGCTAGGACCGGGGAGAGCCCTGGGAGGTTCACAGGTGCAGGAGATTATGGGCTGGGTCCTGGGTGGCTAATTAACCACTTTATACCCCACCTGAGTTGTGAAAGGAGGGAAGTGAACTAGCAGCAGAAGAAGAGAGAGCCCCTGAAAGATACTGGCTAACCTGATGGACTTGGGGGTGGACTGGGTGCCCAAAGGAGATCAGCAGGCTGAAAATCCTGGGGTAAGAAGTCCCTAAAGCATTAGAGTTTGACTGTGTGTCTAGAACTGTGTGTTCAAAGAGGGACTGTGTGTCCAAGAAGAAAAGACTGTGTGTCTAGAACTGTGTGTTCAAAGAGGGACTGTGTGTCCAAAGTACTAAGAGAAGCAGGCTGCAAAGCCTGGGGTTGAGAGTCCCCAAAGTATTGGCATAGTACTGAGCCCATGTATCTGTGTGGGGAGGCTCAGGGTGAAGATCTATGAAAGTATAAAGTGTTAGGCTAGCAGAAGTGTGCCCAGGGGCTGGAATAAAGAGTTGCCTGAGATATATGCAGTTGGTGAGACCTGCTTAATTTGCGGAGTGGAAACCAGGTCACCCTGAGTGAGAAGGGGTAGCATCCTAATCTGCATATGATTTGCATATTGAGAACCAGGTCACCCTGAGTGAGAAGGGGGATATCAGTCTTACAATATCTTCTTGTAATACTACTATCATGTTCTATCATTATCATGTTGACCAAGATCCTCCTATAACACTAAATACGTATTTTCTAATATATTTCCACTATTCATGATGTATTGTAAGCCACATTGAGACTGCAAAGAGGTGGGAAAATGTGGGATACAAATGCAATAAATAAATAAACTTCCTTTTCCTTCAAAGGGATTGATGTTCCCATTTTGAAGGAATTGCGATACTTCAGTGTAACCTTAAATTCATCTTTATCAATGATGTCACATTTGAAAGCAGTGGTTCAAAAAGTGTTTTTTTAACCTTAGGATGCTACGTCGTCTACATGAATTTTTGAATCACAACAATTTTAGAACTGTTGTTCAAGCATATTTTTCCTTTATTTGATTATTGCAATGGACTTTTTGTTGGTTTGCCTCAGAAATCATTGTGGGCTAGTCAAGTAGCCCAGAATGCTTCAGCTTGATTGATATATAATGCTCCTCATTTTGTACACATTTCTCCTGTTTTGTCTCAATTTTATTGTTTACTGATCTATTGTGGAATTCATTTCAAGATTCTGACATTGATCTTCAAAGCACTGCATGATAATTCACCTTAGTGTATTTCCTCTCTTTTGAAAATTTACAATCCATCTCATTGTTTAAGATCTGCTAATAAGGGACTGCTAGAAATACCTTCTTTCAGATATATCATTCTTAACATCTACCATGAGTCTCCTTTTGGATTGCTGGTCCAGCCTTATGGAATACTTTGCCTGACACAGGGCCTCTTTTATCAAGCCATGCTAGCGGCTCCTGCTCAGCAATGCCGATGGATCCCATTCAAAGTGAATGGGCTTTGTCAGCATTACCACAACGGGAACCGTGAGCGCGGCTTGATAAGAGGCCCACAGTTTGTAATGCTCCAACTTATTTGATTTTCAGAAAACTGCTTTACAGCACATTTTTTTTTACTCAAGCATATCCTCTATGAGAAGCTGACCGTGTAACTGTCCAGTATACTCAGGCGTATATTATATTTTTACTTTTACATTGGAATTTGTAGTATAATCGATGAGTATGTTTTTGGGTGATTATGTTTTATTTTTTAGATTTTGACTTCATGTGATTGTTTTATTGTGTATGCTTTGTTGTAACCCACCCATATTTGTAGATGGTGCAGGATATAAATGATTTAAAGTAAATAAATAAATGTCTGCTACAAACAGCAGAGGGTAGCCACCATACACAGAATTAACACTGGCTGCAGGATTGATCTTTATGGATTTCTTTCTTGTAAAGGGGTTTGTATTTACTTGACTACTCATGTGATTGGCAGTTCTGTTTGTAAGAGAACAAGGTCTTATGCAGGAGCGCAAGTGTATCAGGGCTCCTAACTTTAATGGTGTCTCATTGTACTTCCTGCTCTGTACCTTGTGGAGGAGGGCGCTGCTGAGGTGGAGGTCCTTGATGGGCAGTTGGCCCAGCTCTGGTTGGGGGAGGCTGACTCTGTGAGATAAGAGAAATAAAACATTGAGATTAAAGGCACAAATGAGGCACTTTAAATAGGTCAACAAAGGAAAGGAAAGATACCTGAGGCTGCTGTACAGGCACAGAGCGCACTGGGGAGGGGGATGGAGTGCGTGGTAGGGCTTGGCTCATCCTACTGACTACAAGATCAACGATCAACTGTCGATCTTCATCTTGGTGTTCCCCTATCAAGGGCATAGCAGATCCCACAACCTTGTGGAGAGAAAGAGAGAAAGGATTCAGTGAAAACTTCATTCTCCATCAGCCCCTGTTGTTCTAGTTTTTAATCGCAACACACCACACATCTCTAAGTTTCCAAGTTTATTCATTATTTGATATACCGCATCGCTGGTAAATACCATCTGGGTGGTTAATAGTACAGAAATCCTGTACCCTGCATGCTGCAATCCCTCGCCTGCACCCTACTGCCAAGAAAAGGTCGGCAATCTGTACTACTACTACTACTACTAATAATCATTTCTATAGTGCTACTAGACATATGCAGTGCTGTACACATTTTATGTAGCTACCTTCTCTGTCCCTAGAGAGCTTACAATCTAGGTTTTTGTACCTGGGGTAATGGAGGGTTAAGTGACTTGCCCAAGGTCACAAGGAGCTGCAGTGTTCACATATTCCCGGCCTGCCATCGCTACATGGGACCTTACGAGACTGGGAGACTAGGCATCCAAATGGCAGATGACATTTAACGTGAGCAAGTACAAAGTGATGCATGTGGGAAAGAGGAATCCAAACTATAGCTACGTGATGCAAGGTTCCACATCAGCAGTCACCGACCAGGAAAGGGATCTAGGTGTCATCATTGATGATACGATGAAAACCTCTGTTCAGTGTGCAGCGGTGGCTAAGAAAGCAAATAGAATGTTAGGAATTATTAGGAAAGGAATGGAAAACAAGAATGAGGATGTCATAATGCCTTTGTATCACTCCATGGTATGACCGCACCTCAAATACTGTATGCAATTCTGGTCACCGCATCTCAAAAAAGATATAGTGGAATTAGAAAAGGTACAAAGAAGGGCAACAAAAATGATAAAGGGAATGGGACAACTTCCCTATGAGGAAAGGCTAAAGTGGCTAGGGCTCTTCAGTGTAGAGAAAAGATGGTTGAGGGGAGATATGATAGAGATCTATAAAATAATGAGTGGAATGGAACGGGTAGACGTGAATTGCTTGTTTACGCTTTCTAAAAATACTAGGACTAGGGGGCATGAAATGAAGATACAAAGTAGTAAATTTAAAATAAATCGGAGAAAATATTTCTTCACTCAATGTGTAATTAATCTCTGGAATTCGTTGCCAGAGCATGTAGTAAAAGCAGTTAGCTTAGTGGGGTTTAAAAAAGGTTTGGATAACTTCCTAAAAGAAAAGTCCATAAGCCATTATTAAGATGGACTTGGGAAAAATCCACTGCTTATTTCTGGGATAAGCAGCATAAAAAGCGAATGCTACATACCTGTAGAAGGTATTCTCCGAGGACAGCAGGCTGATTGTTCTCACTGATGGGTGACGTCCACGGCAGCCCCTCCAATCGGAATCTTCACTAGCAAAGTCCTTTGCTAGCCCTCGCGCGCCCGCGCGCACCGCGCATGCGCGGCCGTCTTCCCGCCCGAAACCGGCTCGAGCCGGCCAGTCTCATATGTAGCAAAAGAGATACAAGGGAAGACACAACTCCAAAGGGGAGGCGGGCGGGTTTGTGAGAACAATCAGCCTGCTGTCCTCGGAGAATACCTTCTACAGGTATGTAGCATTCGCTTTCTCCGAGGACAAGCAGGCTGCTTGTTCTCACTGATGGGGTATCCCTAGCCCCCAGGCTCACTCAAAACAACAACCATGGTCAATTGGGCCTCGCAACGGCGAGGACATAACTGAGATTGACCTAAAAAATTTACCAACTAACTGAGAGTGCAGCCTGGAACAGAACAAACAGGGCCCTCGGGGGGTGGAGTTGGATCCTAAAGCCCAAACAGGTTCTGAAGAACTGACTGCCCGAACCGACTGTCGCGTCGGGAATCCTGCTGCAGGCAGTAATGAGATGTGAATGTGTGGACAGATGACCACGTCGCAGCTTTGCAAATTTCTTCAATGGAGGCTGACTTCAAGTGGGCTACCGACGCAGCCATGGCTCTAACATTATGAGCCGTGACATGACCCTCAAGAGCCAGCCCCGCCTGGGCGTAAGTGAAGGAAATGCAATCTGCTAGCCAATTGGATATGGTGCGTTTCCCCACAGCCACTCCCCTCCTATTGGGATCAAAAGAAACAAACAATTGGGCGGACTGTCTGTTGGGCTGTGTCCGCTCCAGATAGAAGGCCAATGCTCTCTTGCAGTCCAATGTGTGCAGCTGACGTTCAGCAGGGCAGGAATGAGGACGGGGAAAGAATGTTGGCAAGACAATTGACTGGTTCAGATGGAACTCCGACACAACCTTTGGCAAGAACTTAGGGTGAGTGCGGAGGACTACTCTGTTATGATGAAATTTTGTGTAAGGGGCCTGGGCTACCAGGGCCTGAAGCTCACTGACTCTACGAGCTGAAGTAACTGCCACCAAGAAAATGACCTTCCAGGTCAAGTACTTCAGATGGCAGGAATTCAGTGGCTCAAAAGGAGGTTTCATCAGCTGGGTGAGAACGACATTGAGATCCCATGACACTGTAGGAGGCTTGACAGGGGGCTTTGACAAAAGCAAACCTCTCATGAAGCGAACAACTAAAGGCTGTCCTGAGATCGGCTTACCTTCCACACGGTAATGGTATGCACTGATTGCGCTAAGGTGAACCCTTACAGAGTTGGTCTTGAGACCAGACTCAGACAAGTGCAGAAGGTATTCAAGCAGGGTCTGTGTAGGACAAGAGCGAGGATCTAGGGCCTTGCTGTCACACCATACGGCAAACCTCCTCCATAAAAAGAAGTAACTCCTCTTAGTGGACTCTTTCCTGGAAGCAAGCAAGATGCGGGAGACACCCTCTGACAGACCCAAAGAGGCAAAGTCTACGCTCTCAACATCCAGGCCGTGAGAGCCAGGGACCGGAGGCTGGGATGCAGAAGAGCCCCTTCGTCCTGCGTGATGAGGGTCGGAAAACACTCCAATCTCCACGGTTCTTCGGAGGATAACTCCAGAAGAAGAGGGAACCAGATCTGACGCGGCCAAAAAGGAGCAATCAGAATCATGGTGCCTCGGTCTTGCTTGAGTTTCAACAAAGTCTTCCCCACCAGAGGAATGGGAGGATAAGCATACAGCAGGCCCTCCCCCCAATCCAGGAGGAAGGCATCCGATGCCAGTCTGCCATGGGCCTGAAGCCTGGAACAGAACTGAGGGACTTTGTGGTTTGCTCGAGATGCGAAGAGATCCACCAAGGGGGTGCCCCACGCTTGGAAGATCTGGCGCACCACTCGGGAGTTGAGCGACCACTCGTGAGGTTGCATAATCCTGCTCAGTCTGTCGGCCAGACTGTTGTTTACGCCTGCCAGATATGTGGCTTGGAGCACCATGCCGTGACGGCGAGCCCAGAGCCACATGCTGATGGCTTCCTGACACAGGGGGCGAGATCCGGTGCCCCCCTGCTTGTTGACGTAGTACATGGCAACCTGGTTGTCTGTCTGAATTTGGATAATTTGGTGGGACAGCCGATCTCTGAAAGCCTTCAGAGCGTTCCAGATCGCTCGCAACTCCAGGAGATTGATCTGCAGATCGCGTTCCTGGAGGGACCAGCTTCCTTGGGTGTGAAGCCCATCGACATGAGCTCCCCAGCCCAGGAGAGACGCATCCGTAGTCAGCACTTTTTGTGGCTGAGGAATTTGGAAAGGACGTCCCAGAGTCAAATTGGACCAAATCGTCCACCAATACAGGGATTTGAGAAAACTCGTGGACAGGTGGATCACGTCTTCTAGATCCCCAGCAGCCTGAAACCACTGGGAAGCTAGGGTCCATTGAGCAGATCTCATGTGAAGGCGGGCCATGGGAGTCACATGAACTGTGGAGGCCATATGGCCCAGCAATCTCAACATCTGCCGAGCTGTGATCTGCTGGGACGCTCGTACCCGCGAGACGAGGGACAACAAGTTGTTGGCCCTCGCCTCTGGGAGATAGGCGCGAGCCGTCCGAGAATCCAGCAGAGCTCCTATGAATTCGAGTCTCTGCACTGGGAGAAGATGGGACTTTGGATAATTTATCACAAACCCCAGTAGCTCCAGGAGGCGAATAGTCATCTGCATGGACTGCAGGGCTCCTGCCTCAGACGTGTTCTTCACCAGCCAATCGTCGAGATATGGGAACACGTGCACCCCCAGCCTGCGAAGTGCTGCTGCTACTACAGCCAAGCACTTTGTGAACACCCTGGGCGCAGAGGCGAGCCCAAAGGGTAGCACACAGTACTGGAAGTGACGTGTGCCCAGCTGAAATCGCAGATACTGTCTGTGAGCTGGCAGTATCGGGACGTGTGTGTAGGCATCCTTCAAGTCCAGAGAGCATAGCCAATCGTTTTCCTGAATCATGGGAAGTAGGGTGCCCAGGGAAAGCATCCTGAACTTTTCTTTGACCAGATATTTGTTCAGGGCCCTTAGGTCTAGGATGGGACGCATCCCCCCTGTTTTCTTTTCCACAAGGAAGTACCTGGAATAGAATCCCAGCCCTTCTTGCCCGGATGGCACGGGCTCAACCGCATTGGCGCTGAGAAGGGCGGAGAGTTCCTCTGCAAGTACCTGCTTGTGCTGGAAGCTGTAAGACTGAGCTCCCGGTGGACAATTTGGAGGTTTTGAGGCCAAATTGAGGGTGTATCCTTGCCGGACTATTTGGAGAACCCACTGATCGGAGGTTATGAGAGGCCACCTTTGGTGAAAAGCTTTCAACCTCCCTCCGACTGGCAGGTCGCCCGGCACTGACACTTGGATGTCGGCTATGCTCTGCTGGAGCCAGTCAAAAGCTCGCCCCTTGCTTTTGCTGGGGAGCCGAGGGGCCTTGCTGAGTCGCACGCTGCTGACGAGAGCGAGCGCGCTGGGGCTTAGCCTGGGCCACAGGCTGTCGAGAAGGAGGATTGTACCTACGCTTACCAGAAGAGTAGGGACCAGTCTTCCTTCCCCCGAAAAATCTTCTACCTGTGGAGGTAGATGCTGAAGGCTGCCGGCGGGAGAACTTGTCGAATGCGGTATCCCGCTGGTGGAGATGCTCTACCACCTGCTCGACCTTCTCTCCAAAAATATTGTCCGCACGGCAAGGCGAGTCCGCAATCCGCTGCTGGAGTCTATTCTCCAGGTCGGAGGCACGCAGCCATGAGAGCCTGCGCATCACCACACCTTGAGCAGCGGCCCTGGACGCAACATCAAAGGTGTCATACACCCCTCTGGCCAGGAATTTTCTGCACGCCTTCAGCTGCCTGACCACCTCCTGAAAAGGCTTTGCTTGCTCAGGGGGGAGCGCATCAACCAAGCCCGCCAACTGCCGCACATTGTTCCGCATGTGTATGCTCGTGTAGAGCTGGTAAGACTGGATTTTGGCCACGAGCATAGAAGAATGGTAGGCCTTCCTCCCAAAGGAGTCTAAGGTTCTAGAGTCTTTGCCCGGGGGCGCCGAAGCATGCTCCCTAGAACTCTTAGCCTTCTTTAGGGCCAGATCCACAACTCCAGAGTCATGAGGCAACTGGGTGCGCATCAGCTCTGGGTCCCCATGGATCCGGTACTGGGACTCGATCTTCTTGGGAATGTGGGGATTACTTAGTGGCTTGGTCCAGTTCGCAAGCAATGTCTTTTTTAGGACATGGTGCAAGGGAACAGTGGACGCTTCCTTAGGTGGAGAAGGATAGTCCAGGAGCTCAAACATTTCAGCCCTGGGCTCGTCCTCCACAACCACTGGGAAGGGGATGGCCGTAGACATCTCCCGGACAAAGGAAGCGAAAGACAGACTCTCAGGAGGAGAAAGCTGTCTTTCAGGAGAGGGAGTGGGATCGGAAGGAAGACCCTCAGACTCCTCGTCAGAGAAATATCTGGGGTCTTCTTCCTCTTCCCACGAGGCCTCACCCTCGGTGTCAGACACAAGTTCACGGACCTGTGTCTGCAACCGTGCCCGACTCGACTCCGTGGAGCCACGTCCACGATGGGGGCGTCGAGAGGTAGACTCCCTCGCCCGCATCGGCGAAGCTCCCTCCGCCGACATAGTCGGGGAGCCCTCCTGGGAGGTGGCCGCAGTCGGCACCGCACGCGGGTACCGACGTCGGGGACCTCACCTCGGGCGATGGGCCAGCCGGCGCCGCGCTCGACGGTACCGGAGGCGCAAGCACCGCCGGTACCGGAGGGGTAGGGCGCAACAGCTTTCCCAGGATCTCTGGGAGAACGGCCCGGAGGCTCTCGTTCAGAGCGGCTGCGGAGAAAGGCAGAGAGGTCGATGCAGGCGTAGACGTCAGAACCTGTTCCGGGCGTGGAGGCTGTTCCGGGCTGTCCAGAGTGGAGCGCATCGACACCTCCTGAACAGAGGGTGAGCGGTCCTCTCGGTGCCGATGCCTGCTGGGTGCCGACTCCCTCGGCGACCCAGAGCTCTCGGTGCCGACGCGGGGAGGAGACCGGTGTCGATGCTTCTTCGACTTCTTCCGAAGCATGTCACCGGAGCTCCCCGGCACCGACGAGGAGGACGTAGAATCCAGCCGTCGCTTCCTCGGGGCCGAGGCCGAAGGAGGTCGATCTCGGGGGGGCTGTACCGCAGGAGCCCTCAGGGTAGGGGGAGACCCACCCGAAGGCTCACCGCCACCAGCAGGGGAATGGACAGCCCTCACCTGCACTCCAGACGATGCACCACCGTCCGACGACATCAGCAGACGAGGTCCCGGTACCACCGACGTCGATGCAGTCGCCCGATGCCTCAGCGCTGATGCAGAGACTCGATGCCTCGATGCACCCGATACACTAGCAGCCGAGGAAGAAGGTCTGGACGCTGACGACGTCGATGCACTCGATGCCCCCGGTGCCGATGCCGACGAAGAGCCCGAGAACAAAACGTTCCACTGGGCCAATCTCGCTACCTGAGTCCGCCTTTGTAACAGGGAACACAGACTACAGTTCTGAGGACGGTGCTCGGCCCCCAGACACTGAAGACACGACGAGTGCCTATCAGTGAGCGAGATTACCCGGGCGCACTGGGTGCACTTCTTGAAGCCGCTGGAAGGCTTCGATGTCATGGGCGGAAAAATCACGCCGGCGAAATCAAAATCCGAAATGACGAAAGTGAGCACCAAAAGTTTAAGGGAGAAAAATCTCGACCGAGGCCGAAAAGAGGCCTACCCTGACGACGAAAGAAAACTTACCGGGGCAAAATCTGAAAAATACGGGAAGGGGCAAACGAAACCCGAGAGGGCTTCCGGAGCACTTCCCAAACAGTTTTTAAAGATTTTCCGAAGAAAAAACACGTCGAAAAAGGACGCGCGAGGTCGACTTTCCGGGGCTCGACACGGCGAAAACACAACCGTACCGAGTGCGGACGAAAGAAGACTGGCCAGCTCGAGCCGGTTTCGGGCGGGAAGACAGCCGCGCATGCGCGGTGCGCGCGAGGGCTAGCAAAGGACTTTGCTAGTGAAGATTCCGATTGGAGGGGCTGCCGTGGACGTCACCCATCAGTGAGAACAAGCAGCCTGCTTGTCCTCGGAGAATGTATTGTACTGCTTTGGGATCTTGTTAAATACTTGTAACCTGGATTGGCTACTGTTGGAAACAGGATGCTGGGCTTGATGGACCTTCGGTCTGTCCCATAAGTATAGCCATACTGGGACAGACCAAAGGTCCATCAAGTTCAGCATCCTGTTTCCAAAGCTTATGTTCTTATAGTGCAATATAAAAACTGATAGAATGCAACTCCAAGGGGAGGTAGGAGGGGCAATGTGGATATTCATTTGCTGTCCTCAGAGAAAGCAGTTACTCACCTGTAGCAGGTGTTCCCATTTAACCCTCCATTGCTCCATGTACAAAATAAGTACCTGTATATAATATGTAAACAGCTTTGACTGTAACCACAGAAATGCAGTATATCAAATCCTATCCCCTTTCCCCTTTTTGAGAACAGCAGGGTGCATATTTCCACATATGGGTAATATCATCCGACGGAGCCTGGAGTGGACACATTCCCCAGCCTTTTAACTGTAGAAGCTTTTGAAGCAGTACCGCATATGCATGCACCTTCCTGCCTGAGTGCCATGCTAGACCAAGGCAGTCTAATGTTATAGCTAAGAGAATGCAACTCCTAGGGGAGAAGGGCGGGTATATAGAAATATATATCCTTCTATCCTCAGAGAACACCTGCTTCAGGTGAGTAATTTTGCTTTCTCTGAGGACAAGCAGAACTCAACAATTCCAAATATTATAATTCCAAGCTACTAGGTTTACTGAAACAAAAAGAGGAAAATAAAAACAAGACCTGCAACTAGCTAAGATCAACAGTAGCAACAAGAACATGGTACTAATTTTTCCTTTTTTTTTTTGTACAGCCTGGAACAGAAGCAAAAAAATGGGCCTGAGAGGTGGAGTTGGATTCTAGACCCCGAATAGACTCTCAGGACTGACTGGCCAAACCAGTTGTTGCATTGGGAATCTTGCTCAAGGCTCAAGTAGTGAAATGGGAATGTGTCAACAAAAGACTACATTGCAGCTTTGCAGATCTCCTCAATAGAGACTGATCTCAGGTGGGCTACCAATGTTGCCATGGCTCTGACTGTGTGAGTTGTGACATGGCCCAGCCCAGCTTGAGTGTAAGGAAAGGAGATGCAACCCACTAGCTAATTGGATAACTGGCTGCCTCCATCCTGTTTGGGTCAAGAGAGACAGAAAGTTGGGTGGAACGTCTATGGGCTTTAATCTGTTCCAGATAGAAGGCAAAGGCTCTTTTGCAGTCCAAAGTGTGCAGCATGCTTTCACCAGGATAGGCATGAGGTTTTGGGAAAAATGTTGGTAAAAGCAATTGACTGGTTAAGGTAGAATTCTTACACCACTTTAGGAAGGAACTTAGGATGTGTGTGGAGAACTAATCCGTCATGATGACATTTAGTGTAAGGTGAATCGGATACTAGATGGAGCTCGCTGACCCTGCAGACTGAAGTGAGTGCTACCAAAAACAGGACCTTCTAGATCAGGTACTTCAGGTGGTAAGCATCAAGAAGCTCAAAAGGATCTTTCATCAGTTGTGTGAAGAAAACAACATTGAGGTCCCATTACACTGTAAGAATTTGACTGGGGTTTTCAGCAACAGCAAACCTCTCATGAATCGAACAACTAAATGCTGTACAGAGATGGGCTTACTCTCTACTCAGTAATGGTAAGCACCAGTTGCACTGAGGTGAACCCTTACAGAATTCATTTTGAGACCAGTCTCAGAAAGGTGTAGAAGCAGTTTTTGTATAAGACAGGAAAAAGGTTCTAGGGTCTTGCCTCACACCAGACAGCAAACCTCTTCCACTTGAAACCATAAGACCTTCTAGTGGACTCTCTCCTAGAAGCAAGCAAAACCTGAGAGACCCCCTCAGGCAAATGTAAGACATCAACTTCTAAATAATCAAGCTGTGAGGGCAAGGGACTGAAAGCTGGGATATAGAAGGGATCCCCCATTCTGGGTGATGAAAGTCAGAAAAAACTCCAATCTCCACAGCAACTTGGAAACGAAATCCAGCAGCAAAGGGTACCATATTTCCATTGGCCATCATGGGGCAACGAGGAACATGGTTCTCCGGTCTTGCTTCAGTTTCAGCAGAAGTTTTGCTATGAGAGGTATTGGAGGATATGTGTATGCCCATCCCCCAATCTAGGAGAAAGGTATCCAAAGCTAATCTGCTGTGCGATCCCAGTCTGAAGCAGTACCAGGGGACTTTGTGGTCAGGTGAGTGGCGAAGAGGTCTACTGAGGGGGTGCCCCACTCTTGGAAGATCTTGTGGACACTGAGAAGAGAACACAAAGACATGTCCTCCCTGCTCTGTGAACAAACGAAGACTAATTGGGAATCTAGCGGAAGTCATCCAGGTCCTTCCACAGCTAAGTCATTCCCTGCTCTGGTGGACATTTTGGTTGAATTTGACTGTTTCTCAACACCATCACTGCAGATGCTAGGACTGCCTATCTCCATATAGGCCACTACTGAGAAAGCTTGCCTCTTACAGCTAACATTAACTGCTTCATTCCATGCCATATGAGCAGAAAGTGACCTACCTATGTGGCTAAAAGTGATGCAATCTACCTCTTTCCTGGCTGCACAGGCCAGGGAGCCCATGTGCATCCCAGTGATGCAGCCCAGCTAATACTGCCTGCATTTCAGCCACATGGACCAGCTGACACCGTCTGCTTCTACCCATTTCTCTCACAGATTATGATGCCATCTGCCTCTTTCTGGGCCATATGGGTATATGCATGCTGGAATTTCAGTACCAGGACACAAAGATACATTTCTCTTACCTCAATTATGTGGTCACTTCCATCTTTCCCATGCAAGGCTTCCACAGCACATATATCCAAACCCCCAAAGATATCAGAGCAAGTATCCACCCAGAGTTTGTACCTGGAAAGAAAACAGAAGTGTCGATGCTAAGGAAAAGAAAAAGCTGAAGAGTCATATATGCTGTGGTAAATAAAAATTTTATGCAAATTTTGAATCTGTAGGAATCCCAGATCTATAGAAAATGGAAAAATGCAATCTTTCAAACATAATGATCTTGACATTTCTATTTTTGAGGGTAATTTGCCAGTGAATTACTCATGATAATCTCTGATCTTCACCTTCAAACTCTTGGTAGTTTTAGGAAGGCTGTAAGACTTTATGAGTGCTTTATCCACTCCAACAAAGCACAAACAAAAAGTTTAAGCAGTTTTAATTCATTAAGATGCATTTCAGTAATAGGGAAGAGAGCCACCATGTATAAAAATTATAAAGGCAAAACTGAAATTCAGTATCTAAGTACAAAGAAAGGTGAAATTTATTCATGCCTTTTGTCCTCCTAGCACAGATGGCAAGAGTGGCTCATCTCAAAGCTGGAGATTTACCACGGCTATGCTGGAGTCTAAAGGCCGAGTGAGGCTTTTCTTGCAGGTCCTAGCCATGTCTTACACCAGCTCTGGCAATCCAAAAACTGACATATTCTATCCAATAAATAGAAAATACAATTCTTTTTTCTACCTTTGTTGTCTAGTCATTTTATTTTTCTAATTGTGTTGCTCCCAATCCCTGGTTTCTGCTTTCCTCTGTCTTCTCTTAACTCTCTTGCTAGGGTTTCTTTGTCCATTTGGCACTTCTTCTTTCTCCATGTCCACCATCCATCTTCTCTCTGTGTCCTTATCTGCCCCGTCTAGCATCTCCCCTGTGTCCCTGCCCCTATCCTCCTGCCACATTGAGCATATCCTCTGTGTCCCTATTCTTGTTCTATTTATTTATTTATTGCCCCTCTCTTTCTCTATGCCTCCCCAAATGTCTCTGGTCCATCATCTTTTTATCTCTCTTCATTCCCTCCTGTCACCCCCCCCCCTAAGACCAGCATATCTTCATTTCTTTTTCTTCCCTCCTGCCCCCTGTCCCCAGGGGTCCAAGTGTTCCTCTCTCTTCCCTTACTCCTGCTCCATTCCTCCCCCTTGTGGGTCCAGCATCTCTCCTTCTTTTTCCTTCCCTCACAGGTCCTAGCATCTTCCTCTCCACTCTTTCAGTCCAACAAGATTTCCTCTCTCTTCCCTCCCTCCTGTTCCATTCCCCCTAACATGGGTCTAGCATCTCTTCCTCCTTCCCCCATAGGTCCTGGTATTTCTTTCCCCTCTCCCCCTGGTCCCAGCATCTCTTTCTCTCCATCCAATTCCCCATCCCCCTGCCCCAGGATCCCTTCCTCTCTCTCCATTTTCTTCCCTACTTCTGCAGCTCAGCATCTCTCACTATCTCCGTCTTCTGCCCCCATGATTTCCCAAACTTGCTTGTGGCTGGTAGTGCTGAGGAGACTGCTTCTGGCCAGCCCAGAACCTTCCCTCTGCCTTGTTCTGCCCTCGTAAACCAGAAGTAGTGTTAGAGGAGGCAGGATGCAGCAGAAGAAAGTCCTGGGCCAGCCAGAAAAAACATCAATTGATTTACATGAAAGGGAAAAATCATTAACATGATGGAATAAAATACAGGCAATTTCTGCACACTCATACAGCTCTAGAATAGTAGACTGGCCCCTTGAAGATTTTGAAAAACTGGACGTGTGAACAAGAAAACTCCTCCATACCCACAAGGTCATTTATACCAATCAGTGTATGCCAGAGCTGAAGGAGGAATGAGTCTCATAGAAAACAGATCAAACCTATCAAGCTATCATCAAAGGCCTCCAGGCTTACTTAACAGCACTGTCAGATCCAAATGCACAAAAGGTGTTGAAATATGAAAGAAAACTTCCAGAATCCATTTCCACAAATATAGACAACAGTTCCGACCAGTGTTTAAGGCATGATTGAGAATCCATTAGAACCAAAAGGGAAGAAAGCAGAAGAATTTGCAAAGGACAAGAGAAAAATTTTTCAAGGAATTAGACCAGCAGGTGAGAAACAAGTGGCAAATGCATATGTACAGCAGGAAGTACAAAGTCTTATTCCAGGAACCATTCATTGAGCAACACTGGACACATGAATGCTAAAGGGAGGATAATTGCATCCCAGGACATTGGGTTATGGACAAGACGGTTTACAGCAAGCAGGGCCACTGCAAGGGGGAGGCATGGGGGCAAACTTTCCTGGGCCCGGCCTTCAAGGGGGGCCCGGCACTGGGCCACGGGGTATGTCTCTCTCCTGCTCCTATCAAGAACCGGTCCTGGCACACAGGAGCAGGTGAGACAGACTGCAGTGCCGGGCCTCTCTTGGAGGCTGGGAAGGAGCAGACGCACTGATGTGGGGTCCCTGCCCACTTCGTCAGTGCATCAGTGCGTCTGCTCCTTCAAGGCCTCCAAGGGGGGCCCGGCACCGGGATCTGCTGGCAGTCCGAAAGTGAGTGACGGGCAGCAGTAGCAGCTGCATTCCAGGTTGGGCCCAACGGCTGCATCTTGAGTGTGGGTGGGGCAGCAGCGGTGGCCCTACCCCAGGCCCAGCTCTGTCTCTCAGAGGCCCTGACAGCAAGCACTGAAAAAACTGGTACCACATACATCTGTAGACTCTGTAAGAAAGAGCTGGAAACAGTCATTCATCGTGTAGCTGGCTGTGAAGTTCTAATGGCAGAAAATCTATACACAGAAAGGCACAAGGTGGCATGACTAATCCATTGGAAACTTTATAAACACTACAACATTGCTGTGCCAGAAAAGCTTTGGAATCATGACCATAAGAGAATCATGGAGAATAAAAAGGTTATGATCATCTGGGACATCCTAGTTCTGACAGATAACAAGTTGAGTGCCAGGAAATCAGACATAGTGGTGAAAGAAAGACACTAGAACAGCACTGATTATAAAGGTGTCATTCCCATGCGACTACTCCGAGACCAAGAACATGTGGCAGAATGATATAGAAATATTTCCCATTGTTTTGGGTGCCACAGGCCTGATTAAAAAGAATTTTCAACGTACCTGGATAAACTGCCTATACACATAGCATCTTATGATTTCCAGAAAGAAGTTCTCTTTGGTATAATGCAAATTTTATGGTGAGTGTTTGCAGTACATTTGAGAGACAATACCCACATGCCCTGGCTTAGGGGTGAGGTTCATTTCTGTCCTGGTATATGCAAGACTAGCCTAATGGAGACATTGCACCTCAAGAGAAAAATCATTTTTGGTAAAAATGAGGGAACTTATGAAGGCAAATAGCCCCTTCCACAAATGACAAGTAAGGAGCCCTAAATGACAGGACTTGTAAGTTGAAGACATGCCTGTCCAAGCAACCAGAAAACAAAGTTGCTCACCTGTCTGAGGACAGCAGGATGGATATTCTTACTCTTCAGTGATGTCATACAGTGCCAGGGTGGGAATGCTCCCCAACGTCTATTCCAGAAGATTTTGGAAGCACCTCATTGCACGTGCATGTGCCTTCCTATCCATTGCTGTCACGCGGGACCAGTTCAGTCTAGTATGGATATGGTAGAAAATGTTGCAGAGCAAGATGAATAGCCCTTGCTTCCTGGTAGTTGATGGAGCAAGCAGCCTCCAGCCATGACCATCCACCCTAAGCAAACTGGCTGAATGAACTCCCCACCTGTGAGGCTCACACTGGTGGTCACCATAACCAGTTAGGAGAGTCCAAAGAATCTCCCTTGAGTAGATGACCAGGCTGGTGCCTCCTTAGGGCTATTGAAAGACAAAGACAGGAGTCAAAGCCTCGAGATGGGCTCAATGTGACTACAGTGCCCTCTGAAGTGGATACATGTGGCCCTTCACCCATGGCACCAGTTCCTGTGTACAAAGGGTTCTCTTCTCTGACTGAGCATCCATTCTACTGGAAGGAACATGGTCCCCCCCACCTGGTGCTGAAGCATACTCTGAAAATTCTCCAGTTCTTGCAAGAGCACTAAGTAGCTCTCTGTGTAATTCACCATCCAGCCAAGATGTTCCAATAGGCAGATCATGGCCACCATTGCTTCCCTGGAATGCATCTCTGAATCAGCCCAAATGAAACAATCATCCAAGTAAGGATGCAGTTTGATTCCTGCTTGAGCTGCACTGCCACCATCGCCATGACCTTGGAAAAAGTGAGGAGTACTATGGTTAGGCTGAAGGGCAGCGCCCTGAACTGAAAATGTCTGCCCAATACACAGAACTGCAGGATGTGTTCCTGAGCCTCCCTGTCACAGAACATCTAGCATCCACCTGGGGATAACCCTGCAGCCATTGGCAGGGTCTGTCCCCAGCACTGCTGAGGTCTGCCTATACCTGCCGCTTGTGCTCTATAGTAGCACCCTCCTCCCCACTGACTGGGTCTCACTTGCCTCTGTGTGAGTCTCCCACTCTCAAGTTATTCCCCGGTGTCTTCTAGGTTACTGGGGCCACACACTCAGGGGTTCCACAGTTCCTAGAAAGCACACACAGACCTAAACCACAAACCACCAGGATTCTTAGTCAGTTGAGGACAACAGAGCCAATAAGCTAATAAGGTTTACTGTCACGAAATTAGAACAGTGAACCATATAAAACAGATGGAAAAGTAACAGGCAATAACAGGTAACTGAATAAAGATCAATATTAAAACTGTCTAAACACTTTGTCACTACCTGGGAAGCTTCAGGAAGTTAACTGCTCACAAGCCTTGAACAGGGTCTCAGGACAGAGATGCTTACCTCTGTGCTCCCTTACTGAGACTAAAGATTACCTCAGAATAGGCAGGAAAAAACTGTCCCTTCTGTAACAGCTTTACAAAAACTTTTTAAAAAAGACAGTCATCATCTGCTGGCCAAACAAGGGAAATGCACTAGGGAACAAATATGACATACATTCACTTAAGAAGTTACCAGGCCCACCCAATCTTGGCTCAGGCACACCCAGTCTTTTGTGACCCTTTTCATCCACCCACCATGCAGCACGAGATCCCTCCTGTTGCACCTTGCCGGGTCCGGGACCGGGACCGCGTCTCTTTGCCTGCCGCTACTGCTTCCTGTGCTGGCCCGGAAGTTTACCTCAGAGGAGGCAGGACTGGCACAGGAAACAGTAGCGGCAGGCAGAGAGCCACGGTCTCCAGCCCCCCCCCCCCTTGTCTTCACTACCGGGGGGGGGGGGGGGGAGGTATGTTGGTGGGTTTCTGGGCAGGGATGGGCTCGATGCCAAGATTAAAATAATAATTTTTAAAAAGGTTGTATGTTTTATGTTGGGTGGGAGTGGTCTCTGCAGCACCCAAGACATTAAAAAATATTAAAAAATAAAAAGCTTTGTATTTAATGCTGGTTTGCTTCAGGGTGGTGGAAGGGGGAGATTGGGAAGAGCAGGGTAGATGCCAGACTATGGAGGGATAGGTAGAGGGTAGAACAGGGCTGACGCTAGGCTGCAGGGAGAGGTGGGGACAGTGGCGTTCCTGGCCTGGATGGCACCCGGGGCGGAGCGCCGATGCGCCCCCCCCCCCCGCTAGATGACACCTTCCCCCCCCCGGCGAAATGACACCCCCCCGGGTGCACGCCGCTGGGGGGGGGGTTGCCGCGGCGTGCGCCTGCTCCTCCGTGTTCGCTAAACTTCATTCGTTCACTGCAGCTCCCTCTGCCCCGGAACAGGAAGTAACCTGTTCCGGGGCAGAGGGAGCTGCAGCGAACGAACAAAGTTTAGTGAACGCGGAGGAGCAGGCGCGCGCCGCGGCACCCCCCAGCGGCGTGCACCCGGGGTAGACCGCCCCCACTCCTTGGTACGCCACTGGGTGGGGAAGTTAGGGTAGAGCTGATGCCTAGCTGCAGGGATAGATGGTGGGGATGGGAAGGATAGGGCTGATGCTGGGCTATGAGGATGGATGGGGGGGAAGGGAAGGGTATGGCTGATGCTGGGCTACAGGACAATTTTTAATTTTTGGTTCTCTATTCTATAATTGATGAGTTGGTTTGTGTTCTGCATGTGACTGAGGTGAGAGATTCTGCTGGCATGTGGTTTCTGTGGTATGAGTCTGACTTGTCTGAATTTTCCAATGGAATGTGTATTGCTGCTACGTATACTCACCTCTGCCTTTATAAAAGTACTGTTGTTGGTATTTGTGTTCAGAATTGGTGTTAAGGAGCTTTGTTGCAGGCTTTAGTGTTACTTCACAAAGTACCTGGCAGTGAAGGGAATTTGTATTGCTATTATTGAGGTGCTACCAGAATTTGAATACATTTTTCCTGTGTAATTATATTGCAGGATCCTGCCATGTGTGTTGAGAAGTTTGTCGTTGTAGTAGACTTTAAGATATGGGATAATGTAATCGTATTTAAAAATATTAATTTTTCCATTAAATATGTATGTGGTTATGTTGATGCATGGCAGCTGTTGGGCAGACTACTTAGAAATCCATTATCAAGTGCATTATTTTGTAGTATCACAAGAAACACTACTATATACAAAGTGCCCACCCATATTAGCTCTGGGCCCAACCAAAATCTTAGGTCTGGCTACACCACTGGAAATCACAGACATAAATCCCCTGTTTCGTCACACTCCCTAATTGTAATATGAAGATAGCCCTCCACAAGATCCAGAGAGGTCACAAATTTGCTTGGCCTTTCAGAGGCTATCACCAACCATAGCAACTCCATGATAAAAAGCAAGAGACCTGCAAGGGTACATTGATTCCCTTCAGGTCCAAGATGGGGCGAAGGGAGTTGCCCTTCTTGAGAATGACAAAATAAATTAAGTAGCAGCCTTGCCCCTGTACCTGGCAGGGCACTGGCTCCACAGCCCTAAGATGGCGCAACTAGCGTAGGATGACTCTGACTGCCTCTATTTTTAGAGTGTAACTGCAGGGGGACAAAATAAAGACACCAGAAATTGGCTCAGCAAATTCCAGGGAATACCCCTGTTGCACCACTCTCAAAACCCACTGGTCAGAAGTTATAAGAACTACTACTAATCATTTCTATAGCACTACTAGAGGTATGCAGTGCTGTACACATTATATGCAGGTACTTTCTCAATCTACTTTATTTTTGTACCTGGTGCAATGGACAGTGAGGTGATTGCCCAAGGTCACAAGGAACTGCAGTGGGAATCAAACCCAGGTTGCAAGGATCAAAGCCCACTGCACTAACCATTAAGCCACTCCTCCACATAAGAATATAAGTGTTGCCATACTGGGAGAAACCGAAGGTCCATCAAGCCCAGTATCCTGTTTCAACAGTGACCAATCCAGGTCACAAGTACCTGGCAAGAACCCAGAACAGTAAAATAGATTTTATGCTGCTTATCCCAGAAATAAGCAGTGGATTTTTCCCCAAGTCCATCTTAATAATGGTTTATGGACTTTTCTTTTAGGAAGTTATCCAAATCTGTTTTTAAACCCTGCTAAGCTAATTGCTGTTACCACATTCTCTGACAACGAATTCCAGAGTTTAATTACACATTGAGTGAAAAAATATTTTCTATGATTTGTTTTAAATTTACTACTTAACAGCTTCATTGCATGCCTCCTAGTCCTAATATTTTTGGAAAAAGCAAACAAGCTATTCATGTCCACCCATTCCATTCATTATTTTATATCATATCTCCCCTCAACCATCTCTTCTCCAAGCTGAAGAACCCTAGCCACTTTAGCCTTTCCTCATAGGGAAGTTGTCCCACCTACTTTATCATTTTTGTTGCCCTTCTTTGCATCTTTTCTAATTCCACTATATCTTTTTTGAGATGTGGTGGCCAGAATTGTACACAGTATTTGAGGTGTGGTCGCACCATGGAACGATACAAAGGCATTATAACAGTCTCATTTTTGCTTTCCATTCCTTTACTAATAATACCAAACATTCTATTTGCTTTCTTAGCTGCCGCTGCACACTAAGCAGAAGGTTTCAAAGTATCATCAATGATGACACCTAGATTCTTTTCCTGGTTGGTGACTCCTAATGTGGAACCTTGCATCACATAGCTATAGTTCGGGTTCCTCTTTCCCACTTGCATCACTTTGCACTTGCTCACATTAAATGTCATCTGCCATTTGGATGCCCAGTCTCCCAGTCTCATAAGGTCCTCTTGCAACTTTTCACAATCCTTTTGTGATTTAACAACTTTGAATAACTTTGTCATCAGCAAATTTAATTACCTTAGTAGTTATTCCCATTTCTACATCATTTATAAATATGTTAAAAAGCAGCGGTCCCAGCACAGATCCCTGCATAACCTCACTATCTACCAGTGGTGTGCTGGTAAATTTTTAACAACAGGCTCTCTCCCTCATCCACCTCTGCGCCCCCCCCCCCCCCCCCCCCCCCCCCACACACACACACACAAATTGCAGAGCTGGCTATTTCCAGGGAGAGAGTTAGCTGGTAAAGTATTAACAACAGGCTCTCTCTGCGGGCATAGCCTGCCCTGCTCACAATGAGCTCCTTTTATTACCGACCAGACAGAGATAAGAGTTTTCAGTTTTGGCACAGTATAAGTTATCACAAGAAAAAAATATAAGAAACCCAATATGGGCTGCATTAGGGGCTTATATAGCCCATTTATGTATAAACAAAAGAAATCTGCATGAAACAAAATATTTATTTTGACTAATAAAACCACTTCCCCCTGAAACATGTTCAAAACAGAATAATCCATTTGTGTAAAAAGGTAAACTTCTACAAAACAGATGAAGATCTGATTCCATGTGTGCCCCAATGAAAGGAGAGTTTAATTCTACTTCCATTTAATTTCAATATTCCATCAACTTTATAACACCAGGCTTCCCATGGTAGATTACAACAACAACAGTTAAGACAAACCCAGGCATCAGGAAACAGGTTATCCTCACTGAAATTTAGCCATTCATGCCCATTTTGCCATTGCTCTTTCTCTCCCATCCAGAGTAGTGTTCTTTGTTATTATTATTAAGCTATCTTACCCCCTCCCCCGTCCTTCCTTTTCACATTTTATGTTTTTTTTTTGTCAATTTAAATAAATAAATATTAGATTGCGCCGCGGGGCCTTTACCTTGCTGGCTGGAACTTAAGTGATCCTTCTTCTGCCGACGAGGAGGACTGGATGACGATAGCTGGTGGCCGGCAGGGGTGTGATCGTGTGGAGGACTGTCTGTGCACTAGCAGTGCAGGAAGCAGAAGGTAAGGCGGGAAGGCGGCAAGGCGCTACGTGCGGTCGCGGACAGAGCCAGAGGAGCCAAACACCTGCTGCAGGAGCCGTTACACAAGCGAAGGGCGCACTCACTGGAGCGCAGGGTGCCGCAGGGGGAGGAAGGCGTCGTGTTGTAGCAGATGGGCAGGACTCGACCGGAGAGGCGGAGAGAGAGCGAGAGGAGCCGCTGGGAGGAGCCGCTAGTAGGAAGGACGCATTGGCAAGGTGGAGAGAGAACAAGACTGCAAGAGGACTGCAGAAGATATTGGTTTGCACCAGGGTGGTCCGCCCCCCCCCCCCCACCCCGCCCTCGGTACGCCACTGGAACCAGCACAAGGAGGCAGGGCCAGCCTGCCACCAATATCAGGTGACAGCTGGTGTGTGCGGGCATGCGATGCGTGCCCCCAGCCAGGGAAAAAAAAAACTTTGTCCAGTCCCTGCTGACAGCTGAGCTGAACAACTGGCTCGCAAAATTGTTCACAAATTAACAACCGGATCTGCAGAGCCGGTGCGAGCCGGCTCCAGCACACCACTGCTATCTACCCTTCTCCATTGAGAAGGCTACTCCCAGTTTTTAATCCACAAAGCGAAGTTTCTTACCTGAAGCAGGTATTCTCCGAGGACAGCAGGCTGGATATTCTCACGTGTGGGTGACGTCACGTCGGCCCCGGAGGAATTTTAGTAAAAATCTACAAAAGTCTCTTTTGGAGCGTTCCACCGCGCGTGGCGCTCCCACTGCGCATGCTCGCACGTAGTTTCCCGCCCGTCGCGCGGTCACGCTCCTCAGTTGAATCCAATAGATGAAAAGAAATCAACTCCAAAGGGGAGGAGGGAGGACAAGCACTCCGAGGACAAGCAGGCTGATATTCTCACGTGTGGGGTATCCCTAGCCCCCAGGCTCACTCAACACAACAAACATTGGTCAATTGGACCTCGCAACGGCGAGGGCATAACAAAGATTGACCTGAAACAAGAAACATCTAACTGAGTGCAGCCTGGAACAGAATAAAAATGGGCCTAGGAGGGTTGGAGTTGGATTCTAAACCCCAAACAGATTCTGCAGCACTGACTGCCCAAACCGACTGTCGCATTGGCTATCCTGCTGAAGGCAGTAGTGAGATGTGAATGTGTGGACTGATGACCACGTCGCAGCCTTGCAGATCTCTTCAATAGTGGCTGACCTCAGATGAGCCACTGACGCAGCCATGGCTCTAACTTTATGAGCCGTGACATGGCCCTATAAAGTCAGCCCAGCTTGGGCATAAGTGAAGGAAATGCAATCTGCTAGCCAATTAGATATGGTGCATTTCCCGACAGCAACTCCCCTCTTGTTGGGATTAAAAGAAATAAACTGGGCGGACTGTCTGTGGGGGCTCGTCCGCTCCACGTAAAAGGCCAATGCTCTTTTGCAGTCCAAAGTGTGCAGCTTGCTTTCGCCAGGACTTGTATGAGGACGGGGAAAAAATGTTGGCAAGACAATTAACTGGTTCAGATGGAACTCCGACACCACCTTTGGCAAGAACTTAGGGTGCGTGCGGAGGACTACTCTGTTATGATGAAATTTAAGATAAGGAGCATGAACTACCAGAGCTTGGAGCTCACTGACCCTACGAGCTGAAGTAACAGCCACCAAGAAAATGACCTTCCAGGTCAAATACTTCAGATGGCAGGAATTCAGTGGCTCGAAAGGGGGTTTCATCAGCTATGTGAGAACGACATTGAGATCCCATGATACTGGAGGAGGTTTGACAGGGGGCTTTGACAAAAGCAAACCTTGCATGAAGCGAACAACTAAAGGCTGTCCAGAGATAGGCTGACCCTCTATACGTTGATGATAAGAACTAATTGCACTAAGGTGAACCCTTACTGAGTTGGTCTTAAGACCAGACTCTGATAAATGCAGAAGGTATTCAAGCAAGGTCTGTGTAGGACAAGAAAAGGGATCTAGGGCCCTGCTGTCACACCAGACGGCAAACCTCTTCCATTTAAAAGAGTAACACAGTTTAGTGGAATCTTTCCTGGAAGCAAGCAAGACTCGGGAGACACCCTCAGAAAGACCCAAAGAGGCAAATTCTAAGCTCTCAACATCCAGGCCGTGAGAGCCAGAGACTGGAGATTGGGATGTAGAAGCGCCCCCTCATTCTGAGTAATGAGAGTTAGAAAACACTCCAATCTCCACAGTTCTTCGGAGGATAACTCCAGAAGAAGAGGGAACCAAATCGGACGCGGCCAAAAAGGCGCAATCAGAATCATGGTTCCGTGGTCTTACTTGAGTTTCAGCAAAGTCTTCCCCACCAGAGGTATGGGAGGATACGCGTACAGAAAGCCTGTTCCCCAATGAAGGAGAAAGGCATCCGACGCTAGCATGCCATGGGCCTGTAGTCTGGAACAGAACTGAGGGACCTTGTGATTGAATTGAGTGGCAAAAAGATCCACCGAGGGGGTGCCCCACGCTCGGAAGATCTTTCTGGCGACAGCCATGCTCAGTGACCACTCGTGAGGTTGCACTATCCTGCTCAACCTATCGGCTAGACTGTTGTTTACGCCGGCCAGATAAACGGCTTGGAGAAACATGCCGTGTTGGCGAGCCCAAAGCCACATCTGCACAGCTTCCTGACACAGAGGGCGAGATCCAGTGCCCCCTTGCTTGTTTGTGTAGTACATCGCAACCTGATTGTCTGTTTGAATCAGAATAATTTGGTTGGATAACCGATCTCTGAAAGCCTTTAGAGCGTTCCAAATTGCTCGCAACTCCAGGAGGTTGATCTGAAGACGCTTTTCCTGAAGGGACCAAGCTCCTTGAGTGTGAAGCCCATCTACATGCGCTCCCCACCCAAGTTGAGATGCATCCGTCGTCAGCACTTTTTGTGGCTGAGGAATTTGGAATGGGCACCCCAAAACCAGATTGGATTGAATTGTCCACCACTGAAGTGAATTTCAAAAGTCGATGGACAGCTGGATCACATGCTCTAGATTCCCTGTAGCTTGAAACCACTGGGAAGCTAGGGTCCACTGAGCCGATCTCATGTGAAGACATGCCATGGGAGTTACATAAACTGTGGAAGCCATGTGCCCCAGAAGTCTCAACATCTGCCAAGCTGTGATCTGCTGAGACGCTTGAACCTTGGAGACTAGAGGCAGAAGGTTGTCTGCTCTTGGCTCGGGAAGACAGGCACAAGCTGTCTTTGTGCACAACAGATCCCTATGAATTCCAATTTTTGAACTGGGTTGAGATGGGACTTTGGGTAATTGATGACAAACCCTAGTAGCTCCAGCACTTGAATAGTCATCTGCATGGACTGTAAAGCCCCGTCGTAGGAGGTGCTCTTCACCAGCCAATTGTCCAGATAAGGGAACACATGCACTCCCAGTCTGCGTAGAGACGTTGCAACAACTGCCAGGCACTTGGTAAAGACCCTGGACGCAGACGCCAAGCCAAAAGGCAGCACACAGTACTGAAAGTGCTGCGTTCCCAGCCGAAACCGCAGATACTTCCTGTGAGCTGGAAGTATCAAGATGTAAGTATAAGCATCCTTTAAGTCCAGAGAGCATAGCCAATTGTTTTCCTGAATCATGGGAAGAAGGGTGCCCAGGGAAAGCATCCTGGACTTTTCTCGAACCAGATATTTGTTCAGGCCCCTTAGGTCTAGGATAGGAAGCATCCCCCCTGTCTTCTTTTCCACAAGGAAGTACCTGGAATAGAATCCCAGCCCTTCTTGCCCTGGTGGAATGGGCTCGACCGCATTGGCGCTGAGAAGGGCGGAGAGTTCCTCTGCAAGTACCTGCTTGTGTTGAGAGCTGACGGACTGAGCTCCCGGTGGGCAATCTGGAGGCTTGGTTTCCAGATTGAGGGTATATCCTAACCGGACTATTTGAAGAACCCACCGGTCGGAGGTTATCAGAGGCCACCTTTGGTGAAAAAATTTTAACCTCCCCCCCGACAGGCAGATTGCCCGGCATGGACACATTTATGGTGGCTATGCTCAACTGGAGCCAGTCAAAAACCCGTCCCTGGTTTTTGCTGGGGAGCTGCAGGGGCCTGTTTGGGCGCACGCTGTTGACGAGAACGAGCGTGCTGTGGCAGAGCCTGAACCGGCTGTCGAGAAGTAGGAGTGTACTTACGGCCCCTAGAGGTGTAAGGCGCACTGCTCTTCCCTTTAAAAAACTTCGTAGATGAGGAAGAGGAAGCGGATGCCGAAGGCACCTGGCGGGAGAGAGAGTCCATAGCGTTATCACGCTGATAGAGATGATCAATCAACTCTTCGACCTTCTCACTGAAAAGATGATCCCCCCAGCAAGGGATATCCGCAATTTTCTGCTGAGTTCATTCCTCCAGGTTAGAGTCTGCGCATCACTATACCCATAGCAGAAAATCTGGATGTCATATCGCAAGTATCGTAAATGCCCCTGGACAGGAACTTGAGACACGCCTTCTGCTGCCTGACCACTTGGCGAAAAGGCTTGGCCTGTTCCGGTGGGAGTGCATCAACCAAGATCTCAAGCTGCCGCACTGAGTTCCGCAAATGAATGCTCGTGAAGAGCTGGTACGACTGAATTTTGGAAGTGAGCATGCCAGCCTGATATGCCTTCCTCCCAAAAGAATCCAAGGTTCTATGTTCTTGCCCCGGGGGCGCCGAGGCAAAGTTCCTAGAACTCTTAGCTCTTCTGAGAGCGGAGTCCACCACCGCAGAGTCATGAGGCAACTGAGGCCGGACGAAACTGGGTTCCCCGTGGATCTGATACTGAGATTCAGCCTTTTTGGGAATAGTTGGACAAGAAAGAGGCTTCTCCCAGTTCCTCATCAGCACTTCCCTGAGTGTATCATGAAAAGGAGCTGTGGTAGAAGACTTAGGTGGAGATGGATAATCCAGGACCTCGAGCATCTTAGCCCTGGGCTCATCCACAGTCTCCACAGGGAAGGGAATGGCCTCAGACATTTCCCGCACAAAAGATGAAAAAGACAAGCTCTCCGGAGGGGAGAGCTGACTCTGAGGTGAGGGGGTCGAATCAGATGGAAGACCTAGAGAATCCTCGGCAGAGAAAACTCCATGACCCCCATGTTCACCAGATGAGCCATCATCGGATGGGGCTAACAACTCAGAAAGAGCAGCCCGGATCCAAGCCCGTCTCGACATGGAGGTGCGGTGACCTCAAAGACGGTGTCGAGAAGTCGACTCCTCAGGAGACTCCGGTGAAGCTTCCTCCATCGAAGGCAATGGAGAATCGACCTGGGAGGCTGCCGACCCTGATACCGGAAGTGGTACCGGAGAAGGAGACCTCACCACCGGCGAAAGGCACAATGCCGCAGGAGCCTCCGGCACCGTCAGTACCGGTACCTCCGGTGCCGGGCACAAATGGTGCAGCACCGCTTCCATGAAATCAGGAAAAATAGCCTTGATGCGCTCATCTACAGAAGCTGTCGGGGAAGGCTGCGGTGCCGGTGTGGGCTTCAGAGGCAGAATCTGCAGAGGCTGGGGAGCCGGTACCGGGCTGCCAGACAACCTGCATGTCGATACCTCCATAACAGAGGGAGAGCGATCCTCTCGGCATCGACGCTTCTCAGGTACCGAATGCTTCGATGACCCGGAGCTTGCGGTACCGTGTTGAGAAGGAGAACGATGACGGTGCTTCTTGGCCTTCACCCAACACCCATCATCGAGACTCCTCGGTACCGGTGAGAAAGACGTGGAATCCACACGCTTCCTCAGAGCCAGGTCAGATAGAGGTCGGTCCCAGGGGGCCTGCAAAGCAGGAGGCGCCGAGGCAGGTGGAGACCCGCTTGATGCATCACTGCTCCCAGCGTGCATCGGTCTCTTGGCAGCCTGTACCCGGTCTCCCAATGCCAACGCTGCCCTTGACGTCGATGGTACCGATGTCGACATCGAGGTACCGGACCCAAAAAGCTTTTCTCTTTGGGCCTCTCTAGAAAGCTGAGTGCACTTTTTCATTTTTAGGCACAACTTACAGCTTTCCTGAAGATGGTTGGGCCCAAGGCACTGAAGGCACCAAGAGTGTGGATCAGTGCCAGAGATGGTCCGGTTGCAGCGGGCGCATGGCTTGAAGCCGCTGAGCGTCTTTGATGACATCGCGGGAAAAATCACCTCCGCGAAATCAAAGGACGCGATTGTGTCAGAAAAAAAAGACACAAAAAAAGGGAAAAACCCGATCGAGCGACCTAAGAACAGTCGCAACGAAGAAGAACGGAAACTTATAAACGAAAAAACTAAGAAATAACGGAACTCTTTTTTTTTTTTTTTTAAATAAACTCACAAAGTCGCTGAAAACAACAGCGAAAGAAAGAAACTTCTTCTCCAGGGGCGAGGGAAAAACACTGTGCGATACGAACTCCGTGTCTTCTCAGACGCGAAAAAGAAAAAACTGAGGAGCATGACCGCGCGACGGGCGGGAAACTATGTGCGCGCATGTGCGGTGGGAGCGCCACATGCGGTGGAACACTCCAGAAGAGACTTTTGTAGATTTTTACTAAAAATCCTCTGGGGGCCGACGTGACGTCACCCACATGTGAGAATATCAGCCTGCTTGTCCTGGGAGAATAAGAATTTACCTCCTATTCCATGACTCTCTAATTTCCTCAGGAGTCTTTCATGAGGTACTTTATCAAATGCCTGTTGAAAATCCAGATACACAATATCAACCAGGTCACCTTTATTATCTACATGTTTGTTCACTCCTTCAAAGAAATGTAGTAGACTGGTGGGTCCACTCGTGGTAAAAGAGGCAGAGTCTGCTACCCACCTTTACCTACAAGGGGCTCTGCTGACTCTCATTGGGGCCCTTTGAATCTTGCTGAGGAAGATGTGGTTCCCTAGTCCCTTGCCCTCTAAGCCCCATGAAAGGCAAACTTTTCTGAACTTTCATAGCCAAAGGAGAGTCCACAGACTGCCGACACAGGTGGTAATGGCCCCAGTCCTTAGAACAAGACCAGCCCCCAAGAGGAGTCAGATGGTTAGTCATGATGGTCCTCTGGGACTGAGGATGGTCCCTGAGGTCCTTCATGAGCCTTTCTAAGTCATTTCCAAACAGCAAGTGATCCCTAAAGGGCAGCCTACTTAAGCATGCCTTGGAGGATGCATCTGCCACCCAATGTCATAGCTAGAATCAGGGAAGCCACTGAACATGAGGAGCAATCCAAACAAGATCCATACAAGATCATAAAGCACATCTGCCAAAAAGGCCACCCACTGATTCCAGGCAAGCCATCTCTGGATATTTCAGCAACTGCTGGGTCCACCATCAGAAAACTTGGGCTACATAGACCCACACATGGAGGCCTGAATGCCTACTGCTGAGAAGGCAAATGACTGCTTAACTAGTGCTCTACCTTTCAGTTGTGATCATGCTTAATTAAGTGCTGAACCCTCCTCTCCTGGAATAGTGATCTTCTTACTCATGGCCATAACCAAATCATCAACATAGGGAGGCAGAATAATTTGTACAGCTCCTCATGCGGTGGCAGATAGAGTCTACCCAAGAGCATGGTACCCCTCAAGACATTCTGGCACCTCACACTCTGCCAGGACTATCTGGAAGAGGGCCCTGTGGAGTGGAAAGGCCTTGGGCAGCTTTTGTAGACCCTAAAATATGGAGCCCCATCTGACACCTCCGTCTGAGTCGATACTGAGATGTGCAAAACAAAGGACATGGAGCCAATCAGGTGTACATAAGTACATAAGTAGTGCCATACTGGGAAAGACCAAAGGTCCATCTAGCCCAGCATCCTGTCACCGACAGTGGCCAATCCAGGTCAAGGGCACCTGGCACGCTCCCCAAACGTAAAAACATTCCAGACAAGTTATACCTAAAAATGCGGAATTTTTCCAAGTCCATTTAATAGCGGTCTATGGACTTGTCCTTTAGGAATCTATCTAACCCCTTTTTAAACTCCGTCAAGCTAACCGCCCGTACCACGTTCTCCGGCAACGAATTCCAGAGTCTAATTACACGTTGGGTGAAGAAAAATTTTCTCCGATTCGTTTTAAATTTACCACACTGTAGCTTCAACTCATGCCCTCTAGTCCTAGTATTTTTGGATAGCGTGAACAGTCGCTTCACATCCACCCGATCCATTCCACTCATTATTTTATACACTTCTATCATATCTCCCCTCAGCCGTCTCTTCTCCAAGCTGAAAAGCCCTAGCCTTCTCAGCCTCTCTTCATAGGAAAGTCGTCCCATCCCCACTATCATTTTCGTCGCCCTTCGCTGTACCTTTTCCAATTCTACTATATCTTTTTTGAGATACGGAGACCAGTACTGAACACAATACTCCAGGTGCGGTCGCACCATGGAGCGATACAACGGCATTATAACATCCGCACACCTGGACTCCATACCCTTCCTAATAACACCCAACATTCTATTCGCTTTCCTAGCCGCAGCAGCACACTGAGCAGAAGGTTTCAGCGTATCATCGACGACGACACCCAGATCCCTTTCTTGATCCGTAACTCCTAACGCGGAACCTTGCAAGACGTAGCTATAATTCGGGTTCCTCTTACCCACATGCATCACTTTGCACTTGTCAACATTGAACTTCATCTGCCACTTGCACGCCCATTCTCCCAGTCTCGCAAGGTCCTCCTGTAATCGTTCACATTCCTCCTGCGACTTGACGACCCTGAATAATTTTGTGTCATCGGCGAATTTAATTACCTCACTAGTTATTCCCATCTCTAGGTCATTTATAAATACATTAAAAAGCAACGGCTAACTCTTCTTTACTGAATAGT
Source organism: Microcaecilia unicolor (assembly GCF_901765095.1). NCBI lineage: Eukaryota > Metazoa > Chordata > Amphibia > Gymnophiona > Siphonopidae > Microcaecilia > Microcaecilia unicolor. Next base: position 250,227,926 of record NC_044032.1, on the reverse strand, counting down.
GACCAGCAGGCATTTCCCTTCCTCCAGAGAGAGATCCCCATATCTAGAGAGGCCCCCCATCTGGGGCATGCCCTTGGGATCCTTGTTATCCATCTCCCACTCAAGAGGAGAGGCATGATGGGATTAGGGTCTGTTCAGGCCTGAGCCTCCATTCTGCCACTGATGCCTTTTCAAATTGTGAACCAGAGCCCCAAGTCTCATGAAACCCTTCGTGGCCATGGAGGAATGGCCTGATCCAGGAAGCTAGCCCCCTACCAAAAACCTGCTTTTCACACTCACATATGGCTTGGATCTAGAATGGCTCCAGATGCCAAGTCCTCTACAGGGTGGGAATGAGCCCCCTCTACCTCATGCCTATAATGTTCTCCAGTGTGGTCCAAACTTTGGTTGAGCCATTTGCAAAATTACCATCATTCCTACCAAAGATAGGAAACCTGTAGCTGACATTGGGTGTATAAAAGGAGTAACAGAATCACTGTTATTCCCCTTCAGAAGGTCTTCAGCACACTCAGGGACAAAACTGTGACTACCCCATTGAAAATGGGGCAGTAGTAGCTGGCAGCATTGCACTGCCACCAACTCCCACAGGCTCCACATCTTCTTTCCCCAGGCATAAGGGAGGCCACCATGGACAACAATCTCCATCTCCTAGCAGACCTGAACCCGCTCACTCACTCCACTTGGGAATGTGTCTATGGGCTGCTCTCTGTTCTGCAGGTGTCTGCTCCAAACAGGTGTTAACTGCTGCCTGGCTTTTCTTCTATTTTTATAAAGTAACTTTATTCCCCTAGCAAACAGATGAGGTAATAATGCCTATCAGTCCATTTAAATTAACTTTTTTCTTTTTTGGTAAATCTTCTGCACTGGAAGGTGCCCAATGAGTACTGAACAATAGCCTGTGGGCTCCATACTCAACTAGGGTAAGGACTGTGACCCAAACCCCAGGAGCAAATCAGACCAAGAGCTCAACTGCAAAGGGCTTAAGCTGTAGACAATGCCCTGTGGAGTAAGGCCTATCAAAGCAAACTCAATGCAGGTAAAAAAAATATATATATAGATTTTTTTTTGTATGATTTAAAACAAACAACATCAGTAAGATTCTTCTGAAATGTATTTCATCCTGAAAGAAATATTAACATTTAAAGTTTCTAAAAGCATTTTCCTAATAAAATAAAAACAGAAACATTAAACACAGTTAAGTAAAAGCCTGTAAATCATTGGGGTGTTGCTCTTGTGATCATTATCAGACCCTTATGCATAGAGTGATACAGTTCCATGTCAAGGGAGACAAGTTGCACCATCAAGTCATTTCCATTGAATGGGGTAAAAACCAGAATTGCAGTTGTAAGCCCTGGATACAATTATCCTACCTGTGAAGGTTCACCACAGAGCATCATTATTAGTGTAATTTGGAGAAAGTGCATTTGCAGTACATAAATTAACCACAGGATGTCATTACGATATCACAGTAAACCACACAACATACAGTGATAATAATTACATATGCTAAGCAAAAACTTCTATTAAAGTACCAGTCTTCAGTCTTCTCTTTAAGTGACCTGTTCTGTAATTTTCCACATATTTATTTGCCTCTTCTTTATTCATAACTACAGATTAATCTGCTGAAGATACTTCTGATTGTCAAGGGTGTGTTGGAGATATCCAGGGCTTTTTTTCACCCATTACATTTCATATTCAAAATCTCTCAGCTTGTTTTTCTTTTTCCCATTGGGGCACCAGTCAGCCTGAAACCTGTGACCCTCAGATTCTGAGGTAACCACCTTCCAGGTAGAGCTATTCTGGCTCACATAACCATATACACAGTACTGGATGAAAAAAGAAAAAAAAACTGGTTACCCTTCCCTCCTCCTCCTCTCCCTCCCCAATATGGTTGGTTCTACACAAGTACTGGCACAATTTTTCCCAGGAAAAAAGCACTGGAGATATCACAAGACTACCAATGAAACATACTAAATTATTATAATAGAGTCCCAAGGAGACAAGCGATACCAAAGCAGAATAGTGATGCTCAAGTCTCCCTACATTCCTGGGGCTGGAGCTGGCCCAGTGGGGAAAATCTGGGCCTGAAGATAAAAAAAAGCTGGAACTCTGGCACCACCTAAGCACAGATCTGAGACCCACCTGTCAGACATGGCGATCTGTTCTAGCATGGCTGAGCCTGTATTGGTTTTCCAGTTTCCAGAGATGGAGGTCCTCCTGAAGAGCCAGACGAAGAAATGGTGTGTTAGAGAGAATGGAGAGCACATTGTCAGCATCAAACTATACAATACCTTGCTTGGTACTTGTATTTTGTTAGCACAATATAAATCACACAACTTGTTAGTGCTACATAAAAGATAATTGTTACTCTCAGTTGACAGCAGTACAGCAATTCATACAAATGGGTTACCTGACTTGCATCAAGTGCAGAGTTGTGGACTCTAAATATTAGAGTTTTCCAAGAAAGCTTCTGTGCATACACAAGAGATTTCCTGCACACTGCTGGATGTGCTACTACTACTTCTCTCCCTTCACAACATAACTTACCTTAATCAAAAGTAAGCCGAGGTGGATGCGTTGTGTGGCTCACTGTACTGCTGTCATCAGAAAAAGATGTGACAGATGCTCTCAAGTCACGGTAGAAACTTACGTAACCACATAAGGCACCAAGTGGAAATATATTCTAGAGCTTTCTGGAAAAGACTATAAGTATTTTTTTATACATGGGCTTCTATCATTTCCTAGTTAGCCAAAATATATGTTAGTGAACAAATCTTAAGGGGAGACAGGCGGATTTGACCATAGGAGCCAGTTCTGTGGGTGCTTGAGCCCTCTTCCCTCCGCCCCCCCCCCCCCCCCAATATCGAGCAAACTCCTTGACTGTGTGCAGGGATGGGTAATTTCTATTGGGTTCAGCACTCCCAATTATTTTGAAAAGTTGGCTCTTAGTCTTATGGGTTTGACTAGTATGCTAGTCTTTCATGAGCACCTGTTGCAGGGCAGCAGCTTTGCCTTCTCTGAAAACATTCAATTTTTTAGAACTTTATTCTGAGGTTTCAACCTCTCGGATAGAGTACATGAACAATTTGTGACCTGGATTGGCCACTGTTGGAAACAGGATGCTGGACTTGATGGACCTTTGGTCTTTCCCAGTATGGCAATACTTATGTACTTAAATAAACTAGGCCATACCAACAGAAACAAGGTCCAATACAAAAAAATAACCATTCCAGTAATCATCTTCTTCTACAATACTATTTCCATCCTACTCTCTGATGGGCTCCTATCCAGAGGAAATAATTTAGACCAATCTCCAATCACATTATAAACCCATTCCTCACCACTCGCTCTACATATTCATTATGCCCATTCGTTCTCTATTCATTCACTCCCTATACTTCCATTTTCATTATGAAATCATTCCTCAATGTCACCACTATCAATACCATCAAATCCCTGAGCAGTAAGCTGTTTGAATTTAGACCATAGCTGCGAATATTTCTTTTAAAAATCTTTTTATTTCTGCAAATTTACAAATACTATACAGTACAAATTCAAAAATACAAAGCAATACATATAGACAATATTATCACAATCTCCTATAGTACCCAAAAGTAGAGGAACTTCACAACATCTGGGAATAGTAACAAAAAACACAAAAATTAAAATCATCTCCACGGAAGTGGTGGAGGTGAAACGGTAACAGTATTAAAAAATGTGTGAGATAAACAGAAAGGAATCCTGTTTAGAAGGAATGGATCCAAAGAAGCTTAGTTTAGAGGACAACACCAGTAATTGGGAAGCAAAGCCAGTGCTGGGCAGACTTCTACAGTCTGTGCCCTGATCGTGGTTAGACAGATTTGGATGGGCCGGAATGGAGCTTTGATTTCAACTTCAGAAGCTGGAGAACAAGGACAGTGCCGGGCAGACTTCTACGGTCTATGCCCTGAAAATGGCAAGGACAAATCAAGATCAGGTATATATATGAAATATCACATCGTACCTTATGCTATAAGTTTATCTTGCTGGGCAGATTGGATGGACCATACAGATCTTTATCTGTTGTCATCTACTATGTTACTATGTATGATATGTAATATAAGCAGCCATCAAGCTAGAATATACTCAGAAACTTGTCTAATAGAGACTTTTTCAAGAGAGATATATAGGAGTTAACTCAAAGGGCCCTACAGAAAGTCTGTTGCGAGCCAAAAAAAAGCAGTAAGTTGAGAGAGTGAGAAGAAAACAAATTTCTGGGTTTGGTACCTGACCACACATTTGCATGGGAATTTAAGGTAAAAAGCAGCTTCTAACTTCAACACCCCTGGTTTCAACAGTAATAATTGCTTTTGCTTTCTCTGTGTTTCGTTACAGATATCAGGATAAGCCTATATCTTCAGACCAGGGAACAATTTGTGTCAATGACGAAAATACACCCTTGATAACCATTCCTTATCAGGTTACAAAGCAAATATCACCAATAAGGTAGTTGGTACAACTACAGGACTTTCATTCAATGCAATATTTGCTGTTCATTAGTCCTAAAGCATACCATCTGGAGGCTTAGGGCTTGCCCCATCTGTCTTCAACTCTTTGCTATGAAAGAGAAGCTCAACAAACTTAAACAGTAATTGGCTGCAATTAATGGAGCTTCCAGGATCATACAACTGCCAACCAATTTACCATCCCCACTTCCACAAAGAATAAACAAAACCAAGAATATATGGGTCAAAGTAGGCTCAGGAAGATTATGACCTGTGACACAGAGGCATTCCCCTCCCTCTCCTCACCCCTTATCTAATTCCTTTGCTGCACTGGAGCATTATGATGCTTAGAAAATAAGAGGTGGAGCCAATGATCAAGAAGATAATTCAACCAAAAGACACCCCCAAGCCACTGATAAATCAGCTCAAAATAGAAAATTCTTGCTGTTAGGTGATTCTATTATCAAAGGCATTAACTTAGGAACCAGCAACAAAGAGTGAGGAAGCAAAAAATGAGGAACCAAAGCTGAATGATGTAGACAAACCTATTTATTGTTTCCAAAGTACTGCAGGCAATCAAAGGACTTGACACGGCCGTGTATTGGCAGACGTGCCTTCATCAGATGCCCTAATAACAATAATAAAAACACGTGTAAAGATGAAAATAAAAGAAAACAAACACCAATAAGAAATGCTATATAATAAAAGTAATAAAACAATCAATTAATGCTCTATAATGGTGCACAAGGAAATAATATCAACGTGCAATAAAATAAATCAATAACTATGTAATGGCCCTGTTTACTAAGGCGCGCTAGCATTTTTAGTGCGTGCTAAACACTAGAGAAACCCATATGGGTGTCTCTAGCATTTAGTACGTGCTAAGCTAACACACCCTTAGCATGCCTTAGTAAACAGGGCCCTAAGGGGAGGTGGGCAGGTTTGTGAGAATATAAGGCCTGCTGTCCTTGGAGAATACCTGCTACAAATATGTACCTTCGCTTTCTCTGAGGACAAGCAGACCATAATTCTCACAATTGAGGTATCCCTAGCATCCAGGTTCACCGAAAACAAGAAACATTGGACAACTGGGCCTTGCAACGGCGAGGACATAACTCTGATTAACAAAATGAGTGAGATTGCAGCCTGAAACAAAATAAAAGGGGCTAGGGGGTTGGAGTTGGATTCTAGATTCCAAGCAGATTCTGCAACACTGTCTGCCCAAACCGACTGTCGCGTCGAGTATCCTGCTCAAGGCAGAAATGGGATGTGAATGTGTGGACTGAAGATCACGTCACAGCCTTGCAAATTTCTTCAATGGAGGCTCACCGTATGTGGGCTACCAATGCAGCCATAGCTCCGACATTGTGAGCCTTGACATTACCCTCCAGAGTCAGTCCAGCCTCTGCATCAATGAGAGAAATGCAATCTGCAAGCCAATTAGAGACTGTGCATTTCCCGATGGTGACCCCCATCTTGAGATCAAAAGAAACAAAAAGGTGGGTGGACAGTCTGTGAGGCCTTGTCCGCTCCACATAATAGGCCAATGCTCGCTTGCAGTCCAAAGTGTGCAAGGTGCTCTTGCCAGGATTGGCATAAGGTTGGGGAAAGAATGTTGGCAATCGACTGGTTCAGATGAAACTCAGACACAACCTTAGGCAGCAACTTAGGGTGTGTGAGGAGGACTACTCTGTTGTGATGAAACTTAGTATAAGGTGCATCCACTACTATGGCCTGAAGCTCACTGACTCTACAAGCTGAAGTAACAGCCACCAAAGAAAATGACCTTCCAGGTCAAGTACTTCAGATGGCAGGAATTCTGTGACTCAAAAGGAGCTTTCATCAGCTAGGTGAGAACGACATTGAGATCCCATGACACAGGCAGAGATTTGAGAGGGGGCTTTGACAAAAGCAAAGCTCTCATGAATTGAACAACTAGAGGCTGTCCAGAGATGGGCTTACCCTCTACACGTTGAGGATAAGCGCTAATTGCACTGAGATGAACCCTTACAGAGTTGGTCTTTAGATCAGACTCAGAGAGGTGTATAAGGTATTCAAGCAGGGTCCATGTAGGGCACGAAATAGGATCTAGGGCCTTGCCCTCACACCAGATGAAAGAATAACACCTTTTAGTGGAATCTTTCCTGGAAGCAAGACCCGGGAGACACCCTCCGAGAGACCCAAGGAAGTAAATTCTAGGCTCTCAACATCCCAGTCTATGAGGGCCAGAGACTGAAGGTTAGGATGTAGAAGAGATCTCGCGTTCTGCATGATGAGGGTTGGAAAACACTCCAATCTCCACAGTTCTTCTGAGGATAACTCCAGAAGAAGAGGGAACCAGATTTGCCGTATCCAATAAGGGGCGATCAAGATCATGGACCCACGGTCTTGCGTGAGTTGCAGCAAAGTCTTCCCTACAAGAGGAACAGGAGGATACTCATACAGAAGATCCATCCCCCAATGCAAGAGGAAGGCATCCGACACTAGCCTGTCGTGAGCCTGAAGTCTGGAACAGAACTGAGGGACTTTGTTATTGACTTGAGTGGCAAAGAGATCCACTGAGGGGGGTGCCCCATGCCTGGAAGATCTCGCAGGCAACAGCCATGTTGAGAGACCACTTGTGCGGTTGCATGACCCTGCTCAGTCTGTCGGCCAGACTGTTGCTTTTGCCCACCAGATAAGTGGCCCAAAGGAACATGCCATGATGGCGAGCCCTGCACCACATCTGGACAGCCTCCTGACACAGGGGGAAATATCTGGTACTCCCCTGCTTGCTGGTGTAATACATTGCATCCTGGTTGTCTGTTTTAATGAGCAAAACTTGATAAGACAGCTGATCTCTGAAAGTCTTTAGAGCGTTCCAGATCACCTGGAGCTCCAGAAGGTTGATCTCAAGACCTGTTTCCTGGATGGACCAAGCTCCTTGAGTGTGAAGCCCCATCCACATGAGCTTCCCAACCCAGGAGAGATGCATCCATCATCAGTGCATTTTGAGGCTGAGGAATTTGGAATGGGAGTTCCAGAATCAAATCGGATTGAATGGTCCACCAGAACTGATGGAGAACAAGCTGTGGAGACACTCAGATGACATCTTCTAGATCCCCCATAGCTTGGTACTACTGGGAGGCTAGGGTCCATTGAGCAGACCTCATGTGAAGGGATGACATGGGAGTCACATAAACTGTGGAAGCCATGTGGCCTAACAGCCTCAACATCTGCCAAGCCGTGACCTGCTGAGAGGCTCAAACATGAGAAGCCAGAGTAAAGCGAATGCTACATACCTGTAGAAGGTATTCTCCGAGGACAGCAGGCTGATTGTTCTCACTGATGGGTGACGTCCACGGCAGCCCCTCCAATCGGAACACTTTACTAGCAAAGGCCTTTGCTAGCCCTCGCGCGCCGATGCGCACCGCGCATACGCGGCCGTCTTCCCGCCCGAAACCGGCTCGTGCCGGCCAGTCTCATATGTAGCAAGACAAAGACTAGGGAAGACACAACTCCAAAGGGGAGGCGGGCGGGTTTGTGAGAACAATCAGCCTGCTGTCCTCGGAGAATACCTTCTACAGGTATGTAGCATTCGCTTTCTCAGAGGACAAGCAGGCTGCTTGTTCTCACTGATGGGGTATCCCTAGCCCCCAGGCTCACTCAAAACAACAACCATGGTCAATTGGGCCTCGCAACGGCGAGGACATAACTGAGATTGACCTAAAAAATTTACCAACTAACTGAGAGTGCAGCCTGGAACAGAACAAACATGGGCCTAGGGGGGTGGAGTTGGATCCTAAAGCCCAAACAGGTTCTGAAGAACTGACTGCCCGAACCGACTGTCGCGTCGGGTATCCTGCTGCAGGCAGTAATGAGATGTGAATGTGTGGACAGATGACCACGTCGCAGCTTTGCAAATTTCTTCAATAGAGGCTGACTTCAAGTGGGCTACCGACGCTGCCATGGCTCTAACATTATGAGCCGTGACATGACCCTCAAGAGCCAGCCCCGCCTGGGCGTAAGTGAAGGAAATGCAATCTGCTAGCCAATTGGATATGGTGCGTTTCCCCACAGCCACTCCCCTCCTATTGGGATCAAAAGAAACAAACAATTGGGCGGACTGTCTGTTGGGCTGTGTCCGCTCCAGGTAGAAGGCCAATGCTCTCTTGCAGTCCAATGTGTGCAGCTGACGTTCAGCAGGGCAGGAATGAGGACGGGGAAAGAATGTTGGCAAGACAATTGACTGGTTCAGATGGAACTCCGACACAACCTTTGGCAAGAACTTAGGGTGAGTGCGGAGGACTACTCTGTTATGATGAAATTTGGTGTAAGGGGCCTGGGCTACCAGGGCCTGAAGCTCACTGACTCTACGAGCTGAAGTAACTGCCACCAAGAAAATGACCTTCCAAGTCAAGTACTTCAGATGGCAGGAATTCAGTGGCTCAAAAGGAGGTTTCATCAGCTGGGTGAGAACGACATTGAGATCCCATGACACTGTAGGAGGCTTGACAGGGGGCTTTGACAAAAGCAAACCTCTCATGAAGCGAACAACTAAAGGCTGTCCTGAGATCGGCTTACCTTCCACACGGTAATGGTATGCACTGATTGCACTAAGGTGAACCCTTACAGAGTTGGTCTTGAGACCAGACTCAGACAAATGCAGAAGGTATTCAAGCAGGGTCTGTGTAGGACAAGAGCGAGGATCTAGGGCCTTGCTGTCACACCAGACGGCAAACCTCCTCCATAGAAAGAAGTAACTCCACTTAGTGGAATCTTTCCTGGAAGCAAGCAAGATGCGGGAGACACCCTCTGACAGACCCAAAGAGGCAAAGTCTACGCTCTCAACATCCAGGCCGTGAGAGCCAGAGACCGGAGGTTGGGATGCAGAAGCGCCCCTTCGTCCTGCGTGATGAGGGTCGGAAAACACTCCAATCTCCACGGTTCTTCGGAGGACAACTCCAGAAGAAGAGGGAACCAGATCTGACGCGGCCAAAAAGGAGCAATCAGAATCAAGGTGCCTCGGTCTTGCTTGAGTTTCAACAAGTCTTCCCCACCAGAGGTATGGGAGGATAAGCATACAGCAGACCCTACCCCCAGTCCAGGAGGAAGGCATCCGATGCCAGTCTGCCGTGGGCCTGAAGCCTGGAACAGAACTGAGGGACTTTGTGGTTGGCACGAGATGCGAAGAGGTCTACCAAGGGGGTGCCCCACACCTGGAAGATCTGTCGCACTACACGGGAATTGAGCGACCACTTGTGAGGTTGCATAATCCTGCTCAACCTGTCAGCCAGACTGTTGTTTACGCCTGCCAGATATGTGGCTTGGAGCACCATGCCGTGACGGCGAGCCCAGAGCCACATGCTGACGGCTTCCTGACACAGGGGGCGAGATCCGGTGCCCCCCTGCTTGTTGACATAGTACATGGCAACCTGGTTGTCTGTCTGAATTTGGATAATTTGGTGGGACAGCCGATCTCTGAAAGCCTTCAGAGCGTTCCAGGTCGCTCGCAACTCCAGAAGATTGATCTGCAGATCGCGTTCCTGGAGGGACCAGCTTCCTTGGGTGTGAAGCCCATCGACATGAGCTCCCCATCCCAGGAGAGACGCATCCGTAGTCAGCACTTTTTGTGGCTGAGGAATTTGGAAAGGACGTCCCAGAGTCAAATTGGACCAAATCGTCCACCAATACAGGGATTTGAGAAAACTTGTGGACAGGTGGATCACGTCTTCTAGATCCCCCGCAGCCTGAAACCACTGGGAAGCTAGGGTCCATTGAGCAGATCTCATGTGAAGGCGGGCCATGGGAGTCACATAGACTGTGGAAAGATAACAAAGACTTAAAAACAAAGAGATAAACAAGTTGAATGCCGGCCCAATCAATCCGGACTTCCATAGGCTTGTTGAAACAGCCATGTTTTCAACTCTGATTTGAAAATTTTAAATTCATGAATACTGCGGACATAAAGTGGTAAGCCATTCCAAATATAAGGTGCAAGAAAGAAAAAAGCACAACGTCTGGCCAACTTGTAGTCCTGGAAGGATGAGACAGTGGTCATTCAGGGAACGTAAGATTCGAGTTGGGGTAGTCACATAGCAACGAACGGAATACTTGACAAAATTCCCAATTCTTCATAAATCCCAATCAGGTTTCAGACCACAACACAGCATTGAGATGGTCATAACCACCCTGATAATGAAATTCAGAAGCATAATATGCCAAGGACAGAACATATTACTACTGTAATTCAACATGTCAAGTGCGTTCAACCTAGTAGACCACACCATACTAATGTCACTGCTCGACAACAAAGGAATCAGCGGTGCAGTGGCAAAATGGTTCAATGGCTTCCTAAAGACCAGACCCTACATTTTAAAGATGTCCAACCAAACATCAGCCTCATGGATCTCTGAGTGTGGGGTGCCAAAGGGATCGCCAATATCACCAATAATGTAAAATGTAATGATGGCACAACTTGGAAAAAAACTGGAATTAATTGGTTTCAACCCATTTATATATGCAGATGTCATCGCCATCTTCATACCTTTCCAAAACAATATCACAAACATACAGAACAAAATAAAAAAAAGGATTGGACCTCATGGAAGAATGGGCAACAACTTTCAAACTCAAACTGAATAGAGACAAAACCAAATTCCTAGTACTATCCAGCCCACACAGCCCCACATCCTACCAAAAATTCACAACCAACCAACAAACATACCACATCAAAACACAACTTAAAATACTAGGAATCATTCTCGACAAACATCTAACACTGGACAATCAAATACAGCAGTAACATCAAAATGCTTCAGAACACTATGAAAACTGAAAAGAATAAGAGACTATTTCCCTAGACAATCTTTCCAGATACTGGTCCAATCAACTATACTATCACAACTAGAATACTGCAATGCAGCATACGTAGGGTGCAAGGATTTTACACTAAAATCATTGCAAACAGTCCAAAACACGGCAGCAAGACTGATGTGCAAGAAATCGAAATACGAAAGAGCAACTCCACTGCTTGAAACACTACACTGGTTACCAGTCAAGGCAAGAATATTTTTCAAAGCGCGTCCCCTAATCTTCAAGATACTATTTGGAATGGCACACAAATATATGCTTAACATGATTGAACTATCCTCAAGAAATGCCAGCCCAGTAAACAGAAACTACCTACTCTTATATCTACCCAACTGCAAAAACACCATCTACAAAACTATCTACACAGCAGGATTTAGCTATCAGGGTTCCAAATGGTGGAACTTGATACCGAAAACCATAAGAACCATCACAAATCTCCTCCAAGTCAGAAAAGAAATGAAAACCTACCTCTTCAAAAAATTCTACAGCTAATCACAAAGATATTGCTGCCTTCCTTTCAAAACTTCCTCCAAGAATGGGATGACATAAGCACAGCAACATTAGACAAAATCACCCCAGTCCAAACCAGAACATCACACAGGAAAAATGCAAATCCATGGTTCACCGAAGAGCTGAAAAAACTAAAAACACAAGTCAGGAGACTAGAACGAGCCTGGAACAAAAAGAGAGACGAACAAACACTAAACGACTGGAAACTACTTCGGAGAAAATACAAATATACCATAAAACAGACAAAAAGACTACACTACAAAACATTAATAGGACCAAACTACAAAGACACACATAAACTCTTCAACCTCGTGAACAAACTGTTAGACACCACACCAGTTACAACCAAAGACAAAGATACACCAAGTGTCGACAACCTTGCAACATACTTCAAGGAGAAAATGATACTACTACGACACAAAATACCCGCCAGCCCTACTGAATACACCACTCTTCTAGACTGTCTAGATCCAGAAGAAGGAATATACCCAGCAGACAGAACCTGGACCGAATTTGAACAAATGTCAGAAGACCTCATCTCTAAAACTCTCAAAAGATATGCCAAATCCAACTGCAAACTAGACATATGTCCAAATAGCCTCATGAAATCTGCTCCTCAGAAATTCATAATAGACCTAACAAACCACATAAACTACATGCTACAAAATGGACTCTTCCCAAAAGAGAAAGGAAAAATCTTACTCACCCCAATTCCTAAAGATACAAAGAAAAACACGAGCGAAATAACCAACTACAGGCCAATAGCATCCATACCACTAATAACCAAGATAACTGAAGGTATGGTAACTAAACAACTCACAAACTATCTAGACAAACATTCAATACCGCATGACGCCCAATCAGGATTCCGATCGAATCATAGCACAGAAACAGTATTAATCACCCTTATGACCAAATTCAAACAAATAATCGCAACTGGCAACAATATACTCCTCCTGCAATTTGACATGTCAAGCGCCTTCGACATGGTTGACCATGGAATCCTACTACACATACTTGAACACTTCGGCATAGGAGGAAATGTCCTGAACTGGTTCAAGGGGTTCCTAACCCTACGTTCGTATCAAGTCACATCTAATTCAACCACGTCCAAGGCATGGACACCTGAATGTGGAGTCCCACAAGGATCACCTCTTTCACCAACTATTTTCAACCTAATGATGATCCCTTTAGCAAAACTCCTATCAAACCATAACCTCAATCCATATATATACGCCGATGATGTAACAATATACATCCCATTCAAACAAGACACCAAAGAAATCTCCAATGAAATCAATCAAAGTCTACACGTCATGAACACATGGGCAGATGCATTCCGCCTGAAATTAAACGCAGAAAAAACCCGATGCCTGATACTCACCTCCCAATACAACACAAATGAATTCAACGCTATAAACACACCAACCCTAAACCTCCCAGTCTCAGAAACGCTAAAAATCCTTGGAGTCACTATCGACCGCCACCTAACACTCGAAACTCACGCAAACAACACAACCAAGAAGATGTTCTACGGCATGTGGAAATTGAAAAGGATAAGACCATTCTTCCCAAGATTCGTCTTCCGCAGCCTAGTGCAATCCCTCGTCCTCAGCCACCTGGATTACTGCAACTCACTATACGCGGGCTGCAAAGAGCACATACTAAGGAAACTTCAAACAGCCCAGAACACAGCAGCCAGGCTCATCCTCGGAAAACCAAGATATGAAAGGGCGAAACCACTACGAGAGAAATTGCATTGGCTTCCACTTAAGGAACGCGTTACTTTTAAAGTTTGCACACTAGTCCATAAGATCATTTACGGCGAAGCCCCAGCATACATGTCTAATTTAATAGACCTACCACCCAGAAACGCTAAAAGGTCATCCCGAACATACCTCAACCTCCACTTCCCCACTTGCAAGGGCCTGAAATACAAGACGCTACATGCGTCAACCTTTTCCCACATGAGCACGCAGGCTTGGAATACACTACCGCGCAACCTAAGAGTGATTAACGAACAAGCTTCCTTCCGAAAACTACTGAAGACTCACCTGTTTGAACAAACTTACGGAAAGAACCAAAACACATAGAGTCCATACTCACTGTTCATCAATGCAACATACATCCACTTCCGATCGCTCATCCCGCAATCCATTGTCCCACTGTCTCCTTCCTATGTTTCTATGTTGATGTTCCATTGTTATATTCCTAACGATATCCGAATGTCTCGCACAACTCTGCACAATGTATTCCGTAACCAAGTTGTAACAAATGTATTTCTATTATTCATATCTTATTGTAAGCCACACTGAGCCCGCAAAAAGGTGGGAAAATGTGGGATACAAATGCAATAAAATAAATAAAATAAATAAAACTTCTAGAGCTTTATAAAAAATGCAACACCAGTCTCTTCGCAAATGCTGTTTCCTTTGATTTTTTCTTTATTTAATTCCTCTGTTTTGATTTTGGAATCCCTAATTGAGGACTTGAGTGATGTTTGTAATATTTAAAGAAAGTAATTTAATTTAAAAAATTTCTTTGTATTTATCACTTTCTTTCAAGACTGTAAGCTTGAAAATAATATTGTAAATTATAAATAAATAAATAAAAACTATATGAATAAACATCACTAAAACTCTGCAACTGAACACAAAAGCTACTACTACCTTCAAATCTTTCAAAAACTCTATGAATAACCATACGAACGATAGATGCCCTCTCCACATTGCACAACACTATTGTAACTCCACCAAAATATAAATTGTAAGCCACTTTGAACAGAAATTTGTTTTTGGATAATACAAGAATGCATAAATAAATAAATAAATAAATACCTGGGAAACTAACTCATTTGCTCTATACTCTGTCTCTGTAGCATCAGGCAGCTAAACCTAAAGCCATGAGCCAGCTGAAGTCCCCTTTTGCCATTGTCTCCAGGTAAGCAGAGACCTCTGATCCTACACTTCCCCTTCTACTAGGCAGATGACCTGAGACCTGGTTTGCCTTATGTCTCTGCTAACAAGAACTCCTTGCTTTTGGCAGGACCTGGCTGCTGGACAAAATAGACCAAAGGCACTGTTTAGCAGGAATACAAGGGACAGCAGTGGACCGCAATACAAACTGCTTTCATTCTATTTATCTATTTATTGTTTATAAACTGATGCAATGAGACTGTAGGGATATGTGCAAGCTGTGAATAAGAGACTCCTGAGAAAATTAGAGTCACGGGATAGAAGGCAATGTTCTGTTGTGGATTAGGAATTGGTTACTGGACAGAAAACAGAGGTTAGGGTTAAATGGCCATTTTTCTCAATGGAGGAGGGTGAATTGTGGAGTGCCACAGGGATCTGTACTGGGATCAAAGCTATTTAACATATTTATAAATGATCTGGAAATCAGAATGACAAGTGAGGTGGTTAAATTTGCAAATGACACAAAGCCATTCAAAATTGTTAAACCACATGCGGACTATGAAAACTTGCAGAGAGACCTTAGGAAATTGGAAGACTGGGTATCCAAATGGGTGGTGCACATTGGGAAGAATAATCCTGATCACAGTTACCTGATGCTAGGGTCCGCTTGGAAGACAGCACCCAAGAAAAAGATCTAGGTGTCACTGTAAGCAATATGCTGAAATCTTCTGCCCAGTGTGCAGCGGCAGCCAAACAAGCAAACAGGATGCTAGGAATTTTTAGGAAAGGGATGGAAAACAAGACCTGCCTCTGTATCGCTCTATGGTGCAACCTCATCTTGAGTACTGCGTTCAATTCTGGTCACCGTATCTCAAAAACGATATAGTGGAATTAGAAAAGATTCAAAGCACAGCGACCAAAACGATAAAGGGGATGAACTCCTCTCTTATGAGGAAAGACTAAAGAGGTTAGGCCTCTTCTGCTTGGAAAAGAGATGGCTGAGGGGAGATATGATTGAGGTCTACAAAATCTTGAGTGGTATAAAACGAGTAGAAGTGAATTGATTTTTTTTACTCAAAAAGTATAAAGACTAGAGGACACTCAATGAAGTTACATGGAAATACTTTTAAAACAAGTAGGAGGAAATATTTTTTCACTCAATAAATAGTTAAGCTCTGAAACTCGTTGCCGGAGGATGTGGTAACAGCAGTTACCGTATCTGGGTTTAAAAAAGGTTTGGACAAGTTCCTGGAGGAAACGTCAATAGTCTGCTATTAAGATAGACATGGGGAAGCCACTGCTTGCCCTGGGATTGGTAGCATGGAATCTTGCTACTGTTTGGGATTCTCCAGGTACTTATGACTTGGGCTGGCCTGTTGGAAACAGGATACTGTGCTAGATGGACCATTGGTTTGACCTAGTATGGCTATTCTTATGTAATTAATAATCCAAAAGTACTCCACTTCAAATTAATATCACTCTTTAATGAAAACTAACTGCGCAATTATCATCCATAAACACCAAATGGTCCAAAGGAACTCTGCATATCAGACCTCTCACACCATCAACCATACACAACCATCTAACCCCATTTCACACATAATTATTAAATCATCTGTAATTATATAGCTTCATATTCTGCAATTAATACATATCAAATAAACTTGCTCTCTACATGTATCATTCACTGCAATACACTAAATTCATGTATGCAGCTACAAATAGAATCAATATGTAAAAGTTCATATCAACAGCCCATAACAGGCAAACAGCAAATTCCCACTGAAAGGGATTCAGCTATTACAGTCCATATATTGAGTGGGTGCGGTGCCAGGCTTGAGAACAGCTTCCCGTGGAACAGAGACTTGCAGAGCATGTCAGTAATCTGAGGCTTCATAAGAGGGAGGCTCCATTGGTCGCTCATTGGCTTCAAAAAAATCATGCTATTCAAGACTTACGTTGTGTTGTGTTGACACAATTATGGTCTACAGCTCAAGGTGATGTTACGGCACAACTATTTGCTCTTGAGCAGAGATATATTTTTAGTTGGAATACGGTGGTGCCAATGGGCCTCAATCTTGAAGTCGAATGGGTGTAGCTTGCTCCTGGTCTCGCGATGAGTGGTGGAGTGAGGTATTTAAACCCGCATTTGGATGCTATCAGGAGTACAGGATTTGGGCTGTGGTCCGGGTGAGTCTTGCCGTTCTGGGTTTCCCAGAGGGTTAGCAGCTAATAGTTTAATTAACGTTTGGAATGTTTAATGTGACAAACTTAGTGGATAATTGTATATGAAGAGTAGGCGATATGATTGTGTGCTGTTTATTACAGAAGTTTTATCATGTTCCTCCTGATGAAGTGAACAACGAAATGCGGTCTCGCAAAGCGGTCTCGCATAGAGGAACGAGGAACTAGAGAAAGCTAGCATGATCGGAATGATTATGTAAAGTGGTTCCACGGGAAGCTGTTCTCAAGCCTGGCACCGCACCCACTCAATATATGGACTGTAATAGCTGAATCCCTTTCAGTGGGAATTTGCTGTTTGCCTGTTATGGACTGTTGATATGAACTTTTACATATTGATTCTATTTGTAGCTGCATACATGAATTTAGTGTATTGCAGTGAATGATACATGTAGAAAGCAAGTTTATTTGATATGTATTAATTGCAGAATATGAAGCTATATAATTACAGATGATTTAATGATTATGTGTAAAATGGGGTTGGATAGTTGTGTATGGTTGATGGTGTGAGAGGTCTGATATGCAGAGTTCCTTTGGACCATTTGGTGTTTATGGATGATAATTGCGCAGTTATTTTTCATTAAAGAGTGATATTAATTTGAAGTGGAGTACTTTTGGATTATTTGTATGAAACATGTACTCCCAGTTAACTCATTTCCCTTATTGGTAATATATTCTTATGTAATGTCATGGAGACACCCATTTGTGGCTGCTTGCCTGATCAACAAGGGGGAGTAGGGGAGGATGTCCTGGGAATGAGTGTGTGCACCATGTTCTCTATAGGCCTGAGGTTCATGGGGTCCACATCTGTTAGCTTCTCTCCAGACTTTTGCTTCATGTCTCTTTTCAGCTCGCTCCTATTGTCCTCCACATAACCATTTGTGTGGTAAACCCCATTCAACTTTGCCCATGTGCCCACCCATTCCCAGGGTTGAGGGGGACCATTTTATTTATGTATTGTAATTCCCTAAAATGTTAGCTCACCCACCCATGCATCAGAATTCCAGTTTCTTTTAAAGTTATCCCTGTCCTGCCCCTCATGTTCAGTAGGCCCTGAGGTGAGACCCCTCACCCCTTACCATCTGCAAAATCCACAGGGGAGATATGGGTTTCTCCAGTAACTGTTCCTGCTCTTTCTTCCCTGCAGGCGGCACCTGGATAGTGCCTATACTATTCCCCTGCTCTCTGGCCTGTTGAACACAAAGTAAACTCTAGTCTCTGATATTGTCAAGGACATCTGCTGAATACTTCATTTTTCTTCTCATATATATATCCCCCATAGTTGTATCTAGTTTGTTTCCCTTCCCTCCCCTCCAATATCCACTGTTGCTATAAAGATGTCAAAATGTAGATATGAAGAAGCTGTCTGCACTTCTTCCAAAGCCCTCAGCCCTGTTGATTGAGGATAAGGAAGCACATAGAACAGAGAGTAAAGTATAGTCTAGCTACCGCCTATGCACACTTGCTGGTTGGTACCAGCTGGATGGCTAGTGCAAGACAACACACCTGTACTTTGAGGAGCTCTATGCAGTCTGCCAAAAGGGTGTGAGGCAACAGAGTGAATGGGGTTTATGGGACTAGTCTCCTGCTGTAAGCTGTCAGGAACAGACTAGGAAATGCTTAGGGTAGGTGAATTGTGGCCAACATCAGTAGATGTGGCCCCCTACCTTGGGCCAGAAGTGCAATTGTCTACCTAGGATCTTTGGCAAGGGACCCCTGTGATGGGAACTTGGTTCCAATCTCCAGTATGGAGCTAGACTGGGAGACCAGCATGTTAGGTTTGCATCAATGTTAATGTCATGGGCCATGCAGCCTCATCAACCTCAGCTTTCTTTCAGACCTGATATCTGTTGGCAGCATTGGTATAGAATAATAGGAAGACTGTGAAACCCCAGGGGACAGATGGCTACAGAGTGCAATGTAGATGGGCAGTCTGCCCCACACTGTGACCCACAATGCTGTTTCTGTGACCTGCTTTGTATTTTCTTGTCTAGGTAATTGTACCTACAATAGAGGATAAGCTCCTTTGCTTGTTTCACTTTCAAAACGTTCTTCCAATTCCCGGAGGGTCACTGGCTGAGCTCATGGCTGTAGGACATCTGGAAGTGGGGCCCTTCCCAAGCTGAGTCCAGAGGCCAGATATTACCCTGCCAGGTCCTGGAGACAGGCCAGCCCCTCAGTTAGTGAGCTGACCCAGGAATATGTCAGAAGGACATGTGCATGCACAGGCCACATTCCCTGCACATGTCTCTAAGACATTTGTCTTGGCCATCTCATCACCAACTGAGGGCCGACCTGGCCCCAGGACCTGACAGAGCAAAATCTGGCCTCATGAGTCAGCTTAGGAATGGCCCCACTCTCATATGCCCTACTGCCATGATCTGGGAGAAGGGAGTGGAAAGGGAGACTGCAGTCCTGCATGGTCCCCCCTCCCCCTCGGGGAACTAGGTAGCAGCTTGCATAGACCATACACCTGTGTCAAGAGCTGTGGTGGGCAACCTTAGTTCCACCTTTATCGCTGGCTGTGACAAGCCCTAAACATTTGCCATCACCTAATTTTTGCCTACTGGAGGTAAAGCATGATAGTTTGGGGTGTGGCCTGGGATCCTTAGGGGGAGGCCAGGCCTGACTCCCAAAGGACTTTCTTCTGCTGCAAGGCCCATTAGATCCCTCTCCGTTAGTGCAGCCCTCTGATCAAGCACTTGACATTCAGAGGATGCTGCTCTGATTGTGGACACTGAGGGTCCTCTCCCCATCTGTTAATTTTTCCTTCCCCCCCCCCCCCCCCCCCATTACTGCAATCTCCCTTACCCAGGGCTTGCCTAGTAGTGTTGGCACCACAGCACCTGTCAGCCTTGAATATCACAAAATCAACACATTTTTTTTATAGAGTGGAGACACAGACCTTTGTATGCCAAAAGCTGTAAACATGGTACTTCTAACAAATAAAAACTAATAATTATATACACACTGGCCATTGTCCATTGGCCTCATTGAGGCTGCCCCTGCTCCTGACTGAGCATCCTCAGCTCGGCCACAATGTGGGTCAGCAGGTCACGTTGGGTTGCCAGCTCCTGCTGCAAATCTCTATGCATGGTTACTTGCAGCAGGAGCTGGACTTTGGTGTCTGGGTGTACAAATGTTTCATTGGAGCCCTCAGCTACTGTGTTCTCCATTGTAGCTGCTCGGTGTGTGTGTGTGTGTGTGTGGGGGGGGGGGGGTTGTTTCTGTTCCCCTTCCTCCAGTGGGGGCATGTCCCTTTTGGGGTTCCTCCCCTCCTCAGCCTCCACAGGTTGTGGAGGGAGTGGCACCTCCCAGGACCCAGGGTCCATTTCAACTTCCTCATATGCTTTCTCAGGGGCAGATTGGTCATGGGTGGGCTGGTCCTGGGCACTCTGAGCCAGGGCAGGCTGTTCAGCAGCCGAAGGGTACTTTGTATATGTAAAAGGTTTGCAATTCAGATCAACTCTTACTACATGGCTTGCATAGTGGTGCAGCTGGCTCTCAGGAAGCAGGGACAGGGACAACGGGGGCAGTTGTTACCTGGGGAACATGTCTGAGATGTAGCACCAACAAGATGACATAGCAGGGAACTGCGGACACAATGATATCAGAGGTGTTTGTCCCCTGAAGGGGTGGTCTGGCTATGGGAACGCAGGATGGGTTCTGGACCTGATGAAGGGCCCTGGGTGAGCAGGCACTGGCTGGGAGGTAGTACGGATGGGGGTCACTGTTTCCATTTTTGTCAGGGATGTGTATATGTGTCCCCATGTCTATGTGTCCTACAGCTGAGCGGGAGATGGCAGGGGACCCTGTCAGAGCCGCAGATCTTTCTGGTCACCTCCGCTGGGATCCCCAGGAAAAAGGCAGTTTCCAAAAGGAAACCTAGGCTTGGGGGCATCTATCTGTGGGGTACTGATGCTAGCTGTTTTAGGGCCCTGACTGATGGCACATCACCCCATGTCTCATGCCCATACTTTGGAGGTGCCCGGGAGGGGAAGGGAAGTGTACATATAGGTGGGAGTTTCCATAGCGGGGGTTGGGGGCCCACTATAACTGGAGATTTCAGGGGCCCACAGCTTGGGCCTTGAGGAATGTCTCCCAGGGCAGAATACCGACCTTTGGAGCAGACAATGGTACATCCAGTGAATGTGGATTAGGGGGCATGAGAGAACATTCATTTGAGAGGCAACTGATGCTGTGACGGCCCTCTGTGGTCAGTGTACACTCCTTGAACACAACTTTGTCAGATGTGTGTTTGATATAGGGGTTAAGATGTGTGCCCTGAATGCATGGGACGTAAGTTTGATTCCCACTGTGGGTGTTTGGGGTTAATGTTTTATTTCCCCTGTCATAGCAGCTGCAATGTGCTAGGTAGGTGTGTGTGATATGCTGGGCACTTTTGTATTGGTCACTGGAGAATGCTGTCCAAAGGGCTTCTCCCCTCCCCTCTTCATTTCCATGTCATCTCATAAGTTGGGCGTTGGCTACAACACATTCAAATAGATATGGGGGTTGTGGGCACACTAAGGAGGCTAGCTACATACTCAGGCCTTAATCGGGGACAGAGCTATTATAGGGGTGTTATGTCTGCAGTAATTACATCGAGCCCTGAGGTGCTCCCTCATGCGCTGGATTAGGGCGGAGTCTTCTTTCTGGACTTGCCTGTACGGTGTATCCCAAAGCATCTGCAAAAAAACAAGTTGGTGGAGAGAGGGTTCAGGTTGATGGGCCTTCTTGGCATCACATACATTATTATTTTAGACAACTTGTGCAATGCACCTCATATAGCCTGTGATAGATGGCAACAGGCAGATTGCAGGTGGGAGGGGTGGGCTGGGGGAGTGGGTATGCATCACACAGGCACAGGTGCTGTGTGAGTTGAGGTGGCCATGGGGAGAGAGGCCTTTCTGTGGAGCATGTGCACTGTTGCAGGGAGGTGGAGATGGGCAATGGAGTAAAGCAGGTGTACCTTTGGGTAGCTCAATGTACTTTAGTGAACTGTTGTCAAGATTCCCATCAATATGTAGGCATGGGCCAGGATGAGGGAGGGGGGGAGGAGGTCAAGATATGTGCAACCCCTTATTTTACCATTGTATGGTTAGTGGATGGGGGCCCCATAATTAGATATCATTGCATATTCTGTACATTCTGATTACAGCAATGTTTTTTTTTTTCTTGCAACGAAGGAACCTCAGTGCATGTGACCCTGTCTATGTATGGTGCTTGCATATGAGTAGTGCTGTGATCTTAGGGGCTAATGCTTCACACTCACCTTTCCAAGCTGTTCCTTACTGCTCTCCATGCCCTCATGGAGACATTGTGTGGGGGCAGTAGTGATGGTGCTTCATGATTTGTCTCCTGTGCCTGAGGCACAAGAGGACCAGGAGCTCTGACTCCTGCATGGAGAAAGTGGCTCCCCTGTGCAGTGACATAGCTGTGCACACTAGGGAACATTCCTCCAGGTGTAGAGGTATATATGCATGTTTTGCACATGGAGGTAAGGTCCTGCCTTTGCCGCGGACATTTTCTCGACATGGCGACCAATACCACCATTGCACGTCTTACGTAGTGTATTTTCGATTGGCGAAAACGTTTCTCTCCGAATGTCGATGACATTTTCATTATGTCATCTTTAAAAACTTTCTTTTTGTGTGTGTATTTTCGCCATTTGTATGTCATATTGAAAATGCCCCTCATAATGTTTTACAACTTTTTTGGCTTAAAAGCTGTTTATACCTAGCTGGTTCATTACATCGTATTTATTGTTGATTGTATACCTTTTTGTCTCTGGTTCTGCATACCATCAATGCAAGGGAACTAGCCTCTATTTATTTCCCTATATCTCATACACAGCCATGTTTACTGCCAGGTCTACATAAATATAATACCTGACGTAGCACTGTATACACCAACAAAACAAATTGCAATAAATCAATAATTTAGCTAGGGGGTCTTTTTACTAAGACACCTTAATGGATCTAGTGCATGCTAACAATTAGCACATGCTAAATGCCATACAGCCCATTGTATACCTATGGGCTGCATGGCACTCATACTAATTCATTAGCGCGTGCTAGATCCATTAGTGCACCTTAGTAAAAGGGACCCTTAGTGAATATAAATGAAGAGGTAATATAATTGCTTTATACATGAAGCAACTTTCCAGGAATATCTTAAGTCCAAGTCCCCTAACAGTACTGCCTTATTGCATCAGAAAGTTCAGGGAGCAATTGGGAGAGAGAGAATCCACAACCCTTCTCACCATGTGTCACCCATCCTTCTTTGCCTTCATTACATACTTCCGCTTAGTTACACAGGTATTTCTCTCTTCTTGAAGAAAGAGATTTAAAAAGAAAATGAAGTGTCAAAAGAGGAAGCTGAGGAGCCTCTATATACTATCCCATGACTTCCTCTTCTTTTCCTATTGCCCTCCTCTAAAATGCTGACACAGATTTAAAAGAAATCCAGAACTACACACAAACCACCACTGGGCTACAAAATAACATACAGTGCAGAGTTTATAAACAGGAATGGTACCAGACTAAGGGGTCCTTTAACTAAGCAGTGATAAAAGGGGGCCATGTACTCTGTTTAGCACATGTGTTTCCCCACGTAACAAGGCCACTTTTAGCATGGCTGTAAAATGGCCGCATTTCCATTTTTCTATTAATGGCCAGGCACTATAATTAGCTTATGGTAGCGCATGAGAAGACAAAACTGGATCACGCACTAATCGATTGGTGTGCACCAACGTAGCTGCGCTAACCAATTAGCAATGGGTATGTCTACTCTTCAAACCACCACCCCCCACCCCCAGCATGCCCTCGGCACTAAAAATACAAAGTAGTGCATTTTGGCAATTTTCTCATAGGAAAAAAAGTGTCCTGTTTACCAAGATGCAATAATGCACTTGCACACTCTAAACACAGACTTCTGCACTTAAGCTAAAATTTTTATTATTGTATGCTATTAAGCAGTGTGCAGTTTTTCACAGTTCTGTACAATATCAAGCCAGAACAAATCCAACACAATGCATATAAAAATAATGAATGCATGCAAAAGCATGTAGAAACAAGTTACCTACCTGTAGCAGCTGTTCTCCATGGAAAGTAGGATACAAGTTCTCACAGATGGGTGATGTCATCCGATGGGGCCTATGCAGGAAAGAGTCTTTCAAGCTAGAAAAGTTCTTGAAGAATCTGAAAGACCCTACTGTGCATATGGGAAAACGTCTGCTGTGTGGAAGGTAGGCAGGTTATGTAAGGATTTGTATCTTACTGTCTACAGAGAACACCTCTAGGTAAGTAATGTGGTTTTCTCCAAGGAAGAGCAGCATATGAAATCTTCACAAATAGGACTCCCTAGTTATAGGCTGTCTTCAACAGAAAAAAGGGGCAAAAAATACATATGAAAGGCATCACCACAATGGGTCTTTTCAATTCTAGTATTTTTCTTCTGGATGGTAGCCTGGAAATTAACAAAATGGGCTGGGGGGGGGGGGGGGTAGATTTAAACCTCAAAAAGATCTCTGACGACAGAATAGTCAAACCCACTATCTCATCAGAAATTTCTTTCCAAACAATAATGGAGTATGAATGTATAGACTAATGACCATGTCAGAACCGTGCAAATCTCCATAGCGGCTGACATCAAGTGGGCTACTGACACGAACATGGCTTGCACATTAGGAGCTTTGACATGATCTTCAGGAATATAACCTGCTTTAGGATAAGTGAAGGAGATGCAGTCTGCTAGCCAAATAGGGTAAGCCTAGTGACAGCTGTCCCAGGTTTACAGGGGTAACCACACTGCTTAGCTGTAGCAAATGTTCAACATGGACAGGATACAAGACCAGCACGGGAAAGCTACTCCAGCTTTGATAACACTAGCTTCTGAGAAGCCTCACCATGCATGCACGCTAAGTCCTGCCTACTGATGTCATGTGCGACCATCTTAGTCTAGTGTTACAGCTTATAGTAGACTAGAATGCAACTCCTTGGGGAGGTAGGTGTGCATATGAGAACTTATATCCTCAGTTGAGGTATGCAACTTGGTTTTCTCTGAGGACAAGCAGGATAGTGAGTTGTCACAGCATGGGACTCCTTAGCTACAGGCTGCCTTCAACAGATATTAGGTGTCAAAAACCGTAGGAGGTCCCATCGGCAATTTTGAGATTTGCTCCAATCTCAAAATGGCTGCTAGGACCTCCCGTGGAAAGTCCCAGCAGCCATTTTGGCTGAAGAACCAGTAGGGGGTAACAGAGACTGGGGATCGCTCTTGCCTGAAAAAGGCCACTAGACCACCAGAACATTAAAGGTAGGCACATGGAGGGTCTTTCGGTGGTGGGAAAGCAGAGTGGTTGCGGTAACTGGTGGACCTGGAGGACCCGTTCTCTGCACAGGTGGGAGAAGTGCCATTTTCAGTTCTGTTTTCAGCTGATTTGGTTTCAGTCGAAACCCCCAGTTTTGGTCATCCTCTAAAAAATGTGGTGGGAGGCGGGGCTTGTGGTTTGGAGGAGGGGATAGTGCTGGGCAGACTTATACGGTCTGTGCCCTGAAGAGGACAGGTACAAATCAAGGTAGGGTATACACAAAAAGTAGCACATATGAGTTTATCTTGTTGGGCAGACTGGATGGACTGTGCAGGTCTTTTTCTGCCGTCATCTACTATGTTACTATGTTAATTAGTCTTTTTTATATCTTTTTCCCCTTTTTTATGGGGAAGGGGAAGAAGGCAGCCCGGAAATGAAAAGAAATGGGCCTGGGGGCACACAGCTGGATTCAAATCATCAAAGAGATTCTGCAGGACAGACTAATAAACCTACTGTTGAATGGGGAGTCTCTTTCTAGACAGTAGTGAGATGTGAATGTACAGACAGAAGTCCACTTTGCAACCCTATAAATTTCCTCCATGGAGGCAAATCTCAAGTTGGCTATCAACTCAGTCAGAGCACTGACATTTATAGGCCGGGAAATGGTCCTCAAGTGTCAAGCCTGTGTGGAAGTAAGCCAGGGGTTCCCAAATTCAGTCCTCAAAGGCTGTAATCCTTTAAGGATTTTCAGATTTCCACAATGGATATGTAACTATTTAAACACATTCTCAATACTACACGACTCCCAGTCAGGATTTCGGTCTAACCACAGCACGGAAACGGTACTAGTCACTGTCATAAATACATTTAAACAAATGATTGCAACTGGCAAGAACATACTACTGCTACAATTTGATATGTCCAGTGCCTTCGATATGGTTGATCATGGAATATTACTACACATCCTCGAGTATTTCGGAATTGGAGGGAACGTTCTCAGTTGGTTCAATGGGTTCCTAACCACACGATCATACCAAGTGACATCTAATTCGACTACATCAGCTACATGGATACCTGAATGCGGAGTTCCACAGGTATTCCCCCTCTCACCGACTTTAACTTAATGATGATACCCTTGGCGAAACTACTATCAAACCAAAACCTCAACCCATACATATAAGCAGACGACGTAACGATCTACATTCCATTTAAACAAGATCTAAAGGAAATTTCCAATGACATCAACCAAACATATCATGCACACATGGGCAGATGCATTTAAGCTAAAACTCAATGCAGAAAAAACCCAATGCCTAATACTCACCTCGCAACACAACACGAACGAATTCACCACCATTGACACACCAAAACTGAATCTTCCAATTTTGGACACTCTAAAAATTCTTGGAGTTACCATTGATCGACACCTAACACTTGAGAATCACACGAAAAACACAACCAAGAAGATGTTCCACTCAATGTGAAAATTAAAAAGAGTAAGACCTTTCTTCCCAAGGACCGTCTTCCGCAACCTGGTACAATCAATGGTACTCAGTCATCTAGATTACTGCAATGCACTCTACGCTGGCTGCAAAGAGCAAATAATCAAGAAACTTCAGACAGCTCAGAACACTGCAGCTAGACTCATATTCGGTAAAACAAAATATGAAAGCGCTAAACCCCTACGAGAAAAGCTATACTGGCTCCCACTCAAAGAACGTATCATGTTCAAAATATGTACCCTAGTTCATAAAATTATTCACGGAGACCCACCAGCCTACATGTCAGACCTGATAGACTTACCACCCAGGAAAGCTAAAAAATCATCCCGCACATTCCTTCCCAAACTGTAAAGGTCTAAAATACAAATTAATGCACGCGTCAACCTTTTCCTACGTGAGCACACAATTCTGGAACGCGCTACCGCGCAACTTAAAAACAATCTATGAACTAGCTAACTTCCGAATTCTACTGAAGACCCATCTCTTTAACAAGGCATACAACAAAGACCAACAAATATGAACTCCTATACACACATCCAGAATTGCCTTTACAATATTTGCTTGCTAAACCACCATCATGTTTTTCATTATTATGTTACCCAAGATCCTTTGTTATTACTATATGTAATTTTCTTATATATTTCTTATATTTGATTGCTAAACTACTATCATGATTTATCATTATCAAGTTACCCATGATCCTTCTGTTATTACTAAATGTATACTTTCTCATATATTTCCACTATTCATGATGTATTGTAAGCCACATTGAGCCTGCAAAGAGGTGGGAAAATGTGGGATACAAATGCAACAAATAAAAATATATTTCCATACAATGTAGAAAATGAATGCATATATGTTCATTACGGAAATCCTGATAACCAGCCTGGGTCACAGCCCTTGAGGACTGCTTGGGGTCTCCTGGTATAATTACGAAAACCAGATAGTTTGATAGAGTGCATTTGGTAATGGCAGACCCCTGATCTATTAGGATTAAAAAAAAAAAAAAGCTAGGTAGGACCTTCTAAGAACTTTAGTCCTCTTGAGTAGATGGCTAAGGCTCTCTTGAAATCCAAAGTATGCAATGTGCTTTCATCTGTGTGTGCATGAGGACTGGAGAAAATATTGACAGGACAATTGACTAAAATGGAACTATGACACTACTTTAGGAAAAAATTTGAATGAGTGTGCAGAACCACCCTGTTTTCATAAACCTTAGAATAAGGTGGATTATTCACTAGAACCTGGAGCTCACTTACTCTGTACACTGAAGTTACCACCACCAAAAACAGGACCTTCCAGATCAGGTACTTCAGTTCACAGGTATTCAGTGGTTCAAAAGGAGATTTCATCAGCTGTGTTACAATATTCAGGTTCCATGACACTGCAAGAGGCTCAGTAGCAGACTTCATTAGAAGCAAGGAGGTTTGAGGCACAGGAGATGGCATGATGTCACAAACCTGAAGCTGGTCCACCCAAGAAGGTTTTCGTTCTCCTCATGCAAGTGCAGCCATCTTGGTACACCCAAAACTACGTAATTGATAAAGTGACAAGCTCTGCCTACTGGCTTTAGCCCAACTAATGGGCCAAGCACGCTACTGCCATCTCCTGTTCATCAAACCTCCTTGAAAGCAAGCCCCACATGAACCAAAAACTAAAGGATGTGACGAGATGGGGTTACCTTTCACTAAGGTGTACCCTAATGTTGATTTTCAAACCTGACTCACATAGAAGTGGAAATTATTTAAGCAGTTTCATGTGGGACAGAAAAAGGGATCTAAGCCTTTTCCATCACACCACAGATGATATTACTATTTTGATACCTTTCTCAAGGAAAGGAAAATACAAAAATGTTTAGTGGTAACAGAACATTGGGCTTTATATTTTCATCTAAAACTTAACCAAGATCAAACAAAATTTCTTTGGATAGGTCCACTTAAGAATATAAAAGGGAAAGAGACCTTTGTTATCGGGAATAATACATTCAAGTTCAAGTTTACCACTTGTATATTTGGTGTTGAAGTGGACAGCCAGTTAAGTATGATGGATCAGGTTATTAAGGTGGTCAAGAGCTCCTTTTTTCTACTAAGGAAATTAAGAGCTATATGAAAGAATTTTGAACTACTTTGTTTCAGACTCGTGCAATCTTTGTTGCTTTCAAAATTAGATTTCAACACAGTTTATGCTGGTTGCACAAATGAGATTTTTAAAAATTTCAAACAGTCCAAAATCTTGCAATCAGAGTTATTTTTTGTTACATAGGGAAGATCATATATCCCCTTATTTAGCCAAACTTCACTGGTTGCCAGTAGTTGCAAGGTCTAATTTTAAACTATGTATTATAGTATCTAGGACCTTATATGGGGATCTTCCATTAAACTTGAATGAGTTATTTGCAATTTTAAATAGAAAGTTAGAACAGGGTCAGATTGTTTTGAGATTTCCATCTATGGTTATGGTTAAATTTTCGAAGCAGTTGGCTTCATGCTTGTCATATAAGGCTGCTTCAGTCTGGAACTCTCTCCCCACTAAAATCCAGTCATCAAGGGACTATTTAATCTTTAGAAAATAATTAAAAACATTTCTTTAAAAAAATAAAAAAACATAGTTAACTGCAGGGGCAGCCTGACCATTAAGCTACTACTACTACTACTTAGCATTTCTATAGCGCTGCCAGGGTTACGCAGCGCTGTACAAGTTTAGACAAGGGGAAGGACAGTCCCTGCTCAATAGAGCTTACAATCTAAAGGTAATAAGCTATGTAGTCAGTGTATGTATCTGGAATGGGGAAGGTGGTTAGGCGCCAAAAGCAAGAGAGAAGAGATGGGCCTTGAGTAAGGACTTGAAAATGGGCAGGGAGGGCGCACATCGTATGGGCTCAGGAAGTCTGTTCCAGGCATAAGGTGAGGCGAGGCAGAAGGGGCGGAGTCTGGAGTTAGCGGTGGTGGAGAAGGGTACAGATAGAAGTGATTTGTCCTGAGAGCTGAGGTTACGGGTGGGAACATATGGGGAGAGGAGGGTAGAGAAGTAATGGGGGGTTGCAGATTGAGTGCACTTGAAGGTCAATAGGAGAAGCTTGAATTGTATACGGTAGTGGATCGGGAGCCAGTGAAGCGACTTGAGGAGAGGGGTGATATGAGTGTATCGGTTCACGCGGTAGATAAGACGTGCGGCGGAGTTTTGGACAGATTGAAGGGGGGATAGGTGGCTAAGCGGGAGGCCAGCGAGGAGAAGGTTGCAATAGTCAAGTCGAGAGGTAACGAGTGAGTGGACGAGAGTTCGGGTGGTCTGTTCAGAAAGGAATGGGCGAATTTTGCTAATATTATAGAGGAAGAAGCGACAGGTCTTAGCTGTCTGCTGGATATGGGCAGAGAAGGAGAGGGAGGAGTCGAAAATGACTCCGAGATTGCGGGCTGAGGAGACGGGAAGGATGAGGGCATTGTCAACAGAGATGGAGAGTGGGGGAAGAGGAGAAGAGGGTTTGGGTGGGAAGACAAGGAGCTCAGTCTTAGCCATGTTCAGTTTCAGATGCCGGTTGGACATCCAGGCAGCGATGTCGGAGAGGCAGGCCGAAACTTTGGCCTGGGTTTCGACTGTGATGTCGGCAGTGGAGAGGTAAAGCTGGGTGTCATCAGCATAGAGATGGTACTGGAATCCATGTGATGAGATCAAGGAGCCCAGGGAAGAGGTGTATATCGAGAAAAGAAGCGGTCCAAGGACAGATCCTTGAGGGACCCCAACAGAGAGCGGGACGGGGGTGGAAGAAGAGCCATTAGAAAATACTCTGAAGGTGCGATGGGAAAGATACGAGGAGAACCAGGAAAGGACGGAGCCCTGGAATCCAAATGAGGACAGTGTGTCAAGAAGTAACTTATGATTGACGGTGTCAAAGGCGGCAGATGGGTCGAGGAGGATGAGTATGGAATAGTGACCTTTGGATTTGGCAAGGAACAGGTCATTGCAGACTTTAGAGAGTGCTGTTTCTGTTGAGTGTAGTGGGCGAAAGCCGGATTGAAGCGGGTTGAGAACGGCCTGAGAGGAGAAGAATTCAAGGCAGCGGCTGTGGACAGCACGTTCAAGTAATTGGAGAGGAAGTGTAGAAGAGAGATGGGGCGGTAGTTGGAGGGACAGGTGGGGTCAAGCAATGCTTTTTTGAGAAGTGGTGTGATTACAGCGTGCTTGAAGGTGTCAGGGAACGTAGCAGTGGAGAGAGAGAGGTTGAGGATGTGACAGATTGAGGGGTTAACTGTAGGAGAGATGTTGGTAAGCAGGTTGGTGGGAATGGGATCAGAGGAACAGGTGGTGCACTTAGAGGAAGAAAGAAGGCGAGCAGTTTCCTCTTCGGTGATCTGAGGGAAGGAGGAGAAGGAGGCCAGGTTAGGTTGGTTGAGGGAGTGGGTTAAGAAGCCACAGGGAGGAGAAGGCTAGGAAGTGAATTCAAGGTTTATCTTCTGTACTTTATCGCGGAAGTAGTCAGCTAGTGTTTGAGGAGAGAGTGAGGGGGGGGGGAGCGGAGGGTACTTTAAGTAGGGAGTTGAGGGTGGCGAAGAGGCGACGAGGGTTGGAGCCAAGAGAATTGGTTAATTGAGAATAATATTCCTGTTTGGCAAAGAATAGGGAGGACTGGAAGGAGGATAGCATGAATTTGTAATGGGTGAAGTCTGACAGGGTGCGAGATTTTCTCCAGAGTCGTTCAGCAGATCGGGTGCAGGAGCGGAGGTAACGGATGCAAGGGGTTAACCAGGGCTGAGGATTAATGCGCTTAGTGGGGCGAGAGACAGACGGTGCTAGGGTATCCAGAGCAGTGGAGAGAATTTCATTGTAGGTAGAGACAGCCGTGTCGACAGATTCAGAAGACGAGATGGAAGGGAAGAGAGTGGAGATGTGAGAGGATAGGGTAGGGGGGTCGACAGCTTGGAGATTCCTGAAGGCAGTGGTTATAGTTGGGCGAGGTTGAGGAGGCCTCAGGCAGCACTCTTTTGGGAGCAGCATCTCCCCCTTCCTTCTTCCACCCCGTTCCCCCAGTTTACCTTCTTTTTTCATGTTCCAAAAGGTGGCAGCGGCAGCAGCAGTCACGATTCCCATATGCTGCTCTGCTGCCAGCACCCACCTCTTCTCTTTACTGTGGCTGCCTCTCTGATGCAACTTCCTGTTTCCTCAGAAGTGGCCACAATAGAGGCCAGTGTCAGCGGCAGGGCAGCGTATGGGAATTGCGCCTGCTGCCGGTGGTTTTTGGAACATGAAGAAAGAAGGTAAACTTGGCGAAAGTAGTGAAAGAAGGAAGGGGGGAGATGCCAGAACTTGTCCTGGGAGGGGGGGGGGGGTGACATCTCAGCCCTGCTTCAGGCAGCATCTTGCCTTGGGCTGCCCCTGGCAAACTGTGCTTAATTTGGAACTCCTGAATTTGTCTTGGTCTCTTGTTTTTCTGTAATCTGCATGTGCACATGTGTGTGTCTTGTGTCTGTGAATATGTGTGTTTATCTGTTTTGTTTATGCATATATTTCTATTTTGTGTGTGTATCTTTGTGAGCAATGCCTGAGCATGCTTTTATGTATGAGTCCATAAATGTCACTGCATATATATTTGAATGTGTATCTGGGCATGCTTGCATGAATTCTTCAATGTGTATGTCTGCATGTGTGGGTATATTTATTTCTGTGTTGTGTGTGTGATCTGGAAAGGAGATGAGGGGATGGATGTTTGAATGGTATAAGTCATTAATTTCTATGTTACTGTAAATTAGTGTTTGAATGCTGCAACTGTTGAACTGCTTTTCATATAAGAATACATTGGAGCATTTTTTTTGGTGGTGTGTATGGGGGAGTCATTTCTCTTCTGCTTCCCACCACCAGCACAAACTTCACTTGTACAAGCATTTCACTTGCCCTCCTCATCTGTGAGTATAGCAGCTTTCCAGTGCTGCCACCACAGCCTTTGCATTGGCTGAATCCTACCTACAATTTCTGTGATTAAAGCCTTCCACTGTTCCCACCTCCAGTGCCTTCCTATTAGCTGGTTCTTATGCACAGTGTCTGCTGCTAGTTAGGATTAGAGATCTGCAGATAGAAGTTTTAAACTCCTGAACCAATCATTATTAATTTATGACTTGATTGTAGGCAACAAGATGGAATTTTTTTCCATTGCTGATACATGGATGTGTGAACTGGATGAAATGGTATTTAGGGATATCTGTTCTATGTGATAAGTTTATGAGTACATGAAAAGTGTGGGTAAGAAGAGAGGTTGGGTTGGGATTGTCAAAAAGACCTGCCGGTGCTCCTAAATGACATTTCCTCAATGGTTATTTTAGGGGTGCCAGGATCCGCTCAGACCTCGCCCTCACTATCTCCGGTCCAGTTGCATCCATTGTCCTGTCTCCAGTCCAGTCCTGTGTCAGCTTCCAGTCTCCAGTCCAGCCCTGCCTCAGTGTCCTGTCTCCAGTCCAGCCCTGCTTCAGCATCCTGTCTCCAGTCCTGTCCAGTGTTCCTGTTCCCAGCCTAGTCTCTCCAGGTCCTGGTTCACCAGACCTGCCCCCAAGGGTCCTTTTCAGGGCTACACCAGGTCCTGGTTCACCAGGCCTGCCCCAAGGGTCCTTTTCAGGGCCTCCTTCCTGACCCTCCGGATCCCCTGGTTTGAAGCCCCCACAACGGTCCAAGGGCTCACCCTTTGCGGCCCATGACAAAAGTATTCTCCAACCCACCATTTACACAACTTTGCATATTCTGTTCCATCTAGATGAGTTTCTTGTAAAAATGCTATGGAAGCTCATTGTTTATTAAGAGCTTGGAGGATTTTATTCCTTTTGATTGGCAAGTGTATCCATCCTCCCCACCTTCCATGCTAATATCTTAAGAGCCTGAGATTTTACCTGCACAGTGAGATAACACATAGAGAACTGGTTCAAATCTGGAGCCCAAGGGGTGTCCTAGTCTCCGCCCCTCCGGCAAGAAACAAGCAGAAACCAACCAGTAGAAGAACACTGTAGTCAACCCATTTGGACCAGATATGTCATTCCAGGTAACTCCCCCATCCCTACCCCACTCCCAACCCCCTTCTAGCCTATACCCTACAAAGTTAAACTCCAAAATAACCCATCCCCATACCCACCCTTGGCTAGCAGTACCCATTTGCCCTTTCCCAGACCCCCTCCCCCTTCTATACATTGAAGAACCACCTATAGGTTCTGCCTCCTATGTAGTCTTAACTTTCTCCCCAAAGAGTCTGCTGGCAGACCTTATCAGAACAAAAATTACATAGTGAGCATCCCATTCAAACCACAAGGGAAAAGAGCTATGTAAGCATGCACACCTATATGGAAACATATGAAAAGAAAAAAAGGGCGTGTGTGTATGTATATATACACATGATAGATATTAGTCTGGTTTTCATTCTTTGTGTCATAAAAACGGCTTGGTGTCCTCTCAGTAGTATACACCAGCATCATCTATATGGCACAGACTATCCCAAATAGATAAGATCTAAAGTACCCTCTAAAGATATTTCGTACCTACCCTTGCTAAAACCATGTCCCCTCCAGCAATCCACACACAAGGGTGAAAGACACCAAACACAATGTCCACTGGATCAAGGTAAACGTTTATTGTCCAAAAGTACAAAGAATTGCTGACATGCAGACCCAGCACAATACAGGTAAAGAAGCCCACTAGGACTGTTGGGATGTCCAACTCAGTTACACAGCATACCAGGAAGGGTCTGATGCTGTTGATAAAATGTGGATGAGGGCAGAAGAGTCGGGAACCTTCATATTTCCCTCCTTACAGCTCCATGATCCAACCAGAAGTCCAGGGTATTGAGTATTATCCTGGATTCATCCTTAACTTTTGAACCACAAATTAACCATCTTTGGCAGAAAACATTTTTCAAACTTGGGCAATTAAGACTGGTCAGATCTTATTTTGACCAGTCTACATTTGCTCTGCTTGTTCAGGTGCTGGTTCTTTCCCAAACTGATTATTGCAATGTTCTATATCTAGGACAATCGTCTTAAGTTGATGTCCAAGCTACAAATCATTCAGAACGTCTGCTCGTCTAATTTGCAGGTTAAAAAAGTTTGACAGGATTACTCCTTGTTTGCGTTCACTTCATTGGCTTCCTATACACAAATGAGTATTATTTAAAGTTAATTGTTTATTTCATGTAATTTATGGCCTTACTTCGGAGTTGCTAGTTAATTTGTTCAAAGGTTTTCTATTTGGTTCTTCAACACGGTTACAACAATCTCTAATACTTTGTTCTCCAACTATTATTATTCCATTTTGGAACACTCTACCTGTTATAGTGCATCTTGAATTTTCTTATATTGTATTTAGGAAGAAATTGAAAACTTTTCTATTTGATGACTAAGATTTTATCGCTATAACTGTTGTTTATTTTTATGACATGTTCAATTGACCTTTTGTAAACCATAGTGAACCCTTATTGGGGATACAGCAGTATAACAACAATAAATTGATATTGGTATTGATATTGAAGTGCACATTTACGCTCATTAATGTCAGTATTCCCCCTAAGTGCTATTCTGTAAAAGCATGGCTAAGTGACGTGGAGGGGCATTTTCGAAAGAAACGTCTAAATCAGAATTTGGACATTTTACAAAGACGTCCAAATTCTGAAAAGGAAAGAAGGTCATTTTCGAAAAAGATAGACATCTATCTTTTGTGTTCGAAAATACTATGGATGTTTTGTGATTTGGACGTCTTTGTTTTTCGGCCATTTTCGAAAAAAATAAAAAAGTCCAAGTGTAAAACGTCAAAAATCAAGCCATTGGGACGTAGGAAGAGCCACCATTTTTAGTAGACTGGTTCCCCTGACATCCCAGGACAGCAATAGGGCACTCTAGGGGGCATTGCAGTGGACTTCATAAAATGCTCCCAGGTACACATCTGACCATTGCTCCTTTACTTTCTCTGCTGAGCCCCCCAAAATCCACCCAAAACCAACTACCCCCAACTGTACACCACTACCATAGCCTTCACGGGTGAAGGGAGCACCTATATGTGGGTACAGTGGGTTTCTGGTGAGTATTGAAGGGCTCGCAGTTTCCTCCACAACTGTAACAGGTAGGGAGAGGTAGGGGGCTGGATCCACCTGTCTGTAGTGCACTGCACCCACTACTAGACTACTCCAGGGACCTGCATGCAATTCTAATGAACCTGAGTATAACATCTGATGGTGGCACAGAGGCTGGCAAGTAATGTTTTTCATCACATTTTTGGGGGGTGGGAGGGGGTTCGTGACTACTGGGGGAGTAAGGGGAGGTCATCCCTGATTCCCTCCAGTGGTCATCTGGTCATTTGGGGCACCTTTTTGTGCTTATTCGTAATAAAAACAGGACTAGATCAAAACGTCTAAGTTTTAGTCCTGGATATTTTTGCTTTGTTCTATTATGGCTGAAAGATGTCCAAGTCTTAGGAATGCCAAAGTCCCACCTTGAACACGTACATGGCACGCCCCCTTGAGATTTGGATGTCCTTCTGGCGGACTGCAGAGAAAGACGTCTAAAAAGAGGTTTCGATAATACTGATTTGGACGTTTCTGTGAGATAAACGCCCAAATGCTGACTTTTTGGATGTCTATCTCTTTCGAAAATGAGCCTGATAGTGTCTAA
This sequence comes from Microcaecilia unicolor, assembly GCF_901765095.1. Classification (NCBI taxonomy): domain Eukaryota; kingdom Metazoa; phylum Chordata; class Amphibia; order Gymnophiona; family Siphonopidae; genus Microcaecilia; species Microcaecilia unicolor. Next base: position 250,191,479 of record NC_044032.1, on the reverse strand, counting down.
ATGCAAGGGGGTATACACAGTGGCAGAACATGGTTGGGGCAGCCACTTACACGTGCAACTTACAGGTCTATGGCTGGTGTAACTGCAAGTTATGCTAGTATTCTAGAATGGCATCTGGGCGTCCACATGCCATCACTGAATAGGCGTTCACCCTGCAGCATCCAGGCACCTAACTTATACAATTACTTTCTTAAAGTATACCTTCAGCCTTTGGGTTCCCTAGGGTGCAATTAAGGATACATGAGGATTATGTGCAACCTTTCCTTACAGTACAGTCAACAAGGTTGTGGAATGTACAAAGCTGGTGCAAGATTAGGTAATGGAGAGGAGACTTGCATTCAACCATGAGAAAACAGATTTTTTTTTTTTTTTTGGAAGGAGGCTCGCACCAGCTCTCAAGAGCTAGTTATTAAATTTTTTAACATTTTGCGAGCTGGTTGTTCAGGCAAGGTGAGCCGGTTTGCCTCTCCTCCCCTGAGCTGCAGGGTCCCAGCACATACCTGAAGGCAGCCACCCTGGTGGTCTATTGGATTCTTCAGGCAGGAAAGATCCCCAGTCTTTCCTGCCTGCTGCCGGTGCTGATCCTCCCGCTGCCGCATGCTCTTTAAAAATGGCTGACGAGACTTCCACTGAAGTCTTGAGGCTGCCGTTGTAAGTCTCGGCAGTCATTTAAAGAAGATGCTGTAGGACTCAGGAGGAGGATCAGCGCCGGCGGTGGGCAGGAAAGATTGGGGATCTTTCCTGCCCCGAAGAATCTACTAGACCACCAGGGAGGATTCAGGTATGTGCCGGGAGAGCGCCCTGTGGCTCAGGGTAACAGGGGGGGAGGAGGCCTGGAATAGGTCGATGGGATGGGGTGGGGATCGTGGGAAGAATACTGTAAAGGGTATGATACATACCTGTAGCAGTTGTTCTCCGAGGACAGCAGGCTGATTGTTCTCACGACTGGGTTGACGTCCGCGGCAGCCCCCACCAACCGGAAAAAGCTTCGCGGGACGGTCGGCACGCAGGGCACGCCCACCGCGCATGCGCGGCCGTCCTCCCGCCCGTGCGCGACCGCTCCCGCCAGTTGAATGACAAGCAATAAAGTATAAAACACAACTCCAAAGGGGAGGAGGGAGGGTAGGTGAGAACAATCAGCCTGCTGTCCTCGGAGAACAACTGCTACAGGTATGTATCATACCCTTTCTCCGAGGACAAGCAGGCTGCTTGTTCTCACGACTGGGGTATCCCTAGCTCTCAGGCTCACTCAAAACAAGAACCCAGGTCAATGGAACCTCGCAACGGCGAGGAAACAACAGAAATTGACCTACGAAGAACAACTAACTGAGAGTGCAGCCTGACCAGAATAAATTCGGGTCCTGGAGGGTGGAGTTGGATTACACCCCAAACAGATTCTGCAGCACCGACTGCCCGAACCGACTATCGCGTCGGGTATCCTGCTGGAGGCAGTAATGAGATGTGAATGTGTGGACAGATGACCACGTCGCAGCCTTGCAGATCTCTTCAATAGTGGCTGACTTCAAGTGGGCCACCGACGCTGCCATGGCTCTGACACTATGAGCCGTGACATGACCCTCAAGAGTCAGCCCAGCCTGGGCGTAAGTGAAGGAAATGCAATCTGCTAGCCAATTAGAGATGGTGCGTTTCCCGACAGCGACCCCTAGCCTGTTAGGGTCGAAAGAAATAAACAATTGGGCGGACTGTCTGTTGGGCTGTGTCCGCTCCAAGTAGAAGGCCAATGCTCTCTTGCAGTCCAATGTGTGCAACTGACGTTCAGCAGGGCGGGTATGCGGCCTGGGGAAGAATGTTGGCAAGACAATTGACTGGTTAAGATGGAACTCCGACACCACCTTCGGCAGGAACTTTGGGTGAGTGCGGAGCACTACTCTGTTGTGATGAAATTTAGTATATGGAGCATGAGCTACTAGGGCTTGAAGCTCACTGACCCTACGAGCTGAAGTAACTGCCACCAAGAAAATGACCTTCCAGGTCAAGTACTTCAGATGGCAGGTATTCAGTGGCTCAAAAGGAGGTTTCATCAGCTGGGTGAGGACGACGTTGAGATCCCATGACACAGTAGGAGGCTTGATAGGGGGCTTTGACAAAAGCAAGCCTCTCATGAATCGAACGACTAAAGGCTCTCCAGAGATGGCTTTACCTTCCACACGATAATGGTAAGCACTAATCGCACTAAGGTGATTCCTTACTGAGTTGGTCTTGAGGCCAGACTCTGATAAGTGCAGAAGGTATTCAAGCAGGTTCTGTGCAGGGCAAGAACGAGGTTCTAGGGCCATGCTCTCACACCACACGACAAACCTCCTCCACTTGAAAAAGTAACTCTTTTTAGTGGAATCCTTCCTAGAGGCAAGCAAGACCCGGGAGACACCCTCAGACAGACCCAACGCAGTGAAGTCTACGCCCTCAACATCCAGGCCGTGAGAGCCAGAGACTGAAGGTTGGGGTGCAGCAACGCTCCGTCGTTCTGCGAAATGAGAGTCGGAAAACACTCCAATCTCCACGGTTCTTCGGAGGACAACTCCAGAAGAAGAGGGAACCAGATCTGACGGGGCCAAAAGGGCGCTATCAGAATCATGGTGCCGCGGTCTTGCTTGAGCTTCAGTAAGGTCTTCCCCACCAAAGGTATGGGAGGATAAGCATACAGGAGGCCGGTCCCCCAATGGAGGAGAAAGGCATCCGACGCTAGCCTGCCGTGTGCCTGAAGTCTGGAACAGAACAGAGGCAGCTTGTGGTTGGTCTGAGAGGCGAAAAGGTCCACCGAGGGGGTGCCCCACGCTCGGAAGATCTTGCGTACCACTCTGGCATGGAGCGACCACTCGTGCGGTTGCATGACTCTGCTCAGTCTGTCGGCCAGACTGTTGTTTACGCCTGCCAGGTATGTGGCTTGGAGGAGCATGCCGAACCGACACGCCCAACGCCACATCCCGACGGCCTCCTGGCACAGGGGGCGAGATCCGGTGCCCCCCTGCTTGTTGACGTAATACATTGCAACCTGATTGTCTGTCCGAATTTGGATAATTTGACAGGACAGCCGATCTCTGAAAGCCTTCAGTGCGTTCCAGATCGCTCGGAGCTCCAGGAGGTTGATCTGCAGATCCTTTTCCTGGAGGGACCACAGACCCTGAGTGTGGAGCCCATCGACATGGGCTCCCCACCCCAGGCGAGATGCATCCGTCGTCAGCACTTTCGTGGGCTGCGGAATTTGGAATGGACGTCCCAGGGTCAAATTGGTCCGGATGGTCCACCAGAGCAGTGAAGTGCGACAACTGGTGGAGAGGCGGATGACATCTTCTAGATTCCCGGTGGCTTGGAACCACTGGGAAGCTAGGGTCCATTGAGCAGATCTCATGTGAAGACGAGCCATGGGAGTCACATGAACTGTGGAGGCCATATGACCCAGAAGTCTCAACATCTGCCGAGCTGTGATCTGCTGAGACGCTCTGGTCTGCGAAGCCAGGGCCAAGAGATTGGTGGCCCTCGCTTCGGGAAGGTAGGCCTGAGCTGTCTGGGAATTCAGCAGCGCTCCTATGAATTCCAGAGATTGAGTTGGCTGGAGATGGGACTTTGGGTAATTTATCACAAACCCCAGCAGCTCCAGAAGTTGAATAGTGCACTGCATGGACCGGAGGGCTCCTGCCTCCGAGGTGTTCTTGACCAGCCAATCGTCGAGATATGGGAACACGTGCACTCCCAGCTTGCGTAGGTAGGCCGCTACCACCACGAGGCACTTTGTAAACACTCGTGGGGCAGAGGCGAGCCCAAAGGGCAGCACACAATACTGAAAGTGCCGTGCGCCCAGGCGGAATCTGAGATACTGTCTGTGAGCTGGCAGTATCGGGATGTGAGTGTATGCGTCCTTTAAATCCAGGGAACATAGCCAATCGTTTTTCTGAATCATTGGCAGAAGGGTGCCCAAGGAAAGCATCCTGAACTTTTCTTTGACCAGGAATTTGTTCAGGCCTCTCAGGTCTAGGATGGGACGCATCCCCCCTGTTTTCTTTTCCACAAGGAAGTACCTGGAATAGAATCCCTGCCCTTCCTGCCCGGGTGGTACGGGCTCGACCGCATTGGCGCTGAGAAGGGCGGAGAGTTCCTCTGCAAGTACCTGCTTGTGATGGGAGCTGAAAGACTGAGCTCCTGGAGGACAATTTGGAGGCAGGGAGGCCAAATTCAGGGCGTATCCGCACCGCACTATTTGGAGAACCCACTGGTCGGAGGTTATGAGAGGCCACCTTTGGTGAAAAAATTTTAACCTCCCTCCGACCGGCAGATCGTCCGGTACGGACACTTGTAGGGCGGCTATGTTCCCGTGGATCCAGTCAAAAGCCCGTCCCCGGCTTTTGCTGTGGAGGCGCAGGGGGCTGCTTAGGCGCACGCTGTTGACGAGAACGAGCGCGCTGGGGCTGTCCCTGTGCCTGACGAGGCCTTCGGGCCGGCTGGTTGTACCTACGCTTTGCAAAAGAATAGGGTGCAGCCTGCCGTGCCCGGGAAAAACGCCCACCCGTGGGGGCGGGTGCTGAAGGCGCCCGGTGGGAGAGCTTGTCGAGAGCGGTTTCCCGCTGATGCAGTTGGTCCACCATCTGCTCGACCTTCTCACCGAAAATGTTATCCCCCCGGCAAGGGACGTCAGCCAGTCTCTGCTGGGTGCGGTTGTCCAGGTCAGAGGCACGCAGCCATGAGAGCCTGCGCATCACTATACCTTGGGCCGCAGCACGAGATGCCACGTCACAGGTGTCAAAAATCCCCCTGGACAGGAACTTTCTGCACGCCTTCAGCTGCCTGACCACCTCCTGATAAGGCCTGGACTGCTCCGGCGGGAGCTTATCGACCAGGTCCGCCAGCTGTTGCACATTGGTCCGCATGTGGATGCTCATATAGAGCAGGTAAGATTGGATGCGGGTCACGAGCATGGAGGACTGGTAGGCCTTCCTCCCAAATGAGTCCAGAGTGCGAGACTCCCGCCCCGGGGGCGCCGAGGCGGTATCCCTCGAACTCCGTGCCCTCTTGAGAGCAGAATCCACGACCGCTGAGTCATGGGGCAACTGGGGCCGCATGAGCTCTGGGTCAGAGTGGATCCTGTACTGGGACTCTGCTTTCTTGGGAATGGTGGGATTAGTTAATGGTCGCACCCAGTTCCGGAGCAGCGTCTCCTTCAGGACATTGTGCAGCGGTACCGTGGAGGACTCTCTAGGTGGTGATGGATAGTCGAGGACCTCGAGCATCTCGGCCCTCGGCTCTTCCACAGAGACCACGGGAAAGGGAATGCTTATAGACATATCCCGCACAAAGGAGGCAAAGGAGAGACTCTCAGGAGGTGAGAGCTTCCTCTCCGGTGACGGCGTGGGGTCCGAGGGAAGGCCCGTAGACTCCTCTGAGGAGAAATATCTCGGGTCCTCCTCTTCCCCCCACGAGTCCTCATCCTCGGTATCGGACATTAGCTCATGTAGCTGAGTCCGGTACCGGGCCCGGCTCGACGTCGAGGCACCGAGGCCTCGGTGTCGTCGAGCGGTGGACTCCCGCGCCGGCGGGGACGGAGCTCCCTCCATCGACGTCGACGGGGACTCCACCTGCGTGGCTGTCGAGACCGGCACCGCAAGCGGCGGCGGTGTCGACTGCCCCGGCGCCGGGCTAGAGCTCGCCGGCGCCACAGTCATCGGCGCCGAGGGCGCAAGCACCCCCGGCGCCGGCACAGCCTGGCGCATCAGCCCTTCCAGGAGCCCCGGAAGGATGGCTCTGAGGCACTCGTCCAGGCCCGCTGCCGAGAAAGGCGGTGGGGCCGGTAAGGGTGTCGGTGCCAGAAGCTGCTGGGGGCCAGGAGACGGCACCGAGGTGCCGGAACCCCGACGCGTCGGTACCTCCACCACCGACGGAGATCTCTCCTCTCTGTGATGACGCTTCGGCGTCGACTCCTCTTCAGGCACCGAGGGCTCCCGGTGACGGCGCTTCTTGTCCTTCTTCCGGTGCACGTCACCGGTGCCGGAGGGCATGGAGGAGGAGGAGGTCGATCCCCCTCGGTCTCGAGGTACCGGGTCCGACAGGGTTCGGTCCCGTGGCTCACGAGTTGAGGGAGTGACCGGGGCCGACTGCCCACGCGGTCTCTCTACCCCACTCTCGCCGGCGGACCGGCGGGCCGACGGGACCTGTTCTCCTGGGGTCGCTGCCATCGGTGCCGATGTCTCGGGCATCGATACCGGTACCGAAGAACCGGCCTTCGATACCGATGCCGTCGAGGTCGACGTCGAGGGGCCGGCGCAAGTTCCAAAAAGACGGTCCCGCAGAACTTGCCTCGCAACCTGAGTCCGTTTCCGGAGACCGAGACACAAAGCACACGACTTGAGATTGTGCTCCGGCCCGAGGCACTGGAGGCACCAAGCGTGGGTGTCGGTCTGCGAGATCGGCCGGCCGCAGCGACCACACTTTTTAAATCCACTCGGGACCTTCGAGGACATCGACGGAAAAATCGCGTCGGCGAAGTCAAAGTCGGCAATGGTGGCTAAAATCACACCACGAAAATTGAAACCGACCGAGCGGCCACTAGGCCGCAACGAGGCGTCCCCGCTAGAAAGCGAGGGAAAAGGGAGGAGCGCGTGCTCCACACGCGCAAAATTCTTTTTTTTTTTTTTTTTTTTTGGATAACAAAACGAAACGAAAGAAGAAGAGGCCGAAAAGGCCAAGAGCGACGACCCGCGTAAACACGGTCGAAAATTCCGGCGGCTGAAACGAGAGAGTTGCAAAAACACGACTCTCTCAGTCGCGGAAAAAAAGGAACTGGCGGGAGCGGTCGCGCACGGGCGGGAGGACGGCCGCGCATGCGCGGTGGGCGTGCCCTGCGTGCCGACCGTCCCGCGAAGCTTTTTCCGGTTGGTGGGGGCTGCCGCGGACGTCAACCCAGTCGTGAGAACAAGCAGCCTGCTTGTCCTCGGAGAAAATAAAGTTACATTTTCAAACATGCTGGCTTGTGCATACGGATGCATATAGAGGACGTATAATAAGGAAATAATTTTTCAAAGGTAGAGTAGTAATCCTATATAATAATTCTCACCTCCAACGTTCTGTCCTGCCTGGGACCGTGCCTCCCTCGGAGGTGGTGCGGTAGGCTCCGTAGATCAGACACACACGTCACTGGACGCATTATGACGTGGTCGTAGCAGACCTCCGAGGGAGCCACGGTCCCAGGCAACACACAACGTTGCAGGTGAGAAGTAGTGATAGTGCTGGCGCCGCCAATGCCCCCCTCCCCCCCTTCTGCCATTCAAGGACCCCCCTCCCACTTCCCCTCTCTCACTCCCCCCTCGCTGGTCCTCCCCTTCATAACAGCCAGCTGCTTAAAACTGTTTACCTCCTGCACGCAAGGACGCCGCTTCAGACAGCCTCTTCTTTCGCTTCAGTTTCGGCTGTTCCTGTGGTCCCGACCACAGGAACAGCTGAAACACAAGCGAAAGAGAAAGCTGCATGCAGGAGGTAAAAACTTTTCAGCAACAGCCGGCTCTTATGAGGGGGAGGGCCAGAGAGGTGGGGAGGGGGGTCCTGAAACGACAGGGGAGGGAAGGGGGGGTCATGAATGACATGGGGTGGAGGGAAGGCACATTGCAATATAAAACAAAACCTGAAAAATTCCTAACATGACATACATGTATTAAACCTACCATATAGCAGTAGCATTAATTCTGATCCAATGAATAGGCAGCACTACAAATACTACACTGGGCCTTAAAATACCAATACACCTACTACTGGTAAAACAGAACAAGTGGAACTGTTACAGAACAGTGTTCTACAAAGAAACTAGATGCAAACAGGAAACCACACCTCAGTCACACACAAAACACAGACAGATCCTCATCAAATACAGAAGAAGTGATCACAAATTAGAAACCGAAATTTGAAGACAAAAACTGAACAGGGAACTCCAAGAAGTCAAAATTGTCATACACCACAATATGGAATAAATAAAAACAGAAAAGCACTTCCTTTTGTCCTGAACAAAATACAAAGACATCCACAATGTGTATTTCCCAAAGCTAATATGGTAAAATTATGTCTTACCTGATAATTTTCTTTCCTTTAACGCAGCAGATGAATCCAGGAACTAGTGGGTTAAGTCCGCCTACAAGCAGGTGGAGAGAGAGATAAACAAACTAAAGGCAGTGATGCCAGACGGCCAGCTCCTTTCTCAGTTAGTATGTCATTCGTAAGCATTTCCCAAGGCCAAAAATATGAAACCAATAACAACCAGAAACCATCCTCACTATGAAAAACAGAGAACAAAATAAGAACTTCGAAATAACTGCAACTTGATCCAGAAATCGGAATCCTTTCCGTGTTCCATATCTGTCTGAACTCTGCAAAACAGAACCCGGAAGGAAAAAATAGCCACACTGCACGGAAAATGAAAAAACAGTCGGCTGAACTAGGGAGGGATCCTGGATTCATCTGCTGCGTTAAAGGAAAGAAAATTATCAGGTAAGACATAATTTTACCTTCCTTGTCACTTGCAGCAGATGAATCCAGGAACTAGTGGGATGTACCAAAGCATTCCTTAACTAGGGTGTGTAGCCAACACTCCCGCCCCAAAACTCGCATCCTCCCAAGCAGACACGTCTAGCCTGTAATGCTTCGCAAAAAGTATGACGGGACGCCCAAGTAGCTGCCCGACAAATCTCTTCCAGAGATAAGGCCTCCGCCTCCGCCTAAGAAGCTGCCTGTGCCCGAATAGAATGTGCCTTCAGGGCCACTGGAGACGCCCGCCCTTGTAGCAGATACGCTGCTCCAATGGCTTCCCTAATCCAGCGAGCAATGGAAGCCTTAGAAGCCGCCCCACCTCTTTTCGATCCCGACAAGAGCACAAAGAGATGATCCGAGCGTCAAAACTCGTTAGAGATCTGCAAGTACCGAAACAAGGCTCTCCGCAAGTCCAGGAACGTAGTGAGGCAAACTCCCCCGGATAATGCTCTCTTTGAAAAGACGGAAGATAAACCACCCGATTGACATGGAAAGCCGAAACCACTTTAGATAGAAACGACGGCACCGTCCAGATTGACACCCCTGCTTCAGAAAATTGCAAAAAAGGATCTCTGGAAGACAATGCCTGCTCTCAGCAAAAGCACACTTCCCTGTGCTTCTCTGTTTCTCTTTTAAATAAATTCTATGGTTCTCTTTTTTTTTTTGTTAGTGAGGAGGCAGAAACAAACAAACAAACAGGGAAGGAAAGGAACAGCAAAAGCCTGTTCAGAGGGAATTTGAGGTGCAGCAGGGACTCAGCAACTGCGTATGCTGCCAAAGGGGACACCACCAGTCTGCCACCCCTGGCTCAAACTGGCCACCGGCCCTGGAGCACTCTCAGAGGCCTTGGGCCCAGGAGCTGGAGAAAAAGCCGTCCACCACCTGCTGAGATATAGACATACTAACTGAGGAAGGAGCTGGCCGTCTGGCATCACTGCCTTTAGTTTGTTTATCTGTATCTCCACCTGCTGGTAGGCGGACTTAACCCACTAGTTCCTGGATTCATCTGCTGCAAGTCACAAGGAAATTCCAGTTAATAAAGTAAAAATAAAACACATGTTGGTTCCAGTTTCTCTTTTTTGCTTTCCTGTCTGCTTCTGCTAACTCTCATTCTATTTGCTGCTATCCATTTGTCCTTTCTCAACTGTCATCCTATCTTGTTCCATTCCCTCACAACATGTCTCTGATATATTCCCTCACTACATCTGTCTCTGTCTGCCCATTCAAATTTCACTCTCTTACTCTCCAGTCCTCTGTCTACCTTCTTTATCTACCTATCAACTTACTAGCTCCTCCTCTCACCCACTAGCTCCTGCATTTCTCCTATCTCACTCCTTCCCCAGCCTCCAATTCCCTTCTTTCACCCACTCCCCATTACCAAATTTCTACCCTCTGCTCACCATCCTCCTCTCACTCATCTCCCTTACAACTCCCATGGCCTCTCTCACATGTTCCATCATGCCCAGCATCTCTTCCCCCCCCCCCCCCCACTACACCCCTGTAGCCCATCTCCTTTCGCTCTCTTTCTCTCCACCCACACTTCTATCATAGCATCTCACCTTCCCCCTCTCTCCTCCACCCTATGGACCATCATCTCCCTGTCCCCTATTCCCTCCCCTCTACCCTTATGGTCAAGCATTTCCCTGACCCCTCTCTCTACCCCCTCCATCTCTATGGTCTAGCATTTCCCTGCCCCCCCTCCTTTCTCCTACACTGCTATGGTCCAATATTTCCCTTTTCCTTCCTCTTAGGTCCAGCATCTCCCTGTTCCCTCTCCCTTCCCCTCCACCCTTATGGTCCAGCATCTCCCTGTGCCCTGCTCTGCCCCTCCAATATGCAGCAAGGCAGCAGCTCTGAGGGCAGAGTGGCATCAGGAAGCACAGCTTAGTATTAGGAAACACAGCTACAGAAATCCTGATGTTCTTTTTAAATTTACTGGGAGCCACATTCCTTCCCTGGGTTTTCAGCAACAAACTGCGCTAAACAGGTTTTTACTTCCAGGGAGCAGGGACAGATTGTGGTGTGGTGGAGCACTTGTTTTGGGGGTTGGAGCTGACTGTGGGGTGGTCGAGCAGTTGCAGGAGTAGTTTTGGGGGTTGGAGCAGTTTGACAGGTGTGGGGCAATTGCGGGTAGGTAGTTTGGGCTTCTTGGATAGTGTGTGGGTTCACAGGGCAACTGCGAGTAGGTAGTTTATGGAGTGTAGGGAGAACAGGAAAGAGGAATTCCAGTAGCGTAGCTAGGTGGGGCGCAGGGGGAGCAGTCGCTCCCCTAAACAGATATTTTGAAAAAGTGGTGCCTATGCCCACAAAATCTTTCTCTCCCCCACCTCCCGCGCGAGTCTTGCATCTGTTCTCCTGTCTCTTCCCCTGCCCGCTCTCTCTCCCATCTGCAGCGCGTGATCGTCTTTACTGCCCTGAAGTCTTCTCCCTCCGGCACTGGCGATTGATACAGTCAGCTGTTTGCCAGCATCGGGAGCTCTCCTCAGACGCGTCCCACCTCTGTGCAAAACAGGAAGTTGCTTAGAGTGGGCGGGACGTGCTGAGGTGAGGCCCCGATGCTAGCAAACAGCTGACTGTGAATCGCCAGTGCAGCAGGAGGGAAAAGGCTTCAGAGAAGTAAAAATAACTATGCAGACGGGAGAGAGCGGGCTGAAGAGAGGGAGGTGGGACTGGAGGGTGGAGAAGGGAGAAAAAGCTGGCCAAGGAAGTCGGTCGGTGGGTAGGGGGTGGAGAAGGAAGAAAAATCTTTATAGACAGGAGTGGAAGTGAGCCATCTAGTCCACTGTAAGCATGGAAGCCATTTGGTTGATATGTTTCCACTCCCCCGTGCAGCCGTTATTGCCGTTCACGCGAAACAAAGCAAGCCAAAGGTATGAGCAGCTGTGTATCCATGTTGTCGTTCTTTATTGTTGGTCCATGTCTGTAAAAAGTCTAAAGTTATTTCAGTTGGATAGGCAGTGCCTTAAAAGCTGGAGGAGAAATGTACATGTAGTAACAATTCAGGGACAGGTGGTTTTAAAAGTCAAAATAAAAATAAATATTTTGTTTCATGCAGATCACTTTTGCTTAAACATAAATGGGTTATAAATCCCTAATGCAGTCCATTGGTTTTCTTATATTTTGTTCTTGTGATGACTTATACTGTGTCAAAACTAAAAACTCTTTATTTGGTTGATAATAAAAGGAATACTATCCACCCTAAAAAGTTGTTTTGTGGCTGTACATGAGGAATTGTGGTATTGAATAAATAAGTTAATGTTTGTGTCCCTAGTCAAGAAAACCAGTTAATCGTTTAATATTTGTGGAACATATCCACAGAGGCATGGTATGGTCGCATTTTTAATATGGTAATACTAGTGCCCAGCTAAGGTTATTTTGAGGCAGTCTTCACTGGCCCAAACTTGCTTCGCTTGTGCCATCACTATCTAGCAGGATACGTGGAGGGGCATAATTGAATGCGAACGCCCATCTCCATCGGCGTCTATGTCCGAAAACGGGTATGTGAAGAGGCAGGACAGACCGTATTATCGAAAAAGATGGGCGTCCATCTTTCATTTTGAAAATACGGTTTGGACGGACCAAATGCCATGGATTTGGTCCCTTCTGAGATGGGCGTTTTTTTATTTTTAGCGATAATGGAAACTACAAACGCCCAGCTCAGAAACGTCCCAATCCAAGCCATTTGGTCGTGGGAGGGACAAATGTACAACATTACCATAGCTCATAGGGGTGAAGGGGGCAACTACATGTGGGTACAGTGGGTTTTAGAGGCCTCCCATTTACCACCACAAGTGTTACGAGTGGGGGGGGGGGGATGGGCCTGGGTCTGCCTGCCTGAAGTGCACTGCAGTACCCACTAAAAGTGCTTCAGGGACAGGACTTGTTGCTGGTGTATAACCTTGGCACAGCAGTTCACATCTGAAGACTAATCTCGCTGAAAACGTCCTTTATTTGAATAAGCACGTTTACTTACAGTTAACTGCAGATCAGAGGTTGTGCCCCACTGGCAACAAGTCTCACTGGTACTGAGATTAGCAGTAGGTCCGAGCTGGCAGAATGGTGTACAATGCCCTCTTTCAGCAACATTCAAGGTAAGAACTAAGTGCTGTAACGTGGCTAACACATGAAAGGGATCTAAAAGTGTCTTACACAAATGGCTACTACCTCATGGACTACCGGAAACAAAACAGGGCACACTCTGGCCCAGTAAGCAGAGGGAAAAGCACCATGGGAGTAGAGCCTACCAACTACCAACATCGTGAGCATTTAACATAAGCTAGTGGAATAATGGAGCCCAATACCTTACACCCACCACAATGCATTGCTGATGTGACTCTGCAGTGCCCTTAACAGAAAAGGTGTCACACTCACCCGAGACCCACATCAGAACCAGGGAAAGACTGTCAGAGGATAGAACACATTCTGCTGTCATGGAGGTTGGTACAGCATTTGAGGGTGGCGTACAGGCTGGGGAAAAAAGTTTGTAAAGTGGGGTTTTTTTGGTGGGAGGGGGTTAGTGACCACTGGGGGAGTCAGGGGAGGTCATCCCCGATTCCCTCCGGTGATCATATGGTCAGTTGGGGCACTTTTTTTGGACTTGGACCTGAAAAAAAAGGGCCCAAATGAAGCAGACCAAATTCTCGTCAAAAACGCCCTTCTTGTTTCGATTATCAGCTAAAGACGCCCATCTCTCCTCGGTCGATAACCACGCCCCAGCCCTGCCTTCGCCACGCTCCCGTGATCTTTGTTCGTCTCCGTGACGGACTGCAGTTGAGGACGCCAAAAATCGGGTTTTGATTATACCGATTTGGGCGCCCACGGGAAACGGACGCCCATCTCCCGATTTGGGTCAAAATATGGGCGTCTTTCTCTTTCGAAAATAAGATGGACAGTGTCCTAAAAGGTGGAGGATAAAGGATTTTTTTTTGTTGCTGTTGTTGTAATCTGGCATGGGAAGATAGAATATACTGAAATTAAATTAAAGTAGAATTGAACTCTCCTTTCATTGGGGCACATGAAATCACATTTTCATCTGTTTTGTAGTTTAACTTTTAGGTACACAAATGGATTATTCTGTTTTGTTTCAACCTAATTCATGTTTTTTTTTTTTTTTTTTGTGGCTCCCTATTCTGTATTAGATTGGAATATTGTTACAATTTGAGTTTCTGCCAGGTGCTTGTGACCTGGGTTGGCCACTGTTGGAAAAAGGATACTCGGCTAGATGGACCATTGGTCTGACCCAGTATTGCTACTCTTATGTTATATAGATGAGGGCCTGTCCATGTTCTGCATGTGTGCCTGAGGAGAAGGATTCTGCTAGCACATAGCATCTGTGTAGGAATGTGTGCAGTTTGTTCCAGTTTCCCAACAGTAGGCTAATTGGTGCCCTAGAGCCCAGTGTAATATATATAGCACTGTCTGTTCATAGGTGGGTTAGAGCTGTTTTGGTGTGGTAAGTTTTGTGTTCTAGGGTGGTGTGGTAAGTTTTGTGTTCTAGCCCTGTGTTTCCCAAGTTGGTCCTGGAGTAACCCCTTGCCAGTCAGGTTTTCAGGCTATCCATAATAAATATGCATGACATTGATTTGTATATACTGCCTCCATTACATGCAAATCTTTTTCATACAGATTCATTATGGATAGCCTGAAGACCTGAATGGCAAGGGGGTACTCTAGGACCACCTAGGGAAACACTTCTCTAGGTCCCACTGTAATATTTATAGCACTGTCTTTTTGGACGTGGATTAGGGCTGTTATGGTGTGGTAAGTTTTCAGTATAAGTTTTGGGTGACTTTTTGCAGGGGTTTGTGTTATTTCACAAAATGTCTAGCCCTATTTGAAAGTAGGCTCTGGGGCAAGGGCCGCCTTTGGTGGCCCATCCACCTTATAATTGAAAGAGAAAAACGCCTAGATTTCGACCCAAATCGGGAGATAGACGTTTATCTCACAAAAACGAATAAATCAGTATAATGGAAAGCCGATTTTGGACGTTTTCAACTGCACTCCATCGCGGAAGCGTACAAAGTTGACGGGGGCGTGTCGGAGGCATGGCGAAGGTGGAACTGGGGCGTGGTTATCGGCCGAGGAGAGATGGGCGCCTTTCGCCGATAATGGAAAAAAAGTATGCGTTTGTAGCTAGAATTTAGGGCACTTTTCCTGGACCCTGTTTTTTCACGAATAAGGCCCCAAAAAGTGCCCTAAATGACCAGATTACCCCCAGAGGGTATCGGGGATGACCTCCCCTGACTCCCCCAGTGGTCACTAACCCCCTCCCACCACAAAAAATGATGTTTCACAACTTTTTATTTTCACCCTCAAATGTCATACCCACCTCCCTGGCAGCAGTATGCAGGTCCCTGGAGCAGTTGTTAGGGGGTGCAGTGGACTTCAGGCAGGTGGACCCAGGCCCATCCCCCCCCTACCTGTTACAATTGTGCTGCTTAATGCTTAGTCGTCCAACCCCCCCAAACCCACTGTACCCACATGTAGGTGCCCCCCTTCACCCCTTAGGGCTATAGTAATGGTGTAGACTTGTGGGCAGTGGGTTTTGAGGGGGATTTGGGGGGCTCAACACACAAGGGAAGGGTGCTATGCACCTGGGAGCTCTTTTACCTTTTTTTTTGTTTTTGTAAAAGTGCCCCCTAGGGTGCCCGGTTGGTGTCCTGGCATGTGAGGGGGACCAGTGCACTACGAATCCTGGCCCCTCCCACGAACAAATGCCTTGGATTTATTCGTTTTTGAGCTGGGCGCTTTCATTTTCCATTATCACTGAAAAACAAAAACGCCCAGCTCACAAATTGTCGAATAAAACATGGACATCTATTTTTTTCAAAAATACGGTTCGGTCCGCCCCTTCACGGACCCGTTCTCGGAGATAAACGCCCATGGAGATAGACGTTTTCGTTCAATTATGCCCCTCCTTGTCACCTAAAATAAAAATGCTCAGGACTAGTGTTCTTCACATCCTGTAGAATTACCACACAAACGCCCATCTGATTTAAACGTGTCTAGCAGTGGAAGGAAGGAATGTGTGTGCTATTGCTGAGGTGATGGTCACGATTTGAATATTTTTACTTTGTAGTTAAGAAGACAGGTTGCCTGCTCTGGCCAGTCCAGGGATCTCTTCTGCGTCCTGCCTCTTGATCTAACTTACTGTTTCCTTGTAGGCAGGATGCAACAGAGGCAGCCTGTATTAATCAGCCCCTGAGCAACAACACAGACACTGCTATGTAGCTGACACCAACCGGCGCCTATTTTATAAAAGTCTGCTCCCCCTGAGATCAAAACCTGGCTACGCCTCTGAGGAATTACCTCACTGCTGTGTTTCACAATACTTAATTTTCTATGTTGCAGAAGCTGGAACTGCTTCTCTCATAGAAATGTACTGTGCCATTTTTGGGTGTGGCATATTTCTCTGGAACTCCCAGTCCAATCTAGTCAATTTTTGAACTTGCTGTATCTTCTCACAAGTATTCCCCATACAGTTTCATCCCATTAAATTTTTTAAGTTATTTTGCCCCCAGACAGACACGCAAATAGACAAACATTCTCAAACTCTTTTGGATAATTCTTTCAACTTCAGTTGGGTTAGCAAGAATAAAACTAAGCACTCCTATGGATGTCTTTAGGTCTGAGGAGCAAAATAACATGCACCCAGGACATTTTCAACTGTACATGTCCTATTTTATTCTTGTTCAGCCACCTACACAAATAACAGATGCCATATACATAGATACCTTTGACAAATGTAATTTACACTAGTTAATTTATAGTTTCATTTTGAAAATTTGTTGTTACTGAGTACACATTTTAAAAGTAGCTGCGCCATTTGCAAGTAAGCAGGCTATTGAAAATTGTCACCAAACTGACTCATCTGAGGTATCATGTAGAGTTAGTGACAGAGCTCAGCCACAGGAAGCTAAAAGGCTAATAAAGGTATAAGAGTCAACAACAAAGCCAGGATACGAACCTACAATTTCCTCATACCTACTCACGATTCTCAGTACTAGATCCATGCAGTGATGTCTGACTGTACTACCTGCTAGTTGCTGGCACGAATAAGACGTCAAATGGCAAGGACTTACATATAGGCCTTGTAGTTACTGCCAATCTTCTGGATACGGATGTCATACTTAGCATCGATGAATGGTTCAGAAGTGGCATATGTCTTGGTGAGTGCTACCACACTGGCAATGTCCTGGAAGTCATACTGGTTTTCCACTTTCACCTGTCCTCCAATAGGAGTTAGAGAGAAAAGGAAAATGAAAGGTGAAAGATTAAAGAGAGTGGAGAATAAAAAAAAAGTGAGGGTGAGAAACAGAGATGGAGTCCAAGAAAGAGTGAGACAAAAATGAGTAAGTAAAGCGAAGATACTTACCTGTAGCAGGTATTCTCAGGGAAAAGCAGGCTGATTATTCTCACACATGGGTCGACGTCCACATCAGCCTGGGAACCAGCATTTCGCCATAGCAAAACAAAAAAAGATTTGCTGGAGTATTCTGACGCGCGTGCAGTGAGCACTGCACATGTGCAGACTGAATTCTCACCTGCCACGCAAGCGCATACCTCAATTAAATCAAAAAGCATAACAATAACAAAACAACTCCAAAGGGTAGGTGGGAGGGATTGTGAGAATAGTCAGCCTGCTGTCCTCAGAAAATACCTTCTACAGGTAAGTATCTTCGCTTTCTCCGAGGACAAGCAGGCTGCTTATTCTCACACGTGGGGTATCCCTAGCATCCGGGCTCACTCAAAACAATGAACAGTGGTCAACTGGGCCTCGCAACAGCGAGGACATAACATAGGTTGACATGAAACTATATACAGCTAGCTGAGAGTACAGCCTGGAACAGAATAAAAGTGGGCCTAGGGGGGTGAAGTTGGATTCTAAACCTCAAACAGATTCTGCAGCACTGACTGCCCAAACCGACTGTCGCGTCGGGTATCTTGTTCAAGGCAGTAGTGAGATGTGAATGTGTGGACTGATGACCACGATGCAAATCCATTGCAAATCCATTCCATTGCAAATCTCTTCAATGGAAGCTGACTTTAAGTGAGCCACCAACGTAGCCATAGCTTTAACAGTATGAGCCGTGACATGGCCCTCCAGAGTCAGCCCAACTTGGGCATAAATTAAGGAAATGCAATCCGCTGGCCAATTGGAGATTCTGCATTTTCCGATGGTGACTCCCCTCCTGTTGGGATCAAAACAAACAAACAACTAGGCGGACTGTCTGGGCTTTGTCTGCTCCACATAAAAGGCCAATGCTCTCTTACAGTCCAAGATGTGCAAGCTACTCTCGTCAGGGTGGGCATGAGGTCGAGGAAACAATGTTGGCAAGACAATTCACTGGTTCAGATGGAACACAGACATCACCTTCGGCAGAAACTTAGGGTGTGTGAGGAGGACTACTCTGTTGTGATGAAAATTAGTGTAAGGTGCATCCACTACCAAGGCCTGAAGCTCACTGACCTTACAAACTGAAGTAACAGCCACCAAGAAAATGACCTTCCAGATCAAGTACTTCCAATGGCTGGAATTCAGGGCTCAAAAGGAGCTTTCATCAGCTGGGTGAGAACGACGTTGAGATCCGATGACACTGGTGGAGGTTTGACAGGGGGCTTTGACAAAAGCAAACCCCTCATGAAGCGAACAACTAAAGGCTGCCCAGAGATAGGCTTACCCTCTACACACTGATGATAAGCACTAATTGCACTGAGGTGAACCCTTACGGAGTTGGTCTTGAGACCAGACTCTGACAAGTATAGAAGATATTCAAGCAGGGTCTGCGTAGGACAAGAGAGAAGATCTAGGGCCTTGCTGTCATGACCAGACGGCAAACCTCCTCCATTTGAAAGAGTAATACTGCTTTGTGGAATCTTTCCTGGAAGCAAGCAAGACTCAGGAAACACCCTCCGAAAGACCCAAGGAGGTGAATTCTAAACTCTCAACATCCAGGCCGTGAGAGCCAGAGACTGGAGGTTGGGATGTAGAAGCGACCCCTCGTTCTGAGTGATGAGGGCTGGAAAACACTCCAACCTACATGGTTCTTCGGAGGACAACTCCAGAAGAAGAGGGAACCAAATCTGACGTGGCCAATAGGGTGCAATTAGGATCATGGTTCCGCGGTCTTGCTTGAGTTTCACCAACGTTTTCCCTACTAGACATATGGGAGGATATGCATACAGAAGGCCTGCTCCCCAATATAGGAGAAAGGCATCTGATGCTAGTCTGTCATGGGCCTGAAGCCTGGAACAGAACTGAGGGACCTCGTGGTTGATCTGAGTGGCAAAAAGATCCATCAAGGGGGTGCTCCACACTCAGAAGACCTTGAGGGCTACGTCCATGTCCAGTGACCACTCGTGAGGTTGCATTACCCTGCTCAGCCTGTTGGCCAGACTGTTGTTTACACCTGCCAGATAAGTGGCTTGGAAAAACATGCCCTGTTGGTGTGCCCAAAGCCACATCTGGACGGCTTCCTGACACAGAGGGCGAGATCCGGAGCACCCCTGCTTGTTGGTGTAATACATGGCAACCTGATTGTCTGTTTGAATCAAAATGATTTGGTTGGACAGCTGAGCTCTGAAAGCCTTTAGAGCATTCCAGATCGCTCGCAATTCCAGGAGATTGTTCTGAAGACCTTTTTCCTGAAAGGACCAGGCTCCTTGAGTGTGAAGCCCATCTACATGAGCTCCCCACCCCAGGAGGGATGCATCTGTCGTCAGCACTTTTTGTGGCTGAGGAATTTGGAATGGACGTCCCAAGGTCAAATTGGATCGAATCGTCCACCACTGAAGGGAATTCCAAAAGTTGGTAGGCAGTTGGATTACATTCTCTAGATCCCCAGCAGCTTGATACTACTGGGAAGCTAGGGTCCATTGATCTGATCTCATAAGTAGATGTGCCATGGGAGTTATATGAACTGTGGAGGCCATGTGGCCCAGAAGTCTCAACATTTGTCGAGCCATGATCTGATGAGACGCTCGAACTGTGGACACCAGACAGGAGGTTGTCTGCCCTTGTCTCAGGAAGATAAGCGCAAGCTGTCTTCGTGTCCAGCAGTGCTCCAATAAATTCCAATTTTTGGACAGGAGTGAGATGGGACTTGGAGAAATTTATTACAAAACCCAGTAGCTCTAGCACCTGAATAGTCAGCATAGACTCCAGAGCACCTTCCTCCGAGGTGCTCTTCACCAGCCAATCGTCAAGATAAGAAACACATGCATTCCCTATCTGCTTAGTGACGGTGTGACTACTGCTAGACACTTTGTAAACACTCTGGGTGCAGACGCCAGACCAAAGGGCAGTACACGGCACTGAAAGTGCTGTGTTGCCAGCCGAAACCAAAGATACTTTCTGTGAGCTGGGAGTATCGAGATGTGTGTGTAAGCATCCTTTAAGTCCAGAGAGCATAGCCAATCATTCTCCTGAATCATGGGAAGAAGGGTGCCCAGGGAAACCATCCTGTTTTCTCGGACTAGGAATTTGTTCAGGGCCCTTAGGTCTAGGATGGGAGGTGCCTGGAATAGAATCCTACTACTACTACTACTACTATTCAGCATTTCTATAGCGCTACAAGGCGTACGCAGCACTGCACAAACATAGAAGAAAGACAGTCCCTGCTCAAAGAGCTTACAAGAATCCCAGCCCTTCTTCCTCTGGTGGAACGGGTTTGACTGCATGGGCCTTTAGAAGGGCGGAGGTTTGGATTCCAGATTGACGGTATATCCTAACCGGACTATTTGAAGACCCCACCGGTCGGAGGTTATGAGAGGCCACCTTTGGTGAAAAACATTAACCACCCCCAATTGGCAAGTCATCCGGTACGGACACTTTTACAGTGGCTATGCTTAACTGCAACCAGTCAAAAGTTCATTCCTTGCTGTTGCTGGGGAGCAGCAGGGGCCTTAGGCGCACACTGTTGATGAGAACGAGCGCGTTGGGGCTGAGCCTGATTAGGCTGTCGAGAAGCTGGAGTGTACCTATGCCTAGCATAGGAATAGGGAGCATTCCGCTCCCCCCTCCCAAACCTCCTAGTTGAGGACGTTGTAGCAGAAGATGCCCAGCAGGAGAGAAAATCCATAGCATCATTATGCTTCTTGATCTGGTTAACAAGATCGTCTACTTTTTCACCAAAAAGGTTGTCCCCCTGGCAAGGTACATCCGCCATCCACTGCTGGACCGAATGATCCAGGTCAGAGACACGCAGCCATAAGAGTCTGTGCATCACTATATCTTCAGCAGTAATTCTGGATGCCACATCAAAAGAGTCGTAAGAGCCCCTGGCCAGGAATTTACGACACGCCTTCTTCTGCCTGACCACCTGGAGAAAAGGCTCGACCTGCTCCGGAGGGAGGGCATCAACCAAGCTAGACAGTTGCCTCACCGAGTTCCGCAAGTGGATCCTCTTGAAGAGCTGGTAAGTCTTGATTCGGGCGACAAGCATAGTGGCATGATACGTCTTCCTCACAAAAGAATCCAAGGTCCTAGCTTCTCTGCCTGGGGGCACCGAGGCATACTCTCTAGTACTCTTGGCTCTTTTGAGGGCGGAGTCCACCACCATGGAATTGTGGGGTAACTGAGACCTCATCAACCCAGATTCACCGTGGATCCGATACTGGGAATCAGCTTTCTTTGGGATCACAGGGGGAACGACCAGGTCCGCATAAGAACTTCCTTCAGTACCTTATGTAGAGGAGCTGTCACAGCCTCCTTAGGTGGAGAAGGATAGTCCAGGACTTCAAGCATCTAAGCCCTGGGCTCATCCTCAACCTCCATAGGGAAATGAATTGCCGTAGCCATTTCCCAGACAAAAGAAGTAAAGGACAGACTCTCCGGAGGAGATAGTCTCCTTTCAGGTGGAGGGAAGGTTCAGAGGGAATGCCATATGACTCATCAGAAGAAAAGTATCTGGGATCCCTCTGACTCCCACGAGCGCTCCTCCTCAATATCAGATAACACCTCTCTCAGGGAACTCCAAGACAGAGCCTGCATCAACGCGGAAGGATCGACGTCCTTGATGGCAATGTCGAGTGGTCAATGCCCACATGGACTGCGGTGAAGCTTCCTCCACCGACGTCGAAGGGGAGTCGACCTGGGTGGCAGCCGACACCGATGCCAGGACCTCACTGCAGGTGAAGGGTCAGACGCCACTGCAGCAGACGGTACGGAAGACGCAAGCACCCTTGACACTGAAGCGACTGGCGCAGCAGTCCTTCCAGAAGCTCTTGAAGTAGGGCCCGGATGTGCTCATCGAGAGCCACCATCGTAAAAGGCTGTGGGGTCGGTGGAACAGCCAGTGGCAGAATCTGCTGAGGCTCAGGTGCAGGTATTAAGCTGCTAAGACACCGGCGCATCGGCACCTCCTGAATAGAGGGAGAGCAATCCTCTCGGTGCTGACGCTTTCCGGGTGCCGAATCCCTCAACGCCCTGGAGCTCCTGGCACCGTGCGTAGAAGGAGATCGATGCCGGTGCTTCTTCACCTTCGCTCGATGCCCGTCATCGAGACTCCTCGGTACCGATGAGGACGATGTGGAATCCTCACGTCTCCTCAGGGTCAGGTCCGACGATGGTCGGTCCCGGGGGGCCTGCATAGCAGGAGGCTTTAAGGCAGGTGGAGACCCACTCGATGCCTCACTGCTCCCAGCATGAGTTGGTCTCTCAGCAGCCATTACCTCTGCTCCTGATGTCGATGCCTCCCTCGATGTCAACGCCGACCTCGGTACCGATGTCGATGAAGACGTTGAAGGACCGGACTGAGCCCCAAAACGTTTCTGTTGCTGGGCTTCTCGAGCCACTTGGGTCTGTTTCTTCATATGAAGACACAGACTACAAGCGGCTGGGCTACGGTCGGGCCCAAGGCACTGGATACACCAAGAATGGGTATCGATACCTGAGATGGTCTGGTTGCACCGAGTACAACGTTTGAAGCTGCTGGGTGTCTTCGATGACATGGAAGGGAAAACAGCTTCAGCGAAATCAAACGATGTGACTGTGCCAAAAAGAAAAGCGCAAAAAAAGGGAAGAAACCCGACTGCACAACATAAAGGCAGGCCACATCGAAAAAGAAAGAAAACTTAAAATTAAGAAAAAAAGAGGACTAAGAAGAAAATAAAAGGGTCAACTCTTATTTTTTTTACACAAACCAAATAATTAACAGCGAAAAATTCATGAAAAAACAAGACTCCTTTCCCGGGCCTCAACGAGGAGCACAGGAGGAACCTGCTGCACCTCGTCGCAGAAAAAGAAAAACTGAGATACACGCTTGTGTGGCAGGAATTCAGTCCGCACATGCGCGGTGCTCGCTGCATGCATGCCAGAAGATTCCAGCAAAACCTTTTTGTTTGTTTTGCTATGGCAAAATGCCGGTTCTCGGGCTAATGCGGACGTTGACCCACGTGTGAGAATACGCAGCTTGCTTGTCCTGGGAGAAACAGAGTGTGTGTGTGTGGGGGGGGGGGGGGGGGGGAGTAGAAAAAAAAGCAGAAGAGAGGAAGGAAGGATAGCAGGGAAGGAGAGAGACAGAAAGGTGACAGAGTAAGAAGGCATGAAAAGAGAACATAAATAAATATGGCAGTACATTAGAAAGAGAATATTAATGGGATAAACGTGTGAGGTTTGTATGTGTAGATTATTGGTCTCATGTGTATGAATGGAGTTCATTGCATAAACCCTTGCATCACATACATGGTCTCACCTGCCATAACAGCCACTGTTAGCTGACTCGAATTGAAAGTACTGAGAATAGTTCCTATTTAGAGTCTCTGCCAGGTACTTGTGACCTGGATTGGCCACTGTTGGAAGCAGGATACTGGGCTAGATGAACTATTGGTCTGACCCAGTATGGCTATTCTTATGTCCTCTGAGGGAGTTAGCACTCAAGTCCCTGAGCTCTGTATGCTGAGATGGAATGAAGCTCTGACCTGCCCTCTTCTCCATCTCTCCAAGCAAGGCCTTGACAACACTATCAGGCTGTGATGAAAATCTACTTTTCAGCTATCTGGGCTATATTTATGCTTTAAGTGTATCAGGGATGTCTGCCTGAGCTATGATGAAGATCTGCTGACTGTGCTGCTTACATCTTTCCATTTATCAGTGTAATGCCTGTTCAGGGCATTCATGAAGATAGTGAAGTTACTTACCTATAACAGGACTCTCTGTGGAGAGCAGGTAACAGCCACACATAAATGCTATCATCATCTGATGGTGTCCACTTTGGTTCAGCTTTCCAAGAGCATAGAAATCAAACAAAATAAAACATGGAAAAGAAAATAAGATGATACCTTTTTTATTGGACATAACTTATTTTCTTTTCCATGTTTTATTTTGTTTGATTTCTATTGATAACCTTAAGAGTGGACTAACACGGCTACCACACTCCTCTACTCAAGAGCATAGAAAAACCTAAAAAGCTCTCTGGGCATGTGTGAGTTTTCCTATCTGTATATAAGCTATTCTTTATATATTCTGTATATAAGTGAGGAAGAAGGTTTTTATTAAGTGGGCAGCTTCCGACGTTGGGAGAGGTAGCAGTATCATGGTGTCCATGATCTCGAGCAGGGCTAGTGCAAGGGTATTATGCGACCTAGGCTTTCAGCCTTTCAGACTACTAGGGTCCCCTCCCCCTTGAAAAAAATGATAATTATATTTAACATTTATGATTCCAACATCAGTATTCCCAAGGCAATCCTTTAAAAATGTACCACTGAAAGGCAGTATATGAAATCCTATCCCTTTTTTCTCTTATAAAATTGTGGGCGGATATACACAGAAGCTGTTAACAAAACACACACACACACACTCACTCTTGCCTTACTAGAAGTCGTTGCCTTTATAAAAACACAATAACCAAACAGAACCCTCAAAGTATTATTAAATTATGTGATGCACCATCAAAAATGTGAAAAAAAAACGATTGTATCACAGTTTTACAATGTTTCTCATTAAAATTTCATCATCAGTCTAAAAAGTACTGCACTTATACCAAATTAAAAATAATGCTATGTCAACATTAAAACTGTAAATTAACATCCTGAATTAGAATGCATTTTGTTTGCTGTAGAATAGCCAACATGATATAATTTTTCACAATCTGGACCAATTAACTGTACAAAGGGATATGTGGGTTCAAATCTTTTAACTGATTAGCAGTCCCTGTTTGTTTTAAAACAGAGGTATGAAGGGGAGGTTAAAAATAGGCAAGATTGAAGGGGGGCAGGAAGTATTTTTTCACGGAGAGAGTAGTGGATGCTTAGGATGCCCTCCCGTGGGAGGTGGTGATGAAAACGGTAACGGAATTAAAAAATGCGTGGGATAAACAAGGAATCCTATTCAGAAGGAATGGATCCTCAAGCTTAGCAGAGATTGGGTGGCAGAGCCGGTGGGGAGGCGGGGCTAGTGGTTGGGAGGCAGGGCTAGTGCTGGGCAGACTTCTACGGTGTGTGCCCTGAAAATGGCAGATACAAATCAAAGTCAGGTATACACATAAAGTAGCACATATGAGTTTATCTTGTTGGGCAGACTGGATGGACCGTACAGGTCTTTCTCTGCCATCATCTACTATGTTACTATGTATAAGCTATTCTTAGTCTACTGAATAGCTGGAAACCTCTTCAGCCTATAGAGACAGCTAAAGTTCTGTCTGTTGAGCAGTGCTGGAATCAGTTGCTCTGCCAGAGTAAAGAAATCCTGATTTTTTTTCTCACCCCACAGTTTCTAGAACAGGGACTGTCCCTTCCTAACTGAAAAGATGGGCGGATACATCTCATGGAGAGAAAATCTGGGCTAATATAAATACCAAGAATAAAAGGAACATGACTGCACATGCTCACTGCCTGTAGTGTCTGTGCAAGTTGTGCATTATCCAGGCAGGGTTGCCAGGTGGAAAATGTTTTTCCCACCCAAACCAGCCTAAATCCAGCCCAAAACCCATCCAAACTCAAACCCCGCCCCTGACACCCCACCCCCGCATCATCACCCCCGCCCCGCCATCACCAACCCGCCCCCGCCATCATCAACCCCGCCCCCGCCGTCATCGGCCCCGCCTCCCCCATCATCGGCCCCGCCCAGAACGTCACTAACCCCGCCCAAAATGTCACTAACCCCACCCCCCGCGGCCGAAAAAACCGCCTAAAAACCGCCCAAAACACAAAAAAGAAGCCCAAAAAAACGCAACCCACCGCGGGCAAAAATTTCCCGCGGTGGGTTGCGGAAAACCGCCCAATTGGCGGTAAAACCGCCCACCTGGCAACACTGTATCCAGGCTTCAAGGCTGTAGGGGGTGGTGTCTGGTGAAGGACATCACTTCCTATCATGTGATTAATCCAAGATGGTGGCGAGTATGTAAAACAGGAAGTAACTGTATGGGCACTGCCATCTTGGATTTGGGCAACCCATAGTTGCTGCCATCTTGACAACGAGGAATGGCCAGGTCAGAGTTATGATGTCACTTCCTGTGACATCACCAAAATGGGCGGGGTTTTGGGTGGGGCTATAATGTCACTAATGTCATCATCAAAAGGAGTGTAGCTCTGCAGAGTAGCTGAATTGAACGGAAGTGAGCATGGCCACCTGTCAAAAATATGCAAATTTGGTTTGACAAATGCCAGTGAATCTTACTACTAGGATGTCCTGTTTGTTCTCGGAGAAATAAATAACCAAATCTCCATTTCCATATAATAAACCAGTGCCCTATGCCACTTTCAAATAAAGTTATCAGCACAATGTAATTACGCACCATGGGCCTATCTGCTTCTAAAATTTAATACTACTACTACTACTTTTTCACTGGAAAATCCCTACTGCTATTCTAAAAGGTCCACCTGGGAGTTTTCAGAATGCATCCAAGGCTGTACTCCCATCTCCCCATTAGGTACCATTGAACCTCAAATAAAGATACTGGCACGCAACAGATTTCCTATTCTGAGCCACATGTATAATTGAACTTTGTATTATACCCATTTATGTTCGACTAATCTTCCAGGGGTCCTTTTACAAAGGTGTGCTAGCATTTTTAGCGTACGCTAAATACTAGAGATTCTCATATATTCCTATGGGCATCTCTAGTGTTTAGTATGCACTAAAAAGGCTAGAATGCCTTTGTAAAAGGACTCCCCCCCCCCCCCCTCAATCAAGCATCACTGTTTTCCTGTTTGAGGCAGTTTTATATTATTTGTCTTTACTAGATTCCCACTCCTAGAATGGAATAATGTTCGAAGTCTTAATCAGCATAACACCTATCACCATCATATATCCTTCAGTCAATCTCTGCCTATGGGTACCAAAATAAATCAATAAATAAATAAACCAAAAAGGAAGGAGAGGAACTTTCTTTGATGAAAAATGTATAGGCATGGTCAATCAGCTCGGTAACTATTGCACCTCTCATCACACCTTACCTGTCAAGGAGTTAGATCAAGGAAAAATTAATTCTTACCTAATAATTTTCTTTCCATTAGTCCCAACAGATCAATCCAGAGACTTGTGGGTTGTGTCCCTCTACCAGCAGGTGGAGATAGAGAGAATCTCCGAGATTTGCTATATGTGGACCTGTGCAGCTGAGTAAACCTCAATATGAACGATACCAAAGCAGTGAAATGGAAACAATAGAAAACTCTCCTGACATTGTCACACCAAATGCCCAGCATACTTCCACCACTTCCAAATTTATTTGTTTTTATTATTTAATCAAACGAAGGAACATTCAGAACAACGAAACCTGAAAAAAATAACCAACCGAAACAAAACCGCAGACAGTAAATCCAAGGGGGGCCTCTGGATTGATCTGTTGGGACTAATGGAAAGAAAATTATCAGGTAAGAATTAATTTTTCCTTACATAGTGTCCCACAGATCAATCCAGAGACTTGTGGGATGTACCCAAGCAGTCCTCAAGTAGGTCGGGACACCCCCAACCCGGCAGAAATCACCAACGAGCCAAACACTGCATCCTGCCGAGCTGCCACATCCACCCGATAATGACGAGTGAACGTATGGACCAAAGCCCATGTAGTGGCTCTGCAGATATCTTCCAGAGAAACCAAACTGGACTCTGCATAGGAGGAAGCTTGAGCTCGCGTAGAATGAGCATGAATTTGCAAAGGGGCTTGCTTGCCCAATGCCACGTAGGCCGAAGTGATGGCCTCCCACACCCAATGGGCTATGGTGGCCTTGGAAGCCATATGGCCCTTCTTACTGCCTCCAAAAAGGACGAAGAGATGGTCAGAAAGACGAAATTCATTTGTCACCTCCAAATACCTGAGAAGAGCCCGTCTCACGTCGAGGCAGCGAAGAGCCCGGAATTGCTCGAGGTGATCTTCCCGGCGAAAAGTCAGCAAATGTAGAGACTGCCCCAAATGGAAACGAGAAACCACCTTGGGCAAAAACGAAGGAACTGTCCTAATCGATACCCCCGCCTCCGTAAAACGCAGGAAGGGGTCTCTGCAAGAAAGAGTCTGCAACTCTGAAATTCTCCGAGCCGAAGTAATGGCTACTAGGAAAATCACCTTCAAGGTAAGATCCTTAACCGTAATCCCCGAGAGAACTCGAATTGGGCAATCACAGAGAAGAGACAGAAACTCCTGAAGGGCCAGACAAATCGCCCGCAACTCCAAGCGGATGATGGACCAAGATGCCTCCGTCGAGGTCCAAACGACCTGGGCCATCTGTTGGAGGCAATGAGCCCCCAACCAGACAGCGACACATCTGTGATCACGATCTTCCATTCCGGGGTTTGCACAGGAATGCCCAACACCAGATTCTTCTGAATGAACCACCAGTACATGATTGTGTGAAGACGGGCCGAACATGGCACCCAAACCTCATAATCCTCAGAGAGCGGAGACCAATGGCTCAGAAGGTGCCACTGGAGGGGGCACATGTGAACCCAGAACTTGTACATAGTCCCAAGCCCGTGGGTTTGAAGTTTGGAACAGAGCTCGCAACTGACCCTGCAACCACTGTGCTCAAGCTGAAGGAAGAGAAACTATCCCTGTTTGGGTATCAAAGCACACCCCTAAGTATACCAGCGTCTGGTAGGGCGTAAGTCTGCACTTTGGGAAGTTGATCACTCAACCAAGCGATTGAAGCAACCCGACCACTCTGTCGATTGCCCGTCAACTCTCCTCGAAGAAGACACCCACACAAGCCAGTCGTCTAGATAAGGATGGACTGGAATCCCTTCCTTTCTGAGATAGGCCGCCACCAGGGCCGTGCCAACACGATAAGCGAGGTAAGCATGGCAGGGGGCGCTTCCCTCTGGGGGGCACCGCCGCACCATGCTCACCTCGCTCGCCCTCCCGCTCCCATTGTTCAACTTCCTGCCCTCTTCTCCCCCCCCCCCCCCCCAACATCCCTTTTCTTTTTTTTTTCCTTTTTAAATTTACCTCCGTGGCAGTTCCGGCAGCACAGCGTCAGTGAAGGAGGTGGCGCTACCGACGTCTCTAGCCTTCCCTTCGCTGTGTTCCGCCTTCTTCTGACGTCATTTCCTTGACGTCAGAAGAAGGCGGAACACAGCGAAGGGAAGGCTAGAGACGTCGGGAGCGCCGCCTCCTTCACTGACGCTGCGCTGCCGGAACCGCCACGGAGGTAAATTTAAAAAGAAAAAAAAAGAAAAGGGATGTTGGGGGGAGAGAAGAGGGCGGGCAGTTGAACAATGGGAGCGGGAGGGCAGGGGAGAGACGAGAGCATGGATGCGAAGGGGGAGGGGAGAAGAGGGCGGGCCAGGCCAGGCCAACTGGGACATGATGGGACATGGGAGCGAGAGGAGAGAGAGGAGCATGGATGCGGGGGGGGGGGGTCATGGAAGGGAGAGAGGGGAATTGCTGGATAGGGATTAATGGAGGGTGACAGAGGAGCATGGATGGGAGGGGCAGGGCTCAGGGAGAGAGGTGAATTGCTGGAAAAGGATGAATGGCGGGGGCAGGGGACAGAGGAGCATGGATGGGCATGGATTGGGAGGGCAGGGCTCAGGGTGAGAGGGGAATTGCTGGAAAAGGATGAATGGAGGGGCAGGGGACAGAGGAGCATGGATGGGCATGGATTGGGAGGGCAGGGCTCAGGGAGAGAGGGGAATTGCTGGAAAAGGATGAATGGAGGGGGCAGGGGACAGAGGAGCATGGATGGGAGGGCAGGGCTCAGGGAGAGAGGAGAAATTGCTGGAAGAGAGATGAAGGAGATGAAATGAGGGAAAAGGAAGAGAGGAGAAAAACTGCACATGGATGAAGAAAATAGGCAGAAGCTGAGGACCAGAAATGAAGAAGAAAGGAGGAAAGGAAAGAAATAAATGGAAAGGAAGCCCTGGAAACGGAGTTAAGAGGACAGATAGCAGCAGAATCAGATACTGGGCCAGCATGATCAGAAAAAGAAAGCCACCAGACAACAAAGGTAGAAAAAAATCATTTTATTTTCATTTTAGTGTTTGGAATATGTCCACTTTGAGAATTTACATCTGCTATCTTATTTTGCAATGTATAGCAATTTGTTTCTAAGAATATTGCTGAAAATTCCTGTCAGTGTGGCTAGTGGTGAGCGATCATTTTCACGGGGGGGGGGGGGGGAGGGAGAGGGCTGCCGCCAACTGATAGTCTGCAGGGGGGGCGCCAGAGACCCTAGGCACGGCCCTGGCCGCCACTATGACAAGGACCTTGGAAACAGTCCAAGGTGCTGTGGCTAGGCTGAAGGACATCGCTTTCAATTGAAAATGATGACCGAGCACTGCAAAGCGAAGAAAACGCCTGTGGGGAGGCCAAATTGGAATGTGCAAATAGGCCTCTTTGAGATTGAGAGACGTCAAAAACTCCCCTGGTTGTACCGCTGCGATCACCAAGCGGAGGGTTTCCATGCAGAAATGCCGAACCCATAAGGACCTGTTGATGCACTTGAGATCTAGGACGGGTCGCCAAGAACTGCCCTTTTTTGGCATCACAAAATAAATGGAGTATTGACTGCATCCTCTTTCTGCTGGGGGTACAGGCTGGACGGCTCCCAGTCGTTGTAAGTTGAGGAGGGTGTGACGAACTGCCCGCACCATGGCGGGAGATTTGCAAGGAGATTCCAGAAACGAGTCTACTATCGGACGAGCCAATTCCAACTTGTAGCCGTCTCTGATAACCTCCAAGACCCATCCATCGGATGTTACCCTGGTCCACTCCATCAGGAATAGGGACAGCCTGCCCCCAATAACTGGCTGGAGATGGACCAGGGCCCCATGATTGGACGGACCTGGCTGTGGGCTGGTTTCTGTTACCGGAAAGGAAGGCCCGCTTCTCACCTCGAAAGGGCTGAGGTCTCTGAAAAGACCTTGCCCTCTGAAAAGAGGCCCCGCAACCTGGATGGTAACGTTGTGTATCCATAAACTTAGGTCTAGGTCCTGCCAGTCGCACAAATTTGGACCTGTCCTCAGGGAGGCGCTGGCCCTTAGAGTCACCAAGGTCCTTCACAATCTGTTCTAGGTCTGTCCCAAACAAAAGCTTTCCCCTAAAAGGAAGCCTTGCCAGCCGTGACTTAGAGGCCACGTTTGCAGCCCAATGTCGCAACCACAGCCAGCAACGATTGGTGACTGCTACGGAAACCTCCTTCGGCGAAGCCCTCAAAAGCTCATAAAGAAGATCCACAAGGAAGGCTAAACTGGATTCTAAGGCTGGCAAAACAGCCACGAGGTCCTCCGGAGAGCAGGCTTTGTGTACACAAGATAAGCATGCCCGCGCCGCAAAGGAGCCACAAATTGAAGCTTGCAGGGAAAGGGCTGCTACTTCAAAGTACAGCTTCAAGCAAGTCTCCAACTTATGATCCTGAGGGTCCTTGAGCGCCGTGCCACCCTCCACAGGAAGAGTGGTTTTCTTAGTGACCGCTATGATTAATGAATCCACCGTAGGAACCTTCAGCAAGTCTAAGTCAGCAGCAGGCAGCGTGTAAAGACGCGACATATCTCTAGCAACCTTAAGCCCACTGTCCGGCGTATCCCACTGCGCCGAAATAAGGATTTTCATGGCCTCATGCACATGAAAGGAACGAGGTGGGCATTTGGTGCCAGACATAATAGAGGGCACCGGACCTGTTCCCCCTGACGATTCAGGGGGTGAAATGGCCAAAACCTCAAAAGCCATAATAATCAGGGAGGGAAGCTCTTCCCTGTGAAAAAGGCGGGCAGCCATCGGGTCATCCCTTTCCTCAGAAGGCAGGGTGACCTCATCTGCCAAATCCAATGATTCTGAGGGAGAGCCCGGAGACAAAACCAGGCCATCTGTGTCAGATAGCTCCTCGGGATCCAAAATCTCCACCTGGGGACGTTTTGGCAGGAAAGACTGAGAGGCTGCAGCAACCAAAGTTTGCTGAGGAAGAGATGGGGCTGCCTGAAGAGAAGCTCTTGACTTCTTCAGAAGAAAGGCATTGTGAACAAATCATTAAGAAACAAATCATTAAGAAACTCCAAATTGCCCAAAACACAGCAGCCAGACTCATATTTGGAAAAATGAAATACGAACGCGCCAAACCCCTATGAGAAAACCTACACTGGCTCCCCACTTAAAGAACGTATTATGTTCAAAATTTGCACTCTGGTTCATAAAATCATTCACGGCGAGGCCCCGGTCTACATGTCAGACCTCATAGACTTACCAACCAGGAACACAAAAAGATCAGTACGCACATTCCTGAATCTCCACTACCCCAGCTGCAAAGGACTAAAATATAAATCAACATATGCATCTAGCTTCTTCTACATAAGCACGCAACTATGGAATGCACTACCAAACACCATAAAAACAATGCACGACCTAACTAACTTCCGAAAATAACTAAAAACCAAACTGTTCAATAAGGCATACCACAATGATCCATCCTAAATACCAGACAACAAAACTCATACCAGAACTGGACAAAACCGAACTCTCTATACTTTGTCACAAAGGAACTTTAACGCAATACCACTTTATTTCTCATTCCGAATATGAATTCTCTATACTTGACTGCTTAATCTACTCGGTCACTTATGAACTTTAATGCAATACCACTTTGTATTTCTCATTCCGGAAATGGTGATCGCCACTACGGAATAATGTAAGCCACATTGAGCCTGCAAATAGGTGGGAAAATGTGGGATATAAAGGCAACAAATAAATAAATAAATTATGCATTAATAAAACAAAATCCAGGGAAAAAGGAACTGAAAGGGACTCCCCTGCTCCCTCTAAATTGCTTTCCTCCATCGGAGCGTGTGCCACAGAAGTGCACTGTGCCTCCTGTCTGTCAACTGCCATGTGCGGAGCTGGTCGTGCATGAGAGGAAAAATGTCACCCGCTGACATGCGCTGCACTAACTGCCCCGAGGAAACCGCCGAAACTATCCCCTGCGCTTCAGACTCACCGGACGCCTGAGGGGAACCCCCGTCGCACTGAATACCCACTGTGGGCTGACGGCGGCACGACTCACACTCAAACAGCCACTCAACCCCTGACTGTGCTAAACTAGGCCCAAAAGACACCAGTAGCTACATCAAACCAGAGCTGTACAGAGATGTCCCTCCACCTGCTAGATAGAGAGAATACTGAGGTTTACTTGGCTGCATAGGTCCACATATAGCAAACCTCAGAGGTTCTCTCTATCTCTACCTGCTGGTAGAGGGACACAACTCACAAGTCTCTGGATTGATCTGTGGGACGCTATGGAAACTCTTTTACACGGAAGCCACTGTTCCTGAAGCGTAAGGAATTTTTTTTTAAATCTGTGACCAATGTTCCACAGCCATACCCGAAGAAAACAACCCTAGGCAGCTAACCCAGCAGTTTGGAATGCAGGATAATTACACAACAAAGGCATAGACTTCCCACCATACAACGTGGCAAGCTACTATGCCTGTTACCTTCAAAAAGTAACAATTCCAGTCTTATCCACAGCCACCACCTTACAGGCAGAGACTTCACTTCTGTGACAGAGACATGCATTAAACAAAGTGCCAAGCAGTAGTTTTTGCTTATGAAATGGTTTAGACCAGACAGATAAGGAGGACTATTCCTTGAAAAGGACTTTTAGTTCCTGGAAGAGTCCATCAAGGCTATAAAAAATTCATTAGGCAATATGCTATTTTAGCCTCACCTGACATTGAAGCTAAGTATTCTCATTTACTGAAAAAAAAAAGAGAGAGAGAGAAGCCATGCGCTTCACTCTACTAAGGGTATGACACCAATATGTACCGTTCACTTCAAGAATATTACAAATACCAAGCTCCTTTCTTCATTTTTCACCGCTGGACAATATTTACATCACACTTGGTCCCTATACCTTCCTTCCTCCATCAATAGCAACAAAGCTATTATGCAGTTTGACGACTGGTTGATTGAAGGAAAGACTTGTTTCCTAAGTCCACTTCTGCTCTTCTCCTTACCTCATCCATGGAATATTTCTCCTCCACTATGTTTATTGGAATGCAGGCTAATTCATACCAATGAGTTTCATATACACCACCTCTTGAAATCCTGATAGGAGACAAGTCTCTTTTAACTGAAAGGAAGCTTTGGAATGAGGGGACATAGAATGACGGCAAAAGGGAATAGACTTCGTTTTAATCTAAGGAAATACTTCTTTATGAAAAGGGTGGTGGATATGTGGAACAGCCTCCTGGTAGAGCTGGCACACTGTATCTCTAAGGGAGAAGAAGTGATAGTATGTTGGTATGGATGGACCATAGGCTATATGGTCTTTATCTGCTGTCATTTTCTATTCAGGGTCAGCACCCTATGTTCGAATACACTAGTTGGGGAGGTGGGTGGATTTATGAGGACTTAAATCTTGCAGACTTTCAGAGACCCACCATGATAGGTAAACAAATTTGCTTTCTCTAACAAGAAATAGAATGTCACTCCTGGTAGTGGGAATTTCTAGCTGCAAGTTGATTATAAAAAAAAGGGTGGAGGGAGGAAACAGAAAAAAAATAATTTGCCATGTTTTTGTGGCAATAAACCATTTATTATGTTTTGTTTTTCTTAAAGGACATGCAGAAGGTTGGAAGCTTCTTTGAAGCGTGCCTTCAAGGTGTCTGCCCTGGCTCTGCAAGTGTCTATTTGTAGTTCGTACACTGCCAGAGCGTACCTTAGCTGGTTACAGCAGACTTTGGATCAGGAGCTGGACGAGGCTTCGTCGGTCCCTGCTCCTTTGACTCGTATGGATTCAGAGCTGGCTTATCTGGCAGATGCCCTGTATGATCTGGTACAGGCTTTGGCCAAGTAGATGGCCTTAGCTGTGACTTCTGGGCTGTTTTTGTGGCTCTGCCATTGTGCAGTGGATATGGCATCCAAGCACATCTCACTAGGCTCCCCTTTCGGGGTAAGTTGCTGTTTGGAGAAGACTTGGAAAAGATTGTGAAAGATTTGGGGGATTCCAAATCTCAGAGACTTCCACAAGATAGACCCAAGGCGAGAGCAGGGCCCTTGCAACCTCAGTTTTGAGAAGCGTGTTGCTATAGACCGGATCATGCTCCAATGAAATTTCAGCACCCAAGGTTCCAACAGCACCCACTGCAGCTCCTTGTGATTCTGGGCAAGTCACTTAACCCTCCATTGCCCCAGGTACAAATAAGTACCTGTATATAATATGTAAACCGCTTTGAATGTAGTTGCAAAAACCACAGAAAGGTGGTATAAAAAGTCCTATTCCCTTTCCCTTTCCTTTCGGACTGATAAGAATTCAGGTGCCACAGCTAGTCAGGGAGCAGCTAGCCATACATCATAATGATGGGGCACCGGTCCACTCCGTGAGGTCTTGGATTTTTCCACGAGGGGGCCAAAATAACTTCAGACCGGTAGGTTCTGGATATCATCAGAGACGGTTACAGGCTAGAGCTCTGCTCACCCGTCGCAGAATTTTTCATGGAATATCACTGTGCCACCACGTTCAGACAAGCATCAATAGAGACCACACTGTGCTCTCTGCATGGGCGGTCCCTGTGCGTCCCTGGGAAATTCATACGGGACAATATTCCATTTATTTCATGGTGCCGAGAAAAGGGGGTTCCCTCCATCCCGTCCTCAATCTCAGGAAGCTCAATCAGTTCCCGAAAGTGCAGCATTTCTGTATGGAAACCCTGAAGTCTGTGATAGCTGTGGTCCAGTCACAGGAATTTCTCATGGCACTGGGGCGAACTTGCATATTCTGATATGGTAGCCACACCAGCGTTACCTGCGGTTTGCAGTGCTGGCACACCATTTTCAGTTTTGAGCTCTGCTCTTTGTCCTGGAAATGGCTCCTTGGACCTTTTCCAAGGTCATGGTTGTAGTGGCAGCATTTCTGCAGAAGGAAGGGATACGAGTGCATCCCTATCTCGACGACTGGTTGATCTGGGTATCCTCCGAACAGGAGAGTCATCTAACCACACCCCAGGTCAACGCGTCGTTGCAGTCTCTGGGTTAGGTGATGAATTTTGCAAAGAGTCATCTGGTCCCCTCGCAGTCTCTGGAGTATCTAGGAGTGCATTTCGACACACTACAGGGCCAAGCGTTTTTACCAGATGGCAGGAGGGCCAAGCTGCAATCTCAGGTCCATGGCTTGATGCATTCGCCCAGGCCTTGAGCATGGGATTATGTTCAGGTATTGGGGTCGATGGCAGCCAATCTTGAAGTGGTTCCATGGGAAAGGGCGCACATGTGCCCTCAGCAGCATTCGCTCCTGACAAGATGGTTCCCTATGTCACAGGAGTATCTTGGCCTCCCTGCAGTGGGTTGTGGTGGTTACAGATGCCAGCCTGTCAGAATGGGGAGCTCATTGACTCCTAAGGCATGCTCAGGGACAGTGGTCCCAGTTGGAAGCAAGTTGGTCCATCAATCGTTTGGAAATCAGGGTGATGGTGAATGCCTTGCTGTCACTCCAGGAGTTGCTGCAGGACAAGGCAGTCTAAGTGCTTTCCAGCAATACAACAGCGGTGGCTTACACCAATCACCAGGGCACCAGGGCGGCACAAAGAGCTTCTCTCTGGCCACTGAAGCGAGATGCCTACTTCAGTGGGCGGAAGACCAGCTGCAGTGCCTGTGGATGGCACACATTTTGGGTCAGGACAATGTGCAGGCG
Organism: Microcaecilia unicolor; assembly: GCF_901765095.1. NCBI lineage: Eukaryota > Metazoa > Chordata > Amphibia > Gymnophiona > Siphonopidae > Microcaecilia > Microcaecilia unicolor. The sequence continues at coordinate 250,154,906 of NC_044032.1, read as the reverse complement.
GATTTTCTCAGTCGTCACCTTCTAGATCCGGCAGAGTGGGAATTGTACACGGAGGCGTTCCTCTTAATTTGCCAGCACTGGGGCAACCTGGAGATGGATCTGAGGTGACTCAGGCAAATGCCAAGGTGGTCAGGTTCTTCAGCAGAAGCCGACAATCAGATACACAGGGTTGGATGTCCTGCTACAGCCGTGACCACAAGTGGCGCTTTTTTTATCTCTTTCCGCCTTGGCCCTTAATAGGCTGCATTCTGCACTGCATTGGTCTTCAAGGAGGGCTGATAGTGCTAGTGGCTCTGGATTGGTCATGGCGCCCTTGGTATGCGGACTTGGTGTATTTACAGGTGGACAAGCCCTTATGGCTCCCAGTAACTCCAGATCTATTGCATTAGGGACCAGTTCGGATGGAAGATCCCTCCCGCTTTAGTCTTACAGCCTGGCCATTGAGAGGGTGAGATTAAGGAAGAAGGGTTATTCGGATTCAGTTAACACTACTTTGCTTCAGGCCAGAAAGCGTTCTACCACTATGGCATATGATTGGGTGTGGCACACCTTTCATTTGTGGTGTGCGAGTAGTGCACAGTTGCCTTTATTGGCATCTGTTGCACAGATGTTGGCCTTTCTGCAAGATGCTCCGGGTGCAGGTGGTGGCCCTTGCTTGCTTTAGGGGCTGTGTATCTGGGGTTTCTCTAGTGGTTCATCCAAATGTAGTTCGTTTCTTGAAAGGGGCTCTTAATTTGAATCCCCCATTTCAGTGGCCATGTCCAACTTGGCAGCTCAATCTGGTACTTCGGGAAATGCAGAAGGCGCCCTTTGAACCCTTGCGCTCAGCGTTGGATAAGGACCTTACCCTGAAGACGGTTACAATTTTCAGAGGTGGGTGTGACAATGTGTTCGGTTCAGTCCTTTCTACCAAAAGTCCTGTCGGCATTTCATCTTAATCAGCCACTTTTTCTTCCTTCTTTTCGAAAGGAGGACTTTGCAAAACTCTTAGACATGAAGCAGGTCCTCATGCGTTACTTGCAGATGTCGAATGATTTTTGATGGTCAGATCATCTTTTTGTTCTCCTTTCAGGGCCTCATAGAGGCAGTGCAACTTCTAAGGCAGCGACTGCCCAATAGCTTAAATAAGCAATTGCTTCGGCGTATGTGCTAGATGGTAAGGCACCGCTGGAAGCTTTGTGTGCTCACTCTATGCGGACTCAGTCAACATCGTGGGCAGAAAAAGCAGTTCTTCCACTGAAGGAGATTTCCCAGGCGGCTACTTGGGTGTCTCGACATACTTTCTCAAAGCATTATAGAGTGGATGTGGCAGCTTGGGCGGAAGCAAGTTTTGGAGCAGCGGTACTATCCAGGGGTGTGGCGGCTTCCCACCCTACTTAAGGAATGCTTGGGTACATCCCACCAGTTTCTGGATTCATCTGATACTGAGGACAAGGAAGGTTAAATTATGTCTTACTTGATCATTTTCTTTCATTTAGTCGCAACAGATGAATCCGGGATCCCTCCCTTTTGGTTGCCACGCGTTTCTGTATAGATTTGTCAAAGGGAATTTGCTCTTTTTCAGGTGTAAAAAAAAACCCCAATCACAAAGGGAAAGTACATACACTCCCTGAGGAACATTTTCCGTATTCATGTTGTTGTTATTTACCAGATCAGCAAAAAGGTAGCGAGATCAACACGACACTCCCAAGACAGTGCTCTCTATCTCCACCTGCTAGTAGATGGATACAACCCACCAGTTTCTGAATTCATCTGCTGCGACTAAAGGATAGAAAATTATCAGGTAAGACATAATTTTACCATAATGTAATGTGAGCAGCAGTAGCAGGACTGTAATGTCCCACAGGTACCAGCCTAAACAAAGGCATTACCATGTAGGAGAAGGGAGAGAGCTGGCAGAGGATAATGGGGAGGAAGGATTGCTGTGGATTCCTCTGTGCATACCTCTGTGCAGGACCTGTCTTAGGCAGGGATGACAGGGGCGGTTGCACAGGGCCTCATGCTCCCAGAAGCCCAGCTAGCAGTGGCAGCCTCGGCATGTTCCGCTCTCTTCTTCTTCCCACCTCGAATCCAGCATCTCTCCCTCCCTCCCAGACCTCTGAAGTTGCTTTATCCCTGGCGCTAAGCAGGCGTGGAGCTAGGTGGGGGCAGGGGGGCCCACAGAACTGGTCTGCTCAGCTCCCTGCAATTGCTAAGACTGGCCCTGCCTCTATGCTTCCCTAGGTCTGCACTCATTCCACGAATAGGATCAAAACACACAGTGCTGGCACTCCTGTATTCTGCCATAGTGGGTCAGACCAAAGATCCATCAAGCCAATATTGTTTGCAAAAGTGGCCAACCCAAATTTTTATTTATTTTATTTATTTGCACATTTATATCCCACTTTTTTCCACAGGTATGCAGACTCAAAGTGACTTACAATGTACTGATAAGGCTATAGCCAGACCAGTTGTTTTACAATTACATGAAATAGGATAGAAGGAACAGTGTTAGAAGAAATAGGGAAAGGGTAAGAGAGACTAAAAAAGGGCTATGGACATTTTATAAGGAAGGACTGTAGGTAATATGTGGAAATTCTGAAGTTGGCATTCAGAGATAGGCTGGTCTTTGTTAGATTCCAGATGCTGAGATGGTTCAGAGTTGCTTGTACAACTGTATGCAAGGCAATCCATGATGGGGAGGAGGTGTTATACCCATCCAGACCAGGAGAAATAAGCATGCCACGATTAGAACTGTTGAAGGCAGGAAGAGATGTGAAGTGGCCGGACTGGCCATGTCGAAATAGCATGTTGCAAGTGATGTAGAAATCTGCTTCTTAACTGTCCACACCAGCTCCCTAAACGATTGATGCAGCGACCAGGAGATGAGGTTCAAAAGGCCCTACGGCGCTGCTGTGATGAACAATGGTTGGTGAACGGGCAGGAACGAATAAGAGGCAGGCTGAGTACCAGGAGGCACAGACAAAGTGCAGAAGAAGCAGGAAGCGGCCCGGAGTGATGTAAAGGGAACCGGAGGTGAACGGCAACAGCTGGAGGTTGTCAATCCTGGGAGAGAGAGCAGGGACAGTAGTTGCCTGGAACAAATGCAGACGCTCACAGCACGAATGGGTTAGGCCGCAGTTGGTCGGCGGTTGGTCTGCAGGAACATCAGCAACGAGCCGATCCGACTAGACAGAAAACAGCCCAACCGGTTCCCCACGGCACCCCGGACCAAGACAGGCACAGGTCCAGCGATGAGCCGAACCACGGCCAAACGTCGGCGGATTACCCGAGGGCCCCCGAAGCCATCGACTCTCCGTTCCGCTACGCGGGCACTGACGATGCGATTGGGCTGTCAGCCAGCCCACCGATACGCTGGTGATGAGCAATGTCGGCCGGTGCACCCCTTTGATATTTTGGACCGAAACAGGTGATAAGGAGAAAATCAGATCCCCGCAGCAACAAAGGAAGCCAGCGCAAACAAAATCGGGCCAATATACAGCCAAACAACGGTTTAGCTCCGAGATGGCATCAGGAGCTAACGGTTCTTAAGCCTGTTAATCAGCGGCCATTTTCATATCACAAGTATGTGGCAAGATATCACAGGGTAAGCAGATTCCATGCTATTTATACCAAGGGATAAACAAAGCCTTTCCCCATGTCTACCCGATTAATGTTGGCTTATGGACTTTGCTCCAGGAATTTTTCCAAACATTTATTGAACTCAACTATGCTAACTTACATCCTCCAGCAACAAATTCCAGAGCTTAATTGTGTGTTGGGTGACAAAAATATTTTCTCTGACTTGTTTTAAATGTGTTGCTTAGAACTGTTATGCTGAAGGTTGCTGTAAGGGGCATAAACGAAAGGGGCGCCCAAGTTTTCCTGAGGATGTCCTCGCAGGACGTCTCGGCGAAGGGGCGGAGAAATCCGTGTTATCGAAACAAGATGGGCATCCATCTTTCATTTCGATAATATGGTCGGGGACGCTTAACTCTTGACATTTAAGTCATCCCTAGAGATGGTCGTCCTTAGACTTGGTCGTTTCTGATTTTCGGCGATAATGGAAACTAAGGACACCCATCTCAGAAATGACCAAATGCAAGCCCTTTGGTCATGGGAGGAGCCAGCATTCCTAGTTCACTGATCCCCCTGACATGCCAGGACACCAACCGAGCACCCTAGGGGGCACTGCAGTGGACTTCAGAAATTGCTACCAGGTGCATAGCTCCCTTACCATGTGTGCTGAGCCCCCCAAAACCCACTTCCAACAACTGTACACCACTACCATAGCCCTTATGGGTGAAGGGGGGCACCTACATGTGGGTACAGTGGGTTTCTGGTGGGTTTTGAAGGGCTCACATTACCACCACAAGTGTAAGAGGTAGGGGGAGGGGATGGGCCTGGGTCCGCCTGCCTGAAGTGCACTGCACCCACTAAAACTGCTCCAGGGACCTGCATACTGCTGTCATGGAGCTGAGTATGATATTTGAGGCTGGCAAAAAATATTAAAAAAAAATTTTTTTTGAGGGGGTTAGTGACCACTGGGGGAGTAAGGGGAGATCATCCCTGATTCCCTCTAGTGGTCATCTGGTCAGTTTGGGCACCTTTTTGTGGCTTGGTCGTAAGAAAAAAAGGACCAGGTAAAGTCATCCAAGTGTTCGTCAGGGACGCCTTTTTTTTTCCATTATGGGTCGAGGACGCCCATGTGTTAGGCATGCCCAAGTCTCGCCTTTGCTACGCCTCCGACATGCCCCCGGTAACTTTGGTCGTCCCCGTGATGGAAAGCAGTTGGGGATGGCCAAAATCGGCTTTCCATTATACCGATTTGGGTGACCCTGTGAGAAGGACGCCCATCTTGTGATTTGTGTCGAAAGATGGGCGTCCTTCTCTTTCGAAAATAAGCCTGTGTGTCTGCCCCTTAAACTTTTTTGAACCTTGTCGATATTTGACACAGAATAATGTGTGATGTAGCCAGTAAAGTGCTTTGCTTTGTTTCAACTCTGGACACAGGCTGGCTGCCAAAACGCTTTTTGTGTTTGTGAACATCGGGTGGTAGTTTGTGTTTCAGCTCTGAACTTTTATACAAGATTTTCATTTTTCTAGTACTGGCTGTATTTTGTACAAAGTTTTTTGTTTGAAGCCGAGCTTCAGTTTTTTTGTCTTTGGTGTATTTTGTACAATACATATGGAATTTGTTTTAATCGTGACTCTGTAATAAATATTATTATTTAGTTAGGTGGTGGAGGAGTGACAAATGATTTAAACTGTTGATTAAGGTTTCGGACTTGAAATAGCTGTGTGCTACAAGAGGTCATAAGACTATGTCAACACATGGAGATGAATTTATGATAGTGCATCTAAGTTGAACTTTGGACGTTTTCCACTAAACATACCACATCCAAATAGGCAAAATACCCATTTTTGAAAAAAGAAAAACGACTATCTTTTTTTTTTGTTTTGAAAGTACCATTTTGAACAACGTTTTGAGCTTTGTGAATTTATCTTTTTAGGTCATTTTTAATAAAATAAAAGCACAAAATCAGGCCATTGGGATGAGGAGGGGCCAGAATTTTTATCAGACTAGTCCCCCCAGACATCCCAGAGAGCAATGGGACACCCTAGAGGAGCACCGCTGTGGACTTCATATAACTCTCCCAGATATACATCTCACCATTGCTCGCTTATCTTGTCTGCTGAGGCCTCTAAAACCTACACAAAACCCACTACCCCCAACTGTGCTCCACTATAATAGCAATTATGGGTGAAAGGGGCACCTATATGTCGGTACAGTGGGTTTATAGTGAGTTTTGGAAGGCTCATAGTTTCCATCACAAGTGTAACAGGTAGGAGGAGGTATGGACCTTGGTCCATCTGTCTCCAGTGCACTGCACCCACCACTAAACTATTCCAGGGACCTGCATACTGCTCTAATGGACCTGGCTATAACATCTGAGGCTGGTGAGTACTATTTTTATTCATATTTTTGGGGGGTGGGAGGGGGTCAGTGACAACTGGGGAATAAGGTGGAGGGGTCATCCCTGAATCCCTCCAGTGGTCATCAGGTCATTTAGGGCACCTTTTCATGTCTTATTCTTTAGAAAAACAGGGCTAGACCAAAACAGCGAAGTTTTTGCCCTACGCGTTTTGGTTTTGTTCCATTATGGCAGTAAAATGTCCAAGTGTTGGGCACACCCTAACCCACCTTCAACACGCTCCCTTGTGATTTGGATGCACTGCAGATGAAAAGGATAGATGTCTGCAAAACAGGTTTTGAAAATACCGATTTGGATGTTTGAAAAGAAATCCGTCCAAATAGTGCTTTATGACACTTTTTGGACGTTTTCTCTTTCGAAAATGAGCCCCTTTGTCTGATGTCACACCTTTTTGTTAGGTGTAGGTTGAAGTTTGTTTATATGAGCACACTATCTGTGATTCTTTCTCCCTTTATCTTTTATGTATTATTGTACTTGATGGGAATTATATTTTCCTCTTTTAGTGTTCTATATATTTTTTGCCAGCATAGGCTTAGGGAAGCAGTCAGCAGCTGGAGTAACACAGTAACATGGTAAATTCCATAGCAATTCCACCTGCATGTCCCTAACTATTGATTCAACTGATGGACCAGATTGGGGAAGCAAGGGAAAGGAAGAAAAGATGAGGCTTATGCTGGGGGAAAGAAGGTAAGAACACAGGGAGGGTATTTATTTTTGGGAGGGGGAGGGGAAGAGAGAATGTGGCAGAAGAGATGGGAGGGGGGGGGGGGACAAAAGCAGAAGGCAGACATTTCAGAAAACATTAATGAGGTCACGGATAGCTGATATGCATGGGCGCCCGGTATAAGAGGCTTGGGGAGGCTTAAAGGGGCTCATTTTCAAAGCACTTAGCCTTCCAAAATTCCATAGTCCCCAGCTCAGGTCCGCTCACTTGCAAAATCTTTTATCTGAAGTTGTGATTTTCCTCTCTCCCCTGCCCAAGTCATCCTGTAGCAATGCTCACTGAGGCAGGCATGCTCTGCTGAAGTTGCTTAAAAGAATACAACTAGTGCTATATATGTCTTTGGTGTGGGAAGAACGTCTCATTCGGGGTGAGCTTGAAGTGAACAATATTCAAATTAAAGAGAACAGGTTTTGAGGGAGGTGTGCAAGTGAGACTGGGGAGAAATAAAAAATAAATAGTGTAATTGTTAAAATCTTTAAATGGTTCAAAGTTTTTGTTTTTTTCTGAGCATGTACACCGAGAGGAGGGCATGACTGCAATGATGTGTGTATAAAGCGAATGCTACATACCTGTAGAAGGTATTCTCCGAGGACAGCAGGCTGATTGTTCTCACTGATGGGTGACGTCCACGGCAGCCCCTCCAATCGGAACACTTTCTAGCAAAGTCCTTTGCTAGTCCTCGCGCGCCGATGCGCACCGCGCATGCGCGGCCGTCTTCCCGCCCGAACCGGCTCGTGCCGGCCAGTCTCAAATGTAGCAAGACAAAGAGAAGGGAAGACACAACTCCAAAGGGGAGGCGGGCGGGTTTGTGAGAACAATCAGCCTGCTGTCCTCGGAGAATACCTTCTACAGGTATGTAGCATTCGCTTTCTCCGAGGACAAGCAGGCTGCTTGTTCTCACTGATGGGGTATCCCTAGCCCCCAGGCTCACTCAAAACAACAACCATAGTCAATTGGGCCTCGCAACGGCGAGGACATAACTGAGATTGACCTAAAAAATTTACCAACTAACTGAGAGTGCAGCCTGGAACAGAACAAACATGGGCCTAGGGGGGTGGAGTTGGATTCTAAACCCCGAACAGATTCTGAAGCACTGACTGCCTGAACCGACTGTCGCGTCGGGTATCCTGCTGCAGGCAGTAATGAGATGTGAATGTGTGGACAGATGACCACGTCGCAGCTTTGCAAATCTCTTCAATAGTGGCTGACATCAAGTGGGCTACCGACGCTGCCATGGCTCTAACATTATGAGCCGTGACATGACCCTCAAGAGCCAGCCCAGCCTGGGCATAAGTGAAGGAAATGCAATCTGCTAGCCAATTGGATATGGTGCGTTTCCCCACAGCCACTCCCCTCCTGTTGGGATCAAAAGAAACAAACAATTGGGCGGACTGTCTGTTGGGCTGTGTCCGCTCCAGATAGAAGGCCAATGCTCTCTTGCAGTCCAATGTGTGCAGCTGACGTTCAGCAGGGCAGGAATGAGGACGGGGAAAGAATGTTAGCAAGACAATTGACTGGTTCAGATGGAACTCCGACACAAGAACTTAGGGTGAGTGCGGAGGACTACTCTGTTATGATGAAATTTGGTGTAAGGGGCCTGGGCTACCAGGGCCTGAAGCTCACTGACTCTACGAGCTGAAGTAACTGCCACCAAGAAAATGACCTTCCAGGTCAAGTACTTCAGATGGCAGGAATCCAGTGGCTCAAAAGGAGGTTTCATCAGCTGGGTGAGAACGACATTGAGATCCCAAGACACTGTAGGAGGCTTGACAGGGGGCTTTGACAAAAGCAAACCTCTCATGAAGCGAACAACTAAAGGCTGTCCTGAGATCGGCTTACCTTCCACACGGTAATGGTATGCACTGATTGCACTAAGGTGAACCCTTACAGAGTTGGTCTTGAGACCGGACTCAGACAAGTGCAGAAGGTATTCAAGCAGGGTCTGTGTAGGACAAGAGCGAGGATCTAGGGCCTTGCTGTCACACCAGACGGCAAACCTCCTCCACAGAAAGAAGTAACTCCTTTTAGTGGAATCTTTCCTGGAAGCAAGCAAGATGCGGGAGACACCCTCTGACAGACCCAAAGAGGCAAAGTCTACGCTCTCAACATCCAGGCCGTGAGAGCCAGGGACCGGAGGTTGGGATGCAGAAACGCCCCTTCGTCCTGCGTGATGAGGGTCAGAAAACACTCCAATCTCCACGGTTCTTCGGAGGACAACTCCAGAAGAAGAGGGAACCAGATCTGACGCGGCCAAAAAGGAGCAATCAGAATCATGGTGCCTCGGTCTTGCTTGAGTTTCAACAAAGTCTTCCCCACCAGAGGTATGGGAGGATAAGCATACAGCAGACCCTCCCCCCAGTCCAGGAGGAAGGCATCCGATGCCAGTCTGCCGTGGGCCTGAAGCCTGGAACAGAACTGAGGGACTTTGTGGTTGGCTCGAGATGCGAAGAGATCTACCAAGGGGGTGCCCCACACCTGGAAGATCTGTCGCACTACACGGGAATTGAGCGACCACTCGTGAGGTTGCATAATCCTGCTCAACCTGTCGGCCAGACTGTTGTTTACGCCTGCCAGATATGTGGCTTGGAGCACCATGCCGTGATGGCGAGCCCAGAGCCACATGCTGACGGCTTCCTGACACAGGGGGCGAGATCCGGTGCCCCCCTGCTTGTTGACGTAGTACATGGCAACCTGGATGTCTGTCTGAATTTGGATAATTTGGTGGGACAGCCGATCTCTGAAAGCCTTCAGAGCGTTCCAGATCGCTCGTAACTCCAGAAGATTGATCTGCAGATCGCGTTCCTGGAGGGACCAGCTTCCTTGGGTGTGAAGCCCATCGACATGAGCTCCCCATCCCAGGAGAGACGCATCCGTGGTCAGCACTTTTTGTGGCTGAGGAATTTGGAAAGGATGTCCCAGAGTCAAATTGGACCAAATTGTCCACCAATACAGGGATTCGAGAAAACTCGTGGACAGGTGGATCACGTCTTCTAGATCCCCAGCAGCCTGAAACCACTGGGAAGCTAGGGTCCATTGAGCAGATCTCATGTGAAGGCGGGCCATGGGAGTCACATGAACTGTGGAGGCCATGTGGCCCAGCAATCTCAACATCTGCCGAGCTGTGATCTGCTGGGACGCTCGCACCCGCGAGACGAGGGACAACAAGTTGTTGGCTCTCACCTCTGGGAGATAGGTGCGAGCTGTCCGAGAATCCAGCAGAGCTCCTATGAATTCGAGTTTCTGCACTGGGAGAAGATGGGACTTTGGGTAATTTATCACAAACCCCAGTAGCTCCAGGAGACGAATAGTCATCTGCATGGACTGCAGGGCTCCTGCCTTTGATGTGTTCTTCACCAGCCAATCGTCGAGATATGGGAACACGTGTACCCCCAGTCTGCGAAGTGCCGCTGCTACTACAGCCAAGCACTTGGTGAACACTCTGGGCGCAGAGGCGAGCCCAAAGGGTAGCACACAGTACTGGAAGTGACGTGTGCCCAGCTGAAATCGCAGATACTGTCTGTGAGCTGGCAGTATCGGGATGTGCGTGTAGGTGTCCTTCAAGTCCAGAGAGCATAGCCAATCGTTTTCCTGAATCATGGGGAGAAGGGTGCCCAGGGAAAGCATCCTGAACTTTTCTTTGACCAGATATTTGTTCAGGGCCCTTAGGTCTAGGATGGGACGCATCCCTCCTGTTTTCTTTTCCACAAGGAAGTACAAGGAATAGAATCCCAGCCCTTCTTGCCCGGATGGCACGGGCTCGACCGCATTGGCGCTGAGAAGGGCGGAGAGTTCCTCTGCAAGTACCTGCTTGTGTTGGAAGCTGTAAGACTGAGCTCCCGGTGGACAATTTGGAGGTTTTGAGGCCAAATTGAGGGTGTATCCTTGCCGGACTATTTGGAGAACCCACTGATCGGAGGTTATGAGAGGCCACCTTTGGTGAAAAGCTTTCAACCTCCCTCCGACTGGCAGGTCGCCCGGCACTGACACTTGGATGTCGGCTATGCTCTGCTGGAGCCAGTCAAAAGCTCGTCCCTTGCTTTTGCTGGGGAGCCGAGGGGCCTTGCTGAGGCGCACGCTGCTGACGAGAGCGAGCGCGCTGGGGCTTAGCCTGGGCCGCAGGCTGTCGAGAAGGAGGATTGTACCTACGCTTGCCAGAAGAGTAGGGAACAGTCTTCCTTCCCCCGAAAAATCTTCTACCTGTAGAGGTAGAGGCTGAAGGCTGCCAGCGGGAGAACTTGTCGAATGCGGTGTCCCGCTGGTGGAGCTGCTCTACCACCTGTTCGACTTTTTCTCCAAAAATATTATCCGCACGGCAAGGCGAGTCCGCAATCCGCTGCTGGATTCTATTCTCCAGGTCGGAGGCACGCAGCCATGAGAGTCTGCGCATCACCACACCTTGAGCAGCGGCCCTGGACGCAACATCAAAGGTGTCATACACCCCTCTGGCCAGGAATTTTCTGCACGCCTTCAGCTGCCTGACCACCTCCTGAAATGGCTTGGCTTGCTCAGGGGGGAGCTTGTCCACCAAGCCCGCCAACTGCCGCACATTGTTCCGCATGTGTATGCTCGTGTAGAGCTGGTAGGACTGAATCTTGGCCATGAGCATAGAAGAATGGTAGGCCTTCCTCCCAAAGGAGTCCAAGGTTCTAGAGTCCTTGCCCAGGGGCGCCGAAGCATGTTCTCTAGAACTCTTGGCCTTCTTTAGGGCCAAATCCACAACTCCAGAGTCATGAGGCAACTGAGTGCGCATCAGCTCTGGGTCCCCATGGATCCGGTACTGGGACTCGATCTTCTTGGGAATGTGGGGATTACTTAGAGGCTTGGTCCAGTTCGCCAGCAATGTCTTTTTGAGGACATGATGCATGGGTACTGTGGACGCTTCCTTAGGTGGAGAAGGATAGTCCAGGAGCTCAAACATTTCAGCCCTGGGCTCGTCCTCCACAACCACCGGGAAGGGGATGGCCGTAGACATCTCCCGGACAAAGGAAGCGAAAGACAGGCTCTCAGGAGGAGAAAGCTGTCTTTCAGGAGAGGGAGTGGGATCGGAAGGAAGACCCTCAGACTCCTCGTCAGAGAAATATCTGATGTCTTCTTCCTCTTCCCACGAGGCCTCACCATCGGTGTCAGACACAAGTTCACGGACCTGTGTCTGCAACCGTGCCCGGCTCGACTCCATGGAACCACGGCCACGGTGGGAGCGTCGAGAGGTAGACTCCCTCGCCCGCACCGGCGAAGCTCCCTCCGCCGACGTAGTCGGGGAGCCTTCCTGGTAGGCTACCGCAGTCGGTACCGCAAGCGGCACCGATGTCGGAGACCTCACCCCAGACAATGGGCCAGCCTGCGCCTCGCTCGACGGTACCGGTGGCGCAAGCACCCCCGGTACCGGAGGGGAAGGGCGCAACAGCTCTCCCAGGATCTCTGGGAGAATGGCCCGGAGGCTCTCGTGCAGAGCGGCTGTGGAAAAAGACATGGAAGCCGATGCAGGAGTCGATGTCAGAACCTGTTCCGGGCGTGGAGGCTGTTCCGGGCTGTCCAAAGGGGAGCGCATCGACACCTCTTGAACAGAGGGCGAGCGGTCCTCTTGGTGCCGATGCTTACTGGGTGCCGACTCCCTCGGCGACCCAGAGCTCTCGGTGCCGACACGGGAAGGGGACCGGTGTCGATGCTTCTTCGATTTTTTGGAACGAAGCACGTCACCGGAGCTTCCCGGCACCGACGAGGAGGACGTAGAATCCAGCCGTCCCTTCCTCGGGGCCGAGGCCGAAGAGGGTCGGTCTCGGGGGGGCTGTACCGCAGGAGCCCTCAGGGTAGGGGGAGACCCACCCGAAGGCTCACCGCCACCAGAAGGGGAATGGAGAGCCCTCACCTGCACTCCAGACGAAGCACCACCGTCTGACGACATCAGCAGACGAGGAGGTCTCGATACCACCGACACCGACGCAGCCTTCCGATGTCGCCCCGATGCAGAGGGCCGATGCCTCGATTCACTCGATGCAATCGGGGGCAAGGATGAAGGTCCGGGCGCCGACGACGTCGAGGCAGTCGATACTCCCGGTGCCGATGCCGACGAAGAGCCCGCGAACAAAATGTTCCACTGGGCTAACCTCGCTACCTGAGTCCGCTTTTGTAAGAGGGAACACAGACTACAGGCCTGAGGGCGGTGCCCAGCCCCCAGACATTGAAGACACGACGCGTGCCTGTCAGTGAGCGAGATTACCCGGGCGCACTGGGTGCACTTCTTGAAGCCGCTGGAAGACTTCGATGTCATGGGCGGAAAAATCGCGCCGGCGAGATCAAAACTCGAAATGGCGAAAATGGCATCACAAAAATAGGGGGAAGAAAAACTTCGACCGAGGCCTAAATAGGGCCTACCCCGACGACGAAAGAAAACTTACCGGGGCAAAAAACTCGAAGTACGGGAGGGGAGAAAACCAAAAGGCCTCCTCCCGACACCTTTTTTTTTTTTAAAGAACAAAGTCGATTGGGGCGCGAACGGCGAAACACGACCGTACCGAGCGCGGACAAAAGAAGACTGGCCGGCACGAGCCGGTTCGAGCGGGAAGACGGCCGCGCATGCGCGGTGCGCATCGGCGCGCGAGGACTAGCAAAGGACTTTGCTAGAAAGTGTTCCGATTGGAGGGGCTGCCGTGGACGTCACCCATCAGTGAGAACAAGCAGCCTGCTTGTCCTCGGAGAATTATCAGGTAACCTGGGATAGCTACAGCTAAAAGCCATTTCATTGGCTGATGGTTCCAACAGTATGTTCAAAGAGGAAGTTTAGCTGAATTGTGTTGACAGAGCTGGTAAGTGAAAATCTGATTGCTTTTTTTGTGTTTGTTTTTATATAAAACATTCTCAGATAGGAAGAGTTTGTGATATGTGAAAATACATTTTGCTTTAATGAAATTGCTAAACTTTAGAGTCAGAGACTTATCAATGAGGGATACATACAGTGCTTTTATTGTGCCGTCCCTGAGTAGGGAAGGCTCAAGGCTGGTTAAGAGTGGCTGTCTGAGGTGTTCCCACTTCCTTCCTAGACCCAGACCATAATAATTTGAGGAGATCGTGGCACGCAGCGCACGTTGGATTTCAGGAGAGGTAGGTGCTGACTCTGAAGGGTTTAAGTCAAAATAAAAAATTTAATATTTTGTTTCATGCAGATCTCTTTTGTTTAAACATAACTAAATGGGCTATAAGCCCCTAATGCTTTTGGTTTTCCTATATTTTGTTTGTGATGACTTATACTGTGCCAAAATTGAAATTTGAAAACTCTTATCTCTACCTGGTCATTAATAAAAGGAGCTCATTGTGAACACTATCCACCCTAAAAGGGTGTTTTGTGACTCTACATGAGAATTGTGATATTATGATCCCTTGTTTCATATTGTTGACGGTCTGCATTTTCCGTATGGGTGGTATATTGGTGTATTAAGGTCTGCTCAGTGTAATATTTATGGTACAGTAAGGTTCTGAGTGTGTTTTTGCACAAAGTTGTGCATAGTGTTTTGCAGTTGAGTGATTGTGGTTAGTATATGCTTTGAGCAACCACTTTATTCTTTGACATATGATACATATCTAATATCTAAATTTAATAAAAGGTATTAATTGTGACTATTTTATTTTTACTTTTTTTTTTTCTGTGTGTTGTCAGACAATTATGGATGTAAGCTCTGCCCCCTGACCACACCCCTAACCCCACCCCCTTTAGCCTCCCCAAACAGTTCGGCCACCGACCGCCTATGCTGATATGTTGACTCAATGCATAGTCCTGCCTTTAGCCTTCACATTGTGCCCCAGCTGTAATGAGTTGCAGCTTTGTGTCTCTGACCCATTCACTCTTCTAACTGATAGTGCCTTTCCTCTTCTTCCTTTGCAGCTTAATAATCAGCTGCTTGAATCACAAGGAGCCCCAGAGTACCCTGAGCACTGAACCATACGGAAGAGGAGAAACACTGGTGCCTATAGGAACAACTAGGGACACAGAAAAACAGACTGCATTGTCAGGATGTGGGAAGGGGTGGAGAAAGGGAAACAACATTAGGAGACATGCCAAATAGGAGAGAATGATGTTTAAAGAAAGAACAATGATTTGGGGCATTGGGAAGTGGGGATTAAAGAAGAAAAGGGATTGGAGTCGGACTGAGGACTCAGAGTTGAGAGAAGAAGTGGCAGAGGGAAAAAAGATATAGGGATTTAGAGGGAAAATAAGAAATCTGGGATTGACAAAACATAGGGATTTTAAGAGGAAATTTCAGGACTGAAATGAAGAGTGGGGAGGGGGTGAGATTTGGGATGCAAGAACTAGGGGACAATAGAGACTGGGTGACTATGGAAAGCTTGAGGTTTGAGTGGGAGAGATGAGGAACAAAAGGGGACTTGGGGACAGGGTGAGAAAGTGGAAACTTGGAGATTAAATGCATTTCTCCCAGTTCACCTTCCTTCAGACACCGCAAATGGAGGGGTAGTGCAGGATCTCTAGCATGCGGGACAGAATAGGGAAATAGAGTGAACAAATATTAGTGTGACAGTACTAACTTGGCAATTGTGGGGGTTCATGACTTGAATTGTGTTAGTCATGACTGGAAGAATATAAAGTATAATTGTATACTTTCTCATGTATTCTCATTATTCATGATGTATTGTAAGCCACATTGAGCCTGCAAAGAGGTGGGAAAATGTGGGATACAAATGCAACAAATAAATAAATATATAAGTAAGAAATACAGAGTTCAAATCTTTATTATTTTAAAGAATATATTTGTCTAAGAAAAATGGGGTTAAGAGTCCAGAGGTCATGCAAATGACAAAAAAAACCTTCTGAGGTGGCGAGGAAGTGAAAAGGGGGTGAAAGGGAATCTTTGAAGCAGTGCCTTAGCCACAGGGGGCCCTTGGAGGCCTGGGCCCCTCCAGAACTGCAGCACCCCTTTATCTTTGCTGACAGGGATGCGGAGGTCCCAGCAACCAAATAATAACAGTGCTGCCGCTCCCCTCCTCCTCATGCTGCTTCCTTTCTGCTCTGAGCATGCGCCGAGACTTCTCGTGAAGAATGCATGAGAAGTTCCAGTGCATGCTCAGAGCGGGAAGGAAACAGAGTGAGGAGAAGGGGAACAGCAGCATGCCTACCAGCAAAAGTATGGATAAAGTGTGCATGGGGGAGGGGGATGGGAGTAGCGAGGACTGCATTGCTCCTCCCCCCAGTCCACCCTGAGCACCCTCAAAATTGCAGGGCTGGCTACATTACTGCTGTGAAGAGTCGCACACTGGGCCACCAGGGACTTGTTAGAAATGCTGGGGGGGGGGGGGGTTAGGGGGGCTGGAGACCCACCTGATCTCCAGCCCTCCCTGAGTCTGGGTCGGGGGGGGGGGGGGGCAGGGGGACCGGAGGTCCTCTGGACCTCCAGGCCCCGTTCTGCCTTGCTCAGGGCAGGGGTAGTTGGGGTCTGTGGTCCCATGGACCTCCAGCCTCTGTATTTGACAGGTCTGGGCTTTTGACAACCCAGACCTGTCCAACAAGTGCGGGAGGATTGTACCTGAGCGCATGCTCGGGCACAATCCTCCTACATGTCTTCCCTATGATCAGAGAGAATTGCGTGCTTAAATTAGCATGTCATTTTCTCTGATCATAGGTTCAATAATGCCCCATACTGTTCCAACATTATTGTTAGAACGCTGTTTTGAACAGCGCGGGGCTTTAGATCATCTGCTTGAGAGAGAACAACCAGGCATCTGAAGAAAAGTGTGTTGGCTGTGCTGGAAGACAAGATGGTAAATATCCAATCCATCCTAGAGGAGGTCAAAGAAGCACTGGTGGGTCAAGGGCATCAGACTGTGGATAACATGCAGAGAACTGTAGTGCAGGAGATAACCATGAATGAATTAAGGTCTCAAATGGAGCAACTAAGAGAGAAACATTTGTTGCATGAGGAAAGGCTTGATGACCAACAAAATAGGAGCAGATAAAATATTGACCAGAATAACTTTATTGTCCATCTGAACTAGCATTAAAGAATCTTGAAGATGATTTATGAATACCAGAAGGGAAAACAATATCTCTTGGAGGTCCAGATGATTGATATGGAGTAGCCTTTAGGCTTGTGACCAGGCTCCCTGAGTAAGCAGAAAGAATCAAGATGGGCTCCACAACTTGCATTGGATGCAGCCATTGTAAGGACCATATGATACTCTATAGTGCTGTAAACCCTGACCTTCTGGGTCACCCTAGGCAGATGCCTAGTTTGCGCTGTAGAGCATGAGAGCTGGTCGGGTACACAATATTTTGTTTTAGGGCGTGGGCTAGAACTGGAGAAAATCCCAGGAGGCTGAATAAGGCTATGCTCCACACACTTCAGTTTTCAAAATAAAAGCAGACCATGCTCTAAACCATAATAACAACTTACTTCAAAAATAGCAGGTTCAAACAATTAGGGACAATTAAGGCAGAGGCGGTATACGTGCAGGGCAGCAAAAACTTTATACACAGTCACTTTCTTCCACTCCTTGTGAGAGCTGTGAAGTTCTCAAACAGATTAAATTTTATACTCCAGTTATACAGCAGCAGATGCCATCAGCAGTTAAGTAAGCGGGGCAGAAGAAAAAATGGCTAAAGATGTAAAGAGAGGTGACAAAACCTTTTTTAGATATATTAGGGAAAGGAGAAAAACTAAGAATGGAATTGCAAGAGGAGGAGTGGCCTAGTGGTTAGAGCATTGGTCTTGCAATCCAGAGGTGGCTGGTTCAAATCCCACTGCTGCTCCTTTTCATCTTGGGCAAGTCACTTAACCCTCTATTGCCTCAGGTACAAACTTAGATTGTGAGCCCTCCTGGGACAGAGAAATATCCAGAGTACCTGAATGTAACTCACCTTGAGCTACTACTGAAAAAGGTGTGAGCAAAATCTAAATAAATAAGACTGAAAGATACTGGTTGGCTGCCAAGGCTATATCTGTGAATGGAGTGGATATAGTGCCGTTCACAGATGAAAGCATTTATAAATGGCTTCAAAATCTGAAAGTGGATAAAGCTATGGGGCCAGATGGGATACATACTGAGAGAGCTCAGAGAACCAGGATGGGATACATACTGAGAGAGCTCAGAGAAGTCCTGGCAGGACCTGTTAAGGATTTATTTCATAGATCTTTAGAGATGGGAGAGGTTCCGCAGGATTGGAGATGAACTGATGTGGTCCCTCTTCACAAAAGCAAAGACAGGGAAAAAGTGGGAAATTACAGGCCGGTAAGCCTCACATCAGTGGTAGAAAAAATCCTACCAAAAGAATCTGATTGACTTCTTCGACTGGGTGACCAAAGAACTGGATGAAGGACATGCGATAGAAGTGATCTACTTGGATTTCAGCAAAGCCTTTGATATTGTCCCTCACAGAAGACTCATGAATAAGCCGAGAGAGCTGAACTTAGGATCCAAAGTGGTGAACTGGATTGGAAACTGGTTGACCGACAGGTGGAGAGGGTGGTAGTAAATGGAATTGGATAGGAGAAAGGAACGGTGAGTAGTGGAGTGCCTCAGGGGTCAGTGCTGGGGCCAATTCTGTTTAATATATTTGTGCAAGACATTGCTGAAGGGTTAGAAGGAAAAGTTTGTCTTTTTGCAGATGACATGAAGATAGTCAACAGAGTGGATATCTTGGAAAGAGTAGAAACCATGAGAAGGGATCTCCAAGCATTAGAAGAATGGTCAAGAATCTGGCAGTTAAAATTTAATTAATACAGTATTAGGGAATATCCAAATATAAACTGGAGCAGTTACATTATAGATACTACTTACATAATACTCCAGAACATCGCATATACTCTACAAAATATTTTATTAGCTTACTACAATCAATTACTCCTGCCACATGCACACCAACCAGTCATACTACTAACCCCTATGTGTTGGCCACAAACAATTTACACAATTATTGATCAAAAACTTTATAAGACCATAAAGTACAGATGTCAAAATAATTGATGAATAATTCAAAATCCAGTCTTATGACAATGGCTGCAATGCCTTCCGTTGTAATCTTCAGAGGTATAAACCTCTCTTTAAGTGAAATGATGCTCAATCAATATACCACATAACTGGATATCATTAACTTTAATCATGTCCAACATTTGTTTCAAACCCTCCTCAATGCACCACGTCCAACAGGAGAATTGGTCCACCAACGCAAGCCAGAAACCAGGGAGTTAGGCAAGTCAATTAGCAGTTCCTCTAGCAGTGCCAAGAAGTGCAGACTGATACACTTGAGGTGTAGAAAAAAGAGATGTATGGGATATGAGGGGAGAGATTGGTAAGCTAAGCTCAGGAGAGGGACTTTGGGGTGATGGTGTCTGAAGATCTCAAGGTGATGAAACAATGCGACAAGGCAGTGGCCACGGCCAGAAGGATGCTAGGCTGCATAGAGAGGGGTATAACCAGCCGAAGAAAGGAGGTGTTGATGCCCCTGTACAAGTTGTTGGTGATGCCCCACTTGGAGTACTATGTTCAGTTTTGGAGGCCTTATCTCGCTGAGGACAAACACAAAGGAATCCTGATAAGAAGAACTGGATCCAAAGAAGCTTAGCAGAAATTAAGTAGGAAAGCCGGTGCTGGGCAGACTTCTACGGTCTATGCCCTAATCGAGGCTGAATAGATTTAGATGGGCTAGAGAGGAGCTATTCAGGGGCTTTCACAAACAACTTCAGAAATTTTAGAACAAGGCCACTGCCGGGGCAGACTTCTACAGTCTATGCCCTAAAAGTGGCAAGGATAAATCAAGATCAGGTATACATATGATGTATCACTTCATACCATACCAAAAGAAAAAAAAGCAGATCAAAAAAGACAAAAAGTAGAACAAGAGGGTAACAGAAGAAGTGGTTTATTACAAGGTTACCCGACGTGGCCACGTTTTGTCCTCAGTCTGCGTCAGGTGTACAAAAAACTAATAGGGGTAAAAAGCAAAGTGAACCCCTAAAAGTAGTCATACAACCACCTTACATAAGTGCTTCCCAAGCTTACTCAGCAGGCTTCGCAATGCTATGTTGACTGAAGAATTGGGAGGTCATTAGGACAGTCAAACAAGGGCTGGTGTTTTTGTTTGGGAATTGTAGAAGTTCTCTTTTCCCAGCTGGGTTCTGTCAGACTCTGCAGTATTTTGGGTTGGAAACTAAAGATGCCTGATGTAACAGCACAGATGAGACATAGGTACTTTTCTCCTTCTCGTATTAGCCCAAAGGTAATGAGGTGGCTCCCCTATTTCCAGCCTCACCACAGCAAGAAATAGCAGATCAGAGGTCTGGGTGACACTTCTGAATCATGTCTGTAAAAAGAAACAGCTTAAATGTGTTGACCGGGTTAATACAACACTGCTGTAAGTATGTCTTCTGTGTCTAAAAGGTTGGAGACATCTTGCTGCAGGGCTCTCCCTGTTATATGGGACAGGGCCCAGAAGGCTGAGACCAACATACCAAATTCAAAGTTAGGAGCTCCCTTATATATGGAGCCTGGGCCTCGACCCCTTCCGTGCCCAGGCTCAGCTCAGTTCAGCTCCCTGACCCAGGCTCCCAGGGACAATTCCACAGGCACCTGCAGTTTGGGGTGTTTGGGAAACACTGGCTCTATCTGGGGTCAATTCAATTCACCCTAAGGAACACATTGTAATCCATAGTTTCTGCAAGAACTCAAACTTTTATTCTCCAACTCTGCAACGGCAGCAAATTCAAACAGTTTCAATAGCCAACTCCAGGTACATAAGTACTGCCACACTGGGAAAAGACCAAGGGTCCATCGAGCCCAGCATCCTGTCCACAACAGAGGCCAATCCAGGCCAAGGGCACCTGGCAAGCTTCCCAAACGTACATGTTATTCCCGGAATTGTGGATTTTTCCCAAGTCCATTTAGTAGCAGTTTATGGACTTGTCCTTTAGGAAACCGTCTAACCCCTTTTAAACTTTGCCAAGCTAACCGCCTTCATCACGTTCTCCGGCAACGAATTCCAGAGTTTAATTAAGCGTTGGGTGAAGAAACATTTTCTCTGATTTGTTTTAAATTTACTACACTGTAGTTTTATCGCATGCCCCCTAGTCCTAGTATTTTTGGAAAGCGTGAACAGATGCTTCACATCCACCTGTTCCACTCCACTCATTATTTTATATACCTCTATCATGTCTCCCCTCAGCCGTCTCTTCTCCAAGCTGAAAAGCCCTAGCCTCCTTAGTCTTTCTTCATAGGGAAGTCGTCCCATCCCCGCTATCATTTTAGTCGCCCTTCGCTGCACCTTTTCCAATTCCACTATATCTTTCTTGATATGTGGCGACCAGAATTGAACACAATACTCAAGGTGCGGTCGCACCATGGAGCGATATAACGGCATTATAGCATCCTCACATCTGTTTTCCATACCTTTCCTAATAATACCCAACATTCTATTTGCTTTCCGAGCCACAGCAGCACACTGAGCAGAAGGTTTCAGTGTATTATCGACCACGACATCCAGATTCCTTTCTTGGTCCGTAACTCCTAACGTGGAACCTTGCATGATGTAGCTATAATCCGGGTTCTTTTTTCCCACATGCATCACCTTGCACTTGCTCACATTAAACGTCATCTGCCATTAAGCCGCACAGTCTCCCAGTCTCGTAAGGTCCTTCTGTAATTTTTCACAATCCTGTCGCGAGTTAACGACTTTGAATAACTTTGTTTCATCAGCAAATTTAATTACCTCGCTAGTTACTCCCATCTCTAAATCATTTATAAATATATTAAAAAGCAGCGGTCCTAGCACAGACCCCTGAGGAACCCCACTAACTACCCTTCTCCATTGTGAATACTGCCCATTTAACCCCACTCTCTGTTTCCTATCCTTCAACCAGTTTTTAATCCACAATAGGACTTATCCTCCTATGCCATGACCCTCCAATTTCCTCTGTAGCCTTTCATGAGGTACCGTGTCAAACGCCTTTTGAAAATCCAGATACACAATATCAACCGGCTCCCCTTTGTCCCACATGTTTGTTTACTCCTTCAAAGAATTTAAGTAAATTGGTCAGGCAAGATTTCCCCACACAAAAGCTGTGCTGACTCGGTCTCAGTAATCCATGTCCTCGGATGTGCTCTGTAATTTTGTTTTTAATAATAGCCTCAACCATTTTCCCCGGCACCGATGTCAGACTCACCGGTCTATAATTTCCTGGATCTCCCCTGGAACTTTTTTTAAAAATGGGTGTTACATTGGCCACCCTCCAATCTTCCGGTACCACGCTCGATTTTAAGGATAAATTGCATATCACTAGCAGTAGCTCCGCAAGCTCATTTTTCAGTTCTATCAGTACTCTAGGATGAATACCATCCGGTCCAGGAGATTTGCTACTCTTCAGTTTGCTGAACTGCCCCATCACATCCTCCAGGTTTACCGTGAAGGACGTAATGGGGCAGTTCTATTCAGGCTTTGTTACTTCTGGCGTTCCTCAGGGGAACGCTCATACCACTTCTTCCTCAGGGTTATTTACAAGAGCAGTCTTAATGAATGAGGCATATACATATATACATTTCTCCCACACATGTTGTCAGCAGGTCCCCCTTCCACTCCTTGGCCTGGGTTGACCCTGCTTATCATATATGTTTCAATGCCAGCTCCTATCTCTTTTGACACCGGTGAACTCCTGTTCTCCTCTCTCCCACAGCCAGGACCTTCTGGATTCACTGTTTCTTTCACTTATACTTCAGTGATAATAACCCAATAAACGGACAGGTACTCCAACATTCTTATAATAAAGGTTTCTCATTTATTTATACCAGTTCATTTGTAGCAACTTCAACAGCACAGCATACTGCATTATCCTAGGTTCCTTGACATTTGTTCACATTCACAATGTCACACAGGGTTATATCCACTAGCTTGCTGCTTATAGTTCAGTCCTTTAACATCACTTTCTCTTCTCAGGTTAATCATCAGTTTCTTACAACACACGGTATTTAACTTCCCATATTCTTAACCTTTTGAGCTACCCGCTGCCACAGGTTTTTTCCCAGCTGCATCAATTCTGTCTTTCCAATTCCAGACAATTTAGGAAATACAGCAGCCAGGAAACCTCTCACCTTAGTACCAGCAGTTTGTGTAAATGCAGCCACCTCCATACTCTCCTCTATATCCTCCTTTTTATCCCATTCCATCTCTTCCTCCTCCTCCCAGAGCTCCCCCAGCTGCTCCTCATCTCTCTGATTAGAAACCATCTCCTAATCCTGCCCCTCCCCCTTCACTTCCTGTGAGTCCTGTATTGGGTCAGGTGCATTGTGGGAATGGTGGTCCCTGGGCTTATTCCTTATTCTAAACTGTCTCTTGGCCACCGGAGGGCGTGCTCCTCCTCTACAAGAGGTTTGTGAATGCCTCCCTATCTCCCTCTGGGGCTGCTCTCGCTTTCCTTGAGACCGTCTTTTCAGTAAACCCTCACAATGTCTATCCTACAGAGTAGTGTTCTTCCCAAAGCTGTTTCTCCTTCTTGTTAACAAACTCAGCAGGTCCAGACCCGCCTCTGGTCTGATTCTTTTCCAGCAGTGACCCCACTGGATCCACCCTGGTCAGGACAAGCTCTTTCCGGCTCTGCCCCCTTGTTCCCGGACTGGGCCTCTCCTTCACCTACCCACAGCTCACACACTCTTTTCCCAGTTGCCGCATTCAGGAGCCACAACCCTTCTTACAGCCAGAGATTACACACCTCCCTTAGGATTACCCTTTTCTCCACAAGGTCTCTTGGCAGGGAACTGTCAAGCAACCAAAGACCCCCTCACCCCTGAGGCTTACCTCACACCTATATCCACTCCTAAACTCTGCCTCCCCTGCAGTGACGATCCTAGGTCGGCTGCCACCCGGGGCGGATCACCAATGTGCAACACCCCCCCCCCCCCCGGTGCAATACCCCCCCCCCCCCGGGTGCATTCTTAGCTGCTGGAGGGTGCAGAGAGCAGCCGCTGGATCCCTGCTCCCTCTGCCCCAGGACAGGAAGTAACCTGTTCCGGGGCAGAGGGAGCAGGGAGCTGGCGGAGCCGACAGGAGCACAGCTGTTTTCTGCACCCCTCCAGCGGCGTGCACCCAGGGCAGACCGCCCCTACCGCCCCGTCCTTGGTACGCCGCTGCTCCCCTATCACTCAACCCATATACACCATTGTCTCCCTACATTTTATTCCTCTAACCTTACCTTCCCCAGGGCAGGGTCTCCTCTCATCCGGGAACATCTCAATCACTCCTCCCAGTGACTCTCCAGGGGACCTCCCCCACAGAAATCCCCATATAATAGGGGATTAGATATATTTTTCTACCTTTCTTTCCAGGAGTGAAACTCCTCCTAGCTTTCTAACTTTCACCAATTAGGGGCTGGGACACTCCCATTTCTTCTGGTTACTGATACAAATCTCACAGCTCACTGAAAAGTACCCTTCTGCATGGCAACCAGTAAGATCAAAACTTCACTTTTATACTTTTCATCATTGGAGAAACCTGGTGGAATTTTCCAGGTTCCAACAGTGCAAAGATGTTGAATTCAGACATTACCACAGTCTGAAGTGAGGTGATGGATAAAGTCTGATACAAAGGCATTAGGTACATTGATTCCATTAGATTTTGAGATCCCATTGTGGCTTTCTTATTTTCAGTTAGGCATAAGGCACAACAGGTACTGGCTGCAATGGTGATATTGACTGAATGTTCTGATGCATTAGTTTTGCACCCTGCCCAGTGGCAGAAAAAGCTTTTAACTGAACAGTGTCCAGAATAATCATTATGAACAAACTTTTGTTTCTCAGTTGGAGTGTAGATTTCACAAAGTTATGCTGAATTCCATTCTCTGAAGACAGAGATGCCAAGAGTGAGTCATTCCAAACAGTGAGATTTGTTTTCAGACATTGTGTCCAGGGAATAAATCTAACACAGTGTGCTTTCTAAATGAAAAGCAGTATCAATGATATTTGCTTTTCTTTGGAAACTCTGAGAGGAAACAGAGTGGAGGCAATATGGATAAATTCTGTAGGCTAAAAATTGTTCTCCACTAACCCCCAAATTCTATATAGTGCAACTTGAGTTGTGCGTGCTAATCAGGTCATATTCTGATTAGCACACACAATTTAATTATCTTAAGCCAATTAGCACCGATAATTGCCACTTAAGCAATTACTGACACTAATTGACATTAATTAGAATTTACGTGCACAACTTTCTAAGCATATTTTGTAAAGTGATGCGTGTAAATTCTAAGACGAAGATTGGAAAAGGGAGTGTGGCCATAGGCAGGTTGACGACGTCCGTGTCAAAGCATATTTTCAAAGCACGTAGCCTTCCAAAGTTCCATAGGTTTCTATGGAACTTTGGAAGGCTAAGTGCTTTGAAAATGAGCCTGGTGCATGCTATTACAGAATACATCTGCTCCACGCCTAATTTAGGTGTAGGCATTTACACCAAGTTTAGCAAAGGGGTAGGGAGTCAGAGTCACTTCCTAATGATAACACCCTTTGGTTGCATTCAGGGACCATGACTGCAAGCTTCTGGAAAGAAGTCTACTGCATGTTCCCAGGTCTAGGACCGTCAGTACGGTGATCATATGATGATGACGGATACTTATAGCCTGCTTCTATCCCTAAATTTAGGTTCAGAATGGGTTAACAACAAGAAAAAGGGACTACATAAGTCCAGGACTACAATAATAAATAATAACTCAAAGTTACTATAATTTCGTAACAAAAATTTTGAAAACAAATACGATATCAACTGTTTACAAAAATGCATATAGAAAAGACATAGTCTACTGGAAGTATATTTCAAAGTTTTACTATTTGGAAGCTGATAGACTTCTCCTGAAAACTCTCAATTTAAAACCTCTAAAAGTGGGATATTGTAACATATGTACAAGTTTATTGATCACTAAAGTCACCCAACAAAATAAATAGGTACAGAGCCTCCGAGCTCTGAGAGATTCTGGGACAGTCTTGGACTTCTATTCTGATTCATTATGAAATTTGCAGTATCAATTTAAATGGGTAGAATCATGGATTACAAATATCACACTGCTTTAGGATGTAAATTCTAAAGCAGGACTGACCATACATTATCCTTTCTGGAACTGAGTAACTTGGCAATGTATAAGTGTGTTGGAGAAAGATATAAAATAAAAGAAGAAAATTCTCCAAACTTGCAGTTGCTAGCACTGCTGCTTTACAGGGGTGGATCACTTTCAGAACCTAGTAAGATTCATCAGTGATAAGCACATGTGGCAAGTGGGGAAGTAGGGGTTACTTACACAGTGTTGTGCAGAAACCACAGGAAAAGGAAGGGTACTCAAAGAAGGAAGAAGGGCAAAGCAGAAGAAAGGCTGCAGCTAGCAAACCTATAACACATATATACTATGCTATTTCCAGATCTTTCCAACATAAGATAAAGCACAGAGTAGCAACATTCTCTGGGAAATGGTCCAGCTGGGTCGGTTTTTGCCATTTAGTACAATTGATGACTCTCCAAAAAGTTGATTCATACTTTTTAATCTTTGGTTCTTCATTGAAACCTGTAATTATACTACCTCTGCTCAGCCGTCTGCTTTGATAGCCCATGCCAAGCAGCATGTGACCTTCCAGCAGTGAGACTACAGAAAACATCATAACGGGAAGAAGCACCCCCAGGAATCTTTAATTATGAGTAGAAATAGAAGCTGCAGCTCACTGGAGAGGTTCAGCAGCAGAAAATGAGGGAGTACCTAAAGGGAGGGGGAGTCTCTGGGATATTAAAAAGGGTATGCTTTGTCAGTTAGGGTTACCAGATGGCTCCCAGTCAAGAAGGACAAGTCTATGCATGCCATGGGACAAATCCAGGAAAGACTCAGACTATAATGATGACCTGGAGTCATTTGGGAACCCCAGTGTTAGTGTACACATGAGAAAAAGGTCATACTCACCTTGCCCATGCCAGAATGAGCATGTCCCATTTTGACAACCACTGGAAATCTGGTTGTGGTGAGCTGTAAAAGAGAGAGATGAGACATAAATGATGGGTGATAAAGCCAATAAAGTCCTAACACTGAAAGCACAGGGCTCTACCACCATAAAGGGCAATGCAGTGCCAATCCAGTGGCTTCAGACTGCCTTAAGTAGTAACTATTTAGCACAGAACAGGTATGGCAAATACAGTTCCCTCATGCTTAACAGAAGATCCCAATCCTAGAACAAGTGCCAAGCTTTTCTGACATACACACTGCTCCACCACAGAACAGGTACAGCACGGGCAGTAGCTGGCTACTGTACCTGCAAGAGTCACACAGAATGCCAGACTTGCCAAAGCTCCAGTATTTGGTAACAGTCTCCCACATTATGATTTGTCACCCACTATTCTGCATCAGAGTGTAAAGTCTTCCTAAGTGTAGGAGATTTTGGAAAGCTGACAGCCCAACTTCTTCCTGCTGTATTTTCCCTGGATCTGTTAACTAGAAATATTGAGTGAGTAATTAGCCACTCAAACATGTACAAATCTGTTATCCCCACTAATCTCTCCTCATTCCACTAGAGCTCTTCTTATGCAAGATGTGTGCAAAAAGAAAAGAGCAAAGCCTCAAGTTCTCACACAACTGAACATCCTGATCCCCACAGCCCATGCTGCTGCCAGTTTGGAAAAGGCAGAATTCCAGGAGGGAGTGTAGGAGGGAGTGAGAGGATAGAGATGGAATAGGCCAGTATCTTGGGTACTCGGTTGGGAAGTGACAAGTGAGGCCTCAGATCCAGAAAGTAGAGGCAATCACCCAGGTGCCAGTAACCCATACGAAGAAACAGATACTTCCTCAGGTTCGCTGGATATTACCACCGTATCAGCTTCTACATATTCCTCCTCTTCACCCTTAAGCCTCACAATGCCATTTTAGCACTTCCTCCTATCACATAGATACCTAAAAAAAAAAAGTCTTGTCACTCACATTTACCATATTGGCTATCTTGTTTTCCGTTTGTATCTTTGCTTTTCTGACAACTTTTCTAGCTTTTCTTACCTTTTCCGGGTATTTTTTGCCTGTCTTCCTCTTTATGCAACTTCTTATAATTTATGAAGGCTAACCTTTTTTTCCCTTACCTTTTCAGCTACTACATTTGAGAACCAAAGTGGCTGTCTTTTCCTCTTACTTTTATGTATTTTTCTAACATAAATATTTACTGCCTTTCTGTGCCGTAGCGAGGGCTAATGACACCCGGGGCGGGTCACCACTGCGCACCCCCCCCCCCGGGTGCAGCACGACGCGACCCCCCCCCCCCCGCTCTGCGGCGCACCCCCCCTCCGGAGCGAACCCCCCTGGAGCGCAACTCCCCCCCCTCGGAGCGCATTCTTACCTGCGGGAGGGCCGATCCGCCCCGAGTGCACGTCACTCGGAGCTGTGTCGGCCCCGCTGGTTCCCTGCTCTCTCTGCCCTGGAACAGGAAGTAACCTGTTCCGGGGCAGAGGAAGCAGGGAACCAGCGGGGCCGGCACCCCCCGAGCGCGTGCACCCTGGCCGGACCGCCCCTCCCGCCCCCCCTTCCTACGCCACTGCTGCCTTTAAAAATAGCTGTCCATTGCTGTCATATTTCCTTCAGCTGTCCCCATCTAACTCCTCCTTGAAGTATTCCTCCGTCTTGACAAAGTTAGTTCTTTTGAAGCCTAGAATCTTCAATCTTCAATAAGCCCTTTCCTCCTGTGTCTTAATATAGAACCACACTATTCGGTGATCACTAGAAGCCAAATGATTACCCATCATAACATCAGAAACACTCTCCCAGTTTGTAAGCACCAGGTCCAGAATAGTTTCATTACCAATTGCTAGAACAGTTCTTCCTGTAACAAATATAAGATCCACTTGCATCTAGATGACCATGCAGCAGGGATACCCCAATCAATGCCTGGCATATTAAAATCACCTATTAGTAGTACTTCCACTTTTATAGCTATCTTGTGAATGTCTTCAATTAAATCTCTGTCCATTTCTTCTGACTGTGAAGGCGGATTGTATATGATACTAATGTAAATACATTTCCATTCCCCCTTTCCATATTAACCCACAGTGCTTCTTCTTTACTCCATATGTCCTGCAATTCTGTTACTTTAATACTATTATTAACATATAATGCCACTCCTCTACCTTTTTTCCTACCCTGTCCTTCCTGAATAGATTAGGTATAAGTATATATCCCAGTCACGGTTCTCCATGCACCATGTCTCTATGTCCGCCACTAAATCCAACTTGGCTTTTACCATTTACAGCCTCTAGATCTAGAAATTTGTTTTCCATACTACTGGCATTGGTATACAAAGCTCTCCAGATATTACCCCCTTTTTCCCATTTCTATAAAGATATTTGATGTCTTACATTCCTGAGGGTTATTAATGACTTCAGGACATTTTTCATGAAACCCCAGTGATGTAGTTTATGGTAATAAACTATATGTGATATGTAGTAGACTGTGATTTCTTCATTGGTGTAAGGCTCTAGTAAACATACAGTTCCTGAAAAAAATGGAGTTGTGAAGGCTCTTTTTAAATAGGTTATTGAGGGAGGAATTGGACGTCCAGGTCAGAAATTCTCAATTTCAGCAGAAAATAAGAATGGCATCTCTTGGTATCTTCTACCTCTAAATACTAGCAAATATACATGGAAGTGGCAATTTTGCAACCTCCATATATATGTTACAGCACTTATATGTATAGTTACAGGATACTGGGCTAGATGGGCTGTTGGTCTGACCCAGTATGGCTATTCTTATGTTCTTATCCATTTAAAAAGTTGAAGGCACAAATAATTCTGCTCACTTTGGGACAGGCATACAAGCCGATTGTGTCAATATATATGTTTCCCATTCTAAAATGGGATATACATGTATAAAGTTAGGAACACCTAAGCCATACCCCCTTGAAATCTCTGTATCCCAGCTATCTCCATATGTGAACAGCAGCTTTCTGAATGTGCCATTTATATATGTAGCTAATCTACATATCTAAATGCCACTATTTATACACAGAACTGCTCCAAAAATGACCTTATTAGTGTCACAGCCTCCAAAGATTCTCTTAAAACAGGGTGATTGTTTTTCATATCTAAATTATTTTAATAAAATGAATTCAAGAAGTCACATGTTTTTAGTTACATATTTATGTACTTTGCAGGTTAATACCTTATATCTGCTTATGTGATTAACTCAAGAAGTGGTGGGAAGAGGATCATGACGCAATCAAAATTTCCCTCTCACAGAATGTTAGGCTTTCGCAGTTCTGAAACACCATTAGGGAGGTTAAAGAGTTCAGAGCATGACTGAGACAGCGAAAGGAGGGGTGGAGTGATCAGTGCTGGAAAGCATCTGTGGTTTCCTGAAAATAACGTTTCTTTCTGCACTGACTCACTACCAGCCATTCCTTCATCACGTTTCTTAAAGAAAAGAGGTGAGACAGTAGGACGACAGATCTGGAAGGAGCTGCACTATAT
This sequence comes from Microcaecilia unicolor, assembly GCF_901765095.1. Classification (NCBI taxonomy): domain Eukaryota; kingdom Metazoa; phylum Chordata; class Amphibia; order Gymnophiona; family Siphonopidae; genus Microcaecilia; species Microcaecilia unicolor. The sequence continues at coordinate 250,124,755 of NC_044032.1, read as the reverse complement.
ACAAAACTTTGACCAGACATTATTTTGTAAGAGAGAGGTTTGAAATAAAGTAACTTTGTGCCCTCACATTGTCCACTCTGCTAATTCCATACCCCGTGTAACAATAATCCCTTTTGGTGATGCCAGCCTGTGGTCTGTCTTCCAGTTCTCTCTATGCTGGGCAAACTTCTAAAGGCCAAGAAGGCAATCTAACTGCAAAATAAAATAAATGTCAACATAAGGCAGGGGCATCATCCTCCTTGCAGAGCTCAGCAAAATCTCAGGGCCTGATATTCAAAAAAGCTGAGCTCCTAAATTTTTAGCCTTAAGTTAGGCTCCTAAATTTGTGACCTATTTTCACCTAAACTTAGGAGACTAACCTGCTTATAATCGAAAGAGAAAAACGCCCAAGAGCCGACCTAAATCGGGAGATGGACGTTAATCTCACAAAAACGAGTAAATCCATATAATCGAAAGCAATGTTTCAGTGCGTCCGTGTCGCTCGTACGTGGACGTAAAAACGCCCAAATAAGAGGCGTGTCGGGGGCGTGTTAGGGGCGGTGATACGACGTGGACGGGTACAACGTATAACGAATAGCGAAATGGCTCTGGTTGAGCGGGAAGATGGGCGTAATATGATGGACCCGAAATAAAAGCGACCAGAGCAAGGGGGAAAGCGTCTTTAGACTCATTAGCGATTGTGTGTAGTTGGAGAGTGGCGATATTGTTGGTGGAAGAGCTGAAGTGGTGGTTGCAGAGAGAAAGCCGAGCGTGTTCAGTACCTGTGACGGTCGTCTGTGTGCCCTGCCTCTTTTTGTGTCTTACCCTTTCACCGTTCCTTACTCCTACTCCTTTGCTCTATCGCCCCTTCCCCTCCCCCTCCCCCTCCCCCTCCCCATTCACTCTTCCCACGTGTATACTGTATTCCCTGACCTCCGTTTGTCTCTGTGTGCCTGTACTGTTTGGCGAGTGAGTGGCCAGAGGGGCGTGGTGGCTGGAAGTGACAGATCTGTGTGTGTTGCTTTTTGACTACTAGTCCTAATACTTGCACTGGTGGTGGGGATATGGATGCACTTAATGCACTTGTGGCATTCATGCTACACGAAGAGGCCACCCACCGCAGGAGGTATTCACGGCCCCGAGTGTTTAGGCCCCGCACCACCTTCCTACAACTCACTGACCAGCAGTGTCTAACAAGGTTCAGGTTTGATAGGGCCACCATTCGTCAGCTGTGTGAGCAGCTGAAACCCCTCCTTCAGCCCCAGACACGTAGGAATAACCCCATCCCTGCCCACCTCAAAATCACTTCCGCTCTCTCTGTCCTGGCCACTGGCAGTTTTCAATCCGTATTAGCTGCTAACACAGGCCTCACCCAGGCTTCTATTTCACACTGTCTCACCCAGTTCCTGGATGCCTTCATAACTCACACCTCACACTACATCACTTTCCCCACCACCCCCCAGGCTCTGCACAACAACATGGCCGCCTTCTATGCTGTTGCTAGATTCCCCTCGGTCATCGGTGTGATAGACTGCACACACATAGCCCTCAGACCCCCCCGGGCACACGAAGCCACCTACAGAAATAGGAAGGCATTTCATTCTATGAACATGCAAGTTGTATGTGATGCCCAGGGGGAGATATTAGACGTGTGTGCCAGGTACCCCGGCTCCAGCCACGATGCCTACATCCTACAGCACTCGGGCATCTTCCGCAGGTTCGAGCGAGGGGAGTTCACTGGTGGATGGCTACTAGGTAAGTGCAACATGCATGTACCACCCATACTAGACCTCCTCCACTGGGCAACCCTCCGCCCTGGCTTCCTCCACCACAACCCACTATCCAAATCCCCCCCGCCCCCCCTGTACCTGCTCCAAGCGATACACACTCATCTATCTCATTCTGCTTTTCTGCAAAGGTGACCGAGGCTACCCGCAGAGGACATGGCTTATGACCCCCCTGATCCACCCACAACCAGGGCCAGAAGAAACCTACAACAGGAAACATCGCAGCACCCGGGGGATCATTGAGCGCACCTTTGGTTTATTGAAAAACCGCTTCCGCTGTCTGGACCGGTCTGGAGGAGAGCTGCTCTACAGTCCACAAAAGGTGGCCAAGATCTTTGTGGCGTGCTGTATGTTACACAATTTGGCCCAGCGCAGAGGACAGCCTCTCCCAGAGGAGCCACAGCCACCACCAGAAGAGGCCCCAGATGAGCTGGAAGAGGAGCCCCCTCCACCCCCAGCCCACAGAGCAGAGCTCAATGCCTACCAGCTTGGTGTAAGAGCAAGACAAAGACTCATTGAAACAAGTTTTAGGTGAATGTAAGTGAGCATTTATTATTTACATACAGTGCATATGTGTTTGGTCAACCCCACCACCACCACCACCACCCCCCTCCCTCCCACACCCACCCCCCTCCCACCAACCCTCACCCTACAGCATGTCCCATCATTTTCCCCTTCCCTTCCCCCGTCCCCTCCTACCCCTCCCACGCCCTTCCTTTGCAGCTGGTGCTGCACGGGAAGTCTCTTCCCCCTCTTCGGAGCTGCTGCTCCCAGTGTCCTCCTCCCTATCCCCACGGCAGCCTGCGGCTTCGGCTGCACCGTGGAAATCGGGCCACCTTCTTGGTTGTAGTGGTCTGGCCACAGGACCCAGAATGGGAGCAGCAGGAGTGGGTGCGGAGGCTGAGGAGCGCAATGCCCACCTCTTAGCTGGTGGTGGTTGCTGGTGGTCAGTGGAGGAGGAGGTTGATGGCAGGGGCTGCTCCAGCAGCACGGGGGCTGGAGTAGGCGCGGTGCCCTGAGGGTGCAGGTGTTGGATGCTCTGCTCCAGCCGTCTCAGTTGCTGGAGCACCTCCTGGTGGCCTTCACGTTGCGCCTGGAGGAGTTCTTGGTGTGCTCGCTGCTGTGCCTCCAGTGCTTGGCGCTGCAGCTCCAGTTTCTGCTGGCGGTACTCCTCCAAGCGCACGTTGTGGCGGAGTAGTTCCGTGGCCAGCCGCAGGAGTTGCCTCCTTTGGGCGGATGGCCTCTGGCGGGGAGCTGGGCCCTCCTCCTCCTCACCAAAGTCCTCCGGTGCTGGAGGTGCGGCCTCTGCTGGTGCAGGTGGTGGTGGTGGTGGTGGCAGAGCCTGGACAGCTGGTGCAGGTGGTGGTGGTGGTGGTGGTGGCAGAGGCTGGACAGCCGGTGCAGGTGGTGGTGGTGGTGCTGGCAGAGGCTGGACAGCCGGTGCAGGTGGTGGTGGTGCTGGCAGAGGCTGGACAGCCGGTGCAGGTGGTGGTGGTGGTGCTGGCAGAGGCTGGACAGCTGGTGGTGGTAGAGGCTGGACAGCTGGTGCAGGTGGTGGTGGACGCGGAGGATGCACAGCTGGTGCAGGTGGTGGCGGCTGGACTGCTGGTGCTGCAGGCTGTGGAGGTTGAGGCTGGACAGATGGTGTAGGGCGTTGGCCTTGCAGGCCACTAGGGCCAGCCTCCTCTGAGTCTTCACCTGTATAGCACAAGAGTGAGGAATAGTGTTGGTGCAAATAACCCACTTTTGTCTTTCAGCATTCATATACATTGGTATGTCCCCCAACCTGATGACCCAGCAAAGAGATGGTGAGGAGAAATGGAATTGACACGGGTACGAAAGAGAGAGGCCCGCAGGCAGCTGGGTAGAGGTGGTGGATGAGCAGCCAAGAGAAGGACACCACTCACAACGTTGTGCACAAGCTGTTAGTTGTATAATTGTTAAATTGAACAACATTGCAGCATGTGTTGTGTTACTACTGACTTGCTAAACTGCATAGAACTGCTTTATGACCCCCATTACAGGCTCCTTCAGTTGAATGCATGTGGCCCACACTCAGTAGAGCACAGAGGTCACAGGAGGAACTAGGCACAGTTTGGTAATGGGAAAATAGGAGGGAGTAGTAGGGAAGGACGGCCCCCAGAGTTCTGCCACAGTAGTAACCTACACACACCCATAGGAGCCAACTGGAAAGTAGTATTGGGGGTGCTAAGCCCAGTGACCAACACTCCTCCCTGCACAGCTACATGATCTTTCCTCAATATTGGGGGTGCTCTCACACACACACAGCACCCACCCTGTCTGCTTGCTCCTATAACACACATGACCACTACCACTACTCAAATAGAGCTTACAATTAATTCTATAAATATGGGCACACAGGACAAGTAAGAGGAAACCCAATGACAACGGTAGGGATAGGGAGTAAGGGTAGAGAGCTAGTGAGTAGGGGTTACCAGGTCACAACAGCATCATAAAGGTGGCCTGTTAATATACAGAAAGACAGCCAGAGATACTCCCCCCCCATCCCCACCCACACCCACACCCACCTCCCTCCTCCTGCCCCCCACTCCTCACCTCCCTCCCCCTGACCCCAACTTCTATAACACAAGTGTACTGCAGCACAACAGATACCCCAACTGCATAATGAAACACCTACCTGAGTCCTCAGCCTGGCCCGAGGTGTCCATGGAGCCAATCCCGTGGATGCCCTCCTGGGGTAGGAGGGAGTACACCATCAGCTCCATTGGTGTAAGATTGGCAGTGTCATTGCCTGGGGGATTGGCCCCTGCCTTCCTGCGAACATCCCTCCTCAGCTTCCGCCACTTCCTCTTGCAGTCCTCCACGTCTCTCCCAGCATGGAAGACAGCATTCAGGCTGTCCCGTACTGCCTCCCATTCCCGCTGCTTTACTGTTGCTGCCAGCCTCTGCCCTGTGGGAGCAAACAGACTCCGGTGCCGCTGTACAATTTCTTGTACCAGGAGCTCCACCTCTGCCTCGAGAAAATTACCCTTCCGGGTCGGCGGCATGCGTGGTGGCATTGTACCAATGGTGTTTTCGAAAATACGGAGTGGGCGTTTATATAGGCGCCAAGAACGCCCATTGAGACGGGGGAATAGGCGTTTCTGATTTGGGCGCTACTTTTTCAATTATACACATAATTCCTAAGCGTGCCCAGCTCAGATAGCGATTAGGAACACATGCTTTCGATTATGAGTAGATAAGTATGGGCGTCTCCACCTGCCTTCCCTTTCTTCATTGCCATTTTACCTGCCATTTCCTGCACTGAGACCTTGCCGGTTGTTCGTAATAATCATTTACAGGGTTTTACCCTCACTTAGCATGCTTGGGTACACCTGTGTATTTAGGGGGGGGGGGGGGAATAATTGTTGGCCCTCAGCCACCACGCCTTCCGTTTCCTGTCTTCCACATCGCCTGATGCTCCCTTCCTTTCTCCCATTCTCTCTGCCTGGTTGTAGCAGGCAGTGTGTGGGGGCCACGAATTTGCTACACTCACCCCAAATCAAGCACCCCTCGGTAAGGGTCATTTCAATCAGGGAGATGTGCAGCTAATGTTCCAGAAGATAAAAGGCGCACTACACAGTCTTGAAACAGACGTTCATGGTAAGCTCTCGTTTGTCTGCCACCTCTTCTCTTTGTGCTCATAGTCAAGGAGTGTGCATTCACTGTATGTATGTAGTCTGGAGTCAGATGTTAGGTAGCTCTGTTTTCACCAGGTTCCTGTGCACTGTACTGTGGGGTTGGCAGGTCCTCAGTGGTGTGGGCCAGCTGTTGGAGGTGCTGTATTGGTTCCCGGTAGCTTCCATCTTCCTTGTTTATGTGGTGTACCCCAGTCCCCATTTATGAAGTGGCCACCCATTCTCAAGGTCCATAGGCGGGGGAGGGGAGAATGATTAATGCAATGGATGTGTATAGCACTTTATGCAACACCTTCCTAAATTGCTCCATAGGTAGTAGGGTAGGGAACATGCACATTACATTGTTTTTAATCGGTAGCCTGGACAAAATGATCGAGGTGGCTACAGGTAGTGCCACTGAGGCCTATGACGTGGTGGTGAGGGAAAGGGGTGTGTGTACAGGTACCAACCCAAAGTAACTGGTGGTGGATAAAGCCTGGTGGCTGCTGTGGCCTAGTGGTTAGAGCACCAGCCTTATAATCATAAGGTTGCTGGTTCAAATCCCACCTAAGGCAAGTCACTTCAGAGACAAAGTTGGACACAAACCCAGAATACTTGAATGTAACACACCTTGGTTCACTACTGGAGAAAGTGTGATCACACCTGCAAATAATGAGCACCATTGTTATTTGTGCCCTTCCCTAACACAAGTATTACATTGCAACTGTGATGAAGTAACCATCCATCTATTGGGTTTCCCATTGTTTCCCTTTTGCTCCTCAGCATTATATACCATAGCTGATGTATTCAATGTGAAAATATGAGCCAGCTGTTTGTAGGTCCTTCTTGGGCCCCCCCCCCCCACCCCACCAATGTGGCTTGTGGGTAAAGATATGTGTCCATCAGACAGCAAACACTGTGTATGTGGTACCTGGAGTTATGTGGAAGTGTGTACCTGGCAGATCACACGTGGTACACTATTAATCTCTTATTGATGGCACTCTGTAATGTGGGTCAGTATGGTGGAGGGGAGGGAGGGAGGAAGGGAGAGAGAGATGCTGGCTGGCCATTTTTATTAATGAACACAAATATCCATCCAGCCTCCCCGGCCCAACCCCCCTGCACATATGGGCCATGCAGGTTGGAATGAACAGGTGGCGTTCTGTCTGGCCAACATTCTCAGACATACATCACCTTCTCATTCACACAGCACATTTAATGCTATGCATATTGCTGCCTCCTTCCTCTCAACTCAACAGCACCATTTGGTGATATGTAATGCACAAGGGAGACAAACACACACACACACACACCCTGATAGTTATATTATAACAAAAATTTATTTGCCCCCCATCCCCACCCCCACCCCTACAAAATAACCCCAACAATGCCCTCCTCCCCCCCACAACTCCCCACACACCCCAACAATTCCCTCCCCCACCCCCCACAGAACCCCCAACATTTCCCTCCCCCCACACACACAACCCCAACAATTCCCTCCCTCCCTCCCCCCACACACACAACACCAACAGGCCCCCCTATTTAAATTAAGGGCGGCCACGCCCTCTTAGTAAGGCCCTCTGTAGCAGGGCAATGAGCAGCCCCAGCAGTACCCTTAGTGGGCCCTGGAGCTGCTCATTGCCCTGCCGTAGGGCTGTCACCTCCTGCAGCAGCTGGTGCTGGCCAACTATAATCTGCTGCTGGCCATCTACCAGCTGCTGCAGGAGGCGCACTACAGTCGCTGGCCCAAAGGCTGGAGGTGGGCCAGGGGACATGGATGATGGCCCAGGGGATGGAGGTGGGCCAGGGGACACAGAAGCTGGCCCAGGGGATGGAGGTGGGCCAGGGGACACAGAAGCTGGCCCAGGGGATGGAGGTGGGCCAGGCGATGGCGCTGCAGGTGGGGAGGGAGAGCCCTCATAAGGAGCTGCAGGTGGGGAGGGGTCCTCACGAATGTCTATGATGAGGACTCCCTCCTCCGAGTCCTCCTCCTCCTCTTCTCCCTGGTGGGCCGCCTCCTGGCCTGGCTGCTGCTCCTCCTCCTCCTCCATGTGCCCCTCCTCCTGCTCCTCCTCCTCCTCCTGCTCCTCCTCCTCCTCCTGCTCCTCCTCCTCCTCCTCCTCCTCCTCCTCCTGGAGGTGGTGGCCCTCCTCATCTTCCCGCTCGGCTTCCTGCTGGTGGAGCCCTGTGTATGTAAAAGGAGTGTGATTGAGATCAGTGCATACAACATGGCTTGCATAGTGCAGTAGCTGGGTGGCGTGAGGCAGGGGATGGGGCAGGGTGTGGTAAGGCGTAGCCTATGCCCATGGGGAATGAGCTGCATCAGATGACATGACACAGAACCCTGGACCCTCCTCTGATACACACCACGCAGGACATGTTGCCATACCAAATTCATTGCTGACCAGCATGTTTGCATTGTGAGATGCAACGAGGGGTTGATGGGCAGTTGTTGTAGGAGTTATTGGGGGGGGGGGGCAGTGGGAAGGGTGTTGAGCACAATTCTTTTATGTGAGTTAGGCCATAACATGCAGTAAAAGTAGGGCCTCAGGCAACTGTACCAGGACACACTAATCAGCCACCACAGTAAGGGGAATAGTAAAGTGTGGCATATCATCTCATTCATCTCGGGGGGGATGGTCGGACGTTGCAAGCACGCTCATGGGAGAACCCCTGCAACCTGCATCCTTGATCTGGGACAGATATGGTATTACTAGGTGGCTATTAGGCACATGGGAAGTGATATTGTACAACACATTTGCTTTATTCATAAAATGTATGTAGTAATCTGTACAGGTGTCCTGTTTTTCAAAATACTTACGGCGAGCCCTGAGGTGCCTTCGCACCGCCCGAATGACGTCGGGCCTCTCCCGCCTCACCCTGCGGAACCGCCTCCGCAGGGACTCGAGGTCCCGGTGGACTCCAAAGCGTCTGTAAGATATAAGTTTGGAGAGCAGGGGTCAGGGGTGTTGGTCCTTTTTGTCCCCTGCACACATTCATTTGCTATTCACATACCAGAGAGAGAGGGTCTACAGTGTTGGGGGGGGGGGGGGGCACCTCCATTGGTAGTGAATCATAGGAGCCACCTTTTTTCCATTTTGGGGGGTGGAACCCCCAGTGGAGATGACCCCTCCCTCCATACATATTTGATATTGGGGGGTGGGGTGGTGAAGCACCCACAGCAGCCACCGAGTTGGTTCCTATGCAGATGATGCCAGAGAGGTGGCCATGAGGCCAGACAGTACCGTTTGTATACATTATAATGTATGCTTGTTAAACTACTTTATATGTGTTATCATGACCATGTTATAAAGTATGGTATAGGTTTCATTGGTCTCATGCTTCCACTATTCAGAGGCTCCAAAGAGGGGTTGGAAAATGTGGCCTTCACATAACTAACGAAATTGTCACATAACACTAATAGAATAGTCACATACCTAACCTAACGAAATACATTCTTGTAGGGATGTGGGAATGGTGGTCGTTTCAATAACATACAAATTATTGGTGATTGTGCATGTTCCTATATTACTCATGATCCTTGCATGGACACTCCAGTTACTGCTGGTAACATTGATGACGGAGCTGTTATATGTGTAGGTACAGGAGGGGAGGGGGGTTGGGCCATAACCTTACCTCTCTAATCTTTCCCGGATGCGGGACCAGGCTCGCATGGCCTGCAGCCTGGGGGGCAGGTGGTGGTGCTGGATGAAAAGGCGATGGCGGTGCCTTAGGCAGAGCCGGACAAGCAGCAGGCTCTCCTCTTCTCCAAAATTTGGCTCCCTGCGTTGTGCCATTTTTCCACGTGTTGGAAAAGAAGTGCCTTATATAGACGACCTTGCGTGAGGGACGTCGTTTCATGCACAGCTCCATATATGGATGACCATTCCATATATGGCCCCTATCAGCACGTGGACGCCCTCGTAAGCATAGACGTCTTTGACGTGCACATGCCTGCAGGAGTGTGAAACGTGCCTTCTATAGATGAGTATGACGCACCCCACCCGACCCTTTTCACATATACACAATATACATTTACTGCATGTTCAGTAGGTGTACAGTGCATGCAGATCCGCACATTTAGATGGGCACATATGATGAATGTATGGGTGGAGCAGCATGATATGTCTGTAGTTGACACATATATGCGTTCGTCATATATTTCCGTACCTGGATGGCCTGAACAACATGTACTGTACTTGCGATACACCTATGTACATTATTTTACACACCACGTGATTTGGTCGTTTGCACCTGCAATAGTCGACCGTGTTAGGGCGCCCAATTTAGTCACGCTTATGCGCTCGTCATTTGATTGTTTTCTTACAGGGATAATCGATTGTCGAAAAACGCCCACACTATTTTTCCATTATACAGGTCTATTTTTGGACGTTATCGTAAGAACGCCCTAATTCGTACTTGGACGATCTTTCCATTTTGCCCCTCCAAGAGGCATATTTTCAAAGCACTTTGGGAGGCTAAGTTCCATAGGTTTCTATGGAACTTTGGGAGGCTAAGTGCTTTGAAAATGAGCCCCTAACAGGCTTATTTTCGAAAGAGAAGGGCGCCCATCTTTCGACACAAATTGGGAGATGGGTGTCCTTCTCCCAGGGTCGCCCAAATCGGCATAATTGAAAGCCAATTTTGGGTGTCCTCAACTGCTTTCCGTCGCAGGGACGACCAAAGTTCACAGGGGTCATGTCGGAAGCATAGCGAAGATGGGACTGGGGCGTGCCTATCACATGGGCGTCCTCGACCAATAATGGAAAAAAGAAGGGCGTCCCTGACGAGCACTTGGGCGACTTATACTTGGTCCATTTTTTGTTACAACCAAGCCTCAAAAAGGTGCCCGAACTGACCAGATGACCACCGGAGGGAATTGGAGATGACCTCCCCTTACTCCCCCAGTGGTCACTAACCCCCTCCTACCCTAAAAAAAAATTAAAAAAATATTTTTTGCCAGCCTCTATGCCAGCCTCAAATGTCATACCCAGCTCCCTGACAGCAGTATGCAGGTCCCTGGAGCAGTTTTAGTGGGTGCAGTGCACTTCAGGCAGGCGGACCCAGGCCCATCCCCCCCCACCTGTTACACTTGTGGTGGTAAATGTGAGCCCTTCAAAACCCACCAGAAACCCACATCTAGGTGCCCCCCTTTACCCCTTAGGGCTATGGTAGTGGTGTACAGTTGTGGGGAGTGTGTTATTGAGGGGGATTGGGGAGCTCAGCACACAAGGAAAGGGAGCTATGCACCTGGGAGCAATTTCTGAAGTCCACTGCAGTGCCCCCTAGGGTGCCCAGTTGGTGTCTTGGCATGTCAGGGGGAGCAGTGCACTACGAATGCTGGCTCCTCCCATGACCAAATGGCTTGCATTTGGTCATTTCTGAGATGGGCATCCTCGGTTTCCATTATCGCCGAAAACCGGGGACAACCATCTTTATGGACGACCATCTCTAAGCTCAACCTAAATTTCCAGATTTGGGCGTCCCCGACCGTATTATCAAAACGAAAGATGGACGCCCATCTTGTTTCAATAATATGGGTTTCCCCGCCCCTTCGCCAGGACGTCCTGCGAGGACGTCCTCAGGAAAACTTGGGCACCCCTTTCAATTATGCCCCTCCATGGGATCAATACTCAACATGGTTTTTAAGTGGGCAAGAGAGGCTCTTGCCTGCTTAAACCATGCTGAGTGGGCCGTCCCCAAATTTTCAGCAGCAATTAACTGCTGTGTCCATTGTGATCAGTGTGACCGCAGTGGCACTGTCTAGTTATTGCTGAGACACAGCACATGTGGAGCCAGAAGATATGTGGGCACCATCAATATTTAGGGGTGGACCAGTGCTCACATACCAAAGCGGACAAATAGGACTGCTTCTTATGCAGGTCTATCTTTGCCTGATTAGGTATGCGGGATTCTGGCTAAATATCAGCCAGGACCTACATAAGATCCAGTGGCCACTGGTTTTCCAATTAGCCCAGCATTGAATATCTGGGACTAATTTAGCCACAGATGGTCAGTGTTTAATAAACACTGCTGGCTGAATATCGGCTGGTATATTAATTACTCTTTCATTTTTGTCATCTTCAGCCAAATGTTACATAGGGATGAATTCATCAAGTTCACTTAGAACCTCCACTTTGCAAGTGGCCAGAGTCATCAATAGGCCACTTTGAACAATTTATTGGTTATATATTACTTTCTTACTCAATCATAGCTGAGTGGCAATCGACAAAGAAGCTCAGGGTTTATTCTGTACTGGTATGAAAGTATTCATCCAGTGCTGAAAGTTCCTGTGTAACAATGATTGATTCAGGTTGTGCCTGTATCTGCTCTGTGACTTCCAATTGACATCTACCTCTGGCACAATCCCAAGGCATTGCATCAAGTCCTCTTCAGGCTGTGACCACAAAGAAGCACGCAGATAAGATATAAGCACAAATCCCAGGCCAAGCAAATTCACTTCCTCATCCAAGTGCATGAGGAAATACCCAATAACTGACTCTTCCATCACCACAAATGACAGTCATGGTGTCATGACCTAAGAGCATCAATAATTACAGAAAACTAACTCTTGACTCAGGGAGGACATCCTAACTTATAAATGACCTGTCCATGATCTCTGTCCCTACTGATGGAGTCCTGACCTGAAGGCATTAACAACTACCCAAAAACTGGCCCTTCTATGATGTTAGGGTATGGAAACGTGTACAAAATCACTATCATGGTTTGTACCCTGCATAGATGTACAACATGACAGAGGGCAATTTTATAAATAGCTTGAGCATGTAGCACAATGTTTTACATGTTTAAATAGCACTTATAAAATTGTTCCAATGTATATACACATAAAAATGCTATGAAAACACAGTGCAGGAGGTAAAGACCCAAGGCAGTGACAGGAGCAGTTGTGTGAGAGTTTGCTCAGTGTTTTGAGCAAGTTTTGACTGAACTGTTGCTTTTTATTCTATTTGCTGTCGAGACGCATAAAGGTGTGATGAGGGTCAAGTACTGTGTTCAGTTTTGGAGGCCGTATCTTGCTAAAGATGTAAAAAGACTGGAAGCGGTGCAAAGAAAAGCTACGAAAATGGTATGGGATTTGCGTTGCAAACTGTACGAGGAGAGACTTGCTGACCTGAACATGTATACCTTGGAGGAAAGGAGAAACAGGGGTGATATTGAGACAGCAGTGGACAAAGAAATTATAAATTCTCAGTTCTGTAAAGTAAAGTGAAGGAATGCCAGATGGTTTAGATTACTTAGAAAGTCTAGCTTTGGCTAAGCTAAAGGTTAGAAAGGTCAGAGAGAGAAACTTTCTTTGACCCTTTGTGAATGATGGAGGGTTAAGGCTAGTTCAAAGGTATTACCTTACCACACATATGAACAAGGCATGTTGCAGACATATTGTAGTTTTAAAAGGAATAGTTTAAAATGCTTAGAAGGAGATAGCTTAGATATAGATATAGATACCATTATAAGTATTTAGAATATGTCTTATAAGGATGCTTATTTTAGAATATGTTTTATTCTGTGTAATTAATATGTAGAATATCTTTAAATCCAGTGTTACTTTTCAAGTAAGACTGCAGTTGAAAAGGTCAGCATCTGGTTTGAGTTATCTGCAGTCCTGGCTGGTTCAATGTATGAAGCTAATAGGTGAAAAAGGTCAGGAAAAGCCTTCTCCTTGATTGATTAGCTAAGTGTAGGACTGTAGCATTAAGTAAGAATATCCCTTAGCCCCTAAATGAACCCAGTTTAAGCTATAGCTGAGAAATTAATCATAATGAAATGCCAAGAGTTCTGGTGCCCAATTGTCTGGTGTGAGAGGCCCCAGGTCATAGGTCAGTTTGAGAAATATCAAACCTATGTAACTGATATTTTTTAAGTAATGTATAGAGATGATTGGTTGAGGCAAGGTAACCAATCTATTCTTTACTATCTGGAGAGTAAGGGGGGGCTAGAGAGGGGGATAAAACTGTATATAAGTGGGAGCAGAAGCAGCTTACGTCAGAAGGAACAGACAGAAGAAGGAGAGAGAGGACAGACAAGAGATGCAGGATCCAGAGAGAGCTGAAGAAGAGACTTAGTGCTGATGTTCTACTTTGTTTGCTGGCAAATAAAGAAGAATTCTCCTTCATTCTGGTGTGTGCTGTTTGACTCCTGAAGTACCACAGATTCTGCTAACAATAGGGGTAATTCCTGCATCAATTCCTGCAACAATTCTTGGTGGCAGCGGTGGGATCCCGGACCCTGCATCAATTTCTGGCACCCAACTGACTGAGGAACATTAGCCGGGTATGTATTCTGTATTCTGTATTGTAATCCTAGCTAGGAAACTGTAAACCAGCCCCTCAAAAATTGAGGGAAGGGGAGTCTGATCAACTCTCAGCGAAGGCCTTAGTAGCTTCTAGTCTAGTGGAGATTAGTAGCAAAACCGCCTGAGCTTATCTGTATCTTAGAAATCTGAAATTGTTGGGTGGGATTATCTGTACTGAATGTGTGTGATGAATGAATGTTAAAGAGTGCGGACTTCTTATAGCTGCGTTTCCAGTTAACGCGAGTTCAATTGGCCAGCGACGGAAGGAAGCGATTGTTGTTTGTCTACCATTGTGTCTCGAGAGTGTGGACCCCTTACCACACTTTCAAAAATTCCCTCCCTTTTGTGTGTTGTAACTGTAAGCATTATGGGAGGGACATCATCTAGACAAATTGCTACTCCCCTAGATTGTATGCTTAAGAATTTTAAGAAAGGATTTTTAATCAATGATTATGGACAGACTTTAAGCTCAAGTACTCTAAGAACCTTGTGTGAAGTTGAGTGGCCATCTATGGGAGTGGGGTGGCCCCCTAGTGGTAGCTTAGATATTGAAGTAATCCGGAAGGTCTACAGCATAGTTGTAGGAGAACCAGAATATCTTGAACAACTCCCCTATATAGATTCCTGGGACAGCCTTGTGACTGACCCTCCCTCTTGGTTGAAAACTTATATGGGATCCCCAGTAAAATTCATGTTGGGCCGCGTTCAAAGAAAGATTAGAAAATCTAAACTGGAAGAGGGAAAGAGCCCCAGGAAGCCTACCACCCAATCGGTGGCTTCCGCCCCTACCCTGTCCGAAAAACCCATACTCTCTGATGACCCCTCAGATCTTGAGCCACCACCTTATGGTCCATTGTTGGGGTTTCGTGCCACCCCTAGAGATCCACGCCGTCCAGCCCAAGCCTCTCCAGCACAGGCTTCTCCGGATAGTTCTTCCCCTTCTGTGCAAACCCCGCCACATCCTAGGGTGGACTTTTCACCCAGCCTCTACCCTCCTGTGCCACATTCTCCCCTGTTAACCTCCAAAGACCCGCTTTGGGCTCCACTCCCTGACTCCTCAACTCCCGATAGCCCAGCTTCTCCCTTTAGTACCCCTCCCCACTCATCAGGGGCCCAGCATCCCTTTCAATGGACTGAATCTCCTGTGACCACCTCTCAGTCTATGAGTACCCCTCCCCATCCCTCAGGGGTTCAACACGCCTCCTCTGAATGGGTTAGACCTGCTGCAATCACCTTTGAGCATGATAGGAGGGTAGCTCCTAGCTCTACCTCAGGTTCCATTCCCACCTCCTCGAGAGTTCTGCCCCTCCGCCAGGTAACCACCACTCGACCGGATCCTAATAATGAGGGTCAGGTTATACAGGCACAGGCCTACCAGTATGTACCCTTCACAACCACCGATCTCCTGAATTGGAAGACGCATTACCCTTCTTATACTGAAAAGCCTCAGGCAGTGGTGGACCTAGTGGCTAGCATTATGGCCACCCATAACCCAACCTGGACTGATTGTCAACAACTTCTCCTGACCCTCTTCACAACTGAGGAGAGGCGGAAGATTTTACAAAATGCTGAGGCCATCACGCAAGCGCGTGTCCCCGAGGGGACACAGAACCCAGAGGAATGGGTTAGAACTCGGTTCCCTCGTGCAGCTCCAGATTGGGATCCAAATAATGAGCAGCACTATGAACTGTTGTCTGGCTATTGCCGGGACTTGCTGGAAGGTATGAGGAAAGGCATAAAGAGGCCCATTAATCTGGCAAAGGTCTCTGAAATTCTCCAAGGGGCAACTGAATCCCCTGGGGCCTTTTTAGAGCGACTAATTGAAGCCTACAGAACATAAACCCCCTTTGACCCTGAAGCACTAGAAAACCAGAGAATGGTGAATAGCGCATTGGTGGCCCAGAGTATGCCAGATATCCGGAAGAAGTTGCAGCGTCAGGAGGGATTCGCAGGGATGAATACCACCCAGCTAATTGAGATCGCAACCAAGGTTTTCATTAATAGGGATCAGGAGGTGCGCCGAGAGGCTGACCGGAAGATGCAGAAGAAGGCTGACCTTTTAGCGGCAGCCATTACTAACTCCACCCTTAACCGAGGTCGACCTCTAGCTAATGGGAAGCCAAAGTGGGACCCCGGACCGCCAGCCAGGCCTCGAGATTTCTTCAATCAATCCCGGCCACGAGGGGAGAATCCCAGACCAAGATTGGAGAGGGATCAGTGCGCCTACTGTAAGGAAAGAGGGCACTGGAAAGATGAATGCCCCCAGAGGCGCCAGGGACTGAGAAGGGGACCAGGAGATCGAGGAAGCCGAGGCCGAGTTCAAGAGGGAAGGTATGAGCCTCCTGAATCTGACATCATCGGGATAGCCGAGATGGCAGAATGGGATGAATAGGACAGACCGGGTTCCTACAAACTGGGCTCCCAGGAACCCATGGTCAAGTTAACTATAGGGAGCCGCTCAATTCCATTCATGATTGATACAGGAGCTGAACATTCTGTTGTGACGGAGCGATTAGCGCCTGTGTCTGGAAAAACTGTCCGAGTGGTGGGAGCCACGGGGGTGCAGAACCGGAGGCCCTTTCTGACGACCCGTAGATGCCAATTAGGCTCACACACAGTCACTCATGAATTCCTGTATATGCCAGACTGTCCAATCCCTTTGTTAGGCCAGGACCTGTTGTCCAAGCTTAGGGCCCAAATTTCCTTTGACTCTGATGGCCAGACTTCAGTCTCCTTTCGGCCCCCGACATCCAGCCATAAGGGTATATTGAGTTTCTGCTGCCCTCTTGAAGAAGAATGGCGGCTGCATCAGTCGCATGGTCAAGTTGACCTACCTCTGGCAGACAGCTTTCAGGTCAGTGGGGTATGGGTAGAAGATAATCCCCCAGGGTTGGCCCGAAACATTCCTCCTGTTCATGTAGACTTACTTCCAAGTGCCCGGCCAATCCATCTTCGTCAATACCCAATTCCCCAAAAGGCTCTGGAAGGGATTCAAGCACATCTGAATTGTTTGTTATCCCATGGAATTATTCGTCCTTGCCAGTCTCCATGGAATACGCCACTGTTGCCAGTTCAGAAGCCAGGGACTGAGGACTACCGGCCAGTCCAAGACTTACGAGTGGTCAACAAATCCACTATTTCATTACACCCTGTAGTGCCTAATCCATATGTCCTGCTGGGATTGATACCTTCTGGAGCTACCCATTTCACGACACTAGACCTAAAAGATGCCTTCTTTTGTATTCGGGTGGCCCCCGCCAGTCAACTGCTTTTCGCCTTTCAATGGGAAAACCCAGTAACAGGACGGAAGCTTCAGTATACATGGACCCGCCTGCCACAGGGGTTCAAGAATTCCCCCACCATTTTTGGGACTGCCCTAGGACAAGACCTTAAGACTTTTAAATCTGAGCCTTCCAGGCGAGTTTTACTCCAGTATGTAGATGACCTCCTGATTGCAGCAGTGACCCAGGAAGAGTGTTTTGAGGCTACCAGAGAATTGCTGGAGCTACTCTTGGATGCAGGCTATAAGGTCTCACGCTCAAAGGCCCAACTTTGTCAGTCAGAAGTGAAGTATCTGGGCTTCTGCATTTCCCAGGGAAGTCGGAGACTGGATGTCAGTAGGAAGCAAGCAGTTGCTGCAATTCCCCAACCCAAGTCCAGAAGGGAAGTTAGGGAATTTCTGGGAGCAGCCGGATTCTGCAGAATTTGGATTCCAAATTTTGCACTGATGGCGAAACCCCTTTACCAGGCCACAAAGGGGGGGGTGAAAAGGAACCATTTGAATGGGGACCTACTGCTCAACAATCCTTCATTGCCATAAAGAAAGCCCTACTCCAAGCCCCTGCGTTAGGCCTTCCTGATGTGGAGAAACCTTTCTCACTGTATGTCCATGAGCGACAGGGGGTTGCTCTGGGTGTGCTGACCCAGATGATGGGATCCTGGCAGAGGCCTGTTGCATACCTGTCTAAACAGCTGGATGGAGTGGCTAAAGGATGGCCAGCCTGCATGAGGGCCATTGCAGCAACAGCCTTACTGGTCCAGGAAGCTGATAAGTTGTCCTTGGGGCAAGAACTGGTTGTTAAAGTCCCCCATGCAGTTCTCACCCTCATGGAGTATAAGGGCAACCATTGGTTTACAAATAACCGCATGGTTAAGTACCAAGCCAGTTTGTGTGAGAATCCACGGATACACCTGGAAACAGTGGCTACATTCAATCCTGCCACTCTTTTGCCAGCATCTGAGGGACCACCGGATCATGACTGTATCCAAACCATGGATGAAGTGTACTCCAGTCGACCAGATCTTAAAGATGTTCCGTGGAGGGACCCAGATGTAATTTATTTCACAGATGGAAGCAGTTATGTGGAGAACTCCAAGCGATTGGCAGGCTATGCTGTGGTGACAGATGACAAGGTGATAGAAGCAAGAGCCCTGCCCCAAGGAACTTCAGCCCAGAAAGCAGAACTTGTGGCCCTCATACGAGCTCTGGAGCTAGCAGCAGGACTGGTGACCAACATTTATACTGATTCCAAGTATGCCTTCACAACCCTACATGCTCATGGAGCTTTGTATAAGGAAAAGGGACTCATAAATGCCGCAGGCCAACCTGTTAAGTATGGACCTGAAATACTGCAGTTGTTAGAGGCTGTTTGGGCCCCTAAGAAGGTAGCTGTCATTCACTGCAGGGGACATCAAAGGATAGATACTCCAGTGGCCCGAGGGAACCGCCATGCTGATCGGGTGGCCAAGGAAGCTGCTCGAGGACCCCCAGCAAGTACTGTGACTCCCCTGTTCCAAATTCGACTGCAAGAATGGACGCCTATGTATACCCAAACAGAAGAGAAATGGGCTCAAGAGGAAGGTGCAGTAAGGAGACCTGATGGCTGGTTACATCTCCCTGATATCAGAGTTCTGGTGCCACGCCACCTAGCTTGGCCTGTAGTGTCTCAAGCTCATGACCTATCACACTTAGGGAAAACAGCACTAGCCCGCCTACTCAGTCGAGTAGTGGTGCTGGAAGGATTGGATAGTCTGGTTGCCACTGCCTCTGCCCGATGTACTCTCTGTGCCCAGAATAATGCTCGTCAGGGACCCCGTATTCCACCAGGAGTTCAGTCCAGGGGACTAACACCCTTTGTGTCCCTAGTTATAGACTTCACAGAAATGCCCAGGAGTGGTAGGCTCCGATACCTCTTGGTCATGGTTTGCACTTTTTCTGGGTGGGTGGAAGCATATCCTACAGTCACTGAGAAAGCCACAGAAGTAGCTCGAGCCCTCCTTAGGGATGTCATCCCGAGGTATGGACTGCCCCTTGCTATAGGCTCAGATAATGGTCCCGCCTTTGTTGAAGCCACACTTCAGGCCCTGTCACGCGCATTGCGCATTACCTGGAAATTGCATTGTGCCTATCGTCCCCAGAGTTCAGGGCAGGTTGAGCGGGCAAACAGAACCTTGAAAAATAGCCTAGCAAAGATTTGTCAGGAAACCCAACTGAAATGGCCACAGGCACTGCCACTAGCCCTCTTCCGCCTCCGATGTACCCCAACTAAAGGGACAGCCCTCTCTCCCTTTGAAATTGTGTATGGGAAGCCCCCAGCCATTTTGCAGGGAATTAAGGGAGACATAGGGACTTTAGGGTCTGCCCAGGTGCAGGAGCAGGTAGCCCTCTTGGGCAGGATAATTTCTGAGCTTCAGTCCTATGTGAGAGAAATAAACCCTGTCCCCTTCCAGGCTCAGGTACATTCCTTCCTGCCAGGGGATAGAGTTTGGGTGAAAGACTGGAGGCTCCAGCCTTTGGGGCCCCGATGGAAAGGACCTTTTACTGTTTTGCTTTCTACCCCTACAGCTGTGAAGGTCGCAGGGATAACTCCATGGGTCCATTGGTCTCGAATCAAGTCTGCTGACCAGACTGAGCCCAGCACGGATCAGATGGAGCCTAAACAGTGGAGAGCAGAAAGTGATCCAGCGGAGCCATTGAAGTTGCGCTTGACCCGAACCAAAGAATCCACTAGCTGAAAAGAAGGGTCAACTGAATACTGCAGGAGCTGCTGAACTTCGGCTTCATACTGAGACTCTTTCTTGCCCAGATTCTGGCTTTCCTGGAATTTGAGAGCTTGATCCTTGTCAGTTGAGGGTCTATCCCAACTGGTATAAGAACTCAAAGACTGAGAGCATTATATTAGGGTAATCTGTGATTAGCACAGACTGTTGGAATATTATTGCTTAATTAGTTTGCTGTATTTGTTTTAGATTAGGAAGAAAGAAAATGTTAGTAGTTTGGATGCTTTTGTTGTTTTCTACTCCTTGCCTCCTTGTTCCTAATACCCCAACTCGCGCCAACCTTTGGCTACATTCTGTCCAGGAACTAATTAGCCAGGCAAAGATTACTTCCCCTTGTATTGTGTGTTCCCGATTTTCTCCTTATACTACAGATGTCCCAGCTGTTCCTGTCCCTGTGCCACTTACAGCTCTTATACCTCCCTACTTTTCGAGTTCAGGCCCTTGGAGCCAGGATTATACTTGGTGGTCCTTTTAAAATGCTACCTCCCCCTCTGAATCTTCTCTAAGGCCAGTCTTTATGTCTCCCTATCCAGCTTCTGGAGTGTTTTGTTTAACAAGAAACATCTCAACTGTTCTTCCCATTCCCTGTAACTATACTAATGTTCTCCCAGAAAAAGGGGAATCTGTGTGGGTAGTTTCTCCAGGTACTCCTATGTGCCCTACTACCGTACCTGCAGATTATGACCCAGGTGATTATCTGGCTCCTAACCGTACTACTAAGAGGACTATAGTGTCCAAGCTTATTTTCTACTTTCATAAGTCCCCGGGGTATGAAGAGTTTATAACAAATGAGCAGCCTGTCACAATTGGGGATTGGCACCTATGGTGTGCAAAGTCTCCATTTCGTCTTCGTTCCCCCTGGGATAGGGGCTCGCACTATGGGCATCCTAAGTACCTTGTCCAGCCTGAGCCAACATTTATTGGGAACTTCCCTCACCCTCTCCTTGGCCATTACTGGCTCTGTGATAATGTCCTCCACATGATTCTTCCCCCCACGTATGATTTTTGTGTATTGGTAACCTTGAATTATTTTCCTAAAGTTATTCCTCTCCTCAAGCCACCATCCCCGCACCGCTCTAAGCGAGAGGCTTTGTCCTTACCCTCTTCCGTTGCCACAGAGGATGAGGCGATTGAATTAGCCCTCCAGTACATCAACTCTACTTATCCTCTGACTAAAAAGAGACTTGTAGCCCTTTCTGCCACGGCCTGGATTCCAATTGGGGGCCCGGTAGCGGGTATTACTGAACTAGGCATGGCTACCCGGAGACTTCAGTCCCTACTCCATGTCTTAGTTCATGAGCTGAACGTGGTAGTCAATGCATTGCAGGATCAAATTAATGAATTAAGTATAGTTTCTCGGTATAACCGTATGGGCCTTGACTACCTCTTTGCAGCCCAGGGTGGCCTCTGCACAGTGCTAAATTCTTCAGAGTGCTGTACCATTGTCATAAATAGGACGCATGTAGTTAGGCATGCCATGGATAAAGTCCTACAGTTGGCTAGCCTTAATGTGGAGGATTACCGAGGATTAGACCTTACCTCCTGGTGGTGGTCATTGACCTCATGGATACGTCCCTTGTTCATTTCCCTAATAGTTTTAGTTTTAGCAGGATTGTTGTTTTGTTTTTTGGCCTCATGTGCTTCGGCAGTATGCCGTCGGACCTTAACAAGTAGGGTAATGGTGATTCACAAGCCTATTCCTAGTTAGGATCACTATAATCTCCAGAGTTTGAGTTGTGAGACTTATCTCTGCATAAGCTGATTTTAGTCTCAAAGGGGGGAATGAGACAGCAGTGGACAAAGAAATTATAAATTCTCAGTTCTGTAAAGTAAAGTGAAGGAATGTCAGATGGTTTAGATTACTTAGAAAGTCTAGCTTTGGCTAAGCTAAAGGTTAGAAAGGTCAGAGAGAGAAACTTTCTTTGACCCTTTGTGAATGATGGAGGGTTAAGGCTAGTTCAAAGGTATTACCTTACCACACATATGAACAAGGCATGTTGCAGACATATTGTAGTTTTAAAAGGAATAGTTTAAAATGCTTAGAAGGAGATAGCTTAGATATAGATATAGATACCATTATAAGTATTTAGAATATGTCTTATAAGGATGCTTATTTTAGAATATGTTTTATTCTGTGTAATTAATATGTAGAATATCTTTAAATCCAGTGTTACTTTTCAAGTAAGACTGCAGTTGAAAAGGTCAGCATCTGGTTTGAGTTATCTGCAGTCCTGGCTGGTTCAATGTATGAAGCTAATAGGTGAAAAAGGTCAGGAAAAGCCTTCTCCTTGATTGATTAGCTAAGTGTAGGACTGTAGCATTAAGTAAGAATATCCCTTAGCCCCTAAATGAACCCAGTTTAAGCTATAGCTGAGAAATTAATCATAATGAAATGCCAAGAGTTCTGGTGCCCAATTGTCTGGTGTGAGAGGCCCCAGGTCATAGGTCAGTTTGAGAAATATCAAACCTATGTAACTGATATTTTTTAAGTAATGTATAGAGATGATTGGTTGAGGCAAGGTAACCAATCTATTCTTTACCATCTGGAGAGTAAGGGGGGGCTAGAGAGGGGGATAAAACTGTATATAAGTGGGAGCAGAAGCAGCTTACGTCAGAAGGAACAGACAGAAGAAGGAGAGAGAGGACAGACAAGAGATGCAGGATCCAGAGAGAGCTGAAGAAGAGACTTAGTGCTGATGTTCTACTTTGTTTGCTGGCAAATAAAGAAGATTTCTCCTTCATTCTGGTGTGTGCTGTTTGACTCCTGAAGTACCACAGATTCTGCTAACAATAGGGGTAATTCCTGCATCAATTCCTGCAACAATATGATACAGACGTTCAAATATTTAAAAGGTATTAATCCGCAAACGAACCTTTTCCGGAGACAGGAAGGCGGTAGAACTAGAGGACATGAATTGAGGTTGAAGGGGGGCAGACTCAGGACTAATGTCAGGAAGTATTTTTTCACGGAGAGGGTGGTGGATATGTGGAATGCCCTCCTGCGGGAGGTGGTGGAGATGAAAACGGTAATGGAATTCAAACATGAATGGGATAAACACAAAGGAATCCTGTTTAGAAGGAATGGTTCCATGGAATCTTAATTGAGATTGGGTGGCAACACCGGTAATTGGAAACAAAACGGGAGCTAGGCAGACTTCTACGGTCTATGCCCTGATCGTGACTGAATAGATAGGGATGGGCTGGAGTGTAAATTTTAAGGGGCTTCGATGTTAGCTTCAGAACTTAGTACAAGAACAGTACTGGGCAGACTTCTACGGTCTGTGCCCTGAGAAAGGCAAGAACAAATTAAACTCAGGTACACATATAAAGTATCACATACCATGTAAAATTAGTTTATCTTGTTGGGCAGGCTGGATGGACCGTACAGGTCTTTATCTGCCGTCATTTACTATGTTACTATGTAAAACCTGGAGAAGTGAAGGAAGGAGGCAACAGAATTCCTGCTCAAGTCTCTATGGACACTTTAGACCTGACTTTATTTTTGGAAAAGCCCACCAAGAAGGGCAGTAAGAAGTTTTTGGCTGTGCACCAGGAAGCAGTAGCTGTATATATTTCTTTTCTAGATTATGTCCCTGCAAATATATTTTAGCCTGTTAAGTATATTGCTATGAGCATTTACATTCAAGATTCGTTACTCATTCTAGAAAGGAAACTGCTGCTACTACCAATGTAGATTAGGGTAAATTTCGCAGGATTAAGGTAGCTGGGGCCCGATATTCAGTGCTATTTAACTGGCCAGGAGCAGCTCCTGGCTGGTTAACCAGCTAATTGCTAATATTCAGAACGAGGTATCTCCACTGAATATTAGCACTTAGTGCATAAGGCTAAATTCTATATATCACGCCTAAAAAAATCAATGCTGAAAAAAATATGCTTAGGTGTATTCTGTAAAGTACGCCTAAATTTCCACATGCCCATCCGCATGAATAAATTTAATCACCAGCAGTTACGCCAAGTAAAACTTGGTGTAAGTACTGACGCCTAAATTAGGTGCAGATCGGATGTATTCTACAACAACGCATAGATTTTAGAAACTCCCTTGATCCGCCCATTCCACAACCATGGCCACGTCCCCTTTTCAACAATGCGACTTAGAATTTACATGCATGACATTACAGAATATGCATAGATTTTTGTGCATGTAAATTCTAATTATTGACATTTAGTGTCAATAATTGCTTGTTAATCAACAATTGTCGGTGCTGATTGACTTGTTAACTAATGAAGTTGTGGGCACAAATCCAGAAATATGACTGCATTTGCACGTGCAACTTAAGTTGAGCTATATTGAATCTGGGAGATAGTGGCTAACCGGCTATATCGTGCGATAGATATAGCCAGCTACCCGTGAGTATTCAAGCGCTGGCTGGCTAAGATTAGCAGGCAAATCGAAACACATAAATACAGGGCCGGTCTTAGCAAGTGCGGGGCCCTATGCAGACCAATTTGGTGGGGCCCCATCCTAGCCCCGCCCCCACCCATTGATAAGATTATTCAAATTTTAGAAAATTTTCTATATATGAAATTTCAAATAAAGACAAATGAAGCTAAACTTGTACAGAAAAACTGATTAAAATAATAAGCACAATGCTATCATGAAACCCCCCTCCCAAGAAATTATTCAGTTCAAGTCCACAATTAGTAGTTCCAAATCTCATAACCCCGGGGGGTCAGAGGTGCTTACACACAATCTCTCCACTGCAAAACACTATACACAAACTTGTGCAAAAACACAGTCAGAACCTTACCAAACCATAACAGCAGTAATTCCAAGGACAGAACGAGCTACAACCTTATGCATGGAAAGGCAGAACTGTAATTACACCAGGCTCTAAAACACCAATACACTACCTTGTGAAAAAAAAAAAGGGCTGCAAATACTACACGCTAGCAGGATACTGTACCTTGATCACACATGAAAAACACATGACACAACAAATATGAAGGCAAAATACTGAATGGAAAGTTACCTCAAGAAGTCAGACTCAGCATGCAGCAATACTAGAAAAATTGAAACTTACATGCAAAATATCACATATGCACATTTCTAAAAGCTGACATATTCCAATTAATAAATTCTGAATAAAATACTTTTTTTCTACCTTTGTTGTCTGATCATTTAGTTTTTCTATTCGCTTTGGTCCCAGTGTCTTCTGTTTTATGCAGTGTCTTCTTTCCGTTTGATATTTTTTCTCTCACCATGTCCACCATCCTCCTGTGTCCTTATGTGTTCTGTCTACCATCTGTAGCCCCCTGTCCCTATCCTTTCTCCAGTTTCAGCATCTGCCTTCAAAGTGTTCCGATCCAGCCCTTAAATTCAACAATTTCCCCTCCATCCACATCCAGCATTTCTCCTCTCTCCCCTCCAATCCATTTCCAGCAATTTCTCCTCTCCCTGGGCCCTGCCATCCCATCCAAGTCCATCCTTGGCCCTCTCTGCCCTTCCCTCCTCCATCCACATCCAGCAATTCTCCTCTCTCCCCTCATGACGTCAGAAGAAGGCGGGACACAGCGAAGAGAAGTGCTTTTACTGGGAGCGCTTTCACTGATGCTGCCGGACTGGAGGTAAATTTAAAAGTAAAAAAAGGAAAGGGATCGATCGTGGGGGAGAGAAGAGGGCGGGCAGTTCGGACGAGCGGCGGCGATCCCCGGGCAGAACTAGGTCAAGGCTGACTGAGGCGCGCCGCACGGGGCCCCCCTAAGTGCGGGGCCCTATGCGGCCGCCTCGGTCGCCTCGGCCTAAGACCGGCCCTGCATAAATAGCATTCCTATCTTTACCCGCTATTAACTTAACTGGACAGTGCTGAATATTCACATAGCTGGTTAAGTTAGAACTGGCCAAAAAAGACCCAGATATACAATGCCTGTCATCAGAATATCCAGGATCAGTGCTGCTGGTGGAAGCTACCCACACTGCCTTCTGCCAGCTGAATATTAGGGAGCTGATGTTTAGGCCCTTATTTTAGAAGCATCCTGACATCTAAATAGAAGAATTTAACAGTCTGCAGAGCCCCAGAGGGGTGAGGGAAGGGTGGGGAGAGGCAGAGCTGGTGTTAGGGGGCGGCAAACAGGGCAGCTGTCCTGGGCCCCACAGCTCCAGAGGAACCTGCAGTCCAGGCATCTACTTCCCTTCTTCCCACCACAGTCCATCTCCTCCTTTTCCCTCACATTTTTGATCTTCTTTAAACATTTATTTCCCTTCTCAGAGGGGCCCTGGCATAGCAGCCATCCTCACAAGCTGCCTCCGGCTGCCCCACAGCTTTCCCTCTCTGCCGTGATCCACCCTCCCTCCCTGTTTCCGCCTGGAAGGATTACGGGCAACAGAGAGGGAAAGTCTTCAAGGCAGCAGGAGGCAGCTTGTGAGGATGGCTGCTACACTGGAGCCCCTTTGAGAAGGAAAATAAATTTTTAAAGAAGACCGCATGGTGAGGGGAAGGGAGGGAGACAGACCGTGGTGGGGAGAAGGGTAAGAGATGACCAGACCGCATAGCAGCAATGCAGGTGGGGTGATTGGAGGGAGGGGATCAGGGGCCCCCTAAATTTTTGCCCTGGGCCCCACCATGATTAAATCCATCCCTGGGTAGATGGAGTGGTCTGAGTGGGACAACAAGACAGATATGCATTCTCTATTTCATACAGGGATTACATGTCTGCAGTTCGAAACCCAGATATTGGAATTTTGACTTACTAAGTGCCTACCTTAAGTAAATCCAGAAGTTTGGAGACAGGGGAGGTTCCACAGGCCTGGAGAAAAGTGAATGTGGTTTTTCTGCACAAAAATGATGACAGAGAAGAAGTGGGAAACTGCAGGCTGGTAAGCCTCACTTCAGTGGTTGGAAAATAATGGAGGTGCTGCCGAAGGAAAGTATAGTAAATTTCTTGGAATCCAATGGGTTACAAGATCCAAGGCAACATAGTTACTTCAAAGGTAAATCCTGCCAAACAAAATCTGATTGATTTCTTTGACTGGGTAACCAGAGAACTGGATCAAGGGCATGCGCTAGATGCAGTCTACTTGGATTTCAACAAAGCGTTTGACACAGTTCCTCGTAGGAGGCTCATGAACAAATTAAATGGGCTAAATTGGACCCAAAGTTCAAGGCCA
The DNA here is from genome assembly GCF_901765095.1 of Microcaecilia unicolor. Lineage (NCBI taxonomy): Eukaryota > Metazoa > Chordata > Amphibia > Gymnophiona > Siphonopidae > Microcaecilia > Microcaecilia unicolor. The sequence continues at coordinate 250,097,851 of NC_044032.1, read as the reverse complement.
ACCAAATTTTAGTTTCAGTTTTGAATTCAGCACCGAAGCCAATCCAAAATCTAGGTTTGTGTTTAAGCCAAAAGTGCTAGGTCATTTTCAGCTAAAACTGAAACTCTCCATCCCACCGAGCTGCCCTCTGACTATGCACCACCCCCAACCCGGCGGCGCTGCCCCAGCATCAGTAGACCCTACCTAGGCCTACCTTAACAAGCCCTGGAGGTCTAGTGGCCTCTTTGGGGGCAAGAAAGAACCCCACTCTTTCCTGCCCACTGCTTTGCTTGTTCCCGCTGCTGCTTTGAAATGGCCGACATAAGCAAGAGCATCAATAGCATCTTGCTTATGCTGTTGCCAATCTCAAAATGGTTGCCAGGACCTACCGCAGCAGTCTCGTGAGGCTGCAGCAGGAACTCTCGGCAGCGATTTCAAAGTGGTGGCAGCAATCGTCAGGAAAGAGTGGGGTTCTTTCCTGCCCCCAAAGAGGCCACTACACCACCAGGGCTACTTAAATAGGCCTGACACTAGAGGTGGCGGCAGGGAAGATAGGGTATCCTATAGTGAGGTTGCAAAAGAGACCATAGTAGATCAGGTGTCCTTAAATAAAAATAAAAAACAGACAAAAGACTGCAAATTAATACTGTCAAGTACTGAGCATGATGTAAATAGGAACAACAAACATAGTTTGAAATGTCTATATGCGAATGCCAGGAGCCTAACAAATAAGATGGGAGAGTTAGAATATATTGCACTAAATGAAAAATTAGATATAATAGGCATCTCTGAGACCTGGTGGAAGGAGGATAACCAGTGGGACACTGTCATATTGGGGTGCAAATTATATCGTAGTGATAGGGTGGATCGAATTGGTGGAGGGGTAGCATTGTATATTAACGAGAGCCTTGAATCAAATAGACTGAAAATTCTGCAGGAAACAAAACACTTCTTGGAATCACTATGGATTGAAATTCCATGTGTAAAGGGGAAAAGGATAGTTATAGGAGTGTACTACCGTCCACCTGACCAGGATGAACAGACGGATGCAGAAATGTTAAAGGAAATTAGGGACACAAACAAACCGGGCAACATAACAATGGGTGATTTCAATTACCCCGGTATTGACTGGGAAAACGTAACATTGGGGCATGCTAGGGAGGTAAAATTCCTTGATGAAATCAAGGACTGCTTTATGGAGCAGCTGGTATAGGAGCCGACGAGAGAAGGAAAATTTCTAGACCTAGTCCGTAGTGGAGCGCATGATCTGGTTCGGGAGGTAATTGCTGGGGCCGCTTGATAACAGTGATCATAATATGATCGGATTTGATATTAGCTTTGAAGTATACATAGGAAATCAAATACGTTAAAGGAGACTATGATAAAATGAGAAGAACGGTGAAAAACATACTTAGAGGAGCAGCTGCGAGGGTCAAAAATTTACATCAGGTATGGATGATGTTCAGAAACACCATCCTAGAAGCCCAGGCCAAATATATTCCGCGTTTTAAAAAAGGAGGACGGAAGACCAACCAACAGCCGGCATGGTTAAAAAGTGAGGTGAAGGAAGCTATTAGAGCTAAAAGAAAATCCTTCAGAAAATGGAAGAAGGAACTGACTGAAAATAATAAGAAACAGCATAAGGAATGTCAAGTCAAATGCAAAGCGCTGATAAGGAAGGCTAAGAAGGACTTCGAAAAAAAGATTGCGTTGGAGGCCAAAACACGTGGAGGGGCATAATTGAATGGGGACGAACATCTCTAAGGGTGCCCATCTGTAAGGACGGCCCCGCAAAGGGGCGGGGAAGCCCGTATTATCGAAAATAAGATGGGCATCAATCATTCATTTCGATAATATGGTCGGGGAAGCCCAAATCTCAACATTTAGGTTGACTTTAGAGATAGTTGACCTAAATGTCGAGATAGGCGAACTTAGAGATGGTCGTCCCCGGTTTTCACCCATAATGGAAACCGAGGACGCCCATCTCAAAAACGACCAAATCCAAGTCATTTGGTCGTGGGAGGAGCCAGCATTTGTAGTGCACTGGTCCCCCTCACATGCCAGGACACCAACCGGGCACCCTTTCTCCTATCCTCTTAAATCTCTTTAATGATTTATCTCCTGAAAATATATCTCCCAGCCTTTTCTCTGAGGCAATTATTACTGTGATACCTAAACCTAATAAGGACCCTCTTTTGGTAACTGTCCCATTTCACCATTAAATGTAGATTATAAACTGAATGCTAAAATCCTTGTAAATCAAATTTAAAAAACCATCTCTAAAATTATGCATCCAGGTCAGGTAGGTTTCATGCCTGGTAGACTTATTAGTGATAATACACGGCTTTTTTGCATTTATCTCATATAGCGTCTTCTTATTTTCACCCCGTTGTGGCCCTTTCCTTAGATGCGGAGAAGGCCTTCGACAGGGTTGAATGGAATTACCTATTTGAGGCCTTATCCTGGTTTGGATGTCCCCCTGAATTCTTGCTAAAAATTAAAACTTTATATGTTAACCCAATTGCTAGAGTAATCACCAACAATTTATTGTCAGATAAGATTGTCCTTCATCGTGGCACTAGGCAAGGCTGTCCCCTCTCTCCGTACTTATATAAGTACATAAGTACATAAGTAGTGCCATACTGGGAAAGACCAAAGGTCCATCTAGCCCAGCATCCTGTCACCGACAGTGGCCAATCCAGGTCAAGGGCACCTGGCACGCTCCCCAAACGTAAAAACATTCCAGACAAGTTATACCTAAAAATGCGGAATTTTTCCAAGTCCATTTAATAGCGGTCTATGGACTTGTCCTTTAGGAATCTATCTAACCCCTTTTTAAACTCCGTCAAGCTAACCGCCCGTACCACGTTCTCCGGCAATGAATTCCAGAGTCTAATTACACGTTGGGTGAAGAAAAATTTTCTCCGATTCGTTTTAAATTTACCACACTGTAGCTTCAACTCATGCCCTCTAGTCCTAGTATTTTTGGATAGCGTGAACAGTCGCTTCACATCCACCCGATCCATTCCACTCATTATTTTATACACTTCTATCATATCTCCCCTCAGCCGTCTCTTCTCCAAGCTGAAAAGCCCTAGCCTTCTCAGCCTCTCTTCATAGGAAAGTCGTCCCATCCCCACTATCATTTTCGTCGCCCTTCGCTGTACCTTTTCCAATTCTACTATATCTTTTTTGAGATACGGAGACCAGTACTGAACACAATACTCCAGGTGCGGTCGCACCATGGAGCGATACAACGGCATTATAACATCCGCACACCTGGACTCCATACCCTTCCTAATAACACCCAACATTCTATTCGCTTTCCTAGCCGCAGCAGCACACTGAGCAGAAGGTTTCAGCGTATCATCGACGACGACACCCAGATCCCTTTCTTGATCCGTAACTCCTAACGCGGAACCTTGCAAGACGTAGCTATAATTCGGGTTCCTCTTACCCACATGCATCACTTTGCACTTGTCAACATTGAACTTCATCTGCCACTTGCACGCCCATTCTCCCAGTCTCGCAAGGTCCTCCTGTAATCGTTCACATTCCTCCTGCGACTTGACGACCCTGAATAATTTTGTGTCATCGGCGAATTTAATTACCTCACTAGTTATTCCCATCTCTAGGTCATTTATAAATACATTAAAAAGCAACGGACCCAGCACAGACCCCTGCGGGACCCCACTAACTACCCTCCTCCACTGAGAATACTGGCCACGCAATCCTACTCTCTGCTTCCTATCTTTCAACCAGTTCTTAATCCATAATATAGCACTTGAACAACTCTTGATTGCAATTAGATCTCACCAGTGCATTTTTTTCTAGCAAAAAAGGTGCCGGTACTCAAATGCCAGGCCACCCTTCAGGGGTGGGGTGATCACTGAGGGACCCACCCCACAATAGCCAGGCCCCCTGCAACCAGTCACAGAATCTATGACAAGGCAGAATTGCTATGAAGAGCCTGAGCTCTTTCATTGATACCTAATCTTTGGCATTGCCCAGACCAGATTGAAAGATTTAGCAATGTCAGGGAGTGCATATTTATTAAGTGGTAATAATTCAGTCTTTTGTTGATTGATTTTATAACCAGAGAATTGAGAGACAAAAGTAATTAGATCAATAAGGTTGGATATTGATTGATGGGGACTAGACAAATATAGAAGAACATCATCAGCATAGGTCAAACATTTAATTTCCAAATCCTTGTAAACAATACCCTTTATGTGAGTGTGAGATCCAGGGCTTTTTTGAGGGGGTACTTGGGGGTACTGAGTACTGGCACCTTTTCCATTGTCTGGGTCAATTTTAGCAGACAATGGAAAAGATGCCAGTACTCAGTACCCCCAAGTATCCCCTCAAAAAAAGCCCTGGATCTCATAAAGGGTATTGTTTACAAGGATTTGGAAATTAAATGTTTGGCCTATGCTGATGATGTTCTTCTATATTTGTCTAGTCCCCAGCAATCAATATCAAACCTTATTGATCTAATTACTTTTTTCTCTCAATTCTCTGGTTATAAAATCAATCAACAAAAGACTGAATTATTACCATTTAATAAGTATGCACTCCCTGACATTGCTAAATCTTTCAATCTGGTCTAGGCAATGCCAAAGATTAGGTATCTTGACTGGATTTATATACCTCATTGACAGATACTATTCAGTATAATGCTGATCTAATTCTTAAATCTCTTAAATTGTTGCTGCATACCTGGACCCTCTTAATTTATCTTGGTGGGGTCATCTTGAAACTATTAAAATGATGGTTTCTCCTAAAATTAATTAAGTACATAAATAATGCCACACTGGGAAAAGACCAAGGGTCCATCGAGCCCAGCATCCTGTCCATGACAGTGGCCAATCCAGGCCAAGGGCACCTGGCAAGCTTCCCAAACATACAAACATTCTATACATGTTATTCCTGGAATTGTGGATTTTTCCCAAGTCCATTTAGTAGTGATTTATGGACTTGTCCTTTAGGAAACCGTCTAACCCCTTTTTAAATTCTGCTAAGTGTGAGAGGGTAGGTGAAAGGGGATCCGGGAAGGCACGCAGAAGGGGGGTGCAGGCAGCCGGGGAACCCCAATGGGGCAGACTTCATGTGCACAACACCCACATTCAGAAAGCTGCGCTACCGGAGGCAGAGAGGTTGGCCGGGTTAAGGAAGAAGAGGAGGAACTACCAGTCCCTGAATCCCTCTCTTCCCCACCCGGCTGTGCAAGAGTTAGGGGAGGAGATAGAAGATTGGGAAATGGTCTCTGAGGAATGTGATGAGGGCCAGCTGGAGAGGTTGGGGGCGGGAGAAGTTGAAGAGGAGGATAAAATGGAGGTTACTGAAGGACTAGAGGAGGAACAGATGGAGATTGGAGCTCTGGCTCAAACCTGAAAAGCTGCTGTAAGAGGGTGGCTAGCTGTGCCTTGGAGAGACTGGTGGAAGACCAGAGGAGAGAGACTGAGGCGCTGGGGGAGATCTCTACTAAAGAGGAAACAGGTGCAGCCCCTGGGAGAGAAAGAGGGCTGGGCACAATTGAAACCCCAGTCTGAACCAGGTGGGACCAAAGCTGTGTAGCTGTGCTGTAAGAAAGACTGTGTAAACTGTTTCATACTGGAAAGGTCTGGGCCTGCAACCTACCAAGCTATTGTGTTTTCTTTCTGATAATGTACTGTTCCCTAAAAGAAGTAATTTTGGCTAAAGTGAAGTTATATGGACTGTTTAAACCCTGAATGAGACTTTGGCAGCAAACCTTAACAACCTGGGAGTAAGGTGTTTTCCTCTTGTGTCTATGCTGAATGGAAGCAAGAAAATAAAGTTGTTTTTTTTCTATAAACGTTTTGCCTTGATTGAGCCTCTGTGGAAACAATAGAGAGAGGAGGAAGTCCTGCAAGCTCTCAGGTGGTCTGGCGCTGAGTTCCCAGAACAGGCCAAGGTGGTGTGGAGCGAGGCAACAGTTGGGTGAAGAAGGAAGCTAAGCAGGGTCGAACCCAGCTGGGTCCTGGAAGGGGGACCCAGCTACATAAGCTAACTGCCTTCACCATGTTCTCCGGCAACAAATTCCAGAGTTTAATTATGCATTGGGTGAAGAAACATTTTCTTCGATTTGTTTTAAATTTACTACACTGTAGTTTCATCGCATGCCCCCTAGTCCTAGTATTTTTGGAAAGCGTGAACAGACGCTTCACATCCACCTGTTCCACTCCACTCATTATTTTATATACCTCTAACATGTCTCCCCTCAGCCGTCTCTTCTCCAAGCTGAAAAGCCCTAGCCTCCTTAGTCTTTCTTCATAGGGAAGTCGTCCCATCCCCGCTATCATTTTAGTCGCCCTTCGCTGCATCTTTTCCAATTCTACTATATCTTTCTTGAGATGCGGCGACCAGAATTGAACACAATACTCAAGGTGCGGTCGCACCATGGAGCGATACAACGGCATTATAATATCCTCACACCTGTTTTCCATACCTTTCCTAATAATACCCAACATTCTATTTGCTTTCCTAGCCGCAGCAGCACACTGAGCAGAAGGTTTCAGTGTATTATCGACGACGACACCCAGATTCCTTTCTTAGTCCGTAACTCCTAACGTGGAACCTTACATGACGTAGCTATAATTCGGGATCTTTTTTCCCACAAGCATCACCTTGCACTTGCTCACATTAAACGTCATCTGCCATTTAGCCGCCCAGTCTCCCAGTCTCATAAGGTCCTTCTGTAATTTTTCACAATCCACATGCACACTAAGTATGCTCCTAAATATTTTTCCTCTCACTTTTTATTCTCAGGTAGACAAATTATTGACTACGTTTTTATGGTCAAATAAACATTTCAGAATTGCTTTCAAAAAACTCAAAAGTACTAAAGACACAGGAGGTGTTTTGTTTCCTGATTTTCTCGCTTACCATAAATCCTTTATTTCTCATCAAGGATGTAATTGGCTATATCAAAATTCTGACTATAAACCTATATGGTTGCTTTTTGAGGAAGCTATGGTATATCCATTTCAATTGTCTCTTTTACTTTCCTCTACCTCATTTCCATCTCATAAAATAGATGATGTGGAGGGGCATAATCAAACGCGAACGCCCATCTCCATGGGCGTCTATCTCCGAGAACAGGTACATGAAAGGGCGGGACAGACCGTATTTTTGAAAAAAATGGGCGTCCATCTTTTTTTTCGATAATACGGTTTGTGATGGGTGAATGCATCGGATTTGTACGGATTTGAGCTGGGCGGTTTCGTTTTTCAGCGATAATGGAAACCGAAGGTGCCCAGCTCAAAAATGAACAAATCCAAGGCATTTGGTCATGGGAGGGGCCAGGATTCGTAGTGCACTGGTCCCCCTCATATGCCAGGACACCAACCGGGCACCTTAGGGGGCACTTGTAACAATTAAAAAAAAAAGTAAAATACCTTCCAAGTCCATAGCTCCCTTCCCGTGGGTGCTGAGCCCCCCAAATCCCCCACAAAACCCACTGCCCACAACTCTACACCATTACCATAGCCAGAGCTTTTTTTGAGGGGGTACTCGGGGGTACTGAGTACCGGCACCTTTTCCAGTGTCTGCTAAAATTGACCCATGGACCACAAGTTTTAATGAAAGAGCTCAGGCTCAACACACCAATTCTGCCCTGTCACAGATTCTGTGACTGGTTGCAGGGGGCCTGGCTATTGTGGGGTGAGTCCCTCAGTGATCAATCCCCACCCCTGAAGGGTGGCCTGGCATTTGAGTACCGGCACCTTTTTTGCTAGAAAAATTGCACTGACCATAGCACTTATGGCTGAAGGGGGGCACCTAGATGTGGGTACTGTGGGTTTTGGGGGTGGTTTGGAGCGCTCCCATTTACCACCACAAGTGTAACAGGTAGGGGGGGATGGGCCTGGGTCCACCTGGCTGAACTCCACTGCACCCACTAACAACTGCTCCAGGGACCTGCATACTGCTGTGATGGAGCTGAGTATGGCATTTGAGGCTGGCATACAGGCTGGAAAAAAAAGTTGTTAAAGTTGGTTTTTTTGAGGGTGGGAGGGGGTTAGTGACCACTGGGGGAGTCAGGGGTGGTCATCCCCGATTCTCTCCAGTGGTCATCTGGTCATTTAGGGCACTTTTTTGGGACTTGTTCGTGAAAAAAAAGGGTCCAAAAAAAGTGACCCAAATTCACGCTAAAAACGCCTTTCTTTTTTCGATTATCGGCCAAGGGCGGCCGATAAATACGCCCCAGTCCCACCTTCACCATGCCTCCGACACTCCCCCGTCAACTTTGCCCGTTTCCGCGACAGATTGCAGTTGAAGACGGCCAAAATCGGCTTTTGATTATACCAATTTGAACGCCTTTGCGAGATGGGCGCCCATCTCCCAATTTGGGTCGAAATATGGGCGCCCATCACTTTCGAAAATAAGACCGATAATAATCTCCACTGTTAAATGCATGGTAGAATTGGATAAGTTACAAACTATTCCTTTTACTTTGTCTTTTCACATGTCACTATGTTATAACCCTCATATATTAATAAACAAGGTTCCCTTCTTTTGAAAGGAATGGATAGATAAAGGAGTTTTGACTCTCTCAGATATTGCAAATGAAGACAAAAAAATTCAGTCTTTTTCATAAATTATGAAAAAAATTTCTCTACCATATTCTGTGTATTTCAAATGGTTACAATTATCTCATAGCATTAATAGTGTCTTTCCTTGCTCCTTTGACTCATTAATTACCCTCATTGTTTTCTAATGCACAAAAACTGATTATGAATGGTCATATGGCATCTTGTATCTATAAACGTTTTATTAAAAGTACATACAATTTCAATTTAGTGCTTCAAAATAGTTGGCAAACTAACATTGGGTATGCCTTAGATGATGATGCATGGACTCATTTTTGGACAAAAGTTGTAAAACCTTTCTCTTCCGTTTCTATACTACAATCGATGTACTTTTTATATCATAAAACTAACTGGACACCTTGTAAACTTGCTACTGCAGGTCTTCAATCTTCCGATAAATGTTGGCACTGTTCCCAGCATGTGGGCACCTTACTTCATATGCTGTATGAATCTGACCTTGTCTCTAAATTTTGGAAAGCAATATGGTGTATCATCCAAAAGATTTTGTCTATTGAATGTGACCTTTCATTCTCAATAATAATTTATCTTCTTCCAAAAATCAGAATTTATCAGCTTTAAGGCAAAATTATTGGGCATTTTGCTTACCATTGCTCAGAAGCATATACAGTACAATCCGCTTAAGTGCAAGGGTCTGGGACCAAAGAAATGCATGCAGTTAACCAGAGCATGCACTTAACCGTTGTGACCCAAAGAAGCTTGACATCTGATAAGCATATGTACAGTACTGTTTATTATTATACGTACCGTATACAGTCTCAGTTAACTGACATTAGGCTTTACTTGAAGTAATCAGTTATAGTCCTCTGTACACTCTTGGGTCTGTGAGTTCCATAGATTATATCTGCCAGACGGTAAAAACTGTCATAGCACTGACATCCAGTAGCCTTCAGATAGGCCTGCACGGTGTTGAGACTCTCCAGCGCTCTTGCAAAAGTGACAGGAGGAGGTTGTTGAATTTCATCAGCATGTGCCTCGCTGCTCATTTTTTCATCTGTTCCATCATCAGCCGTTGTTGCCTGCGTGTAGGCGTGTATCTCGACATCAGTGCTGTCTTCAGCTGTTTGTAGATTGTAATCAACAGCTACGTAGTGATGGAACTCCTCTTCAGTAACACCGGCTGGTATGTCAATAACCTCTTCATCTGACAAGTTTGCAACAGCTGCATCACCCTCCACATCCCTAACAAAGCTTGCCCGCTTGTAGCAGTTCACAGTGGTTGCCTGTGTAACATGATTCCAGGCTTCTTTCTGCATATGTAGGGAATCCAACAGTGATAGATTACGAGCCAGTTCAACAGCACGTTTATCCTTGCCAATCTGGTCATCCATAACGCTTATCAGATGACGTAGCACAAGAGCCCGATAATGTTGTTTGAAATTGGCTATTATGCCCTGATCCATAGGTTGGATCAGAGAGGTGGTGTTTGGTGGCAGGAAGACCACCTTGACGTTAGACAGCCTGACATCATCCCTGTGTGCAGCACAATTATCACAAAGCAGCAAAATCTGATGTTTTTGTGCCCACTATCTAGTGTCTAACTTCTTTAGCCACTGCTTCCAAATTTTCCCAGTCATCCATGAATTTGCGTTAGCCTCATATGACACAGGAAGTCGCTTAACTTTCTTGAAGCAATGGGGCTGTTTGCTCTTTCCAATGACGAGGGGTTCCAACTTCTCACTCCCATCCATATTGCAGCAAAGGAGGATCGTCAGTCGGTCCTTCGATGTTTTACCTCCAGTAGTTTCGGCATGTTTGAATGCAAGTGTTCCATCAGGAATCGCTCGCCAATATAGACCATTTTCATCAGAATTGAAAATGTCACAAGGTGCAAACTCGTTCAAGATGGTAGGAAGAACTGAAGCAACCCAATTTTCAGCACCAAAGTCATCAGCATCTTGTTTCTCACCATGCTGTTTCTTGAATTTTATGCTGTTCCTCTCCTTCCATCTTTCCAACCATCCAACAGTGGCTTTGAATTCAGTTAGTCCAAGACTTTCAGCTAGCTGGTTAGCTTTCTCCATAAGCAGTGGACCACCGACAGGAAACTGTCTGCTCCTGACTCGAGAAAACCACCGAAGAAGAGCATCTTCTACCTCCTCAGTTTTTCCCGCCCGTTTTCGTTTCTGTTGTGGATTTGTATTGTTTTGCCAGTCTTCCAGAAGCTGGTCTTTCTGTTTCAAGACATGTGAAATTTGACTGGGATTGACACCATATTCTTTAGCCATAGATGCTTGACTTTGTTTGTTTTCTAATTTTTTAAGAACTTCTATTCGTTCAGCCAGTGTTAAAGTCTTACAGTTCCGCTGCGATGACAACGACGACCCCGGTACACGCTCTAACAGCATTCTTTCGCTTATTCTGCCTGTGGCAGTTAAAGAGGCAGTAAATTTGAAATCTTGTTGGTTGTCATGTGCCAATCGGCTTCCATATTCCATGCGCGTGCTTATGCGGAGTCTTTCCTGCAGAGGAGCTGTCTTGAACCATGCATATAAGTGAATCTTGCACTTATCAGTGGTGCGCTAAACCAAAGTTTGTCCTCATAGAAATTGATGGTGCCAAAAACGGGACCGAAGTACGGCATGCAGTTAAACGGAGCATGCGCTTATCCGACGTGCACTTAAACGGAGTGCACTGTACTACAAAACTGGAAATCTGCTCACCTATTAATGTACACTTCTGGTGGAACACAGTTCTACAACATCAAAAATTTGAATTTGCAATGGCAGAGAAATTTCGGACAACTTTCTCTAAGAAAAAAGTCTGGACTCCTTTGGAACATTATCTTCAGTCTCTTCAAACTGCAATATAGCTCAAATCATTATTTGGTTGTAACGATTTCTTTACCTACACCTTTCTTATGAAAATAAGAATGTTTTAGCATACTGACACTGTATTTACTCCCTTTTCTTTCTTACTTAGGTTTTCTTTTTCTCTTTGTTTATTGTATTTTTGAGAAAACCAATAAAATATATTGGAAAAAAAAGAACAGTGTAAGCTGATTCTAAGAAAATAGCTTATTGAACATGGGACAAAAGAAACCACAAAAACATGATATAATGCACAATGATGAAGAAAATTAATTTAAATGCCAGCACTGGCAATTAAATTAACAGTCTCTGCTATTCCTGCAAAGTGACTGAGTGGCATTTTAGAAAGGCCACACAAGCCTGATTAGGATGTCTACACTTAAACAAGTATTTTAGAAAGGGTCTGCCTAAGTAGATCCCCTTCTAAAACAAATGCTTGTATGGATGTCCCTGAGATGGCACATCAGGCAGAAGCACCCAATAAGAAAATCCAAATGGTGAAAAAATAGATGCTGACCACATAGGTATTTGGATGTGCCAATTTTGGCATTACCATGCCTATGTGGGGATTTTATACCACAGATTTTGTCAAACACTGCACACCCACAGTATCACTTCCGGTGCCCCCGGGTTCCCTAATCAAAATATCCGATCATTCCCTAGTAGGACAGAATTTCCCCCTCACCATCAGAAGAGACCCCCCCCCCCCCGGCCATCACAAGACCCCCTCACCATAACAACCCCCTTCCCAGCACCAATTCCTTCCCTCACCATCAACAAAACCCCCTTATCTTGATTTGACCCCTCCCCCTCACTAGCACCAAGGCTCCATAAATGGAATCCTGACCTCTAGCGGTAATATCGAGCTATTACTGCTAGAGATTTCAACAGCCATTTTGATGGGCAGGAAGACAAGAGGTGGGAGCAAGTGGGTGTCGTTCTTGTCCCAGTAGACATTAGGGATCCTGTGGTAGGTCCAGGGAATGGGTCAAAGGGGTGGGGGTAAGAGGACTTGTGGCCCAAGGGCCACTTTTGAAAGACTTGATATGGGGGGAGGAGTCTGGGGAAAGCTGCTACATGTGGGACTTGAACCAACATGTGGGGGGGTGGCCTTCCCTACTGGGGGTGAGAAACATAAGAACATAAGAATAGTCATACTGGATCAGACCAATGATCCATCTAGCCCAGTATCCTGCTTCCAACCAGGTCATAAGTACCTGGCAGAAATCCAATAGTAGCAACATTCCATGCTACCAATCTCAGAGCAAGCAGTGGCTTCCCCATGCCTGTCTCATTAACAGACTATGAACTTTTCCTCCAAGAACTTATCCAATCCTTTTTTAAACCCAGATATGTAAACTATTGTTACCACATCCTCCAGCAAAGAGTTCCAGAGCTTAGCTATTTGCTGAATGAAAAAATATTTCCTCCTATTTGTTTTAAAAGTGTTTCCATGTAACTTCATTGAGTGTCCCCTAGTCTTTGTACTTTTCTAAAGAATAAAAAATCAATTCATTTCTTCTCGTTCTACACCACTCAGGATTTTGTAGATCTCAATCATATCTCCCCTCAGCCGTCTCTTTTCCAAACTGAAGAGCCCTAACCTCTTTAATCTTTCTTCATATATATGAAGAGTTCCTTTTTATCGTTTTGGTCATTCTTCTTTGAACCTTTTCTAATTCTATCTTTTTAAAAATATGAACTGAGTCCAGGGGGCTTTTGGTGCTGGTGAGGAGGGGTCATGTGCTGGTGAAGAAATCTTATAATGTCAAGGAGAGGCATAAGTGCTGGCAAGGTGGGTGGGAGGTCTTGTGATGACGGGGAGGAGTAATGCCAGGATGTGCTTTTTTTTGGGAAGGAGAGGGCTGACATCATGAGAGACGCAAATAATATGCATCGTCTGACTTTCACTCACAGCAATATATATGGGGAAAACCCCTTCAGTGTTGTCTGGCAATAGCAACTAAACTTTCTCAGGTCAGTGTCACTAATCAGTTTCCCCTGAACCGGAAACTTACAGCAACACATTCTCCAGAACCTATTACTCATGGCTTTATTGAGCTACCAAAAACCACAGCTTGGTATTTCACAGTAACACAGCTCTGACCCTATCACTCACAGTTATCTGACTTTATTCTAATCCAGCTCTGTCGATGACTCTGTGTGTAACATCAGGGAGCCAATTTAGTTCCCTATTCCTTGGTTCTAATCCTCCAGCTCTGTCACTTACTCTTTCTCAGTGAAGGGTATCCAAATGGATTGTTTTCAAAATACCTTAAGAGGATTAAACTTCACTTATAAGCTAGCATGGGAATGGATATTTATTCATATAATTTATATTCCTTCTAAAACACTAAGCAGAGTACAATAAAACATGCATAAAATACGCAGATCAAAAAGCAAACATCAAAACAGCACATATCAAACAAATAAAGAAGTATGCTAAAAAATATCTCATGCTTTGGGTCATGCATTTAATATACTGCCATTCTGTGGTGCAACCAAGGCGGTTTACATATTATATACAGATACTCTCTCTGTCCCTAGTGGGATCACAATCTAAGTAACAAGGGCAAAACGAGCAAGATAGCTACCCAAGGCACAAAGTCTCCACGGGCACTGGCGTAAGGAACTGTCCATAGCAAAAACACTTTATATGATGTGTTCAACTAGACCAGCCGATTACAGAAAGTGCCCTATTTATCAGAATGTGGAGGAGGCAGCCATCAGAAAGGTCCTTGGCACACGGTGAATTCTTTACTAGAGAGTTGCACGGGGACAGAAATCTTACCCGTCCCCGCCTGTTCCCTCTCTGTTTCCTCTCTGAGCACACCACCCGAACTCTCATCCACGCTCTCATCACCTCTCACCTTGACTATTGCAACCTACTCCTCACTGGCCTCCCTCTTAACCATCTATCCCCCCTTCAATCAGTTCAGAACTCCGCTGCACGCCTTATATTCCGCTTGAACAGATATACTCATATCACCCCTCTCTTCAAGTCACTTAACTGGCTTCCGATCAGATACCGCATACAGTTCAAGCTTCTCCTTGTTACCTACAAATGCACTCAGTCTGCAGCACCTCATTACCTCTCTAGCCTCATCTCCCCTTATATTCCCGCCCGTAACCTCCGCTCACAGGACAAATCCCTCCTCTCAACACCCTTCTCCACCACCGCCAATTCCAGGCTCCGCCCATTCTGCCTCGCATCACCTTACGCATGGAATAAACTTCCTGAACCCCTACGCCAAGCCCCCTCCTTACCCATCTTCAAATCATTGCTCAAAGCCCACCTGTTCAATATTGCTTTCGGCACCTAACCTTTATACCTTTGTACCTTTCATGTAATCATGAATGCCCCAAATTGACTACCTCTACTTGACTGACTCTACACTTGTCCATTAGAATGTAAGCTCTTTGAGCAGGGATTGTCCTTCTGTGTTAAATTGTACAGCGTTGCGTAACCCTGGCAGCGCTTTAGAAATGTTAAGTAGTAGTAGTAGTAGTTCCCGCTGGAATCTTACCCGTCCCCACCCGAATTTAACCTGTCCCCACCCATCCCCGCAAGAATTTAATAGTACTTAAAAAATTTTTGGTCTGCTCTCTTAGTCTCTCTCTGGGTTCGAGCCGCAGCACTGCAGGCAAGGAAGGAACAGAAGTTGGAACTTGGAACACTCTGCTGCGCACATGTAAGATTTGTTTCTGATTCACTGGCACTGGATGCTGAGAGGTCACCACTTGCACGTGCCAGTAGGTCAGATGACGATTGATGCTTGTGCCTATGTCAGAGTTAGGGTCTGCGCATCAGCCCAGGAGAAGAGAGGATTAATAATAACATAGTAAGTGACAGCAGATAAAAACCTGAACGGTCCAGTCTGCCCAATAGTCATGCTCATTATCAATTCATAATTAAATCAACAATGAACGTGATATTATATACTTGATTATGGTCTTTCTTTGGTGTTTCTGGGACATAGACCATAGAAGTCTGCCAAAGCCCACTCCAGCCTATTTGTCTTCTCATTTGCGGGAAACAGACCTTAGAGGTCTGTCCAGCACTGTCCTCATGTTCCAGCCATTAAAGTTGCTATCTAAGCCCTTTCCAGCCCATCCTAAACCAGATTGCCATATATGAGACACAGACCATACAAGTCTGCCCGGTATCAGCCCTAGCTCTTAACAGCCGGAGTAACCATCTAAGCATCACTCGACACATCCACACACATGCAGTCATTTAAGTTTAGGTTTTTTTATAACTTCCATTTTCTAATTAGAGATCCTCTATGTAGTTTAGGTTTTTTTATAACTTCCATTTTCTAATTAGAGATCCTCTATGTTCATCCCATGCCTTTTTGAATTCTGTCACCATTTGTGTCTCTACCACCTCCTTAATGGAGTCTTTCCGCATCTGTGCTGTTAAAGCAAGGAGGAGGATGAGCAGACAGCACTCAAAGAACTTGGTACTCCATAAGTGAGAGGCTGGCGCAAGTGCAGCATAACTTCCACCGGAACCCCGTCCCCACAGGAACCCCGCAGGAATGACTTCCGTCCCCACTGGAACCCCGCAGTAACAGCTTCTGTCCCCAGGGAATCCCGCAGAACTGCTTCCGTCCCCACGAGAATCCTGTGGGTTCTGCGGGATTCCTGTGAACCCTGTTCCCGTGCAAGTATCTATTCCTTACCCTTTCCTCCCAAGAAGTGCATGACAGAACATAGCAGTGACAATGTCGATTCTACCCTCAACCCCATCATAGAAGCACAGGCTGATCTGCCTTCTCTCCCTGGTCTCCTGGAGAGTGGGCTACATTGGTAGCAAGCCAAACCTAGCTGCCCACCTAAGGAGGAGACTAAGCTATGTGCATTTACCCCTCCTTCCTTCCTCTGCCAAACAGTAAGTGCTATTCCTGCTTATTTGGTCCCTCACCCGACCAAGGACAGCTATGCTACTGGCCAGGGAAAGAAGAGGAAGATAGTCGGTAAAAGGTAAGTAATAGTGTCTTCATATTCATAAGTGCAATGGCAGGAAGTGCTGACAAGAGGACTGAAAGGAAGCTAGAGGATTACTAGGGAACAGTATCACATATATTTGAATATAACCCATTAGAATATCAGTGAGATAACATTTTCCCCCTAAAAAAAGGGGGCAAAATGTGAACTCAAATATAAATTGAGGGTTTATATTCAAGTATAGCAAAGATACTTACCTGGAGTTGGTATTCTCCAAGGACAGCAGGCCATTCATTTTCACATATGCTTGATGTCATCCATGTCGCCCAGTGCAGAGCTTAAATAAAGTTAATATAACTTTAAGAGCACACGCCACATCCCCACTGCACATGCATGAGTGCTTTCCTGCACACTGTGAGAGCGCGGGACTAGCAGTACAATAACACAGCATGGAATCAACTCCAAAGAGAGGTGGGAGAGCATGTGAGAAGGAATGGCCTGCTATCTTCGGAGAATACTGGTTACAGGTAAGTATCTTCGCTTTCTCCGAGGACAAGCAGGCCGTATTCTCACATATGGGAATCCCTACCTACCAGGCTCACCGAAAAAAAAAAAAGTCAATTAGACCTCACAAGAATGAGGGCAGAATACTTATTAACCTGAAACTATATACAACTGTGTTAGAGTGCAGCCTGAAACAGAACAAAATGGGCCTAGGGAGGTGGAGTTGGATTTCTGCAGAACTGTCTGTCCAAGCCAATTATCATGTCGGTTATTCTGCTTGAGGCAGTAATGAGCTGTGAATGTGTGGACTGAAGACCACACTGTAGCCTTGCAAATTTCATCTATGGAGGCTGACTGCAAGTGGGCTACTGACACCACCATGGCTCTGACATTATAAGCCTTGACATGACCCTCAAGAGTCAGCCCAGCAGGGGTGTAAGTGAAACAAATGCAATCTGCCAGCAAATTGGAGATTTTGTGTTTCCTGATGGCAACCCCCATACTATTGGGATCAAAAGAAACAAAAAACCTGGGTGGACTGTCTGTAGGGTGTAGTCCACTCCACGTAAAAGGCCAATGCTTACTTGCAGTCCAAGGTGTGCAGTGCACTTTCACCAAGATGGGCATAAGGTTTGGGAAAGAATGTTTGAAGAATGATTGAACGGATCAGATGGAAGTCTGACACAACCTTAAGCAAGAATTTAGGGTGCGTGCAGAGAACTGCTCTGTTATGATGAAATTTTATGTAAGGTGGATCTGCTAGTAGGGCCTGAAGCTTGCTGACCCTGTGAGTTGAAGTAACAGCCATCAAAAATAAGACCTTCCAGGTCAAGTACTTCAGATGACAGGAATTCAACGGCTCAAAACGAGCTTTCATCAGCTGGGTGAGGATGACATTGAGGTCCCATGACACAGGTGGCGGTTTCACAGGGGGCTTTGTCAAAAGCAAATATCTCATGAAGCAAACAACTAAACCCTGTCCAGAGGTGAACCTACCCTCTACATGGCAATGGTAAGCACTAATCGCACTAAGGTGAACCCTTACAGAGCTGGTCTTGAGACCAGACTCAGAAAGGTGTAGAAGGTATTCAAGCAGGGTCTATGTAGGGCAAGAAAGGGGATCTAGGGCCTTGTCCTCACACCAGACAGTAAACCTCCTCCATTTCAAAGGTAACACCTCTTAGTGGAATCTTTCCTGGAAGCCAGCATGACCCTGGAGACACCCTCAGGAAGATGCAAGGAAGCAAATTCTAAGCTCTCAAAATCCAGGCTGTGAGGGCCAGAGACTAGAGATTTGAATGTAGAACAGACCCCTTGTTCTGCATGATGAGGGTCAGAAAACACTCCAATCTCCAAGATTCTTTGGAGAACAACTCCAGATGAAGAGAGAACTAGATCTGCCTGGGCAGTATGGAGCAATCAGGATCATGATTCCTGAGTCTTGCTTGAGTTTCAGCAAAATCTTTCCCACCAGAGGGATGGTAGGATACGCATACAGAAGGCAAGTCCCCCCCCCCCCCCCCCAGGTAAGTGGCCTTGAGAAGTATTCCATGCTGGACTGCCCAGTGCCACATCCAGAAGGCCTCATGACACAGTGGGCGTGATCCGGTACCCCCTGTTTGTTGTTGTAATATATTGCAACCTGATTGTCCACATGAGCTCCCTACTCCAGACAGGATGCATCTGTCATCAGCACCTTCTGGGACTGAGAAATTTGGAACGAGAGTTCCACAGTCAAATTGGATTGAATTGTCCACCAAAGCAGAGGCTTGAACCAACTCTGGGTGCAGATGATGGGACAATTTAAGTTGCACTTTTAATATGGCACAGCTTGTCTTGCAAATAAAGTTTGGGGAAGCATGGGGGGTAGATACATGAAATGATTAAGAGGTCCTTTTACAAAGCTGCAAGAAAAAGTGCCCTTATGCGGGTCTTTCCTGTGCCGTAAGACCATTTGTTTCCGCAGTCAGAAAATGGCCACGCACTAATGTTGTCAATAGCGTAAGGCCATTAACAAAGATTAGTATGTGAGTCCTTAGTGCCACCCATTTTGTAGGCTGTAAGGGCTCATGAACTAATTATGTACCAATCAATTAGCAAGTCAGCATGGCCGAAGTGCTAACTGATTACCATGGAAATGCACAGTCTTGACCCGTAGATACACTTCCTCCATGGAAAAAATAAAATATATTTTTTGGCGTGTGGTGTGAACACACAGATTGAAAAATTACCATATTTGTGTAAGAACATCCAAAATGAGTAGCCATTTTCCAAAATGAAACGTCCAACTTATGGACATAAAAAAGCATGGATAGGGACATCTGTCTAGCATTATTTTGAGAAAAATGGCCACAAAGACATTCAGGCAGAGCAGAGGGGTAGCCTAGTGGTTAGTGCAGTGGCCTTTAAACTAAGGGACTCCTGGTTCAAATCCCACTTCAACTCTTTTATTTTGTAATTATGAGCCCACCATGAACAAAAAAAAAATACCTACTGTATCTGAATGTACACCAATTCAATAGCCTTCAGGCTTGAAGGTGGCTTATGTAGAGGGGCACAATCAAACGTGAACGCCCATCTCCATGGGCGTCTATCTCCGAGAACGGGTACGTGAAGGGGCGGGACAGACCGTATTTTCGGAAAAAATGGGCGTCCATCTTTTTTTCGATAATACGGTTTGTGCCGGGCAAATGCATCGGATTTGTACGGATTTGAGCTGGGCGGTTTTGTTTTCCAGCGATAATGGAAACCGAAGGCACCCAGCTCAAAAACGAACAAATCCAAGGCATTTGGTCATGGGAGGGGCCAGGATTCGTAGTGCACTGGTCCCCCTCACATGCCAGGACACCAACTGGGCACCCTAGGGGGCACTTGTAAAAAGTAAAAAAAAAAAAAAAAATTAAATACCTCCCAAGTCCATAGCTCCCTTCCTTTGTGTGTTGAGCCCCTCAAATCACCCCCAAAACCCACTGCCCACAACTCTACACCATTACCATAGCCCTTATGGCTGAAGGGGGGCACCTACATGTGGGTACAGTGGGTTTTGGGGGCGGTTTGGAGGGCTCCCATTTACCAGCACAAGTGTAAGAGGTAGGAGGGGGATGGGCCTGGGTCCACCTGCCTGAAGTGCACTGCACCCACTAACAACTGCTCCAGGGACCTGCATACTGCTGTGATGGAGCTGGGTATGGTATTTGAGGGTGGCATACAGGCTGGAAAAAAAGTTCTTAAAGTTTGATATTTTATGGTGGGAGGGAGTTAGTGACCACTGGGGGAGTCAGGGGTGATCATCCCCGATTCCCTCCAGTGGTCATGTGGTCATTTAGGGGACTTGTTCGTGGAAAAAAAGGGTAAAAAAATGACCCAAATTCACGGTAAAAACGCCTTTCTTTTTTCGATTATCGGCTGAGGGCGCCCATCTCTCCTCGGCCGATAACCACACCCCAGTCCCACCTTCACCATGCCTCCGACACGCCCCAGTCAACTTTGGCCGTTTCCGCGACAGATTGCAGTTGAAGACGCCCATAATCGGCTTTCGATTATACCGATTTGGGCGCCCACGGGAGAAATGCGCCCATCTCCCGATTTGGGTCGAAATCTGGGCGCCCATCACTTTCAAAAATAAAGGGGATAGTAAGATACAGTAGGTATATGTTTCTGGAGGGCTTTGGTCAGAATGTCTGTAATACCTGAGGCTGTCACAGAGCCTGATTTCTCTTTCCAGTTTCATTTTTAGGGGACAGAGAAAGAGATAGAACCACTGAGGAATTACATAGGGATCATGTCTTAATCACTGCAGTGGTCAGCTGCTCAATCAGAGCACCTTTTTTTTACCCTGCACATGGTTGAAGCAGGTCTAACTTAGGACGTCCTAAATCTAAGACTTGGACGTTTCTACCTGTTTATCACTGTTGGATGTCTTGTTTTTGGGCCGTCCCTAGTCTTGCTCAAAACACGCCTCCTACCCACCCCCAACCTGCCACCTTGCTATTTGGATAAACTGCAGTATTGGACTTTTTTTTTTCCCCTGCCTCTCAAAAATTGCTATTTGGATATTTTTTTTGGGCAGATAAATGTTTTTGGGGTACTTTGAGACATCTCTGTGCTTTGAAAATGAGAATCTTAGTCTGCTAACTGGGTAAGTGCACTTACCTGGGTACAGATTTGAATATCACTGTTACCCAGATAAGTTCTGGTGGTTACCAATGAGCTGGATATTCACTGTTGGTGCCCAGCTTAGGTCCAGCCCAGAATATTCAGCTCAAATTCTTTTGACCTTTGGAAACACTGACTGCTGTGTGCTGAATAACGAGGGGATGATTTTTTCTGCAATGTTTTATATTTTATTATTTTTGTTTTATATTTGTTTTAGTAATTTTTAATTTTTAGGATTATTTTATGTGATTTTTTTCTTTATTATTTGAGGAGGAGGAGGAAGAGCATCTTTGAGATGACCGGGTCTAGGACATGTAACAATGATGTTTAACTGTATAATTGAATAATTGTACTTATTTTTTTATATCTTATCTTTTCATTTGAATTCTGTCATACATCCTTTCTATCATTAAGTGTACATAAGAACAAAAGAATAGCCATACTGGGCCAGACCAATAGTTCATCTAGCCCAGTATCCTGTTTCTAACAGTGGCCAATCCAGGTCACAAGTACCTGGCAGAAACCCAAATAGTAGCACCATTCCATGCTACTAACCCCAGGGCAAGCAGTGGCATCCTCCTATCTGTCTCAATAGCAGACTATGGACTTTTCCTGAAGAACTTGTCCAAAAATCTGAAGTTGTTAACTGAAGCTGTTTTATGGTTTAAGGACCTCTTTTACTAAACCGTGCTAGCGGGAGCCCTTATCGCCACCTATTTGTAGCATGGCCATGCAGTAAGAGTTCTCTTAATGCATGGCTATTAGTGCTTTGGGTCTTTTTACCCACTGCAGTTAAAAGGGCCCTGGCATGCGGGAAAAATGGCCCCTGCCGCTAGCGCACAGCCCTTTTTCCTGCAGCTTGGTAAAAGGATCCCTAAGTTTCTGTAAACCCCCTAGTGGTGGATTAGTGTAGTACACTTGCACTTACAGAACTCTCAAGAGTTCAAACAGGTTCTCCAAATAAATTCTGCCCAGCCAAGGGATTTGATAACGAGAAAATATGTTATTTATTATGGAATAATAAGTTTGATAAATAAAAAAAACCATATAACACAAGTGTCCTAACTGGATAGTAAATGTTAAAATTCTAGCTAGTGTTCAAAGATATTTACACTTGAGTAGGCTCAAGGATATCACAGTAACAAATCTCAAGGTTCACAGTTCACAGTCAAACCCCTCAGCTCATACTGCTAGAAGTTAGGTTGGGCACCTAGGGGGCAAACACTTAAGACAGGCTTCTCAGAGGCAGGCACCTATGTACAGGCAGTAGGACTGGTTCTTCTTTCAGGACAGGCTCTTTCTCTTGAGGACAGGCACTCTTGGTTGGTCTCTCCCTTCCTCAGGGCAAGGGCTCGGATGCAAGTGCTCTCTCTTCAGAGTCAGCACTCACAGTCAAACTTTGGGGTACAGGCACTCACAGTCATGCTCTTGGGCATAGGCACTCGTGGTTGGACACTTAGGTACAGGCACTCACGGTCAGGCTTCCCTCTCAGGAGTCAGGCTCTTGGGGGTCCGGCACTCACAATTGGGCTTCTTTCTCAGGGTTCTGGCTTTTTTCATGGGTTTGTGGACCCCAGCTGCACGGCTCCCCTCCTGTTTCTCTCTAGCCCAGCTTCACTCTGCCCAGCTCAGACTCTCTCTCTTCTCTGTGCCTGACCCCTCCTCTCTCTGCACCCGCTGCCTGCTGGATCCCCTCCAGGCCTGATTCAGTACTTCCCAGCCCTGCACGACCCACACACCAGCACTCTTCTGTTCCCAGCCCTGCCCCAGGCCTCGCCGGCTCTCCAGGCTTAATTGCAGCCTCTCTCTAAGGCTTGTCCACAGCTCTCTCTCTCTCCAAGAGGGCCAACCTGTAGCTCACTCTTTCTTCTGCCCTCAGGCTTGCTTCAGCTCCTGTTGCTGATGCCTGCTGTCTGCCTAGGCTTGCCTGCTTCCTCCTCTGGGCCTGTCTACCAGCAGCCTCCTCCTGCTCTTGCCTGGGGCTTCTCTCTGTCACCCTTCTCTCTGGGGCTTGCCTGAAGCCCTCTCTCTGTCCGGGCTTGTTTGAAAATGCCCAGTGTGTTCCCCAGGTCCTGCCCACTTCTGGGTCTGCTCCTCCCCTTCTATCCTGTGATTGGCACTATTTTTGTGCCAATCTAGGGGTTCCCTCCTCCTCTCTTTCCCTATTGGCTCCCTCCCATGCACACACACTATTTGTGTATGCATGGCTGCTGGCTGACCCACAGCAGTCCCTGCCAGCCTGTCTCCTACTTTCCCCAGAGCACTGGTGAGTGCTACAGGTTATCCTACTGCCCGTCAGCTTTCTTTCCCGGCTCTCTCCAGCTTTGGGACTGTCCAACGATCAGCAGCCCGAGGCACTTCCAGGTTCGTGGGGGCAGCTGTTCTCTCTCCTCCTCTTGGCTGCCAGCACCTCCCACAACTGCCAGCCTGCACCATAGGGCCTCACGCCCCTCTTCTGCCTCCTGGAGCCTCTGGCACCCTCCCGATGCCAGCAACAGACCCCTCCTCAGGGAGGGGAAAGGTAATTTAAATAATTTTTTTCTCTATATTTACATTTTTATACTTTTCTTATTAATATTAGCTTGTGAACCACTTAGGGGTCCTTTTACTAAGTTGCGCTAATAGATTTATAGGTATAAAATGGGCTTCTAAGTATTTAAAATGCGCTAATTGTTAGCGCACCTTAGTAAAAGGACCCCTTGGGTATTTAAGTTAGAGGTGGTATATCAAATAAAGATGAAACTTGAAATTTGAAACTTTTAATTTTTAAGTTTGATTTTTGCATGTTTATTGTAACGTTTCAATTTTTAGGTAGTGCGAACTAGAAATTTCTTTAAAATAAATAAATAAATGCTTCCAAATGGTTTAATTTTCCACATCATATGCAAAGCTTAGAAATCAATATTGTTCAATAGAGCTCCAATATGCGAAGTTACTCACTCTGCTATAAACTACTGAAAATAGTGGTGAGAAAAGCCTCAGCCTTTAGTAAGACACAGTACACTTCCTGTCATCAATACAATCATAGGCATTAAAAAAACTGCACTTATGATATGTTAATGGCATCAGCGAGTAAACAATCTATCACACTGATACTATGCAGTCATATAACAGTTACTTATCTGCAGCAGCAACTCCGTTCGTAGTCACATGCAGTATCCAATAATCCACTGAAGTGCTGAAATTCCACATTACTTAAAACATTCCCAACAAGGATCCTTGTTTCACTGGACACCCCGGTTGCATCGGGGGATCGTCATTACTGCACTGCGCTCTAACAAAATGGCAGCCCAATTTATACCACGACTGGTAGGGTTCACTTCCATGTACAACTTGTGGTATAATCACAACCAATTATAAGAAAACAAACAACTCCAGTTTTTAATTCAATCCATCAGGCCATACTGCCTGTAATTTATATATCCACCTCTGCTCCACTTGATGCAATTTCCTGCATATATTCCCACGTCGCAATGATGCAGGAATGGAAGCAATCACAGCACATCTCAAATCCACAAATCAGTGTCCCAATTCTGCGCTATGTTTCACCAAAGACTCCTCTCCCCTATTATGTTCCAAATTATACTTACGTTCAAATAATCTAGTCTTCAGTGCTCGAGACGTTTGTCCCACATACACTTTTCTCACTTGGACAGATCAGGATGTAGATGACTTTAGTTGAAACACAGGTAGTTTATCTTGTTAAAGTCACAGTCCAATGCTTAGGAATGGACACATGAACACCCTCTACCATATCACATACACCACAGTGGCCACATTTCCAATGACCACACCTTGATTCTCTTGTGACAGTCCATACATCTGAAGGACACTGCAAATCTTTCAAATTGATCATTCTACAATACAACATCAAGCACTCCATATTTTTAAAGCACCGATCAGGTTCCAAAGTCCTACAATATTTCTTCAAAAAATACCTGTGTTTCTGCTAATGTCATCTACATCCTGATCTGCCCATGCAAGAATGTGTATGTGGGACAATCGTTTCGCGCATTGAATATTAGATTATTTGAACATAAGTATAATTTGGAATATAATAGGGGAGAGGAACCTTTGGTGAAACAATGCGCAGAATTGGAGCACAGATGCAAATGTCTGATAATGAATGGCTATTCCTATATTTTTATTGATCCCACTCAGTTGGAAACCTTTTTGATAGAAAAAGAGAAAGCTTGAATTATTTCATTTTTATTTTCTTATTTGCTTTTTCTTTCTCTCTTTAGGCAGGAATGGAGTTTGATTGATTTATTATATGGTGCTTGATGGTATTCTTCAGGGGTATTTTTTCTTGATTTGTGCAGTGTGCATTCATCTTATGTTCTACTTAATGTGGCCTTGTATGCTTATATTATTTGTTTAGAATTGGTGTTGTGCTTTATATTTCCTATGCATAAAGTGAAGGTACTTACCTGAAAGCTTGTGTTCACAGCAGTCCAATTATTCTCACATGTGGGTGACGTCATCTGATGGAGCCCAGTGCAGACGCTGATTCGCTAGAAAAGAAGGTTCTAGCAGCGTCCCACCATGCGTGCACTAGGGCACCCAGTCATAATAGCCCAGACAAAATAGCCCTGACAAAAATGCCCTGACAAAACAGCCTTCTAACAAATTAACCCTTGACATTTCACACCCCAACAAAATAGCCCTTGACAAAATGGCCCCTCCCACAAAACAACCCTACACAAAATAGCCCTCTTAACAAAACAGCTCCCTAAGAAAACATAACAAATCACAACAAATATAATAAACTAAAACTGAAATCTTCACTGATAAAGACTCCTACCAGCATTCAATTGCATAAAGCATATATAAACAAACAAAACTCTATAGCTACAAACTGGTATTCATGATCTGTTCTGCTATTTAAAGAAACTATTCTTCCATCAACATGCTAATTAAAAAAAAAAACAATATTGTCATCATTTTCATAGCCTTACCAACCTCATCCTGTTTGGCAGTGCCATATTCTGGGCAGCCTGATTGGGCCCTTTTGTCGTGCGGCTAACTTGTCAAGGGTTATATTGTGGGCAGGCTGTTTTGACAGTGGCTGTTATGTCAGGGACTATTATGTCGGGAGCTTTTTCTGTTTTTTGTCAGGGGCTATTTTGACCAGGTACCGTGCACTAGTGCCTTCCTGTTCGATGCTCAAGCGCGGGTCCTCCAGTCAGATGAAAAAGAATAAAGTTCATAACTAAATACAACTCCTGGTGATAATAATTGGCCTGCTGTCCTCAGAAAACACCAGCTACAGGTAAGTACCTTCGCCTTCTCAAGGACAAGCAGGCCTTGTTATTCTCACACGTGGGAATCCCTAGCTACCAGGCTCACCCAAAACAAGAAAGCTAGGATAACTGAATCTTGAAACATCAAGACTGAAATTTCATTCAACCTGAAACTATATATACACTCTAGCTGTGTACGTGCAGCCTGGAACAGAATAAAACAGGGCCTAGGATTCTAGACACCAAACAAACTCTCCAGAACTGCCTGTCCGAACCAACTGTCACATTGGGTGTCCTGATCCAAACAATAGTGGGAAGTGAATGTGTGGACTGAAGACCACGTGACAGTCCTGCAAATCTCCTCTATGGGTTGACTTCAAGTGGGCTACCAACCCAACTATGGCTCTGACATTATGAGCCGTGACATTATTATTATTATTATTTGTTACATTTGTATCACACATTTTCCCACCTTTTTGCAGGCTCAATGTGGCTTACATATAACCATTAATGGTGTTAGCCGATTCCGGTCTGCACAAATACAAGGTATAATGAGTACAAGGTGATGTTTTGGTAGAATGAGGTATATGTATAGTAGGTATAATTGGGGAGAACTTAGAAAGGGAGAGAAAGATGCAAGATGTCCCTGAGATGATGCAAGATGTCCCTGAGATGGCATCTCCCAGTTAATTGCACTGTCTAGGCTGCAGGCTCCCGACATCCTTCCAGTCTATATGTGATATAATTGTTAAATTCTTTTAGTAAAATTTGTTTCCTATTCTTGGATCCTCCCATTGTGGACAAAATAATAAGGAATGTTTCATTGTATTAGAATTCTTTAAAATTTATGTTTCAAATTCTTATACATTTTCATGTATTATTATCATGATGTAAACTATTGAAAAGTCATAAATAAAAAAATTAAAAAAAAGAAAGGGAGAGAAAGAGTCAGGTAATGTCCTTTATGGTCTATGGTTACGTTGTGTCGCAGGTATCCAGGTCTTTTTATGTTGAGTCAGTGGGGTATGCTCTTTTGAACAGGTCTGTCTTTAGTGCTTTCTGGAAATTTAGGTGGTCGGGCGTAGTTTTTACTGCTTTTGGCAGTGCGTTCCATAGTTGTGCGCTTAAGTAGGAAAAGCTGGATGCATAGGTGGATTTGTATTTGAGTCCTTTGCTGCTTGGGTAATGGAGGTTTAGGTATGATAGCGCAGATTTTGTGGTGTTTCTGGTTGGCAGGTCGATGATGTCCGTCATGTATCCCGGTGCCTCGCCGTAAATAATTTTATGAAAAGTCGTGCAGATTTTGAAAGTGATACGTTCTTTGATTGGTAGCCAATGCAGTTTTTCTCGGAGTGGCTTAAGTACATAAGTAATGACACACTGGGAAAAGACCAAGAGTCCATCGAGCCCAGCATCCTGTCCACGACAGTGGCCAATCTAGGCAAAGGGCACCTGGCGAGCTTCCCAAACGTACAAACATTCTATACATGTTATTTCTAGAATTGTGGATTTTTCCCAAGTCCATTTAGTAGTTGTTTATGGACTTGTCCTTTAGGAAACCATCTAACCCCTTTTTAAACTCTGCTAAGCTAACAGCCTTCACCATGTTCTCCGGCAACGAATTCCAGAGTTTAATTACGCGTAGGGTGAAGAAACATTTTCTCTGATTTGTTTTAAATTTACTACACTGTAGTTTCATCGCATGCCCCCTAGTCCTAGTATTTTTGGAAAGCATGAACAGATGCTTCACATCCACCTGTTCCACTCCACTCATTATTTTATATACCTCTATCATGTCTCCCCTCTATCATGTCTCCAAGCTGAAAAGCCCTAGCCTCCTTAGTCTTTCTTCATAGGGAAGTCGTCCCATCCCTGCTATCATTTTACTGCCCTTCGCTGCACCTTTTCCAATTGTACTATATCTTTCTTGAGATGCGGCAAACAGAATTGAACACGATACTCAAGGTGCGGTCGCACCATGGAGCGATACAACAGCATTATAACATCCTCACATCTGTTTTCCAGGAACCTTGGCGCTATCAAAATGCGTTTTTCCAAGTATAAGCCTGGCTGCTGTGTTTTGGGTGGTCTGAAGTTTCTTTATTATTTGATCCTTGCATCCCACATAGATTCCATTACAGTAGTCTGCGTGGATTAGTACCATTGACTGTATCAGGTTACGAAAGATTGCCCTCGGGAAGAATGGTTTCACGCGTTTGAGTTTCCACATTGAGAGAAACATTTTCTTTATGTTGGATTTCGCTTGGATCTCTAGTGAGAGGTTACAGTCGATTGTTACTCCGAGAATTTTCAGGCTGAGATAGGGAGGGTGTATCCTGGGGTATTAATGTTTGTGGGTTTATATGTGTTGTATTGGGATGAGATGATGAGACAGTGTGTTTTTTCTGTATTGAGGTTTAGTTGGAATGCATTTGCCCATGAGTTCATGATGCTAAAGCTGAGCATGATTTCATTGGTGATTTCTGCCAAATCATGTTTGTAGGGGATGTATAATGTAACGTCATCAGCGTAGATAAGAGGGTTAAGGCCTTAGGTGGCTAAGGTCTTGGCTAGTGGAGTCATCATGAGGTTGAAAAGGATTGGTGATAGTGGTGATCCTTGTGGTACTCCGCAGTCTGATTTCCACAGTGCCGATGTGTTTGTTTTTGATTTCATTTGATATGTTCTTGTGGTTAGAAAACCCTTGATCCAATTGAGAGTGCTACCACCGATTCCGAAGTATTCAAGGAGTCTTAGCAGTATGTTATGGTTAACCATGTCGAATGCACTTGACATGTCAAATTGGAGGAGGAGAATGCTATTGCCTATTGCTATTTCCTGCTTGAATTTGGTTAGGAGAGTAAGTAGTACTGTTTCGGTGCTGTGTAGGGGTTGAAATCCTGATTGTGACTCAAGTAGTACAGTGAATTTGTTTATGTAGTCATTAAGTTGTTTGGTCACCAGTCCTTCCATTAGTTTGACTACTAATGGGATAGATGCTACTGGGCGGTAGTTGGTAATGTCGTTTGTTGGTAATGTCGTCTGGCCCTCAAGAGTCAGTCCAGCTTGGGCATACGCAAAGGAGATGCAGCCTGCCATCCAATTTGAAAGTGTGTGTTTGCCAATGGCCAACCCCAACCTACTGGGGTCAAAAGAAACAAAAAGCTGGGTGGACTGACTAGGGACTTTAGTCCACTCCAGATAGAAAGCTAAGGCTCGCTTGCAGTCAAAGGAATGCAGTAAATGTTCACCAGGATGGGCATCAGGCCTCAGGAAGAATGTTGACAGAACAACTGACTGGTTAAGATGGAACTCCAACACAACCTTAGGAAGGAACTTAGGGTGTGTGCAGAGGACAACTCTGTTGTGGTGAAATATAGAATATGGTGAATGAGCTATCAGGGCTTAGAGCTCACTGACTCTGCGAGCTGAAGTGACCACCACCAGAAACACAGATTTCCAGGTCAAAAACCTTAGATGGCAGGTACCCAGAGGCTCAAAAGGAGCTTTCATCAGCTGGGTGATGACCATGTTAAGATCCCATGACACTACATGAAGTTTGGTTGGAGGTTTGACAACATCAAACCTCTCATGAAGCGAACTAAAGGCTGTACATAGATGGATTTGTCCCCTTCATGGTGATGATAAGTGCCAATTGCACTGAGATAAAGAACACTTACAGAGTTGGTTTTTAAACCAGACTCAGAAAAGTGCAAGAGATACTCAAGCAGTTTTTGTCTAGGGCAAGAGAAGGGATCTAGGGCCTTGCCCTCACACCAAACACCAAACCTCTTCCATTTAAAAGAGTAACACCTCTTAGTGGAATCTTTTCTGGAAGCCAACAAGAAACTGGAGACTGCCTCAGACAGCCCAAGGTGTTCGAATTCTACACTCTCAGGATCCAAGCCATGTGGGCCAGAGATTGGAGACTAAGATGCAGAAGGGACCCCTCGTTCTGCGTGTTGAGGGCTGGAAAACAATCCAATCTCCATGGATCTTTGAAGGATAACTCCAGAAGAAGCGGGAACCAGATCTGCCATGGCCAGTAACAAGCGATCAAAATCATGGCTCCCCGGTATTGCCCACGTTTCAGCAAAGTCTTCTCTATCAGAAGAATGGGAGGCTACGCATACTGGAGACCCTACCTCTAATGCAGAAGGAAGGCATCTGATACTACTCTGCCATGTGATCTGGGCCTGGAGCAGAACTAAGGGACTTTGTTGTTGAGGTAAGTGGCGAAAAGATCCACTGAGGGGGTGTCCCAATCTTGGAAGATCTTTCGGGCTATTCCTATATTGAGAGACCACTCTTGCGGTTGCAATATTCTGCACAGTCTGTCCACCAGGCAGTTTTCTTTCCGGGTAGGTAAGTGAAACGGAGGTCCATACCATGAAATAGAGCCCAATGCCTGCTGCCCACCGGATCCTGACACAAGGATCCTTTACCCCCCCACCCCTCACTTGTTGATATAGAACATCACAATTTGATTCTGGAGTTGATCTCTGAAAGCATTTAGAGCATTCCAAATGGACCATAGCTCAAGACTGATGTGGAACTGAGTCTCTTGAGTAGACCACTGACCCTGGGTGTTAAGCCCATCCACATGAGCTCCCCAATCCAGGTTGGATGCATCCGTGGTCAATACCTTTTCAGGTGGCGAAATTTGGAATGGTAGCCCCAGGGTTAACTTGGACCAAATTGTCCACCAGAGAAGAGCATGAGCCAGCTCCAGTAGAATATAAATGACATCCTTTAGGTTCCCTGTTGCCTAAGACCACTGGGAAACTAGGGTTCATTGGGTTGCTTTCAATTGGAGCCATGCCATGGGCATGACATCCACTGTGGCCCATCAATCTCAACATTTGCTGAGCTGACACCTGCTGGCTGGTGTGGACCTGTGAGGCAAGCATTACTAGGGAATCTGCTCTCGCTTGAGAGAGGAAGGCCTGAGCCTGCACTACATCTAGCAGAACTATGTACTCCAATTGACAAACCGGCTGTAGATGGGACTTCGGTTAACTGATTACAAACCCAAGAAGCTCCAACACCTGAATAGTCATCCACACTGACTCCTTGGCTCCTTCTTGAGATATCCTCTTGACCATTCAATCGTCCAGATAGGAAAACACATACAACCCCAGTCTGAGTAGAAATGCTGCAACTACTACCAGACATTTAGTGAAAACTCTGGGTGCAGACATTAGGCCAAATGGCAGAAAGTGATACTGGAAGTGGTGCTTCCCCACTTGAAATCTGAGATACTTCATGTGACTGGGAAGTATCGAAATGTGGGTATAGGCATCCTTCAGGTCCAGAGAGCATAGCCAATCATTTGCCTGAATGAGAGGAAGTAGGCTGCCCAGGGAAATCATCCTGGACTTTTCTTTCACCAAAAAATTGTTCATGGCCCTTAAGTCAAGGACAGGCTGGTATCCCCCTGACTTCTTGGTCACACGGAAGTATCTGGAATAGAATCCCTTTCCTTCTTCCTCTGGTGGTAGGGTTTGACTGTGTGGGTCTGTAAAAGGGCGAAGAGTTCCTCTGCAAGTATCTGCTTGTGCAGAGAGCTGGTGAACGATGCTCTCAGTGGGCAACGTGGAGGTCTCTGACACCAGTTTAGAGTGTACCCGAACTGGACTATTTGGCGAACCACCCGGTCGGAGGTTGTAAGAGGCCATCTGTGTTGGTAAAAAGTGAGCATCCAAGATGGATACTTTTTGGATGGCTATGCTCTGCTGGAGCCAGTCAAAAGCCCATGCCCTATTTGACTGGGGAGCCAGCTGATACTTCTGAGGTTGGGGTTGGTGAGGCTTGGGACGCTGGGCCTGAGTTGCCAGATTAGAACGAGCGGGAGGCTGGTACCAACGCCTCTGACAATAATAGGTACGACGCCTAAACCCAGTTGAGTGTCTTCTTGCCGAACAGAGTGTGGATAGTATCTGTGTGTTTCTTAATGAGGTAAGTAACCTCTTCCACAGGAGCAGGTGATTGAGTCCATGCCAACCTCGCTGTGGTAGAGCAATGTCCACGCTCCAAGGAGCTTTGAGGAACAGTTCTACCTCCAGACTCTGTGGAAACTTCCTCCCCCAATGTTGAGGGTGGCACTGCCTGCCCAGTTATTGACACTGACACCCAGAGAGGGCACACATCGATGGAGCCTCGGGGAGGATCTGATGCTGCTCTGGCAATGATGCAAGTGCCCTTGATGCCAAGGCAGGAGCCCCTTGCAGCAACTGCATCAGCTCCTAGAAGACGGACATCAGCAAAGGTATGGAAGTCGGGGCAGAGGCAGCCTGAAAAGAAGTCGGTGCTGAACCGGTGGCAGGGACCGGGCCACTTGGTGACTTGCATACTGACACCTCTTCCAAGGAGGAGGAGCACTCCTCCCGGTGCTGGTGCTTCTCAGATATTGGTTCCACCGATGCCCTGGTGCTTCCAGCACCGTGTGTCAAGAAGACTGGTGCTTATACTTTTTGGGTGTCCCCCAATGCATAGATCCCCAATCTCCCAGTGCCAATGTGGACGACGTCAAATCCTTGCAGATCCTCGATGTTGGTGTCAGGTCCAATGCTGACCGGTCCCGGGGCATGCTAACAGCACCCAGTGTTGATGCAGGTGGAGACCCACTCAATGCCAGTACACTCCCAGTGGATGCCGGAGTAGGAGCAGCCATGGTGGTCAATGCTGCCAGTGCCGAAGTCGATGGTCCGGCCTTCAAAGAACTAAAATGTTGCTCCCTTTGAACCAGTTGCACTCTCTGGGTTCTTGCCTGCATATGCAAACAAAGATCACAAAGAGAGGGGTCATGATCTGGCCCAAGCCACCCTAAGCACCAATTGTGTGTGTCTGTAGCAGATATCACGTGCCTGCATTTAGTGCAGCCCTTCAACAACAACAACAACAACCATTTCTAAAGCGCTACTAGGGTTACGCAGCGCTGTACAATTCAAACATAGAAGGACAGTCAAGCCTCTGGGAGTCTTCTGGGACATCGTAAAACAATCTCGGCCAAATGAAACTCCTCAATCTTGAACAAGAAAAAGGAGAAGAGATCAAATTGAGGTCAGAGTTGTGGCCTAAACGTACTGCCACACACGAAAAAGGAAACTTAAAGTGCCAAAAAAAAACCTACAAAAAATACGAGGGAAGGGAAAAACCCCAAAAAGGGTAAAAGAAAAAAAAAGAAATACCCCAATGGGAAAGCACTTTGAAAACAAAAACACAGTGTGAGGCAGAGAACGAAAAACATTCTCTCAGCTCCATGGAAAAAACAAGACTGGAGGATCCGCGCTCGAGCGTCAGGTGGGAAGGCAAGTGCATGTATGGCGGAATGCTGGTAGAACTTTCTACTTTTCTAGTAAATCAGCGTCCGCAAAAGACTCTGTCAGATGACGCCACCCACATGTGGGAACAACAAGGCCAATAATATGCCAATAAAAAAAAAAAGAATTGGGACACAGATTTGTGGATTTGAGATGTGCTGTGATTGCTTCCATTCCTGCATCACTGCAACGTGGGGAGATATGCAATAAATTACATCAAGTACAGCAGAGGTAGATATATAAATTACAGAGAGTATGCCTGATGGATTAAATTTGAAACTGGAGTAGTCTGCTTTCTTTTAATTGGTTGTAATTATACTGCAAGTTATACACGGAAATGGACCCTCCCATGCTGGTATAAACTGGGCTTCACAACACAAACAGGAAAAACCTCTACGTCAAGAAGACCAAACAGGAAAGAGTAGAGGCTGAACAAGGGACGAATCCACCACTGGAGATGCTATGTAGAAACACTTTATTGATGCAAATATATAAAGGGACCAGACACAGTCCATGTTTCGGCGTATCGCCTACATCAGGGGTCACATGGATAATTCTAAAGATACAAAATATATTTCACAAATGTATACACACAAATACAGTATATAGAATGTATGTGACACCAATAAGGAAACTAAATGATCTAAAAAGTATAAATAATGAAAAGAAAAGACATGACTATAAATAATCACAAATAAGTCTTTTAACATAAAAAATAAAAAATTTAAAAATAGACATGTAGTGAATGTAGATGTTGTAAGTGAAGAAGAATATAAAAACTTTTTAGGTATATATAAAAGGCTATTTTGTATTGTATGGAGCTAGTACTGAGACAAACTAACTTAAAATAAACTTAATAACTTAAAAAACAATTGCCATGATAAACTATAATGAATACGTAATGTTGAAAAATTTAAATTAAATCTAAATGTTTGAGGTGTATGGAAACAAATACTATATTCATTTAAGACATCAAGATTTGGGGGAAAAGCGAAGATACATACTTGTAGCAGGTATTCTCTGAGGACAGCAGGCTGATTGTTCTTACATGTGGGTCGACGTTCATGTTGGCCCGGGAACCGGCATTTTTGCAAGCAAAATATAAAAACATCTTGCCAGAGCCTTCTGGTGCGGGCAGCGCGCACTGCGCATGCGCGGCCGATTTCCCGCCCATCACGTGAGTGTTCCCGCTAAGTTTAATAAAAAAGCAAATAATAAACAAACAACAGCTCCAAAGGGGAGGTGGGCGGGTTTGTGAGAACAATCAGCCTGCTGTCCTCGGAAAATACCTGCTACAGGTATGTATCTTCACATTCTCCAAGGACAAGCAGGCTGCTTGTTCTCACATGTGGGATATCCCTAGCAACCAGGCTCACTCAAAACAATGAACACTGGTCAATTGGGCCTTGCAATGGCGAGGACATAACATAGATTGACCTGAAACCATAAACAACTAACTGAGAGTGCAGCCTGGAACAGAACAAAAATGGGCCTAGGGGGGTGGAGTTGGATTCTAAACCCCGAACAGATTCTGCAGCACCGACTGCCCAAACCGACTGTCACGTCGGGTATCCTGCTGAAGGCAGTAGTGACATGTGAATGTGTGGACTGATGACCATGTTGCAGCATCTCCTCAATGGAGGCTGACTTTAAGTGAGCCACTGACGCAGCCATGGCTCTAACATTGTGAGCCGTGACATGGCCCTCCAGAGTCAGCCCAGCTTGGGCGTAAGTGAAGGATATGCAATCTGCTAGCCAATTGGAGATTGTGCATTTTCCAATGGTGACTCCCCTCCTGTTGGGATCAAAAGAAACAAACAACTGAGCGGACTGTCTAAAGAGCTTTGTCCGCTCCACGTAAAAGGCCAATGCTCTGTTGCAATCCAAGGTGTGCAAACTGCTTTCGCCAGGGCGGGTATGAGGACGGGGAAAGAATGTTGGCAAGACAACTGACTGGTTCAGATGGAACTCCGACACCACCTTTGGCAGGAATATAGGGTGCGTGCAGAGGACTACTCTGTTGTGATGGAACTTGATATAAGGTGCATGCACTACCAAGGCCTGAAGCTCACTGTCTCTACGAGCTGAAGTAACAGCCACAAAGAAAACGACCTTCCAGGTCAAGTACTTCAGATGGCAGGAATTCAGTGGCTCAAAGGAGCTTTCATCAGCTGGGTGAGAACGACGTTGAGATCCCATGACATTGGCAGAGGTTTGACAGTGGGCTTTGACAAAAGCAAACCTCTCATGAAGCGAACAACTAAAGGCTGTCCAGAGATAGGCTTACCCTCTACACGGTGATGATAGGCACTAATCGCACTAAGGTGAACTCTTACAGAGTTGGTCTTGAGACCAGACTCTGACAAGTGTAGAAGGTATTCAAGCAGGGTCTGTGTAGGACAAGAAAGAGGATCTAGGGCCTTGCTGTCACACCAGATGGCAAACCTCCTCCATTTGAAAGAATAACACCTCTTCGTGGAATCTTTCCTGGAAGCCAGCAAGACTCGAGAGACACCCTCTGAAAGACCCAAGGAGGCGAATTCTAAGCCCTCAACATCCGGGCCGTGACAGCCAGAGACAGGAGGTTGGGATGTAGAAGTGACCCCTCGTTCTGAGTGTTGGAAAACACTCCAATCTCCACGGTTCTTCGGAGGACAACTTCAGAAGAAGAGGGAGTCAAATCTGACATGGCCAGAAGTGTACAATCAGGATCATAGTTCTGCAGTCTCGCTTGAGTTTCAGCAAAATCTTCCTTACTAGAGGTATGGGAGGATACTGTCAGTGGGTCCCCTTTCTGCTCTTCGGCCCAGGTCAACCCTGCTTAGCTGATATGCTTCAATGCTGACCTTTCTCCCTCGCAGCACCGGTTAATTCCAGTTCTCTGCCTCTTCAGCCACAGCTTCCTTGAGTGACTGCTCCTTTAGCTTGCCATTTAATGATAACCCCAACAAACGGACAGAAACTCCAACAGTCTTATAATAAATGGGTTCACTTTTATTTATATTAGTTCAGTTGTAGTGACTTCAGCAACACAGTAAAACGATCTCACTTTAAAGTCTTTGACAGTTCTCACGTTCACAATGCCAGACAGAGATTTCTTATTAATTTGCTGAACATGGTCCAATGTCCTCTAACACCACCTTCTTCTTCTCAGTTAGTCACTAATTATCAGGTTAAACATCAGTTCCTTACAA
This sequence comes from Microcaecilia unicolor, assembly GCF_901765095.1. Lineage (NCBI taxonomy): Eukaryota > Metazoa > Chordata > Amphibia > Gymnophiona > Siphonopidae > Microcaecilia > Microcaecilia unicolor. The sequence continues at coordinate 250,061,067 of NC_044032.1, read as the reverse complement.
CACACAGTATTTAACTTTTACTACCCTTAACCTTCTTAATTACTTCCTGCCACAGGTTTCTTCCCAGCTGCATCAATTCTGTCTTTCCCCTTTCAGACAGTTGAGGAAATACCTTGGCCAAGAAACTCCTCACCTTAGCACCAGCAGTCTGTGCAAATGTAGCCACCTCCATACTCTCCTCCCCATTCTCCTCCATATCCTCCCTTTTATCCCATCTATCTCTTCTACCCCCTCACAGGGCTCCCTCAGCTACTGCTCCTCACCCTGATTAGAGTCCATCTCCCAATCCTGTTCCTCCCCTCCACTTCCTGTGAGTCCTGTATTGGGTCAGGTGCATTGTGGGAATCGTGGTTCCTAGGCTTATCCCTAATTCTAATCGGTCTCTTGACCACCAGAGGGCGCATTCCTCATCCATAAGGGATTTGCAAATGTCTCTTAATCTCTCTCCGGGGCTGCTCTCGCTTTCCTTGAGGCCGTCTTCTGAGTAACCCCTTACAATACACATACAGAAGGCCTGTCCCCCAATGTAGGAGAAAGGCATCTGACGCTAGTCTGTCATGGGCCTGAATCCTGGAACAGAACTGAGGAACCTTGTGATTGATCTGAGTGGCAAAAAGATCCACCGAGGGGGTGCTCCACACTCGGAAGATCTTGCGGACTACGCTCATGTTCAGTGACCACTTGTGAGGTTGCATTATCCTGCTCAACCTGTCGGCCAGACTGTTGTTTACGCCTGCCAGATAAGTGGCTTGGAGAAACATGCCATGACGGTGTGCCCAAAGCCACATCTGGACGGCTTCCTGACACAGAGGGTGAGATCTGATGTCCCCCTGCTTGTTGGTGTAGTACATGGCAACCTGACTGTCTGTCTGAATTAAGATTACTTGGTTGGACAGCCAATCTCTGAAAGCCTTTAGAGCGTTCCAGATCACTCTTAATTCCAGGAGATTGATCTGCAGACCTTTTTCCTGAAAGGACCAGGCTCCCTGAGTGTGGAGCCCATCTACATGAGCTCCCCACACCAGGAGAGATGCATCCGTCGTCAGCACTTTCTATGGCTGAGGAACTTGGAATGGTCACCCCATGGTCAAATTGGATCGAATCGTCCACCACTGAAGAGAATTTTGAAAGCTGGTGGACAGTTGAACTACATCCTCTAGATCCTCTGCAGCTTGAAACCACTGGGAAGCTAGGGTCCATTGAGCTGATATCATATGTAGACATGCCATGGGTGTTACATGAACTGTGGAGGCCATGTGCCCCAGAAGTCTCAACATCTGCCGAGCCGTGACCTGCTGAGACGCTCGAACCACGGACACCAGGGACAGAAGGTTGTCCGCCCTTGCCTTGGGCAGATAAGCTCAAGCTGTCTGAGTGTTCAACAGAGCTCCAATGAATTCCAATTTTTGGAGTGGGGTGAGATTATTATTATTTATTGTATTTGTAGCCCACATTTTTCCACCTATTTGCAGGCTCAATGTGGCTTACATAATTTTGATAACAATGACATTCCAGGATATCAGATACAGTTAGTGTTGTGCAGAGATTAAGTAGGGAAGAAAGAAGAACGAAGGGAGTGATTAGGCTAGTTATAGAGGTGGGTTTTCATAACTGAGTGGGTTGGTGAGATGGATTAGTGAGGTTATTGGTTATCGGTTCTCATTGTAGGCTTTGTTGAAGAGGTATGTCTTCAGAGATTTGCGAAAAATAGTTATTTTGTTGATTGTTTTCAGGTCTGTAGGTAATGCGTTCCATGACTGCGTGCTCATGTAAGAGAAGGTAGTGGCATGCATCAGTTTGTATTTTAGTCCTTTACAGCTGGGGAAGTGCAGATTGAGAAATTTGCGGGATGATCTTGTGGTGTTTCTGGGAGGTAGGTCCACGAGGTTTAGCATGTATATTGGGGTGTCTGCATGAATGATTTTGTGTACAATCGTGCAGATTTTGAACGCAATTTGTTCCTTAAGTGGGAGCCAGTGAAGTTTCTCTCTTAAGGGTTTTGCACTTTCATATTTAGTTTTTCCAAATATGAGTCTGGCGGCAGTATTCTGGGCAGTTTGGAGTTTTTTGATAGTCTGTTCTTTACAGCCAGCATACGGTGCGTTGCAGTAGTCCAGATGACTTATTACCATTGACTGTACCAGGGTACGGAAGATGTATCTTGGGAAGAACGGTTTTACTCTTTTGAGTTTCCACATGGAGTAGAACATCTTTTTCGTCGTGTTTTTCACGTGGGCATCAAGAGTGAGGTTTCGATCAATGGTGACTCCAAGAATTTTCAACTTTTGAGAGACAGGAAGAGAACAGTATGGTGTGGTTATGCTGGAGAAATTTTTTGTGTTATGTTGCGAGGTGAGTACAAGACGTGCTTTTTCTGCGTTAAGTTTTAGTTGGAATGCATCTGCCCATGTGTGCATTGTTTGGAGGCTTTGGTTGATCTCATTGGTGATTTCATTTAGATCATGTTTGAACGGAATGTAGATTGTGACGTCATCTGCATATATGTAGGGGTTGAGGTTTTGGTTGGCTAGAAGTTTGGCTAAAGGTATCATAATTAGGTTGAATAAGGTTGGTGAGAGGGGGGATCCTTAGGGGACTCCACATTCAGGTATCCATGGGGGTGATCTGTCCGCGTTCGTTGTTACTTGGTATGATCTTGTGGTCAGGAAACCTTTGAACCATTTGAGAACTGTGCCTCCTACTCTGAAGTATTCTAGTATATGTAATAGTATTTCATGATTAACCATGTCAAAGGCACTGGACATGTTGAATTGTAGGAGGAGTATGTTGTTACCAGTTGCAATTGCTTGTTTGAATGAGTTCATTGCTGACACTAGAACAGTTTCGGTGCTATGATTTGACCGAAATCCTGATTGAGATTCGTGCAGAATTGAGTGTTTATTTAGATACTCAGTGAGTTGTTTTGTCACTATGCCTTCCATGAGTTTGGTTATAAGTGGAATAGATGCTACTGGGCGATAGTTGGTTAGGTCCATTTTGCTTTTCTTAGCATCTTTCGATATCGGAGTAAGTAGGATGTTTCCTTTATCCGTGGGGAAGAGCCCATTTTGAAGCCTGTGATTTACGTGGTTCGTGAGGTCTCTTTTGAATTGTTTGGGTGTGGATCTTATTAGACTATTAGGGCAAATGTCTAATTTGCATTGCGATTTGGTGTATTTTCCGAGCCAATGTGAGATTTCCTTTGATGAGAGTGTGTCAAAGTTGGTCCATGATCAATCTGCTGGGACTTGGGATAATTTATGACAAACCCCATTAGCTCTAGCACCCGAATAGTCATTCGCATAGACTCTAGAGCACCCTCCTTCGAGGTGCTCTTCACCAGCCAATCGTCGAGATAAGGAAACATATGCACTCCCAGTCTGCGTAGCGACGCTGCGACTACAGCTAGGCATTTGGTAAACACTCTGGGTGCAGACGCCAGGCCAAAAGGCAGTACACGGTACTGAAAGTGATGTTCCCAGCCGAAATCGAAGATACTTCCTGTGAGCTGGAAGTATCGAGATGTGGGTGTAAGCATCCTTTATGTCCAGAGAGCATAGCCAATCGTTTTCCGGAATCATGGGAAGAAGGGTGCCCAGGGAAACCATACTGAACTTTTCTCGGACTAGAAAATTGTTCAGGGCCCTTAGGTCTAGGATGGGACACATCCCCCCTGTTTTCTTTTGCACAAGGAAGTACCTGGAATAGAATCCCAGCCCTTCTTCCCCCGGTGGAACGGGTTCGACCGCTTGGGCCTGTAGAAGGGCGTACAGTTCCTCTGCAAGTACCTGTTTGTGCTGGGAACTGAAAGAATGAGCTCCCGGTGGACAATTTGGCGGTTTGGATTCCAGATTGAGGGTGTATCCTGACTGGACTATTTGAAGAACCCACCTGTCGGAGGTTATGAGAGGCCACCTTTGGTGTAAAAACATCAACCTCCGCCCGACCGGCAAGTCGTCCGGCATGGACACTTTTACTGAGGCTATGCTGAACTGGAGCCAGTCAAAAGCCCGTCCCTTGCTTTTGCTGGGGAGCCGCAAAGGCCTTAAGCGCACGCTATTGACGAGAACGAGAGCGCTGGGACTGAGCCTGGACAGGCTGCCGAGAAGCAGGAGTGTACCTACGCCTAGCATAGGAATAGGGAGCACTCCTCTTCCCTCTAAAAAACCTCCTAGATGAGCAGGTAGTAGCAAAAGACGCCCGGCAGGAGAGAGAATCCATAGCATCATTGTGCTTCTTGAGCTGCTCAACCAGATCCTCTACTTTCTCACCAAAAAGGTTATCCCCCCGGCAAGGAACATCCGCCATCCGCTGCTGGACCGAATGATCCAGGTCAGAGACACGCAGCCATGAGAGTCTGCGAATCACTATATCTTGGGCAGCAATCCTGGATGCTACATCAAAAGTGTCGAACATACCCCTGGCCAGGAATTTTTGACACGCCTTCTGCTGCCTGACCACCTAGCGAAAAGGCTCGGCCTGCTCTGGAGGGAGTGCATCAACCAAGCTAGACAGTTGCCTCACCGAGTTCCGCAAGTGGATGCTTGTGAAGAGCTGGTATGTCTGGATTTTGACAGCGAGCATAGCGGCCTGATACGCCTTCCTCCCAAAAGAGTCCAAGGTTCTAGATTCTCTGCCTGGGGGCGCCGCGGCATAGTTCTTAGTACTCTTGGCTCTTTTGAGAGCGGAATCCACCACTTTGGAATTGTGAGGTAGCTGAGACTTCATCAATCCAGGCTCCCCGTGGATCCGATATTGGGATTCAGTTCTTTTCGGGATCACGGGATTAGACAGTGGGAACGACCAGTTTCGCATAAGGACTTCCTTCAGTACATTATGCAAAGGAGCCATTACAGCCTCTGTAGGTGGAGAAGGATAATCCAGGACCTCGAGCATGTCAGCGCTGGACTCATCCTCAACCTCCATAGGGAAGGGAATAGCCACAGCCATTTCCCGGACAAAGGAGGTAAAGGATAGACTCTCCTTTCTGGTGGAGGGGAAGGTTCAGAAGGAATCCCATAGGACAGAAGAAAAGTACCTGGGATCCTCCTCTTCCTCCCACGAACGCTCATCTTCAGTATCGGACAAGACATCTCTCAGAGCAGTCTGAAACTGAGCCTGCCTCGACGTCGAGGAACGACGTCCTCGATGGCGGTGCCAAGAAGTCGATGCCCGCCTGGACTCCGGTGAAGCTTCCTCCACTGACGTCAAAGGGGAGTCGACCTGGGTGGCAGCCGAGACCGATGCCGCAAGTGGTACCAAGGTCGGGGACCTTACCACAGGCGAAGGGCCAGATACCGCTGCAGCAGATGGTACAGAAGGCACAAGCACCCCTGACACCGAAGCAGACTGGCGCAGTAACCCTTCCAGAAGCTGTGGAAGCAGGGCCCTGATGCACTTGTTGAGAGCCACCGTCGGACAAGGCTGCGGGGTTGGTAAAGGAGCCGGTGGCAGAATCTGTCGAGGCTCGGGAGCAGGTACCAGGCTGCTAGACCGACGCATCGGAACCTCCTGAATAGAGGGAGAGCGACCCTCTTGGCGTCGACGCTTCTCGGGTGCTGAATCCCTCAATGCCCCAGAGCTCCAGGAACCGTGTGTCGAAGGAAAACGATGACGGTGCTTCTTCGCCTTCGCTCGACGCCCATCATCGAGACTCATCGGTACCGATGAGGAAGACGTGGAATCCTCACGTCTCCTCGAGGCCAGGTCTGACTAAGTTTGGTCCCAGGGGGCCTGCTTAACAGGAGGCCTCGAGACAGGTGGAGACCCCACTCAATGCCTCACTGTTCCCAGCATGAGTTGGTCGTTCCGCAGCCATTACCTTTCCTCGTGACGTCGATGCGTCCCTCAATGTCGATGCGTCCCTTGATGTCGATGCCGCCAACCTCGGTACCAATGTCGATGTTGAAGGACCGAGCCCCAAAAAGCTTCTCTCGTTGGCCCTCTCGAGACACTTGAGTCCATTTCTTCATGCGAAGACACAGACTACAAACGGCTGGGGTATGGTCGGGCCCAAGGCACTGGATACACCAGACGTGGGTATCGGTACCCGAGATGGTCCAGTTGGAACGTTTGAAGCCGCTGGGTGTCTTCAATGACATGAAAGGAAAAACGGCTTTGGCGAAATCAAAAGACGTGATCATGCCTGTTAAAAGAAAAAAGGAGACGAAAAGAAGGGAACAACCTGACTGCGTGGCCTAAGCCGGCCGCGTCGAAAAAGAAAGAAAACTTTAAAAGGGCAGAAAAAAAACTAAAGAAAACTACTGGGTGGTTTTTTTTCTTTAAAATGTAAATATCTATTAAAAGAAATAAAGAAATAAGGCAAAAGCCAGAAAAACAGAAGACTCTTTCCCCGGCCTAAGAGGAGCGGAGAAAAAACTCGACCGCACCTCACTGCGGAGAAAAAATAACTGAGCGGGAACGTTCACACGACGGGGAGGAAATCGGGTGCGCACTGCACGCATACCAGAAGGCTCTAGCAAGATTTTTTAATATTTTGCTTGCAAAAATGCCAGTTCCCGGGCCGACACAGACGTTGACCCACATGTGAGAACAAGTAGCCTGCTTGTCCTCGGAGAAAAATTCTTTATATTGAAATTGGACAAGACCCAAATAAAGAAGGTGTGGCAAAATGTACCACAGCCGTTGGGACCATGAGAACGTGAACCATTTATTTATTTTTATTTATTGCATTTGTATCCCACATTTTCCCACCTCTTTGCAGGCTCAATATGGCTTACAATACATCATGAATGGTGGAGAAGTATAAGAAATAAACATTTAGTATTACAGAAAGGATCTTGGGTAGCATGATAGTAAAAAGCATGATATTAGTATAGCAAGCAAGTGTTATGAGACCATAACAATATAATGATAGACGTGAGCCATAAGGATTTTATCGGCACTCAAAACCAGTATGTAAAGCTATCAAAATATGTATAAAGATTGTGAGCTATTGTAATGCTTTGGAAGACATAAACCATGAATATAAAAATGAGTATCAATAAAATGTGAACCACCACTCAAAATGAGTACATAGAACTTTCAGAAGATAAAAGCTAATTAGGGGCGTTCTTACCATCCAAAGCAGGATAAATCACATTTAGCAATTCTCAAGCCGAAGGTCTGTGATACAATCAGACTGATCGGAGGTCATATGATGTAATAATATATCAACAAACTCAAAGTATGACATGTATAGAGCATACTTTTAAAGGTACACGTCTGATGAGATTTGTGAAATGGTGCTTATAGTTATAAGAAATTAACTTGCAGTAATATAAAAAGGCAGTGTGACAAACTGTAGTTAAAACCAGAAAAAAGGCGCCAAACCGGGCAGGCATTTTGTTAGAGCGAAGGCAGTAATGACAATTCCCCTGATGCAGCAGGGGTTTCCGGCGAAACAAGTATCCTTGTTGGGAATGTTTTGAGTAATGTGGAGTTTCAGCACTTCCATGGATTATTGGATACTGCTTGTGACTGTGGAACAGAGTTGCTGCTGCAAATAAGTGACTGTTATATGACTGCACAGTATCAATGTGATAGACTGTTTACTCGCTGATGCCATTAACGTATAATAAGTGGAGTTTTTTATGCCTATGACTGTATTGATGACAGGAAGTGGACGGTGATTTACTAAAGGCTGTTACGTGAATCCGAGGCTTTTTTCACCACTATTTTCAGTAGTTTATGGCAGAGTGAGTAACGCCACAAATTGGAGCTCTATTGGACATAATTTATTTCTAAGCTTTGTGTATGATTTGGATTGTCTCCCTGGTTGAGAGAAGTGTGTGGTACAATTAGTTTTCCACATACCATGACAGGAATGAATATCATTCCTGTGTCAGGGTATGTTGGAGATGATCGCAATTTCTCACATTCACTGTACAGTGAACCTTCTTGGGCAAGTTACATTATATTCCTGTGCCTCTGGTATCCGAGCAGACTAGTTACTTCAGGAAGAAGACTGATTGTACTTGTCTATAGTTCACTGTACAATAAGGAACCATATAAAAATGCTAACATAAATAAAAATGATTCTGCATAAATACACAGGTTCTTGCTTCTTTCAAATGACTTGGATACTGTAGATCGCTACTTTAGGTTGTGTCAACAAACCACACCAGAGACAGGAATGCAGCTTTTCATAGGAATTTCCCAGGCAAATTCCTGGGAGCAGTTTCAGAGGGAAAAGAAAAGAGGAGTGGGAAAGATGGAATGCAGACCAGCTGGGAGTGTGTATCCCAGCAACCTTCTGAGGAGGTGAGGGAATAAAAGAATGTCTGTGCAAGAAATGAAAATTGCAGCCCAGTGGTGAGAAGAGGGGGCTGGAAAGGAAGGAAAGGCAAAGTAAACTGATGATACCCTTTCTTTAAATAAACAGGAGTGCAAAAAATACCTGATACCACCATCTGAAAGGTGACTAAGAGCCAGAGATTAATTATAAGAGTAATAATGTATGCCTTACCAGGGGGTGGCTTCTCTATGAAACCAGCTGAAGAAAGAGACCATTTAATGATTCCTTCATAAAAGCCAGGAATAGAGAAGCCATTAGAACCCTCTGCTGAAAAACAGTCAATAGATGTAAGAAGCCATGTTGCAGGTAATTATCACTAACTAACAAAGAAGGAAAGAATGCAGCCATGTACAGTGACACCCTAATGAGAAACTGAGGATGAAGAAAGGAGATACCTTGATGAGAGCTATTTGTGTCATAATTATAGGGTTGGTAAAGAGAGACAGCTTTGTAAATCTTCAGGTATTTGCTAAACCTTGGGAATAAGGGAAATGGGACTTGATATACAGCGTTTCTGAGGTTTTTGCAACTACATTCAAAGTGGTTTACATATATTCAGGTTGGCAATGGAGGGTTAAGTGACTTGCCCAGAGTCACAAGGAGCTGCAGTGGGAATTGAACTCAGTTCCCCAGGATCAAAGCCCACTGCACTAACCACTAGGCTACTTATTTGATAAACGTTGGGAATAAAACAAACTAGGTGAAAGTGTGACCTGATATTGCTGACACTAGCGTGACAATTGTAAGAAAGAGGTAAATTCAAGAGTAATGAGAATTTTTTTCACAAAAGGGTAACGGGTATGTGAAACAGCTTCCCACTGGAGATTCAGGGGTGGGGGAGGGAGCAAACATGGTATCAGAATTCAAAAAGATCTAGGACAGACGCCAAGGGGACCATGTACAAAGCCTGGTGGTAGATCCTCCATTCTACCATGAAATTCTGCAACCCCTCCCCCCCCCAAAAAAAAACAACAAAATAAAACCCAGCAGCATGCTATAATCAATGAACATGCAAATTACTGCCACATTAAAATTGCAGCAGTAATCTGCAGCTCATTGCTAAATGTCACCTTTCCTGTCAGTGAATAAGTGGAGATTAGCTGACAGGAAGGATGACATTGAATTAAAAACAAAACAACTGCTGGCACCATGACCCAGCTTTCTGCAGGGCCTCTATCCCTGGTAGTCTAGCAGCCTCTCATCCTCTCCCCAACCCAACCAGATCATATACCACCTCTCTCCCCATAGGCAGTCAGTGGCCCAACTGTTTGGGGAGGCTAAAGGGGGTGGGGTTAGGGGCAGGGCCAGGGGCGGAGCTTACATCCATAATTGTCTGACAACACACAGAAAAAAATAAGTAAAAATAAAATAGTCACAATTAATACCTTTTATTAAATTTAGATATTAGATGTGTATCATATGTCAAATAATGGTGTATTAGGGTCTGCCCAGTATAATATTTATGGTACAGTAAGGTTCTGAGTGTGTTTTTGCACAAAGTTGTGCATAGTGTTTTGTAGTTGAGCGATTGTGGTTAGTATATGCTTTGAGCAATCACTTTAATATACCACCCATACGGAAAATGCAGACCGTCAACAATTTGAAACAAGGGATCATAATATCACAATTCTCATGTAGAACCACAAAACACCCTTTTAGGGTGGATAGTGTTCACAATGAGCTCCTTTTATTAACGACCATATGTAGATCCAGTGGTGTGCTGGTAAATGTTTAACAACAGGCTCTCTCCCCGGTCCCTCTCTGCGCCCCCCCCCCCCCCCCAAATTGCAGAGCTGGCTATAGCCGGGGAGAGAGCCTGGGGGGGGGGGGTGGCAATGCATTACTCCAGGAAAAAAAAATTAAATTATCCCAGGTTCCAATCTAATTCATGTTTAATATGCAATAAAATGCCATAAATAAGTAAATAAATATAAACTTTTAATGTTGAGCACCTGATTCTCAAAGTGAACATATTCCAAACACTATAATGAAAATAAAATGATTTTTTTCTACCTTTGTTGTCTGGTGACTGTTTTTCTGATCATGCTGGCCCAGTATCCGATTCTGCTGCTATCTGTCCTTTTAACTCCGTTTCCAGGGCTTCCTTTCCATTTATTTCTTTCCTTTCCTCCTTTCTTCTTCATTTCTGGTCCTCAACTTCTGCCTATTTTCTTCATCCATGTGCAGTTTTTCTCCTCTCTTCCTTTTACCTCATCTCATCTCCTTCCTCACTCTTCCCTCCCCTCCATCCATGTCCAGCTTTTCTTCTCTCTCCCCTCCTCTCCCCTGCACTCCATCCACCCATGTCCAGCGACCCTTCTCTTCCCCTGCCCTGCATGCACCCATACCCAGCGACCCTCCTCTCCCCTGCCCTCCATGCACCCATAGCCAGCGACCCTCCTCTCCCCTGCCCTCCATGCACCCATACTCAGCAACCCTCCTCTCCCCTGCCCTGCATGCACTCATACCCAACGACCCTCCTCTCCCCTGCCCTCCATGTACCCATACCCAGCGACTCTCCTCTCCCCTGCTCTGCATGCACCTATACCCAGTGACCTTCCTTTCCCCTGCCCTCCATGCACCCATGTCCAGCGACCCTCCACTCCTCTGCCCTGCATGCACTCATACCCAATGACCCTCCTCTCCCCTGCCCTCCATGCAACCATACCCAGCGACCCTCCTCTCCCCTGCCCTGCCTGCACCCATACCCAGTGACCCTCCTTTCCCCTGCCCTCCATCCACCCATGTCCAGTGACCCTCCTCTCCCCTGCCCTGCATGCACCCATACACAGCGACCCTCCTTTCCCCTGCCCTCCATCAACCCATGTACAGCAGTGACCCTCCTCTCCCCTGCCCTTCATCCACCCATGTCCAGCGACTCCCTTCTCTCCCCTGCCACCCCCTCCCGAGTTGTTCAGCAAATTCTCCTCCCTCCCTCCCTCCCTCCGGATCCGGTCTCTCACTGACCTGACTCTGAGTCACCCTGCCTTGTCCTTCGAATTCTTCGGGGCAGGCAGTCATGCCTGCCCGCTGCCAGCGCTGACTCTCCCCCGCTGCCAGATCGCGCTTCAAAATGGCTGCCGAGACTTACAAGGGCAGCCTCCAAGACTTCAGCAGAAGTCTCGCGAGGCCGCCTCTGGAAGTCTCGGCGGCCATTTTTAAAGTGCGAACCGGCAGCGGGGGAGAATCAGCGCTGGCAGCAGGCAGGCAAGACTGCCTGCCCTGAAGAATTCGAAGGACAAGGCAGGGTGACTCAGGTCGGTGAGGGACTGGATCCAGAGGGAGGGAGAACGGAGGGAGGAGAGCCGGCTCGCGCTTTTTAACAACCGACTCGCAAGTCGAAAGAAAATTTAACAACCGGCCCTTACGAGCCGGTGCAAGCCGGCTTCAGCACACCACTATGTAGATCCTTCAAGAGGTAGTGTGTCATGATTTAGGCTCTACACACTTTCTGATGTTTTGGTGCCACCTCAGTAAGGTCAACACACAATCTCTCCACTGCATAACATTATACACAAACTTGTGCAAAAACACACTCATAACCTTACCAAACCATAACAGCACTAATTCCAAGGACAGGACGAGCTACAACCTTATGCGTGGAAAGACAGCACTATAATTACACCAGGCTCTAAAACACCAGTACACAACCTAGTGAAACAAAAAACAAAACAAAACAAAAAGGGCTGCAAATACTACACACTAGCAGAATACTGCATCTTGATCACACATGAAAAACAAATGACACAACAGATATGAAGGCAAAATACTGAACTGGAAGGTTACCTCAAGAAGTCAGACTCAGCATGCAGCAATACTAGAAAAATTGAAACTTGCATGCAAAATATCACACATGCACATTTCCAAACGCTGACATATTCCAATTAATAAATTCTGATTAAAAAAAATGTTTTCTACCTTTGCTGTCTGAGCATTTAGTTTTTCTATTGGCTTTGGTCCCAGTGTCTTCTGTTTTATGCAGTGTCTTCTTTCCATTTGATATTTTTTCTCTCACCATGTCCACCATCCTTCTGTGTCCTTATGCGTCCTGTCTACCATGTGTAGCCCTGTCCCTATCCTTTCTCCAGTTTCAACATCTGCCCTCAAAATGTTCCAATCCAGCCCTTAAATTCAGCAGTTTCCCCTCCATCCATATCCAGCATTTCTCCTCACTCCCCTCCCCTCCATCCATGTGCATCTACTTCCTCTGTCTTCCCTCCCCTCCATCCATGACCAGATTTCTCCTCTCTCCCTTCCACTCGATCCGTGTGCATCTCCTTCCTTTGTCTTTCCTTCCCTCCATCCTTGTCCAACATTTCTCCTCTCTTCCATGCCCTCTACTCCATGTCCAGCATTTCTCCTCCCTTTCTGCCCCTCCATCCATGTGCATCTCCTTCCTGACTTCCCTCCCCTCCATCATTGTCCAACAACTCTCCATTCTCCCCTGCCCTCTCCTCCACCCATCCATCCATATCCAGCAAATTTCCTCTCTCCCCTGCCCCCTCCATCCATCCATGTCCAGCAATTCTCCTCTCTACCTGTCCTCCCCTCCATCCATCCATGTCCAGCAATTCTCCTCTCTCCCCTGCCCTCCCCTCCTTTCCTGTCCAGTGATCTCATCTCTCCCCCTGCCCTCCCCTCCATCCATGGCCAGCAATTCTCCTCTCTCCCCTGCCCTCCTCTCCAGCGATGTCTTCTCTCCTCCTGCCCTCCTCTCCATGTCCAGCGATCTGTTCTCTCCCCCTCTCCTCCCCTCCAGCGATCTGTTCTCTCCTCCTCCCCTCCCCTCCATGTTCAGCGATTCTCCCTGCCCTCCCTCACCTCCCCGACAGCCCTCATCTCCGTTCCTTCCTGCCCCCCCCCCAAGCGTTTAACCCTACTGTCCGTGGCAGCGACGTCAGTAAAGAAGAAAGCACTGCAGGCTCGCCTCCAGCTTCTCCCTTCCCTCTTCACACAGTGTCCCACCTTCTGCGATGATGCATTTCCTGTTTCCGCAAGGGTGGGACACTGTGTGAAGAGGGAAAGAAGAAGCTGGAGCTGGAGGCGAGCCCGCAGTGTCTTCTTCCTCATTGACGTCGCTGCCAAGGAAAGTAAAGCATGCACACACACACGCGTGAGCGCGTGGCAGCGGCGGCGGCAACAACAGGCGGGTGGGCTGCCGGTTGGGGAGCTGAGTTGGGAGGGAAGGAGCCCTGCACCTGTGGGGGCAGCAGGAGAAGGTCACAGTTAGGCTGGGGAGGCTAAGCCTCTTATATGGGGCGCCTATGTCTCTCCACCCCCCCCCCCCCAGTAAAGCTTAAAAATACCTGGTAGTCTAGTAAGTCCCCCTTCCCCCAATTCAAATCCCTGTTCCCAATTCCCACCCCTCCCCCCGTCAACATCAGCAGAAAAATCAATGGTCTAGTGGGCTCCCTCCCTTCCCCCACTCCAACAAGCCTGCCCTTGCATGCTAAAGTTGTTAAAATGGAAAACTTTAGAAAATTATCTAGCAAATAGCTCACAGAGGTGAGCATTATGTTAATGAGATTATTTACACTTTTATCCTAGATAGTGAATGATACATACCTGTAGCAGGTGTTCTCCGAGGACAGCAGGCTGATTGTTCTCACAACTGGGTTGACGTCCACGGCAGCCCCCACCAACCGGAACAAAACTTCGCGGGCGGTCCCGCATGCAGGGCACGCCCACCGCGCATGCGCGGCCGTCTTCCCGCCCGTGCGTGACCGTTCCCGCTCAGTTGAATGACAAGCAAAAATGATCAAACGCAACTCCAAAGGGGAGGAGGGAGGGTAGGTGAGAACAATCAGCCTGCTGTCCTCGGAGAACACCTGCTACAGGTATGTATCATTCACTTTCTCCGAGGACAAGCAGGCTGCTTGTTCTCATGACTGGGGTATCCCTAGCTCTCAGGCTCACTCAAAACAAGAACCCAGGTCAATTGAACCTCGCAACGGCGAGGGTATAACAGAAATTGACCTACGAAGAACAACTAACTGAGAGTGCAGCCTGACCAGAATAAATTCGGGTCCTGGAGGGTGGAGTTGGATTTACACCCCAAACAGATTCTGCAGCACCGACTGCCCGAACCGACTGTCGCGTCGGGTATCCTGCTGGAGGCAGTAATGTGATGTGAATGTGTGGACAGATGACCACGTCGCAGCCTTGCAAATCTCTTCAATAGTGGCTGACTTCAAGTGAGCCACCGACGCTGCCATGGCTCTGACACTATGAGCCGTGACATGGCCCTCTAGAGTCAGCCCAGCCTGGGCATAAGTGAAGGAAATGCAATCTGCTAGCCAATTGGAGATGGTGTGTTTCCCGACAGCGACCCCTATCCTGTTAGGGTCGAAAGAAACAAACAATTGGGCGGACTGTCTGTGGGGCTGTGTCCGCTCCAAGTAGAAGGCCAATGCTCTCTTGCAGTCCAATGTGTGCAACTGACGTTCAGCAGGGCGTGTATGCGGTCTGGGAAAGAATGTTGGCAAGACAATTGACTGGTTAAGATGGAACTCCGACACCACCTTCGGCAGGAACTTTGGGTGGGTGCAGAGCACTACTCTGTTGTGATGAAATTTGGTATACGGAGCATGAGCTACCAGGGCTTGAAGCTCACTGACCCTACGAGCTGAAGTAACTGCCACCAAGAAAATGACCTTCCAGGTCAAGTACTTCAGTTGGCAGGTATTCAGTGGCTCAAAAGGAGGTTTCATCAGCTGGGTGAGGACGACGTTGAGATCCCATGACACTGCCAGAGGCTTGATAGGGGGCTTTGACAAAAGCAAGCCTCTCATGAATCGAACGACTAAAGGCTCTCCAGAGATGGCTTTACCTTCCACACGATAATGGTAAGCACTAATCGCACTAAGGTGATTCCTTACTGAGTTGGTCTTGAGGCCAGACTCTGATAAGTGCAGAAGGTATTCAAGCAGGTTCTGTGCAGGGCAAGAACGAGGTTCTAGGGCCTTGCTCTCACACCAAACGACAAACCTCCTCCACTTGAAAAAGTAACTCTTTTTAGTGGAATCCTTCCTAGAGGCAAGCAAGACACGGGAGACACCCTCAGACAGACCCAACGCAGTGAAGTCTACGCCCTCAACATCCAGGCCGTGAGAGCCAGAGACTGAAGGTTGGGGTGCAGCAACGCTCCGTTGTTCTGCGAAATGAGAGTCGGAAAACACTCCAATCTCCACGGTTCTTCGGAGGACAGCTTCAGTAAGGTCTTCCCCACCAAAGGTATGGGAGGATAAGCATACAGGAGGCCAGTCCCCCAATGGAGGAGAAAGGCATCCGACGCTAGCCTGCCGTGTGTCTGAAGTCTAGAACAGAACAGAGGCAGCTTGTGGTTGGTCCGAGAGGCGAAAAGGTCCACCGAGGGGGTGCCCCACTCTCGGAAGATCTTGCGTACCACTCTGGAATGGAGCGACCACTCGTGTGGTTGCATGACTCTGCTCAGTCTGTCGGCCAGACTGTTGTTTACGCCTGCCAGGTATGTGGCTTGGAGGAGCATGCCGAACTGGCAAGCCCAACGCCACATCCCGACGGCTTCCTGACACAGGGGGCGAGATCCGGTGCCCCCCTGCTTGTTGATGTAATACATTGCAACCTGATTGTCTGTCCGAATTTGGATAATTTGACAGGACAGCCGATCTCTGAAAGCCTTCAGTGCTTTCCAGATCGCTCGGAGCTCCAGGAGGTTGATCTGAAGATCCTTTTCCTGGAGGGACCACAGTCCCTGGGTGTGAAGCCCATCGACATGAGCTCCCCACCCCAGGCGAGATGCATCCGTCGTCAGCACCTTCGTGGGCTGTGGAATTTGGAATGGACGTCCCAGGGTCAAATTGGTCTGAATGGTCCACCAGTGCAGTGAAGTGCGGCAACTGGTGGAGAGGCGGATGACATCTTCTAGATTCCCGGAGGCTAGAAACCACTGGGAAGCTAGGGTCCATTGAGCAGATCTCATGTGAAGACGAGCCATGGGAGTCACATGAACTGTGGAGGCCATATGACCCAGAAGTCTCAACATCTGCCGAGCTGTGATCTGCTGAGACGCTCTGGTCTGGGAAGCTAGGGCCAGGAGGCTGTTGGCCCTCGCTTCGGGAAGGAAGGCCTGAGCCGTCTGGGTATTCAGCAGAGCTCCTATGAATTCCAGAGACTGGGCTGGCTGGAGATGGGACAGGGTAATTTATCACATACCCCAGCAGCTCCAGGAGGTGAATAGTGCACTGCATGGACCGGAGAGCTCCTGCCTCAGAGGTGTTCTTGACCAGCCAATCGTCGAGATATGGGAACACGTGCACCCCCAGCTTGCGTAGATACACCGCTACCACCACGAGGCACTTTGTAAACACCCGTGGGGCAGAGGCGAGCCCAAAGGGCAGCACACAATACTGAAAGTGCCGTGTGCCCAGGCGGAATCTGAGATATTGTCTGTGAGCTGGCAGTATCGGGATGTGAGTGTATGCGTCCTTTAAATCCAGGGAACATAGCCAATCGTTTTTCTGAATCATTGGCAGAAGGGTGCCCAAGGAAAACATCCTGAACTTTTCTTTGACCAGGAATTTGTTCAGGCCTCTCAGGTCTAGGATGGGACGCATCCCCCCTGTTTTCTTTTCCACAAGGAAGTACCTGGAATAGAATCCCTGCCCTTCCTGCCCGGGTGGTACGGGCTCGACCGCATTGGCGCTGAGAAGGGCGGAGAGTTCCTCTGCAAGTACCTGCTTGTGATGGGAGCTGAAGGATTGAGCTCCCGGAGGACAATTTGGTGGAGGGGAGGCCAAATTCAGGGCGTATCCGCACCGCACTATTTGGAGAACACACTGGTCGGAGGTTATGAGAGGCCACCTTTGGTGAAAAAATTTTAACCTCCCTCCGACCAGCAGATCGTCCGGTACGGACACTTTGAGAGCGGCTATGTTCCCATGGATCCAGTCAAAAGCCCGTCCCCGGCTTTTGCTGTGGAGGCGCAGGGGGCTGCTTAGGCGCACGCTGTTGACGAGAACGAGCGCGCTGGGACTGTCCCTGTGCCTGACGAGGCCTTCGGGCCGGCTGGGTGTACCTACGCTTGGTAAAGGCATAGGGCGCAGCCTGCCGAGCCCGGGAAAAACGTCCACCTGCTGAGGTGGATGCTGAAGGCGCCCGGTGGGAGAGCTTGTCGAGGGCGGTTTCCCGCTGATGCAGTTGGTCCACCAGCTGCTCGACCTTCTCGCCAAAAATATTATCCCCCCGGCAAGGGACGTCGGCCAGTCTCTGCTGGGTGCGGTTGTCCAGGTCAGAGGCACGCAGCCATGAGAGCCTGCGCATCACTATACCTTGGGCCGCAGCACGAAATGCCATGTCGCAGGTGTCATATATACCCCTGGACAGGAACTTTCTGCACGCCTTCAGCTGCCTGACCACCTCCTGAAAAGGCCTGGACTGCTCCGGTGGGAGCTTGTCAACCAGGTCCGCCAATTGCTTCACATTATTCCGCATGTGGATGCTCGTGTAGAGCTGGTAAGACTGGATGCGGGTCACGAGCATGGAAGATTGGTAGGCCTTCCTCCCAAACGAGTCCAGAGTGCGAGACTCCCGCCCCGGGGTCGCCGAGGCGGTATCCCTCGAACTCCGTGCCCTCTTGAGAGCAGAGTCCACGACCGCCGAGTCATGAGGCAATTGGGGCCGCATTAACTCTGGGTCCGAGTGGATTCTGTATTGGGACTCTGCTTTCTTGGGGATGGTGGGATTAGATAGTGGTCTCGACCAGTTCCGAAGCAGTGTCTCTTTGAGGACATTGTGCAACGGTACCGTGGAGGACTCTCTAAGTGGTGATGGATAGTCGAGGACCTCGAGCATCTCAGCCCTCGGCTCATCCACAGAGACCACGGGAAAGGGAATGCAAATAGACATATCCCTGGCAAAGGAGAGGCTCTCAGGTGGCGAGAGCTTTCTCTCTGGTGAAGGAGTGGGGTCGGAGGGAAGGCCCACAGACTCCTCTGAGGAGAAATATCTGGGGTCCTCCTCCTCCCCCCATGAGGCCTCTTCCTCGGTGTCGGACATGAGCTCGTGCAGCTCAGTCCTCAACCGGGCCCGGCTCGACGTCGAGGCACCGAGGCCTCGGTGGCGTCGTCGAGCGGTGGACTCCCGCGCCGGCGGGGATGAAGCTCCCTCCATCGACGTCGACGGGGACTCCACCTGCGTGGCGGTCGAGACCGGCGCCGCAAGCGGCGTCGGCGTCGAAGGCCTCGGCACCGGGCTAGAGCACGCCGGCGCCACAGTCAACAGCGCAAGCACCCCCGGCGCCGGCACAGTCTGGCGCATCAGCCCTTCCAGAATCCCCGGAAAGGATGGCTCGGAGGCACTCGTCCAGGCCCGCTGTCGGGAAAGGCGAGGGGGCCGGCGCAAGTTCCAAAAAGACGGTCCCGAAGAACTTGCCTCGCTACCTGTGTCCGTTTCCGGAGACCGAGACACAAAGTACACGTCTTGGTATCGAGGCACTGGAGGCACCAAGCATGAGTGTCGGTCTGCGAGATATGCCGGCCGCACCGACCACACTTCTTAAATCCACTCGGGACCTTCGAGGACATCGACGGAAAAATCGCGTCGGCGAAGTCAAAGTCGTCGATGGTGGCGGTAAAATTCACACCTTGAAAATAAATCGACCGCGTGGCCACAAGGCCGCAACGCGACGCCCCCGCTAAGAGACGAGGGAAAAAACAAAGTTCAGCGTTCTTTTTTTTTTTTTTAAACTAAATATAAAAAAACGGAGAACCACGAGAAAAAGAGAAAAAAAGAGAAAATTTGCGGCGAAAGCGCGATCCGGTTTCCGGGGCTGACAGAGAGAGAGACGAACACGGCTCTCTCCAGCGCGGAAAAGAAAAGACTGAGCGGGAACGGTCACGCATGGGCGGGAAGACGGCCGCGCATGCGCGGTGGGCGTGCCCTGCGTGCGGGACCGCCTGCAAAGTTTTGTTCCGGTTGGTGGGGGCTGCCGTGGACGTCAACCCAGTCGTGAGAACAAGCAGCCTGCTTGTCCTCGGAGAAATATATTTATCAAACTCATGATTTCCCTGTAGTACTTTGTTGTACTGTTCTTGTTATTATTATATGTTTGTAACTTGTTTATACCTGAATTCACTCTATATTTTTGTATTTACTATAATACTCAATACAATATTTTTCTTAAAAAAAAAAAAGGAAATCTTTCTGTTGTCTAGTGGTATCCTCTAACCTCCCAACCCCCTTTTCAACAGGTTTGCAGTAAGCGTTTCTGCATGAGTTAACACAGGAAGATTTCTGCATGGGCCCACAAGGATCTTGTAGAGGGAGATCAAGGGATTAATCCTGGCTCAGGCATGAAGATACACAGGGTTGGGAGAATGAAAAGTAAACCCTGGGACAATCACAGAGAATCTTCAAAAATAGTCAAGTGATGTGTAATCCTGAGACAGATACATTGAATCACCTGCAGTGGGATAATAAGGGGTAATGCCAGAGATCACATAAGATTTGTACTACTGAGCAAGAAGAGATAATGGGCAAAGACTGGCTAGATCTTAAAGTCTTGACAGTCATTACAGTTTGTGTTTCTCTCATTCCTTTTAGAAACAGACACACATGATGAAACTTGCTTGAATTTGTTAACATCACTCCTCCCTGATATTTCTCATCTAAAAATAATCCCTGTTTACAGACACCTTTTCTTCCTCCTTCTGTGTTGCAGAGTTTCTTTGTGGGAGAGACAGACTTAAGTACTAGGCTTCTCCATGTCCATCTCAATAACAGACTATGGACTTTTCCTCCAGGAACCTGTCCAAACCTTTTTTAAACCTAGATAAGCTAACCGCTGTTACCACATCCTCCAGCAGCGAGTGAAAAATCGATTCACTTCTACCCGTTCTACACCATTCAGGATTTTGTAGACCTGAATCATATCTCTCCTCAGTCATCTCTTTTTGAAGCTCAAGAGCCCTAACCTCTTTAGCCTTTCCTCATATGGGAGGAGTTCTATCCCCTTTATCATTTTGGTCACTCTTCTTTGAACCTTTTCTAATTCCACTATATCTTTTTTTGAGATATGGCAAGCAGAACTGAAAGCAATACTCAAGGTGAGGTCGCACCATGGAGCGAAACAGAGGCATTATAATATTCTTGTTCGTATTTTGCATCCCTTTCCTAATAACTCCTAGCATCCTGTTTGCTTTTTTGGCCACCACCATACACTGTGCAGAAGATTGCAGCATTTTGACAATGACACATCGATCTTTTTCTTGAGTTATGACTCCTAAGGTGCATCCTAGTAAAATACATAAAGACTTTCCAGGTCAGACACTGTTCTGCTTATTCTCATTCATATATTTTTTTTGGAGTAGCAATTCAGTATTATGGGACTTCATTCAGCAGCTTCTTCAATCATTAGCATCGCATATATTTTTTCTAATCATTTTTTCCTTTGTGTGCCGTAGTGGTTTTCTACTTCCGTCCACTACTTTTTGTCTCTTGAATCAATAGTTGTTTTTTTCGTCATTTACATTATCGGCAGTTTTTTATTACCTTTATTTACTATTAACAGCGCTGTAAGTTAGCACAACAAGTAGTATTTCCTATTAACATGTTTTTCCTTCTATGTAATTTTCTTGTCTCTCTTTTTTCAAGATTTTGTTTGTAGGGGTTTTTTTTAGCCTTTTTGGTGAGAAAAGTGACGTCACTTCATCTATAATATGTCACTGTCAGTTATGTCTGCCCCTTTCTGCTTCACAATAGAGCTGTTTCGCAGCACTACATGTAAGCAGCGCTTTGATTTTTATCATTTTTAAATCTTTTGGGTGACAACTTCTTTTACCAATGCCATTTTCTTACGTTCCAAGTAGAGTATCGCTTATACGCAGTATCGGGTATGTTTTTAAACTTTTTTCATTTAAAGCGAATGCTACATACCTGTAGAAGGTATTATCCGAGGACAGCAGGCTGATTGTTCTCACTGATGGATGACGTCCACGGCAGCCCCTCCAATCGGAACTTCACTAGCAAAGGCCTTTGCTAGTCCTCGCGCGCCCATGCGCACCGCGCATGCGCGGCCGTCTTCCCGCCCAAACCGGCTCGTGTTCGTCAGTCCCATATGTAGCAAGACAAAGACAAGGGAAGACACAACTCCAAAGGGGAGGCGGGCGGGTTTGTGAGAACAATCAGCCTGCTGTCCTCGGAGAATACCTTCTACAGGTATGTAGCATTCGCTTTCTCCGAGGACAAGCAGGCTGCTTGTTCTCACTGATGGGGTATCCCTAGCCCCCAGGCTCACTCAAAACAACAACCATGGTCAATTGGGCCTCGCAACGGCGAGGACATGACTGAGATTGACCTAAAAAATTTACCAACTAATTGAGAGTGCAGCCTGGAACAGAACAAACATGGGCCTAGGGGGGTGGAGTTGGATTCTAAACCCCGAACAGATTCTGAAGCACTGACTGCCCGAACCGACTGTCGCGTCGGGTATCCTGCTGCAGGCAGTAATGAGATGTGAATGTGTGGACAGATGACCACGTCGCAGCTTTGCAAATCTCTTCAATAGTGGCTGACTTCAAGTGGGCTACCGACGCTGCCATGGCTCTAACATTATGAGCCATGACATGACCCTCAAGAGCCAGCCCAGCCGAGGCGTAAGTGAAGGAAATGCAATCTGCTAGCCAATTGGATATGGTGTGTTTCCCCACAGCCACTCCCCTCCTGTTGGGATCAAAAGAAACAAACAATTGGGCGGACTGTCTGTTGGGCTGTGTCTGCTCCAGATAGAAGGCCAATGCTCTCTTGCAGTCCAATGTGTGCAGCTGACGTTCAGCAGGGCAGGAATGAGGACGGGGAAAGAATGTTGGCAAGACAATTGACTGATTCAGATGGAACTCCGACACAACCTTTGGCAAGAACTTAGAGTGAGTGCGGAGGACTACTCTGTTATGATGAAATTTGGTGTAAGGGGCCTGGGCTACCAGGGCCTGAAGCTCACTGTCTCTACGAGCTGAAGTAACTGCCACCAAGAAAATGACCTTCCAGGTCAAGTACTGCAGATGGCAGGAGTTCAGTGGCTCAAAAGGAGGTTTCATCAGCTGGGTGAGAACGACATTGAGATCCCATGACACTGTAGGAGGTTTGACGGGGGGCTTTGACAAAAGTAAACCTCTCATGAAGCGAACAACTAAAGGCTGTCCTGAGATCGGCTTACCTTCCACACGGTAATGGTATGCACTGATTGCACTAAGGTGAACCCTTACAGAGTTGATCGTGAGACCAGACTCAGACAAGTGCAGAAGGTATTCAAGCAGGGTCTGTGTAGGACAAGAGCGAGGATCTAGGGCCTTGCTGTCACACCAGACGGCAAAACTCCTCCATAGAAAGAAGTTAACTCCTCTTAGTGGAATCTTTCCTGGAAGCAAGCAAGATGCGGGAGACACCCTCTGACAGGCCCAAAGAGGCAAAGCCTACGCTCTCAACATCCAGGCCGTGAGAGCCAGAGACTGGAGGTTGGGATGCAGAAGCGCCCCTTCGTCCTGTGTGATGAGGGTCGGAAAACACTCCAATCTCCACGGTTCTTCGGAGGATAACTCCAGAAGAAGAGGGAACCAGATCTGATGCGGCCAAAAAGGTGCGATCAGAATCATGGTGCCTCGATCTTGCTTGAGTTTCAACAAAGTCTTCCCCACCAGAGGTATGGGAGGATAAGCATACAGCAGACCTTCCCCCCAGTCCAGGAGGAAGGCATCCGATGCCAGTCTGCCGTGGGCCTGAAGCCTGGAACAGAACTGAGGGACTTTGTGGTTGGCTCGAGATACAAAGAGATCTACCAAGGGGGTGCCCCACACCTGGAAGATCTGTCGCACTACACGGGAATTGAGCGACCAATCGTGAGGTTGCATAAACCTGCTCAACCTGTCGGCCAGACTGTTGTTTACGCCTGCCAGATAAGTGGCTTGGAGCACCATGCCGTGACGGCGAGCCCAGAGCCACATGCTGACGGCTTCCTGACACAGGGGGCGAGATCCGGTGCCCCCCTGCTTGTTGATGTAATACATGGCAACCTGGTTGTCTGTCTGAATTTGGATAATTTGGTGGGACAGCCGATCTCTGAAAGCCTTCAGAGCGTTCCAGACCGCTCGTAACTCCAGGAGATTGATCTGCAGATCGCGTTCCTGGAGGGACCAGCTTCCCTGGGTGTGAAGCCCATCGACATGAGCTCCCCACCCCAGGAGAGACGCATCCGTAGTCAGCACTTTTTGTGGCTGACGAATTTGGAAAGGACGTCCCAGAGTCAAATTGGACCAAATCGTCCACCAATACAGGGATTTGAGAAAACTCGTGGACAGGTGGATCACGTCTTCTAGATCTCCAGCAGCCTGAAACCACTGGGAAGCTAGGGTCCATTGAGCAGATCGCATGTGAAGGCGGGCCATGGGAGTCACATGAACTGTGGAGGCCATGTGGCCCAGCAATCTCAACATCTGCCGAGCTGTGATCTGCTGGGACGCTCGCACCCGCGAGACGAGGGACAACAAGTTGTTGGCTCTCGTCTCTGGGAGATAGGCATGAGCCGTCCGAGAATCCAGCAGAGCTCCTATGAATTCTAGTCTCTGTACTGGGAGAAGATGGGACTTTGGATAATTTATCACAAACCCCAGTAGCTCCAGGAGTCGAATAGTCATCTGCATGGACTGTAGAGCTCCTGCCTCGGATGTGTTCTTCACCAGCCAATCGTCGAGATAAGGGAACACATGCACTCCCAGCCTGCGAAGCGCCGCTGCTACTACAGCCAGGCACTTCGTGAACACTCTGGGTGCAGAGGCGAGCCCAAAGGGTAGCACACAGTACTGGAAGTGACGTGTGCCCAGCTGAAATCGCAGATACTGTCTGTGAGCTGGCAGTATCGGGATGTGCGTGTAGGCGTCCTTCAAGTCCAGAGAGCATAGCCAGTCGTTTTCCTGAATCATGGGAAGAAGGGTGCCCAGGGAAAGCATCCTGAACTTTTCCTTTTCCAGATATTTGTTCAGGGCCCTTAGGTCTAGGATGGGACACATCCCCCCTGTTTTCTTTTCCACAAGGAAGTACCTGGAATAGAATCCCAGCCCATCTGTCTCCCGCCCCACAAGGCGTACTAATCCCCAGCCCTGGCTGACCCCTGGCACCCGATACCTTCACTCCTGCACCCGATCGGCTGAACGCCTATGGAGGAAATCTCGCACCCATACTGATTTCATTCACTACACATTCATGTTATCCTCCTTCCAGTCCTCCCTATTCCTCGCCAAACAGGACTATTATACCCAATTGACCAATTCCCTCAGCTCTAACCCTCGTCGTCTCTTCGCCACCCTCAATTCCCTCCTCAAAGTGCCCTCCGCTCCCATCCCCCCCCCCCCCCCCTCACTCTCTCATCAATCACTGGCTGACTACTTCCGCGACAAGGTCCAGAAGATCAACCTTGAATTCACCACCAAACCCTCCCCTCCTCTTCATCCCATTACCCACTCCCTCAACCAACCAACCCAGGCCTCCTTCTCCTCTTTTCCTGATATCACCGAAGAGGAAACCGCCCATCTCCTCTCCTCCTCGAAATGCACCACCTGTTCCTCAGACCCCATCCCCACCAACTTACTTAACACCATCTCTCCTACTATCACCCCCCCTATCTGTCA
Source organism: Microcaecilia unicolor (assembly GCF_901765095.1). Lineage (NCBI taxonomy): Eukaryota > Metazoa > Chordata > Amphibia > Gymnophiona > Siphonopidae > Microcaecilia > Microcaecilia unicolor. Next base: position 250,036,116 of record NC_044032.1, on the reverse strand, counting down.
TATCCTTAACCTCTCTCTTTCCACTGCAACTGTCCCGGACACCTTCAAGCATGCCGTAGTCACACCCCTCCTCAAAAAGCCATCACTTGACCCTACCTGTCCCTCCAACTACCGCCCCATTTCCCTCCTACCTTTCCTCTCCAAGATACTTGAACGCGCCGTCCACAGCCGTTGCCTCGATTTTCTCTCCTCTCATGCCATTCTCGATCCGCTTCAATCCGGCTTTCGCCCCCTGCACTCGACAGAAACGGCACTATCTAAAGTCTGCAATGACCTACTCCTTGCCAAATCCAAAGGTCACTACTCCATCCTCATCCTCCTCGACCTATCCGCCGCCTTTGACACTGTCAATCATAACTTACTTCTTGACACTCTGTCCTCCTTTGGATTCCAGGGCTCTGTCCTCTCCTGGTTCTCCTCTTATCTCTCCCATCGTGCCTTCAGAGTACACTCTCAGGGTTCGTCCTCCTCCCCTATCCCACTCTCTGTCGGAGTCCCCCAGGGATCTGTCCTTGGACCCCTCCTTTTCTCAATCTACACCCCTGGGCTCCCTGATTTCATCTCATGGCTTCCACTACCATCTCTATGCTGACGACACCCAGCTTTATCTCTCCACACCAGACATCACTGCGGAAACCCAGGCCAAAGTATCGGCCTGCTTATCCGACATTGCTGCATGGATGTCCAATTGCCACCTGAAACTGAACATGGCCAAGACCGAACTTCTTGTCTTCCCACCCAAACCCACCTCTCCTCTCCCTCCACTCTCTATTTCAGTTGATAACACCCTCATCGTCCCCGTCTCATCTGCCCGCAACCTCGGTGTCATCTTCGACTCCTCCCTCTCCTTCTCTGCACATATCCAGCAGATAGCCAAGACCTGTCGCTTCTTCCTCTATAACATTAGCAAAATTCGCCCTTTCCTCTCTGAGCACACCACCCGTACTCTCATCCACTCTCTCATTACCTCTCGCCTTGACTACTGCAACCTACTCCTCACTGGCCTCCCACTTAGCCATCTATCCCCCCTTCAGTCCATTCAGAACTCGGCTGCACGTCTTATCTTCCGCCTGGACCGATATACTCATATCACCCCTCTCCTCAAGTCACTTCACTGGCTTCCGATCAGGTACCGCATACAGTTCAAGCTTCTCCTACTAACCTACAAATGCACTCGATCTGCAGCCCCTCCTTACCTCTCTACCCTCATCTCCCCTTACGTTCCTACCCGTAACCTCCGCTCTCTAGACAAATCCCTCCTTTCAGTACCTTTCTCCACCACCGCCAACTCCAGGCTCCGCCCTTTCTGCCTCGCCTCACCTCAAGCGTGGAACAAACTCCCTGAGCACATACGCCAAGCCCCCTCCCTGCCCATCTTCAAATCACTGCTCAAAGCCCACCTCTTCAATGTCACCTTTGGCACCTAACCACCACATCTATACTCAGAAATCTAGACTACACCAACTTGACATTTTGTCCTTTAGATTGTAAGCTCACCTGAGCATGGAAACGTCCTTCTTTGTTAAATTGTACAGCGCTGCGTAACCCTAGTAGCGCTCTAGAAATGTTAAGTAGTAGTAGTAGTAGTTCTTGCCCGGATGGCACGGGCTCGACCGCATTGGCGCTGAGAAGGGCGGAGAGTTCCTCTGCAAGTACCTGCTTGTGCTGGAAGCTGTAAGACTGAGCTCCCGGTGGGCAATTTGGAGGTTTGGAAATCAAATTGAGGGTGTATCCTTGCCGGACTATTTGGAGAACCCACTGGTCAGAGGTTATGAGAGGCCACCTTTGGTGAAAAACTTTCAACCTCCCCCCAACCGGCAGATCGCCCGGCACTGACACGTTGATGGCGGCTATGCTCTGCTGGAGCCAGTCAAAAGCTCGTCCCTTGCTTTTGCTGGGGAGCTGAGGGGCCTTGCTGAGGCGCACGCTGCTGACGAGAGCGAGCGCGCTGGGGCTTAGCCTGGGCCGCAGGCTGTCGAGAAGGAGGATTGTACCTACGCTTACCAGAAGAGTAGGGAACAGTCTTCCTTCCCCTATAAAAACGTCTACCTGTGGAGGTAGAAGCTGAAGGCTGCCGGCGGGAGAACTTGTTGAAAGCGGTATCCCGCTGGTGGAGCTGCTCTACCACCTGTTCGACCTTCTCTCCAAAAATATTATCCGCACGGCAAGGCGAGTCCGCAATCCGCTGCTGGATCCTATTCTCCAGGTCAGAGGCACGCAGCCATGAGAGTCTGCGCATCACCACACCTTGAGCAGCGGCCCTGGACGCAACATCAAAGGTGTCATACACCCCTCTGGCCAGGAATTTTCTGCACGCCTTCAGCTGCCTGACCACCTCCTGAAATGGCTTGGCTTGCTCAGGAGGGAGCTTGTCCACCAAGCCCGCCAACTGCCGCACATTATTCCGCATGTGTATGCTCGTGTAGAGCTGGTAAGACTGGATTTTGGCCACGAGCATAGAAGAATAGTAGGCCTTCCTCCCAAAGGAGTCTAAGGTTCTAGAGTCCTTGCCCGGGGGCGCCGAAGCATGCTCCCTAGAACTCTTAGCCTTCTTTAGGGCCAAATCCACAACTCCAGAGTCATGAGGCAACTGAGTGCGCATCAGCTCTGGGTCCCCATGGATCCGGTACTGGGACTCGATCTTCTTGGGAATGTGGGGATTACTTAAAGGCTTGGTCCAGTTCGCCAGCAATGTCTTTTTGAGGACATGATGCATGGGTACTGTAGACGCTTCCTTAGGTGGAGAAGGATAGTCCAGGAGCTCAAACATTTCAGCCCTGGGCTCGTCCTCCACAACCACCGGGAAGGGGATGGCCGTAGACATCTCCCGGACAAAGGCCGCAAAAGACAGACTCTCGGGAGGAGAAAGCTGCCTTTCAGGGGAGGGAGTGGGATCAGAAGGCAGTCCATCAAACTCCTCCTCAGAGAAATATCTGATGTCCTCCTCCTCCTCCCACGAGGCCTCACCATCGGTATCAGACACAAGTTCATGAACCTGTGTCTGAAGCCGTGCCCGGCTCGACTCCGTGGAAACACGGCCACGGTGTGAGCGTCAAGAGGTAGACTCCCTCACCCGCACAGGCAAAGCTCCCTCCGCCGACGTCGTCGGGGAGCCTTCCTGGGAGGCGACCGCAGTCGGTACCACAAGCGGCACCGATGTCGGAGACCTCACCCCGGGCAAGGGGCCAGCCGGCGCCTCACTCGACAGTACCGGTGGCGCAAGCACCCCCGGTACCAGAAGGGAAGGGCGCAACAGCTCTCCCAGGATCTCTGGGAGAACGGCCCGGAGACTCTCATGCAGGGCGGATGTGGAAAAAGACATGGAAGCCGATGCAGGTGTCGAAGTCAGAGTCTGTTCCGGGCGTGGAGGCTGTTCCGGGCTGTCCAAGGTGGAGCGCATCGACACCTCCTGAACAGAGGGTGAGCGGTCCTCCCGGTGCCGATGCCTACTGGGTGCCGACTCCCTTGGCGACCCGGAGCTCTCGGTACCGAAGCGGGAAGGAGACCGGTGTCGATGCTTTTTTGACTTTTTCAAACGAAGCATGTCACCGGAGCTTCCCGGTACCGACGAGGAGGACGTAGAATCCAGCCGTCGCTTCCTCGGGGCCGAGGCCGAAGAAGGTCGGTCTCGGGGGGGCTGTACCGCAGGAGCCCTCAGGGTAGGGGGAGACCCACCCGAAGGCTCACTGCTACCAGCAGGGGAATGGACAGCCCTCACCTGCACTCCAGTCGAAGCACCACCGTCCGACGACATCAGCACTAGTGGAGGTCCCGGTCCCACCGACGCCGACGCAGCCTTCCGATGTCTCGGCCCCGATGATGCAGAGGGTCGATGCCTCGATGCAATCGATACAGTCGCGGCCGAGGGCGGAGGTCTTGACGCTGTCAACGTTGACGCACTCGATACTCCCGGTGCCGATGCCGACGAAGAGCCCGAGAACAAAACGTTCCACTGGGCCAATCTCGCTACCTGAGTCCTTTTCTGTAAAAGGGCGCAAAGACTACAGGCCTGCGGACGGTGCCTAGCCCCCAGACACTGAAGACACGACGCGTGCCTATCAGTGAGCGAGATTACCCGGGTGCACTGGGTGCACATCTTGAAGCCGCTGGGAGACTTCGATGACATGGGCGGAAAAATCACGCCGGCGAAATCAAAACTCGTAATTGCGGTAAGGCACCAAAAAGAGGGGGAGAAAAAACTCGACCCAAGGCCTCAAAAGGGCCTACCCCGAAAACGAAAGAAAACTTAACGGGGCCAAAAACTGGAAATACGGGAAGGGGAAAAAGACCGAAAGGCCCTTCTCCGAAATACCCCTTTTTTTTTTTAAAGCGAAAAGTCAAAAGACGCGCGACCGTACCGAGCGCGGACAAAAGAAGACTGACGAACACGAGCCGGTTCGGGCGGGAAGACGGCCGCGCATGCGCGGTGCGCATGGGCGCGCGAGGACTAGCAAAGGCCTTTGCTAGTGAAGTTCCAATTGGAGGGGCTGCCGTGGACGTCACTCATCAGTGAGAACAAGCAGCCTGCTTGTCCTCGGAGAATTGAGCCTTTTCATCTTTTCAGATATAATGCACATGTATAGTTTTTTTTTTATTTTATTTTATTTACATTTTCAATATACATTACAAGTCATATACAACTTGAATAGGCAATACGGATTTATATTAACTAACTATTAACATAATTTTCTAGAAGTATATTGATTAATCCTCTTTAGACCACTAAAACCTGGTGACCTGTGAAGGAAAATGAAACATAAAGAAAATATAAACAAAGTTTAAAGCAATATAGCATAGCAGATCTCTACTCTATCTAACACCACTTAGCTTGTTCTAACCAACAGCCAATTTCTTCACCTTAATAAATTCACTCAAATGTTCAGACTGAAAAAACACATATTTTATTCCCTAAAAACTTTACTACGCATTTACATGGATAGTTTAAGTAAAAAGGATGCTCCCAGAGCTATAACATCAGCCCTCATGGCTAGGAAAGCTTTTCTTCTCTCCTGAGTGGATCTTGTTACATCTGGGAACATCCATACTTTTTTACCTAAGAAAAGTGTTTTTGTGTTTCTGAAATACAATCTTTTAACATGTTCCAAGTCCTGTTCGAAAACAATGGAGACTATCAAAGTCCACCTTTCAGTTTCTTCAGTCATAGGAGTATCTAGAATTTCTGTTATATTCAATGCGTTCCTTTTCTGTGTGGAGTGAGCATCTGGAGTTGATTGTGAATCAGGTAATTTTTTTGGCTGTATATAGTATATCTTATTTATTGGCGTAAACATATCTGGGGTATATTGTAATATTTCCATTAGATATTTCTTAAAGGCGTCCAGTGGGCTAACTCCAACAGATCTAGGAAAGTTCAAAAGGCGAAGTGTCAATCTACGATGAAACTTTTCAAGCTGTTCTATTTTCCGATGAACAAAAATTCTGTCTTTTACTGTTGTCACATTAAATTCCTGTATGGTCTTCACCTCTTGTTATAAATCATTCATCTGAGTCTTAAATTCTTGTTTAGTATTTTCCATTGTATTAGAAAGTAAATCATTTACTTACAAGAGATGAAATTTCTTTAGTGGAATTGGCCACTGATACCTCCAAGCGCTGGAGAGCTTCTAAAACATTCTCCAGCGTCGCCGTCCCAGTTCGCTTCATCGAAGCACTAGGCTGAGGAAGAAAAACTTCTTGTTTCTTCCCTCCGTCGGTCATCGCCACCTCCAAACCTCGATCCAGGGGTTGCTGCGCTACCGAGTTCGGTCCGCTCTGCCCCTGTTGGGGGAGGCGCCCTTCGGGCTGAGGCGGCGCTCGGTGGTCCGGGGGAGATAAGGTGGTATCAAGGCCCAAGCCTCCATGAGCTCCTTCCCATGAGGCAGCGGGACTCCCCCCGGATATTGGAGTAGGCGTTTTCGTGGCGTATCTGTCCATTGTTTGTTGTCCTGCAGGGGGTCGAGGCGTCGAGGTTTCAACCTTCACCAACCCTTTACGCTTGGTATGGGGCATTATCGGTAAGAAGAAAAACGTTTTAGGAGACAAACATCCAGAGCTTGCATGCCACGAAAATTCATGCCGCCATCTTGTCACGTGATCGCCCCATCAGCCTCTCCACATGTATAGTTTACAAGTTCTCTCTATATGTCCCAGAAGTTCCCATTATAATATTCTTTATAAATCATACATTTCTTTTCAGTACACAAGGGGCTCATTTCTAGATCTCATAAGCTTGTTTAGCAACGTTATATTTTGTGGTTTCAATTTACATTTCTTTTCACAAAGGTTGTTTCTATATCTTCAATACTTTTTGTTGTCTTATATTTAATAGATATTATGTCTTTTTAGTGTTTGTTTTCATTCACGCGATTCTTTTCTAGCCTTCATAATGTCGATATTATGATTTGTGGTTTCAATTTACATATTTGCATGCAACATTCCTTTTCACAAAGGTTACTTTATGGATATTGTGAATCTTTTTAGTGATTTTTTTTTAAATTTGCCCAGATACAGATCTTACAGGTATCAACACTCAGGTGCTTCTGACTGAAGGAGCATATAGAAACCAATGCAGAATATATTGTTGTTAGGTATTTTGCTATTGTAAGTGCCTTTCAGGAGAAATGTGACTGATTGCCTTCCCAGGAGCCCTAATGAAGGACTGAAAACTTTTTCATTTTCAAAGGAAAAGATAAAAAAGAACTGAAAGCTTGCACCAGTCTGGCATTCTTTTACATCACTTGGAATCTTTGGGCATTACTAATACTGTCTTTATCTTGGTTTAGCTCTTACCTATTTGGAAGAACATTTTGAGTACAGTGGCAAAAATCCCTGTCTAAACCTATTCCTCTCTTTCTTAGTAAACCACAAGAACCAGTTCTTGGACCTATTCTCTTTAATATATTCCTCTCTCCACCTGCATTTCTTTTGCAATTGCTAAGTATTACTTTTTACATTTATATAGATGATGTCCATTTACTTTTTCCACTTGCAAATCATTCTCTCTCAAATACTGATACAATCACTCTGAAACTTTCTAAGGTTGGCTTAGTTCCAATAAGCTAAAACTGAATATCTGAAAAACTGTTTCAGTATTTTTTCCTTTAGTTAGCCTATTCGGTCTCCTATGTTCTCCTTCACTCTGCAGTCTGCCTGTTCCACTGAAAGATTCTGTCAAAATCCTTGGAGTAGTAGTTGATAATCGTCTTTCTTTTTCTCAACATCTCTCTACTGTCATGCAAAAGTCATTTTTTACTTTGAGGCAGATCAGGGCTGCCCATTCAGTTTTTGATCTACAGTCTATTCGCTTGCTCGTACATGCTCTTGTAATCTCCTGACTTGATTACTGCAATTCTCTCTTTCACAGTCTTCCACTTTACCAGCTACATTGTCTACAATTAATCCAAAATACTGTAGTTAAGCTTATTCATGGGGTAAAGAAATATGATAGTGTTACCCCTCTCCTGAGTCTGAACATTGGCTTCTCATCTATTCTTATATCACATTCAAGGTTCTAGCATTAACACATCAGATTCTCCATTTCGGAGTCCCTCAGTTTCTGTTCAGATCACTTCTCCCTTATGTAGCATCTCACTCCTTGAGTTCTTCCAACTAACATCTACTTACTATTCCTTCTCATTTGCAGATTTGTTCATACCATGCCAGATCTACCTGCTTTAAAGTGGTTACCCCTACTCAGTGGAAACTCACACCCCTGGATCTTCGTGTTGAGTTCTCTTTTATGAATTTTAAGGCAGTTCTGAAAACATCCCTTTTCAAAAAGGCTTTCAGTATTACATAACTTGAACCTAAAGACCCCTCAATATAGTTCAGATTGCCGTCATTTCGTAGGTCCTGGGATGTGTTTGTATTCTTGTCCTGTCGGCTTCTCCCTATTCCTTCCTCTCCATTTGTTTCCATTTAGGACTAATCTGTTTCTACTCCTTATCCCCTTTTTTTATTATGCAAGATTTGCAACCTAGCTATTTTATGTATCATCCCATTGCTCTCTCTCTCTCTCTCTTTTGCGTACCTTTCTATTTTAGATATCTGTGATTTGCGGTATATTAAAGTTGAACCTTGAATCTAAAAAACAGACCAGGAGGTTAGCCTGCCAGACTACTCTGTGGAGTGACAAATGAGATAACTTCAACAAGTTTGGCTATATTTTGTGATAATCTTAATAATAAGACCAAAGCATTATGAGTCACTACTTGCAATCCAGACCTGAGTTTTTATATACATACTGAGGGGCAAGTAATAGTATGTATTTTATATACATACTATTACTCATTCTACAATGTGACATGGTTGGAATCAGATCTTTCTATGAAAAATCAGGTGTCGATTATGTCTCAAAATGCTTTTTGTAGGCTGTACCAAATATTCAGATTGGATTTGGCTCCTAATACATTATTCATATTTGGCCTAATAGTGATTTAAATTCGAATACAAATAATCTGGGCTCTACTGTACTAAATTCTATTGAAATAAACACTTTATCTTTGATTTTATGCTGCCTATTTTATTATTTGTTATGTTAAAGCTCAGTGTCCATTATTTGTATTTATTATTCGTGTTCAGCTGAATAATATTTTTCATTATTTGTATTCGGCAAAAATGCTATTTGGTACATCTCTACCTTTTTCTCAGCTCTGATTGATTAAACAAATTAGACAATACCTAGCTTTTGCTGATTTGTAGAGATTGTTAATTATTGTATTGTTGTGCTATTAGGGTTACCCCAGATACTTGGAAAAAGATTACAGCTTATACAAATATGGCAGCCAAGTTAACGAGGGGCAAGGAATTCAGTGATGTCAATACTTAACAAAATCCACTAGCTGCCAATAGATTGCTGGATTCAATTTAAGATACTGATGCTTGTTTTTAAGACTTTGCATATTGACTAAAATTCTTATCCTATATAATAATTCTCACCACCAGCGTTCTAAAGTAGCTGCCTGTGTCCGTGGCTCCTGGAGTTATTATTATTATTAGCATTTGTATAGCGCTACCAGACGCACGCAGCGCTGAACCCCTGATGCAAAGAGACAGTCCCTGCTCAAAAGAGCTTACAATCTAAATAATACAGACAGACAAGACAGTTACGGGTGAGGGAAGTAATGGGAGCTAAAAAGCAGCAGTGAAAAGGTGGGTTTTCAGCATAGATTTGAAAACAGGTAGAGATGGAGCTAGACGTATAGGTCCAGGAAGTTTATTCCAGGCATAAGGTGCCGCGAGAGAAAAGGAGTGAAGCCTGGAGTTAGCAGTGGAGAAGAAGGGGGACGACAAGAGAGATTTGTCCAGAGAGCGGAGTTCACGGGGAGGAATGAAGGGAGAGATGTGAGTGGAGAGGTAATGGGGGGCTGCAGAGTGGATGCATTTAAAGGTCAGTACGAGAAGTTTAAACTGAATGCGGAAGCGGACAGGGAGCCAGTGAAGTGACTTGAGGAGTGGGCTAGTGTAGGTATAACGATTCTGGCGGAAAATAAGTCATGCCGCAGAATTTTGGACAGATTGGAGAGGAGAGAGATAGCTGAGCGGAAGACCAGTGAGAAGTAGATTGCAATAGTCCAAGCGAGAGGTGACAAGGGTGTGGATAAGGGTTCTGGCAGCGTATTCAGAAAGGAAGGGGCAAATTTTGCTAATATTGTAGATAAAGAAATGACAGGTTTGGGCGATCTGTTGAATATGCGCAGAGAAGGAGAGAGAGGAATCAAAGAAGACTCCAAGGTTACGAGCCGAGGAGACAGGGAGGATGTGAGAGCCATTAACAGAGATAGAGAAAGGGGAAAGAGGGGAGGTGGGTTTAGGGGGGAAAACGAGAAGTTCAGTTTTGGTCATGTAGACAGCCATCAGGTATTGGCTGTCGGCTCTGCAGCCACTCCTCCTCTCGCCTCTCAAGTCGCTGCGCTCCTCCGGGGTCTTACTCCAGGGGCAATGACGTGGAGGCGAGAGGAGGAGCGGCTGCAGAGCCGACAGCCAATGCCTGATGGCTGTCTACGGTGCCGCGTTTCTGGTTTAAAAACATTTATGGCTTTTTTTCTTTTTGTAGCGGCCGCTGCTGCTCAACAGGAGAAGCAGCAGCGGCTGGACAGCATTACCAGTAGCAGCTGCGGGTGGCGAGGGGGTTTGATGCGTGGGGGGAGGGGAGGATCGCTGGACATGGGTGGCTGGAGGGGGGAGGGGAGGGTCGATGGACATGGATGGCTGGAGGGGGGCAGGGGAGAGGGAGGTGGGGTGGGGAGGGGGGCCCTGCGAGAGGGGGGTGGGGGACCTGTGAGAGGGGGGGCACACACTCACTGTCTCACATACACTCTCTCTGACACACTCTGTCTATCACACTCTATCTCTCTGTCACACACACTCAGTCTCACACACACACTCTGTCTCTCAAACACTCTCTCTCACACAAACACATACACACTCTGTCTCTCATTCTCTCTCTGACACACACACTCCATCTCTCACACACACTCTCTCTCTCTCAAACATACACACTCCGAGGAAAACCTTGCTAGCGCCCATTTCATTTCTGTCAGAAACGGGCCTTTTTTACTAGTATATTATATTCCATCTTCATCACTTTATTCATCACAAATGGATCTTCCTGTAATTCCTGGGTGTTCTGACATATCTCTCAAAAGATTTGGAACCCTGTCAGGCTTATTTTTGAAACAGAAGGGCGCCCATCTTTCAACACAAATCGGGAGATGGGCATCCTTCTCCCAGGGTCGCCCAAATTGGCATAATCGAAAGCCGACTTTGGGCGTCCTCAACTGCTTTCCGTCGCGGGGATGACCAAAGTTCATGGGGGCATGTCGGAAGCATAGCAAAGGCGGGACTGGGGTATGCCTAGCACATGGGCATCCTCGACCGATAATGGAAAAAAGAAGGGCGTCCCTGACGAGCACTTGGGACAACTTTACTTGGTCCATTTTTTGTTACGACCAAGCCTCAAAATAGTGGGTGCAGTGCACTTCAGGCAGGCACACCCAGACCCATCCCCCCCACCTGTTACACTTGTGGTGGTAAATGTGAGCCCTTCAAAAACCCCCAGAAACCCACTGTACCCACATGTAGGTGCCCCCATTCACCCCTTAGGGCTATGGTAGTGTTGCATAGTTGTGGGTAGTGGGTTTGGGGGAGGGGTTGGGGGGCTCAGCATCCAAGGTAAGGTAGCTATGCATCTGGGAGCAATTTATGAAGTCCACTGCAGTGTCCCCTAGGGTGCCCGTTTGGTGTCCTGGCATGTCAGGGGGACCAGTGCACTATGAATGCTGGCTCCTCCCATGACCAAATGGCTTGCATTTGGTCGTTTCTGAGATGGGCGTCCTCGATTTCCATTATCGCCGAAAATAGGGGACGACCATCTCTAAGGACAACCATCTCTAAGGTCGACCTAAATTTCACGATTTGGGCATCCCCAACTGTATTATCGAAGATGGATGCCCATTTGTTTTCGATAATACGGGTTACCCCGCCCCTTCGCTGGGATGTCCTGCGAGGACGTCCTCTGGAAAACTTGGGCGCCCCTTTCGATTATGCCCCTCCACATGTTTTCTGTATGGCTCCAACACTCTCAAACTGTCCTTGAACATCAGACTGCTATCTGATTATAAACTATTTCATAAACAGTTTACGGTTTAATTGATGTTTTCTGCTCTAACTTTACATTGATTATATTTTAGTGTTTTCATACAGTTTATAAGAATGAAAACTGGCATAGCTCTTATTATTTTATTATCACTGTAAATCACTTTGGTGCTCTTTTTCAAAAAAGAAAAACGTCTCAAATGCAGAACAAAGTGGCATATGGATGTTTTTATCACAAAAACATCTAAGTTGCGATTTTCAAAACTCAGAATTGGGACAGTTCACTCCACCGTTCATCTAAATCGCAGGAGGGCGGGTTATGAGTGGGACTTGGGTGGGCTTAAAATCTGGACATTTTTCAGCGATAATGGAACAGAAAATAATGCCCAGGGCAAAAAATACGTATTTTTAAAATCTATACCTATTTCAGTCACAACTAAGTCACAAAAAATGTGCCATAACTGACCTAATGACCACTGGAGGGCTTAAGGCAAGACTCCGCCTTAAGTGGTCACTGACCCCCTCCCACCCTCCAAAGATGTGACAGTGACAGTAGATACAAAGATCTACGACAGACCCAGATATTATGGCCATTCCTAAGAAAACAGCAAGCAAACGGACGGAGTAGCCAAGTGGTCAGTGAAGTGGACAATGAACAACAGAACCCTTTAATTTCCGTACAAATATGTGAGCCCTTCTGGAACATAAAAGTATCTCTTGTTCCTAAATATATAAGTTACCAGCAAGCCTGAGGGCTATTGTAGTGGTGGACCTTTAGGTACAGTCGTTTTTTCTCTGTTTCTGGAGGACTTAAGATCAACGGATTTAGGTGCGATATATACATGGATCTTTTTATGTGAAGTCCACTGCACTAACCACTAGGCTGCCCTTCTGCACTGCTGGGAAGTCTGTGTGGCCAGTTTACTAGGAATGTTGCTAGACAAACTTCCCTGTGGCTTATTTTTCTACATTTTTCCCTGGGATGTTTTATTTTTGAAAATGGTACTTACAGATGGATGTTTTAGCAAAAAAACATCTAGCTCAAAGTCATAATCGAACCAGTAATGTAGACGTTTTTCTGGTTCAATTAGGGCTGTGAGCTAGATGCTTTTTTGAGACATTTTCAGCAAAATGTTTCAGTCATGTTGAAAAAGCCCCTCTTCGGGTTTACTTTAGTGAAGCAATTCATAAACTGAAATAAATAACCACAATCATTTATTTATTTATTTGTTGCATTTGTATCCCACATTTTCCCGCCTATTTGCAGGCTCAATGTGGCTTACATAGTACCGTGATGGTGATCGCCAATTCCGGTGTGAGAAATACAGAGTGGTATTGCATTAGATTTCATGAGTGACAGAGTAAATTAGGTAATCAAGGAGGAAGAGTTAAGTTTTGTCCGGTTCTGGTATAAGCTTCGTTGTGTTGCAGGGTTCAGGTGTTTAAGCTGGATCGTTATGGTATGCCTTTTTGAACAAGTTGGTTTTTATTGATTTCTGGAAGTTTGTTAGGTCGTACATTGTTTTCATGACGTTTGGTAGTGCATTCCATAGTTGTGTGCTTATGTAGGAGAAGCTGGATGCATAGGTTGATTTATATTTTAGTCCTTTGCAGCTTGGGTAGTGGAGATCTAATGATTTAGACACTTTTACTTCTTTTATTCTAATTTTCCTTTTTAAATGCATGTGAACTGATACAGTTCACAATGAATGTGCTTTTTAAAGAAATAGGAACACCCAGCGTGGAATAAGTTTTTGGTTTGAAACAAAAAGGGAAGATTCTGAGGCGTGCTGGTTTGTCATCTAATTAAGAAATTGTGGCTGCACCTCTCCCCACCCACCAGGATTCCTTTTTTTATTTGCATTTTTCCTTATGGCCAGTAAAGAGTTGATCTAACACATCACCTTCACACACCCCAGTTAAATTCATTTGTCATTTTCCACCCTTCCATCTACAATATTTTTATATATAGAGTGGTTTGACTATTCAAAAATCACTTTTTTACCTTTGAACTTAGCATACTTGTTGCTAAGTTGCCTCTTTTTATTTTGTTTTGATGCTTTACAACATTAATCAATTGTGTATCAAGAGACTAGCAATGAAATTCTTTCCACCACTATGTTGAACAATGCAGATGTCAGCAGACTGTATATTCTGAATGGCCTTTTTGTAGGACAATTCAAAGCCACTGGGGTTAGCTTCTGAGGAAACTGTCATGGAGCTACGTTTTTATGGGAGGTCATGTTAACTTCCAGCTAAGCACACTTTGGAGTGTGCCATACTTCCATTACATCTGAGTTCTCTGAGCCACGCATCAAAGACTTGCACCAAAAAATTAAAGCCTCTACTTGAAATGCTGAACTTCTTCTCTTAGGTTCTCAGCACAAGTTTTGAGCAGAGAAACTTAACCGAACCTCTTACACCTTTTCTCGGAACTAAACACTACAGAGGTTGTGGATTTCTTCAGCAAGGCCTGGACTCCACTGCAACCATAGTTAATATCTCAAGCTATCTGCTGAGTCTATGAGACCAGGATCTTGGAGCTGGAAGTAGGTTCACTAGTGAGGAAAATAGGGAGTCTTTACTTCCATAATCCATATGCCACATCCATATCACTTCCCAACACAAGGGGTAGGATCCCATACCCCCCTCCATGGTCACATAGTACATTGCAACCTGATTGTCAATTTGGTTCTGTAGCCAATTTCTAGAGCGTTCTAAATGGCCCTGAGAATGTGGATAAAGGTGAGCCGGTTAATGTAGTGTACCTATATTTTCATAAAGCATTTGACAAAGTCCTTCATGTGAGACTCCTGAGAAAATCAGAGTCATGGATAGGAGGCAATGTTCTGTTGTGGATTAGGAACTGGTTGATGGATAGAAAACAAAGGGTTAGGGTTAAATAGCCAATTCTCTCAGTGGAGGAGTGTGAATAGTGGAGTGCCCCAAGGATCTGTACTGGGACCAGTGTTATTTAAAATATTTATTAATGGTCTGGAAATGGGAATGACAAGTGAGGTGATTAAATTTGCAGATGACACAAAACTATTCAGAGTTGTTAGAACCCATGCTGATTGTGAAAAATTGCAGGAAGACCTTAGGAAGTTGGAAGACTGGGCATCCAAATGGCAGATGAAATTTAATGTGGACAAATGCAAAGTGATGCATGTTGGGAAGAATAATCCACATCTTAGTTACTTGATACTAAGATCCACCATAGGAGTCAACATCCAAGAAAAAGATCTAGGTATCATCGTAGATAATACATTGAAATCTTCTCTAGCAGTGGCCAAAAAACAAACAGAATGATAGGAATTATTAGGAAAGGGACAGAAATAATGCCTCTGTATCACTCCATGGTGCGATCACACCTTGACTGTTGTGTGCAATTCTGGTCACCGTATCTTGAAAAAGATATAACGGAATTAGAAAAGGTTCAAAGAAGAGCAACAAAAATGATTAACAGGATGGAACTACTCCCATATGAGGAAAGGCTTAAGAGGTTAGCACTCTTCAGCTTGGAAAACAGACGGCTGATGGGGAGATATGATAGAGTTCTATAAAATACTGAGTGGTGTAGAATGAGGAAACGTGAATTGACTTTTTCTTTCAAAAAGTACAAAGACTAGGAGACACTCAAGGAAGTTACATGGTACTACTTTTAAAATGAATAGGAGGAAATATTTTTTCACTCAACAAACAGTTAAGCTCTGGAACTCATTACCAGAAGATGCAGTATCTGCAGTTAGTATATCTGGGTTTAAAAAAGGTTTAGACAAATTCCTGGAGGAAAATTCCATAGTCTGCAATTGAGACAGACATGGAGAAAGCCACTGCTTGTCCCTGGGATTAATAGAATGAATCTTGCTACTATTTGGGATTCTGTCACGTACCTGTGACCTGAATTGGCCACTGCTAGAAGCAGGTAACTAGGCTAGATGGACCACTGGTCTGACCCAGCATGGCTATTCTTATGTTCTTATAGTTCAAGAGAAGTCAATGTGAACCTGTCAACATCCAAGAGGGCTAAGGACTCAGTGATGGGATGCAACAAAGTTCCCTGCTTTTGCATGGTTACTATTAGAAAACCTTTTAGTCACAATGGACTTCTGATGGAGAGATTCAGAAGAAGTGGGAACCAGACTTGTCTCGGCCAATAGGGAGCTAGGGGAATCACAGTTCCCCGATCTTGCCTGAGCTGCATAACAGTCTTCACTATGAGAGGATTTGGAGGTTACACATACAGAAAGCCTTCCCCCAAATGCAGAAAAAAGACTTCTTATGCTGGTTTGTCATGTGTACCTATCCTGCAGCAGAAATGAGGAATTATGTTGTTGAACAGAGTGGAAAAAAGATCTATTAAGGGAGTGCACTATTCTCACAATATCCTGCAGGCAACTTTGTCATCCATGCACCATTCATAAAGTAGAGCTCAGCTCACTTTGCCTGCCAGGATGTTGTACTTGCCTACCAGATATGTGGCTCTAAGGGACATTCCATAAGAAATGCCCATTTCCACATGCTGACAGTTTCACAACACAGGAAGTACAAACCTGTTCCTCCCTGCTTGCTCACACAATACGTAGCCATTTGGTTATCCATTCAAACTAGGATAACCTTGTTGGACAATCGATCTCCGAAAGCCTTCAGAGTGTTCTATATTTCTCATAGCTCTAGAAAGTTTATCGGATGAAGCAGTTACTGAGCAAAACCATAACACCTACCCATAAGAACTCCCCAGCCCAGCTTGCATCTGTCGTTCATCAGAATTGCCTGAATTTGAGGTATTTGGAAAAGAATTCCTCTTGCCAGATTGGACTGATCCATCTACCGGAACACTGAGTCTACTAGAGAACTGGTGATAGACACTACGGGGCTCATTTTTGAAAGAGAAAAACATTCAAAAAGTGTCCTAAAGCACCATTTTGTCATTTTTCTTCTCAAAACATCCAAATCAGTATTTTCAAAAGCTATTTTGCAGACATTTATCTATGCAATTCATCTGCAGTGTGTCCAAATCATAAGGGGGCATATCAGGGGCGTTTCGAAGGTGGGATTAGGACTTGGACATTTTACAGCCATAATAAAACAAAACCAAGATGTCTAGAGCTGAAACATCAATATTTTGATCTAGACCTCATGTAAAGCAGCTCATTTTTATGCAAAATGAGTAATGCAGCTTGCAGTAAACTTCTCAACTTGTGTTAGACAGTGAAAGTTACAGCACCTCAAGAAGTACTGTTAACTTTCTCCTGGAAGCGGCAACCTATCATGTGAAAAACTTGCCCTAACCCAATGATTTAAAAACCATCAAGTATGGAAGAGAGTGGGATGTCTGACCAAGGAAATACAAGACCTGGAAAGATGGATCTTAAAAATACTTGTTTATTGATGAAAAAAAAAGACTCATGGATGTATACAAGATTGACAGCTGGTGAACTATAGATATCGAGAGAAAATATAAAAATGCATTGAAAACATTGGGAACCAATTTGTTCAAAGATAATGTTAAAATAAACTGAGGATTGCATAATTCAGAACTATTCAAATAAAGGGACGGAAATCAATTTCATTATTTAAATCCTTAGGGATCAGAGTTTGGAACTCATAGATAAGCTTCTGTTCCTCACATAATAGCTGAATATCTAAATCGCCGCCTCTCCATTTTCTGGTAAATGTCCTAAAAACCAAGAACTTAATGTCAGAGATCGCGTGATTCGCTGAGATCCAGTGTTCAACTAATGGTGCCGATAATACTTTCCTGCTGCGATGTTCAATGATCCTTGTTTTGGTGGCCCTAATAGTTTATTTTAACATTATCTTTGAACAAATTGGTTCCCAATGTTTTCAATGCATTTTTATATTTTCTCTCGATATCTATAGTTCACCAGCTGTCAATCTTGTACACATCCAAGAGTCTTTTTTTCATCAATAAACAAGTATTTTTAAGATCCATCTTTCCAGGTCTTGTATTTCCGTGGTCAAACATCCCACTCTCTTCCATACCTGTGTTCTCCCGTGGGACGTTCGAGTTCTCCGCTGAACAGCGGATTCTTTTTAAAAACCATCAAGGTATCCCTCCTGGATCTCTCACCATACTGATACTTTTTAAAATAATGACAGCATTCCCTCCAGTAACCCTTCTTGACCTTGACCCCTTTCATTAAAAATTATGTTGCCCCCTCCAGTATCCCCTAAACTCTGTTCCCTTTTCTATAAAAGTAAGGATTTCCCCAGCCCCACTCCAGCTCCTGCATCTTCCCCAGCACAAATGTCACGATTCCTGATGGTTAACAGGGACAGGATCAATCCCTGATCACTTATGCCCCTTTTACTCACTATCTCTTCAAAATGGCTGCTTGAGACTCCTAGCTATAGTATCACAGTACTACTGGCAAGGGTCTCAATGGTAGTACTGTGGTAGTGATACTACACTATCCAGCTTATTTTCGAAAGAGAAAGACGCCCTTATTTGGACCCAAATCGGGAGATGGGCGTCTTTTTCCCGTGGGCGAACAAATTGGTATAATCGAAAGCCGATTTTGGTCATCTTCAACTGCACTCCGTCGCAGGAACGAACAAAGTGGACGGGGGGGTGTCGGAGGCATGGTGAAGGCGGGACCGGGGCGTGGTTATCGGCCGAGGAGAGATGGGCGTCTTTAGCTGATAATCAAAACAAGAAGGGCGTTTTTGACGAGAATTTGGTCCGCTTTATTTGGACCCTTTTTTTTCAGGTCCAAGTCCCAAAAAAGTGCCCCAACTGACCAGATGACCACTAGAGGGAATAGGGGATCACCTCCCCTGACTCCCCCAGTGGTCACTAACCCCCTCCCACCAAAAATAACCCACTTTACAAACTTTTTTTTCCAGCCTATATGCCAGCCTCAAATGCCGTACCCACCTCCATGACAGCAGAATGTGTTCTATCCTCTGACAGCCTTTCCCTGGTTCTGATGTGGCTCTCGGGTGAGTGTGACACCTTGTCTGTTATGTGCACTGCAGAGTCACATCAGCAATGCATTGTGGTGGGTGTAGGGTATTGGGCTCCGTGATTCCACTAGCTTGTGTTACATGCTCATGATGTTGGTAGTTGGTAGGCGCTACTCCCATTGTGCTTTTCCCTCTGTTTACTGGGTCAGAGTGTGCCCTGTTTTGTTTCCGGTAGTCCATGAGATAGTGGCCATTTTTGTAAGCCAGTTTTAGCTCCCTTTCATGTGTTACCCACGTTACTGAAAGTGGTCATTGTGCAGCATTCTGCCAGCTCTGACCTACTGCTAATCTCAGTACCAGGGAGACTCTTTGCCAGTGGGGCACAACCTCTGATCTGCAGTTAACTGTGAGTAAACGTGCTTATTCCAATAAAGGACGTTTTCGGAGACATTAGTCTTCAGGTGTCAACTGTTGTGCCAAGGTTCTACAGCAGCAACAAGTCCTAGAGGCCTGCGTGTATGCAGGTCCCTGGAGCACTTTTAGTGGATACCGCAGTGCACTTCAGGCAGGCGGACCCAGGCCCACCCCCCCTACCTGTAACACTTGTGCTGGTAAATGGGAGGTCTCCAAAACCCACTGTACCCACATGTAGGTGCCCCCTTCACCCCTAAGAGCTATGGTAGTGTTGTACATTTGTGGGTAGTGGGTTTTGGGGGAGGGGGTTGGGGGTTGGGGGCTCAGCACCCGTGGTAAGGGAGCTATGCATGTGGGAGCTGTTTCTGAAGTCCACCGCACTGACCTCTAGGGTGCCCAGTTGGTGTCCTGGCATGTCAGGGGGGGCCAGTGTACTATGAATCCTGGCCCCTCCCACGACCAAACAGCTCGGATTAGGACGTTTTTGAGCTGGCCGGTTTTAGTTTCCATTATCGCTAAAAAAAAAAACCGCCCATCTTAGAAACGAACAAATCCATGGCATTTGGTCCGTACAAACTGTATTTTCAAAACAAAAAACAGACGTCCATTTTTTCAAAAATACGGTCTGTCCCTCCTCTTCACGTACCCGTTTTCGGACATAGACACCCATGGAGATAGGCGTTCGCGTTCGATTATGCCCCTCCATGGGGCCTAAGGGGACCATTTTTGGAGGAGGTTAATGGAGCAGGAGTGATCATGGATCACCCTTTCTCCTCAATAACCACAATCAACCACTCGGTATATGTCAGGGAGGGGGGTGCAGGGAAGCAGGGAGAGAAGACAACGAGACCCAGATTTTTATTGAAAACAAAATTGGAAGTGGGTAGGAATTTAAGGGGCACCATAAGTTTTTACTGAAAAGGGCTCAAGAGAAGTGGAAAGGTGCCAGGAAGGGCACTCAGATTTTTTTTTAAAGCATCATAGGGTTGGGGGTGGCAGTGGGTGCTCTTTCTTGTTGTAACATATTGGAAGTGGAAAGTTTTACTACATTGTTGCTCAGTATAATGGGCCTGACTTGGGACCCGTTATCTTAGTGTTGCTATGGCCAGAAAATGTTCCTGGCTACAATGATGCAAAAGTACATTACTATAAGATGTACCTTAAAAGGCACCATGGCCGCTATTAACTGTTTTGTTAGCTATTTAATATGGGGAATTACCACACACTAACAATTAACACAGCACCTTAACAGCACAAGCTAATCGCCTTATTAAATAGCTAATATAGAAAAGGACAAAGAATGGTTGGGGACTGCATCTTACAATTAACATGGAGATAGTGAGGTGTAGCTAAATGCATTGCGTACTGTTTGCCATGCAGCTATCGCCTACTAGTTACTTTTTCTCTGCACTAATTGTACATCAATGTGCTGGAAATACCCCGAACAGTTAATGTAGAAATTTTTACTGTTAATGCATGTTAATATTGACAATTACAGTGTGGTAAATGCAAACTTTTACTGCAAGCTTAGTAACTAGGAGTCTACGTGGGGAAGGTACTTCGGAAATCTTGAAAGCCCCATCTTAAGGCATTTCTTAGCCTAATAAGGTATTATCTGCTTAGCTTATTTCTTCCCATTTGATGTAAATCTTAAGGTTTCAGTAAGGCAAAAGCTGCCTATGCCTCAACTACGAGAAAGTGAACTGACTATTCCGGAAATATCTTTGGCAGTTGTCCATAGGAAAAACTCCATAGCTAGCTGCCTCCAGCCTCCTCCTACCTCACCACCTCAAAGACCATGAAATTAAAATGTCACTGCCCTCAGGCATACATTTCCAGTTTTCTGTTTAAAAGCTTTGATGCATTCCTCATGTCTCCTGGCTTAGTGGTTATTTGAGCTGTACAAACCTTAGATTAGCAAGGAAACCCACAGCTGCTTATACTGCTGGCAGCACTTACATGTGCTTATTGACTCAACTACAAAACCGGGAATTCAAGAGAGCTAGGGAGTCTATTTTAGAGTGAGAGCAGCTTGCCAGACACTAGGTAGCAAAGGAATTTCACTTAATGTGTCATACAGTTCCTCCGTCACGGAACCTTATATCCCCCATACCCAGAACAATAAAACTTGAGACCAGTTTAATATTTAAGGGGTTTCAAACAAAGTGATGAAATTATGGAACAGTTTGCCAGTGGAGAAAGTCATGGCCACAACAATACATAACCAGAAAAAAAAACCAGCCCTTAATACAAAAAGCTAGACAGGTTTTGTGAAGAAAAAATATAAATGGATGGGCTTAAGGTTATATAAAGGGGTAATGCTATATAGATCAACTAAAGTTAGGCACCAGGATGATGCACGCTATGTGTGAATTCTATAATTGCAACTGTGTGTGCAATTGCCGTTATAGAACAGAGTGTAAGTCTGCATGTACACACCTAACTTTAAGAGTGAGCACGTACACCAGCCATGGCTGCACCTAACTGTAGGCAGTTAGGCGCGTAAATGTTAGTATTCTATAACTCACGTGCTTAAGTTCTAGGCATGCCCTTCCCAGGTCCACACCCCCCTTGCAGTTGCATACGATGGATTTTGCAGAATCAACTTAATACCAACTAATGGCAGTTATGCATGTAACTGTAAATTAGTGCCAATTAACACCAATTATAGCCAATAATTAGTCATTAATTCAAATTAACATTGAATTATTTTATTATGTTACATACACAACTGACAGTATTCTATAACATGTGCTTGCAAATTTGCACGCTAAGCGTAAATTATGGCTCTCAAATTTATAGAATTAGGGGATTAGGGGAAAGTACTAACAGAGGAATTTAAACTCACTGCCTAACCTAGGATCAGGAAGAACTTTATTTTCTCACTATGCTGCAGAATTGACCACAGACATGCAATCTGTCCTAAGATAATTGTTAGGCAGTTACATAAAAGGTAAATATTAAGGGCTCCTGATTTCCTTTCAACTCAAACTATGCAAGGATTTATGCCTTGCTGTCCTTGGAGAACATCCACCACAGGTAAGTAAGCTTGTCTTCTCTGAGGACAAGTAGGGCAGTAAAATCTTCACAAGGGATTCCCTAGCAATACGTTATATTCAACAGAAAAAAAAGGGGAACAAAACACAAATGGTGTCACAACAGGCAAACACCAAATTATTTTTAGCAGTAGCAAGCGCTGTTTTAAAATTTTTTAAAAATTGCCACCGCTTTTTTATTTATTTATTCTAGAAAGCAACCTGGAACTGATAGTAATGGTCCTACAGGTGACAGTGTTGGATTCTAAATCCCAAATAGATTCTGGAGGACTGTCTGACCAAATCTACTGTCACATCAGGAGTCCTGTTCTAGACAATAATGTGAGGTGAATGCATAAAGTAACATAGAGGGGCATAATCGAACGTCGCCGGCAATCTATTTTGGCAGCGGCGCAGCAGCTGGCCAGAACCGTATTATCGAAAACAATGGCCAGCCATCTTTTTTTTCGATAATACGGTTTAGCCCGGCCAAATGCCAGAGTTCGCCGGGTTTGAGATTGCCGGTTTTGTTTTTCAGCGATCATGGAAAAAAATGCCGGCCATCTCAAATCTGGCGAAATCCAAGGCATTTGGTCATGGGAGGAGCCAGCATTTGTAGTGCACTGGTCCCCCTGACATGCCAGGACACCAAACGGGCTCCCTAGGGGGCACTTCTAAAAATTTAAAAACAAAATACAAATAGCTCCCAGGTGCATAGCTCCCTTCCCTTGGGTGCTGAGCCCCCCAAATCCCCCCCAAACCCACTCCCCACAACTCTACACCATTACCATAGCCCTTATTGCTGAAGGGGGGCACCTACATGTGGGTTCAGTGGGTTTTGGGGAGGTTTGGAGGGCTCACCACTTAGCACCACAAGTGTAACAGGTGGGGGGGGGGGGGGGAGGGGGATGGACCTGGGTCTGCCTGCCTGGAGTGCACTGCACCCATTAAAAACTGCTCCAGGGACCTGCATACCGCTGTCAGGGAGCTGGGTATGACATTTCAGGCTGGCAAAAAAGTGTTTTATTTTAATTTTTTTTAGTGTGGGAGGGGGTTGGTGACCACTGGGGGACTACGGGGAGGCCATCCCCCATTCCATCCAGTGGTCATCTGGTCAATTGGGGCACCTTTTTGAGGCTTGGTTGTTAAAATTAAAGGACCAAGGAAACCCGGTGAAATACTGCTTAATGCCGCTTTTTTTTCCCATTATCCACGAAAGCCAGCCATCTGGTAGCCACGCCCATGCCCGCCCATGTCCCGCCTTCGCTATGCCGCTGACACACCCCCTTGAACTTTCGCCGGCAAGGCAACAAGAAAGCGGCAATGCTGTCAAAAAAGCCGCTTTCCATTATACCGATTTCGCCGCTTTTGAGAGATCGCCGGCCATCTCCTGATTTATGTCGGGAAATGGCCAGCGATCACTTTCGAAAATAAGCCTGATAGTAACATAGTAAATGATGGCAGATAAAAACCTGTACGGTCCATCCAGTCTGCCCAACAGGATAAACTCATGATATGTGATATTTTATACCCGAGTTTGATTTGTCCTTGCCATTCTCAGGGCACAGATCATAGAAGTCTGCCCAGCATTGATCTTGTACTAAGTTCTGAAGCTAATGTCGAAACCCCTTAAAATTTACACTCCAGCGCATCCATATGTATTCAGTCATGATCAGGGCGTAGACCGTAGAAGTCTGTCCAGCACCGGTTTCACTTCCCAATTACTGGCATCACCACCTAATCTCTGCTAAGATACCGTGGATCCATTCCTTCTAAACAGGATTCCTTTGTGTTTATCCCACTCATGTTTGAATTCCATTACCGTTTTCATCACCACTACCTCCCGCAGGAGGGCACTCCACAAATCCACCACCCTCTCTGTGAAAAAATACTTCCTGACATTACTCCTAAGTCTGCCCCCCTTCAACCTCAATTCATGTCCTCTAGTTCTACTGCCTTCCCGTCTCCGAAAAAGGTTTGCGGATTAACACCTTTCAAATATTTGAACGTCTGTATCATGTCACCCCTGTTTCTCCTTTCCTCCAAGGTATACATGCTCAGGTCAGCAAATCTCTCCTCATATAGTTTGCAACACAAATCCCATACCATTTTTGTAGCTTTTCTTTGCACTGCTTCCAGTCTTTTTATATCTTTAGCAAGATATGGCCTCCAAAACTGAACACAATACTCCAATTGTGTAGAGGGGCATCAACACCTCCTTTCTTCCACTGGTTATACCCTTCTTTATGCAACCTAGCATCCTTCTGGCCACAGCCGTCGCCTTGTCGCACTGTTTCTTCACCTTTAGATCCTCAGACACCAACACCCCAATGTCTCTCTCCTGAGTCAAGCTTACTAATCTCTCCCCTCCTATCCGGTATCTCTCTTTTGGTTTTCTGCACCCCAAGTGCATCACTCTACACTTCTTGCCATTAAATTTTAACTGCCAGACCCTCGACCATTCTTCTAACATTCGGAGATCCCTTCTCATTGTTTCTACTCCCTCCAGGGTATCCACTCTATTGGCTATTTTCGTGTCATTCGCAAAAAGGCAAAGCTTTCCTTCCAACCCTTCAGCAATATCTCCCACAAATATATTAAACAGAACAGGCCCCAGCACTAACCCCTGAGGAACTCCACTGCTCACCTTCCTTTCCTCCAAGCGGATTCCATTTACCACTACTCTCTGCCACCTGTCGGTCAACCAGTTTCCTATCCAGTTCACCACTTTTGGTCCTCAGTTCAACCCTTTCAGCATATTCACGAGACTTCTGGTCACCCAGTCAAAAGAAGTCAATTAGATTTGTTTGGCAGGATTTTCCTTTGGTAAAGCCATGTTGCCTCGGGTCCTATAACCCATTGGCTTCTAGAAAGTTATGTTTTAATCATTTTTATTCAAGCTTCTAGAAAGTTAACTATCCTTTCTTTCAGCAGCGACTCCATTATTTTTCCTACCACCGACGTGAGACTTACCAGTCTGTAGTTTCCCACTTCTTCCCCGTCTCCACTTTTGTGGAGAGGGACCACATTCGCTCATTTTACAGCCCTGCAAATGTCTTCCATGGAGACTAACCTCAAGTGGGCTGACACCACCATAGTTCTTATGTCATGACATGACCCTCTAGAGTCAGACCTGCCTGGGCATCACTGAAGGAAATGCAGTCTGCTAGCTAACTGGAGAGTGTGCATTTGGCAAAGGCAGCCCCCATCCTGTTAAAATTAAAAGAAACAAAAGGCTAGGTGAACTTTCTATTGGTTTTATTCCACTGCAAATAGAAGGCCAATCCAAAGTGTGCAATGTGTTTTCACCTTTGTGTACATGAGGATTTGAAAAAAAAAAGAATGGTAGGACTATTGACTGGTTAAGATAGAATTCTGGGATTACCTTGGAAAGGAACATCAGATGAGTACACAGAAAAACTTAGTGTAATGTAGATCCACTACTAGAACTTTGAACTCACTTACTCTGAAAGCTGAAGTAAAAGGTACCAAAAATAAGACTTCCAGGTCAAGTACTTCAAATGGCAGGTATCCAGTGGCTTAAATGAAGCTTTCATCAGCTGGGTATGAACTAGGGATGAGCAGCCAGAAAAATTGTTTTTTCATGTCAGTTCTGGAAGTGTTTATTTTATTCATTTTCATCTGGCTATTGTTGCCATGAGAGCAAAGTCATTGAGTGTGTGCTCTCTCAAAAGAGTGTGCAATTCTTTCAAAGCTCTTTCTAGAACCGGGTTGTGAGGAGCAGAGGAAAAATGGTGTCCACTCCTCATTGCAGTAAAATAGAACTGGCGGTCACGCACTCTCGCAGCGAGCGGGAATATACTAGCACATGAAGAGAGTTTCTCATTCCAGAAAGCTCTTTCAGCTTGATATAAGCTCCAAGCTGGGCAATGCGGAACTATGGCCTGTTTATCCTCGGAGAAGACATAGCTTCAGTGTGCTTCTTAATTTGGTCAGCAACCTCCTCTACCTTCTCTCCAAAAAGATTATTCCCACGGCAAGGGGCATCCACTATCCACTGCTGGACAGAATGGTCCAGGTCAGAAACATGCAGACATGAGAGTCTGCTCACTGCTATACCTTGGGCAGTGATTCTGGATGCCACGTCAAAAAGTGTCATAAGTGTCCCCGGCCAAGACTTGCGACATGCCTTCTGCTGCTTGACCAACTGGCGAAATAGCCCGGCCTGCTCTGGAGGGAGCAGAGCAATCAAGTCTGACAGCTGCCTCACCGAGTTCCACAAGTAGACGCTCGTGAAGAGCTGGTATGATTGAATACGAGCGATGAGCAAAGAGGCCTGATACATTTTCCTCCCAAAAGAGTCCAGGGTTCTAGCTTCTCTGCCTGGGGTAACTGAGGCATAGTTCCTAGTACTCCTGGCTTTTTTGAGAGCAGCATCTACCACCATGGAGTCGTGGGGTAACTGAGACCTCACAAATCCAGGTTCCCCATGGATCCAATACTGGGTGTCGATTTTCTTAGGGACCACAGGGACAGAGGAGATGCCCAGTTCCTAATCAGGACCGCCTTGAGTACCTCGTGGAAAGTAGCCATCACTGCCTCCTTAGGAGGGGAGGTGTAGTCCACGACCTTGAGCATCTTGGCCCTGGGCTCATCCTCCACTTCTACGGGGAATGGAATTGCCTCAGCCATTTCCCATACAAAAGAGGTGAATGAGAGGCTCTCAGGTGGAGAGAGTCTCCACTCAGGTGGAGGGGAGGGCTCAGAGGGGATCCCATAAGACTCATTTGAGGAAAAGTACCTGGGACCTTCTTCTGATTCCCATGGGTGCTCCTCTTCGGTATCGGACAGCACTTCCCTCAAGGATGTCCGAGACCAGGCCCATCTCAATGTCAAGGACCCATGTCCTCGAGAACGGTGTTGAGGAGCCAGCTCCCGTCTCGACTCCAGCGAAGCTTCCTCCACCGACGTCGAAGGGGTACCGGCCTGGGTGGCTGTCGACACCGGGGCCACAAGCAGAGCCAGCATCAGAGGCCGCACCGCAGGCTGAGGGCCAGATGGGGTAGCAGTGGAAGAAACGGCAGGTGCAAGCACTCCCAATGCATATGCACATCACTGCATGAGGCCTTCCAGAAGCTCAGGGAGCAAGGCCTGGATGCGCTCATCGAAGGTCGCTGTTGATAAAGGCTGTAGAGCCGGTGTGGGAGCAGGACCTCAGCTACTAGGGGATGCATGCATCAGCACATCCTGGATGGAGGGGGAGCGGTCCTCTCGGTGTCAACGCTTTTTGGGTGCCAAATCCCTTGGCGCCACGGAGCTTCCAGCTCCGAGTGTCGATGGAGATCACTGATGGTGTTTCTTGGCCTTTGCCCGATACATGTCACCCATGCTCCTCGGTGCCGATGAGGACAACATTGAATTCTCATGTCGCCTCAGGGTCGGGTTCAATGATGGATGCTGTTGGGGACCCTGCATAGCAGGAGGCCTCGAAACAGGTGGAGATCCACTCGATGCCTCACTGCTCCCAGTGTCTTGGGGTCTCATAGCAGCCATCTCTACCGTGACTGCTGATGCCAGTGCAGCACTCGATGTTGATGCTGACGTCAAAGAACCGGACCTGGCCCCAAAAATCTTTTCACGTTGAGCCTCTCAGGAAAGTTGGGTCCTTTTCTTCATATGAAGACAAAGGACACAATTGGTAGGGCTATGGTCGGGCCTGAGGCACTGTAGACACCAAGAATGAGAGTCTTTTCTCTAGATGGTCCAGTTGAACCAAGTACAGCGTTTGAAGCCACTGGGAAAGTAAAATGGCTTTGGCGAAATTAAAAATCGAGATGGTGCCTAAAAAGGGGAAGAAGGCACCAAAAGGAGACCCGACCGAGCAGGCCTAAAACCGGCCTGCGCTGAAAAAGAACTAAAACTTAAATGCGGGCAAAGGAGCTAGGGACTGTAAGGGACCTTTTTTTTAACAAATTCAAAATAGAGAAAAAAAGGGAGCGGGTAGCAAAAAAACACAGAAAAGGCACAAAAATAGCTCTCTCTCGGACGTTTGAGGAACAAGCAAAAAAAGCCACCGTCCCTCATGTGAAGAAAGAAACCTGAAAGGCGCAGTCTTGCTGCAGGTGGGAAAGCACTCACGCATGCGCATTGGAGCACTGCTCACGCTCCAGAAAGCTCTCGTTAATCTCTCTGGTATTCTGCCGGCCTACTTTTGAGGATTATTCAGCCTGCTTGTCCTCGGAGAATATTCAGTACCAGTGCTCTCAAAGCTAACTAGGCATGTAGGACCACATAAATAGAACCAAAGTACTTTAAGACTGCTGCTAGAGCTCTCTTGCTGATTCAAGATGGCGTCCAAGCAGGATGTGCGACACGGACGCTCCTGAAAGTTTCTTTTCTTTAAGTACTTTTTCTTATTGAATTCAATGCCGAAAAGGAAAGGAAAGCCAAGGGGACCACCCCTCCCGAAGCAGACTCCTTCCTTACTTGGGCAGCAGTCCCTGTCAGCATTTCTGGTTTCAACTCCAAACGCAGACGTTTCAGCTAGTGGGGTAAGGAACAGCCCTGCTCAGGAGAGCGAACTATCGCTCAGTCTGCTGGGACCTCTGACCCCAATGACGCCGCATGCACCCGGAAGCGCTGTACCGAACTCCGAAGGTAGGGTTGATTCGAAGGAGTGGCGTGCTCCGGTGGCAACAGTGATGCCTGATGCGAACTTGGGGCTGGCACAGGGTGCCCAGCGAACACCAGGAATATCGCCTGGGGAAACCATAGAGGAATTTCCAGTAACAGCAACGCAAGAAGAAGTTATTTCTTGTGCATTGGCGATCCAGCCTCTGGTTAAACCTCAGGAGGTGTCGCTGGAGACGATTTGGACGGCCTTAGAATCTCTTCACAAGGTCTGTATCTCATTTATTACTGTCTCCTTGAATAACTCTTTGCAGATAAACTCTTTAAAAAGACAGATTGAGGGGTTATTGATAAAGCAAACTGACTTGGAAACACAAATTGGAAAAATGACTCAACAACAAACTCAAATTTCAGGAGATTGTATATTAATTCATAGGAAACTAGAAAATTTGGAGAATCAATCAAGAAACCTGAATTTAAGATTACTAAACTTCCCAAGATCCAAATTTGTTGTGCCTAAGGACATGTTTGCTAGATTTTTGAAAGAGGTATACAAATATTCTGAACAATCACTTCCCCCACTTCAAAAAATTTTACTATTTGGAAATGAAAACTCCCCCACAACAGGATACTTCTAAACAGGCTAATCCGCCTGAAATATTGGATTTAACAAACTTTCTCAAACAGTTGATGGATAATACAGAGACTAGAGCAACTCTAATTGTAACATTTGTATTTTTGCAAGATAAAGAATCTTTAATGAGACTTTATTTTAAAAACATTCAACCAGATTTTAAAGGAAGCAAGGTCTCTATGTTTCCAGACATTGCTCAATGGATCCAACAGAGGCAGAAAAAATTCCTGGATATGAAACAGGAATCTCTTAACACTGGGGCTGTTTCCCAGTTACGATTTCCTTGAAAATGCATTTTGATATTCAAAGAGAAAAAATATATATTCTTTGAACCTGAGCAACTGCGGTCTTTCCTTGATATGAAGAGAAACCAAGTTCCAATCCAAACATTGAGTCCTGAAAACATTTAAAGGGAACCACTGCTTGTTTCTTTAACTTGATTCTTTATTGTACCAACTTCCTTTGATTTATAACTTATCTTGAATCTGCCTTATTTACTTGTGGACTATAGAATCCAGTTTAGTAAAGAATTTTTTTGTATAGTTTATTTCCTCAATATGAATGTATCCTTTAAAATGGATGTATCTATTCAAAGAAATAATCTTTGTATTAACGCTTAAAACAATAAACAAATTATTAACATAAGACTGCTGCTAGAGGTTGCGGCAGCCATTTTGAAGGGGAAGCTGCAACACAGAGAAGCAAACAGGCATCGCTCCTGCCATTTGTCCACTAGACTACCAGGATCAGGAGTGGGGGGACATTGGGGTGCCAGATGCTGTTCTGGGGTGGATGGGAGTGAGGGAAGAGGGACTGAAATAGAGGAGGGGGGTTGGGCCAGATACCCTTATGTGGGTCCCGGCTGATATTCAGCTGGGAAATGCACATGTGTATTACGTGGTTGCCTGAGCCTGACTGAATATTGGCCAGGACCCACCTAAGTCCTAGCAGCTGCTTTCTATCCAGTCATCGGCTAAACACTGCCCTGATAATTTCTTTAAAAAAAAAAAAAAAGAATTAAAGAAAGAAAAACTGAATAAAGATGTTGAAAAACATAGCTTAAGGAGAGATGTTCTGCCTCACTGCCATGTAATGACATCACCCACTTGTGTGCTTGATTCAATCCTGCTTGTTAATGAAGAACAATACTGACCAGTACAACAGAGGAGAAGGATGAAGCCCACGGTGCTACACTGACAACTGTCTTTCTCTTAGCCACATGCCAAGACACATTACTGATGCAGTATCTGCTTCAGTTTGGACCAAGACCCTGGTCACTCATATGATGGGGTATTAACCTCCCAATTCCACTGCAGAAGTTCAAGTCTGCAGCCCTTACCATGGCTGTGGAATCACAGGATAACAGAGGCCCTAATCATTTTCATGTGTGACAAACCCAAACAGTCTATCTGAAGTTCCATATATCAGATCTTAAAATAACTTAGTAAAGCTATATTACAAGGGTCTCATTTGCATAGATGGCTGAGTATTAGACAAAAGGAACAGGACATATTTCACAATTACAAAACTGCTACCCAATAAGCAGCCAGACAAGTTGCATAAAAGTTGCTGACATCACAACACTTTCATCCAATGGCAGTCACAATTAACTTTGTAATGGCTGTTATACTCATTCAATTACCAGCAAAGGCTGGATTTAACCCGCAGCAGGAGTCAAATCTCCCCACAAATTAAATTTACACTTATCTGTCTGAAAATTAAAGACTGTCACTAGAATCTGAGTAAGAAAAGAAACTATATGTGACAGCAAAGATTGCACAAGTTATATACAGTCATACTGAGAGTACACAAACAGGTTTGAAGGGAAATGTTGCCAAAATCAGACCTCAGGTGGAGACTTGGAATAAATCTCTTTCTCCCCCACACCCTGTATAAATTTCAGCATCTTCCATAAACTGCCCCCCAAAAATAGAACTGGATTAACCTGTTTTTTGTGACATGAAGTTTGCCTCACATCCACACCCATAACATTCATAAATCAACAAACAGTCGTCCCTCAACTACCAGGTCTCATATATGGAACCAAATTTCTCCTGTCTCAGGATTACAAGAAACTTCCACATGTTATTTACAAAATGTGACAACAGTAAATAAAAGCAATTAAACTGCAAGGGGTGGGAGAAGAACACAATATTCATACCCTTCACTGACATCAGGCTTTCCTGTGTTCTTGAGATACAGCACTGTAACTTCCTACTCTGTCACTGTTCTACTATGCTGGGGGTATGCTGAAGGGCTTCAGTCTCCAGCTTTGTAATTCTCTCCCTTGTCACTGTTCTTTTGTTCCTGGGATGTACAAAGGGGCTTCAGGCTCCAGTCTGTCACTTCCTCCCTGCCACTGTCCTCTTATGCCAGGGATATACAGAGGGACTGACCTGCATACTCCAGCATTGTCACTCCATCTCCTGTTACTGTCCCCCCCACCCCCCTGTGCTGGGGATATACAGAGGGGCTGCAGGCTCCAGCATTGTCATTTTCACCTCCCCCTTTCTTCTGTACTTAGAATATAAAGGGGGGCTTCACTCTCTAACCCTATCATTTCCTTCCCTGGCACTATCTCCCTGTCACTCCCTCCTGATCACTGTTCCCTTGAGGGATACATTCTTCTGCACTGTCATTCCCTTTCCCCCCTATACTGGAGACATGCAAAGGGACTTCAGTATCATATACTGTCACACCCTCCACTGTCACTATCCCCAGTACTGAGGATATATAGAGGAGCTTCATTCTCCACTACTGTCACTCCCTCCCTTGTCTTTGTCCTCCTGTGCTGGAGGTATTCCAAAGCAGCTTCAGTCTTCAGTGCTGTCATTCCCTCCCCTACATACACACATTCGTGGCCAGGAATTCCTTGTCCAGTAAGCTTTGGTAGATTTCTCTTCCCGCACTGAGTCTGTTTCTTTTCTCAAAATGAGTAACAGGAAGTTCTCTACTTACCCTTGTGGATTCAAGCTATGCAATAATTAACAAAAACTTCTTCTTACATCATAACATAACAAGACGTGCACTTGTGTGGGGGAAGTCTGGGATGGGGATCCAGATAGGGAGGTTCTACTTCCTCTCCAATGACAACCGGAAAAGTGGAAAGGGCTGGGCAGGGCTAGGCTGGCACAGGCTTTATATAGTACGCTGCAGTCATTCAGCAGGGAAGCAATTCCAGAAGTGCAAGGTAAGCAGCCAAACAATGCTAAACCCTGCAGCCAGCACCATCTTTCAGATCTCTGGCTGGCTCACCCTCTTCTTCCATCTGTTTCTTTCACTTGATATCTCCCTCTGTATGTTCAATCAGTCTCTCAGCTTCAGAGTCAGGAAACTTTACTGCCATGAAGATTTGTATACATGTTGCCAGTAAAATCTGTGTACTTACTTTGCTGTCTTTTCAAGACTCTTCTCTATGTGTGTCTACATGTATCTGATTCTGTGCATGTATTTCTAAATCAGGGGTTAGTCCTCAGAGTCAGGACACACCTAGCCAGTCAGGTTTTCAGGATACCTACAATGAATATGCATGAGGTTGATTTGCATGTCCTTCCTCCATTGTATGCAAATTTATCTCATGCATCTTCATTATTGGTATCCTGAAAACCTGACTGGCTGGGTGTGTCCCAAGGACTGGGTTGAGACCCCTGTTCTAGGTGTACGACTGTGCTTGTTTGAATACGCTTTTCTGGGCATATATATGTTTGTTTCACTTTCTGAAAGTCTGTATATTCAGTGAGTGTATATGTATTTATATCTCTGCATATTTCCATGTGTCTGTGAATCTCAACATGTCTATGTGTTTTATAGCTCTGGTGTATATCAATACGTACCTGTGTCTCTATCAGTGTTTATGCCTATCTGCAGAGAATGCTAGTAGACTGGATTTATCAGCTTTTCTTTTCCAGTCTTTCAGTGTTTTCTCTCCACTATGTTCTTAACATTGCCTTCTTTCCATTTTACCACAATCTATATCTCACATCTGTTACTCCTCTTCGTTCTATCTTATTCCTTTCCCTCCTCCCATGCTATCTCTTCCTTCCTTCCTTCTTCCTTTCTTTCTCTTTCCTCTCAACTTCTTTTTCTCTGTGTGCATCTCTCTCCCTCTTACACTGGTCAGGGCCGTCTGCCTTCTCATGTATAGTAGGGGAGGGTTGATTTCACAGCTGCTTATTTTCTGTCTAGGGCAGGCATGTTCAGAGCAAGAGGTGGGACTGAGAGGAAAAGGCAGGGCTGTGCATATTCCCAGAATTTGAACAATATGAACTTCTCTTTGCTCTATTCCCTGATATCTGGAACTGCTGCCACTCACTTCCAGACAGAGCAACCCCTTTTTAAATCTCTATATCAGCTTTAACCTTCTATTTCTGGGTTATTATGCATTACTGAGAGAAGGAAGCGACAGCTGTACTATATACAGATCAACACTTAGAAAGGGCAGAACCATTATATTTCCCCCTTCATTTTATGACTTGGTGCCCAGATTTATGAACCAATTGCATGCGTAAATTTATAGACTACATGTATAAGTGCAGCATTTAGGTGTGTCCACTTATACCTACTACTGACATTGTGTAAATGGGTGTGTCTAAATGTTGTCAAGTAGATGCCAGCTTATGCTGGTTTTCTATAGTGGAATCTTGGTGCTAATATGCTATTATAGAATTAGCACTCACCACACTGCATCTAGGCGCATAACTTGTGGAAAGCAGACAATGACAGCTTGTATTAAAAAGCAGCTAAGCTGAGATATAGTTTTATAGAACACATCAAAAATTATGAGACAGGGCTTCTCTAAAGAACTAGGAAATGTTGCAGATCTCTTCAAACTGAGATTTTTTGCACACTCTGAAGCCTTTAATGCAGGAGCCTTTGAGATCACGCAGGTTGGTTCTTCAGATGTGACAGGTATTCTGAAGGACGACAGTATAAATACTTTGATGGGATACTGCAGAAGAGAAATTCCCATTATAGACATCTCCAGTAAGTGCTGACTGGATTAGTATTAACTATATGAAGTTTAGTCAAAAATATTATATTTTTTATTTTTGTGAATTTTTGAATTAATATTTCTTATTTTTGTTGTGAAATTTTTATTAATATTTCTAACACCTGCAGGGACCAATTCTTTGCTGACACTAATCCAATCAGCAATTGATACCTCCCGAAAATTCTTAACTTTGGGAACCTTCACTCTACAATAACCTCTCAAAGTATATGTGCTTCCTTCTTTCAGCTTTGCAATCATATTTGAAGAAACAAACTACAAGGGTCTTTTACTAAAGCTTAGCTTGAGTTATCTGCAGCAGAGCCCATGTTATTCCTATGGGCCCTCCTGAAGATAACTCAAGCTATGCTTTAGTAAAAGACCCCATATGTGATTGTCAAAAGCTCTTACATAACATTCTTGCAGAACTGTTAAAAAATTATTCTCTAAGATCAACTACTAGAATTCTGTGCATCTATGTTCAGTGCAAAGGGACCTTAGTGACAGAATGAGGGAGAAGACCAGATTGTGTAAGACTTGTTGCAGCAGAGTAGGCTGGTACAAATGAGCAGAATGAATAGACCACATGATCTTTTTCTGTCTGTATCTTTTATGTTTCAGTGTACTGTAATATACTGCTACAGCCTGTCCCAGGCAATACTAAGTCACAGAGAAAGCAGCTGTTCTCGTATCTCACTCTGCTTTTATTTTTCTTCAACAGAGAATCTCAGATACCTACACCACTGTCAATATTGGCTACTAGCCTTCGTGGGTACCATGGATACATTCACATATGGCTTCCTGGCTGCTGCCCTGCTGCTGCTGGCATCTTCTGGCCCATCAGAGGCCTGCAGCTGCTTTCCTGCACACCCACAGACAGCATACTGCAACGGCGGTGTGGGTGAGTATTGCAGGCAGTACATGCTCTACATTCCCTTACTTATCTCTCAGTGGTCCTGTGCTGGGATTATAATGTGTATGCTTCCTGTCTTCTGCAGACCCAGCCAAACCCTTGGCAATGCTGGCTGGGTTGTAATAAGTGGTTTCTCTCTCCCTCTTTCTCCGATTCTGCCATCTGCAGCCAACCTAAAAAAAGGGAGGGGTGGAGAGGGAGAGCGAGGTGTTTCTGTCAACTGTATGTAGTTCCAGGCCTCAGGAAATGGTAGGGTCCTACACCAGATGAAAACAGCAATTTACAAAAAGGCTAAGTACTGCTCTCCCTTGCTTCCAGCCATACATTTTCCCTCCTGCCACTGCCCTGTAATTACTCTGCTCCCTGTTTCTCTTTTATTTGGTTTATTCTGTATTGAGAAGTTCAATACAGAGAGGAACTGGAATCCAAAGTACAGAGCATGCCCAAACCATGAACTGACATTATCAGACAAGGACTGACTGATTCTCTGATGGTGACAGGCACCTTTTTGATGCTGCTTTTAACTCCTAACCCTTATTCACTTGTTCAGAACCCTTATTTTATCATCCTCACTTTAATATTCCCTTATCTGTTGTTTGTCCGTCCTAATTAGATTGTAAGCTCTGTCGTGCTGGGACTGTCTCTTCATGTTCAAGTGTACAGCGCTGCGTACGTCTAATAGCGCTTTAGAAATGATAAGTAGTAGAAATACATATCCATGTTTGTCAACTTCCTGCTCTTCTCTCAGCATTTCTTTTACCTATATTGTGTCTGTTTCTTCCCATTCTTTCCTTTGTGTCTAACCCTGCATGACAAATGGAGTACAAGCTACCTGTCCTAGGAAGGAAAGGTTAGGGTATGCTACTTCTTACACCATATCGCTGACTCACTCCTTTTCCTTTCACAGTAATTAAAGCCAGGTTTGTAGGAGCCACTAAGGTGAATCTGAATAACAGAACATCTGAAGAATTAGGATGGATTCAATATGAGATCAAAGTGGGCAAGGTAATTCTACCCCAATGTTCCCTACTCTCCTCTTCTGCATCTCCCAGACTTTCTAATGCAGTAAATCTTTCAACACTTTCTGTGGGTAGGATCTTAGACTGCAGGAGGTAAGAGCTCTTTCCAAAACTGGTGCAAAACTAGTTATCTCGCAGGTCCTCCGAACTTTCCCCCCCCCCCCCCATCCAAAACTAAGCCTTCCATTCAGATTCCTCCCTCCCCTAATCCCCAATCCAAATGTAAGACTCCCTCTCCCTCCTAAGCAGGCATAAATGTCCACAGCTTCAACCTAGGCACAATTTCTGTCACTTTGCCCTGGTATTTTATAAACACACATGGCACATATGTGATGTGTCTGTAACCCTGGGTTGGGTATGTGCATCAAATGGGCTACAAAATGTATTTATCTTAAGGGACTGGTTGAAGGTCTGGGCTGGAACTAGTAAAACTAGGAGGCTGGCTGTCTCTAAATCCACTCATAACACAACTGGCCACAGGAATCATATGATATATTAAAAATGTGTCTTATTGAAAATTGACCCAACATGGCCATGTTTCAATTGAATTGTGCCTGTATCAGGGGTCCTTAGGTTTCTGTGCAATCAGTTTACCCATTGTGGAAGCGTGGAAAAAGTTCTCACATATTGATGTTGTTCTAATGAGAATGATTACTACATCACTGCTTCATAAACAAAAAACAAAAGTGAACTAACTGAACAGAAATCTAAGGACCCCTGACACTGACACTGGCACAGGCCAAAATGTGGCCACATTGGGACAATTTTCAACCAAACATATTTTTAATGTATCATACAGATGCGTTTAATTTTGGCCATCTCTGCTTTCTCCTGGTTCTTCATTCTCTGCGGAATATGTTTCTTCTTTCCTGTGTTTTGACTACATCCATTCACATTACACTGCTCTTTCAGTCAAAGAAACAGTCAGTAGCAACATATATGTTACACACCAAGAACTGGCTTTACTAGAACTTGGAATTTCAGGCAAAACAAGGAACTGTTTCAGATACAACAATGCACATGAAATTTATATTGAAAATATTTTCTCTTTGCAATACTAACAGTATTTCTGGCACTCTTTCCTTTCTCTTCTGGGCTTGGCCCCCCAGCAAGAACGCCCTTGCCAGTACAGTTCCTTAATATTTAAAAGTGTTGAGCTCACTAAGACTCTTCTCTCACAGTCCCTTTTGCAAGTTCCTTCTCCCTGAGACACAGCCTTTGACTCTGGTGACAATTGCTGGTTAGGGCTTGATCTTGATTTCTCTTCTTCCATTATCACTTTGTACAATTGGGGGGGGGGGGGGGGGAAGCTGGTTCCCCAATGCAAACTTCCTCCTTCAAAAAGTGCAACAGTTTTTTGTAGGCTCTGGTGTTTCTCTATCCCATTGTTCCCTTCTCCAGGTGCTCTGGTCTGAATGGCCAAGGACTTTCTCCCTCTTTCAAGTAGGGGGACTGTGGGTAGGAACCAAGCCTGGTCCCCTAGCAGTATTCTGGTACAATGCCCAGGGATGTAAGCCAAAGATATAATGGCCCTCTTGTGGGATGGGTATTTATAGGAGCCTTGTTTTTTCCTCCAAAGACTGGATTCTTCTATTCTGTCAATCAGGCAGAAATGCTATGGAAATTGTTGGGTTAATGTAAGGTTATGGCTATTTTTTTTTCCTGGTAGAATGCTAAAAATTCTGGTACTGCTACACAGGCAGAACCTTCATCATCTCTACATGTCTTTATAAAACAGGCACCTACTTGGTGATCATAGTTAGGCAGCCTGTTATAAAGAATTACTCTCCACATGTTTGTGCACCTACTTTATACACACATATACTCAAACAATTTTATAAGAGTCCACTTGAGTACATAAAAAACACTGTTCTATGCGCTCAAGTCTCTTATAAAATTACTCACTTTTCATTTAAGTGCTGTTCTCACTGATCCTTCTTCAAGTGGATGCTATTCTCTCGCTGTCTCAAACTGTAATAAGATGAAAAAACCTATATATTAAAGTAAGTCCTGCTTGAGATTCCTGTGGCATGTTGACCATGAGTATGTTGGAATAAGCTCAGATTGTAGTTTGTTGCAATAATGGGTATAGGCTAGTGGTTACAGCAAAAACGTATTACCCAAAGGGTGCAAACCTAACCTGTAAAACAAAAAGACTTGAAAACAATGGTTCCCACCACTATTGTCCCATGGTCAGCATATGATCGTACTACAGAGCAAAAACCTATTAAAATAACCCTCAATCTAATCAATTTGTAATAAAAATTTCTGAATGAGTTCTAATTGTTGTCTAGTTTCCTGCACCACTGATCTTTACTGTTTTGTAAGGGTAAGGATAATGCATTTGATATACTGCCTTTCTGTGGTACAACCAAAGTGGTTTAAATACTGCTTTCTCAAGCCATAGGCCTTTTCTATTACACCACATTCCTAAATACTAATTACAATTGATACATAATCTTCTGAGCATTTGTCTTTATTGTTTTATGATGGTTTCCTTCCAGATTTTTAAAGGCTTTGACCTCATCACAGACCTGCAATTCCTCTACACCCCATCTGAAGAGAGCCTGTGTGGTTACACTCACTTATCCACCAACAAGTCTGAGGAATTTGTCATTATAGGTGAGACGCAGCCAGTTATGATATGGACAGAAAGGTGGGATTGCCATGTTGGGACATCAAGGCTAATTCTGTGGATAGAGGGACTTCAAGAGTACACATGGAGGCTCATTTTCAAAGCACATAGACTTACATGGAGGGGCATAATCGAAAGGGACGCCCAAGTTTTGTTGAGGATGTCCTCGCAAAACATCCCGATGGAGGGGCAGGGAAACCGGTATTATCAAAACAAGATGGAGTCCATCTTTCGTTTTGATAATACGGTCGGGGACGCCCAAATTTTGAAATTTTGGTTGTCCTTAGAGATGGTCGTCCCTAGATTTGGTCATTTCTGATTTTCGGCGATAATGGAAACCAAGGACGCCCATCTCAGAAACGACCAAATGCATGCCCTTTGGTCATGGGAGGAGCCAGCATTTCTAGTGCACTGGTCCCCCTCACATGCCAGGACTCCAACTAGGCACCCTAGGGGGCACTGCAGTGGACTTCAGAAATTGCTCCCAGGAACATAGCTCCCTTACCTTGTGTGCTGAGCCCCCCAAACCCCCCTAAAACCCACTACCCCAACTGTACACCACTTCCATAGCCCTTACAGGTGAAGGAGGGCACCTAGATGTGGGTACAGTGGGTTTGTGGTGGGTTTTGGAGGGCTCGCTGTTTCCTCCACAAACGTAACAGGTAGAGGGAGGGATGGGCCTGGGTCCGCCTGCCTGAAGTGCACTGCATCCACTAAAACTGCTCCAGGGACCTACATACTGCTGTCATGGACCTGAGTATGACATCTGAGGCTGGCAAAAAATATTTTTAAAGATGTTTTTGATGGTGGGAGGGGGTTAGTGACCACTGGGGGAATAAGGGGAGGTCATCCCTGATTCCACCTTTTTGTGCCTTGGTCATAAGAAAAACAGGACCAGGTAAAGTCATCCAAGTGCTCGTCAGGAATGCCCTTTTTTTTCCATTATGGGTCGAGGATGTCCATGTGTTAGTCACGCCGAGGTCCCGCCTTCACTACGCCTCTGATACGCCCCTTGAACTTTGGCCGTCCTTGTGACAGAAAGCAGTTGGGGATGTCCAAAATCGGCTTTCAATTATACCGATTTGGATGCCCCTGTGAGAAGGATACCATCTTCCGATTTGTGTTGAAAGATGGGCGTCCTTCTCTTTCGAAAATGAGCCTGATAGTAACCTTAACCTTGTGCTTTGAAAATAAGCCCCTATCAAGAGTTAAATTTTTAGGATAGGAACACTGAATACACATGGGATAAAAGGTGCATCTAATGGAGGCCTGGTATATGTAATTTTTTTCTCATGCATATTTGTTGTGGAAACTCATCTGGGAGTGATGTCACTGACACAGGTTTGAGAACGACAACACTAAACCTCATCATATAAGTTAGCCAACTGCTTTAGGTCAACCATAAGAAACAAAGTGGATTTTGATTTTACACCCATTGCATGTATAGACTAGTAGTACCAATGTCTCCAAGAACCACAGAACTACAAATATATAAATGCATAGATACAAAACTAGAACCAGATTAGCCTATCAAAGTTGGTCTGGATCATGTGGGCAGCCCAAGCATCATCTCCTGTGACTAGGGTTGTCAACTTTCACCAAGTAATTCAAACAGTCCTAGTTGTGCGTGCAAATTTAGGCGCATGCCCAATTTATGCACACAATTTAATTGAATGAGCCAATTAGTACCAATAACTGGCTGTTTACCAAGCAATTACTGGCACTAATTAGATTTAATTGGCATTTATGTGCTAAAAAAATTATGTGATCAGAAAAATGGAGGGGTGCAGAAATGGGAGGGGCATCGGCATAACGGAGGTGTTCTTAAAATTAATGCATGATGTTATAGAATAACGGGGATTCATACCTACATTTGCAGTTAAGCGCAATTCATGGGCATAAGCACTATTCTATAAATTGTGCCTAACTTTAAGCACGGCTTACAGAATAGCACTTTTTTCGGCGCCATATATAGAATCTAGCTCCATATGTATAGCCTTGTAGACCTTATAGTCCAATTAACTATCCTAAGAAAATCCTATGTCCATGAAAGAAGTAGGCAAAATGAAGACCAAATCTAGAGTTACCAGCTTTGACTGACAAACCCAGCTAACTGAATCTCAGCTATCCCACTTTCCACTGCCAAAATTTGGCTCCCAACATGCTAGTGCTCAGTTCTTTATTTAATATTACTCCAGTAGTTAGAAACAAGCACCAGAGGAATTCAGGACTCCGTTAGAAAGACCTCAGAGAGTGGTGCAGTCCTTGCCACTGCAGCCAAGATGGGGCACGGTTGTAGATTCACAAGACCCAAGTAGGGGTGGGAGTGGCCCTGACGACAGTAGTTATAGAATAGCATTTATAAATGGCATATACAAGTGTATATCCACGTATTCCTGGTATACGCTAGTATTCTAAACATTTACTCACATAATGCGTATGTAAATGTTAGTATCTGCTTTATACAATTATCCCCGTTTTGTCTAAGCAAAATGTATATAGCAACAGGAATTCCAATAAAAAGCAATGTTACCAAAGTACAAAAAAAAAATTTAAGAAAGCTTTTTCTTTTAAGCTTTGTCTTGTCAGTTTGCCCACCAACTTGTTGCTAAGTAACAGGGCAAACTGCAATGCAGGCCAGCGTAGCCCAATCAGTATGGAGTCAAAGCAGCTGGCAACTGTGTTTTCCCTTATGCTCCCAGATTTAAAAGATAGTACTGGTGAAAGGGATAAATCAGAGACTGACAGGAAGAAAGAAAAAGAGATCTATAAGATTGTGTCTAACTTTTCCCTGAGGCTAAAATGAAAACTGATTTGAAACAGTGAGGTCATTTTTTCTGTATTTGATGCTGGCTCTCCTGTGGATGCTCAGTTAGATTGAACTGAGCATGCATAAGAGAACAGGCATTAGTGGCCAAAGCACACCTGCTCAATTAAGTGCTGCTCGTTCAGCGCAGGCGGGACTTGTGCAGATGAAGGCTTAGCACCAGATCCCAACCTTGGTTCCAAGTGAACTGGAAATACAAAGTAGGAAAAAATTGCCAGATCTAAAAAAGAGTGAAGCACCAAAGACAGACTTCCTTTATCACCCAACAGAGACAGATTCCGCTCCCCTCCTGAGACAGATCTTTCACTGTATCCCAGTATTGTTTCAGATATTTATAGTCTCTTTTGCCTACTCCACAGGAAACATGATAGATGGGAAAGTGCGGATATCATCTTGTGGCTTCATCAGACCCTGGGATGAGCTCAGCGCCAGCCAGAAGAGGGGGATCATGCAGATTTACAAGAATGGTTGTAACTGCACTGTAAGTAGCATGGATGCAGCCTCAAAAAAACCAAAGACCATCACTGTCAGCATGACAATCCTACTAATGCAGCATTTAGTTCTTTCTGTGCATCCCTCTGTGACATTCTGTCCATTTGGCAGCAATACACAATCACAGTCTTCTTGTGTGACTAGCACACCCCAGGAGTAGCTGCATTTTCCTTTATTGCATTAGGCACTCTGTTTATAGTCCTGATACAGAATAGGCTGGACTGTTACTATCTGTCTTTAAAGACATTTGCTTTACTTAATGGGTAGCTTTTGTATAAATTAAAATTATGAAAGCATAATCCACAATTCAGCTAGCAATAAATTATCTGATGGTTAAACAAATTTAGAAGAGCTAACTATTATTGAGACAAGAAGGGATAGTGAGAAAGGGGCCAATATGCTTCATAAAGCCTGAGCTTGAGAAAGGAAAAATGATGTCTTCCTCAATAGTTTTCTTTTATTGAACCATAGCAGATGAATTTCCATAACCTACTTGTCTCTGGATTCATCTGCTTTTTTGAAAAGGAAAGGGTTGTTATATTATACAGATTCACTGGGTAAAGTCTGCATAATGTGTTTTTTCTGTTCACTAACTCTCATTTCTCTGCCCTTCTCTTTGAAGATTGTTCCCTGTCTCTCCATGCCCTGCTCCATCAATGGAGACACTGAGTGTCTGTGGACAGACCGTTTAATATCCCGAAGTTGGAAGGCATACCAGACCCAGCACAATGCCTGCCTGCCCCAAAGCAGTGGGACCTGCACCTGGCAGTCCATGAAACTACGAGCTGCCAGCACCACCCTGAAGTCCAGTGCTGTACTTTGAGGCAACAAGATGTTTCATGCAGGAGTCACACCCCATGGCTAGAGAGGGAGCAGGCCCAAACATGTACACAATTTGTTTCTTCAGCTGATGTTAGCACTACCTGGGGGCCCTTTAACTTCATTTCAATAGTTTCTGTTTTTCCTCAGTCACTCCCCCTACTGTCAAAGTGTCAGCAACCACCTCTCTTCCTGGATGGGAATTTAAAGGATATGTTTGGTGTCAGCAGTTCACTAAGTAACACCAACCCCTCCCCCCACCCCCATGGTACATTTAGGGATTGTTGGAGTTATGATTGGATGCTAGTCTCTTCCAACACCTTGGCCTTGCTCGTGCCCTATCTCATGCCATAATGATAGAGGAGGAGAGCACAGCTAAGAAGCGCCAAGCTTATATTCTTTGCTAGTAGATTTTTCTTCTTTATTCTCT
This sequence comes from Microcaecilia unicolor, assembly GCF_901765095.1. Taxonomy (NCBI): domain Eukaryota; kingdom Metazoa; phylum Chordata; class Amphibia; order Gymnophiona; family Siphonopidae; genus Microcaecilia; species Microcaecilia unicolor. Next base: position 249,992,795 of record NC_044032.1, on the reverse strand, counting down.
TGTGGTGTCACAAGCCAGCTACCTCCAGATTGCTGCCAAATGCTGCCTAGGTCTTCTCTACACCTCCGCAGAAGATTATTCCCCTTCTAGCCTAGCCTTCTACAAAGCCAGGGTGCCTTCACACCTTCTCTGTTATTGATGTTTACAGGAAGAATGACATCAATTTATGCTTTCCTGCCTTCACTGTTTATCTGTGCTGTCCCTACCTCCAACCTCATCAATCTTCTTTGCCTACTCTTACATTATTCATTTGTGTTGTCCCTGCCCATAGTTCATCAATCTGTGTTCTTTCAGACCCTGCTCTCATTGATCTTTTGTTTTTTTCTTGACAATACCACAAAGCAATAGCTCCAGGGACAGTGTATGAGTCCAGAACATAATTCTGCATTAAAACATAAAAGGGGAATCCCAAAAGGCTGCTATTAGACTATGAGAAGCCAGCTTTGTGGCATTGTGATGGTACTGGTAGGAGAAGCACAGCATGGTAGAAAGATTTCAGGGTAGGCACAAACAGCAAGCATGAAAACTAGCAACTGCAGTATGGACAGATATAAGCTGAGCAGGCCCGCTTCACTGTCAAAGTGCTGTCTTATGCACATTCTCTGTTGAGCGCCAGGCTGGACATAAGTTGTTAAACTGACCTCAGGCTGTATCAAAGTTGCTGGACTTCCTTACTCATCTCTAAATAAAAACTAGATTTTTTTTAAATAAAAAAATGTGTTTTTAAAAATGCATTGTGATGTTATCTGGTGCTAAGTGCATACAATAAGTAATAAGAGGAGGATGAGCATGTCAGCATGCTTTTCACAAATTATTCACCATACTCCCATCTGCCTCACTTTCCCTCTCTAGCCACAGAAAACCAAGACATACTCAATGAAGTCCCTGTGGAAGCAATCCAGCAGACAAAATAGATTTGAGACATTTTCTTTTTTTTTTTTTTCTCAGATAAATTTCTTTCTGCTTTTCCCATGCTGTCAAGAACATCTTTGGTGGCTTCCTATATTCTTCACCTTCTGCACTATCCTAATAGGTACAGGTACTCACATTGTGGCTAACCAGGCAGCTGTCCATATGGTTTAATTAAAACAACCTAGTAAACAGGAAATAATTTATTGGAAACAGTACCATCTGACTGCAAAGAAAACAAGTCAGTTAAAGACTCTCATTGCTATTTGGTATGAAGCAGCCTTATAAGGTGACCAGAGAATATTCTTAGTGATAAATGAATTTGCTTAGTACAAGAGGGTTATTTATATATAATAAGTGTTCTCTGAACACCAGCAGTTCATGTCAATCTCACAAGCTGGGTTCTCAAATTAAGAGCTGTTCTCAACAAAAGATAAAAACAACTAACCATTATCACCCTGCAAATAGCGCAGGAAACAGAGAAACATGCCAAAACACAGGTAACCAATCATGTACTGTACACCGCCTTGGGTGAATCTCTTCATAAAGACAGTTAATAAAGCCCAATAAATAAATAAATGACACAATGGGCAGTGTGTCACTGGGGTTCCAGAGAGCACAGATGATCTCTGGAAGAAAGTGAGCTCATGAGAATGCTGTGAGATGTAATCCAAGGGAATTCTGAATTGGCAGGAAGTGAGCTCATACTGAAAGCAGGCAGTCAGAGCAGCAGTGAGGAAGCATCAAGGACTCAAGACACAGGTGAAAGCAACTGAGCACCTGGAGTTAACTGCTATTTTTAGGCACCAAGAGGGCACTTATTTGGAGCCTATTTTGTAAAGAAAAGTTGGCACCTATGGATAAATTAGGTCTTACTTGCTGATTGACTTTCCTTGAGTCCCTCCAGACCAGTTCAGACACTTGGGTTATACCTCTCTGCCCATAGGTGGAGACTGAGAATTAATGAACCATAATGTCCATCAATGTAGAGTCCTGTACAATTTAGAACCCTATGAAGCCCCTGATTAGCCAGTATTTTCATAACAAAGCAGAAAGAACTTATTATAAAATCACACTCTAGGAACTAAAAAAAACCTCTTCAACAAATAAAGAGCAAATCTTAGAATTAATGAATGATTGCATTTATCCATAACTTATTATTAAAAATATTATTTCAACATGTTAAACAGCTGGAACAAAACCTAAGCAGGAGCCTACTAGACTTTTCTAATACAAAAGTGAAGAACACAGTATATGTATACACAACCAGGGAGGGTTCTATACTGGTCTGGAGGGAGTGGAAAACATGAAAAAGGATCTGAAAAAGCTAGAAGAATGGTCTAAGGTTTGGCAATTAAAATTCAATGCGAAGAAATGCAAAGTGATGCACTTAGGGAGTAGAAATCCAAGAGAGGCGTATGTGTTAGGCGGTGAGAGTCTGCTAGGTACAGATGGGGAGAGGGATCTTGGGGTGATAGTATCTGAGGATCTGAAGGTGATGAAACAGTGTGACAAGGCGGTGGCCGTAGCTAGAAGGTTACTAGGCTGTACAGAGAGAGGTGTGACCAGCAGAAGAAAAGAGGTGTTGATGCCCCTGTACAATTCGTTGGTGAGGCCCCACCTGGAGTATTGTGTTCAGTTTTGGAGGCCGAATCTTGCTAAGGATGTAAAAAGAATTGAAGCAGTGCAAAGAAAAGCTACGAGGATGGTATGGGATTTGCATTACAAGATGTATGAGGAGAGACTTGTGGACCTGAACATGTATACCCTGGAGGAAAGGAGGAACAGGGGTGATATGATACAGATGTTCAAATATTTGAAAGGTATTAATCCGCAAACAAACCTTTTCCGGAGATGGGAAGGTGGTAGAATGAGAGGGCATGAAATGAGATTGAAGGGGGGCAGACTCAAGAAGAGTGTCAGGAAGTATTTTTTCATGGAGAGGGTGGTGGATGCTTGGAATGCCCTCCTGCGGGAGGTGGTGGAGATGAAAACGGTAACGGAATTCAAACATGCGTGGGATAAACATAAAGGAATCCTGTGCAGAAGGAAGGGATCCTCAGGAGCTTAGCCTAGAATGGGTGGCAGAGCTTGTGGTTGGGAGGCGGGGCTAGTGCTGGGCAGACTTATACGGTCTGTGCCAGGGCTGGTGGTTGGGAAGCGGGACTAGTGCTGGGCAGACTTATACGGTCTGTGCTAGAGCCGGTGGTGGGAGGCAGGGATAGTGCTGGGCAGACTTATACTGTCTGTGCCAGAGCTGGTGGTGGGAGGCGGGGATAGGGCTGGCCAGACTTATACGGTCTGTGCCCTGAAGAGGACAGTACAAATAAAAAAGTAGCACATATGAATTTATCTTCTTGGGCAGACTGGATGGACCGTGCAGGTCTTTTTCTGCCGTCATCTACTATGTTACTATGTAACTCCAGGTCCCCGTGAATCCCATACTGTCACTCAACCTTCTTAGGATTGGTGGAGTTAGATAACGATTTCATCCAGTTCCTGAACAATGTCTGTTTGAGGACATTATGTAGAGGGATGGTGGATGACTCCTTAGGTGGCGAAGGATAGTCGATGACCTTGAACATCTCAGCCCTGGGCTCATCCTCAGTTACCACCGGGAAGGGAATGGCCGTAGACATTTCCTGCACAAAGGATGAGAAAGACAAACTCTCATGGGAAGAAAGCTTTCTCTCTGGCGAAGGAGTGGGGTCAGAGGGAAGGCCACAAGACTCCTCAGAAGAGAAATATCTTGGGTCTTCCTCTGCCTCCCACGAGGCCTCTCCCTCGGTATCGGACAGGTTCCCTGACTGCAGTCTGAAGCTGAGCCCATCTCGACGTCGAGGAGCTATGTCCCCGATGGTGATGCCGAGAAGTTGACTCCTGTGTCGGCAGCGATGAAGCTCCCTCCATCGAAGTCGACGGGGAGTCAACTTGGGTGGCAGCCGAAGCAGACATCGAAGGCCTCACCACGGGCGGGGAGCCAGCCACCGCATCTATCGACGGTACCGTAGGCGCAAGCACCCCCGGTACCAGAACAGACGGTCGCAGCAGCCCTTCCAGGAGCCCTGGAAGAATGGCTCGGAGGCGCTCGTCAAGAGTGTTTGTCGAGAAAGGCTGTGGGATCGGTGCAGGAGTCGAAGCCAGAATCTGCTGAGGACGAGGAGGCGGTACCGGGTTGTCCGGAGACCGGCGCATCAACACCTCTTGTATGGAGGGTGAGCGGTCCTACCGGTGTCGACGCTTCACAGGTGCCGAATCCCTTGACGCCCGGGAGCTCTCGGTACCGTGACAAGGGGACTGATGACGGTGCTTCGCCTTCGCTTGAGGCACGTCACCGGTACCCCTCGGTACTGACGAGGACGTGGAATCCACACGCCTCCTAGGGGTCGGGTCCGAAAGAGGCCGGTCCCGATGGGCCTGCACCGCAGGAGACCTCGAGGGAGGTGGAGACCCACTTGATGGCTCACTGCTGCCAGCGTGTGACTGTGATGGTCTCTGGACAGCCATTACATGCGCTCCTGACGTCGATGCAGTCTCCAGTGCCGATCTCGGTACCACTGTCGATGTCGAAGTACCGGGCAAAGCTCCAAACAGATGTTCCCATTAAGCTTGTCTCGACGCCTGTGTCTGCTTTTTAAGGCTAAGACACAACTTACACGCATCGGGGCGATGCTCGGCCCCAAGGCACTGGATACACCACGCGTGAGGGTCGGTGCCTGAGATTGCCCGGTTGCACTTCTTGAAGCCGCTGGCGATCCTCAATGTCATCGACGGAAAAATAGCGGCGGCGAAATCAAAACTTGTGATGGTGCCAAAAGAAGGGCACAAAAAAGGGAAAAACCTGTACGGGCGGCCAAAAAGGCCACACACGCAAACGAAAGGAAACTTATTAGGACAAAACTAAGAAATAAAGGAAAGTTTAACTTTTTTTTTTAAACGAAGGCACAGCTCAAACGCGAGCTGACACGAACAAAAAAACAAAGGAAATTGGCGAAGAAAACCGCCGAAACAAAGGCTCTTCTTCTCTGAGGCAACAGAGCAACTGCGAAAACAGCCACTCCTAACCGCGGAAAAAAGAAGACTGAAGCGGGACTCTCGCACAACAGGCAGGAAGATGGCCACGCATGAGCGGTGCGCGCACCCACTCGCTCGAAAGCTAGGAAGATTTTCCAGACCTGGGGCTGCCGTGGACGTCACCCACATGTGAGAACAAGCAGCCTGCTTGTCCTCGGAGAAAATTTTTCTTTCCTTTAGGCGGAGCAGATGAATCCAGACACTAGTGGGTTGTGACCATCTACCAGCAGGTGGAGATAGAAAACACTGAAGTGCCTCATGGAACAGAGAGCTCCTGGCCAGTCAGTATTTTTCATAACAAATCAGAAGGAAACAGTAATAGAAGAATTTTCCCTTCTCACAGTAACCAAAAATAAACTGAACACACCCTGAAAAACTTGATTGAAGAAATTGCACTAAAGCAGCAACCTGCAGCAACAACAACAACAACAACAAACCAACAGAGCAGGAAATCAAAGAAGGGCCCTAGAGTCATCTGCTGCACCTAAAGGAAAGAAAATCATCAGGTCAGTAGCAGATGAATCCAAAGACTAGTGGGATGTAATAATGCAGTCCTAACTAGGGAGGGAAATCGATGCTCCCATAGATAGGACCAACACCCTGAAAGCTGCAGCTGCATGAGCAGTGACATCCAGACGATAATGCTTGAAGAAGGTATGGAGGGACAACCACGTCGCCAATCTGCAAATTTCTTCCAAAGAAATCAAATGCATCTCTGACCACAAAGTGGCCACAGCCTGAGTCGAATGTACCCTTAGACGAGCAGGAATGTGTTTCCTGCAATTACATACGCCAACACGATAGCCTCACGCACCCAGCGAGCAATAATCACTTTAGATGCCGCCTCCACTTTATGAGGGCTGGCATGAAGTACGAACAAATGACCAGACCAACAAAACTCATCGGTTGCCTCCAGATACCGAAAAAGAATACAGCAAACATCAAGAAGCTCAAAGAACCAAATTCCCAAGGGTACAAATCTGCCTGAAAGGCGGGAAGAAATAAAGGCTGATTAAGGTGAAAAGTAGATATCACCTTAGGAAGAAAGGAGAGTACCATGTGTAGCGTGACCCCTTTGGGGGAGAAACACAAAAATAGGTTCCAACACAACAAAGCTTGTACCTCTGAGACCCTGCACGCCGACAAAACAGCAATGAGGAAGATTGTTTTGAGAGTCAGATATTCAAAGAAAAGTGATGCACCAGCTCGAAAGAAGCCTTTTGAAGAGACTGAAGCACCAGATTAAGATTCCACTCCAGGCACAAAGGATGCAATGGTGGCTTAAGCCAACACATTCCCTTCAAAAAACAGACGACATCAGGATGCGACGCCAAAGAGGAACCAAGCAGTCTGCCACTATAAACAGGTCACAGCCACCACTTGCACCCGCAAAGAATTGTAAGCCAGGCCTTTCCCCAAGTCATCCTGCAAGAAGGCAAAGATTTGGGGAAGGGAAGAATGCAACGGAGAAACTGCTCGATCAGCACACCACGTCTCAAAAGGTCTCCACACGTGTGCATAAGCCGAAGAGGTAGAATGCTTCTTCACCTGAAGTAGCGTAGCAATCACCTCCAGAGAATACCCTTTTTTCCTCAAATTGCCCGCTCAACAGCCAAGCCGTAAGACCATAGCAGGAGGGATCCTCCATCTGAATTGGGCCTTGAACCAGAAACCCGGGACAAAGGGGCAATCACAGAGGTTCTTCCACTTGCAACCCAATTAAGTCTGCATACCACTGATGACGAGGCCAATCAGGAGAAACTAGAATCACGTGACTCGGATAATCCATTGACGGACTCTTCCCAACATGGGCCATGGGGGAAACACAGAGAAGACGACCATCAACAATTTCTGAACTGTGGCTCCGCTTCCTGCTGAAAAACTATGGGGCTTTGGCATTGTGGTGAGTCACCATTAGGTTCATAACCGGTGTCCCCAAACCTGGCCATGATCAGTTGAAACACTGACTCTGAGTTCCCATTCTAGCAGGTGTAGGACAAGTCTGCTCAGGTACGTGTTCCCTTTTTTCATTTTTTCACTATTTCACTTTCTTTAGTTTTTTTTGTGCCATTTTCATTAGCTATGTTACTGTTGCCGATGCTATCTACACACGGTCTGGGTGGGCTCCACTTTTCAGATTCACAAGTATTTTGGCTATGTCACTTTGGGCTCTTTTATGTATACTTTGGGTGCCCTAGCGGGTTACATAGGTATGAACAACTTTCTGTGACGCTTCGTTTTGCTCTCTACAGACTCATTCATCTTACTCTCTCCAGCTTCCGGTTTTGGTTTGGTTCCTTTTTGGCAACACAGCACATGCTGCCTACATATGGTCTTGGTGTGTTCCGTTTCTCAGATTCACTACTATGTTGGTTTTGACACTCTGGGTCTTTATGCATACTTTAGGTGCCTTAGTGCACTACATAGGTATGACCAACCATCTATGATGCCTTGCATTGCACTCTACAGACCCATTCATCTTACCTCTCCGGCTTCTGATTTTGGTTTGTATCTATGGTTTTCTCATCAAAAGTGTGTGGCAGTTTCAATTTAGTCTATTTTGGCTAACATTTTGCTCAGCCTCTGTGCAATATTTTTACCTTGAACAAATGTTTCTATGTACCCCTCTGATTGCTCCATTCACTTCAGCTGGCCACAACAGGTCGGGTTCTTGTGACTATATGGTTAAGTGATGTGGTTCTCTACAGCCTGTCTTACACATTCTGTTGTATACTGCTATTTCTGCTTATTCTTTTTAGTGCATACTGTTCCAGTGCATTATTGATGTCTTTCCAGTTGCAATTCTGTGAAGCTAGCTTGCTTTGAATTGGCTACGGTATGTGCCTTTTTAGGCTTATTTATTTATATATTTTTTACATTAGCTTCTGCATATTTTATCATGTTCATCTTTTACTTATATCACAACATTTTATTTTACTTCCTATTAATCATGTGTACAGTATTTATTTAACTATTCCTATTGCCCATTCGTCCGTTTCACACTTTATTTCCTCACATTTTTCCTGTTCGTCTGTTTCACACTTTATTTCCTCACATTTTTCATGCTCCCTCATCCCCATCACTATTTGTTTACAGTCCCCTTTACTCACCTATTCTGACTTAAAAGTTCTATCTATGTCAATTTTGTCTTGAAATCTACCCTTTTGGTAAATAAGCGTTTTGTTGCTTTTACTGCCGTTTGCTTTGGTCATTTGGAACTTGCCTCACTCTCACCACTGTTGGGGTTGCTTGACACTTTTGTGGGACCTGTGAGGAACCCTCTTTGCGTTTGTTTGGGCACCAAATATTTTTTTAAATCAAATAAGCAAAAAACAAAGAAACTTTGATTTGGAGATGTTAATAGTATTCCACTGAGGTCAATAACACTGAATACAGGTGAAACTTTAGAAACAGCAGAGCAATCAAGAGTACTGGATATAATTTTAGATTCAGGCCTACGGTCTGATAGGTAAATAAGTGTTTTGTTTTTTATAAGTTTAGGCAATTAATGGCAATAAAATCAAATTTGCAATAGCAGGACTTTAGGATTTTAGCCCAGGCCGGTTTATTGTCCCAACTGGATTATTGTAACTCGTTATATTTTCAGATTACAAGAAATTTACAAAATCATTTGCAGTTGATGCAGAATACTGCTAAGACTGGTATGTAGGCTGAGTTGTTCTGACAGTATGTCTTCATCCGTGCGTGATCTTCACTGGTTATCAATACGCCAATGTATTATTTTTAAGTTAAGTTGTTTAAGTTTTTTAATCAATTTATAGTTTAAATTCAGAGGGGCTAGGAGAATTCCTTGTTGTTCCAACTGCCAGTAGAAAACTGGGCTTTGTGAGAACTTTGAAATTAGGTTTTCCTTCTTAAAAAAAATATTTGTTTTAAAACTAATATTGAGAATCCCCTTTGTTTTTTGGAGACAAGGTTATGGAATATGTTACCATCAGTTTTAAATTCATAGACCCTTTGAAGCATCGTCTATTTATTTTTGAGTCATCTTCGCTGTTTTCCTGAGTTCCATCAGATTTAAGACATATACCCTCCTATGAAGTCACTAACGAATCCTACATAGATGAAAGAAAATATAAATCTCTCCCCTTATGCCTTTGCTGACTTCTTTCAAACCAAAGTGGATAACCTGCTGAAATCCATACAAATGACAGCCCCTACAGAGAGGAAGACAGCGACATGCCTAGTGAATAACAGTCCAGCAGACCATCACTGGGCTTCCTTCAACCATTTAGACTCTCAAGAATTCAGATCTACACTCAGCAAATTTGCCAAGGACTCTAGTATTCTCAATCCTAGTAAGCAGAAATGCTTAAAGAAGCACCCTCATCAATAGTAACACACATCAAAGTGATGATAGAGAACATACTAGTCATGGGATCCTTTCCTAAAGGATTGTCCTGTCTCCTTTCCTAAAGAGAGAATCACTAGACAGGACATTACCAAATAATTATCAACCAGTGGCTAACATCCCCACACTTACAAAGATAATGGAAGCTGTAGTGGACACAAAATTACAGAACTTTCTAGACCAGCATGACCTCTTGGACCAATCACAGTCAGGCTTCCGCTCCTGCCACAGCACAGAAACAGTAATAGCCAGGCTCCTTTCAGAATCCCACCTAATGCTTGAGAAGGACCAACAAATCTTCATAATGCAATTGGATTTATCAGCTGCATTCAACCTGGTGAATCACACTCATCTACTAGAGCAGTTAGCTGAGGTAGGAATTGCAGACGCAGTCCTTAGATGGTTCTCATGTTTCCTTCAGGTGTGGAGACCCACAAGGATCTCCTTTATCCCCCATTCTCTTCAACTTCTACTTGAGAGATATATGGGAAGTCCTGACCCCATACAGGATCAAATACTTGTATGCGGAAGACATCATTCTTCTCTTCCCACGGTCTGACTTATACTCCGTATATGTGTTGACGAATGAAGTCTTCAACTCACTTTTTTCATGGTTCTGTGAAAGAAACCTGAAGATAAACCTAGATAAAACTAACATCCTATGGTTAGGTAAGGACACTCACACACCACCAACTCTACTGCCCAAGCTAGAAGGAACCACGATTGCCATAAAACAAGAAATAAAGCTTCTACGAGTCTGGCTAGACTCTCACTTTACCATGTTCACCTAAATAAACACTATAGTATGCCAAAGCTTCTACAAGCTGAAATGACTCTGCCATATTAAACATTTTCTGGATACAAAACACTTCCAGATTGTGGTCCAAGCGTTAGTTATATCAGTCCTAGATTACTGTAATATAATGTACCTAGGCCTCCCAAACAAATTACTAAGGAAGTTGCAGTTTATTCAAAATCCTGCAGCCAAATTAATAGGAGGAGGCTGCTGGATTGACCATGCCACCTCATTCCTGTTCAAACTACACTGAGTTCCCTGCAAAGCAAGGGTTGAATTCAAACTACTCACAGCGAATGCTGCATACCTGTAGAAGGTATTCTCCGAGGACAGCAGGCTGATTGTTCTCACTGATGGGTGACGTCCACGGCAGCCACCTCCAACCGGAAACTTCACTAGCAAAGGCCTTTGCTAGTCCTCGCGCGCCGATGCGCACCGCGCATGCGCGACCGTCTTCCCGCCCAAACCGGCTCGTGTTCGTCAGTCCCATATGTAGCAAGACAAAGACAAGGGAAGACACAACTCCAAAGGGGAGGCAGGCGGGTTTCTGAGAACAATCAGCCTGCTGTCCTCGGAGAATACCTTCTACAGGCATCTAGCATTCGCTTTCTCCGAGGACAAGCAGGCTGCTTGTTCTCACTGATGGGGTATCCCTAGCCCCCAGGCTCACTCAAAACAACAAACATGGTCAATTGGGCCTCGCAACGGCGAGGACATAACTGAGATTGACCTAACAATTTATCCAACTAACTGAGAGTGTAGCCTGGAACAGAATAAACATGGGCCTAGTGGGGTGGAGTTGGATTCTAAACCCCGAACAGATTCTGAAGCACTGACTGCCTGAACCGACTGTCGCGTCGAGTATCCTGCTGCAGGCAGTAATGAGATGTGAATGTGTGGACAGATGACCACGTCGCAGCTTTGCAGATCTCTTCAATATTGGCTGACTTCAAGTGGGCCACTGACGCTGCCATGGCTCTAACATTGTGAGCCGTGACATGACCCTCAAGAGCCAGCCCAGCCTGGGCGTACGTGAAGGAAATGCAATCTGATAGCCAATTGGATATGGTGCGTTTCCCCACAGCCACTCTCCTCCTGTTGGGATCAAAAGAAACAAACATTTGGGCAGACTGTCTGTTGGGCTGTGTCCGCTCCAGATAGAAGGCCAATGCTCTTTTGCAGTCCAATGTGTGCAGCTGACGTTCAGCAGGGCAGGAATGAGGACGGGGAAAGAATGTTGGCAAGACAATTGACTGGTTCAGATGGAACTCCGACACCACCTTTGGCAAGAACTTAGGGTGAGTGCGGAGGACTACTCTATTATGATGAAATTTGGTATAAGGAGCATGAGCTACTAGGGCTTGAAGCTCACTGACTCTACGAGCTGAAGTTACTGCCACCAAGAAAATGACCTTCCAGGTCAAGTACTTCAGATGGCATGAATTCAGTGGCTCAAAAGGAGGTTTCATCAGCTGGGTGAGAACGACATTGAGATCCCATGACACTGTGGGAGGTTTGACGGGGGGCTTTGACAAAAGCAAACCTCTCATGAAGCGAACAACTAAAGGCTGTCCTGAGATCGGCTTACCTTCCACACGGTAATGGTATGCACTGATTGTGCTAAGGTGAACCCTTACAGAGTTGGTCTTGAGACCAGACTCAGACAAGTGCAGAAGGTATTCAAGCAGGGTCTGTGTAGGACAGGAGCGAGGATCTAAGGCCTTGCTGTCACACCAGACGGCAAACCTCCTCCATAAGAAGAAATAACTCCTCTTAGTGAAATCTTTTCTGGAAGCAAGGAAGACACGGGAGACACCCTCCGACAGACCCAAAGAGGCAAAGTCTACGCTCTCAACATCCAGGTCGTGAGAGCCAGAGACTGGAGGTTGGGATGCAGAAGCGCCCCTTCGTTCTGTGTGATGAGGGTCGGAAAACACTCCAATCTCCACGGTTCTTCGGAGGACAACTCCAGAAGGAGAGGGAACCAGATCTGACGCGGCCAAAAAGGAGCAATCAGAATCATGGTGCCTCGGTCTTGCTTGAGTTTCAACAAAGTCTTCCCGACCAGAGGTATGGGAGGATAAGCATACAGCAGGCCGTCCCCCCAATCCAGGAGGAAGGCATCCGATGCCAGTCTGCCGTGGGCCTGAAGTCTGGAACAGAACTGAGGGACCTTGTGGTTGGCTTGAGATGCAAAGAGATCTACCAAGGGGGTGCCCCACACCTGGAAGTTCTGGCGCACTACTCTGGAGTTGAGCGACCACTCGTGAGGTTGCATAATCTTGCTCAACCTGTCGGCCAGACTGTTGTTTACGCCTGCCAGATATGTGGCTTGGAGCAACATGCCGTAACGGCGAGCCCACAGCCACATGCTGACGGCCTCCTGACACAGGGGGCGAGATCCGGTGCCCCCTGCTTGTTGATGTAATACATGGCAACCTGGTTGTCTGTCTGAATTTGGATAATTTGGTGGGAGAGCCGATCTCTGAAAGCCTTCAGATCGTTCCAGACCACTCGTAACTCCAGGAGATTGATCTGCAGATCGCGTTCCTGGAGGGACCAGCTTCCCTGGGTGTGAAGCCCATCGACATGAGCTCCCCACCCCAGGAGAGACGCATCCGTAGTCAGCATTTTTTGTGGCTGAGGAATTTGGAAAGGGCGTCCCAGAGTCAAATTGGACCAAATCGTCCACTAATACAGGGATTTGAGAACACTCGTGGACAGGTGGATCACATCTTCTAGATCCCTAGCCGCCTGAAACCACTGGGAAGCTAGGGTCCATTGAGCAGATCGCATGTGAAGACGAGTCATGGGAGTCACATGAACTGTGGAGGCCATGTGGCCAAGCAATCTCAACATCTGCCGAGCTGTGATCTGCTGGGACGCTTGTACCCGGGAGACGAAGGACAACAGATTGTTGGCCCTTGTCTCCGGAAGATAGGCACGAGCCGTCCGAGAATCCAGCAGAGCTCCTATGAATTCGAGTCTCTGTACTGGGAGAAGCAAAAATCGCGAAGACGCGTGAGGTCAACTTGAGGGGCACGAAACGGCGGTAAAACACAACCGTCCCGAGTGCGGACAAAAGAAGACTGACGAACACGAGCCGGTTTGGGCGGGAAGACGGCCGCGCATGCGCGGTGCGCATCGGCGCGCGAGGACTAGCAAAGGCCTTTGCTAGTGAAGTTTCCGGTTGGAGGTGGCTGCCGTGGACGTCACCCATCAGTGAGAACAAGCAGCCTGCTTGTCTTCGGAGAATAATCTTTAAACGCCTTTATGGAATAGCCCCACACTACTCACAAAAGTTCATACAAATATATCAATCCAAAAGAGTGCTTAGATGCTTAACAGACATCAGACTGGATGGAGGAGTAGCCTAGTAGTCCCACTGCAGCTCCTTGTGACTCTGGGCAAATCACTTAACCCTCCATTGCCCCAGGTACAAATAAGTACCTGTATATTCTATGTAAACCACCTTGAATGTAGTTGCAAAAACCACAGAAAGGCAGTAGATCAAGTCCCATTCCCATCCAAACAACCAAATCTGCCACCATAAAAGAACAACCAATAAAACAATGATAGGCAAAGGTGCAGAACTATGGAACTCATTACCAATAAAGATTAGACAGACCCCAAACTATCTAAGCTTCTGTAGAAAATTGAAAAACTGGCTTTTTTTTTTTTTTTCAAATACTATGGACCTCAAATGAACCCAACCTAGTGACCACTCAACTCCCTGCATACTCCAAGGGGCTACAAAGGAAGATGAATAAAATACTCCAAGGGGCTACAAAGGAAGTCAAGTAATAACACAGACAATTCTGTACAACAGAGTCATTTCATTAATTTGTTTTCTCTTTTCAGTTACCAAGTGCTACTTAGACCTGACACACACACACAAATGTAACAAAGTTCTCTTCTGTTTAATGTAATGATATTCCTCCTCTTGTTTCAATGTAATGATTTTTAGAGTTTCTCTTTTTTCAGTTCCAATGTTCAAGCTCTTCCCAATCTGGATTTGCTCTGCGCCTAGAACTTAAAGGTTATGCAGACTATAAATGCCATAATTAAATGAAACTAAATTATCTACATTCTGTCTAAAAAGGGCTTCACAGATTGTACAGATTCTGAATCTCAGCCAAAATGCTCAGAAGGGACCATCTGCAGTTCATGGCCAAGGCCCTATATTTGCATAGCCAAAAACTGGGCGCAAGCAATATTTGGTTTCTTTAATCTGAAGAGAAACCAGAGAGTTACATTCCATCTGTGCTTGTCTGATATGTCTACCCCACATCCCCTCAACTCACCATCTCCTTGTAGTTGGGATAGTATGTCTGCTGAATCAAGGGGAACTCCTCTGAGCCCAGCTTCTTCTGCAGCTTCACCATCTGTGAAAACTAAGAGAAGGACAGAGGAAACGAGAGAAATCAAGGAAAAGAGTGACAGAAGCACAGTAGCAGACAAACAAAGGAGAAAAGAGACAATGAAAATAAGGAGAGTGAGGAAGAAAAAAATAGCAGAAAGGTTTATTACAAATAGATAAGGAAAAATTAGTTAATTACCTGATAATTTTCTGTCCTTTAGTCCCAAAGGATCAGTCCAGACAAATGGGTTGTGACCATCCGCCAGAAGGTGGAGATAGAGAACTCTAATGAATTGTTCCTCAAAAGCTCCTGTGCTTATCAACCAAGCCAGTATTCCATAACAAAGCAGTAAAAGAGAGTGACTTCCAGAGAAAAAAACTCCAGCCTCTAGATAGAAAAAGAACTATGAAATAAATGGCAAAACTTGTGCCTTAGAAATAATGGAACCAGAACAATACAAACATCTGAAATTATATAGAACCCGGAAAAACTGGAAAAACCAAAATCATCACAGGAGGGTGGGCTCTGGACTGATCCTTTGTGTCTAAAAGAAAGAAAATTATCAGGTAATTAACTAATTTGTCCTTCCATTATGTCCTAAGGATCAGTCCAGACAAATGGGATGTACAAAAGCAGTCCCTAAGAGGGGAGGGACTGTGATATCCCTGCAGCGAGAACTGTGGCCCTGAAGGAATCATCTGCTTGAGCAGACAAATCCAAATGGTAATGCTTAACAAAGGAATGAGAAGAAGGCCATGTCACTGACTGACAGATCTCTGCCAACGAAATTGCCCTAGACTCTGCCAAAGAAGTCACCAAAGACCTGGTGGAATGCACCTTGACATGTATGGGAGCGAATGTAAGCCGCAGAAATAGCCTCCTTAAGCCATCGAGCCAAATAGACTCCTTAAGCCATCGAGCCACTGTCTGTTTGGAGGCCGGCAACCCTTCCGGGATCCTGCAAAGAGGACATAAAGATGATCAGACCACCTAAAATTGTTGGTAGCAGTAAGATAGCGCATAAGGATGCGCTTCACATCCAACAGTCACAGGGAAGAGTATTCTGCAGAACAGCCCTCCCTGGAAAAAGAAGGAAGAAGCACAGTCTGATTGACATGAAAAGGAGATATAATCTTTGGCAAAAAGGACGGAACGAAACTCCTAAGTCAGAAAAACAGAGAAAGTAATCTGTGCAAGAGAGACCTTGAAGCTCTGAAATGCTCCATGCTAACAAAATGGCAACTAGAAATACTGCCATTAAAGTAAGATTTTGATAGCTGCTAAATGAAGGGGCTCAAAGGGGGCTGAATGAAGAGCCTTAAGAGCCACTTAAAGACTCCACTGAGGATAAATATTGTGGAGAGGAGGACGCAGATGACTGACTCCCAGGGTGAGCAGTCAATGAGGCATTCTGTATCTTGCCAACGCTGCTAGCTGAACTTTGAGCGAATTGAGAGCCAGGCCTTTTTTTAATCCCTCCTGAAGGAAGGATAAAATCAGAGACAAGGAAGCACGAAATGGAGAAACACCATTCTGGGCAAACCAGCTCTCAAAAGTTCTCCACACTCTAGCATAAGAAGAAGTGGACCACTTGTGGGTTTGCAGCAAGGTACTAATAACATCATCTGTGTAACCCTTCTTCCTCAATCACACCCTCTCACGAACCAGGTTGTAAGACCAAAGCAGGAGTACTGGACCTTGGTGTAATAAGCATGTCTATGGAGGAAGAGTCAACCGAAAAGCAATTTGAAGATGGATGAGGTCTGCATATCAAGGATGTCTGGGCCAGTCCAGAGCTACAAGAATGACCTTTCCAGGATGACACGCAATCCTATGCAACATCCTTCCCATGAGAGGCCACGGAAAGGAGGCTGTCCAACGGCCAAGGCTGTACCAGTGAATCCATTCCTAGGGAGTCTTTCTCCATGAAGTGGCTGTAGAATCTGTGTAATGCATTGAGTCTGGATGCCACTGTGTGGAAATGAGGCGAAATGCATTCTTTGACAGTTGCCATTCCCCCGGGTCCAGAGACACTCTGCTGAGGAAATCTGCATGAGAGTTCAGTGAACCCACTATGTGAGACGCCAAAATCATTGGAATTTTCAATTCTGCCCACTGAAAAAGAAGACACACCTCCTGGGCTAGAGATACACTCTTTGTTCCTCCTTGTCTGTTGAGATGTAACATTGTCCAAGAATACGTGCACCAGCCTCCCGAGAAGAAGAGGTGCAAAGGCTAGAAGAGCCTTACAGACAGCTTGAAGTTCCAGTCTGTTGATGGACCAGAAAGCCTCCATGCTCGATCAGCAGCCCTATGCAGAGTGAGATAGATAATGGGCCCCCTATCAACTGGGAGTTTGTAAGGGCAACCCTGCCTGAGTGTGCACAGGGAGAAGCCGTCTGGCTTGAGGCATCCACAGCACCAGCTGGTTGTAAGTCCCCAAGACCAGAGACCACCAGCTCAACAGGAACAACTGTAGTGGGCCGCATGTAGAACTTTGCCCAAAGTAGAACATCCAAAGTTGATGCCATAGAACCGAGAACCTGAGCCTAATCCCACACCTGCGGGCAGGGAAAAGAGAGAAGCCTGACAATTTGCTGTTTGAGCTTGAACTGACGATGCTGAGGCAGGAAAACCTTCCCCATCTGTGAACTGAAACACACTCCCAGAAACTCCAGGGTCTGGGTGGGGGTGAGAAGATTCTTGCTGTAACTCACCACCCAATCCAGTGCAGAAAGAATAGACAGGACTGTCTGTGTACTAAGAAGCTCTGTTGATAAGAAGGTTCCCGAATTAGACAATCATCCAAGTAAGGATGTACCTGGATCCCTTCCCGGCCAAGAAAGGATGCCACCACCACCATAACTTTTGAAAATCAGCGCGGTACAGTAGCGAGGCCAAAAGACATGGCCTTGAATTGAAAATGATCACAAACCGGAGAAATTTCCTGTGAGGAGGCTAAATTGGGATATGAAAATAAGCCTCCTAGAGGTCCAAGGAGATGAGAAACTTGCCTGGCTGGACCGAGGCTATGACAGAATGAAGAGTCTCCATGCAGAAGTGTAGCACTCTGAGAAACATGTTCACCCCTCTAAGATCCAGAACAGGGAGAAAAGAGTCTTCATTCTCTGGGACGACAAAACAGATGGAATATCAATCCGTGCCCCTCTTTGCCAGAGGAATGGGCTGAATGGTCCACAGTCGCCTTAAAGAGGCTAAGGTAGTTAGCACTGGCCGACTCTTTGCAGAGCTGCCACAAGGGGGACAGCATGAAAAGATCTGTGAGTGGCTTTGAAAATTCTAGCCTGTAGTCATGCAGAATGATATCGAGGACCCATTGGTCTGAAGTAATGGTGATCCTCGACCCCATCATTGCGAGGACTGTGAAGAGAGAGGTTCTTGAGAAAGCAGAAAAGGGCTTTTTGCCTCTTTGAAAGAAAGACTGAGTATGAGGAAAGTGAAGTTTTTGAGCGGAAGCACTAGCCTCCCCTAGTCTATACCTCCATGCTTCTTGAAAACGAGACTTAGCCACCCGGAGATGAGGCTTAGGCTTGTCCTCAGGTAACTGCTGGAACTTGGAATCTCCCAGGTCTTTAACAATCTTCTGCAAATCCACATCAAAGAGTACTTTCCCCCGAAAGGGCAACTTCGCCAGACAAGATTTGGATGCCACATCAGCAGCCTAATGCCTCAACCATAGCAAGCGTCGCGCTGAAACAGCCAAGGCCATACCCTTAGCTGATGCTCAGAAAACATCATAAAGAGCGTCTGACAAATAGGACACCTCGCCTCTAGGGTAGGGAGAAAGTCTGGACGTGAGTCCAACATAGACAACTGATGAATTCAAGATAAAGAAGCCCTGGCTACAAAAGCAGAAATTGCTGCTTGAGAATTTAGAACAGCTAGTTGAAAGGCAAGCTTCCAGGAAGCCTACAGCTTGCAGATAAGCATATCCTTTAATGCAGTACCACCTTCAACAGGGATAGTGGTACGTTTAGTAACAGCCGTAATAAGAGCATCCACCTTAGGCAGAGCAAGCTGCTATAAATCAGAGGCAGAGGGGGATATAATTTAGACATAGCACAAGCCTCCTGGAGGTTAGAATCAGGGATCTCCCACTGAGCTGATTTAAGCTCCTGCTTAGCCTCATGAATATGGAAAGATACAAGAGGTCTCTTAGTACCTGACATAATAGTTGGTGCAAGACCAGAGGACTGAGAAACATAAGAAAACATTTTTAAAGCCTCCATAGATTTTGAGATCAAGAGAGGCAACTCTGCTCTCAAAAACAGCCTAGCTACAGAATGATCATCACCTCAGTCTGCCTCTGAAATGTCCAAGTCAGTGCCATCAGCAGAATAAGGACAGTCAGAATACGTCTCTTCTGAGTCCTGAGGAAGAACATTCTCCAAATCCTGCGAAACAGAAAGTTTTCATTTCTTAGGAAGCTGTTCCTCAAAAGCAATGTGAGAGGAAGAAGGAGAGGAAGTCTGAGCTGACTTTAATAAAAAGGCCTGATGAAATAAAAGAACAAATTCAGTTGAAAACGGCAAGGCAGAGACTTTCTACCCTGGCACAAACCAACATCCTGGGACATGGTAGCGGGCGAGAAACCCGCTGATAAAATGGTTGCCAAAGCCTCGCAGAGCGCAGGAGCCGTTGGCACTGAGCCCGCCAAAACCGCCATCGGAGAAGGGCCAGATTGAACTCCTGGAGACGGAGTACTGATGGCCAAGGCAGTCAAAGCAGCATGTCCACAGAAGTAAAGCAAAGCTGCAGGAACCAATAGCCGAGAGCTTACCCCCACACTGCGCACAAGACTTAATAGGCTCAGACACAGAATAATAAATATACTCACAGAAAACAGCTAGTTTCATAACCTCCAAGGTACTGAAGCCCCACAATCTTTCCACAGAGCAAACGCTCTCAAAAAGAACTGCAGTGGCTGCTTTTTTTTTTTAAGATACAGGCAGGAGAAAAAGAGAAGGGAAGACTGAGATAAAGAGGTAGAAAGTGGCAATGGGGGAGCAGAGAGGGACCTACATCACTAGATTTACACCCAGGGCACAGGATATTCTCAACCCCAACCTCAACTGAACGTACAAGCAGGACAGGAGGCCAAACAAAAGTCACCACAGCGCACAGGAGCTGCTATCTCGCCTGCTGGAGATAGAGAATACTGGCTTGGTTGCAAAGCGCAGGAGCTTATGAGGCACAACTCATTACAGTTCTGTATCTCCACCTGCTGGCGGATGGTCACAACCCATTTGTCTGGACTGATCCTTGGGACGTAAAGGAAACTTCTTTATATACTATTGAGCCACAATGGACAGCAGTTTTGTTTGTTTTTTTTAAACCCCACCCGGCACAGCTAAAAAGTTGGGATGTGCAGCACCAATGGTAAAATTATGTCTTACCTGATAATTTTCTTTCCTTTAACAAAGCAGATGAATCCAGGAACTAGTGGGTTAAGACCGCCTACCAGCAGGTAGACATAGAGATAAACAAACTAAAGGCAGTGATGCCAGACAGACAGCTCCTTCCTCAGTTAGTATGTCATTTTTAAGCATTTGACAAGGCCAAAAATATGAAACCAATAACAACCAGAAACCATCCTCACTAAGAAAAACAGAGAACCAAATAAGAACTTCAAAATAACTGCAACTTGATCCAGAAATTGGAATCCTTTCTGTGTTCCCATATCTGTCTGAACTCTGCAAAAGAGAACCCGGAAGGAAAAAATAGTCACATTGCGCGGAAAATGAAAAAACCGTCGGCTGAACTAGGGAGGGATCCTGGATTCATCTGCTGCATTAAAGGAAAGAAAATTATCAGGTAAGACATAATTTTACCTTCCTTCTCACTTGCAGCAAATGAATCCAGGAACTAGTGAGATGTACCAAAGCATTCCTTAAGTAGGGTGGGAAGCCGACTCTCCCCGAGCCAACACTCCTCCCCCTAAACTCGCATCCTCCCGAGCAGACACGTCTAGCCTGTAATGCTTCGCAAACGTATGACGGGACGCCCAAGTAGCCGCCTGACAAATCTCTTCCAGAGATAAGGCCGACACCTCCACCCAAGAAGCCGCCTGTACCCGAGTAGAATGCGCCTTCAGGGCAACTAGAGACGCCTGCCCTTGTAGCAGATACACCGCTCCAATGGCTTCCCTAATCCAGTGAGCAATGGAAGCCTTAGAAGCCGCCTCACCCCTTTTTGATCCTGACAAGAGCACAAAGAGATGATCTTAGCATGGAAACTCGTTAGAGATCTGCAAGTACTGAAACAAGGCTCTCCGCACGTCCAGGAAACATAGCGAGGCAAACTCCCCCAGATAATCCTCTCTTCGAAAAGACAGAAGATAAACTGCCTGATTGACATGGAAAGCCGAAACCACTTTAGGTAGAAATGACGGCACCCTCCGGATTGACACCCCTGCTTCAGAAAACTGCAAAAAAGGATCTCTGGAAGACAAACCCTGAATTTCAGAAATCCTCCTAGCCGAAGCAATGGCCACCAAAAACACTGTCTTAAGTGTTAGAGCCTTCTCAGAAACCTTATTCAACGGCTCAAACAGTGGGGCCTGGAGGGTTCGCAGTACCACATTCAAATGCCATGCTGGGCACGGCTGCCGCACAGGAGGCCGAAGCCAAAGAGCCCCGCTTAGAAAATGGACCACGCTGCTAAAGAGGAACCGTGCAGTTTGCCCCTAAAACAAGCTAGCACGGCCACCTGCACTCGAAGGGAATTATATTGCAATCCATTTTGAAGACCATCCTGAAGGAACTCCAGAATTACCGGAATGTCCGCCCAAAAAGGCAATGCAGCACGCAAAGCACACCACGCCAAGAAAGCTTTCCACACTCGCGCGTACGCTGCTGAAGTGGACTGCTTCCATGCCCCCAAAAGAGTGGCAATGACTGATCCTGAAAATCCCTTCTTCCTCAGCTGCCGCCTCTCAATAGCCAGGCCGTAAGACCAAAGCGGGACGGATTTTCCATCTGAACTGGCCCTTGATGCAGCAGATCGGGAGTCATCGAAAGTCGCAATGGTGGCTCTGAGAGTGCTCGAACAAGATCCGCATACCACGGCTGTCGGGGCCAGTCTGGGGCCACTAGAACGACTGCCCCCCCCCCGATGCCAAATGGAGATGTGCAGGTAAGCTTCCCTCAAATCGAGAGCCGTCAAAAACCCGCCTGTTTGAACAGCAGCAATAACTGCCCGTAATGTCTCCATGCGGAAGTGACAAACCCGCAAAAACTGATTTACTTTTCTGAGATCGAAAATAGGCCGAAAGCCCCTCCCTTCTTTGGAACCACAAAGAAGATGGAGTACCAACCTATGCGCCTTTCGAGAGGAGGAACAGGCACGATAGCCCCTATCCTTAGCAGGTCTCGCAAACACTGCAGAACCGCTATCCTCTTGGCCCGTGATACACAGCGGAACTCCAGAAAAAAGTCAGTGATGGGAGAGAAGAATTCTAGCTTGTACCCTTCTCGCACCACATCGAGGACCCACTGGTCTGAAGTAATTCTGGCCCACTCTGGAAGAAACAGAGAAAGCCGACCACCGACCTGCTCTCCTCCCGAGTGGACCTGCGCCCCATCATTGGGAGGCCCGAGAAAGAGCCCCCTGACAAGAGGGGGGTCCAGCTGGACGCTTCTCGTTGCAAAAGGAAGAACGCTGCCCAAAACGAGGATGCTGAAAGGCTGCGTTGGACCACCCAGGGCGATACCGTCGCTTCTCTCTGAAACGTGACCTCGAGGCTCCCTGCCTGGAAGTAGACTTGGGTCTATCCTCCGGAAGACGCTGAGATTTGGAATCCCCCAGATCTTTAACAATCTTTTCTAGGTCTTCCCCAAAAAGCAATTTCCCTCAGAAAGGCAATTTAATGAGCCGTTGCTTAGAGGCCATATCTGCAGCCCAATGACGGAGCCACAGAAGACGCCAAGAGGAAACGGTAAAGGCCATGAGTTTGGCCGAAGCACGGACCAAATCACACGAGGCATCCGCCCAGTATGCCAGCCCAATATCCATTAGCGACATCTGAGGAGTTCCCGGCATATCAGACTCCGAAATCAAATCCATGACGGAATGTAGCCAACTGAGACAAGCTCTAGCCGCATAAGAATTACAAACAGAAGCTTGAAGTGTCAAAGCAGCCACCTCAAAGGCACGTTTTAAAAAGGCCTCTAGCCGTCTGTCTTACATATCCTTAAGTGCCACACCACCTTCTACTGGAAGAGTAGTCTTCTTAGTGACCGCCGTCACCAGGGCATCCACCCTAGGTAGAGCAAACTGCTCTAAACGGTCCGCTGAAACCAGATACAGCCTGGCCATAGCCCTGGCTACTTTCAGCCCCCCATCCGGACCCGCCCACTAGGCCGAAAACAACAATAGCGTCATGTACCAGAAAGGCCTTAGAAGGCCGACTGGTACTAGCCACCTTGGGGTTGACCGCCTGAGAAGCCGCAACCTCAGGGTCTTCTATATTCAGGGCTTCCAGCACCTGAGTTATAAAGGAGGACAACTCCTCCTTATGGAAAATCCTCACGCCAGAAGAGTCCTCTGGTTGGTCAGTGAGGACACCGTCCTCCACGTCCTCTACCCATCTGCTCTGAGACAGCCACCACGGAGGAAGATGCAGGCGACCGTATGCAGGACCCCTCCTTAGACCCCAAAGAAAGCCTAGACTTTTTAAGGGAGGAGAAATCCTCTGGGGAAAAACCCAAAATCTCTTGTTTACCCCCCAGACCCCCTGAGAGAATCAAAGGCCGAAGCTGTCGCAGTCACGTGAGGGGGGGCAAGGCCTTTTTCAACAAAAACGCCTGATGGAGTAGCAAAATAAACTCTGGCGAAAACCCCTTCCCCGCAACGGAGGAGGTCGCAGCCCTGGCACCTGCACCACCGCACATCGTGCCTGACGGCCCCCCCAACTCCCCTACCAGCAGAGAAGAAGCTTTGCCCAAAACCGCTACCAGAGCCGGCTCCGCGAGAATCGCCAGGCTCTGGGTGGAAAAGCACGCTCTCGGGGGGGGGGGGGGGGGCACCGCTCCATCAAGTCCCGCCTGTCCCCGAACAGGAACCCAGAAGACTTACCCCGAACCGTGAAAGCGTGGGAACTGACAGCTGAGTCGAAGGAAAAAATTCTCTCCAACTCCACTTCGAGGCAGGCTCAGACAAGCAGGCAACAGAAAACAGGACTACAGCAGCAACACAAACCTGCTCTCAGCAAAAACACATTTCCCTGTGCTTCTCTGTTTCTCTTTTAAATAAATTCTATGGTTCTCTTTTTTTTTTTTTGTGAGGAGGCAGAAACAAACAGGGAAGGAAAGGAACAGCAAAAGCCTGTTCAGAGGGAATTTGAGGTGCAGCAGGGACCCAGCAACTGCGTATGCTGCCAAAGGGGACACCACCAGTCAGCCACCCCAGGCTCAAACTGGCCACCAGCCCAGGAGCACCCTCACAGGCCTTGGGCCCAGGAGCTGGAGAAAAAGCCGCCCACCACCTGCTGAGATAGAGACATATTAACCGAGGAAGGAGCTGGTCATCTGGCATCACTGCTTTTAGTTTGTTTATCTCTATCTCCTCCTGCTGGTAGGCAGACTTAACCCACTAGTTCCTGGATTCATCTGCTGCAAGTGACAAGGAAATCCAGATAGAGGCCAGTTCTGAATATCTGGATAGGATGGTCAACACCAGTGCTACCCAGATAGTGGTAATATTGAATCTGCTATCCGGATAGCTAACTGGATAAAGTTCAGACAGCCTTTTTGTTGCCCTCACTTTTTCTGGATAGTTATCCAGTTAGCAGACTGAATCTAGCTGTTAACTGGATAGCTTCTAGCTCTGCCTTCACTCTGCTCCCATACTGCCCTGGCAACATCTGGATAGTGTAGACGCAGTCAATAAGGATATTCAGCAGCACTATCCGTATAGTACCACTGAATATTCTGGTCAGCAACAATTATCTGGATAGCAGTTGCTGCTAACCTGATCAGTGTCACTGAACAATGACCCTGTGACTTTTTCTAACCACACAACCACAGTCCACCAACAGTACAGTTCAAGAGAAGGCTCTGCTGACAGCATAGCAAAAACTGGGAGGACCTGCACCAGAGCATCAGAAACCACCAAGAACCAGCATCCAGCTGCCCTAACCTTTAATATTACTGCTCTACCACATGTACATCCATCTTGGCTCCAGGACTCATTTCTTAACTGATGGTCAACTAGAGAAGGGCCAAGGTGAAGGGCAGCATTCCCTCCACAATCCTGCTCTAGATAAACACCTATACAATGAGAGGAATGAGAAACACTGCAAACTACCACAGAAATAATACAAGAACATAATAAAATAGGGTTTAAGAACAAGCTCACAGCCATTCCAATTCCTTGGATATACCTACCACCCAAGGCTTGTCACAGCAATTGTAGACAGAGTGCAAGGAGTTGACGCTGGGGATTCCAGCATACTGTAGTCCAATTACCATGTTGCGGTAGTCACCATTTTTCGCCATGCTGAAGGCATGCTGACGAATTAGTACAAAATCCGGCTTCAGAGACCTAGCAGGGAGAAAAGAGTTGATTTTAGAAGCAGAGAAGGAAAAATTAATTCTTACCTGATAATGTTCTTTCCATTAGTCCCAACAGATCAATCCAGAGACTGGGTTGTGTCCCTCTACCAGCAGCTGGCGATAGAGAGAAAATCTGAGGTTTGCTATATGTGGGCCTGTGCAGCCAGCTGAACCTCAGTATGAACGATACCAAAGCAGTGGAATGGAAACAATAGAAAACTCTCCTGACATTTTGTCAGACCAATTCCCAACATACTTCCACCACTTCTATGTTTATTTATTTTATTTTTTAATCAAACGAAGGAACATTCAGAACAACGGAACCCGAAAAAAAACTAACCAACCGCAACAAAACCTCAGACAGTAAACCCGGGGGGGGGGGGGGGGGGGGGGGGGGCTCTGGATTGATCTGTTGGGACTAATGGAGAGAAAATTATCAGGTAAGAATTAATTTTTCCTTCCATGGCATCCCACAGATCAATCCAGAGACTTGTGGGATGTACCCAAGCAGTCCTCAAGTAGGGTGGGACACCCCCAACAGGGCAGAAATCACCGGAAAGCCAAACAACGTATCTTGACAAGCTGCCACATCCACCCATTAATGACGAGTGAATTTATGGACCGATGCCCATGTAGCTGCCCTGCAGATATCTTCCAGACAAACCAAACAGGACTCTGCTTAGGAGGAAGCTTGAGCTCATGTGGAATGAGCACGAACTTGCAAAGGGGCTTGCTTGCCCAATGCCACGTATGCCAAAGAGAAGGCCTCTCGCAACCAACGGGCTATGGTGTCCTTGGACGCCAAATGACTCTTCTTACTGCCTCCAAAAAGGACGAAGAGATGGTGAGAAAGATGAAATTCATTCGTCACCTCCAAATACCTGAGAAGAGCCCGTCTCATGTCGAGGCAGCGAAGAGCCCGGAATTGCTCAGGGTAATCTTCCCGGCGGAAGGCCAGCAAATGCAGGGACTGCCCCAAGTGGAAACGAGAAACCACATTGGGCAAAAACGAAGGAACTGTCCTAATCGATACCCCCGCCTCCGTAAAACGCAGGAAGGGGTCTCTGCAAGAAAAGGCCTGCAACTCTGAAATTCTCCGAGCGGAAGTAATGGCTACTAGGAAAATCGCCTTCAAGGTGAGATCCTTAATCGTAATCCCCAATAAGGGTTTGAAAGGAGGACGCTGAAGCACTTAGAGAACTAGATTAAGGTTCCAGGATGGCAAAACTGGCATGTCAGGAGGGCGCAAACGATTTACGTCCCTCAAGAAACGAACTACATACGGGTGGGAGGCGATCGACGCCCCCTGAAGCCGGCCTCTAAAACATGCCAGAGCTGCCACCTGCACCTTAAGAGAATTCAATGAGACTGATTTTTGTTCAGCCTCCTGAAGAAACGCGAGGATAAACGATACTGAAGCCAAAGCCGCTGACAATCCTGAACTCGCATACCACGAATCGAAGGTACGCCACACCCTAGCATAAGGTATCGAGATAGATCTTTTCCAAGCCTACAGCATCGTAGCGATAACCGTGTCCGGATACCCTTTTCTTCTCAACCTCGCCCTTTCAAGGGCCAGGCCATAAGACCAAAGGGGGAAGGATCCTCCATCGTGACTGGCTCCTGCAGCAAGAGACCGTGCTGCGCTTGTAGCAGAAAAGGACGATCGAACAGAAGCCTGATCAAATCTGCGTACCAGGATGGTCTGGGCCAATCCGGGGCCACTAGGATCACTGGACCGAGATGACTGCCAATGCGAGTCAGTAACCTGCCCACCATTGGCCATGGGGAAAAGGCATAGAGCAGGCCCCTGGGCCAAGTTTGAAGAATGGCATCGATGCCTTCTGAGCCCAGCTCTCGTCCCCTGCTGAAGAAACGGGGAACCTTTGCATTGAATGCGGTGGCCATTAAGTCCATCTCTGGCATCCTGCAACAGGCAGTTATCTAATTGAAGGCAAGAGGGGAGAGCGTCCACTCCCCCAGCTCCAACTGGTGGCGACTGAGAAAGTCCGCTTGCACATTCTGTGACCCCACTATATGAGCCGCTGTCAAGAAAGAGAGATGAGTCTCTGCCCAATGGCAGATCAGAGCCGCCTCGCACGCTAGGGGTGCACTCCTGGTGCCCCCCTGATGGTTTATGTAGGCGACCGTCGTCCCATTGTCCGAAAGAACTCGAACTGGGCAACTGCGGAGAAGAGAAACTCCCGAAGGGCCAGACGAATCGCTTGTAACTCCAAGCGGTTGATGGACCATGATGACTCTGTCGAAGTCCAAACGCCCTCTGTTGCAGGCAATGAGCCCCCCAGCCAGACAGTGACACATCCGTGGTCACTATCTTCCAGTCCGGGGTTGCCAGAGGAATGCCTGACATCAGATTCTTTTGAATGAACCACCAGTGCATGACTGTGTGAAGACAGGCCGAACATGGCACCCGTACCTCGTAATCCTCCAAGAACGGAGACCAACGGCTCAGAAGGTGCCACTGGAGGGGGTGCATGTGAGCTCTGGCCCACTTTACCACGTCCAAGGTGGAGGTCATGGAACCTAGAACTTGTACATAGTCCCAAGCCTGCGGGTTCAGAGTTTGAAACAGCGCTCGTAACTGAGCCTGTAACCGCTGTGCTCGAGCTGAAGGAAGAGAAACTATCCCTGTTCGGGTATTGAAGCACACCCCTAAGTATTCCACATTTGGGAAGGCGTTAGGCTGCACTTTGGGAAGTTGATCACCCAACCAAGCGACTGAAGCAATCCGACCACTTTGTTGGTTGCCCGCTGACTCTCCTTGAAAGAAGATGCCCGCACAAGCCAGTTGTCTATATAGGGAAGGACCTGAATCCCTTCCTTCCTGAGATAGGCCGCCACTACTACCAGGACCTTGGAAAAGGTCTGAGACACTGTGGCTAGGCCGAAGGGCATCGCTTTGAATTGAAAATGATGACTGAGCACTGCAAAGCAAAGAAAGCGCCTGTGGGGAGGCCAGATTGGAATGTGTAAATAGCCCTCTTTGAGATCGAGAGACGTCAAAAACTCCCCTGGCTGTACCACTGAGATCACCGATCGGAGGGTTTCCATGCGGAAAAGCCAAACCCGTATGGACCTGTTGACGCACTTGAGATCTAAGACGGGTCGCCATGAACCGCCCTTTTTTGGCATCACAAAATAAATGGAGTATCAACCACATCCTCTTTCTGCTGGGGGTACAGGCTGGATGGCACCCAGCTGTTGTAAGTTGAGGAGGGTGTGTCGAACGGCCTGGACCATGGCGGACATTTGCAAGGAGATTCCAGAAAAGAGCCTAATATCAGACGAGCCAATTCTAACTTGTAGCCATCTCTGATAAAATCTAAGACCCATTCGTCGGATGTTACCCTGGTCCACTCCACCAGGAATAGGGACAGTCTGCCCCCTATAACTGGCTGGATATGGACCACGGCCCCATCATTGGGCGGACTTGGCTGTGGGCTGGTTTCTGTTACTGGAAAGGAAGGCCCACCTGTCACCTCGAAAGGGCTGAGACCTCTGAGAAAACCTTGCTCTCTGAAAAGAGGCCCTGTGACCTGGACGGTAACGCCATGTATCCCTAAACTTAGGTCTAGGTCCCGCTGGTTGTACACACTTGGACCTGTCCTCTGGGAGGCGCTGGCCCTTAAAGTCACCGAGGTCCTTCACAATCTGTTCTAAGTCTGTCCCAAACAAAAGCTTTCCCCTAAAAGGAAGCCTTGCTAAACGTGACTTAGAGGCCACATCTGCGGCCCAGTTCCGCAACAACTGCCAGCAACGTGCGGTGACCGCTAGGGAAACCTCCTTCGCCAAAGCCCTCAAAAGATCATAAAGAAGATCCGCAAGGAAGGCTAAATCGGACTCCAAGGCCGGCAAAACAGCCACGAGATCTTCCGGAGAGGAGGCTTTCTGTACCCACAATAAGCATGCCCGTGCCGCATAGGAGCCATAAACTGAGGCCTGCAGGGAAAGGGCCTCTACTTCAAGGACAGCTTCAAACAAGTCTCCCACTTACGATCCTGAGGGTCCTTGAGCACCGTGCCACCCTCCACAGGGAGAGTGGTTTTCTTAGTGACCGCTGTGATTAAGGAATCCACCGTAGCGACCTTCAGCAAGTCTAAGTCAGGTGCAGGTAGCGCGTAAAGACGCGACATAGCTCTAAGCAACCTTAAGCCCACTGTCTGGCATATCCCACTGCACCGAAATAAGGATCTTCATGGCCTCATGCACATGAAAGGAACGAGGTGGGCATTTGGTGCCAGACATAATAGAGGGCACCAGACCTGTTCTCCCTGACAATTCAGGGGGTGAAATGGCCAAAACCTCAAAAGCCCTAACAATCAGGTAGGGAAGCCGTCGGATCATCCCCCTCCTCAGAGGGTAGGGTGACCTCATCTGCCAAATCCAAAGATTCTGAGGGAGAGCCCGGAGAGAAAACCAGGCCAACTGTGTCAGATAGCTCCTCGGGATCCAAAATCTCCACCCGGGGACGTTTTGGCAGGAAAGACTGAGAAGCTGCAGCAACCGAAGTTTGCTGAGGAAGAGAAGGGGCTGCCTGACGAGAAGCTCCTGGCTTCTTCAAAAGAAAGGCATTGTGCATTAATAAAACAAAAGCCGGGGAAAAGGGAACTGCAAGGGACTCCCCTGCTCCCTATACATAACTTCCCCTCCATTGGAGCCTATGCCACAGAAGCGCGCTGCGCCTCTTGTCTATCAACCACCACGTGCGGAGCGGGTCGCACCTGAGAGGAAAAAATGGCGCCCGCCAACACATGCTGCACTAACCACCCTGAGGAAACCTCCAAAATGATCCCCTGTGCTTCTGACTCACCGGACGCCTGAGGGGAACCCCCGCTGCGGGCTGTCGGCGGCAGGACTCACACTGCTGACAGCGGCAGGACTCACGATGCTGCTCTCCGGCCCCCACACCGGGAGCAGCGCTTAGCCACCTCAGAAGGCACTGACATGCTCCACAAACGCCTACCCCAAAACTGACTCGGCAGAACGTCTAGTTCCTCCATATGATTAAACAAAAACAAAGTCTCTTACCTTTTTTTTTTAGTCAGGACAGAAAGGAAACACTCAATGAGGCCAACAGCCCCGGGTGACGGAGGAAAGGTAGGGGGAGACCGGAAGGGACCTGGCACCACCAGGTGTACACCACAAGCTGCAAACAGCCACTCAATCTGTCTGTGCTAAACTAGGCCAAAAGGACACCAGAAGCCAGATCAAACCAGAGCTACACAGAAATGTCCCTCCACCTGCTAGATAGAGAGAATACTGAGGTTCAGCTGGCTGCACAGGTCCACATATAGCAAACCTCGGAGGTTCTCTCTATCTCCACCTGCTGGTAGAGGGACACAACCCACAAGTCTCTGGATTGATCTGTGGGACGCCATGGAAGTTATTTTAGCTGTTGTATTCTGTTCATGACAACTGACATCCTCAGCACAGTAAAGACAGCTTGCCTAGGAGAAGTTTCTTCCAGATCTCCTAGAGCAACATGCAGTATGTTTTTTAGACTATCGGGCTCATTTTCGAAAGAGAAGGACGTCCATCTTTCGACATAAATCGGAAGATGGACGTCCTTCTCCCAGGGACGTTCAAATCGGTATAATCGAAGCTCGATTTAGGACTTCTTCAACTGCACTCCATCGAGGACAGCCAAAGTTCAAGGGGGTGTGTAAGACGTAGCGAAGGCGGGACTTAGGATTGCCTAACATTTGCACGTCCTTTACCCATAATCGAAAAAAGCAAGGACGTCCCTGATGAGCACTTGGACGTTTTCACCCGGACCTGTTTTTCTCACGACTAAGGCACAAAAAGGTGCCCGAAATGACCAGATGACCACCAGAGGGAATTGGGGATGACCTCGCCTTACTCCCCCAGTGGTCACCAACCCCCTCCCACCCTCAAAAAACATCTTTCAAAATATTTTGTACCAGCCTCTATGCCAGCCTCAGAGGTCGTACTCAGATCCATGACAGCAGTATGCAGGTACCTGGAGCAGTTTTAGTGGGTGCAGTGCACTTCAGACTGGTGGACCCAGCCCCATCCCCCCCCCCCACCTGTTACGTTTGTGGAGGAAACAGCGAGCCCTCCAAAACCCACCAGAAACCCACTGTACCCACATCTAGGTGCCCCCCTTCACCCGTAAGGTCTATGGTAGTGGTGTACAGTTGTGGGTAGTGGGTTTGGGGGGCGGGTTGGGGGGCTCAGAACACAAGGTAAGGGAGCTATGTTCCTGGGAGCAATTTATGTAATTCATTGCAGTGCTCCCTAAGGTGCCCGGTTGGTGTCCTGGCATGTCAGGGGGACAAGGGCACTACAAATGCTGGCTCCTCCCACGAGCAAATGGCTTAGATTTGGTCGTTTTTGACATGGAAATCTCTGGTTTCGAAAGTTGCCGAAAATCAGAAACATCCATGTCTAGGGACGTCCAAATCTAAGGATTTGGACGTCCTTGACAGTATTTTCAAAATGAAAGATGGATGTCCATCTTGTTTCAAAAATAAGGGTTTCCCCACCCCTGGATTGGGATGTTTTACAAGGACGTCCAAATTGAAACTTGGAAGTCCCTTTCGAAAATGCCCCTCCATGTTTTAAAAGAGGGGTTGGTAACCTGTGATTTTAAATACTGAATTTTGAAATATTTTCAGAATAGCAGTTTGTTGCCATCATTTTTTGTTAAATATTTGCTTATTTAATTATTATTTATATTTTGCTCACACCTTTTTCAATAGTAGCTCAAGGTGAGTTACATTCAGGTACTCTGGATATTTCTCTGTCCCAGGAGGGCTCACAATCTAAGTTTGTACCTGAGGCAATGGAGGGTTAAGTGACTTGCCCAAGATCACAAGGAGCAGCAGCGGGATTTGAACCGACCACCTCTGGATTACAAGACCGGTGCTCTAACCACTAGGCCACTCTTCCACACAAAGTCTATGGGGCTCTGAGCATTTCCGGTTCTGACATTACATAATGTTGCGACTTGCCAGGGATAGGACTGTTCAAAAAGGCATACCCTACAGACCCAACATAAATGCCTACACTCTGCAACACAGCAAAACCAAAGCTCGTAATGGACACTATATAACCTCTCCTCTCTTCGATCCCCATTGTACCTGAACCTTAATCGACCACAACATCACCATGTATTTGATTCAATACCGGACTTGGCGAACGCCTTTACGGTACTTTGTAAGCTACATTGAGCCTGCAAATAGGTGGGAAAATGTGGGATACAAATGTAACAAATAAATAAATATTCATGTGGCCCTTTGTATATAAAGGTTGACACCCCTGTTTCAAAAGGAGAAATTATACCTCACCTAATTTTCTTTTCTTGAGTCCAGCCCAGATGCTTGGATTTGCCTTCTCCTGCCAGCAGATGAACACAGAACCACTGACCTGTACAGCTACTCACCAGTCAGTATTCCAGTAAAGCAGAACATGTACTAAAATCCCTAGTTATCTTGGGAACAATTACAACCACAAGACTGAAATTCAAAAAACTAGGAACATAACCGAGGCCACTGTGCAAGCGCAGAACCTGAAATATCAAGCTGGTGCACTAGATAAACAGGCAGAATTCTTCCACATCTTTTAATAAGGGCAGGTTCTAGACTGGTCTGGAGGGACTCAAGGAAAGAAAATTAGCAAGTAAGGTCTAATTTTTCCTTCCTTATTATCTCCAGACCATCTAGATGCTTGGAAGGTACCAATGCAAAACAATAAGGGCGGGAACCAGATATAAAGGAATTAGAAAAGGTGCAGAGAAGGGCAACAAATATGATAAAGGGAATGGAACGACTTCCCTATGAGGAAAGGCTGAGAAGGTTAGGGCTCTTCAGCTTGCAGAAAAGGCGGCTGAGGGGTGATATGATAGAAGTCTACAAGATAATGAGCAGAGTAGAACGGACAGATGTGAAGCGTTTGTTTACACTTTCAAACAACAACAAAACCAGGGGACACAAGCTGAAGCTAGAATATGGTAGATTTAAAACAAACAGGAGAAAGTTTTCTTTACTCAGCGTGTAGTTAGACTCTGGAACTCGTTGCCGGAGAATGTAGTGACAGCAGCTGGCCTTACGGAATTTAAAGGGGGTTTGGACAGATTCCTGAGGGAAAAAAGTCCATTGAACATTATTAATTTTTTTTTTGGGGGGGGGGGGGGTGGGGGGGGTTGCCGGGTTCTTGAAGCCTGGTTGCTGGGCTTGATGGACCCTTGGTCTTTTCCCAGTATGATGGTGCTTATGTACTTATGCTTATGTACTTATGATCTGACTTCAAGACTTAACTTCAAAAACTGCATCTTGCTCAGCCTATACATCCAATCTGTAATATCCCACACAGGAACTGAACTAGAACCAGGTGGCCACTTGTAATGTACTGTGGTGGAACCGGAGAATGCGCTGCCCAAGAGGAGGCTTGTCCTCAAGTAGAATGATCCTTAATACTGTAGGGACCAGGCACCCCATAAAATATGTGCAGAAGCTACCATTTCTTTAATCCACTGGACCACCAATACCTTTGAGGCCACCTCTTCTTTCCTATCCCCACCAAAGACAAATAGTCTATCCAGTCTCTAAAATTCTTCTGTCCTCTTCAAATAGCAATGCAAGGTCCTTCTCACATCCAAACAATGGAGACAATTTCATTCATCTACTCCCCTGATCTCTTGAAATACAGTAATTCACAATAACCAAATATGGGTAACACAATTCCACAATAGTTGTATCTTTTAACTGACTATAATATGACAACCATATATACTATTAAAACACACCATTTCTTTATTCAATGTTTACAAAAGAATACAATAAAAATGTCCCAGCATATAATTATGATGGTAGCAGTACTGTGCTCCATTTGCCATATCCATAACCATACTCATACATTCTCACTTATTCAAACACTCATAGAATCATAATAATGTTGTCAGTGACATATCTTCCCCATATAACAACTGATGAGGGTCTCTCCACATTGATGTTACTAAACAAAAACCACCCTAAATGGTACTACTTAGTGCCAGTCCGATCAAACAATCCACATGTTGTATATAAGTTGGTCTAAAAATACTTGTGTTGGAGTCCACTCTTCAGAATGCAAACATTTCATCAGAAGAAGAGTATCACAAAACTGAAATTGTAATCCAGTTGAATCCACACCAACCATACAGTCAGCTTCCATGCATCATACTCTCAAGTTACTTAAATGTTGGGCAATACAAGCTTTAATTTTACGGATAGTGTGACCAATATACCATAACCCGCAAAGGATAACAAATCCCATATACACATTGCATAGAATCACAATCAGAAGAAATCCTTCTGAATGTGGTATCTTTATATAGTCTATCCGTAACACATATTGCCAGTAAATACAATGCCCGCAAACAAAATGACTACATTCTTGTTGATCATTGGGGCTTGCACCATCAGAAACCTATTTAAATAACAGTTCACCCAAATTTCTTCCACGCGTATATGAAAGCATTGGAGTTTCCTGAAATTGAGAATGAATAGATCAAATAGACCAATGCTTCCTAACAATATCTGTCACCACACGAGACACATGTGTATGGTAGAATACAAGTAAGATGCTGACTATCTATCACTCCTAAGGGCTGATGTACCACTGACGCTGAGCACTGAATGCCTGTCTCAATGCCTTGCGTACAATCTTAGGATATCCACGCTGTCTAAAACAGATACTCATGGATTTGGCCTGCTTCAAAAAATTATGGTGGGTGATACATAATCTGCGAATACTTAAAAACTGACTCTCAGGAATACTGTTTTTTTTTTTTTTTTAATTCTGGGGATGGTGGCTATGGTAGTGTAAAATAGCATTCCGATCGGTGTCTTTACAAAATTATCATGTGACAAACTGACCCCCTATCCAACTAATGTTGACATCCAAAAAATTAACATTAGTCCCTCCCACATGATGTACGAACTGAATACTGGGATCCCTAGAATTTAAATATTCAAAGAACCAATGTAATCTAGATACAGAACCCTTCCAAATAAGGATACCATTAATGTATCTCAACTACAAGTGTGACAGGGAGAGGGAGATAGGGACCTCAGTCCCCCACTGTGTAGTGCATCGACCATTACACTACTCCAGGGACCTGAAAGCTGCTCTAATAGACCTGAGGCTGTCATAAAGCCTAGTAAGTCATATTTTTATTCACATTTTTAGGGAGTGGAAAGGGGTCAGTGACCACTGGGTGGCACTAGGGGTTACCCCTGATTCCCTCCAGTGGTCATCTAGTCATTTAAGGCACCATTTTATACTTTATTTGTTCTGAAAACAGGTCTAGACCTAAAATGTCTTAGTTTTAGTTCTGGATGTTTTTATTTTATTCCATTATGGCTGTAAAATATCCAAGTGTTAGGCACGCCCTAATCCTATCTTTGAAATGCCCCCAACACACCCCCTTTTGATTTGAACGCACTTCTGATGGACTTCATAGAAAAACATCTAAAAATTGGTTTCTAAAATACCAATTTGGATATTTTCATGAGAAAAACATCCAAATGTAGATTTATGCCACTTTTTGGACATTTTTCTCTTTTGAAAATGAGCCCCTAAGTGATATATGATAGAAGTAAAGAGGTTTGAAAGGGGACGAGCAGCTAAGTGTACCGTGGGAAAATCCTTCAAACAGGTAGCAGAGCAGAAGTCTGGAAACACTTTCCTGAGCTACTGAAGGAAAACATGGAAGTTGTGGAAGAATGGGAACTCTATCCTGAGGAACCAATGGAGGCAATAGCAGAGTGTGTTTTAGCTTAAACTATGACTTTGAATTTCAGTTTGCTGTTATTTAATAACCAGCCTAGTGGGTGGCTGACAGGTGATCAGAACCATAAAATCCTGGCAAGTGGGTGGTGGGTTGTGGTAACAACTGTGTATGATTCTGACTCATTTCTGTTGGGAAAAAACTTGTTTTTGGAAATTGCAAGTAACCTTGAATTGGGAGCTTCTATCCAGGACAAGTATTAAAGGCATTAGGAGTGCTTGGGACATGTAGCTTAAGATAAACTTGAACTGAGCCAAGCAAAGTAAAGCCAAATCTCTTTGTTGAACTTTTGTCTCTGGCTTAAGGAGGGCAAGGAAACAAAGGACTTGCTTGTGGGATTATCCAGCCACTCAGGAAACATTGTTTGGCCAATATTTCAAAGACATTACCTGAGATAAAAAGGGGGGGGGGGGGCTGAAATTGGCCATATTAGACTGGGACTTTCTGGGAAGAAGAAAAACGTGGTGTGGATTGTTGTGGGGATTTGAATTGGGGAGACAAGTATTGTTTTTGTAGCGCTCCAGCATCACAGGCCCCTTTAGGTTGGCAGCTTCAGAAGACCAACCCCACCCCCCACCCCTTCCAAGAATGGTGGTATTTTTGGTAACTGCAGAGACCTGCACATCTATCTTTGGGAAGTACAAAACCTCCCTGTCCACTACAGGAATGGGATATGACTGGAGCAAGCAACTTTCAATCCAGCATCCATGTTATTTCTTCTCACTATAGGATTAGACTTGATCACACGTCACTCCTGCTTCACTGTTTTGTCTCCCAATCTTTGGAATAACCTTCCTCTTGATATTAGAATGCAACAGTCCTTTAGAAAGTTTAAATCCTTGCTCAAAGCTTTCTATTTCTCTAAAGTTTACTGATTATCTTACCTGGTTCTCCTCTGCAGGGCAGCATTATTCAATCCCTAATTTCTCCTTCCCCTTTTGACTTTTTGTGTTTGCCGTTTTTTCAAACTATGATTATGTAATATAGAGCAAGAACGGCGGAGGTGGTCCCTCTTCACAAGAGTGGTGATAGGGAAGAAGCTGGAAACTACAGGCTGGTAAGCCTCACTTCGATTATTGGAAAAGTAATGGAAGCGATGCTGAAGGAAAGGATAGTGAATTTCCTGGAAGCCAATAAGTTGCAAGATCCGAGACAGCATGGTTTTACCAAAGGGAAATCGTGCCAAACGAATCTCATTGAGTTCTTTGATTGGGTGACAGGAGAATTGAATCAGGGACGAGCTATGGACGTAATCTACTTAGATTTCAGCAAAGCTTTTGACACGGTTCCCCACAGGAGGCTCTTAAATAAACTGGATGGGCTGAAGATAGGACCCGAAGTGGTGAACTGGATTAGGAACTGGTTGACGGACAGAAGCCAGAGAGTGGTGGTGAATGGAATTCGCTCGGAGGAGGGAAAGGTGAGTAGTGGTGTGCCTCAGGGATCGGTGCTGGGACCGATTCTGTTCAATATATTTGAGAGTGACATTGCCGAAGGGTTAGAAGGTAAAGTTTGCCTATTTGCGGATGATACTAAGATCTGCAACAGAGTGGACACCCGGGAGGGAGTGGAAAACATGAAAAAGGATCTGAGGAAGCTAGAAGAATGGTCTAAGGTTTGGCAATTAAAATTCAATGCGAAGAAATGCAAAGTGATGCACTTAGGGAATAGAAACCCTCGGGAGATGTATGTGTTAGGCGGGGAGAATCTGATAGGTACGGACGGGGAGAGGGATCTTGGGGTGATAGTATCTGAGGATCTGAAGGCGACGAAACAGTGTGACAAGGCGGTGGCCATAGCTAGAAGGTTGTTAGGCTGTATAGAGAGAGGTGTGACAAGAAGGGAGGTGTTGATGCCCCTGTATAAGTCATTGGTGAGGCCCCACCTAGAGTATTGTGTTCAGTTTTGGAGGCCGTACCTTGCGAAGGATGTAAAAAGAATTGAAGCGGTGCAAAGAAAAGCTACGAGAATAGTAAGGGATTTGCGTTACAAGACGTATGAGGAGAGACTTGATGACCTGAACATGTATACTCTGGAAGAAAGGAGAAACAGGGGTGATATGATACAGACGTTCAAATATTTGAAAAGTATTAATCCGCAAATGAACCTTTTCCGGAGGTGCGAAGGTGTTAGAACGAGAGGACATGAAATGAGATTGAAGGGAGGCAGACTCAAGAAAAATGTCAGGAAGTATTTTTTCACGGAGAGAGTAGTGGATGCTTGGAATGCCCTCCCGCGGGAGGTGGTGGAAATGAAAACGGTAACAGAATTCAAACACACGTGGGATAAACATAAAGGAATCCTGTTCAGAAGGAATGGATCCTAAGGAGCTTAGCCGAGATTGGGTGGCAGAGCCGGTGGCGGGAGGCGGGGATAGTGCTGGGCAGACTTATACGGTCTGTGCCCTGAAGAGGACAGGTACAAATCAAAGTAGGGTATACACAAAAAGTAGCATATATGAGTATGTCTTGTTGGGCAGACTGGATGGACCATGAAGGTCTTTTTCTGCCGTCATTTACTATGTTACTATGTTAGGTACTTTTGCACTCTCCTGCCCTCCTGCACAAGCTGCCTCACCTACCATCTACTGGAGACAAAGAAATTCTGACTGGCTGCATAGGATGCTTAAAGGTGACATCACTACTTAAGTGGTTTTCAGTCTCCATATGCTGGCAGGAGAAGGCAAACCCAAGAGTTTGGACTATCAGGTGGGACAATAAAAAACAAGTGGGGGTGACATCATCCAAAGGGGCCATGACAAAATAGTTCTGTCAGTGCTTAGCAGCTACTCTAAAAAAAAACATCAGCATGCACACCCTTGCCCTCCCATCACACACCTGTGGAGATACCTTAGTATATAGTTTAGCATTAATTTTTGAAGAGATGGGAGGGCTTTCTCTGCAGCTTACAGAGAACACTTTTTTTTTCAATTTATTATCTGCTAAACGAACACAAGGCCTCATAGTAGGTAACATAAAAATCCTAATTATTCCTGTAAGAAAATTGACAATTTAAAGTGATAAAAATCCAATAAGGTACATAAAGCGAATGCTACATACCTGTAGAAGGTATTCTCCGAGGACAGCAGGCTGATTGTTCTCACTGATGGGTGACGTCCACGGCAGCCCCTCCAATCGGAAATTTCACTAGCAAAGGCATTTGCTAGTCCTCGCGCGCCGATGCGCACCGCGCATGCGCGGCCGTCTTCCCGCCCGAACCGGCTCGTGTTCGTCAGTCCCATATGTAGCAAGACAAAGACAAGGGAAGAAACAACTCCAAAGGGGAGGCGGGCGGGTTTGTGAAAACAATCAGCCTGCTGTCCTCGGAGAATACCTTCTACAGGTATCTAGCATTCGCTTTCTCCGAGGACAAGCAGGCTGCTTGTTCTCACTTGTTCTCCCCCAGGCTCACTCAAAACAACAAACATGGTCAATTGGGCCTCGCAACAGCGAGGACATAACTGAGATTGACCTAACAACTTATCCAACTAACTGAGAGTGTAGCCTGGAACAGAATAAACATGGGCCTAGGGGGATGGAGTTGGTTTCTAAACCCCGAACAGATTCTGAAGCACTGACTGCCCGAACCGACTGTCGCATCGGGTATCCTGCTGCAGGCAGTAATGAGATGTGAATGTGTGGACAGATGACCACGTCGCAGCTTTGCAAATCTCTTCAATAATGGCTGACTTCAAGTGGGCTACCGACGCTGCCATGGCTCTAACATTATGAGCCGTGACATGACCCTCAAGAGCCAGCCCAGCCTGGGCGTAAGTGAAGGAAATGCAATCTACTAGCCAATTGGATATGGTGCGTTTCCCCACAGCCACTCCCCTCCTGTTGGGATCAAAAGAAACAAACAATTGGGCGGACTGTCTGTTGGGCTGTGTCCGCTCCAGATAGAAGGACAATGCTCTTTTGCAGTCCAATGTGTGCAGCTGACGTTCAGCAGGGCAGGAATGAGGACGGGGAAAGAATGTTGGCAAGACAATTGACTGGTTCAGATGGAACTCCGACACAACCTTTGGCAAGGACTTAGGGTGAGTGCGGAGGACTACTCTGTTATGATGAAATTTGGTGTAAGGGGCCTGGGCTACCAGGGCCTGAAGCTCACTGACTCTACGAGCTGAAGTAACTGCCACCAAGAAAATGACCTTCCAGGTCAAGTACTTCAGATGGCAGGAGTTCAGTGGCTCAAAAGGAGGTTTCATCAGCTGGGTGAGAACGACATTAAGATCCCATGACACTGTAGGAGGTTTGACGGGGGGCTTTGACAAAAGCAAACCTCTCATGAAGCGAACAACTAAAGGCTGTCCTGAGATCGGCTTACCTTCCACACGGTAATGGTATGCACTGATTGCACTAAGGTGAAGCCTTACAGAGTTGGTCTTGAGACCAGACTCAGACAAGTGCAGAAGGTATTCAAGCAGGGTCTGTGTAGGACAAGAGCGAGGATCTAGGGCCTTGCTGTCACACCAGACGACAAACCTCCTCCACAGAAAGAAGTAACTCCTCTTAGTGGAATTTTTCCTGGAAGCAAGCAAGATGCGGGAGACACCCTCTGACAGACCCAAAGAGGCAAAGTCTACGCTCTCAACATCCAGGCCGTGAGAGCCAGAGACTGGAGGTTGGGATGCAGAAGCGCCCCTTCGTCCTGTGCGATGAGGGTCGGAAAACACTCCAATCTCCACGGTTCTTCAGAGGATAACTCCAGAAGAAGAGGGAACCAGATCTGACGCGGCCAAAAAGGAGCAATCAGAATCATGGTGCCTCGGTCTTGCTTGAGTTTCAACAAAGTCTTCCCGACCAGAGGTATGGGAGGATAAGCATACAGCAGACCTTCCCCCCAGTCCAGGAGGAAGGCATCCGATGCCAGTCTGCCGTGGGCCTGAAGCCTGGAACAGAACTGAGGGACTTTGTGGTTGGCTCGAGATGCAAAGAGATCCACCAAGGGGGTGCCCCACACCTGGAAGATCTGGCGCACTACTCAGGAGTTGAGCGACCACTCGTGAGGTTGCATAATCCTGCTCAGTCTGTCGGCCAGACTGTTGTTTACACCTGCCAGGTATGTGGCTTGGAGCACCATGCCGTGACGGCGAGCCCAGAGCCACATGCTGACGGCTTCCTGACACAGGGGGCGAGATCCGGTGCCCCCCTGCTTGTTGATGTAATACATGGCAACCTGGTTGTCTGTCTGAATTTGGATAATTTGGTGGGACAGCCAATCTCTGAAAGCCTTCAGAGCATTCCAGACCGCTCGTAACTCCAGGAGATTGATCTGCAGATCGCGTTCCTGGAGGGACCAGCTTCCCTGGGTGTGAAGCCCATCGACATGAGCTCCCCACCCCAGGAGAGACGCATCCGTAGTCAGCACTTTTTGTGGCTGAGGAATTTGGAAAGGGCATCCCAGAGTCAAATTGGACCAAATCGTCCACCAATACAGGGATTTGAGAAAACTCGTGGACAGGTGGATCACGTCTTCTAGATCCCCAGCAGCCTGAAACCACTGGGAAGCTAGGGTCCATTGAGCAGATCGCATGTGAAGGCGGGCCATGGGAGTCACATGAACTGTGGAGGCCATGTGGCCCAGCAATCTCAACATCTGCCGAGCTGTGATCTGCTGGGACGCTCGCACCCGCGAGATGAGGGACAACAAGTTGTTGGCTCTCGTCTCTGGGAGATAGGCACGAGCCGTCCGAGAATCCAGCAGAGCTCCTATGAATTCTAGTCTCTGTACTGGGAGAAGATGGGACTTTGGATAATTTATCACAAACCCCAGTAGCTCCAGAAGGCGAATAGTCATCTGCATGGACTGTAGAGCTCCTGCCTCGGATGTGTTCTTCACCAGCCAATCGTCGAGATAAGGGAACACGTGTACTCCCAACCTGCGAAGTGCCGCTGCTACCACAGCCAGGCACTACGTGAACACTCTGGGCGCAGAGACGAGCCCAAAGGGTAGAACACAGTACTGGAAGTGACGTGTGCCCAGCTGAAATCGCAGATACTGTCTGTGAGCTGGCAGTATCGGGATGTGCGTGTAGGCGTCCTTCAAGTCCAGAGAGCATAGCCAGTCGTTTTCCTGAATCATGGGAAGAAGGGTGCCCAGGGGAAAGCATCCTGAACTTTTCCTTGACCAGATATTTGTTCAGGGCCCTTAGGTCTAGGATGGGACGCATCCCCCCTGTTTTCTTTTCCACAAGGAAGTACCTGGAATAGAATCCCAGCCCTTCTTGTCCGGATGGCACGGGCTCTACCGCATTGGCGCTGAGAAGGGCGGAGAGTTCCTCTGCAAGTACCTGCTTGTGTTGGAAGCTGTAAGACTGAGCTCCCGGTGGGCAATTTGGAGGTTTGGAGGCCAAATTGAGGGTGTATCCTTGCCGGACTATTTGAAGAACCCACTGATCGGAGGTTATGAGAGGCCACCTTTGGTGAAAAACTTGCAACCTCCCCCAGACCGGCAGATCGCCCAACACTGACACGTTGATGTCGGCTATGCTCTGCTGGAGCCAGTCAAAAGCTCACCCCTTGCTTTTGCTGGGGAGCCGAGGGGCCTTGCTGAGGCGCACGCTGCTGACGAGAGCGAGCGCGCTGGGGCTTAGCCTGGGCCGCAGGCTGTCGAGAAGGAGGATTGTACCTACGCTTACTAGAAGAGTAGGGAACAGTCTTCCTTCCCCCATAAAAACGTCTACCTGTGGAGGTAGAAGCTGAAGGCTGCCGGCGGGAGAACTTGTCAAAAGCAGTATCCCACTGGTGGAGCTGCTCTACCACCTGCTCGACCTTCTCTCCAAAAATATTGTCCGCACGGCAAGTCGAGTCCCCAATCCGCTGCTGGATCCTATTCTCCAGGTCGGAGGAACGCAGCCATGAGAGTCTGCGCATCACCACACCTTGAGCAGCGGCCCTGGACGCAACATCAAAGGTATCATATACCCCTCTGGCCAGGAATTTTCTGCACGCCTTCAGCTGCCTGACCACCTCCTGAAATGGCTTGGCTTGCTCAGGAGGAAGCTTGTCCACCAAGCCCGCCAACTGCCGCACATTGTTCCGCATGTGTATGCTCGTGTAGAGCTGGTAAGACTGAATTTTGGCCAAGAGCATAGAGGAATGGTAGGCCTTCCTCCCAAAGGAGTCTAAGGTTCTAGAGTCTTTGCCCGGGGGCGCCGAAGCATGCTCCCTAGAACTCTTAGCCTTCTTTAGGGCCAAATCCAAAACTCCAGAGTCGTGAGGCAACTGAGTGCGCATCAGCTCTGGGTCCCCATGGATCCGGTACTGGGACTCGATCTTCTTGGGAATGTGGGGATTACTTAAAGGCTTGGTCCAGTTCTCCAGCAATGTCTTTTTTAGGACATGATGCATGGGTACTGTGGACGCTTCCTTAGGTGGAGAAGGATAGTCCAGGAGCTCAAACATTTCAGCCCTGGGCTCGTCCTCCACAACCACTGGGAAGGGGATGGCCGTAGACATCTCCCAGACAAAGGCCGCAAAAGACAGACTCTCGGGAGGAGAAAGCTGCCTTTCAGGGGAGGGAGTGGGATCAGAAGGAAGGCCACCAGACTCCTCGTCAGAGAAATATCTGATGTCCTCCTCCTCCTCCCACGAGGCCTCACCATCAGTATCAGACACAAGTTCACGAACCTGTGTCTGAAGCCGTGCCCGTTCCGACTCCGTGGAACCACGGCCATGGTGTGAGCGTCGAGAGGTAGACTCCCTCACCCGCACAGGCGAAGCTCCCTCCGCCGACGTCGTCGGGGAGCCTTCCTGGGAGGCGACCGCAGTCGGTACCGCAAGCGGCACCGATGTCAGAGACCTCACCCCGGGCAAGGGGCCAGCCGGCGCCTCACTCGACGGTACCGGTGGCACAAGCACCCCCGGTACCGGAGGGGAAGGGCGCAACAGCTCTCCCAGGATCTCTGGGAGAACGGCCCGGAGACTCTCGTGCAGGGCGGCTGTGGAGAAAGACATGGAAGCCGATGCAGGAGTCGAAGTCAGAGTCTGTTCCGGGCTGTCCAAGGTGGAGCGCATCGACACCTCCTGAACAGAGGGTGAGCGGTCCTCCCGGTGCCGATGCCTACTGGGTGCCGACTCCCTCGGCGACCCAGAACTCTCGGTACCGATGCGGGAAGGAGACCGGTGTCGATGCTTCTTTGACTTTTTCAAACGAAGCATGTCACCGGAACTTCCCGGTACCGACGAGGAGGACGTAGAATCCAACCGTCGCTTCCTCGGGGCCGAGGCCGAAGAAGGTCGGTCTCGGGGGGGCTGTACCGCAGGAGCCCTCAGGGTAGGGGGAGACCCACC
Organism: Microcaecilia unicolor; assembly: GCF_901765095.1. NCBI lineage: Eukaryota > Metazoa > Chordata > Amphibia > Gymnophiona > Siphonopidae > Microcaecilia > Microcaecilia unicolor. Next base: position 249,948,599 of record NC_044032.1, on the reverse strand, counting down.
CGAAGGCTCACCGCCACCAGCAGGGGAATGGACAGCCCTCACCTGCACTCCAGTCGAAGCACCACCGTCCGACGACATCAGCACTAGTGGAGGTCCCAGTACCGCCGACGCAGCCTTCCGATGTTTCGGCCCCGACGATGCAGAGGGTTGATGCCTCGATGCAATCGATACAGTCGCCGAGGTCGGAGGTCTTGACGCTGTCGACATCGATGTAGTCGATACTCCCGGTGCCGATGCCGACGAAGAGCCCAAGAACAACACGTTCCACTGGGCCAATCTCGCTACCTGAGTCCTTTTTTGTAAAAGGGCGCAAAGACTACAGGCCTGCGGGCGGTGCCCAGCCCCCAGACACTGAAGACACGACGCGTGCCTATCAGTGAGCGAGATTACCCGGGCGCACTGGGTGCACTTCTTGAAGCCGCTGGGAGACTTCGATGACATGGGCGGAAATATCACGCCGGCGAAATCAAAACTCGTATTTGCGGTAAGGCACCAAAAAGAGGGGGAGAAAAAACTCGACCCGAGGCCTCAAAAGGGCCTACCCCGAAAACGAAAGTAAACTTAACGGGGCAAAAAACTGGAAATACGGGAAGGGGAAAAAGACCGAAAGGCCCTTCTCCGAAATCCCTTTATTATTTATTTATTTTTTTTAGAAGCGAAGTCAAAAAGACGCGCGAGGGTCAACTTAAGGGGAGCGAACGGCGCAAACACGACCGTACCGAGCGCGGACAAAAGAAGACTGACGAACACGAGCCGGTTCGGGCGGGAAGACGGCCGCGCATGCGCGGTGCGCATCGGTGCGCGAGGACTAGCAAAGGCCTTTGCTAGTGAAGTTTCGGATTGGAGGGGCTGCCGTGGACGTCACCCATCAGTGAGAACAAGCAGCCTGCTTGTCCTCGGAGAAAAAGTTTTAAAGGTCAGGGCAGAAATTAAGGAAGGGGCCCCTGTTCCCCTCTCCTCCCTGCCTCCTCCCCCCAATCTTCCTACCTGTCATTACTACCACACATAAAGTGTCTCCGAGGACAGCAGGCTGATTGTTCTCACATGTGGGTCGGAGTCCACGGCGGCCCAGGAAACGGCAAAATTTTCCACAGCAAAATTTAAAAAGTTTTGCCAGAGCCTTCTGGCGCACAAACCGCATGCACCGCGCATGCGCAGACAACTTCCTGCCTGTCGCGTGAGCCATAGGAGCCAAGTTTTCAAAATTATTGGGGGTGCTACGCACAATGGAAATTACCCCTCCCTGGACACATACAAGGAATTTTCTCAATATTGGGGGTGCTCAAGCACCCACAGCACCCACAAAGTCGGTTCCAATGGCGTGAGCATTCCCGCTCAGTTTAATCAAAAAAGCAAATAATAAAACAACAACTCCAAAGGGGAGGTGGGCAGGTTTGTGAGAACAATTAGCCTGCTGTCCTCGGAAAATACTGTATGTATCTTCGCTTTCTCCGAGGACAAGCAGGCTGCCTGTTCTCACTTGTGGGGTATCCCTAGCAACCAGGCTCACTCAAAACAAAAACAATAAACATTGTTAAATTGGGCCGAACAACGGGGAGGACATAACATAGATTGATCTGAAATCATAAACAACTAACAGAGTGCAGCCTGGAACAGAACAAAAATGGGTCTAGGAGGGTGGAGTTGGATTCTAAACCCCAAACAGACTCTGCAGCACCGACTGCCCAAACCGACTGTCACGTTGGGTATCCTGCTGGATGCAGTAGTGAGATGTGAATGTGTGGACTGATGACCACGTTGCAGCCTTGCAAATATCCTTAAGTGAGCCACTGACGCAGCCATGGCTCTAACTTTGTGAGCCATGACATGGCCCTCCAGAGTCAGCCCAGCTTGGGCGTAAGTGAAGGATATACAATCTGCTAGCCAATTGGAGATTGTGCGTTTTCCGATGGCGACTCCTCTCCTGTTGGGATCAAAAGAAACAAACAACTGGGCGGACTGTCTAAAGGGCTTTGTCCACTCCACGTAAAAGGCCAATGCTCTCTTGCAGTCCAAGGTGTGCAAACTGCTTTCGCCAGGGCGGGTATGAGGACAGGGAAAGAATGTTGGCAAGACAATTGACTGGTTCAGATGGAACTCCGACACCACCTTTGGCAGGAACTTAGGGTGCGTGCAGAAGACTACTCTGTTGTGATGGAACTTGAAATAAGGTGCATGCACTACCAAGTCATGAAGCTCACTGACTCTACGAGCTGAAGTAATAGCCACCAAGAAAATGACCTTTCATGTCAAGTACTTCAGATGGCAGGAATTCAGTGGCTCAAAAGGAGCTTTCATCAGCTGGGTGAGACTGACACTGAGATCCCATGACACTGGTGGAGGTTTGACAGGGGGCTTTGACAAAAGCAAACCTCTCATGAAGCGAACAACTAAAGGTTGTCCAGGGATAGGCTTACCCTCTACACGGCGATGATAAGCACTAATCGCACTAAGGTGAACTCTTACGGAGTTGGTCTTGGGACCAGATTCTGACAAATGTAGGAGCTATTCAAGCAGGGTCTGTGTAGGACAAGAAAGAGGATCTAGGGCCTTGCTGTCACACCAGACGGCAAACCTCCTCCATTTGAAAAAGTAACACTTCTTCGTGGAATCTTTTCTGGAAGTAAGCAAGACTCTGGAGACACTCTCTGAAAGACCGAAGGAGGCGAATTCTACGCTCTCAACATCCAGGCCGTGAGAGCCAGAGACTGGAGGTTGGGATGTAGAATTGACCCCTCGTTCTGAGTGATGATGGTTGGAAAACAGTCAAATCTCCACGGTTCTTTGGAGGACAACTCCAGAAGAAGAGGGAACCAGATCTGACGTGGCCAGAAGTGTGCAATCAGGATCATGGTCCCGCAGTCTTGCTTGAGTTTCAGCAAAGTCTTCCCTACTAGAGGTATTGGAGGATACGCATACAGAAGGCCTGTCCCCCAATGTAGGAGAAAGGCATCTGACGCTAGTCTGTCGTGGGCCTGAAGCCTGGAACAAAACTGAGGGACCTTGTGATTGATCTGAGTGGCAAAAAGATCCACCGAGGGGGTGCCCCACGCTCTGAAGATCTTGCAGACTACGCCCATGGTCAGTGACCACTCGTGAGGTTGCATAATCCTGCTCAACCTGTCGGCCAGACTGTTGTTTATGCCTGCCAGATAAGTGGCTTGGAGAAACATGCTGTGATGACAAGCCCAAAGCCACATCTGGACGGCTTCCTGACACAGAGGGCGAGATCCGGTGCCCCCCTGCTTGTTGGTGTAAAACATGGCAACCTGATTGTCCGTCTGAATTAAGATCACTTGGTTGGACACCCGATCTCTGAAAGCCTTTAGAGCATTCCAGATCTCTCTTAATTCCAGGAGGTTGATCTGCAGACCTTTTTTTTCCTGAAAGGACGAGGCTCCCTGAGTGTGGAGCCCATCTACATGAGCTCCCCACACCAGGAGAGATACATCCATCGTCAGCACTTTTCGTGGCTGAGGAACTTGGAATGGTCGCCCCATGGTCAAATTGAATCGAATCGTCCACTTCTGAAGAGAACTCCGAAAGTCGGTGGACAGTTGGATTACATCCTCTAGATCCCCTGCAGCTTGAAACCACTGGGAAGCTAGGGTCCATTGAGCTGATCTCAAATGTAGACCCATGTGCCATGGGTGTGACATGAACTGTGGCGGCCATGTGCCCCAGAAGTCTCAATATCTGCCGAGCCGTGACCTGCTGAGATGCTCAAACTATGGACACCAGGGACAAAAGGTTGTCTACCCTTGTCTCAGGAAGATAAGCTCGAGCTGTCTGAGTGTTCAACAGGGCTCCAATGAATTCCAATTTTTGGACTGAGGTGATATGGGACTTGGGATAATTTATGATGAACCCCAGCAGCTCTAGCACCCAAATAGTAATTTGCATGGACTCCAGAGCACCCTCCTTCAAGGTGCTCTTCACCAGCCAATCGTCGAGATAAGGAAACACATGCACTCCCAGTCTGCTTAGCGATGCTGCGACTACAGCTAGGCATTTGGTAAATACTCTGGGCGCAGACGCTAGACCAAAAGGCAGTACACAGTACTGAAAGGAACTGAGTTCAATTCCCACTTCAGGAACAGGCAGCTCCTTGTGACTCTGGGAAAGTCCCTTAACCCTCCATTGCCCCATGTAAGCCGCATTGAGCCTGCCATGAGTGGGAAAGCGCAGGGTACAAATGTAACAAAAAAAAAAAAAGTGCTGTGTTCCCTGCGAATATCGAAGATACTTCCTGTGAGCTGGAAGTATCGAGATGTGTGTGTAAGCATCCTTTAAGTCCAGAGAGCATAGCTAATCGTTTTCCTGAATCATGGGAAATCATCCTGAACTTTTCTCTGACAAGAAATTTGTTCAGGGCCCTTAGGTCTAGGATGGGACCCATCCCCCCTGTTTTCTTTCGCACAAGGAAGTACCTGGAATAGAATCCCAGCCCTTCTTCCCCTGTTGGAACGTGTTCGACCGCTTGGGCCTGTAGAAGGGCGGAGAGTTCCTCTGCAAGTACCTGCTTGTGCTGGGAGCTGTAGGACTGAGCTCCCGGTGGGCAATTTGGAGGCTTGGATTCCAGATTGAGGCCTGTATAACAGGAGGCCTCGAGACAGGTGGAGACCCACTCGATGCCTCACTGCTCCCAGCATGAGTTGGTCGTTCTGCAGCCATTACCTTCGATCCCGATGTCGATGCGTCCCTCAATGTCGACGACGCCGACCTTAGTACCGATGTCAACGTCGAAGGACCGGACCAAGCCCCAAAAAGCTTCTCTCATTGGGCTTCTCGAGATGCTTGGGTCCGTTTCTTCATGCGAAGACACCGACTGCAAGCGGCTGACCTATGGTCGGGCTCAAGGCACTGGATACACCAAGCGTGTGTATCGGTACCCAAGATGGTCCAGCTGCACCGAGTACAACGTTTGAAGCCGCTGGGTGTCTTCGATGACATGGAAGGAAAAACGGCTTAGGCGAAATTAAACGACGCGATCGTACCTAAAAAGTAAAAGGTACAAAAGGGGAAAAGGCCGGCCGCGTCGAAAAGAAAGAAAACTTAGAAAGTGGAAAAACTAAGAGAAAATACTGGGTTTAGGTTAAAAAAAAAAAAAAAAAGAACGAATAACGATAAAAGAAAAGAAGAAATATCAAAAATTCGTCAAGACTCGAGAAGGAAGTGACGTCACGGTCCGAGATGGCTGCTTGATCGTGTGGCTCCACTGGGGCTGATGTTTTATTGAGCAAATTTCACTATCTAAGCAGGCTATTTGAGCTTGGAAAAGGCAGGAGAGTGACGATCCCAGGTTATGCCACTGAAAAAAGCATTGGAACGGTTCCGCTTCACACCGGAGAACTGCGAAAAATCGAAAGGAGAAACAGCAAAGCCGGGGTGGAGAGAAAAAAAGATGGCATCTCTGCAGGCTAATCCAGAAATAGAAAGGCCCTCTGACAGCACGGAGGAAGCTACTAACATCAGAAAAGCCGATGTGGTGGGCTGGTTTCAAGACTTAAAAGCGGACTTTGAGGGGAACAGGAAAGGTGTGTAAAACGCCCTAAACGATATTAGGGCTGAAATTCATTATCTGGGGTCCCGTGTTGGCGAGATGGAGGAGGGGATCACGACCCTCAAAACGGATGTGGAAAAGCTCCGAGGAAAAGCGATTGCGGATCAGGAGGAGCTGCAACAGCTCAGGGAACAGTTGGAGGACCTGGAAAACAGGCCGTGTCACAATAATTTGCGATTTAAAGGTATCCCAGAGTTGGACATTTTCAGTAACTGTGAAGCTGTAATACGAGAATTGTGTCTCTACATATTGACTCCGGGAGACGGGGCCCAACAACAGGGTATATGCATTCAATGGGCGCATCGAGCTGCAGGCCCAAGGAGAGGTTCTAACCCGAGGGATGTCGTGGTATGCTTTTTGGATTGCTCCACCAAGGAAAAGATTTTGAATCTGGCCCGTTTACAAAAAGAAATACTTTGGAAAAATTATAAGATTAGGGTGTACCAGAATTTGGCGCGCACAAACGTGCGCACGTTTCGAGAAGTCACAGGATTTATGCGCTCAAAGAGGATCCGGTACAGATGGCTTTTCCTGTTCGCATTGTGGATTACGGTGGATGGGAAGTTGCGCAGAGTCAAGACATCGGATGAAGCATGGTCGTTGTTGCGGGCTATGGGGTGTCCTGATTTGCTGGTGCAGACGCAGCAACCGATGGAGTTTACTGAGCCTAGAAAAGATTCAGCATGGCAGGTGGTGGTGGAGCGTGGGAAGAAGGCCGACAAGCAGGCTTCGTGAGGGCCTGGTCTGATATGTGATGAGGGAGTAACATCCAGCTGAGAAACTTGACTATTGTGACAAAACGCAGGTCTTGATGCTTGAATATGGACATTTTGCAGATAAGCATGACTGTTGAAAAGGGGCTTACACTAGGGGCTAGAAGGGAGTAGAGTGGGACAAAGGGGGATGGTGTTGGGTCTGCGTGGGGCTAGGATGGTTACTGTATATGCAGGAAGGGGGAGTGTGAGGCAGGTTGGTGGGAGGGCTTGAAATTGTGGAGTGATGCTTAGTGTGCAGGCTGACGCTGCCATGGCTCGAACACTATGAGCCGTGACATGACCCTCAAGAGTCAGCCCAGCTTGGGCGTAAGTGAAGGATATGCAATCTGCTAGCCAATTTGAAATTGTGCGTTTCCCGACAGCCACTCCCCTTCTGTTGGGATCAAAAGAAACAAACATTTGGGCGGACTGTCTGAATGGGCTTGTCCGCTTCAGATAGAAGGCCAATGCTCTTTCGCAGTCCAATGTGTGCAACTGACGGTCAGCAGGACGGGTATGATGAAATTTAGTATATGGAGCATGGGCTACCAAGGCTTGGAGCTCACTGACTCTACGAGCTGAAGTAACAGCCACCAAGAAAATGACCTTCCAGGTCAAGTACTTCAGATGGCAGGAATTCAGTGGCTCAAAAGGAGGTTTCATCAGCTGGGTGAGAACGACATTGAGATCCCATGACACTGGCGGAGGTTTGACAGGGGGCTTTGACAAAAGCAAACCTCTCATGAAGCGAACAACTAAAGGCTGTCCAGAGATAGGCTTATCTTCTACACGATAATGATAATCACTAACTGCACTAAGATGAACTCTTACGGAGTTAGTCTTAAGACCAGACACAGACAAGTGCAGAAGTTATTCAAGCAGGGTCTGTGTAGGACAAGAGCGAGGGTCTAGGGCCTTGCTGTCACACCACACGGCAAACCTCCTCTATTTGAAAGAGTAACTCTTTTTAGTGGAATCTTTCCTGCAAGCAAGCAAGACTCGGGAGACACCCTCCGACAGACCCAAGGAGGCAAAGTCTACGCTCTCAACATTCAGGCCGTGAGAGCCAGGGACCAGAGGTTGGGATGCAGAAGCGCCCTCTTGTTCTGAGTAATGAGGGTTGGAAAACACTCCAATCTCCACGGTTCTTCGGAGGACAACTCCAGAAGAAGTGGGAACAAAATCTGACGTGGCCAGAAGGGAGCGATCACAATCATGGTTCCATGATCCTGCTTGAGTTTCAGCAAAGTCTTCCCCACCAAAGGTATGGGAGGATATGCATACAGGAGGCCCTTGCCCCAATGTAGGAGAAAGGCATCCGACGCTAGCCTGCCGTGGGCCTGAAGTCTGGAACAGAACTGAGGGACTTTGTGATTGGTCTGAGTGGCAAAAAGATCCACTGAGGGTGTCCCCCACTCTGAAGATCTTGCATACCAGGCCCGAGCTGAGCAACCACTCGTGAGGTTGCATTATCCTGCTCAACCTGTTGGCCAGACTGTTGTTTACGCCTGCCAGATAGGTGGCTTGGAGAAACATGCCGTGACGGCGAGCCCAAAGCCACATCTGAATGGCTTCCTGACACAGGGGGCAGGATCCGGTGCCCCCCTGCTTGTTGATGTAGTACATGGCAACCTGACTGTCTGTCTGAATTTGAATAATTTGAATGCCGATCTCTGAAAGCCTTTAGCGCATTCCAGACCGCTCTCAACTCCAGGAGGTTGATCTGAAGACTGGTTTCCTGGAGGGACCAAACTCCTTGAGTGTGGAGCCCATCGACATGAGCTCCCCACCCCAGAAGAGACTCATCCGTCGTCAGCACCTTTTGTGGCTGAGGAATTTGAAAGGGATGTCCCACGGTCAAATTGGATCGAATTGTCCACCAATGGAGGGAATTGAGAAACAACGTGGACAGCTGGATAACATCCTCTAGATCCCCCGTAGCTTGATACCACTGGGAGGCTAGGGTCCATTGAGCTGATCTCATGTGAAGGCGGGCCATGGGAGTCACATGAACTGTGGAGGCCATATGGCCCAGCAATCTCAACATCTGCCGAGCTGTGATCTGCTGAGACGCTCTGACCCAAGAAACGAGGGACAGAAGATTGTCTGCCCTTGCTTCGGGGAGGTAGGCCTGAGTCATCTTTGAGTCCAGCAGAGCTCCTATGAATTCTAGTTGTTGAACTGGAAGAAGATGGGACTTTGGGTAATTTATAACAAACCCGAGTAGTTCCAGGAGTGGAATAGTCATCTGCATGGACTGCTGAGCTCCTGCCTCGGAAGTGCTCTTCACCAGCCAATCGTTGAGATAAGGGAAGACATGCACTTCCAGCTTGCGTAGAGACGCTGCCACTACCGCCAGGCATTTGGTGAACACCCAGGGCGCGGAGGCGAGCCCAAAGGGCATTACAAAATACTGAAAGTGCTGTGTCCCCAGACAGAATCGAAGCTCCCAGTGGACAATTTGGAGGTTTGGACATCAAACTGAGGGAGTATCTTAGCCAGACTATTTGAAGAACCCACTGATCGGAGATTACAAGAGGCCACCGCTGGTGAAAACATTTTAACCTCCCTCCAACTGGTAGATCGTCCGGCACAGACACTTTTATATCGGCTATGCTCGCCTGCAGCCAGTCAAAAGCCCGTCCCTTGCTTTTGCTGGGGAGCTGCAGGGGCCTGTTGAGGTGCAAGCTGTTGATGTGAACAAGCGCGCTGGGGCTTAGCCTGAGCAGGCTGGCAGGAAGGAGGATTGTACCTGCGCTTATTGTAAGCGTAGGGAGCATTTTTCCGACCCCCGTAAAAACGTCTACCTGAAGAGGTAGATGCTGAAGGCGTCCAGTGGGAGAGTTTGTCAAGTGCAGTTTCCCGCTGTTGGAGCTGTTCTACCACCTGCTCGACCTTCTCGCCAAAAATATTATCCCCCCCCCCCCCCCCGGCAAAGAGCGTCTGCAATCCGCTGCTGGACTCAATTCTTCAGGTCAGAGGCACGCAGCCATGAGAGTCTGCGCATCACTATACCTTGAGCAGCAGCCCTAGACGCAACATCAAAAGTGTCATAAGCACCCCTGGACAGGAATTTACGATACACCTTCAGCTGCCTGACCACCTCCTGAAAAGGCTTGGCCTGCTCCGAAGGGAGCTGATCGACCAAGTCCACCAGTTGCTTCACATTATTCCACATATGGATGCTCGTGTAGAGCTGGTAGGACTGGATCTTGGCCACGAGTATAGCGGAATGATAGGCCTTCCTCCCAAAAGAGTCCAGAGTTCTAGACTCCTGCCCCAGGGGCACCGAGGCGTAATCCCTAGAACTCTTGGTCCTTTTGAGAGCGGAATCCAAAACCGCAGAGTCATGAGGCAACTGGGTCTTCATCAACTCCGGGTCCCCGTGAATCCGATACTGGGACTCAGCTTTTTTAGAGATGGTGGGATTAGTTAATGGTTTCATCCAGTTCGCCATCAATGTCTGCTGAAGGACATTATGTAGGGGAATAGTGGATGACTACTTAGGTGGTGAAGGATAATCCAGGGCCTCGAACATCTCAGCCATGGGCTCATCCTCAGTGACCACTAGGAAGGGAATGGCCGTAGACATTTCCCGGACAAAAGACGAGAAAGTCAAACTCTCGGGGGGAGAAAGCTTTCTCTCTGCCGAAGGAGTAGGATCAGAAGGAAGACCACAAGACTCCTCATCCAAGAAATATCTTGGGTCTTCCTCTGCCTCCCACGAGGCCTCTCCCTCGGTATCAGACATGATCTCTCTGACTGCAGTCTGAAGCCGGGCCCATCTCGATGCCGAGAATCGATGCCCTCGATGACGGTGTCGAGAAGTGGACTCCCATGCCAACGGTGATGAAGCTCCCTCCACCGATGTCGATGGGGAATCCACTTGGGTGGCAGCTGGCGCCGACACCGCAAGCGGTACCGACGTCGAGGGCCTCACCACGGACGGGGAGCCAGCCGCCACATCTGTTGACAGTACCGTAGGCACAAGCACCTCTGGTACCGGAGCAGACAGTCGCAGCAGCCTTTCCAGGATCCCTGGAAGAATGGCTTTGAGGCGCTCGTCAAGAGTGGCTGATGAGAAAAGCTGGGGAGTTGGTGAAGGAGTCGAAGCCTGAATCTGCTGAGGAGGCGGAGGCGGTACCGGGCTGTCCGGAGAAGTGCGCATCGACACGTCCTGTATGGAGGGTGAGCGGTCCTCTTGGCATTGACGCTTCATGGGTGCCGAATCCTTCGGCGTCCAAGAGCTCTCGGTACTGTGACAGGAGGGCGACCAATGACGGTGCTTCTTTGCCTTCGCTCGAAGCATGGTCTCGGTACTCCCCGGTACCGACGAGGAAGACGTTGAATCCAAACGTCTTCTCGGGGTCAGGTCCGAAGATGGTCGGTCCCGTTGGGCCTGCACCGCAGGAGCCCTCGAGGCAGGTGGAGACCCACTCGATGGCCCACTGCTGCCAGCGTGAGATGGTCTCTGGACAGCCATTACCTGCGCTCCGCACGTCGATGCACTCTCCGGTGCCGACATCGACACCGCCGCCGACAATCTCGGTACCGCTGCCAATGTCGTTGAAGAACCGGGCAATGCGTGGAACAGGCGCTCCCACTGAGCTAATCTCGATGCTTGTGTCTGCTTTTTAAGGCCACGACACAAAGTATAAGCGTCGGGGCGATGACTTGCCCCAAGGCACTGGATCAGTGACTGAGATTGCCCGGCTGCACCAAGTGCACTTCTTGAAACCACTGGCGATCTTCGATGACATCGACAGAAAAATCACGGCGGCGAAATCAAAAGACGCGATGGTGCCAAAAAGGGGAAAAACAAAACCCTGTACGGCCGCACATGAAACGAAAACAAAAAACTTCCGACAAACTAGAAGAGGAAAGTGAAGTCGTCTAACCTTTTTTTTTTAGAAAAACAAGAGAGCGGGCTCGCGAAAAAACGAGAGAACAAGAAAAAAAGACAGTAAATCGCAAGGGCTCTCTCCTAAGGCGCAGAGCGACCGTAAAACAGCCGCCCTGACCGCGGAAAAAAAGAGACTGAGGGACACGTTCGCGCGATGGGCGGGAAGACGGTCGCACATGCGCGGTGCGTGCACTCATGTGCACGAGGGCTCTAGCAAGCTTTGTTGTTAGGGAGATTTCCGGACCTTGGGCTGCCATCGGACGTCAACCCATCAGTGAGAAACAGCAGCCTGCTTGTCCTCGGAGAAATCGCTTTTACAAAGCATATCAAAGCGATTTACAAAAAAGGTATAAAAAACAGAATATGGTCACTACACAGGAAAAAACTAGAGCAGACAAAAGAGACAGACATAAAACAAGAGGTGTGGAGGCAGTGAATAGCCAACTGGATGTCCACCCAGGACACAGAATGGGGGTCAGGGGAGAGGGTAAAGAGGCCTGGCACCCACAGAGCAACCACAATAGGAAAGAAATCAAAAATTTCAAGATTAATCACATCTAAATAGTAAAGTCTTGAGAGTTGCCTTAAACCAGGCAATAGAGAGCTCAATCTAAAGAGCAGGAGGAAGTAAGTTCCATAAAGAAGGAGCCACAAAGCTGAAAGACATTGAATGGGTACAGTCAAGCCTCAGCTTGGTCACCGAGGGAATAACAGGCAGCAAGTGTGTAGAAAAGTGATAAAGAAGCACAGAGGATAAATATATGGGGACACCAGTATAGAAGGCCTTGTGCATTAAGACCAAAACCTTAAAATGTATTCTAGACCTTATAGGTAACCAATACTGCTGAATCAAAAGTGGTGTGACATGATCAAACTTCCTTGCATTTTAGATCAATTTTATACCACCTGCACTTGACCACCGTTCCCCTGGAGTTAAGCTCCAGCGTGCGGGTGGCCAGCAGGACTTGCAGGACGAGGCCGGAACGAGAGATCCAGAGGACCCACCCTGGGTCAGGGAACATGAGGAAGCTAGACTAACTACTAGACTCAGACTGAAAGCTGCTGCGCTGCCACTAGCAAGGAACACAAGACAGACCAGGGAGACCAGATGAACAAAAGCGTAACAGGAGCAAGGACTAGGGCACACAGCAAGCTAGGCAGAACAGGGTTCAGGGAATACCCACAGAGTAAACCCACTAGCTAGGTAGAGGCAGGATACAGGATAAGCACCCAGGAAATACACACTAGCTAGACAGAGACAGGATTCAGGATGTACACTCAGGATATACAAGCAGGGTTCAGGATATACACTCAGGATATACAAGCAGGGTTCAGGATATACACTCAGGGTAAACGTCCTAGCTAGGCAGAAGCAGGGTTCAGGATAGGCACTCAGGGTAAACGCCCTAACTAGGCAGAAGCAGAGTTCGACAGGAACCAGCAGAGGTCAGGGCTGGCAGCAAGCAGAGAGTATCGGGGTTCAGGCAATAGTCAGAGACAGGCGGCAGACGATAGAATACACCAGGAACTAGCAGAGTCAGGCTGAAGTTACAGACTCCCACCACAAACCGAGGGAGAGTGGCTGAAGGCTTCAGACTCCAAACACAGAGCAAGGGAGTAGAAGGACAAGCTGTCCATAGACACAGAGTAGCAGGGCAGAGACCCCCACGGAAGGACTAGCAGTCCACAGACACAAACAGAAGGGCAGAGCCCACACAGAAGGACTAGCAGTCCACAGACACAAACAGAAGCTGGGCCAGAACCCAGAGAAAGGCTAAGCAGTAGTGCAGCAGAACACTAACTAACCTGACCTGGCCTAAAGGCATAACACCATGCAAAGGCCCTGAATGCTAGCACAGCACTTCCTTATGAAGGTCCTCACTGATGATGTCACCTGCGCAGGACAGGAGCAAGAAACACACTCACACCAAGGGGAGGCTGGGAACACACAGGAAGTGAACACACAGGAAAGACAAACAGGAGCCATCTTGGAAGCTGGCACAGAGTAGGCGGCAGCCATCTTAGATGCTGGCTCCCCAGAGAGGCATAGCCTACACAGGTGAGGTCTGGCTCCCCAGAGAGGCATAGCCCACACAGGTGAGGTCTAGTGAAGTAATCAGCACACAGAGCCAGAGACAAAACTAACACAGAGACAGACAGAAGCCAGCACAGAGGCTGACCCCCAGAAACAAGGTAAGGCTGAGGGTGGTCACGGCCACAGATGTGACACAAATAGGACCTAAACCAGTTCAATATTGTCTCCACAATGCCAGCATCTTGGCGGTGAGCCAGGAGAAGGGAGTTGCTAACCAAATTACTCCTGCCTGAATTCTGTGCAAAAAAAAAAAAAATCAAAATTCTGTGCAAAAAAATTCAAAATTCTGCAAATTCTGCAAGTTTGTCATAATTTAACTAATATTACAGCCCCCTCCCTGTACACAGATACCATCCATATTTTCCCAGCACCCATAGCATCCACTTTTTTTTTACAGCCCCCGTACCTCCCTCCCTCCATCTGCAGCCTTCACCTTTTTTTTACAGCCCCCTCCCTCCATCCACAGCATCCACCTTTTTTATAGCCACCTCCCTCCTTCCAACCACAGCATCTACCTATTTTAACAGCCCCCTTCCTCCACACATCCAACTTTTTTTATAGCACCCTCCCTCCCTCCCTCCCTGCACCCACACGTCATTCATATTTTTTATGGTTCCCCTGCAATTCACTCATGAGGTAGGAGGAGGAGGAGCTGCATGGGAGTCCCTCTTTGGGGCACGAAACAACCCCCCTCCTTTCCTGCCCGCAGCCACTGCTCTAGGCCAGTACAGCCGCTTTTCTAAATGGCCACTGGCAGTCTCATAAGATTACCGCTTGAAGTCTCGGTGGCCATTTTGAAAAAGCAACGGCACCAGCCAGAGAGCAGCAACAGCGGGCAGGAAAGAGTGGGGTTCTTTCCTATCCCCAAAGAGACCACTAGACAACCAGGTGTACTGAGGTAGGTGCGGGGAGGTCCCATTGAAGCTCATGAGGGCAATGGTGGGGGAGCCTGCCATCCTTTACCGCAGGCTGGAAAGGACCCACCGAGGTTGGGGGGGGGGGGGGGTGCCGGTGGGGAGGCCAGCCAGCCAATTCGCCTCAGAGAAAAATGTTGAATTTTGCGCGGATGAGTAATTCTGTGCAAATTCTGTGCTCTGCAGTCACGCAGAATTCCAGCAGGCGTACCAAATCAAAGGTAGAGCTCAGATCCATGATGACAATGTCTGTCAGTACTGTCAACAAGGCAGTGTCCGTGCTATAGTCCTCACAAAACCCTGACTGCCTTGAATGGAAAACAGTTGCAGAGTCCCACAACTTGACCATTTGTTGGAATATCACCTTTTCAGTAGGCTTCACTAGAAATGGAAGATTAACAATAGGCTGGAAACTCCACGGAAAGGTGAGATCCAAACCAGATCTTTTAAGGAGAGGCATAATCACCAACTGCTTCCACATATGAGGCACAGTCCCTAGACAAAGACTGTGATATAGTGCCTTTCTGTGGTACAGTTTACATATATTATATGCAGATAGTTTCTCTGTCCAAATGGGCTCACAATTGAAGTTTTGTACCTGGGGAAATAGAGAGTTAAGTGATTTGCCCAGGGTTACAAAGAACCTCAGTGGGATTTAAACCCAGTTCCTCAAGTTCTTAGCCCACTGCACCAACCATTAGGCTACTCCTCCACTGTTAACTAAGTCTAGAAGAGAGGGCAGTAAGGCAGAAGAACAAGCCTTGATTAGCCACACAGGAGCCCCAATCATTGGGGAACCTGAAGGATGCACAGAGCTCGTAAGTTTTGAAAGCCAATAAATGATAAAGGATAGAACATAGTAAAAAGTGTACAATTGCCGGACAACACGCAGGTAGAAAGGAGCTAAATGGAGAGGAGGGAAGGGATGGAAATGAGTGGGTAATGTCAAAGAGGGTCCCTGAAGAGCACCAATTTATCCAAGAGGAAATATGCAAAACAATCCAGGGTTAAAACTGTGTTAACTGAAGAAGAGGTGAAAGCTGAACAGAGGACATGAACTATACCAAACAACTGCTGAGAAAAATTTTCAAAAGAATGAATTTGGGTAATGCTATAATTGGCTCAGCAAGGTCTTCAACAAGGACTTAAACTCAAACACTGAAGGTTCACTAAAGAACTATCCTTCCTCCAGTGGCACTCTGCCTTCTGCAGCCTTGTCCAGAAGGACCTTAATTCAGTATTGAACCAGGGATGAGCATTAAAAGAACACTTCAGAGGGACCAAATCATTAAAGGCATAGTATGGCCGAGTACTGAAGACCAGTACCTTATTCTCTAGTGAACAAAATGTGAGGACTGAAAGAGATAGGAGGCTGCAAGCAGAGAAGAGCTTTGTCAAGCTGCTGAAAATTTTGCCCCACAAAGACAAAGGCTTGACAGAGAGAGCAGAAGAAATTGAGCAGTCAGACTAACAAGGAAATGGTCCAACTAAGATAACACAACACTGAAATGAGTAGTGGAGGGGAATTGCACATCCCGTATGGCAACAAGATCTAAGCAATGATCAGCTTGATGAGTAGGCGCATAAGAAACAAAGGAAAAGTCAAGGTCCCTGAATAGTTTTAGAATATCCAACTCTAGACAAAATGAGGGGAGGCCACATGAATGCTAAAATCCCCAAGCAACAGCAGGGGGCTAGGATGGAGCAGAAACTCAGCAAGCAGCTGACTGAAATCGTCAAACAAGGCTAGTGTCAGGAGAGGTTTACTAGTCCAGTAAGATGTACTGTGAAAGGGTCAATATACAGGGAGCAATTGGTCGAGAGAAACCTCAGGGAAAGAGTGGGGAAAACAAATAAGACAGTCCCCCCACCGTGTTTATGATCATGTGAACATGAAAAGATAAAACAGTCAGAAAGGCAAGACTGGCAGAGATAAAAAGAATCCCCATCTAGGAGCCAAGACCCAATAACCACAAAAAGAGGCAGCCTGTAATTCTGGAAGCGCACTTAAACCTAAGCAAGCAGATGTTAACAAGGCTCACCTGCAAATTGAAGACTGAGGGTCCCAAATGTAGAGAGGGCTTACAAAGACCATTGCACAAGACATCAGCTTGACTTGAGTGCCTGCCAGCAGGTAGGCAGATAGTGGCTTAACTGAACAGGTATCAAAAAGTCATGGCCAAGTGTGTCAAAAAGAGCCAAAACAAAAATGAAAGAATAAACTAAAGCAAAATATAGGGCGTGTGAAGGAGGCATGCAAAAGAACACAACTTGCTCCTTTGTCGTGCTCCTTCAGCGCATATAGCTCAGATGGTAAATTTAAACATCCCCTAAGATGTCACCTTGATCAGCATAGAGTTGGTGGGTAGGGCTAGCAGCAGCATCAGGTAAAGGAGCAGCAGAAAATAACTGATACAATAAAAGAAGATATACATAAGTACAAACAAATGTACAGTCAAGAGTACTAATGTTATTGTTGTTGAGTGGAGTAGAAGCCTAAAGGTTAGAACAGTGGGATAGAAGACTGGGAAATCATTGCTCAAATCACACTGTCACTCCTTGTGATCATGTCTCAGGTACTAACACAGATTGAAAGTCCTCTGCGGAAAAGGGAAATATCCATTGTACTTCAATATAGCTCACTTTGAGATACTAGTGTGAGCTAAATCAAAATAAATAAAGTTATCCAGTTAAGCTGGGCTGCACAAATGGCTAATTTCAAAATAAGACGATAATTTTAGACAAGTATATTCAGCATCCTACCTTGATCAGATAAACCAATTGTATATCAGTTTAATTAGCCAGAAAACTAAAGTGGTTAACTTTAATTGGATATTACATTGCTGAATATAGCCCTACTGCTCCCTCTAAGCTGAGCAGGAGTCCTCCAACTGCACTGCTACCAATGGGGGGGTGGTGCTTCAACATTTTTTAATTGCTAGGGACAGGCAAGTTCCCTGGAGTCCTGCAGAGCTTGCCTGTCTTTCACTATTGAAAATATGATAGTGAAACAGTATCCCCCACTGGCAGGACTGTAGGTGGAGGACTCTCGCTCAGTTTAGAGTGAACAGTATATAGCACCCTTCTCCCCTTCTCTCCCTTTTTTGTTTAGTCATTGACCCCACATCACAATCTGTAAGTCCTAGCACAAACAGAGCACTATGACTTCATGGCAAAATCACTCCCCTCACTCTTCCATGCAGTTCCAGCCCTCAGAGGATGCTGTGACATGAGCACGCAGCTTCTGACCCTATTCCGCTACTCCTGTAGTCCTAGCCCGGTTGTGACAGTAAACCTAACCCCAAGATCACACTCCCTCCCTTTCTCCATGCAAAGGATGCAATCACATCTCCACACAATAATTACCTCACAACCTTAACTCCATTCCTCATCACCTCCATGTCCACTGAGTAGTTCCCATTTGTGTGGGCCACAAGGTTCAGGTCACAGAACTCTGCCTGGGAAAAGAAGAGACAAACACACAATTACACAAGATGGAAAATCTCAGGGGGTGCCCAACATAAGCAAAACCTGCAGTTACAGGGAGTTTTAGCCTCTCATTTCTCTAAATCCTGCAACCACCAGGGAAGATCTAGCCTCTCACAGAATGAGGAGGGTCTAACTTCTTAATGCTTTGAATACTACATAAAAAGAGAAAGGAAGAGGATCTTAGCCTCTCAGTGCTCTGGATGCTGCAGGCACAGGGAAAGAAGACCTCTCAATACTCTGGATATGACAGCCATAATGTAAGGTGGTATCAGGACTAGAGACAGCTGGGATTTGAACAAGCGAGTTCTCTGCCCACTAGGCTGAAGCTTCAGCACAGGGAAGGCTGGAACACTGAACTTGGGGTATCAAAGGAATAAACCTGATGCTTGGGCTAAATAACCACACCCAGAGGGAACCTGACTGGGCTTTCAACCTTGCAAAGAATTTGCTGGGAACCAGAAAGTTATTCTTGGCAACTTGAAAATTACCTGGCCTTATGCCTGTAAATTAGACTCTGCGCTAGGGCACTGAGGTATTCTATTTTGTAACTATAACAGATGGATTTGTTTAGCCCAGGCCCTGTCCCCTCCCCCTCCCCCTTGCACACAAGGTACTCAAGAGCTGTATGTTTCTGAGGATACAACTTGATTCTATCTCCATATATAAATGATGGAAGGGAGTACCCGTGTACAGCTACATGAACTCTAGAAATTTGATAATCCACACTGGATCTTCGCATTAGAGACAGCGCTGCAACGACTGAGACAGAGGCCTGGCTCAGTACATAAGTATTGCCATTCTGGGAAAAACCAAAGGTCCATCGAGCCCAGCATCCTGTTTCCATCAGCAGCCAATCCAGGTCACAAATACACTTTTTCCATCAACAACCACCAGACACTATCTGGAACAAACTAGCTCAGAAGCACCAGTTCCTCAAAGGACTCAGAGATGAGATCAAAGATGAGTTGGCCTGGAGTAGAACCGCTGGATGGGCTAGAAGGTAAAATTATGTATAATCATACCTGATAATTTTCTTTCCATTAATCATAGCTGATCAATCCATAGACTGGTGGGTTGTGTCCATCTACCAGCAGGTGGAGATAGAGAGCAAACTTTTGCCTCCCTATATGTGGTCATGTGCTGCCGGAAACTCCTCAGTATGTCGATATCAAAGCTCCATCCGCAGGACTCAGCACTTAGAGAATTACACCCACGAAGGGACACTCTGCCCAGCTCACCACCGCCGAAACGGGGGAGGGGAATTAACCCAGCTCATCCCCACACAAGTGGGGGAGGGGAATCCGTCCAGCTCATCCCCGCGGAGCGGGGGAGGGACACCACACCCGCCGATGCGGGGGGATCTGGCTTATCCTGCAACCGCAACCGCGGGAGGAGCTGACTGACCCTAACACCGCCGAAGCGGGAGGGGTACAAAGCTGCCCTACAGCCGCACGAAGCGGGAGGGAGTGCCGGCAGAATTTTAAGTCTCAATCCAGCCCCGTAAAACGGATGGGAGAGGAATGCAGCAGCTCACTGTAACACAAACTCGTCTTAACTCTTGAAGAATCCAAGTGAAAAAACTTGAACACGAAGTCTTTCTGAAGTAACTGAAGACTAAACTTGAACCTGAAATGCAACCAGAATAAAAACAGTACAGATATCTGGGAGGGGCTATGGATTGATCAGCTATGATTAATGGAAAGAAAATTATCAGGTATGATTATACATAATTTTACCTTCCATATCATCAAGCTGATCAATCCATAGACTGGTGGGATGTACCGAAGCAGTACTCACCCAGGGCGGGACATTGAAATCCCTGACCTCAACACTGAAGCTCCAAACCGGGCCTCCGCCCATGCAGCCACAGTCAAACGGTAATGCTTGGAGAATGTATGAGCCGAAGCCCAAGTTGCCGCCTTGCATATCTCTTCCAAGGAGACGGATCCGGCCTCTGCCATCGAGGCCGCCTGAGCTCTCGTGGAGTGAGCCTTCAGCTGGATAGGCGGCACCTTCCCCGCGGCCACATAAGCCGCTGCAATGGCTTCCTTGACCCATCTTGCCACTGTAGGCTTAGCAGCCTGCAGACCCTTACGAGGACCTGCAAACAGGACAAACAGATGATCCGATTTCCGGAAATCATTGGTCACTTCCAAGTATCTGATGATGACTCGTCTCACATCCAGATATTTAAGAGCAGAGTACTCCTCTGGGTAGTCCTCCCTACGAAAGGAAGGGAGACAGAGCTGCTGATTCACATGGAAGCGAGAAACAATCTTGGGCAGGAAGGAAGGCACTGTGCGAATAGTCACTCCTGCCTCAGTGAACTGCAGAAAAGGCTCTCGACATGAGAGCGCCTGGAGCTCGGAAACTCTTCTGGCTGAAGTGATAGCCACCAAAAAGACTGCTTTCAACGTCA
This sequence comes from Microcaecilia unicolor, assembly GCF_901765095.1. Classification (NCBI taxonomy): domain Eukaryota; kingdom Metazoa; phylum Chordata; class Amphibia; order Gymnophiona; family Siphonopidae; genus Microcaecilia; species Microcaecilia unicolor. The sequence continues at coordinate 249,928,461 of NC_044032.1, read as the reverse complement.
GGTCTTTCAGAGATGCCCTCGACAAGGGTTCAAAAGGCGGCTTCTGCAATGCTCTTAGTACCAGGTTGAGATTCCACGCAGGCACCACTGAGTGCAGAGGAGGGCGCAGGTGATTAACTCCCTTGAGAAAGCGCACCACATCTGGCTGCGAAGCCAGGGAAGCACCCTTCAGGCGGCCCCTGAAGCAAGGAGAGCCGCTACCTGGACTTTAAGGGAACTGAGCGACAGGCCTTTCTCCAGACCTTCTTGCAGGAACGCCAACACTGAAGAAATTGGAGCAGTGAAGGGAGAAAGTGAGCCTGCTTCACACCACGCTGCAAAGATACGCCAAACCCTGGCGTAAGCAGTAGAAGTAGAGCGCTTCCTCGCTCTCAGCATAGTGGCGATGACCTTGTCTGAGAAGCCCTTCTTCCTCAGACGCTGCCGCTCAATAGCCAGGCCGTAAGACCAAAGGGGGAGGGATCCTCCATCACCACGGGACCCTGATGTAACAGGCCCTGCTCCACTGGCAGCCGCAGAGGATCGTCGACTGAGAGCCTGATCAAGTCCGCATACCAGGGACGCCTGGGCCAATCCGGACCCACCAGGATTACCCTGCCGGGATGCTTTGCCACCCGGTCTAGCACCCTGCCCAACATGGGCCAGGGCGGGAACACATAGAGAAGCTCTTGTGTCAGCCACAGTTGGAGAAGAGCATCTACTCCCAGGGATCGAGGGTCCCGTCCTCTGCTGAAAAAGCGCGGCACTTGGCAATTGGCCGATGACGCCATCAGATCTAGGCTCGGCTGTTCCCAGCGCTTCGTGATGTCCAAGAACGCCTGAGCAGATAGCTGCCACTCTCCGGGCTCCAAGGTATGGCGACTGATAAAGTCCGCCTTGACATTCATGACTCCGGCAATGTGGGCCGCTGAAAGCTGCTCCAGGTTCGCTTCCGCCCACTGGCAAAGATTCATAGCCTCCTTGGCTAGAGGGGCGCTCTTGGTACCTCCCTGGCGGTTGACATAGGCCACAGCCGTGGCATTGTCCGACAGGACCCGTACAGGCTTCAACACCAGTACCGGGATGAACTCCAAAAGCGCCAACCGAATGGCTCTGAGTTCCAGGAGGTTGATAGACCACTTTGCCTCTGCAGGAGACCAGAGCCCCTGCGCTGTCCTTCCCAAGCAGTGGGCTCCCCAGCCCGACAACGAGGCGTCCGTCGTGACGACAATCCACTCTGGGGTCACCAGAGGCATTCCCGCAGACAACTTGTCTGTCTGCATCCACCAGCTCAGCGCCTTGCGCACTGCTGGGTCCAAGGGAAGGCGCACAGCATAATCCTCCGACATCGGAGTCCAGCGCTGCAGCAAAGAGTGTTGAAGTGGTCTCATATGAGCCCTGGCCCAGGGCACAACTTCCATCATGGCCGTCATAGAGCCCAACAGCTGCACATAGTCCCAAGCCCGAAGGGGAGAGGCTACTAGGAACTGGTCCACCTGAGCCTGAAGTTTGACAATCCGATTGTCTGGCAGGAACACTCTGCCCACTTGGGTGTCGAATCGAACTCCCAGGTACTCCAGGGACTGAGTCGGGCGCAGCTGGCTCTTCTCCCAGTTGATGATCCATCCCAGGGAGCTCAAAAGAGCAACTACCCGGTCCACAGCTTTGCCGCACTCTGCATAAGAGGGGGCTCGGATCAACCAGTCGTCCAGATAAGGATGGACTTGTACCCCTTCCTTTCGTAGGAAGGCCGCGATGACCACCATTACTTTGGAAAAGGTCCGCGGAGCAGTAGCCAACCCGAAAGGGAGGGCTCTGAACTGGAAGTGTCGTCCCAGGACTGCAAAACGCAGAAAGCGTTGATGAGGAGGCCAGATGGGAATATGCAGGTACGCTTCCTTGATGTCCAAGGATGCCAGGAACTCTCCTGCCTTCACTGCCGCTATAACAGAGCGGAGAGTCTCCATGCGAAAGTGCCGCACTTTCAAGGCCCGATTGACCCCTTTGAGGTCGAGGATAGGCCGGACAGAACCTCCTTTCTTTGGTACCACAAAGTAAATGGAGTAGCGTCCCTTGCCAAGCTGACTTTCTGGCACCGGAACGACCACGCCCAGGCGGATCAGATTGTCCAAGGTCTGCTGCACTGCCACAGCTTTGACCGGAGACTTGCAGGGAGAGAGTACAAACCCGTCTTTTAAGGGTCGGCAGAACTCTAGTTTGTAGCCATCTCTGATGACTTCCAGCACCCACGCGTCTGAAGTTATTGTGGTCCACTCGCCCAGAAACGAGGACAGCCGTCCTCCAATCTGCACTGGGGCGTGGACCAAGACCCCGTCATTGGGTACGAGACCCTGGGGGAGGACCGGAGGGAGCACCTCCGGGACGGCGGTCTCTGCGAAAGGAATGCTGCTTGGGGGAGAAATTCCTCTTGAAGGAAGAGGGGGCAGAGGAACCCGACTTGCCCGGGCGGTACCGACGGGCTTCCTGCAACCGTCCTCTGGAGGTACCGGGACGAGTACTAGCCCGAGCCCTGACCTCTGGTAATTTCTTGCCCTTAGACGTGCCGAGATCGGTCACGATTTTGTCCAGCTCGACCCCAAAGAGCAGCTTGCCTTTAAAAGGCAACCTAGCCAGGCGGGATTTAGAGGCATGGTCAGCAGACCAATGTTTCAGCCAAAGCCACCGCCGCGCAGAGATTGTCTGAGCCATGCCTTTCACTGAGGCCCTCAAGACATCATACAGCAAGTCTGCCAAATAGGCTATGCCCGATTCCAGGGCCGGCCAATCAGCCCTCAAGGAATGATCCGAGGGGGAAGCCCGCTGCACCATAGTCAGGCACGCCCTGGCCACATAGGAGCCGCAAACTGAGGCCTGCAAACATAAAGCAGCCGCCTCAAAGGACGACCTTAAGGCCGCCTCCAATCTTCTGTCTTGGGCGTCCTTTAGGGCCGTGCCACCTTCCACCGGCAACGCCGTTTTCTTAGTCACCGCAGTGATTAAAGAATCCATGGTAGGCCACAGATAGGCCTCACGTTCACTCACAGCCAAAGGATAGAGGCGGGACATAGCCCTAGCCACTTTAAGGCTCGCTTCTGGGACATCCCATTGAGCCGAAATTAAGGTGTGCATGGCATCATGCACGTGGAAGGTTCTAGGCGGGCGCTTCGTCCCCAGCATAATGGCAGAGCCAACAGGGGCTGAGGGAGAGACGTCCTCCGGAGAGGAAATCTTCAAAGTGTCCATGGCCTGTAACAACAGGTTGGGCAAATCCTCTGGGCTAAAAAGCCGCGCTGCAGAGGGGTCATCCGCTCCATCCGAGCGGGGATCCGTCTCCTCCAAGGAATCCGCAAAGGACCGTTGGGAGACCTCAGACACGCTGCCCTCATCTACATCGGAGGAGACAAATTCCTCCAAGGCCTGGGAATCAACCCGAGGGCGTTTACCTCTGGGAACCTCAACCTCTTTACCAGACGAGGGAGCAGGGGCAGCGTTGTGCATGAGGAAGGCCTGATGCAGCAGCAAAACAAACTCGGGGGTGAAACCCCCCAGACTGTGCACTTCCGCAGCCTGGGCAACAGCCCTAGACGCACTCTCAACTGGCGCTCGCAATAGCGGGGGAGAGACATGCTGCGCATCCAAAATGGCGTCCGGCGCGAAACTCCGTGAAGGAGCCGCGCGGGAAGAACGGCTCTTAACTTTAGCCGCTTCTGTGCCGTCGCCCAAATTAAGGGCGTTCATGGCATTAATGTCTCCAACCTCAAGGGCGGCCCAAGAAGAAGCCGTCCGAGCCGCGTGGCCGGCCAAGATGGCGGAGGCGAGGAGCGGGGGATGGGCGTTTATGGCGGGAAAAACCGCCACGCCGGAGGAAGGACCGGGACATTCATCGGTCACGAAACTGTCACCCAACAAGGGCGAATCAGGCTTTAAGACCCCCGCATCCCCTCTAGAAGCGCTCAAGCGACCCGGGGAGCGACCCTTTGCGCCCTCGCCCTCCGACGCCATATGCCACAAGGAGTAGAATCGGGGAACCCCCTGCCCGCTATAAAAAGGTAAAAATTACCTGCTGTCCGCTCCGAGTTGTAACGACCTGGTGTCCCAGTGAGTAGCTGCAATAGACGCTTAAATAAACGTCGAAATAAACGCCTTTAAGGACGTTCAAAAATTTTTTTTTTTTAACGGAGCCAGCGGGAGGGGGGAGAAAAGGAGGGACCTGGCACCACCAGGTTTGCACTTGCTCAAAAGAGCCCTCAACCCCAGGCACTCAACAAAACCTAAAAATTAGGCTTGGAGGCCTAGCCAGAGCTGCTGCTGTGTGTGACCACCACCTGCTGAGATAGAGAACATACTGAGGAGTTTCCGGCAGCACATGACCACATATAGGGAGGCAAAAGTTTGCTCTCTATCTCCACCTGCTGGTAGATGGACACAACCCACCAGTCTATGGATTGATCAGCTTGATGATATGGAAGAGTTCATGAGTTTATATATCTGAGTGTAACCCGGGTCACCTGTGTGCTAGCTTTGGCTAGAAACAAAATCCTTTATACACACTTCACAGTCGTCGCTCACCCTCTATTCACTCTTACCACACACCTCATTTCCAGTCCACTTACAGTCGAGCTGGGGTGGATCAATGGCATACAAATCCAGGATCAACGGGCGGATCAATGGCATAGTGATCCGGGGGTTTGGGAGACAGTTTTCCAGTTCTGGGTTCCACTCAGGTCTTCAGGAACTACATTGCACTCTGAAGGATATATTACCAACTCAACTTTATTGTAACTTCTGCAACAGGCAGTTTGCAACTTCAATGATTCTCACCAAAGTCAACTGTATAAACTCTTCTATAACTCAATTTCTGGCTTCTGTCGTTCTGTGGAGAACATGTTTACCACGGCACTTTTCAAGGATATTTACAGGGCATGTTTCTTCCTGGGGCTATCTACATTGAACCTGCTAATAAGCGGGAAAGCGCGGGGTATAAATGTTACAATACAATACAATATGTACAGTTCCTCCAATCCATGCCTATCCTGTTCACCAGATGTAATCTCAGGCTATTTTCTTCTCCACCGATTAACTCTGCTACCACCAGGCAAAATCCCTTATGGCTGTCCTTCTTCCACGGACGCACCTCACAGGGTGGCACCCCGCCCTTGAGCAGGCTACATCCTTCCCTGAACCCCGCTTACGGGTCGGACTCCCCAATCCACCTGAAGGTAAAATTATGTCTTACCTGATCATTTTCTTTCCTTTAGTAGCAGCAGATGAATCCTGGAACTGGTGGGTTGTATTCGCCTACCAGCAGGTGGAGATAGAAAACACTGAAAACTGTGACACTGGATGCTCAGCTCCTTATCTCCTCAGTATAGATCGTATCCCAAAGCAAAGGAAGAAGAAAGCAAATAACACTCTCCTCACAACAATATAGCAACAGCCAAATAAAAAACTTGAAACTGGAATAACCACGACTCAAAAACACAAAGGAGTTTACCGTTTTCTGTCAAAATTCATCTTCTTAGCTTGCTTAACTGCCTGCAACTCTCAGCAATCAAGGCGAGGTATCTCGAAATAGGGAGGGATCCTGGATTCATCTGCTGCTACTAAAGGAAAGAAAATTATCAGGTAAGACATAATTTTACCTTCCTTAGCATAAGCAGCAGATGAATCCAGGAACTGGTGGGATGTATCAAAGCAATCCCTAAATAGGGTGGGAAGCAACCCGCTCCCCGAGAGAGCACAGCCATGCCAAAACAAGTATCCTTCCTCGCCTCCACGTCAAACCTATAATGCTTAACAAAGAATGATGAGAAGCACAAATAGCCACTCGACAAACATCATCCAAGGAAAGCACTGCAGTTTCCACCCAAGAAGCTGCCTGTGCTCGAGTTTAATGAGCTCGCAAACCCTCTGGAGGAATGGCTCCCTTCAGCAAATATGCAGAAGAAATAACTTTTTAAGTCAACGAGAAATTGTCGCCTTGGAAGCTGCGTAACCTCGTCTGGGACCAGAATAAAGAACAGATGATCCGAACACCTGAAATCATTAGTCACCTGCAGATACTGAAACAGAGCCCGTCGAACATCTAAGAGATGCATCCAAACAAAGTTATCTGAAAAATCCGCTCTTTGGAAGGAAGAAAAAGAGGTTGATTTAAATGGAAGGCTGACAACACCATAGGCAAAAAGGATGAAACCGTCCTCATAACACCAGATTCCAAGAACTGCAGGAAGGGTTCACAACAAGACAAGGCCTGCAATTCCGAAACCCTGTGCACCGAGTAAATAGCAACCAAAAACACAGTCTTCAAGATGAGATCTTTATCAGAAGCGGAATGCAATGGCTCAAAAGGAGGCCCCTGCAGCGCACTAAGGACCAAATTTAACTTCCAAGATGGGCACGGACGCTAAAAGAGGAGGACGGAGGTGAAGAGAACCTTTCAAAAAACATACCATGTCCAAATGGGCTGCGAGAGAAACACCAGCTAGACGCCCTCGGAAACAGGCCGGAGCCACGACTTGCACCCGCAGGGAGTTTACAAGACAAGCCCTTTTAGAGACCATCCTGTAAAAAGGCCAAAATCTGAGAAACAGATGCCTTAAAAGGGGACCAAGCCCAGTCGGAACACCATGTCTCAAACGTGCACCACACTCTAGCATAAGCCGCAGTCATGGAGAGTTTACAAGCACGAAGCAAAGTGGCAATCACAGGATCCTCATAACCCTTCTTCCTCAATTTCACCCTCTCAACAGCCAAGCCATAAGACCAAAGCGGGAGATGTCCTCCATCTGAACTGGGCCTTGATGAAGAAGCCCCAGAAAAATCGGAAGCCGCAGCGGGGACTCAACGAGCAGATATACCAGGCCGTATAGAACAGAACTCCCAGATACTCCAACGTCTGGGATGGAACTAAACGGCTTTTGGGAAAATTGATCACCCAGCCGAGGGACTGTAGGAACTCCAGGACTCGAGAAGTAGCTGTCAAACTTTCCTGAACTGAATCTGCTCAAATCAGCCAATCGTCGAGATACGGATGAACTTTGATGCCCTCTTTCCGAAAAGGTACAAGGCGCAGTGGTCAGGCCAAATGGAAGAACACAGAACTGAAAGTGACGACCCAAAACGGCGAAGCAAAGATGGTGAGGAGGCCAAATGGGAATGTGCAAATAGGCCTCTTTCAGATCCAAGGCCATGAGAAACTCCCCTGGCTGAACAGAGGCTATCACTGATCGCACAGTCTCCATGCAGAAGTGGCAAACCTGGAGACACTCGTTCACTTTCCTGAGGTTGAGAATAGGCCTGAAGGTGCCCCCTTTGCGAGGAATGACAAAGTATATTGAATAACGGCTGGTGTACCATTTGGGCCGAGGAACCAGGATCACCGCCCCGAGATCTAAGAGTGTTTGCAGAGTAGCCAGGACGGCCTGCTTCCTGTAGATAATTGCTCACTTTTCCAGCTTTTAATGGTGTACATTTTGAGGGTTCATTCCTCTTTCAAGCTGCCTTAATATAGAATAAACTCTTGTTAGTCATCAAGCAACAGCCATCTTATTTCCTGTTTTGAAAACACCTGAAAGCTTATCTATTTCAGAGGCATTTGGTTTATAAATAAATCTCATTTTATACTGATATCTGTTTGTAGATTATATTAGTTGTTATGTATTGTATACAGTGTTATGTTTGACCACTGTTTTGGACCAGCTCTGGGATTTAGTGGTTTATAAATGTCCAAGAATAGAATTAAAAGCTGTGGAATTTGTTGCCAGAGGATTAAGTTGTCTAAAGGGGTTTGGATAAATTACTGAGAAAAAGTCCACAAATGATGATTAATCAAGTAGACTTGGGGAAGACCACCACTTATCCAAGGGAGTGAGCCGCAGGAATAGATCTATTCTTTATGTACTTCCAATGACCTATATCAGCCTTTCTCCATCGACAAGCAGGGGATATGGAGGTATACATGTGGAAACATCCTCTGAATGGATCCTGAGTGTGGTGCTCTCCTCCAGTTCAGAGAACCTTTTGATTGAAGGATCTCCAAGTATGCCCTTGGCAACAAACCAAAGAACTCTATTATATATTCTCTTAGTTTAAGATGAGCTAAGTTTGAGCAGACTTCTTTTTTTTATATATATCTTTATTGACACCAATAACAATTAAAATCACAACGTCGATGCATACGAAAGTAGCACTACCACAACAAGGTAGTCAGTAAAGCGAAGATACATGCCTGTAGCAGGTATTCTCCGAGGACAGCAGGCTGATTGTTCTCACACGTGGGTCGGTGTCCACGGCGGCCCAGGAATAGCAATTTTGCAAGCAAAATAAAAAGTTTTCCAGCGCCTTCTGGCGCGTGAACCGCATGCACCGTACATGCGCAGCCATCTTCCCACCCGTCGCTTGAGCGTTCCCGCTCAGTTTAATCAAAAAGCAAATAAACAACAAACATCAACTCCAAAGGGGAGGTGGGCGGGTTTCTGAGAACAATCAGCCTGCTGTCCTCGGAGAATACCTGCTACAGGCATGTATTTTTGCTTTCTCCGAGGACAAGCAGGCTGCTTGTTCTCACACGTGGGGTATTCCTAGCACCCAGGCTCACTCAAAACAACAAAGAAAGGTCAACTGGGCCTCGCAACAGCGAGGACATAACAAGGATTGACCTAAAAACCAGAACATCTGAGAGTGCAGCCTGTAACAGAATAAAATGAGCCTAGGGGGGTGGAGTTGGATTCTAAACTCCAAACAGATTCTGCAGCACTGCCCAAACCAACTGTCGCGTCGGGTATCCTGCTGAAGGCAGTAGTGAGATGTGAATGTGTGGATTGATGACCACGTCGCAGCCTTGCAAATCTCTTCTATAGTGGCTGACTTCAAGTGAGCTACCGATGCCGCCATGGCTCTAACATTATGAGCCGTGACATGACCCTCAAGAGTCAGCCCAGTTTGGGCATAAGTGAAGGAAATGCAATCTGCTAGCCAACTGGAAATGGTGCGTTTCCCGACTGCGACTCCCCTTCTGTTGGGATCAACAGAAACAAACATTTGGGCAGACTGTCTGAAGGGGCTTGTCCGCTCCACGTAAAAGGCCAATTCTCTCTTGCAGTTCAAGGTGTGCAACTGACGTTCAGCAGGGTGGGTATGTGGACGGGGAAAGAATGTTGGCAAGACAACTGACTGGTTCAGATGGAACTCCGACACCACCTTCGGCAAGAACTTAGGGTGCGTGTGGAGGACTACTCTGTTGTGATGAAACTTTAGATAAGGAGCATGCACTACCAAGGCTTGAAGCTCATTGACTCTACGAGCTGAAGTAACAGCCACCAAGAAAATGACCTTCCAGGTCAAGTACTTCAGATGGCAGGAATTCAGTGGCTCAAAAGGAGGCTTCATTAGCTGGGTGAGGACGACGTTGAGATCCCATGACACTGGTGGAGGTTTCATAGGGGGCTTTGACAAAAGCAAACCTCTCATGAAGCGAACAACTAAAGGCTGTCCAGAGATAGGCTTACCTTCTACATGACAATGAAAAGTACTAATTGCACTAAGATGAACCCTTACGGAGTTGGTCTTGGGACCAGACTCTGACAAGTGTAGAAGGTATTCAAGTAGGGTCTGTGTTGGACAAGAGCGAGGATCTAGGGCCCTGCTATCACACCAGACAGCAAACTTCCTCCATTTGAAAAAATAACACCGCTTCGTGGAATCTTACCTGGAAGCAAGCAAAACCCAGGAGACACCCTCAGAAAGACCCAAGGAGGCGAATTCTACGCTCTCAACATCCAGGCCGTGAGAGCCAGAGACTGGAGGTTGGGATGCAGAAGCGCCCCCTTGTTCTGAGTTATGAGGGTTGGAAAACACTCCAATCTCCACGGTTCTTCGGAGGACAACTCCAGAAGAAGAGGGAACCAAATCTGACGTGGCCAGAAGGGAGCAATCAGAATCATGGTTCTGCGGTCTTGCTTGAGTTTCAGCAAAGTCTTCTCCACCAGAGGTATTGGAGGATACGCATACAGAAGGCCCGTCCCCCAATAAAGGAGAAAGGCATCCTACGCTAGTCTGTCATGGGCCTGAAGTCTGGAACAGAACTGAGGGACCTTGTGATTGATCTGAGTAGCAAAAAGATCCACTGAGGGGGTGCCCCACTCTCGAAAGATCTTGCGTACAACACCCATGTTGAGCGACCACTCGTGAGGTTGCATTATCTTGCTCAACCTGTCGACCAGTCTGTTGTTTATGCCTGCCAGATATGTGGCTTGGAGAAACATGCAGTGACGGCGAGCCCAAAGCCACATCTGAAAGGCTTCCTGAAACAGGGGGCGAGATCCGGTGCCCCCCTACTTGTTGATGTAGTACATCGCAACCTGATTGTCTGTCTGAATTAGGATGATTTGATTGGACAGCCGATTTCTGAAAGCCTTTAGAGCGTTCCAGACCGCTCACAACTCCAGGAGATTGATCTGAAGGCCTTTTTCCTGGAAGGACCTAACTCCCTGAGTGTGAAGCCCATCGACATGAGTGCCCCACCCCAGGAGGGATGCACCCGATGTCAGCACCTTTTGTGGCTGAGTAATTTGAAAGGGACGTCCCAAGACCAAATTGGGTCGAATTGTCCACCATTGAAGGGAGTTGTGAAAATCGGTGGATAGCTGGATTGCATCCTCTAGATCCCCTGTAGCTTGATACCACTGGGAAGCTAGGATCCATTAAGCTGGTTGCATGTGAAGATGCACCATGGGAGTCATATGAACTGCAGAGGCCATATGGCCTAGAAGTCTCAACATCTGCTGAACTGTGATCTGCTGAGACACTCTGGCTACTGAAACTAGAGACAGAAGATTGTCTGCTCTGGCCTTGGGAAGATAGGCATGAGCCATCTTTGAGTCCAGCAGAGCTCCTATAAATTCCAGTTGCTGAACCCGAGTAGCTCCAGCAGTTGAATAGTGATCTGCATGGACTGTAGAGCCCCTGCCTCTGAGGTGTTCTTCACCAGCCAATCATCGAGATAAGGGAATACATGCACTCCTAGTCTGCGTAGCGACGCTGCAACTACTGCCAAACATTTTGTGAAGACCCTGGGTGCATACGCCAGACCAAAGGGCAGTACACAATACTGGAAGTGCTGCGCTCCCAGACAAAATCCAAGATACTGCCTGTGAGCTGGAAGTATCAGGATGTGTGTATAAGCATCCTTTAAGTCCAGAGAGCATAGCCAATCATTTTCCTGAATCATGGGAAGAAGGGTGCCCAGGGAAACCATCCTGAACTTTTCTCGGACTAGGAATTTGTTCATGGCCCTTAGGTCTAGGATGGGAAGCATCCCCCCACCCTGTTTTCTTTTGAACAAGGAAGTACCTGGAATAGAATCCCAGCCCTTCTTGCCCTGGTGGAACGGGCTTGACCGCATTGGCCTTGAGAAGAGCGGAGAGTTCCTCTGCAAGTACCTGCCAGTGTTGGAAGCTGAAAGACTGAGCTCCCGGTGGGCAATTTGGAGGCTTGAATATCAAATTGAGACAGTATCCGAACTGGACTATTTGAAGAATCCACTGGTCGGAGGTTATGCGAGGCCACCTTTGGTGAAAAAATTTTCACCTCCCTCCGACTGGCAAGTTGTCCAGCACGGACACTTTTACAGCTGCTATGCTCAACTGGAGCCAGTCAAAAGCCCGTCCCTTGGTTTTGCTGGGGAGCTGCAGGGGCCTGCCTTGGCGCACGCTGTTGACGAGAACGAGCGCGCTGGGGATGAGCCTGAGAAGGCTGTTGAGAAGGAGGATTGTACCTACGCCTGTTATAGGCGTAGGGAGCATTCTTCCTTCCCCGGAAAAATCGTCTACCAGATGAGGAAGAAGCAGAAGGCGCCCGGCGGGAGAGATTGTCCACAGTGATTTCTTGCTGCGTGATCTGATCAACCACTTGCTCGACCTTCTCACCAAAAATATTATCCCCCTGGCAAGGGACATCCGCAATCCGCTGCTGGACTCGATTGTCCAGGTCAGAGGCACGCAGCCACGAGAATCTGCGCATCACTATACCTTGGGCAGCAACTCTGGATGCAACATCAAAAGTATTGTAAGCACCCCTGGACAGGAATTTACGACACGCCTTCTGCTGCCTGACCACCTCCTGAAAAGGCTTGCCTGCTCTGGAGGGAGCTTATCAACCAAGTCCGCCAGTTACTTCACCGTGTTCCTCAAGTGAATGCTCATGTAGAGCTGGTAAGATTGAATTTTGGCCACGAGCATAGAGGCCTGATATGCCTTTCTCCCAAAAGAGTCCAGGGTTCTAGATTCTCTTCCCGGGGCGCCAAGGCAAATTCTCTAGAACTCCTGGCTCTCTTGAGAGCGGAATCCACAACCATAGAGTCATGAGGTAACTGCGACTTCATCAACTCAGGTTCTACGTGAATCCAATATTGGGACTCAGCTTTCTTTGGAATGGTGGGATTACTTAATGGTTTCATCCAGTTCCGCATAAGTGTCTCCTTGAGCACGTTATGCAAAGGAACCGTGGATGACTCCTTAGGTGGCGAAGGATAGTCAAGGACCTCGAGCATCTCAGTCCTGGGCTCATCCCAGGGGCCTGTATAGCAGGAGACTTTGATACAGATGGAGACCCACTCGACACCTCACTGCTCCGAGCGTGTGATGGTCTCCGGACAGCCATTACCTGTGCTCCTGAAGTCGATGCCATCTCCGATGCCGATATCGACGCTGCCGACCTTGGTACCGAAGTCGATGCTGAGGAACAGTTCGAAGCTCTGAAAAGTCAGTCTCAAAGAGCTTGTCTCGACGCCTGTGTCCGCCTTTTTAGGCTAAGACACAACTTACATGCGTCTGGGCGATGGTCGGGCCCAAGGCACTGAAGACACCAAGCGTGGGGGTCGGTACCCGAGATTGACTGGTTGTACTGAGTACACTTCTTGAAACCGCTGGGAGTCTTCGATGACATCAATGGAAAATAGCGGCGGCAAAGTCAAAATTTGCGATTGTGCCTAAAAGAAGAGCACAAAAAGGAGAAAACCCATACACGCGGCCTAAGAGGGCCGCAATGAAAACGAAAGGAAACTTAAGAGGGCGAAACTAAGAATTAAAGGATTACGTTTTTTTTTTGTTTGTTTTTTTTTACTTTAATGGAAAACAAAACGAAAACAGACAGAAAAAGGGGGAGAATAACTCCAAAAGCTTGAAGACTCTTTCCCTGGGCCTGAAGAGAAGCGCGGAAAAAGAAAAACTGAGCGGGAACACTCATGCGACGGGTGGGAATACGGCCGCACATGCGCGGTACGTGCGGTTCGCGCGTCAGAAGGCTCTGGCAAAACTTTTTATTTTGCTTGCAAAATTGCCATTCCTGGGCCGCCGTGGACGCCGACCCATGTGTGAGAACAAGCAGCCTGCTTGTCCTCGGAGAATAAAAAATTCCAGGAAATTAAACATGTAGCTAAGCAGAAACATTGGCCACTGGCGTATTCTGTAACAGAAACAGAACAGCAACACCCTCCAAATCCATACCCCTCGAGCTCCACAATACACTTCTAGGAGGTCCACACATCATGAAGCCACATTGAGCCTGCAAAGAGGTGGGAAAATGTGGGATACAAATGCAATAAATAAATAAAATAAAAATAAATAAATGTGTAGTTTGGAAAAAGTTTTCCACAGAATTGTCAGCAGCCCTTTGGTACAGGTGGCTATTGGGAGGCAGTCCATGTTGCCATTTCGTTCATCAGCCCGACAAAAAATAAAAACTGCCACGAAGAAGCACTCAAGGGCACCATAATCCCCCAGACTCCAGCTGAACTAAAGAGAATGGAAAACCAAAGAAGAAATACAAAGAACTCTTTCAAAACTTTTTCTTTTGTATGTCTGTGTGTGGGCACAGTTAATGAGACCATACCTGCCCCACACGGTAACAGCCCAGAAGTAAGGGAAATTGTTCTCCATGCCACTTCCAAACGCCACCAACCTGCCAAAACGTCAGGCGAGTGAGGGGAGGGGAGTGACCCAGTATCACCAGGTGTCACCCTAGCTGACAGATAAGGTACACATCACCACTGGGTGTCATCTTAAAGAAGCCAAAATCTGGCAATCAGCACATCCCTTGCTCAACTGTTACCCAGACAAACTAGGACAGGAGCTAGCCAGCTGGCACCAAGAGGAGCTGCACAATCCATCCACCATCCTCCAGGGGACAGAGAAAATGCTGTATATTCCAAGCTGCATGATGCTCTTAAGGGACAAATTACTTGGAACTATTTTCTGTCTCCTTCTGCTGGTGGATGGACATAACCCATTAGTCTGGAGTGATCTGGTATAGATGCAAAGGAAATATGCAGGTTTAAAAGTAATTCTTGCCTCAACCAGGAGCCAATGAAGTTGTATTACATAGTAACATAGTAGATGACGGCAGAAAAAGACCTGCACGGTCCATCCAGTCTGCCCAACAAGATAAACTCATTTGTGCTACTTTTTGTGTATACCCTACCTCGATTTGTACCTGTCCTCTTCAGGGCACAGACCGTATAAGTCTGACCAGCACTATCCCCGCCTCCCAACCACCAGCCCCGCCTCCCACCACCAGCTCTGGCAGTAAAGGGGTGGCTCTTAGATTTAACTACTAACTTGGTTGCTGTATTTTGAAGAATTTGAATCTTCCTGAATAACATAACTGAAACACCAGAGTATATACCAGAGTATAATGAATTACAATAATATGTGGTAAAATCGAACTGTGAACCAAAAATGATATCCATAAAAATAAACAAACAAACTTGTGATTTGAATGACAAAATACTTTTTCTAATTTGTTTTAAATGTACTACCTGTTAAGTTTCATGGAGTGTCCCCTAGTCCTACTACTTTTCAAAGGATAAATAACTGTCTTATATTTCCTTAGCATCCCTCCGGACCGGCCCAGAGTGTGACTGATGGGTTGCGCACACCTTCCAGCATGTGGAGACTGAGAACTGTGACTCTAGAGAGAGACAATAAGAGCCCTTGCCAGCTAGAGAAAGATCCAGTATTCTCAGTCTCCAGCAGGTGGAAGGTGGCGAGCCCTTCAGTCTCATTCCTTGCTTTCTTCTGTGGTTATTTTAAGGCTTAGCAGAGGGTCTCTCTGTGTAGGGTTTTAGATTTTAGCAGTGCATCCGAGGTTTTTGCCTGATGATGGAGGCTGAGGCCTGTGGGGGTCTTTTACATCCTCGGGCGTGTCACACTCAAGTGGTCAGGTCCCTCCCCCCATGTCCTCCCTAGCATCAGAGTGATGCCTTGGTGTTCTTGATTGGGCCCCAGTCTCTTCAAGGGAAGAGCTGTGCGGGCAGGGAGGGGCAGCTGCTATGGAAAAAAAAAACCTGTTCAGTGAGTACAAGTGAGCAAAGCAACTCCCTTCTCCTCTTTGCGGCTGGCCTTTCTCTTTTTCCCTTTGCCGTTTTTGGCGGCGGCACAGGTTGTCAGAGAGACAGAAAAAAAAGAGAAAAAAATAACAAGGCAGAAAAGCTCCGCCGCTGTCCTGGGTGTCAGCGGCGGGGTCTCAGAGTGAGCAGGTGTAAAATGTGCTGCACAGTGTCAGATATTTAGGCAGAGACAGGGACTTCTGTGCAATGGCGCAGGTATCGGAGAGGGCCTGATTTGGGCGTTTTCTTGTGCGCTGCAGTCGGCTTCAGTTTTGGCGGGAAATGCCGCCATTTTGTCGACCTTGGAGCCCTTGTCCACGGCTTTGCTGGCAGGGTATGAAGGGGATACTGAGCACAGCGGCTGATAATTTAGATTCTTTTTCTGTCAAATTTTCACTTCTAGCTTGCCCTGCAGAGCAGATGGGGGTCACAGGTCTTAGGCAAGAGTGTTTTCCTCTAGGGGAAGACAGCAGGTCCTACCTGGAAGAGGTTGGCTGGTTTGAAGGTATATAACGCTCCCTCTCACCTTTGGCAGGTGTTTTAGGTGTTTATATCTACAGTACTGGTTGTTTCAATATGAGGTCATAAGGTGAAGTGGGGGCAGATTTCCCTTTGGAAGTTTCTGGTTTTTATTCTTACTAAGTGCTTTAACTACGAGTACTACTCAGAACTTGGCAGTGCAACTCTGAATACAGGGGTGAATACTGAATCTGTATTGCAGACAGCACTGACATTAAGTAGGTGCTTTATGCTGTTTTACAGAATGTAATCACATTGCCCTAAGTTTTCCATAGGGTGCCTAAGAAGTACTTCTAGTGGGGTTAGGTTTATTTAGGTTCAGATTCTGGCTAAGTCAGGCATTTTTGTGAGCTCCCTCTAATTAACTCAGCAGAGGGAAAGTATTGCTCTCTTTGCATCAAGCTGATCTCCGCATTCCTCAGCTGGCAGGGCAGGGAATGGCTCCTGGACTCTCACATGCAGGCTGTTGATTGCTGAAGTCTGTGAGAACACCCCACATTTCTCAGTCTGGAAAGGGCTGAGGCTGATCTTCCTAAGGCATACCATGGCTTGATTTAAAAAATATGTATCTATGTGTGTATGAATATACAGTGGGGGAAATAAGTATTTGATCCCTTGCTGATTTTGTAAGTTTGCCCACTGACAAAGACATGAGCAGCCCATAATTGAAGGGTAGGTTATTAGTAACAGTGAGAGATAGCACATCACAAATTAAATCCGGAAAATCACATTGTGGAAAGTATATGAATTTATTTGCATTCTGCAGAGGGAAATAAGTATTTAATCCCTCTGGCAAACAAGACCTAATACTTGGTGGCAAAACCCTTGTTGGCAAGCACAGCGGTCAGACGTCTTCTGTAGTTGATGATGAGGTTTGCACACGTCAGGAGGAATTTTGGTCCACTCCTCTTTGCAGATCATCTCTAAATCATTAAGAGTTCTGGGCTGTCGCTTGGCAACTCGCAGCTTCAGCTCCCTCCATAAGTTTTCAATGGGATTAAGGTCTGGTGACTGGCTAGGCCACTCCATGACCCTAATGTGCTTCTTCCTGAGCCACTCCTTTGTTGCCTTGGCTGTATGTTTTGGGTCATTGTCGTGCTGGAAGACCCAGCCACGACCCATTTTTAAGGCCCTGGCGGAGGGAAGGAGGTTGTCACTCAGAATTGTACGGTACATGGCCCCATCCATTCTCCCATTGATGCGGTGAAGTAGTCCTGTGCCCTTAGCAGAGAAACACCCCCAAAACATAACATTTCCACCTCCATGCTTGACAGTGGGGACGGTGTTCTTTGGGTCATAGGCAGCATTTCTCTTCCTCCAAACACGGCGAGTTGAGTTCATGCCAAAGAGCTCAATTTTTGTCTCATCTGACCACAGCACCTTCTCCCAATCACTCTCGGCATCATCCAGGTGTTCACTGGCAAACTTCAGACGGGCCGTCACATGTGCCTTCCGGAGCAGGGGGACCTTGCGGGCACTGCAGGATTGCAATCCGTTATGTCGTAATGTGTTACCAATGGTTTTCGTGGTGACAGTGGTCCCAGCTGCCTTGAGATCATTGACAAGTTCCCCCCTTGTAGTTGTAGGGCTGATTTCTAACCTTCCTCATGATCAAGGATACCCCACGAGGTGAGATTTTGCGTGGAGCCCCAGATCTTTGTCGATTGACAGTCATTTTGTACTTCTTCCATTTTCTTACTATGGCACCAACAGTTGTCTCCTTCTCGCTCAGCGTCTTACTGATGGTTTTGTAGCCCATTCCAGCCTTGTGCAGGTGTATGATCTTGTCCCTGACATCCTTAGACAGCTCCTTGCTCTTGGCCATTTTGTAGAGGTTAGAGTCTGACTGATTCACTGAGTCTGTGGACAGGTGTCTTTCATACAGGTGACCATTGCCGACAGCTGTCTGTCATGCAGGTAACGAGTTGATTTGGAGCATCTACCTGGTCTGTAGGGGCCAGATCTCTTACTGGTTGGTGGGGGATCAAATACTTATTTCCCTCTGCAGAATGCAAATAAATTCATATACTTTCCACAATGTGATTTTCCGGATTTAATTTGTGATGTGCTATCTCTCACTGTTACCAATAACCTACCCTTCAATTATGGGCTGCTCATGTCTTTGTCAGTGGGCAAACTTACAAAATCAGCAAGGGATCAAATACTTATTTCCCCCACTGTGTATATATATATATATATATATATATATATATATATATATATATATATATATATAAACATAAAGATGGTCTAAACATAATGCTGTGTGTAAGGCCTTGATTTTATGCTTTTCTGGGCAAAATTTCCTTATATTTTATGTACCTAGCTCCAGTCGACAGGGCTGTCAAGTAGATTACATCTATTTTTGTCAGACGTTAAAACGCCCTTACTGCAAAGGCTGTGTGGTGTGGTTATTACTGGAGTGAGCCCAGCATGTTCTCAACTCTTGTGGCACTGAAAACTGCACTAGCGTGCATTCATCTGGTGCAGTTAGCGTAGATGCATTTCAGCACCTCTCATTGAGGCAGTGCTAAGGGAACCTGCCTACCTACAAAGAAGTCGGTTAGACAGACGTACTTATCGTGTGCTAACTGTAGTTTGCAGTTTATGTTCTATGTCCAAGTTCCGCCTATTTCCCTCTCAGTAATGTAGCATGGAGTTAATGTAAATTAGTGTATGCCATCCTCCATGTCACCTCCATAAAAGTTCCTGCTGGGGCAGAAGCAGTTATCACGTGCCAATTCTACTACTACAAATCATTTCTATAGCGCTACCAGTCGTACGCAGCGCTTCGTACTTGGTACAGTGGCCCGACTGGAGTCTCTTTTGACCATGCTGGTTATGACAGAGGTGTATCTTCTTTTTTCCTTTTCGGGCCGCACATCAACTTTTCTCCGCTTTGTGGTCTGGGCCAAGCACTTTCAGTTTCGGGCACAGCCTTTCAGACTGGCGACTGCCCCTCGTATGTTTACCAAGATCATGGAAGTTGTGGAGGCGACTCTCAGATAAGACAGCATCCTATTTCGCCACTAGCTGGACGATTGGCTATTAAGATCTAGGTCATATCAAGAGACTGGTCAGGCCTCGGACCGAGCGATACTCCTTTTGTAGTCCCTAAGTTGGGTACTCAACTTGCGGCAGAGTCGTCTACTGTCGTCCCAATCACTAAGGTACCTAGGGGGTGTTTCGACTCTCGGCTGAGTTGGATTCTTCTTCTTCCCCCAGTCAGCATTCTTATGTTCAAGTCTCAGATTTCACCTGTTGCAGTCCTTGAGGCTGAAAAGACAGGGATTATCTGCAGGTCCTGGGTTCCATGGTGGCGGCGTTAGAAGCAGTGTTCTAGGCATGGGCCCACATGCAGCCTCTTCAAAAGATGCTACTCTCCACGGGGTCATCGCAGAAGGATTTCTGCAAACAAATTTTGTCCATGCCGACTCAAGTGAGGGGCAGCCTCTGCTGGTGGCTCTGGAAGTCCAATCTATCCAAGGGTATGCCCTTGGAATAGCCAACATGGCTAGTCATCTCAAAAGATGCCAGTCTCAGGGGTTCGGACTCTCCCTGTCATGGGTAGTATGCACATGGTCTCCGGTTTCGGCAGGAGACCTCTTGCTCGATCAACCTTCTGGAAACCAAAGCACTTTGGCTGGTTTTCCCAGGCATTTCAACACCAGCTGGCGGGTGAGTCAGTCAGCATCATGTCAGTCTGGGCCACTGCGGTGGAATATATATCCATTGGCAAGGGTATACGAGGTGTCATCAGTTCAAACAGGTGGCAACAGAGTTACTGCATTGGGTGGATTTGCATTGTGTGGCCCTTTCTGCGTTCCATGTGGTGGGCGTTCAGATTGTTCAGGCAGTCGCATCACGAGGGATACCGGAGAGTGGTCTCTCAGCGACATAGCATTTCTAGCACTGGTAGAGCATTACGAACTTCTGACGATGGATCTTTTGCTTCCTCGCTCAATGCGAAGCTTCCTTTATGCTTCAGTTGATGTGAAGATCCCAGAGCTCAGAGCGTAGCTCCTCTCCTTTGGACTTGGCCGGCTGGTTGGCTCTAGGCCTTTCCTCTGGAGCCCCTCCAGGCTGTCTCAGTCAGAGGAAGGTAACTCAAAGAGGCCGTGTGACTTTGATGAAGTCGGATTGGCCTCTCCGACCTAGGTTCACTGATCTTTGGTACCTTCTGGTCAGTTCTCCTCTTCATTTTCAGTTGCCCCCCTGCTTGTTGACGTAATACATGGCAACCTGGTTGTCTGTCTGAATTTGGATAATTTGGTGGGACAGCCGATCTCTGAAAGCCTTCAGAGCATTCCAGATCGCTCGTAACTCCAGAAGATTGATCTGCAGATCGCGTTCCTGGAGGGACCAGCTTCCTTGGGTGTGAAGCCCATCGACATGAGCTCCCCACCCCAGGAGAGACGCATCCGTGGTCAGCACTTTTTGTGGCTGAGGAATTTGGAAAGGACGTCCCAGAGTCAAATTGGACCAAATCGTCCACCAATACAGGGATTTGAGAAAACTCGTGGACAGGTGGATCACTTCTTCTAGATCCCCAGCAGCCTGAAACCACTGGGAAGCTAGGGTCCATTGAGCAGATCTCATGTGAAGGCGGGCCATGGGAGTCACATGAACTGTGGAGGCCATGTGGCCCAGCAATCTCAACATCTGCCGAGCTGTGATCTGCTGGGACGCTCGCACCCGCGAGACGAGGGAAAACAAGTTGCTGGCTCTCGTCTCTGGGAGATAGGCGCGAGCCGTCCGAGAATCCAGCAGCGCTCCTATGAATTCGAGTTTCTGCACTGGGAGAAGATGGGACTTTGGATAATTTATCACAAACCCCAGTAGCTCCAGGAGGCGAATAGTCATCTGCATGGACTGCAGGGCTCCTGCCTCAGATGTGTTCTTCACCAGCCAATCGTCGAGATATGGGAACACGTGTACCCCCAGTCTGCGAAGTGCCGCTGCTACTACAGCCAAGCACTTCGTGAACACTCTGGGCGCAGAGGCGAGCCCAAAGGGTAGCACACAGTACTGGAAGTGACGTGTGCCCAGCTGAAATCGTAGATACTGTCTGTGAGCTGGCAGTATCGGGATGTGCGTGTAGGCGTCCTTCAAGTCCAGAGAGCATAGCCAATCGTTTTCCTGAATCATGGGGAGAAGGGTGCCCAGGGAAAGCATCCTGAACTTTTCTTTGACCAGATATTTGTTCAGGGCCCTTAGGTCTAGGATGGGACGCATCCCCCCTGTTTTCTTTTCCACAAGGAAGTACCTGGAATAGAATCCCAGCCCTTCTTGCCCGGATGGCACGGGCTCGACCGCATTGGCGCTGAGAAGGGCGGAGAGTTCCTCTGCAAGTACCTGCTTGTGTTGGAAGCTGTAAGACTGAGCTCCCGGTGGACAATTTGGAGGTTTTGAGGCCAAATTGAGGGTGTATCCTTGCCGGACTATTTGGAGAACCCACTGATCGGAGGTTATGAGAGGCCACCTTAGGTGAAAAGCTTTCAACCTCCCCCTGACTGGTAGGTCGCCCGGCACTGACACTTGGATGTCGGCTATGCTCTGCTGGAGCCAGTCAAAAGCTCGTCCCTTGCTTTTGCTGGGGAGCCGAGGGGCCTTGCTGAGGCGCACACTGCTGACGAGAGCGAGCGCGCTGGGGCTTAGCCTGGGCCGCAGGCTGTCAAGAAGGAGGATTGTACCTACGCTTGCCAGAAGAGTAGGGAACAGTCTTCCTTCCCCCCAAAAATCGTCTACCTGTAGAGGTATAGGCTGAAGGCTGCCGGCGGGAGAACTTGTCGAATGCGGTGTCCCGCTGGTGGAGCTGCTCTACCACCTGTTCGACTTTCTCTCCAAAAATATTATCCGCACGGCAAGGCGAGTCCGCAATTCGCTGCTGGATTCTATTCTCCAGGTCGGAGGCACGCAGCCATAAGAGTCTGCGCATCACCACACCTTGAGCAGCGGCCCTGGACGCAACATCAAAGGTGTCATACACCCCTCTGGCCAGGAATTTTCTGCATGCCTTCAGCTGCCTGACCACCTCCTGAAATGGCTTGGCTTGCTCAGGGGGGAGCTTATCCACCAAGCCCGCCAACTGCCGCACATTGTTCCGCATGTGTATGCTCGTGTAGAGCTGGTAGGACTGAATTTTGGCCACGAGCATAGAAGAATGGTAGGCCTTCCTCCCAAAGGAGTCCAAGGTTCTAGAATCCTTGCCCGGGGGCGCCGAAGCTCCCTAGAACTCTTGGCCTTCTTTAGGGCCAAATCCACAACTCCAGAGTCGTGAGGCAACTGAGTGCGCATCAGCTCTGGGTCCCCATGGATTCGGTACTGGGACTCAATCTTCTTGGGGATGTGGGGATTACTTAATGGCTTGGTCCAGTTCGCCAGCAATCTCTTTTTGAGCACATGATACATGGGTACTGTGGACGCTTCCTTAGGTGGAGAAGGATAGTCCAGGAGCTCAAACATTTCAGCCCTGGGCTCGTCCTCCACAACCACCGGGAAGGGGATGGCCGTAGACATCTCCCGGACAAAGGAAGCAAAAGACAGACTCTCGGGGGGAGAAAGCTGTCTTTCAGGAGAGGGAGTGGGATCAGAAGGGAGACCCTCAGACTCCTCGTCAGAGAAATATCTGATGTCTTCTTATTCTTCCCACGAGACCTCACCATCGGTGTCAGACAAAAGTTCACGGACCTGTGTCTGCAACCGTGCCCGGCTCGACTCCGTGGAACCACGGCCACGGTGGGAGCGTCGAGAGGTAGACTCCCTCGCCCGCACCGGCGAAGCTCCCTCCGCCGACGTAGTCGGGGAGCCTTCCTGGGAGGCTACCGCAGTCGGTACCGCACGCGGCACCGACGCCGGAGACCTCACCCCGGGCAATGGGCCAGCCGGCGCCTCGCTCGAAGGTACCGGTGGCGCAAGCACCTCCGGTACTGGAGGGGTAGGGCGCAACAGCTCTCCCAGGATCTCTGGGAGAACGGCCCGGAGACTCTCGTTCAGAGCGGCTGTAGAAAAAGGCATGGATGCCGATGCAGGCGTCGATGTCAGAGTCTGTTCCGGGTGTGGAGGCTGTTCCGGGCTGTCCAAAGGGGAGCGCATCGACACCTCTTGAACAGAGGGCGAGTGGTCCTCTCGGTGCCGATGCCTACTGGGTGCCGACTCCCGCGGCGGCCCAGAGCTCTCGGTGCCGACACGGGAAGGGGACCGGTGACGATGCTTCTTCGACTTCTTGGGACGAAGCATGTCACCGGAGCTTCCCGGCACCGACGAGGAGGACGTAGAATCCAGCCGTCGCTTCCTCGGGGCCGAGACCGAAGGAGGTCGGTCTCGGGGGGGCTGTACCGCAGGAGCCCTCGGGATGGGGGGAGACCCACCCGAAGGCTCACCGCCACCAGCAGGGGAATGGACAGCCCTCACCTGCACTCCAGACGAAGCACCACCGTCCGACGACATCAGCAGAGGAGGAGGTCTCAATACCACCGACGCCGACGCAGCCTTCCGATGTCGCCCCGATGCAGAGGGCCGATGCCTCGATGCACTCGATGCAATCGGGGGCGAAGATGAAGGTCCAGGCGCCGACGACGTCGAAGCAGTCAATACTCCCGGTGCCGATGCCGACGAAGAGCCCGAGAACAAAATGTTCCACTGGGCTAATCTCGCTACCTGAGTCCACTTTTGTAAAAGGGAACACAGACTACAGGCCTGAGGGCGGTGCCCAGCCCCCAGACACTGAAGACACGACGCGTGCCTGTCAGTGAGCGAGATTACCCGGGCGCACTGGGTGCACTTCTTGAAGCCGCTGGAAGACTTCGATGTCATGGGCGGAAAAATCGCGCCGGCGAGATCAAAACTCGAAATGGCGAAAATGGCACCGCAAAAATAGGGGGAAGAAAAACTTCGACCGAGGCCTAAATAGGGCCTACCCCGACGACGAAAGAAAACTTACCGGGGCAAAGACTGGAAGTACGGGAAGGGAGAAAACCATAAAGGTCTCCTTCCGATACCTTTTTTTTTTTTTTTTTAGAACGAAGTCGATAAACGATGCGCGAGGTCAACTTTGGGGCGCGAACGGCGAAACACGACCGTACCGAGAGCGGACAAAAGAAGATTGGCCGGCACGAGCCGGTTCGGGCGGGAAGACGGCCGTGCATGCGCGGTGCGCATCGGCGCGCGAGGTCTAGCAAAGGACTTTGCTAGAAAGTGTTCCGATTGGAGGGGCTGCCGTGGACATCACCCATCAGTGAGAACAAGCAGCCTGCTTGTCCTCGGAGAATATGTCATTCATAAGCATTTGACAAGGCCAAAAATATGAAACCAATAACAACCAGAAACCATCCTCACTATGAAAAACAGAGAACCAAATAAGAACTTCGAAATAACTGCAACTTGATCCAGAAATCGGAATCCTTTCCATGTTCCCATATCTATCTGAACTCTGCAAAAGAGAACCCGGAAGGAAAAATTAGCCACACTGGGCGGAAAATGAAAAAACCATCGGTTGACCTAGGGAGGAATCCTGGATTCATCTGCTGCATTAAAGGAAAGAAAATTATCATCAGGTAAGACATAATTTTACCTTCCTTCTCACTTCTAACGGAATTCAAACATGCGTGGGATAAGCATAAAGGAATCCTGTGCCGAAGGAATGGATCCTCAGGAGCTTAGTCAAGATCGGGAGGCGGGGCTGGTGGTTGGGAGGCGGGGATAGGGCTGGGCAGACTTATACGGTCTGTGCCAGAGCCGGTGGTGGGAAGCGGGACTGGTGGTTGGGAGGCGGGGATAGTGCTGGACAGACTTGTACGGTCTGTGCCAGAGCCGGGGTTGGGAGGCAGGGCTGGGGAGGTGAGGATAGTGCTGGGCAGACTTATACGGTCTGTGCCTGTGCCAGAGCCGGTGGTTGGGAGGTGGGGCTGGTGGTTGGGAGGCGGGGATAGTGCGGGGCAGACTTATACGGTCTGTGCCCTGAAGAGCATAGGTACAAATCAAAGTAGGGTATACACAAAAAGCAGCAAATATGAGTTATCTTGTTGGACAGACTGGAGAATTCCTTTATTAAATGAAAGCGGAAAATCAAATTTCAATACATTACACTGTGCAGTTATAAAGCCAGCCCCTCTATACTTTTATACAAAAATGCAAATTTTACACAAAAAACCGTCCCCCCCAACCCCCCCCAAACATTCAACTCAACTTCAAGCGTACATGCTTCCACCAAACCCCAAAGGTCTTTACCCCCACCTCCACCCGTTCCCATCGGGCCACTTCCTGGACAGCTCGGACAACGTCCCAGGAGACCTGCTCAGCAGACCTGCACTCCTGGCCCAGGGACACCCCGCAGCGAGCCATCCATAGGCAGTATCTGATGATAACTGAGATTAGAAAGGCGGTACCTGGCTCTAGCCGCCCCGTCTCCCCCTGCCTCCCATACACCCAGTCCGCATAGGTGTAGGACGTGAAGCTGGGGATGGCCAGCAAGGCAGCCACTCTCCGGCAAACCGCTATGGAGAATGGACACTCCTTCAGGAAGTGGTCCATGGTCTCCAGCCGGCCAGCACACTCCCCCCTCGGGCAGTCTCGGTCCTGCTGGTTCCTACACCGAAGGTTTGCCCTAACATACAACCTGCCATGTAGGGACAGCCAAGCAATGTCCCTGTACTTGTGTGGGATGCGTTTGGATGAAATAAACCGCAGGCCCTGCCTCAGCACGGGCTCCGGAGCATCCCTAAGAGCCAGGGGAGAGGAGAAGCGTTGGGAGCGAACCCGCTCCACCCAGATCTCCCTCTGTCCTGCCCTAACTTCCTCCCATGTAATGTCCCACAGCCGAACCAGCTTTACCAAAGATTTATAGTAGCCTACCCCCTCCGGGAACCCTTTCCGCAACCGTCCCACCCTACCTCCCCCCAACCAAGGACCCCAAAATCCCTCCCACCACTGGACAACACTGTGTACCCATCCTGGGGCATTCAGACCCCCCGCCCGCCCCAGGTTAAACTGGATGAAGAGGGAGGAGAATAGCAAGACTGGGTTTACCATTCCCACCCCCCCTTCCTCCCGCGACCGGTAAGTGAAATTACGTCGAACTGGGTTCATCCTGTTCCCCCACAGGAGTTGAAAGAACACGCTGTAAATTGCCGTGAAACAGCGTTCCGGCAGGAGACAGATGTAGCTCAGGAACAGGAACATGGGGACCACCTGGCTCTTCAGCAACCGGACCCGGTCCTCCATGGGCATCCGCCACCCCTTCCAGCGGTCCACCTTCTCCCTCGCCTCCGCTATCCTTTGTTCCCAATTTTCCCGCCCGTAATCCCCTCCCCCAAAATACACTCCCAAAACCCTCATTTTCTCTATCCCATCCGGGAACCCTCCACCTAAATTAAACCGCCGTCCCTCTGGCCCCACCCACAAGCTGGTGCTCTTGCCCAGGTTTACCCGAGACCCCGAAGCCTGGGAGTATGCTGCAAGGGTCTCCTGCAGCCTCCTCCCCTCCCTGCGATCCGCCACCCAGACGGTGATATCGTCCGCATAGGCGATGACTCGCAACACATTCCCTTTGCCTACTTCCACTCCTCTGAGCCCGTCCTCCCCCCCCCCTTCCAGCCTCCTCACCAGGGGATCAATGGCGAAAGCGTACAGCAGGGGGCTCACCGGGCACCCCTGCCGCACCCCCGCCGAGATCCCCACCTCCGCCCCCCTCCATCCATTCACCAGGGGAAAGAATCGCGCCCCCGCATACAATAACTGAAGTTGCGCGATCCATTCCCCCGGGAATCCATAGTGGTCTAGGACCTTCCATAAAAAACCCCACTGCACTCGGTCGAAAGCCTTGTCCTGGTCCAAGGCCACGACCAGCCTGCCCTCTCCCACCCGACTACGTTCCAGGCCCTCCCTCACCCAGGCCACTGCCTCTAGCACCCCCCTTCCCGGGACCCCACACCCCTGCGGGGCTGCCAGCACTTCCCCGGAGATCTTCCTCATGCGGGCAAGGAGCATGTGAGCGAAGATCTTCCGGTCGGTGTTCAGAAGTGCAATCGGCCGCCAATTTGCCACATCCTGGGGGTCCTTGCCTTTGCTAAGAAGGACCAAAGCTGATGCCCCCATCGACTCAGGCAAGGATCCCCCTGTTCGTGCCGCCTCCCAGATTGCCAACAAGACTGGCGCCAACTGATCCCTAAACTGCTGGTAGAACTCTGCCGGGAGTCCGTCTGGCCCCGGCGCCGTCCTGCGCCGCAAGGCCCCAATGGCCTCCTGTACCTCCCGCAGCGTCCACGGCCGCAGCAAGGCCCGAAGATGAGGCCCCCCCTTACCCACCCCTGGGGTTTCCTCAATGTACCTCGCCATGGCCTCCTCCCCCAACCGTTGGTCCAAAAAGGCCCGCCCAAAGTGGGTCCCCACCACCTGCAAGATACCTTCCCTAGACTGCTGGAGCGTCCCCCCCTCATCCCTTAACCCCTCTACCACCCTCCTCTCCCTTCTTTCCTTACAGCAGTCATAAGGGTTCGGGCTGAGCAGCTTCCCGAAGTCCCGCTCATAGACGAGGGAAGAGTACCGATTGTATTGTACCCGTTCCACCTCCTGCTGCAAGGCCTCAATGTCCTCCCTCTTCCCTCCCCTGGAAATCAAATTGTCCCTTCGCTTCCTCAGAGCAGTTCCTAGCCGGGTGACCTCCCTCCCCTGCCTCCTCGCCTGACGGAGAAAGAACCCCCTGGTGCGGTGTTTCAAAACTTCCCACCAGTCCCCTAGGGAAGGGAAGACACCCTGAATGGATACCTGGTCTGCCAGAAACTCCAGATACTCCTGGTACAACACCCCCTCCCTCAACCATTTCTGATTTAAACGCCACAATCCTTTCCCCAATCCGTGAATCCCCCCTCCCCCCAGCTCGACCAGCACCATCTTGTGGTCTGAGAAATCAACCTCTACCACCCTTGGTGCCTTCCCACACGCCCCTCCCCGAACTAAAAACCGGTCGATTCTACTTCTACAAGTGCCCCGGGCAAAAGTGAAACCCTGCGTCCCACCACCAAACTCTATGTGCGCGTCCACCAATCCCGCTCCCTTCATGATCCCTGCTAGCCGTACCCCATCGTAACCTACTTGCGCCGCCCTCCTCCCCCTATCCTCCTTCCTCAGGACTGTGTTAAAATCCCCCCCCCAAACTAGCTGCCGTGAGGTGTAAAGGTACGGCCGAATTTTCCCAAACAGTGCTGCCCTTCCCCGTTTGCTTTGCGGCCCGTAGATGTTAATCACCCGCAAAGCCACCCCCCGCAATCTCACATCTAACACCAGACACCTCCCAATTCCCAGCTCCACCACCCTCTGGATCTCTACTTTAAATGTTTTGAAGAGGATGCCTATCCCCCCATACCGTTCCCCTGCCAGACCCCAAATAGAGGGCCCCCATCTCCAGGCCTGCTTTGCCCGCCGAACCTCCTCCAGCGTTCGCAGCCTGGTCTCCTGCAGAAGAAAACAGTCCACCGCCACGGCAGAGAGGCCATCGAACGCCAAGCATCTCGCCCTCTGGGAGGCGACACTAGCCACATTAAGTGTGGCGAATGTTAACAGCAGTCCAGCCATCATTGTGCCGTTCCATACCCCCCGCCCTCCTGGCTACCTTCCCTCTGCTCCATACTACCTCCAGGGATCCCTTCCCCTTCACCCTCCCCTTCCTCGTCCGCCCAGTCCCGGACCCCTAGCTCAAAAAGCCCCCCCCCCTTTCCTTACTTTCTTCCTCCCCTTCTTCCTCTTTTCTTCGCCCACCTCCCTCCCTTCTTGGGAGTCGTCCACTGACCCTCCCCCCCCTGCCTCCTCTCCCGCCCCTGCTGCCCCTTCTTCGACCCCCTCCATCAATCCTGCCTCCAGCCCATCCTCCCTCTCCTCTCTTGCCTTCATCCCTGCCTCCTGTCCTACCCTCCTTTTCTCCCCCACCCTCCCTTCAGCCCCCCCCAATCTGCCCCCCACCTCCCCGACCTCCTCCACTACCATTTCCTCCTCTTCGTCCCTCAAAACCTTCTCCCTCTTCTTCTTCTTCCTTTTACCCGCTGTTCCCTTTCCAGCGTCTGCCATGCTTTCCAATCCATCCTGCCGGCTCATCCCATCCTCTCCTTCCTCTCCTGCCAGTTCGTCACCCCCTTCCTCATCTTCCAATCCCCTAAATCTGTTCTCTACTTCTATCCCCATTCCTGCCTCCCCTCCCCCTTCCTCCCGTACCCCCGTCACCTTCCGTTGTTTTTTTGACACCCGCGTCCAACCCTCATCTGCCCCGTCCTGCCGCTTCCGCCCTTCCCCCAACCCTTCCCCACCTCCCACTCCCTGTCCCTCCGCAGCTCCTTTCCCCCCCTCCCCGGGAACCTGATCTCGCCCTACATTCACTCCCCCCCTCTCCCTCTGAACTGGACCGCCCCCTCCCATGTCCTCCTCTCCCCCGTTATGGGAGGCCCAAGGGCAAGCTCTGAATGCATGCCCCAGACCCCCACACAAATTACACCGGATAGATGCACAAGACTCCGTAGGATGCTCCTTAGACCCGCACTTCCCACACTGCCGTACTGGGCACGACATACTAAAATGTCTGAATGACCCGCACTTGTGACATTGCCGCGGCTGCCCCTTGTAAAAGCAGAGGATCCGATCCCTGCCAATGAACGCCGCGGAGGGAATGTGCTGGGTCACGTGTCCTGCCTGCTTCAGCCTAACCTGCGCACACCATCCTCCCGCCCACACCCTACTGGGGTCAGGGAGTTTGGACAAGGGGGTACGCAATTCTGCGTACCGCTGTAGCCAGAAAGCCAGGTCCGCCCCTGAAATGGATTCATTTCGGACCAGCAGGGTTACCTGCACCAGGTCAGGTCTGCTGATCGGTACGGCCCTAAAGTTTCTCCAATCCCCTTTCCCCCTTACCCCCTCGTATTTCTCCCAGAAGACCTCCATGCCTCGCTGGGTCAGAAAACTAACATCATACTCTGGGATATTCACCGGGTGGATACAGGCATAGAGGTCCTCTGGGAGAAATCCTAAACCCAAGACCAACTTCAGGGCCTCATCCCTACTTGGCATCCCCCCCTCCCCCACCCACCTTAACTGAATCACATTCCTCCTTTTGGGAACCTGGCCCCCCCCACCCTCCCCCCCCATCCTTCCCCAATGCTTCCTGCCCCCCCATTCCCCCTGCGCCCGCCCCTCCCACCTACTACCGCCGCAAAGGATGGAGCACCCCCCCACCGTCCCCCTCCTCCATCTCCTGCACTGAGACCCCCCTGCTCCTGCTGCGCCGTACCCCCCCTCTCTCTCTTGCCTCCCCTCTCAGCCTCCCTCCCTTCTCTCCCTTCTGTCAGCAGACTTTGCACATCCCCTGCCTTCACAGTGTGCTTCTGTACCATTTCCCCTGCAGCAAAAAACCTGCCATTGTCCCCTTCAAAACGTTCGCTAGAGACAGTGAGAGCAGGTTCCCCTAAATACTTGTTCCCCTCCCAATGCCCCTGACCCCCCCCCCCGCCCACCGAGCCAACCCTCCCCTCCCGGCCCGAACACTCCCCCCTGGCTCGCACCCCTGCAGCCTGGCCAACTGCAAAGTCAAAGGTACCAGTCAAGTTTCCTTCTGGCGCACACTGCAAGGCAAACACCTCCCGCTCCTCCCCCCCTCCTTCCCCCCCGGAACCTGCTCTCTGTGCTGGGTCCCTCCTTGCAACGTGCTGCTCCAGCTTTCCCTGTGCGGGCCCGCTGTTTTCCTGGGAACTGGTCTCCCCTCTGGCGTCCTGCTTCGTTGGGACTTCCTGCTCTGCCGTTTTGCAAAGTAAGAGTGGCTTCCCGCACTCCAGCACCACTCGCTCTCCCAAACATGGGTAATCCTCCTGCGCTGTAGCATTCTCCTCTGCGGCCATCCCTGCTCCTCCAGCCCGATTGGCTGGCGCCTCCTGCTCCAAAGTGCTGGGCGGGCATGGCATCCCGCCACCCGGCAGCGCAGTTCCTTGCCATTCTGAACCTTTATGTGGGGAACACTGTGTGGCCTCCTGTGCTTTCTCTATGGAAAACCACTCCTTGTCTTCACCTGCCTTTCTTCCTGCATTCTCCTTTAAGAGGCAGCTCCCTGCAGGAACATCTCCACTTTCAGTCCTTAGCCCTGCTGCAGGCTGATTGGCTGGAACATCCTGCTCCTCAGAGCTTTGTGGGTGAGGCCTCCCAGGCATTTTTTCCTTGCCGTCTGCTTTTACTACAGGCAATGGGAACAGGACAACCTCCTCTTCTCCAGGTAAGTTCTCTGTTTCAACTTCCACCACCACTTCTGTGGAAAAAGGTCTCTCTCCTGAAATTGCAGCCTCTGTTTCAACAATGTGAAAAGTCTTAGTGTTTAAGTTTTTTTCCTGTTCTGTTCTCCCACACTCAGGTGCTCTCAATGAGGCTTCCACAGCCCCACCTTCAGTCCTGCTTACTCCAGAAGCTGCCTGCATTGGCCCAGACTGACTAGCAAGGCATTGCATGAATTTCAATGTATTTTGGGTGCTAGTTCCTGGCAGCTCCCCTGATGCTTCAATGTTCTGGGGTCCAAAGCCTGGGCTGATTCCTTCCTGCTCTGTTTGTTGCTTCCACTGTACCGAGGCTGACGGGGCCTGTCCCCCCGAGGCCATCCTGTCTCTGTTGATATAGAGTTCTCTCAGAGGATTTCCAGGGCCTTTCCTCAGGGCCCTCAGCAGCTGTTCTTTTCTCTGGAGAAGCCTAAGCAGCCTGGTTTCCTCTTTCATATAGGTTTTGCGATGCTCTGCTGGGGCCAGCCTGCTCAGGGCTTTTGCCATTTTGACTCGCTTCCCCAGGTCCACCACCTCCTTCTCCGTACTTTTAATTCTCTTCACCACTTTAATTATGCCACTGGCCGGGTCCTCTGGATCCTGGCAGTAGTCCACAAGCTCTTCCTCCTCTAGATCGTCACTATCCTCACTGCTTTCCTCCTCCACCTCCGGCAGGGCCTCTTGACAGATCTCCATTACCACTCTTTCCTTCTCAGACCAGCTCTTCTCTAGGGTCCTCCGCCAGCTCTCTCTCCCCCTCACCTGCTGGACGTCGTGCGGCCGCGAGGGGGGTACCAGTCCGGCTTCCTCCCTTGGAGTCTGGCCCTCTTCTATCCACAGGGCTCCTTTCCCTCCTCCCTGCGGCACTGCAAGGGAGGAGACCGCTTTTCCTGACCCTCTGGTCCCTGAGCCCAAGAGGCCCCATGGCCTGGGCCTGTCCTGGGGAACGCTCCCCAGAGGCCCTCCACATCCTTGGGGAGGGAGTTAGGCCTCACTCTCCTCCCACTGGAAGTCTGCAGAGCTCTCTGAAACACCTCCTTCCACCTCAGCAGACTGGATGGACCGTGCAGGTCTTTTTCTGCCGTCATCTACTATGTTACTATGTTACTTGCAGAAGATGAATCCAGGAACTAGTGGGATGTACCAAAGCATTCCTTAAGTAGGGGGGAAGCCGATGCTCCCCGCGCCAACACTCCTGCCCCAAAACTCGCATCCTCCTGAGGAGACACGTCTAGCCTGTAATGCATCGCAAAAGTATGACGGGACGCCCAAGTAGCCACCTGACAGATCTCTTCCAGAGATAAGGCCAACACCTCCGCCTAAGAAGCTGCCTATGCCCGAGTAGAATGCGCCTTCAGGGCCACTAGAGACGCCCACCCTTGTAGCAGATATGCCGCTCCAATGGCTTCCCTAATCCAGCGAGCAATGGAAGCCTTAGAAGCCACCTCACCTCTTTTTGATCCCAACAAGAGCACAAAGAGATAATCTGAACGTCGAAACTCGTTAGAGATCTGCAAGTACCAAAACAAGGCTCTCCGCACGTC
Source organism: Microcaecilia unicolor (assembly GCF_901765095.1). Classification (NCBI taxonomy): domain Eukaryota; kingdom Metazoa; phylum Chordata; class Amphibia; order Gymnophiona; family Siphonopidae; genus Microcaecilia; species Microcaecilia unicolor. Next base: position 249,895,759 of record NC_044032.1, on the reverse strand, counting down.
CAGGAAATGTAGCGAGGTAAACTCCCCCCGGATAATCCTCTCTTCGAAAAGACGGAAGATAAACCGCCTGATTGACATGGAAAGCCGAAACCACTTTAGGTAGAAACGACGGCATCATCCAGATCGACACCCCTGCTTCAGAAAACTGCAAAAAGGGATCTCTGGAAGACCAAGCCTGAATTTCAGAAATCCTCCTAGCCTAAGCAATGGTCACCAAAAACACTGTCTTAAGTGTTAGATCCTTCTCAGAAACCTTATTCAACGTCTCAAACGGTGGGGCCTGGAGGGCTCGCAGTACCACATTCAAATGCTACGCCAGGCACGGCTGCCGCAGAGGAGGCCGAAGCTGAAGAGCCCCGCGTAGGAAATGGACCACAGCAGAGTGAGCTGCTAAAGAGGAACCATCCAGTTTGCCCCCAAAACAAGCTAGCGCGGCCACCTGCACTCGAAGGGAATTATATGCCAATCCCTTTTGAAGACCATCCTGAAGGAACTCCAGAATAACCGGAATGTCCGCCCTAAAAGGCGATTCAGCACGCAAACCACACCACGCCGAGAAAGCTTTCCACACTCGTGTGTACGCTGCTGAAGTAGACTGCTTCTGTGCCCCCAAAAGAGTGGCAATGACTGGTCCTGAAAATCCCTTCTTCCTCAACTGCCGACTCTCAATAGCAAGGCCATAAGACCAAAGTAGGAGGGATTTTCCATTTGAACTGGCCCTTGATGCAGCACATCGGGAGTCACCAGAAGTCGCAATGGTGGCTCTGAGAGTGCTCGAACGAGATCCGCATACCACGGCCGTCGGGGCCAGTCTAGGGCCACTAGAACTACCGGCCCCCGATGCCGCCCTATGCGGCAAAGAACTGTCCCTATCAGAGACCACGGAGGAAAAATATACAGTAGCTGTTGTTCCGGCCATGGCTGGAGAAGAGCGTCCAATCCTGCAGATCCTGGCTGCCGTTTGCAGCTGAAGAAGTTCCGCGTTAGGAGTTACGGATCAAGAAAGGGATCTGGGTGTCGTCGTCGATGATACGCTGAAACCTTCTGCTCAGTGTGCTGCTGCGGCTAGGAAAGCGAATAGAATGTTGGGTGTTATTAGGAAGGGTATGGAGTCCAGGTGTGCGGATGTTATAATGCCGTTGTATCGCTCCATGGTGCGACCGCACCTGGAGTACTGTGTTCAGTACTGGTCTCCGTATCTCAAAAAAGATATAGTAGAATTGGAAAAGGTACAGCGAAGGGCGACGAAAATGATAGTGGGGATGGGACGACTTTCCTATGAAGAGAGGCTGAGAAGGCTAGGGCTTTTTAGCTTGGAGAAGAGACGGCTGAGGGGAGATATGATAGAAGTGTATAAAATAATGAGTGGAATGGATCGGGTGGATGTGAAGCGACTGTTCACGCTATCCAAAAATACTAGGACTAGAGGGCATGAGTTGAAGCTACAGTGTGGTAAATTTAAAACGAATCAGAGAAAATTTTTCTTCACCCAACGTGTAATTAGACTCTGGAATTCGTTGCCGGAGAACGTGGTACGGGCGGTTAGCTTGACGGAGTTTAAAAAGGGGTTAGATAGATTCCTAAAGGACAAGTCCATAGACCGCTATTAAATGGACTTGGAAAAATTCCGCATTTTTAGGTATAACTTGTCTGGAATGTTTTTATGTTTGGGGAGCGTGCCAGGTGCCCTTGACCTGGATTGGCCACTGTCGGTGACAGGATGCTGGGCTAGATGGACCTTTGGTCTTTCCCAGTATGGCACTACTTATGTACTTATGTACTTATGTACTTATAAGAACTGGAGAACTTTGGCATTGCAAGCCATGGCCATGAGATCTATTACTGGTCTTCTCCAACGTTGACAAATCAGCCGAAAAACCAAGTCCAACAGCATCCATTCCGCTGTGTCCAAAAGAGTCCGACTCAGAAAATCCACTTGAACATTGTCTTGACCCGCAATGTGTGCTACCAACAGACTCTGAACATGCGCTTCTGCCCATACTAGAAGACGAGACGCTTCCACTGCCAAGGGAAGACTGCGAGTGCCCCCCTGCCGATTGATGTAGGCCACCGTCGTGGTGGTGTCTGAGAATACACGAACCGCCTGCCCCTGCAGAAGGTCCTGAAAACTCCGCAGTGCATTCACGACTGCTCGCAACTCCAGACGATTTATCATCCAAATCGCTTCGAGAGGGGTCCACGATCCCTGGTCTACTCAAAGAAAATGGGCTCCCCTGCCTGCAAGGCTGGCATCCGTCACAACTACCACCCAATTGGGAGACGCAAGAGAAACACCCTTCTGCAAATTGGCTGACCGGAGCCACCACGCGAGACTGTCCTTGGCCCGGCTCGACCAAGGAAGGCGTCGTTGATAATCCAGCGACGTCGGCGACCATCTGCTCAAAAGGAAATTCTGAAGAGGGCACATGTGAGCCCTTGCCCATGGAATGACCTCCAAGGTCGCCGTCATGAAACCGAGGAGCTGAACATAGTCTCACACTCGGGAAGCGCGACGACTCAATAATGTCCGTACCTGAAAAGGCAATTTGATCCTTCGCCCCTCGGGGAGAAACACCTTCCCCCGCTTCACTCCATCTTATCTTGCACTCCAAGATACTCCAGAGTAGGAACCAGATGACTCTTGTCCATATTGACCACCCAACCTAAGGATTGCAATGCCGCAATCACTCGGTCGGTGACCACTCGACTCTCCTCTGCTGTCGTCTCCCGAATCAGCCAGTCGTCGAGATATGGATGCACTCGAATCCCCTCCTTCCGCAGGAGCGCTGCCACCACCACCATGACCTTGGAAAAAGTGTAGCAAAAAACAAAAAGTTTTGATATTTGAAGTTGGAAGTATTTATACTGTGTGTTTGCACTCATTTTTGTATGCTATGTTTATACTCAATAAATATAAATAAACTGGGGAAAAAAAAACTCGCCTGGTTGAATAGCAGCAATAACTGCCCTTAATGTCTCCATGCGGAAGTGACGAACCCGCAAATACTGGTTTACTTTTCTGAGATCGAGAATAGGCTGATAAGCCCCTCCCTTCTTTGGAACCACAAATAAAATGGAGTACCGACCTGTGCGCCTTTCGAGAAGAGTTACAGGCTCTGTCGAGTCCCGCAAAATCAGCGCACCCCATGCTGCAAAGGACCGCCGCCAAACACCGTTTCCCGCATCAGGAACAGCGTTTTACCGCCTCCACTGCTATCACCCGTCCCCGAACAGGAACCCAGCAGGACTTACCCCGGACTGGGAAAGCGCGGGAACTGACAGCTGAGCCGAAGAAGAAAAAAACTCTCCGACTCCACTTCAAGGCAGGCTCAGACAAGCAGACAACAGAAAACAGGACTCGGACAGCAGTAACAGAAACCTGCTCTCAGCAAAAACACACTTCCTTGTGCTTCTCTGTTTCTCTTTTAAATAAATTCTATGGTTCTCTCTCTTTTTTTTTTTTTTAGTGAGAAGGCAGAAACAAACAGAGAAGGAAAGGAACAGCAAAAGCCTGTTCAGAGGGAATTTGAGGTGCAGCAGGGACCCAGCAACTGCGTATGCTGCAAAGGGGACATCACCAGTCCACCACCCCCGGCTCAAACTGGCCACCGGCCCAGGAGCACCCTCACAGGCCTTGGGCCCAGGAGCTAGAGAAAAAGCCGTCCACCACCTGCTGAGATAAATACATACTAACTGAGGAAGGAGCTGGCCATCTGGCATCACTGCCTTTAGTTTGTTTATCTCTATCTCCACCTGCTGATAGGCAGACTTGACCCACTAGTTCCTGGATTCATCTGCTGCAAGTGACAAGGAAGGGTCTATTTCTTCTTATTAAGACACAGAGCACAACTAGCTGGGCTATGGTTGGGCCCAAGGTACTGGATACACCAAGAATGGGTATCAGTACCTGAGATGGTCCGGTTGCACTGAGTGCGTTTGAAGCCGCTGGGTGTCTGCAATGACATGGGAGGAAAAAACGCACCGGCGAAATCAGAGGACTTGATTGTGCCTAGTAAAAAAGGCACAAAAAAACAGGAGAAACCCAACCGCGCAGCGTCGAAAAAGAAAGAAAACTTAAAACAAGGGAAAAAGAACTGAGGATTTAAATAAGGAAACACACTCATTTTTTTTTTTTAAACAAACTAAAGAAGAGGGGAAAAACACACGCGAAAAATCGCTCAAAAAGAAGACTCTTCTTCCAGGGCCAAAACGAGGGGCATAGGAGGAACCTGCCGCACCTTGTTCCGGAAAAACATTAACTGAGGTATGCGCTCGCGCAGCAGGCAGGAATCAGTGCGCGCATGTGCAGTGAGCACTGCACACGTACCAGAAGGTTCTAGCAAAGTTCCCGGGCTGATGCAGGCATTGACCCACTTGTGAGCATATTACAGCCTGCTTGTCCTCGAAGAATGATTGCTTCAGTTTATCTGCTCTCCACATAGCCAATACCGAAAGGAGCAAAGGCGCTTTCTATGAGAGGTCAGGCAGCTTCTAGGGCAAAGTGTTTTCTGGTACCTTTTTACGGTTTTGTAAGGCGGCTTCTTGGTCGTCTTTGCATTCTTTTTCAAAGCATTATAGGTTGGATCTGCAGTGTTGCGAGGATGCGGTTTTTTGTAACAACGGTTCTCTCGGCGGGGTTTACTTGGATCCCTCCCATGTTCATACTGCTTTGTTACTTCCCATCAGTCACATTCTGGACCGGTCCGGAGGGATGCTAAGGAAGAAGAAATTAGGCCTTACCTGCTAATTTGCTTTCCTTTAATCCCTCCGGACCGGCCCAGATCCCTCCCTCAGTGTAGCATGTTATTCTGCTGTTGGGTTCCTCTTGGAGCTGCGTTGAACATTTGCTGTTCTATTATTAAAAAAAAAAGATGCAGCAAAGTATTAAGTACTCTGCCTGGAGTGGCATCTCGGAGAAGCACGATCGATATGAGACACAGGCTCGATGCACAGACGAGGTTCTACTCCTTTCCTTCTGGTTTGTTACAATAATACTGGATCTTTCTTCATAAGGGAGCCATTCTCTCTGCTTTACATTTTTGCTGCTGTTCTCTAATTCTGCTATATCTTCTTTGAGATGGAGAGGTCAGAACTGCACACAACAGAGGCATTATAATTCTCCATTCCTTTTCTGAGCTCTAAGGAAACTATTCTGTCTTGGCACTCTCAAGTGACTTCATCCAGTGTCTCACCTTAGCTTAAAAAACTACACTGGCTACCAATAGCTGAAAGAGCTAAGTTCAAGGTAGCCTGCCTAGTCTTTCAAATTCTTCAAGGTGCTACCTCTGCACTCCTGATCAACATCTCATCTATTCACGTTGTTCACGCCAACAGACTAAACAACTGATCCTAGCCCTACCCTTTCACAAGGGAATCCAATCCCAGAAGGTCTTTAATTTGCTCTTCTCAATGGCAGGGATCGCAACATGGAACTCACTCCCTCTGCCTATCAGAACAGAGAATAACTACCTCAGCTTCCAAAAGAAGCTAAAAACCTTCTTCTTCCCAAAGACTGCTATATAATACTCATTGAGCACCAATCACCAAATGGCCTTTAGAAATATCAAATTTAACACAGACTATAATCACGCCATGTAACTCTCTATAACATCCTAACTATCCAGTAAGCATGTATTCACCCATTAGCCTACTTATAAAACTGTAACTGCAAACCGCACTGAATCCTAAAAAGGGGATATTAACGGTATAGAAGACCTAAATTGAATAGAATTGAATTTAATCCATTTATATGAATGATGCATCTTGCTTTTCAAAGAATAACTGCAACTACAGGGTTAAGGAGAAAGTTTTTTCTTTCTATCAGTGCTCTGGACACTGCAGTCATAGGATAAAGAGGAGGGTCCATCCTCTCAATGCTTTCCATACTGCAGTAATAGAGTAAGGAGCCTCTGACTGCTTTGGAACATATAACTGACTACAGCAGTCTCCTTAATATACCTCTGCCTCTAATTCGGAGTTATATTACATTACAACATAATTTAGATTCCACTGTTGGCCTTCCAGTTCTACATGGAATATAATGAAATTTTTGAGGCCAGACATTCTCCAGGAAGCTACATAAATCACAGAAAATTACAATCAATTTAGCCTAAACTATGTAAACACTTTTGCTAACATAAAACAACAGAATAATTAAAAAAATGTTTACAACAGTGTGAAACAGCATGTCTTGAGATTACTTCTAAAATGCATATAATTCTTCTGATACAAGGAAATTTCTGGATGATGTATACTAATATCATTAAGTATCTATAGAAGCATAACAACTTGAGAAGTGGGGGATGGTGGGTAAAGGGGGTTGGGGGGGGGGGGGAGAAAAAGTTGTTAAACCACAAATTTGATGGCTGATCTGCACTTTCTTTAACTTTGAAACATGAGAGGTTACTATTGCGTTGTTTAAATGTGTAATTATATAGTTTACTGCATTTGTATTATGTCATCAATAAAAATATTGAAATATAAAATGCATATAATTCACTGCCGATAATAGCAAACCTAAAAGAACCTTATCTAATCTGGCTGCCTCATAGGAAAGTAAACGATCAACAAGTCTGAGCCTCCTTTAGTTTTTCAAAGAAGGGTAAGCAAATAAATTTGAATTCCTAGTAATTTTAGAAGGTACATGAATTTAAAAAAATGATTAGATAAGTATGGTAGCGCAAATCCCAAAATGGCTTTGAAAATTAAACAGAAACTTGAAACAGACTCTTGCATATACAGGGTAGCCAATGTATTTTTTGATAATAAGGTGATAAACTGTCCCCTTTCTTCAAAGAATGAATCAAGCGTAAAGCAGCATTTTGTATAGCTTGAAGTTTTTAAAAATATTTTCTTAGAACAACCCAGTTACATGATATTACAGTAATCTAACAGAGATATCTTGTGCGATGCGCCGCTGACCTTCCCTGTCATGGAATGAAAAAAAAAAAAAGAGGTCAGCGGCGCATCGCACAAGATATCTCTGTTAGCAGTTTATGTGCTGGTATTCATCTGACTAACAAGGCAATCTTGCACCAAATACTACTAGACGCCTGACGCAGGCCTTGATGGCCGAAACACGTCACGTGTCGGGTTGTTTCTGTAGATTTGAATAAAGACCTTGTTCAGGAAGACACTCATTGTGAGAGGATTTTTATTGGATCCACTGGTTGTTCGTTTGTGCTGTCCAATTGTTACATCGTGTTCCACTTTACTAGAGAAATACTAATCAGAAGAAATTTTGTTTTTTCTGCATTAAGTTTAAATTTATATAATTTCATCCAGTTTTGCAGAGTATCCATCACATTTTGCAATAAACTATAATGTAAAGAGACCAAGGTGTCAATAGGAATTAACAAGGTTATGTCATCTGAATAACTATAAAAGTGGATCCCTAGCTTTTCTAGAACATAACCTAAAGAATGTACATAAACATTGAAAAGGATCATAGGAGACAGGGGGTATCCATGAGGAACCCCACATGAATTGATCCGTTTGATAAACTCATGCATTTTAATTCTATATGAACGTTGTGTAAGGAAAATCCACAATTATGAACCCGATCAACAATGCCCATATTCTCCATAGAGTGTAATAAAATATGATCTCACCTGCTCCACTTTAATCTCAAACTCTCCATGAATCTTCTTACCTCTGAAGAGTTTGGCCCTGTAGAAAAGAAATTGTGAAAGAAGTAAAACAGCTGCTGCTGATATCCTCGTCCCTCTCAAAAAAATCAAGCCTAAGCTGTCCTTTATCAGCCAACAGGGTTGACACATGGTGTCTCTATGCTTCAGTTTGAAATCTACCCCTTTTACCATTTTGTTGGCTCCTAAGCTTCCACTCAGACATAAGCCCTCAAATTCTATATAGTGTGACCTAAATTGCATGTGGAAATCAGGTCATATTATACATTATGAGTACAACTTAATTGCCATAACAAGCAAATCAGAGCTGATAATTGTCACTTAAGCAATTATTGCCACTAATTGGCTTTAATTAAAAATTACATGCACAACTTTCTAGGCGTATTCTATAAAGTGATGCGTGTAAATTCTAAGACGCATATCTGAAAAGGGGCATGGCCATGGGCAGGTCATGGGTGTTCCTAGAATTTACGTGCAGTTTTATAGAATATACCCGTTCCGTGCGTGACTTAGGAGTCGGCATTTACATCAGGTTTTAGTTAGCATAAATGACCGCAACTAAATACATTTAGGCATATTCTATAAACCACGCCTAAGTTTAGGCATAGCTTATAGAATACATATAGGAATATTTTTCTGGACTGATTTTGTAGGCATCATAAATAGAATCTAGCCCAAGATGTCACACCAAACTAAAAGACCTAGAGAATCAGTAGATGATCTGGCTTCTCCACCTCCCTCCCCTACCCCCATTATTAATTGCTTTCCATTTTGCAGCATGCACACTTCACCTCCCAATTTGCATTGTATGTTCCTGAAAAAAGGATCATTAACCCTGTCAGAGTCTCCAGATCAAACCATTAGGATACTTTACTATATTATCAGGAGATGATCTGAGAAGGAAGTTCACATTTTCTTTCTGTGGGTAACTTTCAGCAAGACTCTCTCTCTCTCTTCAACCAGTTGTACCTGAATAATTATTATATAATTAATTCTCCCTTCACCTCTCTTCCTCACTGTGAGCTTTGGAAACTGCTCTTTAGTGCCTCATCTATGAAAAGCCAGACAAGACTGCTAGTACCCTTCTGCAGTAAACAAAAAAAATGTAAAATACCCTGGGATGCTGTAGTTGCAGATATATTTAAAAGACAATTTCCCTCCATAAAACTTGTCAAATGTATTTTAAGTTCCCTTCATATTTATGTATTCTGAAACAATACTACTGAAATTCAAATATTTTAACAGATGGCTTTTGGTGGGAAAGTTTCCATTAAACAGCAACACCTGAAACCATGACACTAGCACTGACTGGCACAGACCTCTTTGTTAAAAGGTCTTAGTTCTGGAACGATGCTAATACCATAACAGTGGACCCAATATTCAATGGTTTATGCTCCTAACTTTGAGAGTTAAGCTCCTAAATTGGCCTTTTTCAACATTTACTAAAGCTAAAACCCTGGGGCTGCTGCCCACTGTTAGGGGCCATCTGCTGCTAGATGAAAGGAAGCTTAAACAAACAAAAAAAAAAATCAAGAGGTGCTGGGAGATAAGCACAGCACACAGCTCTAAAGCATAAAGTGTTATGAATCTGAAATACTGAATTTCTCTGATACAACCAAAGCAGTTTGCATATATTATATGCAGGTACTTTCTCCATCCATAGTGGGCTCACAATCTAAGTTTTTTATATCTGTGGCAATGGAAGGTTAAGAACTTGCCCAGCGTCACAAGGAGCTGCAGTGGAAATTGAAACCAGTTCCCTAGGATCTCAGCCCACTGCACTAACCACTAAGCTACTCTTCCACCTCTAGCAGTACAATTACTGCATCACTTTCTTATCTCATGTGGCTAAGCAGCAGATAGAGTTCTGGAGTACTTCATCTTGGGCTGCTGCAGAGCCAAAATATTGCAATATGAAACAAGATCTCACAGCTCATACCATGAGACTTCAGCTCCATGGCATCCAAGATGAAGTGCTCAAGCATTTTATCCACTGCCCTACCACATGCATGGGAGTGAAGACTAAGGTGACAGCGCAGCTAAGCATGCCTTACACCTACCACCTCTCTTCCTCATCACCCTACATCCTTACAGAAGAGTGAATGCTGGACTTTGTCCTGTCTCCCTCCCCAAGGAACACTTTCTGACGGAGGACTGCAGGACACAGCAGCTCTTCAGTGCAGGCCTGTATAAGGACTCAAGATAAGCATGGTGGGGGGGGGGCATCAGAAACAGAAAGAAAAGTGGGAGAGAGGAGATGCTGGCCAGTTGATGAGCAGGAGGGTTAGACGGTCAGGGAAGATGGTGGCCCTGAATGGTGGTGGAAGTAGTGAAGTAAATGTGAGATGCTGGACACAGGTGGGGAGGGGGATAGTGGAAAGGGAGATAAAGGAAGGAGAAGGGGAGATACTACCTAAGGGGAAGGTAGAGAAGGAAAGGGAAAAAGCATGGGGGAGGAGCAGAGAGGGGAAGAAGATATGCGGGCCATGGTGGGGGGGAGGAAGGAGAAGAAGGGGATATGCTGGGCTGCCGGGGGGGGGGGGGGGAATAGAGAAGGAAAGGTAAGAAGTTGCCATGGAGGGGCAAATAGAGAGAGAAAGGAGAGATGGCCACAGGTGGGGAGGGGCGGAGTTGGGGAGATGCTTGCCTGGGGGAGCCAAGGTGGTAAGGCCTTGAGCCATCCTTGAGATGTGGGGAGAGCGTATGGCTAACTTTGAGGAGGACATAGGTAAAGACCCACCTTGGATAAGTACATAAGTACATAAGTATTGCCATGCCGGGACAGACCAAACGTCCATCAAGCCCAGCATCCTGTTTTCAACAGTGGCCAATCCAGGTCACAAATAACTTCGCAAGATCCCAAAAAAGTACAAAATATTTTATACTGCTTATCCCAGAAATAGTGGATTTTCCCCAAGTCCAATTTAATAATGGTCTATGGACTTTTCCTTTAGGAAGCCGTCCAAACCTTTTTTAAACTGTGCTAAAATAACCGCCTTTACCACATTCTCTGGCAATGAATTCGAGAGTTTAATTACACGCTAAGTGAAGAAAATATTTCTCCGATTCGTTTTAAATTTACTGCTTTGTAGCTTCATCGCATGGCCCCTAGTCCTAGTATTTTTGGAAAGTATAAACAGACGCTTCACATCTATCTGCTCAACTCCACTCATTATTTTATAGACCTCTATCATATCTCCCCTCAGCCGCTTTTGCTCCAAGCTGAAGAGCCCTAGCCGCTTTAGCCTTTCCTCATAGGGAAGTCGTCCCATCCCCTTTATCATTTTCGTCGCCCTTCTCTGCACCTTTTCTAATTCCACTATATCTTTTTTGAGATGTGGCGACCAGAATTGAACACAATATTGAAGGTGCAGTCGCACCATGGAGCGATACAAAGGCATTATAACGTCCTCATTTTTGTTTTCCATTCCTTTCCTAATAATACCTAACATTCTATTTGCTTTCTTAGCCGCAGCAGCACACTGAGCAGAAGGTTTCAACGTATCATCAACGACGACACCTAGATCCCTTTCTTGGTCTGTAACTCCTAACGTGGAACCTTGCATGACGTAGCTATAATTTGGGTTCCTCTTTCCCACATGCATCACTTTGCACTTGCTCACTTTAAACGTCACCTGTGATTTAGATGCCCAGTCTCCAAGTCTCGTAAGGTCCTCTTCTAATTTTTCACAATCCTCCCACGATTTAACGACTTTGTATAACTTTGTGTCATCAGCAAATTTAATTACCTCACTAGTTACTCCCATCTCTAGGTCATTTATAAATATGTTAAAAAGCAGCGGTCTCAGCACAGACCCCTGGGGAACCCCACTAACTACCCTTCTCCATTGACAATACTGACCATTTAACCATACACTCTGTCTTCTATCTTTTAATCAGTTTTTAATCCACAATAGAACACTAGCTCCTATCTCATGACTCTCCAATTTCCCCTGGAGTCTTTCATGAGGTACTTTGTCAAACTCCTTCTAAAAATCCAGATAAACAATATCAACCAGCTCACCTCTATCCACATGTGTGTTCACCCCTTCAAAGAAATGTAGAAGATTGGTGAGGCAAGATTTCCCTTCACTAAATCCATGTTGACTCTGCCTCATTAATCCATGCTTTTGAATATGCTCTGTAATTTTGTTCTTTATAATAGTCTCTAGCATTTTGCCTAGCACCGATGTCAAACTCACAGGTCTATAACATAGTAACATAGTAACATAGTAGATGACGGCAGAAAAAGACCTGCACAGTCCATCCAGTCTGCCCAACAAGATAACTCATATGTGCTACTTTTTATGTATACCCTACTTTGATTTGTACATGTGCTCTTCAGGGCACAGACTGTATAAGTCTGCCCAGCACTATCCCCGCCTCCAAACACCGGCTCTGGCACAGACCGTATAAGTCTGCCCAGCACTATCCCCGCCTCCCAACCACCAGTCCCGTCTCCCACCACCGGCTCTGGCACAGACCATATAAGTCTGCCCAGCACTATCCCCGCCTCCCAACCACCAGCTCCGCCTCCCACCACCGGCTCTGCCACCCGACCTCGACTAAGCTCCTGAGGATCCATTCCTTCTGCACAGGATTCCTTTATGCTTATCCTACGCATGTTTGAATTCTGTTACCATTTTCATTTCCACCACCTCCCGCGGGAGGACATTCCAAGCATCCACTACTCTCTCCGTGAAAAAATACTTCCTGACATTTTTCTTGAGTCTGCCCCCCTTCAATCTCATTTCATGTCCTCTCGTTCTACCGCCTTCACATCTCCAGAAAAGGTACGTTTGCGGATTAATACCTTTCAAATATTTGAACGTCTGTATCATATCACCCCTGTTTCTCCTTTCCTCCACAGTATACATGTTTAGTTCAGCAAGTCTCTCCTCATACGTCTTGTAACGCAAATCCCATACCATTCTCGTAACTTTTCTTTGCACCGCTTCAATTCTTTTTATATCCTTAGCAAGATACGGCCTCCAAAACTGAACACAATACTTCAGGTGGGGCCTCACCAATGACTTATACAGGGGCATCAACACCCCCTTTCTTCTGCTGGTCACACCTCTCTCTATACAGCCTAACAACCTTCTAGCTACGGCCACCGCCTTGTCACACTGTTTCGTCGCCTTCAGATCCTCAGATACTATCACCCCAAGATCCCTCTCCCCGTCCGTACCTATCAGACTCTCCCCGCCTAACACATACGTCTCCCGTGGATTTCTATTCCCTAAGTGCATCACTTTGCATTTCTTCGCATTGAATTTTAATTGCCAAACCTTAGACCATTTTTCTAGCTTCCTCAGATCCTTCTTCATGTTTTCCACTCCCTCCCAGGTGTCCACTCTGTTACAGATCTTAGTATCATCCGCAAATAGGCAAACTTTACCTTCTAACTATTCGGCAATGTCACTCACAAATATATTGAACAGAATCGGCCCCAGCACCGATCCCTGAGGCACTCCACTACTCACCTTTCCCTCCTCCAAGCGAATTCCATTCACCACCACCCTCTGGCGCCTGTCCGTCAACCAGTTCCTAATCCAGTTCACCACTTCGGGTCCTATCTTCAGCCCATCCAGTTTATTTAAGAGCCTCCTGTGGGGAACCGTGTCAAAAGCTTTGCTGAAATCTAAGTAGATTACGTCCATAGCTCGTCCCTGATTCAATTCTCCTGTCACCCAATCAAAGAACTCAATGAGATTCGTTTGGCACGATTTCCCTTTGGTAAAACCATGTTGTCTCAGATCTTGCAACTTATTGGCTTCCAGGAAATTCACTATCCTTCAGCATCGCTTCCATTACTTTTCCAATAACCGAAGTGAGGCTTACCGGCCTGTAGTTTCCAGCTTCTTCCCTATCACCACTTTTGTGAAGAGGGACCACTTCCGCCGTTCTCCAATCCCTCGGAACCTCTCCCGTCTGCAAGGATATATTAAACAAATCTTTAAGAGGACCCGCCAATAAAGGGAGGGAGGGGGAGGGGTTGGGATGTTATTGTAACTGTTGATTACCAGCTGGTGCTGTAAATGCATGAGATATGATTCTTGTTTGACTTCAAAATGTTAATAAAAATATTTACAAGAAAAAAAGAGGACCCGCCAAAACCTCTCTGAGCTTTTTTAATATCCTGGGGTGGATCTCGTCTGGTCCCATGGCTTTGTCCACCTTTAGCTTTTCAAGTTGTTGATACACACTCTCTTCCATGAACGGTGCTCTATCCACTTCATTCTCATTTGTACTTTTTCCAGTCAATCGTGGTCCTTCTCCAGGATTTTCTTCTGTGAAAACAGAACAAAAGTATCTATTTAGCAAATTTGCTTTTTCTTCATCATTTTCCACATAGCGGTTCGCAGTATCTTTTAGTCTCACAATTCCCTTTTTAGTCATTCTCCTTTCACTAATATACCTGAAGAAATTTTTGTCACCCCTCCTTACATTTCTAGCCATTTGTTCTTCCGCTTGCGCTTTCACCAGACGTATCTCTCTCTTGGCTTCTTTTAGTTTCATCCGGTATTCCTCCCCGTGTTCCTTTTCTTGAGTTTTCTGTATTTCTGGAACGTCAACTCTTTAGCCTTTATTTTCTCAACCACTTGCTTGGAGAACCATATCAGTTTCCTTTTTCTCTTGCTTTTATTTACTTTCCTTACATAAAGGTTCGTGGCCCTATTTATAGCTTCTTTCAGCCTGGACCACTGTCCTTCCACTTCTTGTACTTCCTCCCAGCCCATCATCTCCTTCCTCAGGTATTCCCCCATTTTACTAAAGTTAGCACGCTTGAAATCCAGGACTTTGAGTTTTGAGTGTCTGCTCTCCACTTTAGCTGTTATATCAAACCAAACTGTTTGGTGGGCACCCACTCGGATATTTGACACGCTATCCCCATTTGTGAGCACCAGATCCAGCGTTGCTCCCTCCCTTGTGGGTTCCGTCACCATTTGTCTGAGCAAAACACTTTGGAAAGCATCCACGATCCCTCTACTTCTTTCCGATTCCGCAGACAGAACCTTCCAATCTACATCCAGCGGATCGAAATCTCCCAGCAACAGCACCTCTCTCTTGTTTCCCAACTTTTGAATATCCGCGATCAGGTCTTTATCTAATTCCTCCAATTGTGTCGGAGATCTGTAGACAACACCCACATGGACAGAGGTTCTATCATCTCTATTTAAGGTGATCCATATAAATTTCCCGGATCTCCTCTGGAACCTTTTTTTAAAATCGGCGTTACATTGGCCGCTCTCCAATCTTCTGGTACCACACTCGATTTTAAGGATAAATTACATATCACTAACAATAACTCCACAAGTTCATTTTTCAGTTCTATCAGTACGCTGGGATGAATACCATCCGGTCTAGGAGATTTGCTACTCTTCAGTTTGTAGAACTGCCCCATTACATCCTCCAGGTTTATAGAGAATTAATTCAGTTTCTCCAACTCATCAGCTTCAAATACCATTTCTGGCACTGGTATCTCACCCAAATCTTCCTCAGTGAAGACCGAAGCAAGGAATTCATTTAATCTCTCCGCTACGGCTTTGTCTTCTCTGATCGCCCCTTTTACTCCTCAGTCATATAGTGGTCCAACCGATTCTTTTGCCGGTTTCCTGCTTTTAATATACCTAAAAAAAATTTACTATCCAGCTTATAATCGAACGAGAAAAACGCCCAAGTTCCGACCTAAATCGGGAGATGGGCGTTTATCTCACAAAAACGAATAACGCGGTATAATCAAAAGCCGAATTTGGATGCTTTCAACTGCACTCCGTCGCGGATGCGGACAAAGTTGACGGGGGCGTGTCGAAGGCGTGTCGAAGGCGGAACTGGGGCGTGGTTATCGGGCGAACAGAGATGGGCGCCCTTTCGCCGATAATGGAAGAAAAATATGCGATTTTAGCGAGAATTTAGGGCACTTTTCCTGGACCCTGTTTTTCCACGAATAAGGCCCCAAAAAGTGCCCTAAATGACCAGATGACCACTGGAGGGAATCGGGGATGACCTCCCCTGACTTCCCCAGTGGTCACAAACCCCCTCCCAGCACAAAATATGACGTTTCACAACTTTTTATTTTCACCCTCAAATGTCATACCCACCTCCCTGGCAGCAGTATGCAGGTTACTGGAGCACTTATTAGGGGGTGCAGTGGACTTCAGGCAGGTGGACCCAGGCCCATCCCCCCCCTACCTGTTACAATTGTGCTGCTTAATGCGTTAGTCGTCCAACCCCCCCAAACCCACTGTACCCACATGTAGGTGCCCCCCTTCACCCCTTAGGGCTATAGTAATGGTGTAGACTTGTGGGCAGTGGGTTTTGAGGGGGATTTGGGAGGCTCAACACACAAGGGAAGGGTGCTATGCACCTGGGAGCTCTTTTACCTTTTTTTTTGTTTTGTAAAAGTGCCCCCTAGGGTGCCCGGTTGGTGTTCTGGCATGTGAGGGGGACTAGTGCACTACGAATCATGGCCCCTCCCACGAACAAATGCCTTGGATGTATTCGTTTTTGAGCTGGGCGCTTTCATTTTCCATTATCACTGAATAACAAAAACGCCCAGCTCACAAATTAGCGAATAACATATGGGCGTCTATTTTTTTCAAAAATACGGTTGGGTCCGCCCCTTCACGGACCCGTTCTCGGAGATAAACGCCCATGGAGATAGGCGTTTTCGTTCAATTATGCCCCTCTATGTGTTTTTGCCTACATCGCAATTTTTTTTTAAGTCCCTCTTAGCCTTCCTTATCAGCGCTTCACATTTGACTTGACATTCTTTATGCTGTTTCTTATTATTTTCAGTCGGTTTCTTCTTCCATTTTCTGAAGGATTTTCTTTTAGCTCTAATAGCTTCCTTCACCTCACTTTTTAACCATGTTGGCTGTCGTTTGGTCTTCCGTCCTCCTTTTTTAATACGCAGAATATAATTGGCTTGGGCTTCCAGATGGTGTTTTTGAACAGCATCCACGCCTGATGTAAATTTTTGACCTTTGCAGCCGCTCCTCTAAGTTTTTTTTTCACCGTTCTTCTAATTTTATCAGTCTCCTTTTTTTTAAAGTTAAATGCTAACGTATTTGATTTTCTATGTATACTTACTTCAAAGCTAATATCAAATCCGATCATATTATGATCACTGTTGTCAAGCGTCCCCAGCACCATTACCTCCTGCACCAGATCATGCGCTCCACTAAGGACTAGGTCTAGAATTTTTCCTTCTCTCGTCGGCTCCTGCACCAGCTGCTCCACAAAGCAGTCCTTGATTTTGTCAAGGAATCTTACCTCCCTAGCGTGCCTTGATATTATATTTACCCAGTCAATATCGGGGTAATTGAAACCACCAATTATTATTGTGTTGCCCAGTTTGTTTGCGTCCCTAATTTCCTTTAACATTTCTGCATCCATCTGTTCATCCTGGCCAGGCGGACGGTAGTACACTCCTATGACTATCCTTTTCCCCTTTACACATGGAATTTCAATCCATAGTGATTCCAAGAATTGTTTTGTTTCCTGAAGAATTTTCAATCTATTTGATTCAAGGCTCTTCTTACTATACAATGCTACCCCTCCACCAATTCGATCCACCCTATCACTATGATATAATTTGTGCCCTGGTATGACAGTGTCCCACTGGTTATCCTCCTTCCACCAGGTCTCAGAGATGCCTATTATATCTAATTTTTTAATTTAGAGCAATATATTCTAACTCTCCCATCTTATTTCTTAGGCTCCTGGCATTCACATGTAGACATTTCAAACTATGTTTGTTGTTCCTATTTACATTATGCTCAGTACTTGACAGTATTAATTTGCAATCTTTTGTCTGATTTTTATTTTTATTTAAGAACACCTGATCTACTACAGTCTCTTTTGCAACCTCACTATCAGGATACCCTATCTTCCCTGTTTTGGTGATATCTTTGAAAGATACCTTATCCCGAACCATGCGCTTTTTAGCGACTGTCGGCCTTCCCCCTGTTTCTAGTTTAAAAGCTGCTCTATCTCCTTTTTAAATGCAGATGCCAGCAGCCTGGTCCCACCCTGGTTAAGGTGGAGCCCATACTTTCGGAATAGGCTCCCCCTTCCCCAGAATGTTGCCCAGTTCTTAACAAATCTAAAACCCTCCTCCCTGCACCATCGTCTCATCCACGTCTCATTGAGACTCCGGAGCTCTGCCTGTCTCTTGGGCCCTGCGCGTGGAACAGGTAGCATTTCAGAAAATGCTACCCTAGAGGTTCTGGATTCGAGCTTTTTTACTTAAGAGCCTAAATTTGGCTTCCAGAACCTCTCTCCCACATTTTCCTATGTCATTGGTACCCACATGTACCAAGACAGCCGGCTCCTCCCCAGCACTATCTAAAATCCTATCTAGGTGACGTGTGAGGTCTGCTACCTTCACAGCAGGCAGTCAAGTCACCAGGTGATCCTCGCATCCACCAGCCACCCAGCTATCTATATGCCTAATGATCGAATCACCAACTACAACAGCCATCCTAACCCTTCTCTCCTGGGCAGTACTTGGAGACACATTCTCGGTGCGAGAGGATAGTACATCCCCTGGTGGGCAGGTCCTGGCTAAAGGAGTACGTCCTACTTCACCAGGGTGATGCTCTCCTTCTAGGAGACCTCTCTCCTCCAAGGTAGCACAGGGGCTACCAGGCTGGAGGTGGGACTTCTCTACAACATCCCTGTAGGTCTCCTCTATGTTCCTCGCTGTCTCCCTCAGCTCCACCAAGTCTGCTACTCTAGCCTCAAGAGAACGGACCTGTTCTCTGAGAGCTAGGAGCTCTTTGCATCGGGCACACACATATAACCGCTCACCAACTGGGAGATAATCATACATGTGACTCTCAATGCAAAACACTGGATAGCACCCCTCTCGCTGCTGGACTGCTAACTCCATCTTAGTATTTTTGAGTTTTTCAATAATTTAAAATCTGCTAAAGTATTAAGGACATTAGCCTAATATAAAAATGTCTTTTAGTTTAAATGGTATATTGTGTGATTTGTTTAGTGTTTCCTTCTTAGATGGTAATGAAATGTATTTGAAACTCTGTAAGAGCACTCCTTCCTTGTTATCCTAATTACCTCCTCTCCCCTGCACCTCTAACATAGACACTCCTCTTACCCAAAACACATATAGATATAGATATATGTATATACACACACTGCTACTTTCTTAAGTACCTCCCTACACACTCCATGTGTATACCCTGCCCAACACACCAAGATCCTGGCCCCACACACAATCTATATACTATAAAACCACACATGCAGTGAAAACACCAGGTATAACAACTGTAAACCATATGCAAAAACTGAACACCGTGTGGCACATGCGTTGAGATGAATTAAGTCCTACAACAATAATTTGAAAGTAAAAAGAAACCCCAGCAACTGCACCAGAAGACAAAACAATCTGTCATTCAGTGGTGGGCCCTTTCTCTTTCATTGGTCATCTTAAAAAATCCTCTCCTTTTTTAGTAGTGGTGCTTACAATGTGTGAGCATCAAATGAAAATTGACTTCAAAAGAAAATTAACTTCTCTACATTATAACTAATGCTAACTTGCATTTATACTGAAAAGTGCCTTTATTATTGATGGAGCAAAAAGAGCACTTAACTTAAATGAAGGAGCCACAGTTTCACTCAGTGATACTGGCTTCCTCATTGGTATATTCTGAAATCCATACATAAGAATAGCCATACTGGATCAGACCAATGGTCCATCTAGCCCAGTATCCTGCTTCCAACAGTGGCCAATCTAATATAATAATTTGCTCTTGCAACGTTCCAATGTCTCTGGCTGCGTTCATGACCACCAGCTGACGTCACTCTCCCACATTGGAACGTTGCAAGAGCAAATGACTATATTAGATTCAAAGCCAGGAGGCGGGACCCCCCTCCGAGTTCCAGACCCCCCTCCCTCCGAGTTCCACACCCCCTCCCTACCTCCAGACCCCCCCCCCCCTACGAGTTCCAGACCCTCCCTCCCTCCTACTCTACTCAGTTCCAGCCCGACCTCTTCTCCCACTCCCACAACAGTCCTTCGCCTTCCTGCGTGCCGCCCACCCAGAATTTAAAAGGCATTTAAAAAACACAGAGCTGACCCCTCTGCTACCCTCCCCTCCCGCCCTCTTACCGGGGTCCCAGTAGCAGTGAAACATGAACAGGCTCGGTGAGTCGGCTGCCTTCCCTTCTCTTCGCTCTGCCTCTGGTCCCGCCCTCATTTCCTGTTTCTGCAAGGGCGGGACCAGAGGCAGAGCTCAGAGCGAAGAGAAGGGAAGGCAGCCGACTCCCTGAGCCTGTTCGCGTTTCACTGCTGCCGGGACCCCGGTAAGAGGGGGGAGGGGAGGGGAGGACAGGGGTCAGCTGTGTTTTTAAATGCCTTTTAAATTCTGGGTGGGCGGCACGCAGGAAGGCAAGGGGCAGGCGAAGGACTGTTGTGGGAGTGGGAGAAGGGGTCGGGCTGGAACTGAGTCGAGTCGGAGGGAGGGAGGGAGGGAGAGTCTGGAACTTGGAGGGGGGAGTGAGGGAGGGAGGTCTGGAACTCGGACGGAGGGAGGGAGGGAGGTCTGGAACTTGGAGGAGGGAGGGAGGGGGGTTCTGGAACTTGAGGGAGGCAGGGGGGTCTGGAACTCGGAGGACAGACAGAGAGAGGGTGGGAGGGGGCCTGGAACTCAGAGGATAGGGGAGGGGGGCCTGGAACTCAGGGGAGGAGGGGGTGAATGCACCACCTTGAAAAAAAAATTCAGCACCCCCAATCAGACCCTTACAGAACACCTGGACAAGTGGTGAGTTGCAGGGGAGTGGGAGAGGGGAGGGAGGACAGCCTGGAAATCGGTGGGAAGGAAAGGGGGCCGTGGGACTCGGAGGGAACAGAGGAAGAGAGCGAGGGAGGGGGGATAACCTTGCTAGCGCCCGTTTCATTTCATACAGAAACGGGCCTTTTTTACTAGTTCAAGATAAAAAGTACCTGGCAGAAACCCAAATAGTAGCAACATCCCATGCTACCAATCCTGGTGCAAGCAGTGGCTTCCTTATGTCTGTCTCAGTAGCAGTTTATGGATTTTTCCTCCAGAACTTGTCTAAACCTTTTTTAAACTTAGATACGTTGACTGCTGTTACCACATCCTCCAGCAACGAGTTCCAGAGCTTGAGAAATATTTCCTCCTATTTGTTTTAAAATTATTTTCATGTAATTTCATTGAGTAACCCCTGGTCTTTGTACTTTTTAAAAGAGTGAAAAATTGATTCACTTTTACCCGTTCTACACCACTCAGGATTTTGTGTACCTCAATCATATCCTCACTCAGTAACCTGTGTCCAACAGTGGCCAAGCCAGGTCACAAGTACCTGGCAGAAACCCAAATAGTGGCAACATTCCTTACTATCAATCCCAGAGCAAACAGTGGCTTCCCCATGTCTGTCTCAATAGCAGACTATGAACTTTTCCTCCAGGAACTTGTCAAAACCATTTTTAAAGCAAGATACACTAACCGTTGTTACTACATCCTCCAGTAAAGAGTTCCAGAGTTTAACTATTCACTGAGTGAAAAAATATTTCCTCCTATTTGTTTTAAAAGTATTTCCATATAACTTCATTGAGTGGAATGAGTAAAAAATCAATTCACTTGTACTCGTTCTACACCACTCAGGATTTTGTAGACCTCAATCATATCTCCCCTCATCCATCCCTTCTCCAAGCTGAAGAGCCCTAATCTCTTTAGCCTTTCCTCATATGAGAGGAGTTCCACCCCCTTTATCACTTTGGTCACTCTTCTTTGAACCTTTTCTATTTCCACTATATCTTAAACTTCATGTCCATTCTTCCAGTGTGGTTGCTGCTGAGGCCTCTTTTTTTGCTCTCATATTATTATTGTTGTGGGACTTAATTCATCTCAACCCATACACAATCTACCCAGATAACCCTCAGTTAATTTAATATACTTATTTGATCAAAGTCCTGGATTTCAAGCATGCTGACTTTAGTAAAATGGGGGAATACCTAAGGAAGGAGCTGATGGGTTGGGAGGACATACTAGAAGTGGAAGGGCAGTGGTCCAGGCTGAAAGAAGCTATAAATAGGGCCACAAACCTTTATGTAAGGAAAGTAAATAAAAGCAAGAGAAAAAGGAAACTGCTATGGTTCTCCAAGCAAGTGGCTGAGAAAATAAAGGCTAAAGAGTTCGCATTCCAGAAATACAGAAAAACTCAAGACGAGGAACACGGGGAGGAATACTGGAGGAAACTGAAAGAAGCCAAGAGAGAGGTACGTCTGGTGAAAGCGCAAGCGGAAGAACAAATGGCTAGAAAGGTAAGGAGGGGTGACAAAAATTTCTTCAGGTATATTAGTGAAAGGAGAATGACTAAAAAGGGAATTGTGAGACTAAAAGATACTGCAAACCGCTATGTAGATAATGATGAAGAAAAGGCAAATTTGCTAAATAGATACTTTTGTTCTGTTTTACTGAAGAAAATCCGGGAGAAGGACCACGATGGACTGGCAAAAGTTCATTTGAGAATGGAGTGGATATAGCACCATTCACGGAAGAGAGTGTGTATCAACAACTAAAGGTGGACAAAGCCATGGGACCGGATGGGATCCACCCCAGGATATTGAGGGAGCTCAGAAAGGTTTTGGCGGGTCCTCTTAAAGATTTGTTTAATAAATCCTTAGAAATGGGAGAGGTTCCGAGGGATTGGAGAACGGCGGAGGTGGTCCCTCTTCATAAAAGTGGTGATAGGGAAGAAGCTAGAAACTACAGGCCGGTAAGCCTCACTTCGATTATTGTAAAAGTAATGGAAGCGATGCTGAAGGAAAGGATAGTGAATTTCCTGGAAGAAAATGAGTTGCAAGATCCAAGACAACATGGTTTTACCAAAGGGAAATTGTGCCAAATGAATCTCATTGAATTCTTTGATTGGGTGACCGGAGAATTGAACCGTGGACGTGCTATAGACGTAATCTACTTAGATTTCAGCAAGGCTTTTGACACGGTTCCCCACAGGAGGCTCTTAATAAACTGGACGGGCTGAAGATAGGACCCAAAGAGGTGAACTGGATTAGGAACTGGTTGACGGACAGGCGCCAGAGGGTGGTGGTGAATGGAGTTCGCTCGGAGGAGGGAAATGTGAGTAGTGGAGTGCCTCAGGGATCAGTGCTGGGGCCAATTCTGTTCAATATATTTGTGAGTGACATTGCCGAAGGGTTAGAAGGTAAAGTTTGCCTATTTGTGGATGATACTAAGATTTGTAACACAGTGGACACCCCGGAGGGAGTGGAAAACATGAAAAAGGATCTGAAAAAGCTAGAAGAATGGTCTAAGGTTTGGCAATTAAAATTCAATGCGAAGAAATGCAAAATGATGCACTTAGGGAGTAGAAATCCAAGACAGGCGTATGTGTTAGGCAGGGAGAGTCTGCTAGGTACGGATGGGGAGAGGGATCTTGGGGTGATAGTATCTGAGAATCTGAAGGCGATGAAACAGTGTGACAAGGCGGTGGCCGTAGCTAGAAGGTTACTAGGCTGTATAGAGAGAGGTGTGACCAGCAGAAGAAAAGAGGTGTTGATGCCCCTGTACAAGTCGTTGGTCAGGCCCCACCTGGAGTATTGTGTTCAGTTTTGGAGGCCTTATCTTGCTAAGGATGTGAAAAGAATTGAAGCGGTGCAAAGAAAAGCTACACGGATGGTATGGGATTTGCGTTACAAGACGTATGAGGAGAGACTTGCGGACCTGAACATGTATACCCTGGAGGAAAGGAGAAACAGGGGTGATATGATACAGACGTTCAAATATTTGAAAGGTATTAATCCGCAAACAAACCTTTTCCAGAGATGGGAAGGCGGTAGAACGAGAGGGCATGAAATGAGATTGAAGGGGGGCAGACTCAAGAAGAATGTCAGGAAGTATTTTTTCACGGAGAGGGTGGTGGATGCTTGGAATGCCCTCCCGCGGTAGGTGGTGGAGATGAAAACGGTAACGGAATTCAAACATGCGTGGGATAAACATAAAGGAATCCTGTGCAGAAGGAATGGATCCTCAGGAGCTTAGCCTAGAATGGGTGGCAGAGCTGGTGATTGGGAGGCGGGGCTAGTGCTGGGCAGACTTATACGGTCTGTGCCGGGGCTGGTGGTTGGGAGGCGGGACCTAGTGCTGGGCAGACTTATACGGTCTGTGCCAGAGTCGGTGGTGGGAGGCAGGGATAGTGCTGGGCAGACTTATACGGTCTGTGCCAGAGCTGGTGGTGGGAGGCGGGACTGGTAGTTGGGAGGCGGGGATAGTGCTGGGCAGACTTATAGGGTCTGTGCCAGAGCTGGTGGTGGGAGGCGGGACTGGTAGTTGGGAGGCGGGGATAGTGCTGGGCAGACTTATATGGTCTGTGCCAGAGCTGGTGGTTGGGAGGCGGGGATAGGGCTGGCCAGACTTATACGGTCTGTGCACTGAAGAGGACAGTACAAATAAAAAAGTAGCACATATGAATTTATCTTCTTGGGCAGACTGGAAAACTCTTTTTATTGGAAAAAACTAAAAACAAATAACATAGAAATCAAAAACAAGCCCCTAGCTATACACGGTCCTCCTATCTATGTACACCCCCTCCCCCTCCTCAATAGTACAGTGGAAACTGTTTATTAGAAAAACCAAAGAAAAAAACCGGACATGCAAATCAAACCCCAGGCTCCTAGCTAGACATGGTCTGCCTATCTATGTACACCCCCTCCCCCTCCTCAATAATACAATGGATCAACCCCCCCAACCCCCCCCCCAAACCCCTTCAGACAACTGGCACACAATCCCCTGGGTAGCATGTCCCCTCATGGTGGCTTAAGCCTCACGTGTCTCCACCACCTCGAAGCCACCCCCACCCCTTTTTCCACCCTTTCCCACTTCGCCGCTTCCTGCACCGCCCTTACCACATCCCAGCTGACTACCTCCGCCGGCCGGACCTCCTGGTACAGGGACACCCTGCAGCGCACCATCCAGAGGCAGTACCGCAATATCACCGAAATCAGAAAGCGTGTTACCGGATCCCTGCGTCCCCCTCCACCCTCTGGGCCGTACACCCAGTCCACATAGCTGTAGTTGTGGAAACTGGGGATCTGCAGCAATGAGGAAACCCGGTCAGAGACCTGGACTGTAAATGGGCACCTCACCAGGAAATGCTCCATCGTCTCTTCAGTTCCAGCACCTTCCTCCCGTGGGCACCCTCTATCCCGCACATTGCGATATTTCAAATTTCCTCGGACGTACAGTCTACCGTGAAAAGACAGCCACGCCAGGTCTTTATACTTCGCCGGGATGCGGTTCAAAACAATCAACCATAACCCCTGCTGCACCCGTGGGGCCGGCGCGTCCCTCAGCGCCAGAGGAGCTGAGAACACCTGCGCCCGTACTCTGTCCATCCAGACCCCCCGTTGTCCTGCCTTCACCTCCCCCACCGTCAGCCCCCACACCCTCACCAATTTCACTAGGGTCTTGCAATAACTCACCCCCCCCCCGGGGACCCCCCTTCGCAGTGCCACTACCCTCCCCCCCTCCCGCCATAGGTCCCAATATCTCGGCCACTACTGCAGGACACTCCTTGCCCACCCCGGTGGCTCCCGCCCTACCGCCCTCCCCAGATTGAACTGCAGGAACAAAGCGCTGAAAAACAGGACTGGGTTTATCATGCCCACCCCCCCCCCCTCCCTCCTAGGCAGATATGTAACATTCCGTTTTACCGGATTCATCCTGTTGCCCCAGAGCAGCCGGAAGAACACCCCATACAAGGCCGCGTACCGGCTCTCCGGCAGCAAGCAGATGTAACTGACGAACAGAAACAAAGGAACTAAGTGTGCCTTGATGAGCTGTACCCGCTCCCCCATGGTCATTCTCCACCCCTTCCATCTATCCACCCTCCCCTTCGCTTCGTGGAGACACCTATCTCAGTTGTAGAGCCTATAATCCCCCTTCTCAAAGTATATTCCAAGACCCGTATACGTTCCACAGCTGTAGGAAACCTACCTCCCAACTCAAACTGCAGCCCCTGATCCCCAACCCACAGGCTATTGGACTTTTGAAAATTGACCTGCGACGCTGTTACCTGCGAGTATTCCTGGATCAGGTTCTGCAATCTACCTCCCTCCCTCTGGTCCGCTACCCACACTGTAACGTCATCTGCATACGCCACGACCCTTAACTGGCTATTGTCCCCCAACTCCACCCCTTCCAGCCCCTCCGCCCCCCCCTTCTCCAGCCGTCTTATAAAAGGGTCGATGGCGTATGCATACAACAGCGGGCTGAGCGGGCACCCCTGCCGGACCCCTGCCCCTACCTCAAACCCCTGCCCTCTCCACCCGTTAACCAGGAGGAAAACACCCCGCATGCCGATAGAGTAGCTGTAATTGCTCTATCCAGCCCTTCGGAAACCCATAGCGCTCCAGAATGCTCCATAGGACAC
Organism: Microcaecilia unicolor; assembly: GCF_901765095.1. Taxonomy (NCBI): domain Eukaryota; kingdom Metazoa; phylum Chordata; class Amphibia; order Gymnophiona; family Siphonopidae; genus Microcaecilia; species Microcaecilia unicolor. The sequence continues at coordinate 249,869,672 of NC_044032.1, read as the reverse complement.
CCCACTGCACTCTATCAAACGCTTTTTCCTGGTCGAGTGTTACCAACAGCCTACCGTGCCCTCCCACTCTACTGCGTTCTACCCCCTCCCGCACCCACGCTGCCGCTTCCAAGACCCCTCTCCCTTTAACCCCACATGCTTGCGAGGCTGCCAGCAAATCCCCCAGACACCTGCCTCATTCTCTGGAATAGCATTCTCGCGAAAATTTTCCGATCTGTATTAAGCAGTGCTATATGCCAGCATCGCCGGGTCCTTCCCCTTACTTAGTAGGATAAGAGCCGCCTCTGTCAAGGAACTAGGAAAGGAACCCTCCAACTGGGCTGCCCCCCATACCCTCACCAGGATCGGCACCAGCTGCTCCTTAAAGGCCTGGTAGAACTCAGTTGTTAGCCCATCCGGCCCCGGCGAGGTCTTCCTGTGGAGCGCCCCGATGGCTTCCTCCACCTCCTGTTCTGTCCACGGGTTCAAGAGGGCCTGAAGCTGGGGTCCCCCGTGACCTATCCCCGGGGTTCCTTCCACATAACACTCCATCTGCTCTATATCGATCTGCTGGGCTGAAAGGAACGCCGCAAAATGGTCCCTCACTGCCCCCAGAATCCCCTCCCTGGTGTCCTGCAGGACCCCCTGTGCGTCCCGCACCCCCTCCATCACCCTGCGCGCCCTCCGCTCCCGGCAGCATGCGAAGGGGTCCGGGCTACACATTTTCCCGAAGTCCCGCTCGTACACCAAGGAGGTGTAGCGGTTGTACTGTACCTGCTCCAGGAGTGCTTGGAGATCATGTATTTCTTCCTCCCTCCCCCCTTGTGAAATCAGTGTGTCCCTCTTTTTCTTTATCGTCATGCCCAACTTTGTCCTTTCCCTCCCCTCCCTTCTCGCCTGTCTGAGAAAGAATCCCCGCGTTCGTCTTTTCACTGTATCCCACCACTCCCCCAATGACTGAAATGCCCCCTGCACTGACACCTGGTCTTCCAAAAAACGGTGGTACTCCTCCCGCACCTGCTCGCTACCTAACCACTTTAAATTCAGTCACCATAACCCCCTCCCTGGCCTCTGCGCTGCCGCCCCCACCTGAAGGAGGACCATGTGGTGGTCTGAAAAGTCCACGTCCACGGTTCGTGGACCCCCCAGACAAACCCCCTTCTTTACCAGGAATCTATCGATTCTACTCTTACACTGCCCTCGAAAGAACGTGAACCCCTCCTGTTCCTCACAGAAGGCCACATGCGCGTCTACCAGCTCCGCCTCCCGCATGATCCCTGCCAGCCTCACCCCGTCATAGCCCACCTGTACCGATCGTCCCCCACTATCCTTTTTCCGCAATATGGTGTTAAAATCTCCCCCCCCAGACTACTTGGCGCGAAGTGTATAGGTAGGGCTTGATCTTCCCAAAGAGGAGCACCCTTTCCTTCTTGCTTTGGGGCCCGTACACATTCACCACCCTCAGTGCTCTATCCTCCCAAATCGCATCCACAACAAGACATCTCCCCACCCCCAGCTCCACCACTCGCTGAATATTCACCCGGTGGACTTAAATAAGATCCCCACCCCACCATACCTCTCCCCCGCCCAACCCCCACACCGAGGGACCCCACTTCCAGGCCCACCTCGCCCGCCTGATCACCTCAATGGACCGCAGCCGAGTCTCCTGGAGCAGGAAGCAATCTGCTTGGACCCTCGCGAACCAGTCATACGCTAAACCCTGCTTCTTCGGAGAGGCGATGCTGGCCACATTCAGCGTGGCAAATGTCAACACTAAGCCTGCCATCCTCATTGCGAGTCATGGGTCTGCTCACTCCCACCTTCTTTCCTTATCTCCTGGGATACCCCCTTCTTACCCTGAAGCAGGTCCTCTGCTATGCAGTCTAAGTCATCCCCTGCCAGATCCCCCTCCCCCCCCCCCCCCCGCAGCCGTCCTGTCTGCACCTTACCCCCCCCCCCTTTCTTCCTTCCTTTCTTCTTTGCTCTATCCGGACCCACCCCTGATCCCTCCCTCTCCCCTCTCCCCCCCACCCCCTACCTCCTCCTCCGAGTCCTCCACCTCCCCCAAGTCCTCCAAGTCCTCCAGATCCTCCTCTAGCTCCACTCTGTCCCCCCAAGCTTACACTTGGGCCTTCACCACCTGCCCGGCCCCCTCAGCTTTCCTCTTACTCCCCTTCCACCTCCCTCCCTCCCTTCCCTCTTCCTCACCCCTCCCCCTCCCCCAAAGCCTTCCCACCCTTCTTCCTACCACCAGAACCCTCCTCCAGTGCTTCCTCATATTTCCGTTTGCCCTCTCCAATCCCCCCTGCCGCCCCCTCTTCCTCCATTAACTCCACCTCTTCTCCTTCCCCCCTGTTCTTCCTCCTCCCTCCCAACCTCCCTATCCTCCTCCTCCAACACCTGAAATCTGTTCCCCCCCTCTTCCCCTGCAGCAACCCCTCCCCGCCCACCCCTAGTTTCCCCCCCCCCTCCGAAACTTCCCTTTCCTCTGTGGCACTTGTACCCAACTCCCCCTCTCCCCCCTGCTCCACTCCTGACCCAGCCCCCTGCCGCCCCCCTCCTGCATACCCTCCTTCTCCCCCCCTTGCCCCTCCCTGCCTATTACCCCCCCTCCCTGTCCCTTCCCCCACATATCCCACTCGTTATGGGCCGCCCTAGGGCAGTTCCGATATGCATGGCCTAACCCGCCGCAGAGGTTGCACCTGATCGCGGTGCAGTCCTCTGTGGCGTGCTGATCCCCGCATCTTCCACACTTTACCACTGGGCATGACATGCTGAAGTGCCTAAACGAACTGCCACGGCTGCCCATTGTAAAAGCACAGTATCCTGTCGCGACCGATAAAGGCAGCCGAAGGAATGTGCTGGACCACATAGCTCTCCTGTCTCAATTTGACCAGGGCTCCCCAACCTCCTGCCCAAACCCTGCTTGGATCCGGTAACTTTGTAAGCGGGGATCTCAGCTCCGCGTACCTCTGTAGCCAGTAGGCTAAATCTGCCCCAGAGATAGACTCATTTCTCACGAGCAGGGTGACCTGCACCAGGTCCGGCTTGCTGATTGGAATGGCCCTGAGGTCCCGCCACTCCCCCTTTCCCCTCACCCCCTCGTACCTTTCCCAGAATATTTCCATCCCCCTCTGGGTCATGAAGCTCAAGTCATATTCTGGGATGTTGATGGGGTGTACACACGCGTAAAAGTCCTCAGGTATAAACCCCATCCCCATCACCCCATCACCAGCCTCAAGACCCAATCCCTGGAGGGCATTGCCCCCTCCCCTATCCATTTCAGCTGTACCACATTTTGCCGCTTAGGCAACTGTCCACCCCCTGTCCCCGCTCCCCCCAACCCCTCCCTGGGCCCTCAAAACCACCCGATCTCCCCCCTCCTTCCTTCCCCCCTCCTTGGACTACTGCCGCAAAGGACTTGGACCCCAGCCCCCACCGCCCCCCCTCCACACTTGTTCCAGCCCTTCCCTCTGCCTCCCTCCCCGTCTGTCCCTCTGCCCCTCCTCTCATCCCTCTCCCTTCCTCAATATCCACAGCCCCCTCCCCCTCCCGCTGTCCCCTTCCCTCTCAGACAAACATCCAGCAACGTCCATAGTCAGTTCTGCTGCTTGGGCTGCCTCCAACTGATTGTCCTGCCCATCTCCACTTCCTGGAACGTCCCTGCTCGTCCCTGCCACTGCAGGCTCCAGGCTCTGGGCTAATCGCCTCCTCTCCTCTGTCTCCTGGCGATACTCTGGCTCCTGCCCAGTCAGGTCTGCAGCTGGCGATACCAGACTCCCTGCTCGCTCCGCCCCCAAACTCCCTCCAACCTCCGGCACCAGGGGCGGAGCCTCCGGAACTCCGCCGTTCCCCTTGGCTCCTCGCTCCCAGCCGTCCTGCTGGCAGGTCCGCTCCACCACCTGCTGCACATCTGTTGGACTTGCCATGTCCACTTCTCTAGTCAACGAAAGTCTCTCAACAATCGGGTTACTTCCTCCTTGCTTCTGGTGCAGTCCCTCCTGCGTTCTCCCCAATGGCTGGCGCTTCCCGGGGGCATGGCTTGTCCGTTCCTGATTCCGCCACAGGCTGGCTGTTAGCACCCCCCCCGATTTCACCTTTTTTAATGGACAGCTGGTCAAATGAGCTCCCAGCTGCTGCCCGCTCCTATTCCTCTCTCTCCGACCCCTCTCCTGTAAACCGCCAGCTACTCCATGCTCAGGGAAGACCTCCCCTGCTCCCGGACTTCGTGGGCGGGGCTTCTCCAGACGCCATGCTGCCTCGGTTTCCACTTCAGCCATTGCAGACCCGGCCAAAAATACCGGAGTCTGCCTCTGCTGACCCTTTTCCAACAGGGCCTCCTTCACGGCAACTGTCTCTGCTGTTTGCACAACTGCAGGTAAGCCCTCTGAGACTTCGACCACCACCTCTGTAGAAAACAGGCTGCTACCTGCGTCTCCCTCTGCTGCCTCCATTATCTGGAGTTTTGACAATTTACTGAGTTCTTTCCTCCCCTCCACAAGTAGGATCTCTACTCCAGCCCCCACCTCAGAGCCATGTCCTGCCGCTGCCTCCTTATCCTCTGGCTGCTGGGTAAGTGCTCTGGACTGTGTTGCCAACTGTCTCATGTATTTTAAAGTGGGGTCACCTCTGAACCCAGACAACTCTTTTGATTCTAATGCTGCTGAAGACACTGAAGCTTGCTGCAACTGTAGTGTTCCTGAACCCCCAGACTGTGGTATAGAAGCCATCCTTTCTCGATTTACATAGAGCTCCCTCAAAGGATTCACAGAGCCCTTTTTTAAACAGTTCAACAAGTGTTCTTTTTTCCCCAGCAACTTCGATATCCGGGCTTCCTCTTTAACATACATTTGTCTGTGCTCTGCTGGGGCAAATTTACACATAGTTCTTGCCATTTTCAGACGTTTTCCTAGCTCCACTACTTCTTTTTCCACCAGCTTAATTCATCTTACAATATTTACCACACTACTTGCTGGATCATCAGGGTCATAGCTGATGGAACTCCTCATCTGACGATCCACTCTCCTCACTCTCACTCTCATCTGCCTCCAGCAAAGGCTTCTGGGCAAACTTCCATCGCCTCTTCCTTCTCCCTCCTTGGAAGCGCCCTTCTGGGGCCTGTACTATTTTCCTCCCCCCTCCACTGTCTTCTCGCTTACCTTCCACAAGCTGGGCCATGGAGGGGGAAATGCTCTGGTGGCCTCCACTGGGCTGCTTCTCCCTTCGGTCCACTGGACTCCTTTCCCTTCTCCCGGTAGTCAAACCAGGGAGAGAGCCACTCCTTTCGGCCTTCTGGTCCCGGGCCCCAGGAGGCCCCATAGCCTGGGACTTTCCTGAGGCCTTCTCCCCAGGGACCCTCCTCATCTTTGGGGAGGGAGCTAGGTCTCACTCCCTTTCCCACTGGAAGTCAGCAGAGCTCTCTAAAAACACCTCCTTCTCCTCAGCAGATTGGATGGACCGTGCAGGTCTTTTTCTGCCATCATCTACTATGTTTATTATGTTTACTATGATCATTTAGTCCACTTTACCCAATGAATTTCAACAGATTATAAAAGAATTGAATAAGTTTAATAAAACAATTACATCAATTAGTATACAATCAGAATTACACAAATAGCAAAATTCACTTCCTTTGCCATAGAATCTTTCAAATTAATAAAATTATACAAAGAATGAAAAAAAAATGTAAATGCTACAAAGGAATGAATCTAACCAGATACTGTTTTCACAATTCTATTTTACAAAAGGCTGAATACCTAGATATTTCTAAAAACAGATACGTTTTTAAGTCACCAAACCTCATATAATCTGTACTTTTTCTCAAATTCAGAGGGAGAGAGTTCCACAGTTCTGAAACTTGACACATTAATGCTCTATTATGAATGATAGCCAATCTACATAAACTTTTAGATTGTATAGGCAATTTTATGCAATCGAAACTGTCTAATAGGAGTATATAAAAAACAGAAAGGGCCCAAAAATCAGATTGTGGAAGGCAGCCCGGCTAACTCCCGCGGTCAGTAATCAGCCCAGATATTCAATGCAGGGCCGTTTACGGTGACCAGTATTGAATATCTGGGTGTTTTTTGATCGGTTTAAATTTAACCAGCCAAGCTAATAGTCAGAGCTGGCTGGTTAAGTTTAAAGTGACCATTCCTGCTATTTCAGCTGCCTAATTTGGCAGCCAACAATAAGCTGAATATTAGCAGATAGCCAGATATATTGCGCAATATAACCGGTTATCCACTAAGGGCTAGAATCTATATAGCATGCCTAAAAAATTGGCATTGAAATGAAAAAACACCTAAGTGTATTCTATAAAATATGCTTTAATTTAGGCGTACTTTACAGAATAAGCCTAAAATTTCCACACGGTTTATAGAACACACCAAGCACCCCGTCAACGCGACTAAATGTATTCAAAGCCAAGTACAACATGTTTTACTTAGTGTAAATGTGGATGCCTAAATTACAACGTGCATAGATTTTCGAAATGCCGAATGACCCGCCCATTCCACGCTCCCTTTTCAACTATGCAACTTAGAATTTAAGCACATCATATTATAGAATACACTTACCTGCTTTATAATCGAATGAGAAAAACGCCCAAGTTCCGACCCAAATCGGGAGATGGACGTTTATCTCACAAAACCGAATAACGCGGTATAATCGAAAGCCGAACTTGGACGTTTTCAACTGCACTCCATCGCAGAAGCGTACAAAGTTGACGGGGCGTGTCGGAGGCGTGGTGAAGGCAGGACTGGGGCATGGTTATCACCCGAACAGAGATGGGCGCCTTTCGCCGATAATGGAAAAAAAGTATGCGTTTGTAGCTAGAATTTAGGGCACTTTTCCTGGACCCTGTTTTTTCACGAATAAGGCCACAAAAAGTGCCCTAAATGACCAGATTACCACCAGAGGGAATCGGGGATGACCTCCCCTGACTCCCCCAGTGGTCACTAACCCCCCTCCCACCACAAAAAATGATGTTTCACAACTTTTTATTTTCACCCTCAAATGTCATACCCACCTCCCTGGCAGCAGTATGCAGGTCCCTGGAGCAGTTGTTAGGGGGTACAGTGGACTTCAGGCAGGTGGACCCAGGCCCATCCCCCCCCTACCTGTTACAATTGTGCTGCTTAATGCTTAGTCGTCCAACCCCCCCCCCCCAAACCCACTGTACCCACATGTAGGTGCCCCCCTTCACCCCTTAGGGCTATAGTAATGGTGTAGACTTGGGCATTGGGTTTTGAGGGGGATTTGGGGGGCTCAACACACAAGGGAAGGGTGCTATGCCCTGGGAGCTTTTTTACCTTTTTTTTTGTTTTTGTAAAAGTGCCCCCTAGGGTGGCTGGTTGGTGTCCTGGCATGTGAGGGGGACCAGTGCACTATGAATCATGGCCCCTCCCACGAACAAATGCCTTGGATTATTCGTTTTTGAGCCGGGCGCTTCATTTTCCATTATCGCTGAAAAGCAAAAAACGCCCAGCTCACAAATTGTCGAATAAAACATGGACGTCTATTTTTTTTCTAAAATACGGTTCGGTCCGCCCCTTCACAGACCCGTTCTCGGAGATAAACGCCCATGGAGATAGACGTTTTTTGTTCAATTATGCCCCTCTTAGACATTTGTACGTGTAAATTCTAATTATTGCCAATTAGGTTCAGTAATTGCTTGTTTATTGGCAAGGTAAAATTATGCCTTACCCTGCTGATAATTTTCTTTCCTTTAGTAGCAGCAGATGAATCCAGGAACTAGTAGGTTGTGTCCATCTACCAGCATGTGAAGACAGAAATTACAAAGCTGAAGGCAGTGATACCAGACGGTCAGCTCCTCCTTCACCTCAGTATATGTCTCATCACAAAGCAGAATCAGACAAGAAACCAGGAAGCCTTCCTCACCAACCAAACACAACAGAAACTCGTCAGTCCGACTTAGAGAAACCATGACCGCAATGGACTCCTCTTCAGTGGTTTCTATTCTCTCTCTCTTTTTTTTTTCCTTTGGGTTTTTTTTGTTTAAGACCAGGACAAGAACAGACAGGCAAAACAATCGCGGCTGACAGAGGGCAGAATCTTGGATTCATCTCCTGCTACTAAAGGAAAGAAAATTATCAGCAGGTAAGGCATAATTTTAACTTAGCATATGCAGCAGATGAATCCAGGAACTAGTGGGATGTACCAATGCAATCCCTAATTAGGGTGGGAAGTTGCCGCTTCCCAAGACAGAACAGCTGCAAAGGAAGCATTCAAATAGCGAAATCACACCTGTTCCACCCAAGAGGTAGATAGCAACCTCGTGGAACAAGCTTGCAACACCACCAGCGGGACGCGACCTTCCCAAAAAATCCAAGGAAACATAGTTTCTGCAATCCAACGAGAAATAGCCGGATCAGAGGCCGTTGTCACAATGCAAAAACCAGCAAGAAGGACAAAGAAAAGATGAGAACGCTGAAAAATGTGCAACATCTGCGAATGCCAGAGTATAACCCTCTGAACATCCAGAAGACAAAGCTCCGCGTACTCCGCATGAAAATCCTCCTCCCAAAAGGAGGAAAGAAAGAGAGGCTAATATAGAAGAAAGGCCAAACCATACCCGGTAAGAAGAGGAGGAACCGTATGCAAGGTCACTCCAGAGTCGGCAAATTGCAGAAAAGCAGCTCGGCACGGCAGCACTAAAAAATTCAGACACTCTGCGTGCGAAGAATTGGCAACCAAGAACACTGCTTATGAGTAAGCTCCTAAGCAAAGCCTTCTGCAAAGGATCAAAAGGAGTCCGAATCAACGCTCGGTAGACAAGAAGCCCTAAGCTAGTATCGGAGAACAAGAACGAGGTTTCAGGGAAAACAAGGTCGCAGCAGTGAAGGAGGCAAAGCACTCTGCAAGAAATACACCATATCTGGGTGCGAAGCCAGAGAACAGCTCGACACTCTCTCCCAGAAGCAGGCTACCGCCACCTGCACCCGAAGCGAATTAAAGGCCAGGCCTTCTGCAACCCGTCCTGCAGAAAGAAATCAATCGCTGAGGTACAGACACCCGCAAAGGAGACCAAGAGTGGGCCGCAACCATGCCTCAAAATATCTTCTACACCCGAGAATACGCGGTCAAAGTGGACCACATAAAAGTTCACAATACAGTAGTAATCACTGTGTCCGAAGAACTCTGTTCCTCAAAGTCAACCTCTCAAAAAAACCTAGGCCGTAAGACCAAAGCAAGAGGGATCCTCCACTCACTAACGGACCCTAAAGGAACAGCCCGGAGTTGAGCAGAATTTGAAACTGAGGCACCATCAGGAGCCGCACTAGATACACATACCAAGGGCGCCAAGGCCAATCTGGAGCTACCAGAATGGCTCAACCCTGATGGTGAGCAATCCAAAAAGAACTCTGCTGCAGAAACACAGAGGAAACATTATCAAAGAACGTCCTCCGGCTAAAGAAGCAGATGAACAACCAGCCCTGCTGAGTCACCCTCTATCCGATGACAAAAGAAAGAAAGCACCTCAGAGTCTAGCCGGGACAGCATCAGATGTACCTCCAGAGCTCTCTACCTGAGGCCAAACTGAAGCACTACTGGTGTGAAATAACTATTCCGCCGAGACCAGAAGACGGCAGAAAGAGAGAGCTCACCGTAAGAAAAGCCCACCAAGTGGGCTGCGGAGAAAAGGAACACAAGGTCCTCTGATCCCTCCATGGGGGCAACACGCCCTGGTGTCCAGGGCCCGACTGAGTCCCACCCTGTCAAAGAAGAAGCCACCGTCATCGCGTTCTCTGACGGCACAAGCACTGCCTGGCCCGCAACAAGTCTTGAAGGCTACAAGATGAACAGCACCAAAAACAGGTCCAGGCAGGAGATCGGCCACACCATTACCCCTACCATCCACCGCCTTGGAGATGGAAGGAGGCCACAAAGGTCTATCTAGCCCAAAAGACTTGCATCCGTGTCCCACCACCATCCACTGAGGAGGCGCCAAAGCATCCCCTCCACAGGAAGAATTACGGAGCTGTCAGTTCATGCACAGCTGTGCCGAGAACAGCCACGGAAGACGGCACCGACACTCCTGAGACACAGGAGACCATCTGCCGAGAAGCAAGAGCTGTAGATGTCGCATGTTAGCACAGCCCATGGCACTACCTCGAAAGTAGCTGCCAGAGAGCCCAAGACATGAACACACTGCCAGGCCCGAGGACTCGGCGCCCAGAGCAGACTGCCCACCTGAGTCTGAAGTTTGATCCTCCAGTCCTCGGTCAAGAAAAAATTGTATTAGCGCTGTCTAGGACGAGACAAGGCGGCTCATTTGAAGGGTGACCACCCAGTCCAAGGATTCCAACAGCGAGACCTGGGAAAATTAACTCTCGGTACTCATTTAGAGCGGGGTGCACTCTGATGCTGTCCTGTGGAGAATGCCACAGACCTACCAAACCTAGGAAAAGGTATATGGAGCTGAATCCATGCCTAAAGCCAAAGCCTGGAACTGAACATGCAGGTCCAGAACTGCCAACCAGAGAAACCGCAGATAAGGGGGCCAAACAGGAAAGCGCAGAAACGCTTCCTAGAGGAGAAGTACAGGGAAGAATGCTAAATTGAAGTAGCTCTGCAATATAGCTAGCTGTCCAATACAAAGAAAAAGTACAATAACAGTCTTAAAGACACTGCAACGTACAACTAGCAAGAGGTGCCACAGATACAGTGGAAGCTAGAAGTAGTATGCAAGTTTGACCAGTGTCAGAGTGCAATACTAGAAGTGCAGAGCTCCTGTGGGAAACCACCACAGCTAACCTTTGGCACTGTAGCATAGTGTACGCTGTCCCAGCTATGCAATGAACTGCTTGTTAAGGCAAGCAATACGGGAGAGTGAAGTAAAATATGCCCCATAAGAAATAAAGGATAGGGCCACAGCTTCTAATATGAAGCACAAACCAGCCTTAAACCAGATTGAAAGCCAGCCATCTTCCAGGAAAAAACAAAACAAAACAACTATTTGCTGAAACCACTGCACCTGGAGAAAATGACCCCATGGCAGCAGTGGAGGTTCCATGGTTACCATGGAAACCAGAGCACTAGCCCCAGAAAATAACAAAATGTAACATTTCCCACAGAAACATGGAGCCAAACATAGGCGCCCGGTATAAGAGGCTTGGGGAGGCTAACATTTTGGGAAATGTTGGACAAGGATGGAGGGAAGGAAGACAAAGGAAGGAGATGCACACGGATGGAGTGGAAGGGAGAGAGGAGAAATGCTGGACATGGATGGAGGGGAGGAAAGACAGAGGAAGTTCATGCACTTGGATGGAGGGGAGACATGCTGGATTTGGATGGAGGGGAAATTGCTGAATTTAAGGGCTGGATTGGAACACTTTGAGGGCAGATGCTGAAACTGGAGAAAGGATAGGGACAGGGCTACAGATGGTAGACAGGACGCATAAGGACACAGGAGGATGGTGGACATGTTGAGAGAAAAAATATCAAATGGAAAGAAGACACTGGGACCAAAGCGAATAGAAAAACTAAATGATCAGACAACAAAGGTAGAAAAAAGTATTTTATTCAGAATTTATTAACTGGAATATGTCAGCTTTTGGAAATGTGCATCTGTGATATTTTGTATGTAAGTTTCAATTTTTCTAGTATTGCTGCATGCTGAGTCTGACTTCTTGAGGTAACTTTCCAGTTTTGCCTTCATATCTGTTGTGTCATGTGTTTTTCATGTGTAATCAAGGTGCAGTATTCTACTAGTGTGTAGTATTTACAGCCCTTTCTGTTTTTTGTTTCAATAGGTTGTGTACTGGTGTTTTAGAGCCCGGTGTAATTACAGTGCTGCTTTTCCACGCATAAGGTTGTAGCTCATCCTGTACTTGGAATTAGTGCTGTTATGGTTTGCTAAGGTTATGAGTGTGTTTTTGCACAAGTTTGTGTATAGTGTTTTGCAGTGGAGAGATTGTGTATTGGCATTACTGAGGTGGCACCAAACATCGGAAAGGGTTTTAGAGCCTAAATCATGACACACTACCTCTTGAAGGATCTACATATAGTTGTTAATAAAAGGAGCTCATTGTGAACACTATCCACCCTAAAAGGGTGTTTTGTGGCTCTACATGAGAATTGTGATATTATGATCCCTTGTTTCATATTGTTGACGGTCTGCATTTTCTATATGGGTGGTATATTGGTGTATTAGGGTCTGCCTAGTGTTATGGTACAGTAAGGTTCTGAGTGTTTTTGCACAAATTTGTGCATAGTGTTTTGCAGTTGAGCGATTGTGGTTAGTATATGCTTTGAGCAACCACTTTATTCTTTGACATATGATACATATCTAATATCTAAATTTAATAAAAGGTATTGTGACTATTTTATTTTTACTTATTTTTTTTCTGTGTTAATTGTGGCTATAAGCTCCGCCCCTGGCTCCACCCCTAACCCCGCCCCCTTAGCCTCCCCAAACAGTTGGGCCACCGACCGCCTATGGAGCCAAAGGCACTAAGCCTTGAAACTCCCTTCTAAAGGTGCAGAAAAAAAAAAAAGAAAATCTACAGGGCCTGGACCTTGTATTCCCAGGCAATCTCCCATCCAAGTAGAAACCAGGCCCAACAATACCTGTACTGCCAATATAGAGTTCCACAAAGGAAGTAAGGGAAACTTTCAGGGTGTTTAAGCAACTGCCCTCAGAGAAAAACTGAGGGGACAAAAGTCTGTAAATAAAAATATGAAACAGGCCCTCAGAGGGCCAACACACAAGGAGCCCTGCTCTGATGCTGTTTCACTGTTTCCCACAGTGAAGAACAGCCTTTAGCCAGGGTTGCCAGATTTAAATAATTTTTCCAACCCAAACCAGCCTCTAAACCCGCCCCCGCCGTCACAACCCCGCCTCCGCCATCATCAGCTCCACCCCTGACGTCAACAGCTCCACCCCGACGTTAACAGCTCCGCCCCCGATGTCAACAGCTCCACCCCCGACGTCATTAACCACGCCCCTGCAGGGCGAAAAACCGCCCAACGGAAAAGAAAGCCACCGAAAAAAACCGCGACCCGCAGCGGGCAAAAATTTCCCCACAGTGGGTTGCGGAAAGCCGCCCAATTGGGCGGGGAAAACCGCCCATCTGGCATCTTTGCCTTTAGCAACGCAGGAACTAGAAGAAAATCTTAACTCACCACAGACAGTAAGGCCTATTGGAGACTGCTGCCATCAATACACCCACTTAGGCAAACATGGCTTTACAGCTCAGGTGATTCTTGCTGCCTCTGTGCATAAAGGGACTACCCTGAAAAGACTCCCTCCGAATAGAAGGAGACCTGGGAGCAATGGACCCTACTGCTGAGCTGGAGAGTAAACATCCTCTCTTTGGGGCAGGGTCCATCAGTGGAGACTGAGACAGGGAACAAGTCAGAAATCTCCAATGGCTGAACTAAAAAGGAACTGTCAGTTTCCCTGCCAGACGTCTGCAAAATATAGGCTTACTAGTAAAAAAGGCCCGTTTCTGTTTTAAAGGAAACGGGTGATGGCAAAGTTTTATTTGAAAGGGTTTTTTTTTGTAACCAAACAGTTGTTTGAAAAGTGTTATAATGAGAGGGAATATTTGTGTAGTTTGTATAATGTAGAACATGATCCATGAGTGTGTAATTGTTCTTTTTTTTTTTATGTGTAAATAATGTGTTGCCGTGTTGTACCACCATGTGCAGTAATCCTCTTCCCATGTGCAGTAAGTTTTTTTTGTGTGTGTGTGTTTTTTGGTTAATTTGTAATTCACCAAACGGGTTTATCTGTGTGTTTGTGCATTAACCCATGTGTTGTGTTGCTGTTAATTTATTTTTTGCATCTTCACATTGTGCGTTGCGTTCCTGTGTGTGTAATTTCTCAAATGAAATGGGCACCATGAAGATTTTGCTCGTACTGTGTATATTTGAGAGTGTGTGTGTGAGAGTGACTGTGTGAGAGAGAGAGAGAGAGAGAGAGAGAGAGAGAGTGTTTGTACGTGACATAGTATGTGTGTGTGTATTTGTGTGTGTGTGCGTCTCCATATCCTCCTCCTTCCGGCAAGCCCTTGCAGGAGCACAGGGGTGGGCAGTGAGACAGAGTGTATGTGTGTGTGAGAGTGTGGGTGTGACAGAGAGACGGAGTGTGTGTGTGTGTGTGTGTGTGTGTGTGTTTGAGAGACTGTGTGTGACAGTGACACACAGAGAGTGAAAGACTGTGTGTGTGTGTGTGTGTGTGTGTGTGTGTGAGAGAGAGAGAGAGAGAGAGAGAGAGAGAGAGAGAAGAGAGAGAGTGTCTGTGTGTGACACTGAGCTACAGTGAGACAAAGTGTGTGTGTGTGTGTGTGTGTGTTTGAGCTGCAGTTCCCCCCCACTTTCCGTTTGAAGTTCTGGCCCACACCCCCCTCCTCTGTGAGTGCCATTGTAAGGTTGATCTGCATGAAGTCCCCCCCCTTTTCCATGTGAATTGCGCACCCCCCCCTCCTTCCGTTCGTCCCTGTAGATAACAGCCAGTAGGAGGACAGTTACCCATAACAGTTTCATGCTTCGTTGTAGGATTCAAGTGTTCATCGTTTCCATTTCGTAGCTGCCTGTCAGGTGCCTCTGTTATGGCAGCAGCAGCAGTTGTATCTTCTGTCAGTGGTAGTTGGGGTGGGCGTTCAGTGAACGCTGCATTTCGCAGCTATATCTTGTGCCAGTGGTGGTTCGGGAGGGTGTTCGGTGAGCGCTTCAGGGTCGGGAGGGCGGCAGTCTCGCAAGCTGCGTGTTGTTTGAGGGCAGGCGGCAGTTTCGGGAGTATGATTCGAGAAGGCGGCAGTGGCGTCAGCTTTGAGGTTTTGTGAGGGCGGTTAGCGAGCGCGGCAGTTTCGGGAGGGCGGCAGCCAGTCTCGAGCCTCTTTCGTTTTTTTTTTTTTTTGGGGGGGGGGGGTTTGCGCGTGCCTCAGCTGTGTCGTTGCACGTCTTAATGCGTCCGACATCATCTGTTCTACACAGCCTAGCAGAGCACCTCAGAATGTGGCTTCATCCCAGGCAAAGAACATTGGAGGTGTCGCTTTACGTCATAATGCGTCCGACATCATCTGATCTACACAGCCTACCAGACCACCTCAGAATGTGGCTTCAAGCCAGGCACAGAACGTTGAAGCTGAGAATTATTATCAAACATATAAACGGCAAGTGACTGACTCACCTGCAAATGCGCAGTAGAGTCGGAACGCTGAGAGTGTAGAAGTCCAAGACCCGCCTCCACCAGCAGTACAGCCCAACAGGGAGGAGGGCTTGGACATGGGCGTGGAAATCGGAGGAGGAGGGAGCAGGGAGGGAAGGAGGGGCGGAACTGAGGGAAACAGACGCAGCGATGGAGAACTGATGACACGACAACAGCGGAAAGAGGGGGGCGACACTAGGGGGGACGGCAGGGCACAGGAGGTCACAATCGCGGTGGATAGAAGCCGAGGATGGGAGAGAACACTTGATGGACACGGGTGGATGGAGTGGATGGGAGGGGGGGAGGAGGGTTGCTGGACATGAGGGGAGGGCAGGGGAGAGAGCAGGGTTGGTGGACGGGGGGAGGCCATAGGAAAACAAAAAACTAGCCCGTTGTTACGGGCTTAACGGCTAGTATAGGATAAGCAGCAGAATGAACTCGGGGGGAAGGTCACAAGCCCCCCAGCCCCAGAGAAGCCCCCAGATTGGCTGGCTGATGTGCATCCTGAAAAACAAGGCATGATGCAGAAGGACGGTAAAATTATGTCTTACCTGATAATTTTCTTTCCTTTAACACAGCAGATGAATCCAGGAACTAGTGGGTTAAGTTCACCTACCAGCAGGTGGAGATAGAGATAAACAAACTAAAGGCAGTGATGCCAGACGGCCAGCTCCTTCCTCAGTTAGTATGTAATTCGTAAGCATTTCCCAAGGCCAAAAATATGAAACCAACAACAACCAGAAACCATCCTCACTATGAAAAACAGAGAACCAAATAAGAACTTCGAAATAACTGCAACTTGATCCAGAAATCTGAATCCTTTCTGTGTTCCCATATCTGTCTGAACTCTGCAAAAGAGAACCCGGAAGGAAAAAATATCCACACTGCGCGGAAAATGAAAAACCATCGGCTGAACTAGGGAGGGATCCCGGATTCATTTCCTGCGTTAAGGAAAGAAAATTATCAGGTAAGCATACTTTTACCTTCCCTTGTCACTTGCAGCAGATGAATTCAGGAACTAGTGGGATGCACCAAAGCATTCCTTAACTAGGTTGGGAAGCTGATGCTCCCCGCACCAACACTCCCGCCCCAAATCTTGCATCCTCCTGAGCAGACACATCTAGCCTGTAATGCTTCGCAAAAGTATGACGGGACGCCCAAGTAGCCGCCCGACAAATCTCTTCCAGAGATAAGGCTGACCGCCTCCGTCCAAGAAGCCGCCTGTGCCCGAGTAGAATGCGCCTTCAGGGCCACTGAAGACGCCCCGCCCTTGTAGCAGATACGTCGATCCAATGGCTTCCCTAATCCAGCGAGCAATGGAAGCCTTAGAAGCCGCCTCACCTCTTTTCGATCCTGACAAGAGCACAAAGAGATGATCCGAGAGTCAAAACTCGTTAAAGATCTGCAGGTACCGAAACAAGGCTCTCCGCACGTCCAGGAAACGTAGCGAGACAAACTCCCCCCGGATAATCCTCTCTTTGAAAAGACAGAAGATAAATGGCCTGATTGACATGGAAAGCCAAAACCACTTTAGGTAGAAACGACAGCACCGTCCAGATCGACACCCCTGCTTCAGAAAACTGCAAAAAAAGATCTCTTAAAGCCTGAATTTCAGAAATCCTCCTAGCCGAAGTAATGGTCACCAAAAACACTGTCTTAAGTGTTAGATCCTTCTCAGAAGCCTTATTCAACGGCTCAAACGGTGGGGCCTGGAGGGCTCGCAGTACCACATTCAAATGCCACGCCGGGCACAGCTGCCATAGAGGAGGCTGAAGCTGAAGAGCCCCACTTAGGAAATGGACCACATCAGAGTGAGCTGCTAAAGAGGAACTGTCCAGTTTGCCCCTAAAACAAGCTAGCGCGGTCACCTGCACTCAAAGGGAATTATATGTCAATCCCTTTTGAAGACCATCCTGAAGGAACTCCAGAATAACCGGAATGTCCGCCCAAAAAGGCGATTCAGCATCCAAAGCACACCACGCCAAGAAAGCTTTCCACACTTGCTGAAGTGGACTGCTTCCATGCCCCCAAAAGAGTGGCAATGACTGATCCTGAAAATCCCTTCTTCCTCAGCTGCCGCCTTTCAATATCCAGGCCGTAAGACCAAAGCGGGACAGATTTTCCATCTGAACTGGCCCTTGATGCAGCAGATTGAGAGTCACCGGAAGTGGCAATGGTGGCTCTGAGAGTGCTCGAACGAAATCTGCATACCACGGTCGTCGGGGCCAGCCTGGGGCCACTAGAATGACCGGCCCCCCATGCCGCCCTATGCCGCCTATGCCCATGCCCCTATGCCCTATGCCCCTATGCCCATGCCGCCCTATCAGAGGCCACGGAGAAAAAATATACAGTAGCTGTTGTTCCGGCCATGGCTGGAGAAGAGCGTCCAATCCTGCGGATCCTGGCTGCCACTTGCGGCTGACGAACTGGGGAACTTTAGCATTGCAAGCCATGGCTACGAGATCCATTATTGGTCTTCCCCAACGTTGACAGATCAGCCGAAAAACCGAGTCCGACAGCGTCCATTCCGCTGCGTCCAAAAGAGTCCGGCTGAGAAAATCGGCTTGAACATTGTCTTGACCCGCAATGTGCGCTGCCGACAGACTCGGAACATGCGCTTCCGCCCATACTAGAAGACGAGATGCTTCCACTGCCAAGGGAAGACTGCGAGTGGTCTCTGCCGATTGATGAAAACTCCGCAGCGCATTCACGACTGCTCGCAACTCCAGACAATTTATCGGCCAAGTCGCTTCGAGAGGGGTCCACGATCCCTGGGCTACTCGATGAAGACAATGGGCTCCTCAGCCCGCAAGGCTGGCATCCGTCACGACTACCACCCAATTGGGAGACGCAAGAGAAACACCCTTCTGCAAATTGGCTGACCGGAGCCACCACGCGAACTTGTCCCTGGCCCGGCTCGACCAAGGAAGGCGTCGTTGATAATCCAGCAACGTCGGCGACCATCTGCTCAAAAGGAAATTCTGAAGAGGCCACATGTGAGCCCTTGCCCATGGAATGACCTCCAAGGTCGCCGTCATGGAACCGAGGAGCTGAACATAGTCCCACACTTGGGAAGCGCGACGACTCAATAAGGTCTGTACCTGAGAAGGCAATTTGATCCTTCGCCCCTCGGGGAGAAACACCTTCCCCCGCTTCGTATCGAATTGCACTCCAAGATACTCCAGACTCTGAGTAGGAACCAGATGACTCTTGTCCATATTGACCACCCAACCTAAGGATTGCAACACCGCAATCACTCAGTCGGTGACCACTCGACTCTTCTTTGCTATCGTCGCCCAAATGAGCCAGTCATTGAGATATGGATGCACTCGAATCCCCTTCTTCCGCAGGAATGCCACTGCCACCACAACCACCACCACCACCACCACCACCATGACCTTGGAAAAGTGCTTGGGGCAGTGGCCATTCCGAAAGGGCCCGAAACTGGAAGTGCTGACCCAGCACCGCAAATCTGAGAAATCTCTGATGGGGCTGCCAAATGGGGATGTGCAGGTAAGCTTCCCTCAAATCGAGAGCCGTCAAAAACTCGCCTGTTTGAACAGCAGCAATAACTGCCCGTAATTTCTCCATGCGGAAGTGACGAACCCGCAAAAACTGATTTACTTTTCTGAGATCGAAAATAGGCCGAAAGCCCCTCCCTTCTTTGGAACCACAAAGAAGATGGAGTACCAATCTGTGCGCCTTTCGAGAGGAGGAACAGGCACGATAGCCCCTATCCTTAGCAGGTCTCGCAAACACTGCAGAACCGCTATCCTCTTGGCCCGTGATACACAGCGGAACTCCAGAAAAAAGTCAGTGATGGGAGAGAAGAATTCTAGCTTGTACCCTTCTCGCACCACATCGAGGACCCACTGGTCTGAAGTAATTCTGGCCCACTCTGGAAGAAACAGAGAAAGCCGACCACCGATCTGCTCTCCTCCCGAGTGGACCTGCGCCCCCATCATTAGGAGGCCCGAGAAGGAGCCCCCTGACAAGAAGGGGGTCCAGCCGGATGATTCTCATTACGGAAGGAAGAGCGCTGCCCAAAACAAGGATGCTGAAAGGCTGCATTGGACCGCCTTGGGCGATACCGTCGCGTCTCTCTGAAACGTGACCTCGAGGCTCCCTGCCTGGAAGTAGACTTGGGTCTATCCTCCGGAAGATGCTGAGATTTGGAATCCCCCAAATCTTTTTTTTTTTTATTTTTTACAATTTACAATAATTACAAGACTAAATCTTGCTTGGCAAAGATGCATTAACAAAGGAAAAGAGAAATTAACAAAGAAAGTAATTCCATAATTCTCATCTTACATTGAAATAATAAAATCAAAGGATAACATATATTACTTAAAGAAAATAGGTTTACAATATAAGATGACATTTTAAATCACATTAAATCATTCATCTATAGTCCACAATATGGGAGGCAAACCACAATATTCAGGAAATTATAAAGAATAAATTGCAAATTCTTTCTATAAGGAACTAAGGAATGAGAGGGAGTTCTAGGAGTTCCTATTTAATCACGGAGTTGATGTAATTATTTGTCTTCACTGTGCAGAAGGTAACAGGGCAATTTTTGCATCCAAGAAAGAGTCAAATTGAATAGGGTCAAAGAATATATATTTAACCGAGTTCAATTTAACTACACATTTACATGGGAAGTTTAACCAACAAAGAGCGCCCAACTGTTGTACTTTTGGGCGTAATTTAAGGAATTCTTTACGCCGTTTTTGGGTCGCCTTAGAGATATCCAGAAACATTTTTATTTTATAATTCAAAAAAAGCTGTTCTCTATGAAGGAAAATTTGTTTGAGTAGCCAGTCTCTGTCCGGTTGTAATACAAGTGAGACAATTAAAGTCATTGGTGTTAATCCCAAATTGTCATCTTCCAAAGTTTGAGTCAAATTTAAATCCAAAGTATCAAAAGGAATTTCATTTCCTTGTTCTACCAATTGTTGATTCTCCTTTCTCTTATAAGTTGGTAGAAAATAGATTTTTGATATAGGCGGATATGCCTTTTCCGGTATCTTCAAAACTTCACCTAAGTATCTTTTAAAAGTTATTAATGGGGGGATCACGTGGGGGCATGAGCTGAACGGCAGCACGTTGCTGGGGCTCTGAGATCCATGCCCGATAATTGAATAAATAGAGCTTCCCTGGACAGTACTCTGCCTAGCGAATCGATTTGTTGTATGGACAGATACTTGAGGAAGACGGAAGTGGCGATGGCACAGCGATCTTCCAAGAAAGAAAAGACAGAAAAGGCAAAAACAAGCAGCCCCGGCCAAAACAATATGGCGGAGGACGATGCGTTGCAGCCAGGAGGATTCTCCGAGGTGCAGCTCGCGCAAATAACTACAGCCGTGGCAAAAGCCTGGGACCCGAAATGGGCAGAAATGGAGAAGAAACTAGAGAGCCTAACCACGCGGTTGGATGGAGTAGGAACACGCGTGGGAGATCTTGAAACGCGCGTGGTGGCCCTAGAAGATGATGGCCGCGGGTACGGCCCAGATATTGCGACCCTTACAAAACAATTAAAAGAAAGCCATGAGAAACTGGATGAGCTAGAAAATCGCTCTCGCAGGAACAATATCCGAATAGTCGGTTTACCAGAGACTATCCCAGAACGTAATCTGACCTGCTGGCTCGAGAATTGGCTTGCAAAAGAGCTCGCGCTCTCAGACACCATAGGCCCCCTCGTAATAGAGCGGGCCCATAGAGTTGGTCGCCGGGCAGAAACGCAGACACGACCAAGAATAGTAATGGCAAGAATCTTTAATTTCCGCCATAAAAATGAAATCTTACAAGGCTTCCGATTGCGCAGAGGATCTTTGATGCATGATGGAAACAAAATCCTAATATTTCAAGACTTTTCAGCAGAGGTGCAACAACAACGACGTAAATTCCATCCGATATGCTCTGCCTTGGCACAGAAAAGCATAAAATTTACCCTAAAGTTTCCAGCAACCTTGAGAATTTTAATCAAAGATCAATGGAAATCATTTCAAACAGTACCTGCAGCTACAGCGGCAATAAAGGAGGCCAGTTTGATGGAAGCTACCTGAAAAGTCGATCATTAATCCAGGGAAGCAGTGAAAAGCACTAATGTCGGGTAAGCGGAAGGGCATGGACTCACGTCCTAAGGTGATCTCCACATCCATCTTCGAGGTTTAGAGGATGGAAATTGGGTGTTTATGGTTATGGGGAAGGGATAGTTGGGGGAAAGGGTTAGTGGAGGGGGGGGGGTACGATTAGGATACTACACACCTTGGCATAAGAGATTTGGAAGGAAGAAGTGGACAGGCATCACGCGTTTGATACAAGCTATTGTAAATACTCAGCATGACAGTTAGAATTGTAACATGGAATATAGGGGGAGTAAGCTCCCCAATTAAGAGGGCAAAAATCCTAACAGCTTTACGGAGACATAAAACAGACATTGCCTGCTTACAGGAAACACACCTAAATGATTTAGAGCACAGTAAACTGCAGAAGATGTGGGTGGGGGAGGTATTCTCGGCACCAGCACAAGGGAAGAAAGGAGGGGTAGCCATACTGTTCCGTAAGGGGTTAATATACAAAGATGCATATTTTCAAAGCACTTAGCCTCCCAAAGTTCCATATGTTTCTATGGAACTTTGGGAGGCTAAGTGCTTTGAAAATAAGCCCCATAGCGACACAGGTAGCTACTGGGAAGGACGGGAGATATATCATCATTAAGGTATGGATGCCGGGAATGGAGATAAGGCTAGTGGTCCTCTACGGACCGAATAACTATGACCCAGCCTTTCTTCGAAATTTGAGAGGCAAATGTGTTACCAAAGGGAGAGAGAAATTGGTAGTAGTGGGAGACTTCAATTTAGTGGTGGACCCTCAAATAGATTGCTCAAATAGCACCTCCACACATTACATTGGACAAAGAGCAAAGGCTATGACATCTTTTATTAGAGACCTTGAACTAATGGACATTTGGAGAGCCCTCCACCCTACAGAGCGAGAATACACACATCGGTCTAGAGCGCATGGCACGCAATCCCAGCTAGATTATATATTGGTGGAGCGGACAATGTTCACACACGTGGTGACAGCGGACATCGGCCCTGAGGAAATCTCGGACCATGCCTTTGTGTGGGTAGACCTAGAAATGCAAATAGATCGAGAAGGGCATAGGGGCTGGAGATTCCCAGCCTACTTGTATACAGACCCAAAATTTGCAAAATACCTAGCGGCCAAGTGGGAGGATTATGCAAAAAATAATGCGAAACATGTGCACACTCAGCCTGCCTTGTTCTGGACGGCTTCTAAAGCAGTCCTGAGAGGGGACATAATCGCTTATTGTAGTAAACGCAACAAAAACAGGGTTGCAGGCATTTTACTATTAGAGAAAAGACTTAAGAGAGCCCAAAGAGCACATGCGCAACGGCCGTCACCGGCCACACTAGACGCCCTCAAATCCATACAAATTACACTAAATTCCCTGTTGCACGAGAAGGAAGGCAGATCAACGCTGTATTATAAGTATAGATTACATAAATTCGGGAATAAAACAGGAAGGTTACTAGCTAGAGTAATACGGTCGCAGGGAGGCCCCAGGGCAGTGACCACCTTACAGGACACAGCAGGAAACCTAATACGAGATCATGAGGAAATTGGCCACCTATTCACAGAGTATTTCACTACACTATATAAGAAACAGCAGACACCCCAAGGGGCAGAAATGGTAAAATATTGTTGTGAATTGAGGGGTCCCGAGCCCCCCCAAGAAGGCTGGAGAAATTATAAAAGATTAGGAACTAATTAACACCTGTTTGCAGCTGGATTATTATATTCCTATAATTAATTGATTGTACATGCCTGTTGTCAATCATACATTAGAGAAACAAGTTGAGAAATGAGACTTTCCTGTGAGCAGGATTGTGGTCAGCCATGGTGTGAGAAAGGAAAGGTGTAGCTGGATGCAGGGTCTTGCTTAAGATTTGTGGTCAAGCGAGCTAAAGACAAAACCATGGTAGCAAGATAGAAGCTACTCATTAGCATGAGCCAATCAGTGACAACCATGACATTAGCATAGATCCAATCAGGTATATCTACTGTCATATTATCCATATCCTGAGGGCACCTATAAAAATCAGGGTATTTCCTGGTTTAAGTTAGAGAGAAAAGGGTTGCCACTCTCTCTCTCTCCAAGGGAAACCAATGTGTCCAGCAGAATTGACAAATTACCTAATTGCTTTCCCTTGTAAAACCTCTAATTGGTAAGAGAAATTATAAAAGATTAGGAACTAATTAACAATATCTAGATGAGGCTCAGCTTCCAAGACTGACAGACCACCAATTAGGACTTTTAAATGCCCCACTGACAATAAAGGAGCTAAAGAAGGCAGTAAAGGCGCTGAAACTCCGATCAGCCCCAGGCCCAGATGGACTTTCTGGAGAGTATTACAAACTGCTCCCTCCCAAAGCAATAGTACACCTCTTAAGTTACTATGATGAAGTGCTTAATGATGGCTGTTTCCCAGCCTTTGCTAACACAGCTTTAGTGTCACTAATTCCTAAAATGGGGAACCCGACAGAACAGCCGGGGTCATATAGGCCCATATCTCTACTAAACGTAGAAGTAAAGCTCCTAGCAAAAATCTTGGCAGATCGCCTAGCACTGTGTTTGCCTAACATTATTGGACCCGAGCAGGTGGGATTTATAAAAAAACGAAGAGCAGTCCACAATGTACGGAAATTGCTACTGGCGATGGCAATATGTAAAGAGAGGGGGGTGCCAGCTTGGGTGGTTAGCCTGGATGCGGAAAAGGCTTTTGACCAAGTGAGTTGGGAGTTCTTATTTCAGGTCTTAGCAACCATAGGTATTATGGGCTGGTTTGCGAGAGCGGTCCAGGTCCTCTATACAAAACCCATGGCTAGTGTTATAGTTAATGGCAGGAAAGAGAGAGAGTTTCCCACCTGTAGAGGCACCAGGCAAGGCTGTCCGCTTTCGCCACTGTTGATCATATTGGCATTAGAACCATTATTAAAACACCTGCTCCACAACGAAGAAATAAAAGGAGTTGAGATGCAGGGCCGGCCACTGAAAGTACTCGCATATGCGGATGACCTGCTACTGACACTGACAGACCCAAATAGCTCCTTAGCAACAGTGCTGGGAGAAATCGAAAGTTATGGTACTTACTCTGGGTTTAGATTAAATTACAATAAATCATTTATACTTCCAATAAATGATGGGGAGGTGGGAAGGTGGAGGGGCCCCAGATCTTTGCAATGGACCCAGAACCCAATCACATATCTAGGTATACAGTTACCTGCAAATTTGGAAGCTTATATAAAGAGAATGTTAGGAGGTTATTGATAGAGACAGAGGAGAAGTTGAGCATGTGGAGATCACTGCCCATTACGCTTATGGGAAGAGTTGCCCTCTACAATATGTGTATAATCCCCAACTGGTTGTACATATTCCAGACTATACCACTATACTTGAAAAAGAAAGACGAGAGAAAATTGACTAACATTATGCAAAGATTTCTCTGGCAGGGGAAGAGAGCGCGCCTTCCATTGTCCACCTCAACAATCCCAGTGGAATATGGGGGTCTTGGACTACTAAGTGTGAGACATCTAACAGTGGCATGTGGGATGCGCCATATAAATGACTGGTACCGGGGGACAGAGGAGTTTTCTAATACCACATTGGAGACACAATTAGTACCCCGAATACACTTTTCTAACTACTTGCACGTGGGAGGAGGCCCCATCCCAGAGGTGCTAAAATACTCAGGGATAATGACTTCGGCTAAAGCGACGTGGGCCTGGATTTGCCGGCTACACAAATTCTCCACAAGAGTGACTCCGTTCCGGTCCATCTGTGGAAACAGAGACTTTGTACCTGGAAACTTGTATGCAGTATTCCACAGGTGGAGACAAAAGGGGGTGGAATACCTGCTGCAGGTACTCACCTTAGAGGGCAAGATAAAGCCGTTCCCAGATCTACAGAGGGAATATGGGCTGGAGGAGCGAGACAGATTTCATTACTTACAACTCAAACATTATATTGGAACTCTACCATGGGAATGGCTGGCAGAGGATGTGCAAGAAGAGCTAGGGACAGCATTTTCACTGGGGGCGCAGCAAGAAGTGCCTTTAACCTACCACCATAGACACATTCGAGACACAGCGGCGGAAGTGGATTATTTGCGACTGGCAGAACAGTGGAAAGAGGACTTATTGATTGACATCACAGAGATGCAAGTGAAGACGCATATTCTATCCATCAGGCGCTTAACCAAAGCAGTGAGTCAGTGGGAAGTGCAATACAAAGGTAAAATTATGTATCATACCTGATAATTTTCTTTCCATTAATCATAGCTGATCAATCCATAGACTGGTGGGTTGTGTCCATCTACCAGCAGGTGGAGATAGAGAGCAAACTTTTGCCTCCCTATATGTGGTCATGTGCTGCCGGAAACTCCTCAGTATGTCGATATCAAAGCTCCATCCGCAGGACTCAGCACTTAGAGAATTACACCCACAAAGGGACACTCTGCCCAGCTCACCACCGCCGAAACGGGGGAGGGGAATTAACCCAGCTCATCCCCACACAAGTGGGGGAGGGGAATCCGTCCAGCTCATCCCCGCGGAGCGGGGGAGGGACACCACACCCGCCGATGCGGGGGGATCTGGCTTATCCTGCAACCGCAACCGCGGGAGGAGCTGACTGACCCTAACACCGCCGAAGCGGGAGGGGTACAAAGCTGCCCTACAGCCGCACGAAGCGGGAGGGAGTGCCGGCAGAATTTAAGTCTCAATCCAGCCCCGTAAAACGGAGGGGAGAGGAATGCAGCAGCTCACTGTAACACAAACTCGTCTCAACTCTTGAAGAATCCAAGTGAAAAAACTTGAACACGAAGTCCTCCTGAAGGAACTGAAGACTAAACTTGAACCTAAAATTCAACCAGAATATAAACAGTACAGATATCTGGGAGGGGCTATGGATTGATCAGCTATGATTAATGGAAAGAAAATTATCAGGTATGATACATAATTTTACCTTCCATATCATCATGCTGATCAATCCATAGACTGGTGGGATGTACCGAAGCAGTACTCACCCAGGGCGGGACATTGAAATCCCTGACCTCAACACTGAAGCTCCAAACCGGGCCTCCGCCCGAGCAGCCACAGTCAATCGGTAATGCTTGGAGAATGTATGGGCCGATGCCCAAGTTGCCGCCTTGCATATCTCTGCCAAGGAGACGGACCCGGCCTCTGCCATCGAGGCCGCCTGAGCTCTAGTGGAGTGAGCCTTCAGCTGGATAGGCGGCACCTTCCCCGCGGCCACATAAGCCGCTGCAATGGCTTCCTTGACCCATCTTGCCACTGTAGGCTTAGCAGCCTGCAGACCCTTACGAGGACCTGCAAACAGGACAAACAGATGATCCGATTTCCGGAAATCATTGGTCACTTCCAAGTATCTGATGAGAACCCGTCTCACATCCAGATATTTGAGAGCAGAATACTCTTCTGGGTAGTCCTCCCTACGAAAGGAAGGGAGACAGAGCTGCTGACTCACATGGAAGCGAGAAACAATCTTGGGTAGGAAGGAAGGCACTGTGCGAATAGTCACTCCTGCCTCAGTGAACTGCAGAAAAGGCTCTCGACAAGAGAGTGCCTGGAGCTCGGAAACTCTTCTGGCTGAAGAGATAGCCACCAAAAAGACTGCTTTCAACGTCAGGTCTTTCAGAGATGCCCTCGACAAGGGTTCAAAAGGCGGCTTTTGCAAGGCTCTTAGCATCAGGTTGAGATTCCACGCAGGCACCACTGAGTGCAGAGGAGGGCGCAGGTGATTAACTCCCTTGAGGAAACGCACCACATCTGGCTGCGAAGCCAGGGAAGCACCCTTCAGGCGGCCCCTGAAGCAAGCCAGGGCCACTACCTGGACTTTCATGGAACTGAGCGACAGGCCTTTCTCCAGACCTTCTTGCAGGAACGCCAGCACTGAAGAAATTGGAGCAGTAAATGGAGAAAGTGAACCTGCTTCACACCACGCTGCAAAGGTACGCCAAACCCTGGCGTAAGCAGTAGAAGTAGAGCGCTACCTCGCTCTCAGCAGAGTGGCGATGACCTTGTCTGAGAAGCCCTTCTTCCTCAGACTCTGCCGCTCAATAGCCAGGCCGTAAGACCAAAGGGGGAGGGATCCTCCATCACCACGGGACCCTGATGTAACAGGCCCTGCTCCACTGGCAGTCGCAGAGGTTCGTCCACTGAGAGCCTGATCAAGTCCGCATACCAGGGACGTCTGGGCCAATCCGGACCCACCAGGATTATCCGGCCCGGATGCTTTGCCACCCGGTCTAGCACCCTGCCCAACATGGGCCAGGGCGGGAACACATAGAGAATCTCTTGTGTCGGCCACTGTTGGAGAAGAGCATCTCTCCCAGGGATCGAGGGTCCCGTCCTCTGCTGAAAAAGCGCGGCAGTTGGCAATTGGCCGATGACGCCATCAGATCTAGGCTCGGCTGGCCCCAGCGCTTCGTGATGTCCAAGAACGCCTGAGCAGATAGCTGCCACTCTCCGGGCTCCAAGGTATGGCGACTGAGAAAGTCCGCCTTGACATTCATGACCCCGGCAATGTGGGCCGCTGACAGCTGTTCCAGGTTCGCTTCCGCCCACTGGCATAGATTCATGGCCTCCTTGGCTAGAGGGGCGCTCTTGGTACCTCCCTGGCGGTTGACATAGGCCACAGCCGTGGCATTGTCCGACAGGACCCGTACAGGCTTCAACGCCAGTACCGGGATGAACTCCAAAAGCGCCAACCGAATGGCTCTGAGTTCCAGGAGGTTGATAGACCACTTTGCCTCTGCAGGAGACCAGAGCCCCTGCGCTGTCCTTCCCAAGCAGTGGGCTCCCCAGCCCGACAAAGAGGCGTCCGTCGTGACGACAATCCACTCCGGGGTCACCAGAGGCATTCCTGCAGACAACTTGTCTGTCTGCGTCCACCAGCTCAGCGCCTTGCGCACTGCTGGGTCCAAGGGAAGGCGCACAGCATAATCCTCCGACATCGGAGTCCAGCGCTGCAGCAGAGAGTGTTGTAGTGGTCTCATATGAGCCCTGGCCCAGGGCACTACTTCCATCGTGGCCGTCATAGCCCAACAGCTGCACATAGTCCCAAGCCCGAAGAGGAGAGGCTACTAGGAACTGGTCCATCTGAGCCTGAAACTTGACAATCTGATTGTCTGGCAGGAACACTCTGCCCACTTGGGTGTCGAATCGAACTCCCAGATACCCAGGGACTGAGTTGGGCGCAGCTGGCTTTTCTCCCAGTTGATGATCCACCCCAGGGAGCTCAAAAGAGCAACCACCCGGTTCACAGCTTTGCCGCACTCTGCATAAGAGGGGGCTCGGATCAACCAGTCGTCCAGATAAGGATGGACTTGTACTCCTTCCTTCCTCAGGAAGGCCGCGATGACCACCATTACTTTGGAGAAGGTCCGCGGAGCAGTAGCCAACCCGAACGGGAGGGCTCTGAACTGGAAGTGTCGGCCCAGTACTGCAAAACGCAGAAAGCGTTGATGAGGAGGCCAGATGGGAATATGCAAGTCCGCTTCCTTGATGTCCAAGGATGCCAGGAACTCTCCTGCCTTCACTGCCGCTATAACAGAGCGGAGGGTCTCCATGCGAAAGTGCCTGATTGACCCCTTTGAGGTCGAGGATAGGCCGTACAGAACCTCCTTTCTTTGGTACCACAAAGTAAATGGAGTAACGTCCCTTGCCAAGCTGATCTTCTGGCACCGGAACGACCGCACCCAGGCGGATCAGATTGTCCAAGGTCTGCTGCACTGCCACAGCTTTGACCGGAGACTTGCAGGGAGAGAGTACAAACCCGTCTCTTAAGGGTCGGCAGAACTCTAGCTTGTAGCCGTCTCTGATGACTTCCAGCACCCAAGCGTCTGAAGTTATTGTGGTCCACTCGTCCAGAACCGAGGACAGCCGTCCTCCAATCTGCACTGGGGCGTGGACCAAGGCCCCGTCATTGGGTACAAGACCCTAGGGGAGGACCGGAGGGAGCACCTCCGGGACGGCGGTCTCTGCGAAAGGAATGCTGCTTGGGGGAGAAGTTCCTCTTGAAGGAAGAGGGGGCAGAGGAGCCCGACCTGCCCGGGCAGTACCGACGGGCTTCCTGAAACCGTCCTCTGGAGGTACCGGGGCGAGCACTAGCCCGAGCCCTGACCTCTGGTAACTTCTTGCCCTTAGACGTGCCGAAATCGGTCACGATTTTGTCCAGCTCGACCCCAAAGAGCAGCTTGCCTTTAAAAGGCAATCTAGCCAGGCGGGATTTAGAGGCGTGGTCAGCAGACCTATGCTTCAGCCAAAGCCACCGCCGCGCAGAGATTGTCTGAGCCATGCCTTTAGCTGAGGCCCTCAAGACATCATACAGCAAGTCTGCCAAATAGGCTAAGCCCGATTCCAGGGCCGGCCAATCAGCCCTCAAGGAATGATCCGAGGGGGAAGCCCGCTGCACCATAGACAGGCACGCCCTGGCCACATAGGAGCCGCAAACTGAGGCCTGCAAACTTAAAGCAGCCGCCTCAAAGGACGACCTTAAGGCCGCCTCCAATCTTCTGTGTTGGGCGTCCTTTAGGGCCGTGCCACCTTCCACCGGCAACGCCGTTTTCTTAGTCACCGCAGTGATTAAAGAAACCACGGTAGGCCACAGATAGGCCTCACGTTCACTTTCAGGCAAAGGATAGAGGCGGGACATAGCCCTAGCCACTTTAAGGCTCGCTTCCGGGACATCCCATTGAGCCGAAATTAAGGTGTGCATGGCCTCATGCACGTGGAAGGTTCTATGCGGGCGCTTCGTCCCCAGCATAATGGCAGAGCCAACAGGGGCTGAGGGAGAGACGTCCTCCGGAGAGGAAATCTTCAAAATGCCCATGGCCTGCATTAACAGGTTGGGCAAATCCTCTGAGCTAAAGAGACGCGCTGCAGAGGGGTCATCCGCTCCATCCGAGCGGGGATCCGTCTCCTCCAAGGAATCCTCAAAGGACCGTTGGGAGAACTCAGATACGCTGCCCTCATCTACATCGGAGGAGACAAAGTCCTCCAAGGCCTGGGAATCAACCCGAGGGCGTTTACCTCCGGGGGCCTCAACTTCTTTACCAGACGAGGGAGCAGGGGCAGCGTTTTGCATAAGGGAGGCCTGATGCAGCAGCAAAACAAACTCGGGGGAGAAACCCCCCAGACTGTGCACTTCCGCAGCCTGGGCTACAGCCCTAGACGCACCCTCAACCGGCGCTCGCAAGAGCGGGGGAGAGACATGCTGCGCATCCAAGATGGCATCCGGCGCGACACTCCACGAAGGAGCCGCGCGGGAAAAACGGCGTTTAACTTTAGCCGCTTTTGTGCCGTCGCCCAAATTAAGGGCGTTCATGGCATCAATGTCTCCCACCTCAAGGGCGGCCCAAGAAGAAGCCGTCCGAGCCGCTTGGCCGGCCAAGATGGCGGAGGCGAGCCGCGGGGGATGGGCGTTTATGGCGGGAAAAACCGCCACACCGAAGGAAGGACCGGGACACTCATCGGTCACGAAACTGTCACCCAACAAGGGCGATCAGACTTTAAGACCCCCGCATCCCCTCTAGAAGCGCACACGCGATCCTGGGAGCGACTCTTTGCGCCCTCGCCCTCCGACGCCATAGGCCACGTGGAGACCAATCGGGGAACCCCCTGCCCGCTATAAAAGGTAAAAATTACCTGCTTTCCGCTCCGAGCTGTAACGACCTGGTGTCCCAGTGAGTAGCTGCAATAAACGTTTAAATAAACGTCGAAATAAACGCCTTTAAGGACGTTCAAAAATTTTTTTTTTTCAACGGAGCCAGCGGGAGGGGGGAGAAAAGGAGGGACCTGGCGCCACCAGGTTTGCACTTGCTCAAGAAGAGCCCTCAACCCCAGGCACTCAACAAAACCTAAAAATTAGGCTTGGAGGCCTAGCCAGAGCTGCTGCTGTGTGTGACCACCACCTGTTGAGATAGAGAACATACTGAGGAGTTTCCAGCAGCACATGACCACATATAGGGAGGCAAAAGTTTGCTCTCTATCTCCACCTGCTGGTAGATGGACACAACCCACCAGTCTATGGATTGATCAGCATGATGATATGGAATTTGTGATGAGGCTGTATGTTGCCCCCCGTAGAGCTTTCCATTTGGGAGTGTCCCCCTGGGGCTCATGCCCCAAGTGCAGAAGAGAAGGGGCAACACTGGGGCACATGGTCTGGAGATGCAAGGCAGTAGAGACATTTTGGAGAGACTTGCTAATTTATGTATCTCAGATATGGGACTCAAAGTGGACATATGACGCTACCCTGCTGTTCGGACACCCTAGACTAAGCACGCCTAAGCCCAAAGGATATATGGAATTTGTGATAAAAGCAACCATCGCTGCCAAGCAAGTGATTTTGGCGGAGTGGATAACAAGGAAACCGCCCACCCAGCAGTCATGGAGAGTCAGAATGTTGTACCTAATGCGCCTGGAGCGTCAAGAACATTTCACCTTAGACTCGGTAGCGGGAAAGAAATTTCAACGGTGTTGGGCACCCTTGTGGCAGACTCTCACTCCGGCAGCCCGGAGTCATCTGTTAAATCTCTAGAGATTACCTTGACTGTATTGAAGCGAGAGAATGATGCTTAGATTCTTATGCCTTAAATTTGAGAGATATGGGGGGGAAGGGTTAAGATGGATAAGTTGGGGGAGGGGGAAAGGAATAAATGTTGTAACCATATAAGAGATAACTCGGTAAAATGCATAATTTCGTAGTTGAACATAGCCGTACATGTTTGAACTGTTGGACAGTCACTGTTTATTATATTACTATGGTTGGTTACAATAAAAAAGATTGAAACATAAAAGTTATTAATGGAGCTATCATAGGCTGCTTGGGAAAGTTTATGAGTCTAAGTGTATTAGCTCTCTGTGCATTCTCCAACATTTCTATTTTATTCTGTAGATATTGATTTTCTTTAATTAAGTTAGTTTGCACTTGTTGTGACCTTTGTATTTCTTTCAAATTATTTTCTACAGATTTGTCCACAGTTTGTATTCGTCCTTCTAGAGCTGGTATTTTATTCAACAATGTCTGTGATTGATCAGATAGTGGGGAAAGCTTTTGTACAAATAAAGTTTCCAAATTCTTTAATGCTTCCCAAATGGCATCCAACGTTATATTTTCTGGTTTCTCACCAATTGAAAACTTACTTGATGTATTCGTAAGAATAGGGTGCTCCAGTTGCCCTGCTTCCTTTGATAGTTGGTCTCCAGTCAAGAATCTCCCCTCCTGCAATTCCAACACTTCATGTGTTGTTACTCTCGGCAGAGCTTCGTCCGAGTTGAGTCTCCCTTCCACCACTTGGGTACTAGGGGTTTCTCGGTCCCTTCTCGGCGTGTCTGCCGGCATAGGCGGGGCCAACCGCTGTTCGGGGCTCAACATTGTTTCTGTCTCCAGGTGGTGAGGTGGCTCTCCTTCCCCCACTCTCTCCGTCAGCGGAGTATTCGCTCCCGACATTGCTCCCGGAGCGAAAAAACGCTCCAAAGTAGTAAACGACGACGAAGCTGGAACCGCGGGACTGGTTCTTTGCCTGCCCCTCCTCTTAGGCATGCTGAACAGGAGTTCAGAAGGAAATAGA
Source organism: Microcaecilia unicolor (assembly GCF_901765095.1). Taxonomy (NCBI): domain Eukaryota; kingdom Metazoa; phylum Chordata; class Amphibia; order Gymnophiona; family Siphonopidae; genus Microcaecilia; species Microcaecilia unicolor. The sequence goes on along the minus strand of NC_044032.1, from coordinate 249,836,831 downwards.
GGTATGAGATATGGAGCGTCTTTTCAAAGCTCCCTCTCAGTCGCCATCTTGCCTCCCTCCCCCAAATCTTTAACAATCTTTTCTAGGTCTTCCACAAAAAGCAATTTCCCTCAGAAAGGCAATTTAATGAGCCGTTGCTTAGAGGCCATATCTGCGGCCCAATGACGGAGCCACAGAAGACGCCAAGAGGAAACGGTCAAGGCCATGAGTTTGGCCGAAGCACGGACCAAATCATACAAGGCATCCGCCAAGTACGTCAGCCCAATATCCATCAGCGACATCTGAGGAGTTCCCGGCATATCAGACTCCGAAATCGAAACCATGACAGAATGTAGCCAACTGAGACAAGCTCTAGCCGCATAAGAACTACAAACAGAAGCTTGAAGTGTCAAAGCGGCCACCTCAAAGGCACGTTTTAAAGAGGCCTCTAGCCGTCTGTCTTACATATCCTTAAGTGCCACACCACCTTCTACTGGAAGAGTAGTCTTCTTAGTGACCGCCGTCACCAGGGCATCCACCCTAGGTAGAGCAAACTGCTCTAAACGGTCTGCTGAAACCAGATACAGCCTGGCCATAGCCCTGGCTACTTTCAGTACCCCATCTGGATTCACGCACTGGGCCAAAATCAACTCTTCAATAGCTTCATGTACCGGAAAGGCCTTAGAAGGTCATCTGGTACTAGCCTTCTTGGGGTTGACCGCCTGAGAAGCCACAACCTCAGGGTCCTCTATATTCAGGGCTTCCAGCGCCTGAGAGATAAAGGAGGACAACTCTTCCTTATGGAAAATCCTCACGGCGGAAGAGTCCTCCGGTTGGTCAGTGAAGACACCGTCCTCCACATCCTCTACCCCTGTCTGCTCCGAGAGAGCCACCACGGAGGAGGCTGCAGGTGACCGTATGCAGGACCCCTCCTCAGACCCCTAAGAAAGCCTAGGCTTTTTAAGCGAGGAGAAATCCTCTGGGGATAAACCCAAAATCTCTTGGTTACCCCCAGATCCCCTGAGAGAATCAAAGGCCGAAGCTGTCGCAGCCGCGTGAGGGGGGGGCAAGGCCCTTTTCTACAAAAACACCTGATGGAGTAGCAAAATAAACTGTCGAAAACCCCTCCCCCGCAACGGAGATCGCAGCCATGGCACCTGCACCACCGCCCACAGTGCCAGACGGCCCTCCCGACTCCCCTACCAGGGGAGAAAAAACTTTGCCCAAAACCGCTACCGGAGCCAGCTCAGTGACCGATCACAAAATGGCGTGAGAATCGCCAGGCTCTGGGCCAGGAACCATGCTCTCGGGGGGGGGGGGGGGGCACCACTGCGTCGAGTCCGGCAAATCAGCGCACCCCGCGCTGCAAAGGCCCGTTGCCGAACACCGTTTCCCGCATCGGGAACAGCGTTTTACCACCTCAGCTTCCATTGCCCGTCCACGAACAGGAACCCAGCAGGACTTACCCCAGATCAGGAAAGCACGGGAACTGACAGCTCAGTCGAAGAAAAAAAAACTCTCCGACTCCACTTCGAGGCAGGCTCAGTCAAGCAGGCAACAGAAAACAGGACTCAGACAGCAGTAACACAAACCTGGAAAGCAGTAACACAAACCTGCTCTCAGCAAAAACACACTTCCCTGTGCTTCTCTGTTTCTCTTTTAAATACATTTTATGGTTCTCTCTCTTTTTTTTTTTTTTTTTAGTGAGGAGGCAGAAACAAACAGGGAAGGAAAGGAACAGCAAACGCCTGTTCAGAGGGAATTTGAGGTGCAGCAGGGACCCAGCAACTGCGTATGCTGCCAAAGGGGACACCACCAGTCCGTCACCCCCGGCTCAAACTGGCCACCGGCCCAGGAGTACCCTCACAGGCTTTGGGCCCAGGAGCTGGAGAAAAAGCCTTCCACCACCTGCTGAGATAGAGACATACTAACTGTGGAAGGAGCTGGCCAGGGTTGCCAGGTAGAATTTTTTTTTCCAGCCCAATCCGGGCCAGAAACCAGCCCAAAACCCGCCAAACACAAACCCGCCCCATGACACCCCCCACCCCCCGCGTCACCGGCCCCGCCCCCAACCGTCACCGGCCCCGCCTCCCACGTCATCGGGCCCGCCTCCCCGTCATCAGCCCCGCCTCCCACGTCATCGGGCCCGCCCTCCCCGTCATCAGCCCCGCCTCCCCGTCATCGGCCCCCGCCTCCCACGTCATCGGCCCCGCCTCCCACGTCATCGGCCCCGCCCAAAACGTCACTAACCCCCCCCCAAAAACGGTCACTACCCCCGCCCCCCGCGGCCGAAAAAAAATCAAAAAGCCGCCCAAAAAGCCGCCCGGAAGCTTAAAAAAAACCGCCCAAAAAACCGCAACCCGCCGCGGGCAAAAATTTCCCGCGGCGGGTCGCGGAAAACCGCCCAATTGGGCGGTAAAACCGCCCACCTGGCAACACTGGAGCTGGCCATCTGGCATCACTGCCTTTAGTTTGTTTATCTCTATCTCCACCTGCTGGTAGGCGGACTTAACCCACTAGTTCCTGGATTCATCTGCTGCAAGTGACAAGGAATGGGGAACATACAATATGAGACCATAAAGCTCTCAACAGGAACTAGGAAAATCAGGAGGAGAAGGGAACATAGGTTCGGTGTTTACTGCTCTATCAGATGGGAGCCAAGCTGGTGTCTTACTGCTGGAAGCTGAATACCTTGGTAGAAAGTCAGGTCTTTAAACCAGATTTAAGAGAGATGTAGGTGTAGTTTGTTCTCAAATACAGAGATAAGCTATTGCACAGGGGTACCGGAATTGCCAGTAAATGGCTTGTCCTCATTATCATTTTTTCCCTGTCCTTGTAAAGAAGAATCATTCTGTCCTTAAAGCTTTACTGCCATCTACTGGCTATTTTAAAACTAATTTCATTCATGAAAATTAATTACTGTATAGTAAGTTGTTGCTCTATGATGAGTACTTGGTAAAGGTTCTCATTCACACTGAGATCACAGTCTACATAATGGAATTGCAGCTAAGTATGTTATGGAAATAGTGCACTCCTGAGGACTGGCTGTGGAAAGACTGTAATGCAGCGCCAATAACAACTTACAGAAAACTTATAGTGAAAGGAAACTGCAATGTATGCCACTAGATGGGCCACATATCAGAAGCAGCATGTTAGTTTCAGGCTGGAGATAAACCCAGAAAAATCAGACGTACCATTGCAAATAAGACCCCAGCAGATTAACCCTAAAATGACTCTGGCCAAGTTTCATGCTGGACTATTAAGTTCATTACTGAATTCTAAGTTTGCTTTCTTCCAGCTATCCCCCGTTTACTAAGCCGGCTGCTGTGTGCTAATGCCGACACAGCCCATTCACTCTGAATGGGCTGTGTCAGCACTGCCGCGCAGCAGCCACTACTGTGGCTTAGTAAACGAGGGAGGGGGGGTTGTTACCTATACCACATACAACCCTCTTTGATGGCCCTGCCTGTGCCAGTCATCTAAACTTGTGTAATGTCTTACCTGGATTACTATACTCTGTTCTAAATTGGGATCCCAAACAGATTTATCCAGCATCTGAAACTTACACTGAATGCAGTGGCTCAAATAATGTTTAAAGTAAGCAAATTTAAAAGAATCATATTGATACTAAAATCCTTATACTGGCTCTCTACAAGTTACTGGGCTAAGATTAAAATCCTGATTTACAGAGTTGCCATGGATGACCCATCCCAAAGCTGGAAACTTACCACTACTATGATAGGCATTTAAGGCCAACGAATGAGGTTTTTCTCACAGGCAACCGATCTTTACACAAGGAAAGTAAACAAAAGCAAGAGAAACAGGAAGCCTATATGGTTCTCCAAACGAATGGCTGAAAAATAAGGGCAAAAGAGGCCTTGTTCAAGAAATACAGAATAACACAATGAAAGGATCATGGAAAAGGCTACCGGATTAAGCTCAAAGAAGCGAAGAGGGAAACAGATAGCAAAAGCACAGGCGGAAGAAAAATGGCTAAGGATGTAAACTGAGGCGACAAGACCTTTTTTAGATATACTGGAGAAAGGAGAAAAAACTACTACTACTACTATTTATCATTTCTGTAGCGCTACTAGATGTACGCAGTGCTGGATAAAATAGGATAAAGCGAACGTACTAAACAAATACTTCTCTTCGGTGTTCACGGAAGAAAATCCTGGAGAAGGACCGCAGTCAGTTGCCAAAGGAATATCTGGGAATGGAGTAGATATTGCACTGTTCACAGAAGAAAGCGTTTATAAACAGCTTGAAAATCTGAAAGTGGACAAAGCTATGGGGCTGGATGGGATACATCCCAGAATCCCATATAGTTGCAAGATTCCATGCTACCAATCCCAGGGCAAGCAGTGACTTAAGCGGAGCGGAGGAGTAGCCTAGTGGTTAGTGCAGTGGACTTTGATCCTGGGGAACTGAATTTGATTCCCACTGCAGCTCCTTGTGTCTCTGGGCAAATCACTTAACCCTCCATTGCCCCTGGTACAAAATAAGTACCTGAATATATGTAAACCACTTTGAATGTAGTTGCAAAAACCTCAGAAAGGCAGTATATCAAGTCCCATTTCCCTTTCCCCCCTTTCCCTTCCCCCATTTCTATCTCAATAGCAGATTATAGACTTTTCCTCCAAGAACTTGTCCAAACTTTTTTTTAAACCCAGATGTGCTAACTTCTGTAGCTACATCCTCTGGCATCGAGTTCCAGAGCTTGACTATTCATTGTGTGAAAAAATATTTCCTCCTAATCATTTTAAAAGTATTACCATGTAACTTCATTAGAAAACTAACCTGAGGACTAAGGTTCATAGAACAAAGGGGATTCATGATAGCCAACTTGTAATGCTTTACACATGAGTCCAGTGACAACCACACCACAGCCTTGCAGATATCCTCTGATGCTACAGCCCAGGATTCCACCCAGGAAGCCATTTGCATTCACTTTGAGTGAGTGGCCTTCCAGGATGGCTTTGTGCCTGACAAATGTATGCCATTGGCAGTTGGTCTTACTCTCCTACGATAGAAGCTTGGGTGCTGCTTCTCCTCTTCGCAGCTCCTGAAACATGACAAAGAGCCTATCAGATTTACAAAATAGATTAATCACCTGCAACTGGTGCAGGAAAACCCTTCTCACATCCAACTTGTCGACCTTGTAAGAGGAGGGCACCAAAAGTGGGAGAACCACTGTCTAGTTAAGATGGAACAAAGGCAAAAAGGACATCATCATCCTAAAAGTGTTTCATAAGTAGAGGCTTTGCATGACAAGGTCTGCAGCTCCAAAACTGTCTTGGCGGAGCAAATGGCCACCAAATAAAACAAACAAAGCAGTGGCATGCCTCAGCAGCTCAAAATTAGACACCCCCCCTCCCCCCAGAAGGCATCACAGCCCTCAAAGGGAGGCAAACGTTTTTCATGTCCCTCGGAAAACGCAGTACATTGAGATGAGGTGCCAGAGAAGAACCTTGGAAATTCCCTTAGAAACAAGAAAGCTCTGCCACCTGGACCTTCAAAGAGTTAAGGGCCAGATCCTACTCCAAGCTCTGCTGCAAAACGCTAGAATAGGAGAAAGATGGGCCCCACAAGGGGAGAGCTATCTGCCTGTGAGCCACTGCTCAAACAAGCCTCCACACACAAACATATGCCAAAAAGGTGAAATGCTTGTGGACTGCATGGTATAAATAACCAATGCCAAATAGCCTTGTTTCTCATATGGTGCCTTTCATGGGCCAAAATATGGAGCCAGAATCTCCATCAGGATGGACTCTGCCCACAGCTTTCCTATCCCTTTAAAAGAGGATGCAGTGACTCCACCAGGAGATACCGCAAGTCCATGTACCACAGCTATCTCGACCAGTTCAATGCCACCAATACCACCAGAAAGATGTCTGGCAACCTCTGATCGACCCTGAAAATCAGTGGCCATGGGGAAAAGACATAGATGGGTCAATACCCATCACTCCAGCTTCTCTTCTGCAACTGAAAAAACACATGCACTTCACGTTGCCCCATGAGGCCATCAGACTGCAACAATGGATCCCCCAGCAGTCCACTATCAGCTGAAGGCCTACGGGCTTCACTCCATTTCTTTTAGGACCAGACAGTTGCAGCTGAGGAAGTCTGCCTGCACATTCTCTGTACCTGCTATGTGCGCCACTGAAAGTGCTAACAGCAAATCCAACCCACTTCTAGCACCACTTGCATGCTCTTGTTCCTCCCTGCTTATTGATATACATTTACTACAGTGGCATAATCTAACATCATCTGGACCATTTGCCGCCAGCAGGGGGAGAAAGGACCTGAGGGCTGGTGTCCATGGTGACCCTGATCCACAAAGGAGGATACAGGGCGACACCATTTTCAGGTGATCGAGTTGTTCCATCGGGCCAAATCCGTGGGGAGCTCAAGGGTGGCAGACAGACCTCAAAGTCCTAACAGTGAGGGGCCCATTTGGAGAGAAGTGCTCTCTGTAGTGGTCTCGTATGAGCTCTGGCGCATAGTTCAACCTTAATGGTAATCTCAAGTCCTGGGCACTCTCTGCACACAGAATGACCACTTTTGGGACTGAAGCTTGTAGCCTCTCTCCTAAGGGAGGAAAACCATTCCCTGTCATGTGCCAGAAAATACCCCTAGGTGCTCCATCAACTGGGAGGGCACCAACTGGCTCTTGAAGAAATACAACTCCCTGCTGAGGTTCTTCAACAGAGCGATCACCACTGATGTGGACTCCCTGGCCTCCAGCACTGAACTCACCTGACCAGCCAGTCAGCCAAGTAAGAGTGAACTCATATACCCTATTGGCAGAGAAAAGCTGCCATCACTACAGTGCCTTTGGAAAATATCTGTGGGACCATGGCAAGCCCAAAGGGCATCGCTCTGAACTGGAAATGAATGCCCAAGGTGCAGAACCTCAGAAAATGTTTGTGCTGAGCTCTGATTGGGCCTGTGAAAGTACTCCTCTGTCAGGTCCAAGGAGGTGAGAAGCTTGCTGGTCTGACTGTAGCGATGACTGAGCTCAAGGTTTCCACCTGGAAATGAGGAACCCACAGCATGACATTTACTCCTTTTAGGTCTAATGGGACAGAAGGAGCCTCTCTTCTTTAGAATCACAAAGCAGATGGAATACCAGTCCTAGACTCTTTCCAAAGGGGGCACTGGCTCCACCATCCCCAATTGATGCAGACACTGTAGAATGTGCACCACTCTTTTTGTGGGAGACCCACAAGGGGATAGAAAACAGGCATCTTAAAGGGGTCTTGTAAACTCTAAGGAAAATATCCCTGACACACCACTCCAGGACTCACTGGTCAGAGATGGACAGACCTACTCATGATAGAAGAGATGGAGCCTGACTCTTACCTCTACCACCAAGGAGCCTATCTGACCATCACTGGCAGCTCTTAGAGGCAGAGGCTCTGGGGAAAGAGTCTGAGTCCTTAGGCCTCTTAGCTCTCCAAAAGGACTGCCCTTTTGGATCTTTGGATACTGGAGACCTACAATATGGTCTCTCCTGCCCTGGCACAATTATTCCTTTAGATTGTAAGCTCCTTGAGCAGGGACTGTCCTTCTATGTTAAACTGTACAGCGCTGCGTAACCCTAGTAGCGCTCTAGAAATGTTAAGTAGTAAGTAGTATTCCCATCCCAAGACTGGGATTTATTGGCTGAACTCTGGGCACCCATCCTTCTCTGACGTCTTGCTTCAGCAAGGTCCATTATCACCTTTACTAAGTCCTCTCCAAATAGAAAATGCCTCCAAAAGGGAAATCCGCTAAGGCAGGCCTTGGAGATCACATCTGCCACCCAATCCTGAAGCCATGGCCACCCACAGGTTACCACTGTAGATGCCACCATCCTAGAGGAAACATGAATTAGGTCGTATAACATTTGCCAAAAATGTGGTGCCCAACTCCAGGTGCACCACCTCAGTGAAGCCTGGCAACTGCTGGGCTAGGAGTACAGTGCCTAAGCAGTATAGCCTGGACACACTAAAATCTTCACACTATGATGAAATGTCCTGCTTGAGGAGCTGCTCAACCTTCCTATCATGAGCTTCCTGCAGACTGCTCCACTTTCCATATGGATGGTGGTTTTCTTGGTCACCATAACCAGGGCATCAACTTTGGGCAGGCAAAACAGCTTCCCCAAGTCTCCTCGCTGCAGGGGATGTAATTTATTAAGCTGCTTTCTACCCCCGATAATTCCCTCAGGGTCCTCCCATTCTGCCTGAACCATATGTTCCACAGCCCTGTGCATTGGAACCCTCCTGGGGACTTGTGTATTCCTATCTGCAGGTTCCTCCTGTGTGGTGGAAGAAATCTGCAGCACTAAGGAAACCAAATCTACCAGCTTCTCCTTCCTGAATAGGGTAATTAATAGGGAGTTCCCCTCATCCTCTCTGTCCTTCTGAGAATTACACAGCTAATCCTCCCCTGAGTCTCAAATGTCCTCTTGGGGAAAGACCAAATGGGTGAGAGAACCCTCACAAGCCTCCTCCTACTGGCTTAGATCCTGATACTGGAGTCTCTGCTGGCCCTGAGAGACCCACCACAGGACCCCAGCTCCATCCTGTACCAATATCACTTGGAACCACTTGGGACTTAGAGCTCCCAGGAGCTCCCCTCAGGGGTCTTCCTACCCAGTCCCGCTGCCCAGCATGCTGGGTCAGGTCTTGCATGTTGTCCTCATGTTTCCAGCAGACATAGGACAACCACCATCTTCTTGGAGGGCCGGAACAAAAATGTCCACAGTTCCCACCAAAGTTGAGAGAAGGGGCCACGGTCACCACATAGCTGCCATGAGAGGCACCTGAAACACCAATTCCTGCACCATCTGCTTCACCAGCCTCACCACAGAGCTTCCTGCCTTGCTGCAATCCAGGCAAAAGGAGCCGGAAAGCGCTGTGGTGGACCTGAAGAATAGTATGGGAACTCCAGCGTGATCACCCTCTCCAAACCCAGACCAAACCCTGACTCACCCATTGCTGAAAATGGGCAGATGACTCCCCCCTCCCCCCACAACTCCCTCAGGCCCAAAACAACTCTCCACATAGCACTTGCTGTGCCTTTCTTTCTTGTAAGTAGTTTATTCCTCCATCTAGCTGAAGGAATAAAGTTGTCCACATAGACTTTTTTTAAGATTATGCAGGGCCTGAGGTGGTAGAATCACCTGAACTCCCCCCCCCCCCCTCCCCACCTCAGCAGTTCTGCAGGGACCTGCACCTACAAGCCCTGTGAGCTGAAACTCATTGGCTAAAGCTTATAGGCAGGAGGCTGTAAGCACTCCCAGCTCTGCTGGGGTACAGATCACGGTGCAAACCCCAGCAGCACATATTATTTATTATTGCATTTGTATCCCACATTTTCCCACCTATTGCAGGCTCAATGCGGCTTACAAAGACCTGTTATAGCATCGCCATTCCAGGGTAACAGATACAATTGGTGTTACAACAAGTTCAAGGATGAGAAAAAAGATCTAAGCGGATAATTATAGAAAGATGACTTTCCGAATAAGGTGAGATGGAGAAGTGTTATAATTAAGCTATGGATTCTCGTTGTAGGCCTTGTTGAAGAGAGAGGTTTTCAGAGATTTGCGAAAGTTAGTTATTTCGTTAATCGTTTTCAAGTCAGTTGGTAGTGCATTCCACAGCTGCGTGCTCATGTAAGAGAAGGTAGTCACATGTGTTAGCTTGTATTTTAATCCTTTACAGTTGGGGAAATGTAGCATTTCTGGGAGGCAGGTCCACAAGGTCTAGCATGTAGGTCAGGGCATCTCCGTGGATGATTTTGTGAACAATCGTGCAGATCTTGAATGCGATACGTTCTTTAAGTGGGAGCCAATGAAGTTTTTCTCTTAGGGATTTTGCGCTTTCATATTTTGTTTTTCCAAATATGAGTCTGGCTGTGGTATTTGGGCTGTTTGAAGTTTCTTGATAGTCTGTTCTTTGCAGCCAGCGTACAGTGCGTTGCAGTAGTCCAGGTGACTTAGCACCATTGACTGTACCAGGTTACGGAAAATGAATCTCGGGAAGAAAGGTTTTACTCTTTTGAGTTTCCACATGGAGTGGAACATCTTTTTCGTTGTATTCTTCACATGGGTTTGAGTGTGAGATTTCGATCAATGGTAACTCCAAGAATTTTCAGATTTTTTGAGACGGAAAGAGAAAAGTTTGGTGTGGTTATGGTGGTAAAGTTACTTGTGTTATGTTGTGAGGTGAGTATAAGGCATTGTGCTTTTTCTGCGTTGAGTTTTAGCTGGAATGCATCAGCCCAGGAGTGCATGATTTGGAGGCTTTGATTGATTGATCCCGTTGGTGATTTCCTTTAGATCGTGACTGAAAGCGAATGCTACATACCTGTAGAAGGTATTCTCCGAGGACAGCAGGCTGATTGTTCTCACTGATGGGTGACGTCCACGGCAGCCCCTCCAATCGAAAACTTCACTAGCAAAGGCCTTTGCTAGTCCTCGCGCGCCGATGCGCACCGCGCATGCGCGGCCGTCTTCCCGCCCGAAACCGGCTCGTGCCGGCCAGTCTCATATGTAGCAAGACAAAGAGAAGGGAAGACACAACTCCAAAAGGGGAGGTGGGCGGGTTTATGAGAACAATCAGCCTGCTGTCCTCGGAGAATACCTTCTACAGGTATGTAGCATTCGCTTTCTCTGAGGACAAGCAGGCTGCTTGTTCTCACTGAAGGGGTATCCCTAGCCCCCAGGCTCACTCAAAACAACAAACATGGTCAATTGGACCTTGCAACGGCGAGGACATAACTGAGATTGACCTAACAATTTATCCAACTAACTGAGAGTGTAGCCTGGAACAGAATAAAAATGGGCCTAGGGGGGTGGAGTTGGATTCTAAACCCCGAACAGATTCTGAAGCACTGACTGCCCGAACCGACTGTCGCGTCGGGTATCCTGCTGCAGGCAGTAATGAGATGTGAATGTTGTGGACAGATTACCACGTCGCAGCTTTGCAAATCTCTTCAATAGTGGCTGACTTCAAGTGGGCCACTGACGCAGCCATGGCTCTAACATTATGAGCCGTGACATGACCCTCAAGAGCCAGCCCAGCCTGGGCGTAAGTGAAGGAAATGCAATCTGCTAGCCAATTGGATATGGTGCGTTTCCCCACAGCCACTCCCCTCCTGTTGGGATCAAAAGAACAAACAATTGGGCGGACTGTCTGTTGGGCTGTGTCCGCTCCAGATAGAAGGCCAATGCTCTCTTGCAGTCCAATGTGTGCAGCTGACGTTCAGCAGGGCAGGAAGAGGACGGGGAAAGAATGTTGGCAAGACAATTGACTGTTCAGATGGAACTCCGACACAACCTTTGGCAAGAACTTAGGGTGAGTGCGGAGGACTACTCTGTTATGATGAAATTTGGTGTAAGGGGCCTGGGCTACCAGGGCCTGAAGCTCACTGACCTCTACGAGCTGAAGTAACTGCCACCAGAAATGACCTTCCAAGTCAAGTACTTCAGATGGCAGGAGTTCAGTGGCTCAAAAGGAGGTTTCATCAGCTGGGTGAGAACGACTTTGAGATCCCATGACACTGTAGGAGGCTTGACAGGGGGGCTTTGACAAAAGCAAGCTCTCATGAAGCGAACACTAAAGGCTGTCCTGAGATCGGCTTACCTTCCACAGGGTAATGGTATGCACTGATTGCACTAAGGTGAACCCTTACAGAGTTGGTCTTGAGACCAGACTCAGACAAGTGCAGAAGGTATTCAAGCAGGGTCTGTGTAGGACAAGAGCGAGGATCTAGGGCCTTGCTGTCACACCAGACGGCAAACCTCCTCCATAGAAAGAAGTAACTCCTCTTAGTGGAATCTTTCCTGGATGCAAGCAAGATGTGGGAGACACCCTCTGACAGGCCCAAAGAGGCAAAGTCTACGCTCTCAACATCCAGGCCGTGAGAGCCAGAGACTGGAGGTTGGGATGCAGAAGCGCCCCTTCGTCCTGTGTGATGAGGGTCGGAAAACACTCCAATCTCCACGGTTCTTCGGAAGACAACTCCAGAAGAAGAGGGAACCAGATCTGACGCGGCCAAAACGGAGTAATCAGAATCATGGTGCCTCGGTCTTGCTTGAGTTTCAACAAAGTCTCCCCACCAGAGGTATGGGAGGATAAGCATACAGCAGACACCTCCCCCCAGTCCAGGAGGAAGGCATCCGATGCCAGTCTGCCGTGGGCCTGAAGCCTGGAACAGAACTGAGGGACTTGTGGTTGGCTCGAGATGCGAAGAGAACTACCAAGGGGGGTGCCCCACACCTGGAAGATCTGTCGCACTACACGGGAATTGAGCGACCACTCGTGAGGTTGCATAATCCTGCTCAACCTGTCGGCCAGACTGTTGTTTACCGCCTGCCAGATATGTGGCTTGGAGCACCATGCCGTGACGGCGAGCCCAGAGCCACATGCTGACGGCTTCCTGACACAGGGGGCGAGATCCGGTGCCCCCCTGCTTGTTGATGTAATACATGGCAACCTGGTTGTCTGTCTGAATTTGGATAATTTGGTGGGACAGCCGATCTCTGAAAGCCTTCAGAGTGTTCCAGACCACTCGTAACTCCAGGAGATTGATCTGCAGATCGTGTTCCTGGAGGGACCAGCTTCCTTGGGTGTGAAGCCCATCGACATGAGCTCCCCATCCCAGGAGAGACGCATCCGTAGTCAGCACTTTTTGTGGCTGAGGAATTTGGAAAGGACGTCCCAGAGTCAAATTGGACCAAATCGTCCACCAATAAAGGGATTGGAGAAAACTCGTGGACAGGTGGATCACGTCTTCTAGATCCCAGCAGCCTGAAACCACTGGGAAGCTAGGGTCCATTGAGCAGATCTCATGTGAAGGCGGGCCATGGGAGTCACATGAACTGTGAGGCCATGTGGCCCAGCAATCTCAACATCTGCCGAGCTGTGATCTGCTGGGACGCTCGCACCCGCGAGACGAGGGACAACAAGTTGTTGGCTCTCGCCTCTGGGAGGTAGGCACGAGCCGTCAGAGAATCCAGCAGAGCTCCTATGAATTCTAGTCTCTGCACTGGGAAAAGATGGGACTTTGGATAATTTATCACAAACCCCAGTAGCTCCAGGAGGCGAATAGTCATCTGCATGGACTGTAGAGCTCCTGTCTCGGATGTGTTCTTCACCAGCCAATCGTCGAGATATGGGAACACGTGCACCATCAACCTGCGAAGTGCCGCTGCTACTACAGCCAAGCACTTCGTGAACACTCTGGGCGCAGAGGCGAGCCCAAAGGGTAGCACACAGTACTGGAAGTGACGTGTGCCCAGCTGAAATCGCAGATACTGTCTGTGAGCTGGCAGTATCGGGATATGCGTGTAGGCGTCCTTCAAGTCCAGAGAGCATAGCCAATCGTTTTCCTGAATCATGGGGAGAAGGGTGCCCAGGGAAAGCATCCTGAACTTTTCTTTGACCAGATATTTGTTCAGGGCCCTTAGGTCTAGGATGGGACGCATCCCCCCTGTTTTCTTTTCCACAAAGAAGTACCTGGAATAGAATCCCAGCCCTTCCTGCCCGGATGCCACGGGCTCGACCGCATTGGCGCTGAGAAGGGCGGAGAGTTCCTCTGCAAGTACCTGCTTGTGTTGGAAGCTGTAAGACTGAGCTCCCGGTGGGACAATTGGAGGTTTGGAGGCCAAATTGAGGGTGTATCCTTGCCGGACTATTTGAAGAACCCACTGATCGGAGGTTATGAGAGGCCACCTTTGGTGAAAAGCTTTCAACCTCCCTCCGACTGGCAGGTCGCCCGGCACTGACACTTGGATGTCGGCTATGCTCTGCTGGAGCCAGTCAAAAGCTCGTCCCTTGCTTTTGCTGGGGAGCCGAGGGGCCTTGCTAAGGCGCACGCTGCTGACGAGAGCAAGCGCGCTGGGGCTTAGCCTGGGCCGCAGGCTGTCGAGAAGGAGGATTGTACCTACGCTTACCAGAAGAGTAGGGAACAGTCTTCCTTCCCTCAAAAAATCGTCTACCTGTAGAGGTAGAAGCTGAAGGCTGCCGGCGGGAGAACTTGTCAAAAGCGGTATCCCGCTGGTGGAGCTGCTCTACCACCTGCTCGACGTTTTCCTCCAAAAATGTTATCCGCACGGCAAGGCGAGTCCGCAATCCGCTGCTGGATTCTATTCTCTAGGTCGGAGGCACGCAGCCATGAGAGTCTGCGCATCACCACACCTTGAGCAGCGGCCCTGACGCAACATCAAAGGTGTCATACACCCCTCTGGCCAGGGAATTTTCTGCACGCCTTCAGCTGCCTGACCACCTCCTGAAATGGCTTGGCTTGCTCAGGGGGGAGCTTGTCCACCAAGCCCGCCAACTGCCGCACATTGTTCCGCATGTGTATGCTCGTGTAGAGCTGTAAGACTGGATTTTGGCCACGAGCATAGAAGAATGGTAGGCCTTCCTCCCAAAGGAGTCTAAGGTTCTAGAGTCCTTGCCCGGGGGCGCCGAAGCATGCTCCCTAGAACTCTTAGCCTTCTTTAGGGCCAAATCCACAACTCCAGAGTCGTGAGGCAACTGAGTGCGCATCAGCTCTGGGTCCCCATGGATCCGGTACTGGGACTCGATCTTCTTGGGAATGTGGGGATTACTTAGTGGCTGGTCCAGTTCGCCAGCAATGTCTTTTTGAGGACATGATGCATGGGTACTGTGGACGCTTTCCTTAGGTGGAGAAGGATAGTCCAGGAGCTCAAACATTTCAGGCCCTGGGCTCGTCCTCCACAACCACTGGGAAGGGGATGGCCGTAGACATCTCCCGGACAAAGGCCGTAAAAGACAGACTCTCAGGAGGAGAAAGCTGCCTTTCAGGGGAGGGAGTGGGATCAGAAGGAAGGCCCTCAGACTCCTCGTCAGAGAAATATCTGATGTCCTCCTCCTCTTCCCACGAGGCCTCACCTTCGGTATCAGACACAAGTTCACGGACCTGTGTCTGAAGCCGTGCCCGGCTCGACTCCGTGGAACCATGGCCATGGTGGGAGCGTCGAGAGGTAGACTCCCTCGTCCGCACCAGCGAAGCTCCCTCCGCCGACGTCGTCGGGGAGCCTTCCTGGAGGCGACCGCAGTCGGTACCGCACGCGGTACCAATGTCGGAGACCTCACTCCGGGCAAGGGGCCAGCCGGCGCCTCACTCGACGGTAACCGTGGCGCAAGCACCCCCGGTACCGGAGGGGAAGGGCGCAACAAGCTCTCCCAGAATCTCTGGGAGAACGGCCCGGAGACTCTCGTGCAGAGCGGCTGTGGAGAAAGACGTGGAAGCCGATGCAGGTGTCGATGTCAGAGTCTGTTCCGGGCGTGGAGGCTGTTCCGGGCTGTCCATAGTGGAGCGCATCGACACCTCTTGAACAGAGGGTAAAGCGGTCCTCTCGGTGCCGATGCCTACTGGGTGCTGACTCCCTCAGCGACCCAGAGCTCTCGGTGCCGATACGGGAAGGGGACCGGTGTCGATGCTTCTTCGACTTTCTTGGGACGAAGCATGTCACCGGAGCTTCCCGGCACCGACGAGGAGGACGTAGATAGAATCCAGCCGTCGCTTCCTCGGGGCCGAGGCCGAAGAAGGTCGGTCTCGGGGGGGCTGTACCGCAGGAGCCCTCAGGGTAGGGGGAGACCCACCCGAAGGCTCACCGCCACCAGCAGGGGAATGGACAGCCCTCATCTGCACTCCAGTCGAAGCACCACCGTCCGACGACATCAGCAGAAGTGGAGGTCCCGGTACCACCGACGCCGACGCAGCCTTCCGATGTCTCAGCCCCAATGCAGAGGGTCGATGCCTCGATGCACTCGATGTACTCGATGCAGTCGCAGCTGAGGACGGAGGTCTAGACGCTGTCGACGTCGATGCACTCGATACTCCCAGTGCCGATGCCTCCGAAGAGCCCGAGAACAAAACGTTCCACTGGGCCAATCTCGCTACCTGAGTCCGCTTTTGTAAAAGGGCGCACAGACTACAGGCCTGCAGGTGGTGCCCAGCCCCCCAGACACTGAAGGCACGACGCGTGCCTGTCAGTGAGCGAGATTACCCGGGCGCACTGGGTGCACTTCTTGAAGCCGCTGGGAGACTTCGATGACATGGGCGGAAAAATCACGCCGGCGAAATCAAAACTCGTAATTGCGGTAGGCACCAAAAAGAGGGGAAGAAAAAAATTCGACCCGAGGCCTGAAAAGGGCCTACCCCGAAGACGAAAGAACCGGGGCAAAAAACTGGAAGTAGCGGAAAGGGAAAAAGACCGAAAAGGTCCTCTTCCGAAATCCTTTTTTTTTAGTTAGCGAAAGTCAAAAAGAGAACGCGCGAACGGCGTAACACGACCGTACCGAGCGCAGACAAAAGAAGACTGGCCGGCACGAGCCAGTTTCGGCGGGAAGACGGCCGCGCATGCGCGGTGCGCATCGGCGCGCGAGGACTAGCAAAGGCCTTTGCTAGTGAAGTTTCCGATTGGATGGGGCTGCCGTGGACGTCACCCATCAGTGAGAACAAGCAGCCTGCTTGTCCTCGGAGAATGGGATATAAATCGTGACATCGTCTGCATATATGTAGGGGTTGAGGTTTTGATTGGCTAGTAGCTTGGCTAAGGGTATCATCATTAGGTTGAAGAGGGTTGGTGAGAGGGGTGATCCTTGGGGGACTCCACATTCTGGTGTCCATGGGGCTGATATATCCGCGTTCGCTATTACTTGGTATGATCTTGTGGTCAGGAATCCTCTGAACCAGTTAAGAACGTTACCTCCAACTCCAAAGTATTCTAGAATATGTAGTAATATTCCATGGTTGACCATGTCGAAGGCACTGGACATGTCGAATTGTAGGAGGAGTATGTTGTTGCCAGTTGCAATTGTTCATTAAAGTCACTAGTACTGTTTCAGTGCTGTGGTTCGAATGAAATCCTGATTGGGACTCCTGCAGAATTGAGTGTTTATTTAGGTAGTCCGTGAGTTTTTTCATCACTACGCCTTCCATGAGTTTGGTTAATAGTGGGATAGATGCTACTGGGCGATAATTGGTTAGGTCCTTTGTTCTTTTCTTTGTATCTTTGGGTAAAGGGGTAAGTAGAATGTTTCCTTTATCCGTAGGGAAGAGGCCATTTTGTAGCATGTAGTTTAGGTGCTTTGTGAGGTCTGTTTGGAGTTGCTGAGGGGCAGATCTTATAAGGCTAATAGGGCAGATATCTAATTTGCATTGCGACTTGGCTAATCTTCCAAGCGATTGGGAGATGTTGTCGATCGAGAGTGTGTCAAATTTGGTCCATGATCGGTCTGCTGGGTGTTCCCCAGGTATTGGGTCTAAACACTGAAGGAGGTTTACATAATCTGTTGTGTTGATAGGTATCATGAATCGTAGCTTTATAATTTTCTCTTTGAAGTAGTTCGCAAGATTGGTTGCTGATGGGGTGTCTATGTTGTTAGTAGTAATCGGTGTGGTATTTAGTAGTTTGTTTTCGAGTAGGGAGAGTTTATGTGTGTCCTTATAATTTGGTCCGATTTTAGTTTTATAATATGTTCTTTTAGTTTGTCTGATGGTGTACTTGTATTTTCTTTGTAGTTGCTTCCATTCGTTGAGCATGGAGTCGTCTTTTTTCTTATTCCATGCTCGCTCTAATCTTCTGACTTGTGTTTTTAATTCTTTCAATTCTTCATTAAACCATGGTATTGAATTTGTTCTATGTGAGGTTCTGGTTTGAAGTGGTGCTATGTTGTCTAGTATGATTCTGCATCTGTTGTCCCATTCCTGAAGAAATTGGGGTGAGTCTGTAGGTGCTGACCATTCGTTGTTATAGAAATGTTGCCAGAATATTAGCGGGTCAATTTTGCCTCTTGTGGTGTAAGTAAGTTGTTCTTGTTTATGTTGTGATTCTTTTTTTCGCCAGTGAAGGGAGAGGTTTGCTTTGTAGTGATCGGACCATGGTATGGCTATCCATGTTGTAACTATAGTGCGAGATTATATTCTGGTGAGAATTTGTGTGTAATGATGTCTAGTGTGTGTCCTTTAATATGGGTGGGTTGCATAGTTGGCCAATGAAGTTCCCAAAGTTGGAGGAAGTCCTTGCATTCAGATACATTTGTTAGGTTTGTAGCCTCAAGGTGAAGGTTGATGTCTCCTGCTATAAGAAGGTTCTGGGTGGAAACACATGTGTTTGAAGTGAAATCCATGAAATGTGTTTGGCCGTCTTGCCAATTGCCTGGTGGCCTATAAAACAGGATAAGGTTCAGGTGGTCGTGTAGGGTTGGGTGGTTGATTCTAACTGAAGCTATTTCAAGTTGGGGAAGTATGGATTTGGCTGTTGTTGTGACGGTGAATTGGGATCTATAGATTATAGCTATGCCTCCTCCTCTTTTTCCGTTCTTTGTCCAGTAGGTAATTTTGTATCCTGGAGGGCATAGTTCTAAGATTATGGGATCTTTGAGGTCATGGATCCAGGTTTCGCTAATAAATAGGAAGTCGAGATTGTCTGTTGTGATCCAGTCGGATATTGTCGTAGTTTTGTTAACTACAGATCTGGCATTTATGTAACCCATTTGTATTAGTTGGTAGGGTTCAGTTGGTGTCGAGGCTGTGATCATTTTTATTAGCTGTCTGTCCTCTTGGTATTTAAGTTTGTTGTGTCCCTTCTTTCCTTTCTGTTGGTTGTGTCCGTAGGTGATCGGTTTTCAGATCCACTTTTTGATCTTTTGGGTGGGTGTATTGTTTTTGGGTTGTGTGCATGGTTTATGTGTTGTGGGTAAATTGTTGTCTGTGAGAGGGGTTGTCAGTGCGTGGTGTGTTAGGTAAAGACAGTAGATGATTAGGAATAATTTGTTAGTGTTCATGTTGGTGTTAGTTTGTGTAGTGCGTCAAGGCGGGTGTAAGTTACAGTTCAGACGTGTGAAATGGTGGTGATTGACTGAAACATATAGTCAATCGTACAATTTGGTTCAATGTACGTACTTACAGTCTGACGTACATTACGATATGTTACAGAATGGTGCAGAGGAAGTGTCAGCTTTAGCAATTTACAGTCCTAGAGTTCAGTATTATGCTACGAGATGTTTAAAAAGTATTTAAAAGCATTTAGAGCTTTGAAGTTGTCAAACAATTCAGTGATACAGTAATTCAATGATTTTACCCTACTTATACAACATGAAATACTAACTAGCATGTTGACTCAGGGAGTTACCCTACATATACTACATGAAATACTAACTTGCAAGTTAACTCAGGAAGTCAATCAGCATGCAGCAAAACAAAAGCGTTATTTTATGCAGCAATTTTACCATACAAAGTTAACAGGTTACCTCAGGGAGTCCTTCAGCGTGCAGCAAGACAATGGGTTAGTTTATGCAGCGATATTTATCATGCAAGATTCAATCTAGAGGCTGCAGCATCTTAGACGGCAGCTTTTGTCTTGCAGCTCTCTGTCTCCGGTTGGTTCCAGTCACTCTCGTCGGCGGAGCGGGTTGTTTCTATCTGTTGTACAACGTGTGTTGTGTACGAGTCACTCCGAGGCCCAGTCGCAAGCTTCTCCTATTCGTGTCTTTCCGTCGCGGGTAACGCTAATCATCATCAATTGAATGTTGATAGATCTTTGGTCTGCTTCGGTTTTAAGCTTCGGTGCTTCAGGAGCTGCCACGCGGGGAGGCCGCGTCCACGTGGGGCATCCAAACACAAGAAGCGATTCCAAAGCAGGTCTCATGACTCTTCCAGTCAGTTTTCTCCTCCTGTTCTTCAGCTACGCTGATCTCTGTCTGTTCATTTCTCTATCAGACTAGGAGACCCGTGCCCTTATCGGGTGAGGTCACTCCAGCTGACCGCGTTCTGCGCCTCTCAGTGGGGTCGGGCATGTCGAAGGGCTGCGGGCTGTATGCGGGTTTCCTGTTTTTTTGGCCTGACCATTGTTGTTGCGGTCGTCGGTTGGCGCAGTCATCTAACAAGCATCGGCCACCGTGGTCTCTGATGGGTACCTTCCCTCTCCGCTCCGATTCCTTCCTGGGCCGTTCCAGCTGGGGAGTGTGCTGGCGGTATGCGAGTCCTCGGGTTCAGCTAGGTGTCCGAAATTGTAGCTGGATTGGACTCTCTGCACGAGGGAACCTGTGTCCAGGGACCGTCTGGAGGCTCGAGCCAACGGTAGTGAGACGTTGGTGACACTGGGAGTGCTGGGGCAACCGATTTTCGGTGGTGCCCAGTAGAGCTCCTTACAGTGCGTCCTCTCAGTCGGCCATATTGAGTTTGGATATTAGGCCTATCTAATCTACCTAGAAGCACCAGACCAACCTCACCACCTACTGGAGGAAAAGAAATACTGAAGGATTCCAGCAGGTAGCACCCGATATTCAGGTGATGTCTCTGGAACAGTTCAGTATCTCTACCTCTATCTGCTGTTCTGGAAGGAACACAACCCACTGGTATGGCCAAGCCAGTCTGCATATAAAGGAAGTATATTCGTAGTGTTCTTACTGAATATGTGAGGTAATCTGTGACATTATACCTAACTATAGTTGCATCAGGAAATTTGGAAGAATCACAGCAGAGCGGTTTAGAGATATTCACAAAAAACATGCTAGCAATGAATATCTAATTGGAAGAGGGTAGATGTTATTGTCAAAATACTGCAGAATGTGGCTTAGATTCTGGCTCCTTGTGAATCATCCAGCACAGTGTGAAGAATCTATTCAGCATTACTAACATACCCACCCACACACATAGGTTACAGGTTTGCTTCTTGTCTCTGTCTTTTTGGTTTGTTTGATTTTTTTTTTTTTTCGTCCAGCTTTCTCTCCTCTCTCCCTGTGAGCCTCCTCCCTGTCCCATATCTCTGCACATTGTCCTGGTCTCCATAGGCGCCCCGTATAAGAGGCTTGGGGAGGCTAAGCCTCCCCAGCCCAGCTGTGACCTTCCCCGCCTACCTCCTTCTCTAAATGCAGCCTGAGACGACTCCCGAGTTCAAATCTTCTGCTGCCGCGTGCCGCCGCTTCTGTTGAGCAGCGCAGCGGCAGCCAGGAACAAGACGTACAGCCAGCATAGCGCGGGGCCGCCCGCAGCAGCGTTCAGACATGCACTGTCGGCTCTGCCGGTCTCTGCCCCATGACGTCAATTTCCCGTTCCGGGGGGCAGAGGACCGGCAGAGCCGATAGCGCATGTCTGAACGCTGCTGCGGCCCCGCGCTTCCTTTTCTTCTTATGTCAGCGCTGCAGCAAAGAGGCCCGGGCCGGAGGGTGAGAAGAGAACGTGGTCACTGGCGGGAAATGGTAGGAGGAGAGAGAGGGAGAGCAGAGGAGAGCCAGGGGGCATGGATAAGAGCAGTGGAGAGCCAGAGAGCGATAGGGAGAGAAAGAGGGGCCATGGAAAAGAGCAGGGGAGAGCCAGGGACATGGAAAAAAGCAGGAGAGAGCCAGAAAGAGATGGGAGAGAAAGAGGGGCCATGGAAAGGAGCAGGGGAGAGCCAGGGACTTGGAAAAAAGCAGGGGAGAGCCAGAAAGAGATGGGGAGAGAATGAGGGGCCATGGAAAGGAGCAGGGGAGAGCCAGGGACATGGAAAAAAGCAGGGGAGAGCCAGAAAGAGATGGGGAGAGAAAGAGGGGCCATGGAAAGAGCAGAAGAGAGCCAGGGACATGGAATAAAGCAGGGGAGAGCCAGAAAGAGATGGGGAGAGAAAGAGTGGCCATGGAAAGGAGCAGGGGAGAGCCAGGGACATGGAATAAAGCAGGGGAGAGCCAGAAAGAGATGGGGAGAGAAAGAGGGGCCATGGAAAAGAGCAGAAGAGAGCCAGGGACATGGAATAAAGCAGGGGAGAGCCAGAAAGAGATGGGGAGAGAAAGAGGGGCCATGGAAAGGAGCAGGGGAGAGCCAGGGACATGGAATAAAGCAGGGGAGAGCCAGAAAGAGATGGGGAGAGAAAGAGGGGCCATGGAAAGGAGCAGGGGAGAGCCAGGGACATGGAAAAAAGCAGGGGAGAGCCAGAAAGAGATGGGGAGAGAAAGAGGGGCCATGGAAAAGAGCAGAAGAGAGCCAGGGACATGGAATAAAGCAGGGGAGAGCCAGAAAGAGATGGGAAGAGAAAGAGGGGCCATGGAAAGGAGCAGGGGAGAGCCAGGGACATGGAATAAAGCAGGAGAGAGCCAGAAAGAGATGGGGAGCGAAAGAGGGGACATGGGCAGGAGAGAGAGAAGCTGCTGGGGAGAAACTGGGGGAGACCCTAGCTGTCAGACTGAGAAATGCTGGCTGGATGAAAGGAGGGAGAAAGAGGAAAAATGCTGGAAGGAGGGGGCAGAATGAGGGAAGACGCTGGTAGGGAGGGAAAGAGGAAAGACACTGGAAGGATGGGGTGAGAGAGGACATGCTGAATGGAAAAGGGTCAAGAGAGAGAACTGTCTAGAAGGAAGGGGAGATAGAGGGAGACAATGGACAGAAGGATTGGGAGAGGGTAATGGGTGGAAGGATGGAGAGAGAAAGAGGGATGACACTGGATGGATGGGTAGGAGAGAAAGAAGGAAGGTGCTGGACATGGATGGAGGGAAGGGAAGTATATGCACATGGATGGAGGGGAGTGAGGAGAAATGCTGGATATGGATGGAGGAGAAACTGATGAATTTAAGAGCTGGATCAGGATACTGAAGGATAGGGACAGGGCTACATATGGTAGACAGGACGCATAAGGACACAGGAGGATGGTGGACATGGTGAGAGAAAAAAATATCAAATGGAAAGAAGACGCTGCATAAAACAGAAGACACTGGGACCAAAGCGAATAGAAAAACTAAATGATCAGACAACAAAGGTAGAAAAAAGTATTTTATTCAGAATTTATTAACTGGAATATGTCAGCTTTTGGAAATTTGCATCTGTGATGTTTTGCATGTAAGTTTCAATTTTTCTAGTATTGCTGCATGCTGAGTCTGACTTCTTGAGGTAACTTTCCAGTTTAGTATTTTGTCTTCATATCTGTTGTGTCATGTGTTTTTCATGTGATCAAGGTGCAGTATTCTGCTAGCGTGTAGTATTTTCAGCCCTTTTTGGGGTTTTTTTGTTTCACTAGGTTGTGCACTGCTGTTTTAGAGCCCGGTGTAATTACAGTGCTGCCTTTCCATGCATAAGGTTGTAGCTTGTCCTGTCCTTGGAATTAGTACTGTTATGGTTTGGTAAGGTTATGAGTGTGCTTTTGCACAAGTTTGTGTATAGTGTTTTGCAGTGGAGAGATTGTGTATTGGCCTTACTGAGGTGGCACCAAATCATCAGAAAGGGTTTTAGAGCCAAAATCATGACACACTACCTCTTGAAGGATCTACATATAGTCATTCATAAAAGGAGCTAATTGTGAGCACTTTCCACCCTAAAAGGGTGTTTTGTGGCTCTACATGAGAATTGTGATATTATGATCCCTTGTTTCATATTGTTGACGGTCTGCATTTTCCGTATGGGTGGTATATTGGTTTATTAGGGTCTGCCCAGTGTTATGGTACAGTAAGGTTTCTGAGTGTGTTTTTGCACAAATTTGTGCATTGTGTTTTGCAGTTGAGCAATTGTGGTTAGTACATGCTTTGAGCAACCACTTTATTTTTTGACATACAATACATATTTAATATCTAAATTTAATAAAAGGTATTAATTGTGACTTATTTTTTACTTTTTTTTTCTATGTTGTCAGACAGTTATGAATGCAAGCCCCGCCCCTGGCCCCACCCCTAACCCCGCCCCCTTTAGCCTCCCCAAACAGTTGGGCCACCGACCGCCTATGCTGGTCTCCTTTTTGTTCAAGAGCCTGTCTCAGCCCTTCCCAAACTGTTCCTCTTCTTTTTGGTTGTCTAAGACATTAATAACAGTACAACTCATCCTGAGGCACTCTGTTCTTTTTACTATGAATATCACCAATGGCAATTTGGCACTGCTTCTTCTGATTCCATCTGTTGCCCTGAGCTGGCCCTTAAAATGATCATAATCCAGTGTTAATCCAGCAAGCACAGATTCTTATTCGTGAAAACCAGAGATACCAAGAAACAAAAACTGTCACACCCACTGTCTTCCTGTATTAGAACCCAATAAACCACACATTGCTACGGCCCCTTATAATCTGTTTCATATCCTCCTTCTCCCTGCGCTAGCCATAGCACACCAGACTACACCACATCCTGTTCCATCTCATCAAGGTAAACTGTCACAGCCTGCCACTGCATTGAATAATTATGCGTTACCTGATAATTTTCTTTACTTTAGTTGCAGCAGATAAATCCAGAGACCTACCAGCAGGAGAAGATAGAGAGCACTGAACTGCACTGCGCCTTATGGGACAGCACACTCCTTGGCCAGTCGGTGTATCTCATAACAAATCAGAAGGAAAACCATGAAATAACAGTCTAGTAGCGCTATAGAAATGTTTAATAGTAGTAGTAGTAGTATATCCCCTTTCTCACAGAAGTACATATAAAAATTCAACCTTCACAACAGGAACCACTTACAGGAAAAATATAGAAAGGGAACAATAAAAGCGGAGTAGAAACTTCAAGATAATGTTCCCGAGAGACAACATGGCAGCAAAGAAGGGTGGGACTCTGGAGTCATCTGCTACGACTACAGGAAAGAAAATGATCAGGTAAGGCATAATTTTTCTTTCCTCAACGTCAGCAGCAGATGAATCAAGAGATGTGTGGGATGTAGCAAAGCAGTCCTTAAGCAGGGAGAGAACCAGAAGCTCTGTCGAATAGCCCCGACACTTGAAAAGATGTATCCAAAAGAGCAAACACATCCCAATGGTAGACACTGGAGAAGAGAGACTCAGAATATTGTGCTGCCGCCCTACCTATGGCCTCCTGGGTGAAGAGACGAGCTACTGCCCAGAAAGTTGCGAAAGCTCGGGTAGCCAGGAACTGGCTGGAAGGAAGAGGCCCAAAGGGAAAGAAGTGGACCCGAAAGCCCCCGGAACCTGAAGCTACGAAAACCACCATGCCTGATGAAACGCTGAGCATAGCACGAAGCAATGGACCAACCAAGAGAACTCAGTGGCTCTTTCCAGGCAGTGCCACAGAGCCGAAAATGACAAAAATCCATCACGCGGGAAGAAATCCCAGCTGATAGAGATGAAAGGTAGCAACCACCGTAGGAAAAAAGGAAGGAATTGTGTGCCCCATCAGCTCTGCAGGAAAAAAAACGGAGAACTTCGATAGGACAAAGATTGGAGTGCCAAAACCCTGCCTGAGTGTATAACTGGATCACTGTGGAAAAACAGACTGCCTTAGGTGTCAGCCCCTGACATCCTGAAAGTGAAGGCGAGCCTAACCAAAACCGTAAAGAACATCTGGACTTGTTCCCATGCAAAGGCTGTGACTCACCAAACTACCAGGCTTGAAAGAGCGTTGCACCATCCACTGTTCGAAGCTGCATCTGCCACCCAGCGGTGCAACCACAGCAAAATGACGGACTGTACTGTCTGCCGGATGCCCGAACAAAGACAGACCAGGAATGTGTCAAAATGCCAGCCTTGTCTCCACAGCAGACAATGCAGGAGCAGGCTGACCATAGGACTCTCGGAAAGAAACCAAAATCTGTAGCACCCAGTGAAGGCATGCCCAAGCAGCAAACAAGCTGTGGAATGTCGACTACGGAAAGGAATCCCTACTGAATCGAAGAGGCAGGCTGCGTGGAATCTACCAAATTGGACTTAGATTGGCTTGAAGGGTTCCCAGAGAAAAAGTGCGCAGTTGAGAAGGGTCTGCTGAAGTGATCCGAGATGGAATCCGGTGCAGAGAAGAACATCCAAACTAGTGACCACTGAACACAGAATGTGAATATATTCTCCTCAACCCCGGGACATGGAAGGAAAGGCAGACTTTGACTTATGTGAGAAGCTCCCTTGCGAAGCAATAGGAAGAAAGTAATCTCAAAACCCATTTCGAATATCACTCCCACCAATACTCCCAGAAGCACGGTGAACACAACTGGGGCTTGATAAGATTGAGCACTAGCCCCAAAGATTAAAGAGAATCATCTGGGATGAAACTTGCAGACAGAGTTGCAAACAGCTAAATGTCACGGTACACAAGAACTGAAAAACTCTCTATGCAAAAGAAGGATACCACTAGTTGCACGACCTGGAAAAACATGCCTGTGGAGATGCAGAAAAGTGAGAACTGTCGCCAACGTTTGGACAAGTTCCTGGAGGAAAAGGCCATGGTCTGCTATTGAGACAGGCATGGGGAGGCCACTGCTTGCCCTGGGTTTGGTGGCATGAAATGTTACTACCATTTGTGTCTACACCAGGTACTTGCGACCTGAATTGGCCACAGTGGGAAACAGAATACTGAGCTAGAACAACCATTGGCTTGATCCAGTTCTTATGCTCAAACCGCAGACATCCCCCATGGAGAGGTCAAATGGTAACATGAATGTATGCTTCCATGATAAACAGGACTGTTAGAAACTCTCCCCACCAGTTGAGCTAGAACAGACTGCGGAGGCCCCATCGTGCAATGTGGCACCATTTACTTTCCATGGTCGCAAGTCATCCAAAGGCAGGTGGAGAGAGATTCCCCCTTGCTTGGAATTATGAAAGAAAAGATGAAAATTCCCCAATCCCCCAAGATTCATTGGGGACAGACTCCACCATACCTAAATGAAAAGGCTTGCACTGCCTGACATTAGGACTGTAGCCTGGAGACTCCAAGAAACAATCTGCCAAGGAATGGAGGAACTGCAGGTTGAAACCCTGTGGAAATAAGGCGAAGACACACTGGCCGGAAGTAATGGGGACCCACTCCTCATGCGATCTGAAGAGGTTCTCTGCAATTAGAAACCTGAGAAGTGAACCGATCCTCCCTCATGGGAAAGTGTGGGAAGCCTTGCTATATCTGGAGTCATCAAAGAGGAGCTCCCAACAACAAGTAAAAAAAGCTGGCCTTGAGCCTTTAGGCTCATGGTACCCAAGACAAGACCAAGGGAATGGAACAAAAGGTCCAGGCCTTTCACTCGCCAATGCCGGAGACTTGGCATCTCTGAGGTCTCTAACCAATTTCTCTAGATCATCTTGCAACAAAAAAATGACCTCCAAAGGTAGTGTGCTAAATATGACTTAGAAGACATTGTAGCTGCCCCATGCTTAAGCCAGAGTCAACTTCTGGCTGAGAACATCAAGAAATGGCTGGAGCAGCCATGCCCTGCAAGTGGTCAGTATAGTTATGCATTAGAGCTAACGAGAGTGGCTGAAACCAGTGCAACATGGTGCAGTAGAACGTGACCATTAGAACCATTGTGTACTATGGATGCCAAACTGCAGCAAGAGACAACCCAGAAACCTCTGGATCCCTATGCTAATACTCGACTATATGCTTTAACAATTTGGTTAGACCTCTACAGTGAAATAACTCCACAATAGAGGTAGCTGCCTAAGACAATGAAAAGGAGCAAAAAGAAAGACACACAGTGAGAGATGCCACAGAGACAGAAGTGGTCGGAACTGGTATGCTATTGGCCTGGCCAGTGGCAGTGTACAATACCAGAGAGTAGAGCTGTTGTGGAAGGCAACACAGCTAACTTGGAGCACTACAGTATAGCACTCTGAGTCAGCAAACTGAAGGAATGCTCGACAAGGGAAGCAACAGGGGAAAGTGAAGGATAACATGTCGCATCTGAAATAAAGCGAAGAGACACAGCTTCCAAAAAATATGCACAAAACAGCCATGAATCTGAAACCTTCAGGGTACAAGCCAGCCACTGCTCACAATAAGCCATTCTGCATCACAATGCAACTTATACAATGCACATAGGGAAGTCCCCGCATGGTAGTACTGAGGTCCCACTCTTCCACAGCTACCACGGATACTAGAAGCAATGGGAACAAGTAGGAGCATCAGAAAAAAATTCCAAATATAAAATGGCCCACTGATAACTGAAGCCACCATACAGAACAGAGCTGTTCTGTATGGAACAGTTGGCTTCAACTGCTCCATACAGAACAACTCTGGTGGTGGTTTATTTATTTTAAAACTGTCCTCTGAGAAAAATCAAAAACTGAGGGAAACCAAAACTTCCAAAATGAAAAGAACAGCACCAAATGGGATCCAAAAAGGGGACTCTACCCAAAGGGTGCCCTGCTCCGCTGCTGTTCTCTGCCCCCATAGAAATAACTACAGAGACCCCACTCTCAAATTACAGGGCAAGGCATAAGAGAGGAGGAACAGGCACGATAGCCCCTATCCTTAGCAGGTCTCGCAAACACTGCAGAACCGCTGTCCTCAAGGTCCCATACAATGGAGGCTGGAAGCTCTCCTTTTCTAAAAAAAAAAAAAAAAAAAAAAAACACACAATGCCGTGGGGTTGTCCCCTTCATCCGGGAGAATTCTACAAATCCAGTATTGTATTTTTTAGATGAACTGGCGTTAACACCAGAGGGTCCTGTAGCCCATTTTTCTTCTCAAAGGAGAATTCACATGTCCATCTCTTGTTAATATGTATTGTTATCTGAATATGTTTACTGCTATAATTGTCTTCTGCCTATCTTTGGCTTATTCTTGCTATACAGAACCTTAGTTGAATTTCTTCAAAAAGGTGGTAAATAAATCCTAATAAATACATAAATGAGCCAGCACTACATATGACAAGTAATGTTTTTATTTTTGTTTCATTATTGGGAAATATTGGAAGGACTAAACTATGAGATTGTGGTTATATCCATGTTTGTGAAGAGAAATTGGCACAAAGCATATTATTCATTGTGTTGATAAATATTACTGCATACAAATGAACCTGAAGTCTCTTTCTAACAGGGGGAACCAATGTGCTGTGAATTTCATCAGTTCTCTGGCTGTAGGACAGACTGTATATTATAGTATTTTTCATGGTAGATCCAGGAGCTGGTGGCTGCCCCCATTGACCCTAAGTGCAGCTCCTTCACTTTGCCAACAATACACACTTTACCAACCTTCTTCAGGTTCACTGCCTCTGCAACAGCTGTTTTGTTTTCTTCAGACAACACACAGCATGGCTCTTAGTGAGCTATTCTTTCAAGACTGAGAAAACAGAACAATTCAAATGCCATGCTGCTCAAAACAAAAGAAGACAGGACACCTGTTCTGGAGGTGGCAGCAAGCCTTTGGAGAAGGATGTGGAAAATTAACAAACCAGAGGAAAAGCTGGCTTGGAAGTGTGGTAGAACAATGGAGGCTCACTAGGTGTGGGAGTTGAAACTGAGTAGGAGAAGTCATCCCATCCCCTTTATCATTTTCAACGCCCTTCTCTGTACCTCTTCTAATTCCACTATATCTTTTTTGACATGCGGTGACCAGAATTGAGCACAATATTCGAGGTGCAGTCGCACCATGGAGCGATACAAAGGCATTGTAACATCCTTGTTTTTGTTTTTTTTGTTACATTTGTACCCCGCACTTTCCCACTCATGGCAGGCTCAATGCGGTTTACATGAGGCAATGGAGGGTTAAGTGACTTGCCCAGAGTCACAAGGAGCTGCCTGTGCCTGAAGTGGAAATCGAACTCAGTTCCTCAGCTCCCCAGGACCAAAGTCCACCACCCTAACCACTAGGCCACTCCTCCACTCCAAAAACAAAATTTCCATTCCTTTCCTAATAATACCTAAAATTCCATTTGTTTTTAGCTGCTGCTGAACACTGAGCAAAGGGTTTCAACATATCAACGATGACACCTAGATCCCTTTCCTGGTTGGTGATTCCTAATGTGGAACCTTACATTACGTAGCTATAGTCCGGGTTCCTCTTTCCCACATGCATCACTTTGCACTTGCTCACATTAAAGTTCATCTGCCATTTGGATGCCCAGTCTCCAAGTCTCATAACATCCTCTTGTAATTTTTCACTATCCTCTTACGATTTAACAACTTTGAATAACTTTGTGTCATCAGCAAATTTAATTACCTCACTAGTTACTCCCTTCTCTAGATCATTTATAAATATGTTAAAAAGCAGCGGACCCAGCATAGATCTCTGGGGAACCCTACTATCTACCCTTCTCCATTGAGAATACTGACCATTTAGCCCTACTCTCTGTTTTCTATCTTTTAGCCATTTTTTAAATCCACAATAGAAAACTACCTTCTATCCCACTACTCTCCAATTTCCTCTGGAGTCTTTCATGAGATACTTTGTCAAATGTCTTTTGAAAATCCAGATACACAATATCAACAGGCTCACCTTTATCCACATGTTTGTTCACCCCTTCAAAGAAATGTACTAGACGGTGAGGCAAGATTTCCCTTCACTAAATCCATGTTGGCTTTGTCTCATTAATCCATGCTTTTAAATATGCTCTGTAATTTTGTTCTTTATAATAGTCTCTATCATTTTGCCCAGCACTAACGTCAGGCTCACTGGTCTATAATTTCCCGGAATGTCTGGAACATTTTTTAAAAATCAGCGTTACATTGGCCACTCTCCAATCTTCTGGTACCATGCTTTATTTTAACAATAAATTAAATATTACTAAAAATAGTTCTGCAAGGTCATTTTTCAATTCTATCAGTACTCTAGGATGAATACCATCCGGTTCAGGCGATTTGGTACTCTTCAATTTGTCAAATTGTGCCATTACATCTTCCAGGTTTATAGAGATTTATTCAGTTTCTCTGACTCGTCAGCTTTGAATACTATTTCTCTCCCAAATCTTCCTTGGTGAAGACTGAAGCAAAGAATTCATTTAATCTCTCCGCTATGGCTTTGTCTTCCCTGAGTGCCACTTTTACCCCTCGGTCATCTAGCGGTCCAACTGATTCTTTTGCCAGCTTCTAGTTTTCTTTTAGCTGTTAGCTTCCTTCACCTCACTTTTTAACCATGCCAGCAGTCGTTTGGTCTTCCTTCCTCCTTTTTTAATACACAGAATATATTTGGCCTGGGCTTCCAGGATGGTATTTTTGAACAGCATCCACACCTGATGTAAATTGTTGACCACTGCTGCTCCTCTAAGTTTGTTTTTCACAATTCTTCTGATTTTATCATAGTCTCCTTTTTGAAAGTTAAATGCTAACGTATTGGACTTCCTATGTGTACTTACTCCAAAGCCAATATCAAATCTGATCATATTATGACTGCTGTTATCAAGTGGCCCCAGCATCATTGCCTCCGGCACCAGATCATGTGCTCCACTAAGGACTACGTCTAGAATTTTTCTTCCTCTTGTTGGCTCCTATACCAGCTGTTCCATAAAGCAGTCCTTGATTTTGTCAAGGAATTTTACCTCCCTAGCATACCCTGATGTTACATTTACCCAGCCAACAAGAGGTAGATAGAATTTTGGGAGAGAGAGAGAAAAAAAGAGAGAGAGAATTTGGGGAGAGAGAGAGAGAGAACATATTGGTCAACTCCTGATTCATCTGCTGGCTTCAGCCAGAATGTGAAACA
Source organism: Microcaecilia unicolor (assembly GCF_901765095.1). Taxonomy (NCBI): domain Eukaryota; kingdom Metazoa; phylum Chordata; class Amphibia; order Gymnophiona; family Siphonopidae; genus Microcaecilia; species Microcaecilia unicolor. The sequence continues at coordinate 249,805,518 of NC_044032.1, read as the reverse complement.
TAAAACTGCTGATTACATTATATTACATTTCAAACTTATAGCGAATGCTACATACCTGTAGAAGGTATTCTCCGAGGACAGCAGGCTGATTGTTCTCACTGATGGGGTGACGTCCACGGCAGCCCCTCCAATCGGAACACTTTCTAGCAAAGTCCTTTGCTAGTCCTCGCGCGCCAATGCGCACCGCGCATTCGTGGCCGTCTTCCCGCCCAAACCGGCTCGTGCCGTCCAGTCTCATATGTAGCAAGACAAAGAGAAGGGAAGACACAACTCCAAAGGGGAGGCGGGCGGGTTTGTGAGAACAATCAGCCTGCTGTCCTCGGAGAATACCTTCTACAGGTATGTAGCATTCGCTTTCTCCGAGGACAAGCAGGCTGCTTGTTCTCACTGATGGGGTATCCCTAGCCCCCAGGCTCACTCAAAACAACAGCCATGGTCAATTGGGCCTCGCAACGGCGAGGACATAATTGAGATTGACCTAAAAAATTTACCAACTAACTGAGAGTGCAGCCTGGAACAGAACAAACATGGGCCTAGGGGGGTGGAGTTGGATTCTAAACCGACGCTGCCATGGCTCTAACATTATGAGCCGTGACATGACCCTCAAGAGCCAGCCCAGCCTGGGCGTAAGTGAAGGAAATGCAATCTGCTAGCCAATTGGATATGGTGTGTTTTCCTACAGCCACTCCCCTCCTGTTGGGATCAAAAGAAACAAACAATTGGGCGGACTGTCTGTTGGGCTGTGTCCGCTCCAGATAGAAGGCCAATGCTCTCTTGCAGTCCAATGTGTGCAGCTGACGTTCAGCAGGGCAGGAATGAGGACGGGGAAAGAATGTTGGCAAGACAATTGACTGGTTCAGATGGAACTCCGACACAACCTTTGGCAAGAACTTAGGGTGAGTGCGGAGGACTACTCTGTTATGATGAAATTTGGTGTAAGGGGCCTGGGCTACCAGGGCCTGAAGCTCACTGACTCTACGAGCTGAAGTAACTGCCACCAAGAAAATGACCTTCCAGGTCAAGTACTTCAGATGGCAGGAGTTCAGTGGCTCAAAAGGAGGTTTCATCAGCTGGGTGAGAACGACATTGAGATCCCATGACACTGTAGGAGGCTTGACAGGGGGCTTTGACAAAAGCAAACCTCTCATGAAGCGAACAACTAAAGGCCGTCCTGAGATCGGCTTACCTTCCACACGGTAATGGTATGCACTGATTGCACTAAGGTGAACCCTTACAGAGTTGGTCTTGAGACCAGACTCAGACAGGTGCAGAAGGTATTCAAGCAGGGTCTGTGTAGGACAAGAGCGAGGATCTAGGGCCTTGCTGTCACACCAGACGGCAAACCTCCTCCATAGAAAGAAGTAACTCCTCTTAGTGGAGTCTTTCCTGGAAGCAAGCAAGATGCGGGAGACACCCTCTGACAGACCCAAAGAGGCAAAGTCTACGCTCTCAACATCCAGGCCGTAAGAGCCAGGGACCGGAGGCTGGGATGCAGAAGTGCCCCTTCGTCCTGTGTGATGAGGGTCGGAAAACACTCCAATCTCCACGGTTCTTCGGAGGACAACTCCAGAAGAAGAGGGAACCAGATCTGACGCGGCCAAAAAGAAGCAATCAGAATCATGGTGCCTCGGTCTTGCTTGAGTTTCAACATAGTCTTCCCCACCAGAGGTATGGGAGGATAAGCATACAGCAGACCCTCCCCCCAGTCCAGGAGGAAGGCATCCGATGCCAGTCTGCCGGGGGCCTGAAGCCTGGAACAGAACTGAGGGACCTTGTGGTTGGCTCGAGATGCGAAGAGATCTACCAAGGGGGTGCCCCACACCTGGAAGATCTGCCGCACTACCCGGGAATTGAGCGACCACTCGTGAGGTTGCATAATCCTGCTCAGCCTGTCGGCCAGACTGTTGTTTACGCCTGCCAGATATGTGGCTTGGAGCACCATGCCGTGACGGCGAGCCCAGAGCCACATGCTGACGGCTTCCTGACACAGGGGGCGAGATCCGGTGCCCCCCTGCTTGTTGACGTAATACATGGCAACCTGGTTGTCTGTCTGAATTTGGATAATTTGGTGGGACAGCCGATCTCTGAAAGCCTTCAGAGCGTTCCAGATCGCTCGTAACTCCAGAAGATTGATCTGCAGATCGCGTTCCTGGAGGGACCAGCTTCCTTGGGTGTGAAGCCCATCGACATGAGCTCCTCATCCCAGGAGAGACACATCCGTGGTCAGCACTTTTTGTGGCTGAGGAATTTGGAAAGGACGTCCCAGAGTCAAATTGGACCAAATCGTCCACCAATACAGGGATTGGAGAAAACTCGTGGACAGGTGGATCACGTCTTCTAGATCCCCAGCAGCCTGAAACCACTGGGAAGCTAGGGTCCATTGAGCAGATCTCATGTGAAGGCGGGCCATGGGAGTCACATGAACTGTGGAGGCCATATGGCCCAGCAACCTCAACATCTGCCGAGCTGTGATCTGCTGGGACGCTAGCACCCGCGAGACGAGGGACAACAAGTTGTTGGCTCTCGTCTCTGGGAGATAGGCGCGAGCCGTCCGAGAATCCAGCAGAGCTCCTATGAATTCGAGATTCTGCACTGGGAGAAGATGGGACTTTGGATAATTTATCACAAACCCCAGTAGCTCCAGGAGGCGAATAGTCATGCATGGACTGCAGGGCTCCTGCCTCGGCTGTGTTCTTCACCAGCCAATCGTCGAGATATGGGAACACGTGAACCCCCAGTCTGCGAAGTGCCGCTGCTACTACAGCCAAGCACTTTGTGAACACTCTGGGTGCAGAGGCAAGCCCAAAGGGTAGCACACAGTACTGGAAGTGACGTGTGCCCAGCTGAAATCGCAGATACTGTCTGTGAGCTGGCAGTATCGGGATGTGCGTGTAGGCGTCCTTCAAGTCCAGAGAGCATAGCCAATCGTTTTGCTGAATCATGGGGAGAAGGGTGCCCAGGGAAAGCATCCTGAACTTTTCTTTGACCAGATATTTGTTCAGGGCCCTTAGGTCTAGGATGGGACGCATCCCCCCTGTTTTCTTTTCCACAAGGAAGTACCTGGAATAGAATCCCAGCCCTTCTTGCCCGGATGGCAAGGGCTCGACCGCATTGGCGCTGAGAAGGGTGGAGAGTTCCTCTGCAAGTACCTGCTTGTGTTGGAAGCTGTAAGACTGAGCTCCCGGTGGACAATTTGGAGGTTTTGAGGCCAAATTGAGGGTGTATCCTTGCCGGACTATTTGGAGAACCCACTGATCGGAGGTTATGAGATGCCACCTTTGGTGAAAAGCTTTCAACCTCCCTCCGACTGGCAGGACACCCGGCACTGACACTTGGATGTCGGCTATGCTCTGCTGGAGCCAGTCAAAAGCTCGTCCCTTGCTTTTGCTGGGGAGCCGAGGGGCCTTGCTGAGGCGCACGCTGCTGACGAGAGCGAGCACGCTGGGGCTTAGCCTGGGCCGCAGGCTGTCGAGAAGGAGGATTGTACCTACGCTTGCCAGAAGAGTAGGGAACAGTCTTCCTTCCCTCAAAAAATCTTCTACCTGTAGAGGTAGAGGCTGAAGGCTGCCGGCGGGAGAACTTGTCGAATGCGGTGTCGCGCTGGTGGAGCTGCTCTACCACCTGCTCGACTTTTTCTCCAAAAATATTATCCGCACGGCAAGGCGAGTCCGCAATCCGCTGCTGGATTCTATTCTCCAGGTCGGAGGCACGCAGCCATGAGAGTCTGCGCATCACCACACCTTGAGCAGCGGCTCTGGACGCAACATCAAAGGTGTCATACACCCCTCTGGCCAGGAATTTCCTGCACGCCTTCAGCTGCCTGACCACCTCCTGAAATGGCTTGGCTTGCTCAGGGGGGAGCGTGTCCACCAAGCCCGCCAACTGCCGCACATTGTTCCGCTTGTGTATGCTCGTGTAGAGCTGGTAGGACTGAATCTTGGCCACGAGCATAGAAGAATGGTAGGCCTTCCTCCCAAAGGAGTCCAAGGTTCTAGAGTCCTTGCCCGGGGGTGCCGAAGCATGTTCTCTAGAACTCTTGGCCTTCTTTAGGGCCAAATCCACAACTCCAGAGTCGTGAGGCAACTGAGTGCGCATCAGCTCTGGGTCCCCATGGATCTGGTACTGGGACTTGATCTTCTTGGGAATGTGGGGATTAGTTAATGGTTTGGTCCAGTTCGCCAGCAATGTCTTTTTGAGGACATGATGCATGGGTACTGTGGACGCTTCCTTAGGTGGAGAAGGATAGTCCAGGAGCTCAAACATTTCAGCCCTGGGCTCGTCCTCCACAACCACCGGGAAGGGGATGGCCGTAGACATCTCCCGGACAAAGGAAGCGAAAGACAGACTCTCAGGAGGGGAAAGCTGTCTTTCAGGAGAGGGAGTGGGATCGGAAGGAAGATCCTCAGACTCCTCGTCAGAGAAATATCTGATGTCTTCTTCCTCTTCCCACGAGGCCTCACCATCGGTGTCAGACACAAGTTCACGGACCTGTGTCTGCAACCGTGCCCGGCTCGACTCTGTGGAACCACGGCCACGGTGGGAGCGTCGAGAGGTAGACTCCCTCGCCCGCACCGGCGAAGCTCCCTCCGCCGACGTAGTCGGGGAGCCTTCCTGGGAGGCTACCGCAGTCGGTACCGCAAGCGGCACCGATGTCGGAGACCTCACCCCGGACAATGGGCCAGCCGGCGCCTGGCTCGATGGTACCGGAGGCGCAAGCACCCCCGGTACCGGAGGGGTAGGGCGCAACAGCTCTCCCAGGATCTCTGGGAGAACGGCCCGGAGACTCTCGTTCAGAGCGGCTGTAGAAAAAGGCATGGAAGCCGATGCAGGCATCGACGTCAGAGTCTGTTCCGGGTGTGGAGGCTGTTCCGGGCTGTCCAAAGGGGAGCGCATCGACACCTCTTGAACAGAGGGCGAGCAGTCCTCTCGGTGCCGATGCCTACTGGGTGCAGACTCCCTCGGCGACCCAGAGCTCTCGGTGCCGACATGGGAAGGGGACCGGTGACGATGCTTCTTCGACTTCTTGGGACGAAGCATGTCACCGGAGCTTCCCGGCACCGATGAGGAGGACGTAGAATCCAGCCGTCGCTTCCTCGGGGCCGAGACCGAAGGAGGTCGGTCTCGGGGGAGCTGTACCGCAGGAGCCCTCGGAATGGGGGGAAACCCACCCGAAGGCTCACCGCCACCAGCAGGGGAATGGACAGCCCTCACCTGCACTCCAGACGAAGCACCACCGTCCGACGACATCAGCAGCCGAGGAGGTCTCGATACCGACGCCGACGCAGCCTTCCGATGTCACCCCGATGCAGAGGGCCGATGCCTCGATGCACTCGATGCAATCGGGGGCGAAGATGAAGGTCCAGGCACCGACGACGTCGAAGCAGTCGATACTCCCGGTGCCGATGCCGACGAAGAGCCCGAGAACAAAATGTTCCACTGGGCTAACCTCGCTACCTGAGTCCGCTTTTGTAAAAGGGAACACAGACTACAGGCCTGAGGGCGGTGCCCAGCCCCCAGACACTGAAGACACGACGCGTGCCTGTCAGTGAGCGAGATTACCCGGGCGCACTGGGTGCACTTCTTGAAGCCGCTGGAAGACTTCGATGTCATGGGCGGAAAAATCGCGCCGGCGAGATCAAAACTCGAAATGGTGAAAATGGCACCGCAAAAATAGGGGGAAGAAAAACTTCGACCGAGGCCTAAATAGGGCCTACCCCGACGACGAAAGAAAACTTACCGGGGCAAAGACTGGAAGTACGGGAAGGGAGAAAACCATAAAGGTCTCCTTCCGACACCTTTTTTTTTTTTTTTTTTTACAAAGTCGATAAAACGACGCGCGAGGTCAACTTTGGGGCGCGAACAGCGAAACACGACCGTACCGAGCGCGGACAAAAGAAGACTGGCCGGCACGAGCCGGTTCGGGCGGGAAGACGGCCGTGCATGCGCAGTGCGCATCGGCGCGCGAGGACTAGCAAAGGACTTTGCTAGAAAGTGTTCCGATTGGAGGGGCTGCCATGGATGTCACCCCATCAGTGAGAACAAGCAGCCTGCTTGTCCTCGGAGAAATCCCGCTATGACCTCACATTTCTAAGTGGGTAACAAAAAGTCAAGAGGCCAGAACAATCTCTGGGAATTATATACATAAAACAAACACAACCTAAAATATTAATTTTCTTGTAAAATGAATTTTTTAAACAAACAGGTTTTAACCTTCTTTCTAAATGTAAATGAGAAAAAAGTAGAAAAGTTCTTCCAGAACCTTGCTGCTTGATATGCCAGTAATTTCTCAAAGATCGTGAAACGCTTCTCTCCTTTTAACCAAGGCAAATAGCGTGAGAATACTAAGCCTTCTAATTCTAGAGCCACAACTAAAACAAAAATGAGACAAAATATAATCTGGAACCAAGCCCTGTAATATTTTAATTAAAAAACAAACATGTTTAAAAATGATTCTGGCCTCAACTAGTAGCCAATGCAACCTAAATAAAAAAGAAGATATGCTCTCATGTTTAGGCAGCTCACATATCAAACGTACTGCTGTATTCTGCACAGCTTGTCATCTTTTCAACAACTTCTTTGTACAATCTAGGTATATCTAATTGCAGTAGTCAAGGTAAGATCATATGAATGCATGCATTAAACTCTCAAAGTGATATCTATCAAAATATTTTTGTATCATATGCAGCTTCCTCATCATAAAAAACACTTCTTAACTAGTGCATTAACCTGCATTTCCAGTGACACCACACTGTCAATCTGAACTCCTAAAATTCTTATGACTTTAGAAATAGTATAATCACAAGAATTAACTGTAATTAATTTCAGGATGTTCTCTGGCTTTATATCAAAACATAAGATCTTGTTTTTTTCTGAATTCAATTTTAACTTGTAATATCTCATCCAAGTATCTAGTAAATTCATACAAAGAGAAATTCTAGAAAAATTAATATCAATACATGATAGAACAGGAATTAATACCTTAGGGATCCTTTTACTAAGGTGCGCCGAAAAAATGGCCGCACTGGTGTAGACGCGTGTATTGGATGCGCACAGGTCCATTTTTCAGCACACCTGCAAAAAAGGCCTTTTTTATGGACAAAAATGGACATGCGGCAAAAGAAAAACTGGCACACGTCCATTTTGGGCCTGAGACCTTACCGCCACCCACTGACCTAGAAGTAAAGTCTCATGCATTATCCATGCGGTAATCATCTACACGCATAGAATGGGAAAATTAGGTTCTTACCTTGGTAATTTTCTTTCCTTTAGTCCCAGCAGATGAATCCATTAACTGATGGGTTGTATCCGCCTACCAGCAGGTGGAGATAGAGAACACTGAAAAACCATAGTGTCTCTTAGACGGCTAGCCCCAACTGCCTTCAGTATTTGAGATTTCCAAAGCAGAGTGAACCATAAGGGTATAATAACATAAACTTTCCTCACAGCAAACACTCGCCCCAGAACAGGAGCATCAAAGGAGGGATGATCTCAACCTCCTGTAGTAGAACATCATGTAGAAATTCTGATAACTGTTTTCCAACTTCTCCCAATGAGATTATATCTGCATGAAAGATCTGAACAAAAAACAAAGTCAGACAGGGAGGGATCATGGATTCATCTGCAATGACTAAAGGAAAGAAAATTACCAAGGTAAGAGCCTAATTTTCCCTTCTTTGTCATCAGCAGCAGATGAATCCATTAACTGATGGGATGCACAAAAGCACTCCCTAAATAGGGTGGGAACAGGCCACACCATGAGCCAATACTTGAGCTCCAAAAACAGCGTCCTGCTTCTCTGCAACATCCAGCCTGTAATGCCAGGCAAAAGAGGGCTGAGATGCCCAAGTAGCCGCACTACAAATCTCTTGAAGAGAGAGTGCACCCGTTTCAGCCCATGAGGAGGAAATGGCTCTCGTGGAATGCGCCTTAAACGCTTCAGGTAGAGCCCGACCTTAAAGCAGATACGCAGGAAAAATGACTTCCTTGAGCCAATGGGCTATAGTGACCTTAGACGCCGGGCCTCCACGCCAAGGACCTGACAACAAGACAAAAAGATGATCAGAAGCCCTGAAATTTGACATCTGTAGATACTGCAACAGCGCCCTGCGGACATCCAGAAGATGTAACTGCCCAAAGGAGTCCGGGAACTCGTCCCTAGAAAAGGAAGGAAGAAAAATGGGCTGGTTCAGGTGAAACGCTGAAGCCACCTTAGGTAGGAAGGAAGGCACTGTACGTACCGTTACTCCGAACTCCGAGAATTGCAGAAAAGGGTCCCGACAGGACAGTGCCTGCAGCTCAGACATGCATCTAGCCAATGTCATGGCCACCAAAAAGACTGTCTTGAGAGTCACATCCTTCTCCAAAGCTCGCTTAAGCGGCTCAAAGGGCGAACACTGAAGAGCCTTCAACACCAGCCCCAGGTTCCAGGCCAGACAGGGCAACCGGACAGGAGGACGGAGCCTAAGCACCCCTCTGAGAAATCGGGCAATGTCCGGATGAGCAGCAAGGGACAAGCCAGCGACTTTCCCTCGATAGCATGATAATGCTGCCACTTGCACCCGCAGGGAATTGTAAGCCAGGCCTGTTTGTAAGCCCTCCTGCAAAAAGTCCAGCACTGTTGAGACTGTAGCCCGCATGGGTGTGATCACCTTTGAAACACCCCATGCCTCAAATTTGCGCCAGATCCGAGCATAAGCTGCGGAGGTGGACCGCTTGTGGGCCTGCAAGAGAGTGGAGATGACCTTGTTAGAGTAGCCCTTGTCTCTCAATTGCGCCCTCTCAATAGCCAGGCCTTAAGACCAAATCGGCAGGGATCCTCCATAGACACCGGACCCTGAACCAACAGGTTCGGCACCAGGGGCAAATGCACCGGAGCGTCCACCAACATCCGGTGGAGATCCGCATACCACGGACGCCTTGGCCAATCTGGAATGATGAGAATCACCAGACCTCGGTGCTGTCGAATCCACAGAAGGACTTCCCTATCAGGGGCCAAGGAGGGAACACATACAGGAGTTCCAAGGGCCAGGGTTGAGCCAGAGCATCCAACCCCGCCGAGTGAGGATCTCTCCTTCTGCTGAAAAAGCGAGGTACCTTGGCGTTTGCACTTGACGCCATTAGATCCATTCCGGGAGTCCCCCATTTGGCACAAATCTGAAGAAAAACTTCTTCTGCCAGTTCCCATTCTGCTGGGTTGATTTGATGCCTGCTGAGAAAATCGACTTGCATGTTGCTCTGACCTGCTATGTGAGCTGCCGACAGAAGCTGCAGGTGTAGCTCGGCCCAGTGGCAAACCTGGGCGGCCTCCGGGGCCAGGGTCCTGCACTGAGTGCCTCCCTGACGATTTATATATGCCACCGCTGTCGTGTTGTCTGACAGAACCCGGACAGCAAGCCCCTTCAGAGTCTTTTGAAAGGCCATAAGCGCCTGAAATGTCGCTCTCAGTTCCAAGCGATTGATGGACCACCCTGCTTCCACGGGTGTCCACAGAACCTGAGCATAGCTTCCCTTGCAATGCGCTCCCCAGCCTAGAAGTCTAGCATCTGTTATCACCAGGCACCAAGAAGGAAGCGCAAGAGGCATTCCTTGGCGCAGCATCCTGTCAGAGAGCCACCACTCCATACTGAGCCGGGCCGCAGGGAGCAACGTTAGTCTGCGTTGATATTCCTGGGACATCGGAGACCACTGTTGAAGCAGGGCAATCTGCAGAGGCCTCATATGCGCTCTCGCCCAAGGCACCACCTCCAAGGTGGCCGTCATCGACCCCAGCAGCTGGACAAAGTCCCAAGCTCGCGGGTGAGGCATCCGCAGGAGCAGACGGACCTGATTCTGAAGCTTGGACCGCCTTTGGTCGAGGAGAAAGACAAACCCCGATGCCGTGTCGAACCAGACCCCCAAATACTCGAGAGACTGAGAGCGGGTGAAGTGACTTTTGGGTATATTGACCACCCAACCTAGCGCCTGCAGGACCTCCACCACTCTGGCTGTGGCAAGACGACTCTCAGTTGCCGAATCCGCTCTGATGAGCCATTCGCCAAGATAAGGGTGAACTCTGATACCCTCTCGCCTGAGACAGGCAGCTAAGACCACAATTACCTTGGAAAAGGTACGGGGAGCTGTAGCTAGGCCGAAAGGCAAGGCCTGAAACTGGAAATGCTTTCCCAACACTGCAAAGCGGAGGAACCGCTGGTGTGGAGGCCAGATAGGAATGTGTAAATAAGCTTCTTGTAGGTCCAGAGACGTGAGAAACTCTCCTGGCTGTACCGTCGCAATGACGAAGCGCAGGGTTTCCATGCAAAAATGTCGTAGTCTGAGAGCCTCGTCGACTCTTCGTAAGTCTAGGATCAGTCTGAAAGACCCGCCTTTTTGAGGCACGACAAAATTAATGGAATAGCGGCTGCAGCCGCATTCGGCGAGAGGCACCGGGATCACCACCCCGAGGTACAGCAAGACTTGTAAGGTCTCCTCTACCGCCGCCCGTTTTACAGCAGTGCCGCATCGGGACTCCACAAAAACGTCTCTCACCGGGGCACCGAATTCCAGTCGGTAACCTTCTCTGATCAGGTCCAGGACCCATTGATCTGAGGTAATCTTGGTCCACTCCTCTAGAAAGAGGGAAATACGTCCTCTTATTGCAGGCAAGGAGGAGTGGACCGGCGTCCCATCATTGTGGAGGATGCCCCTGAACTCCTGGCCTTAAACCGGCCCCTGCGGAACGTTTGTCTGAGCGAAAGAAGTTCCTCTGCTGAAAATGGGCACTTTCAGAAAACTCAGCAGAGCGCCCCGGGCGATACCTGTGAGCTTCATGGAAGCGAGGTCTGGAAGAGGAGGGAAACACAGAACCCTTGGAAGAAGGCCTCGACCTATCCTGAGGTAACCACTGGGGTTTATATTCCCCCAGGTCTTTCACGATCTTCTCCAATTCCTCTCCAAATAACAGGAGGCCCCGAAAGGGTAGCCTCACCAGTCTTTGCTTAGACGCCATGTCAGCCACCCAATGCCGCAGCCAAAGCAGGCGGCGAGCGGACACCGCCACAGACATCTGTTTAGCCAAAGCTTTGACCAGATCATAAAGGGCATCAGCCAAAAATGACAAGGCCGACTCCATCCGCGGGGCAACCTCAGAAAAGGGGCCTGCACCATCGGCGGGCTGTTCCACCGCCTGCTGTAGCCAGGAAAGACATGCCCGGGCTGCATAGGAACTGCAAATAGACGCCCTCAAGGCAAGGACCGCAATTTCAAAGGACCGCTTCAGCGCGGACTCCAGCCGCCGGTCCTGCATGTCTTTCAAAGCAACCCCTCTCTCTACCAGAGGGAAGCCAGGATGCAACGCAGTGTCAGACACCTGCGGCAGAGCTCTTTTCAGCATGAAAGCCTTATGCATTAAAAGCACAAACTCATGGGAGAAAAACTCACCCTGACCCTCCGCCTCCGAATTAGGAGAAACAGATGTAGTAGCTCCTCTGGCAGCCTCTAAACGAGGTGTCCCCCTGCACTCAGACTCCTCCGCAACCGCAAGGGTCGAGACATGCAGCGCTTCCAAAATGGTGCCCGCTGCCAGCTCCATTGAGCGGGAAGAAACATTGCTCGCCATGCTCATACTAGCGTGAGCGTCTAAGGAGCACGTTTTACACAGCCCCGCTGCTGATCTGCGTTTACCACAACGGGAGCAGCGCTTAACTCCTTCAGCAGCCATCGTCTGACAGGACGGGAATATAGCAATAAAATGGCAGCTTCACACCAAAACTTACCCCGATTGGAACGGCGTCCGCGGGACCTCCCCGGAGGAGCTGGGTACCACTCTCACCTCAGAGGACCGAGACAACGAGCTCCAGTCAAGCTGCACAAAACCAGAATCACTGGAAAAAGCCTCAGAACAGCCACGCAGTAAAAGCACGCTTTTTTTTTTAACGCTGTGAGGAAAGTTGGAGGCAGGCAGCAACAGAGGGACTTCGAGAGGCGGGGGAATGGGTAAGGCAGGGAAAGGGCGAACCTATATGCCTTTAAAGTGGGCACCACCAGCCACAACACCCCTGCTCAACTGGCAAAGCACAGGAGCCACCCCAGGCAGTCTGAAATCCAGGAGCTGATCAAGCCACGTCCACACCTGCTGGGAGATAGAGAAATACTGAAGGCAGTTGAGGCTAGCCGTCCAAGAGGCATGATGGTTTTTCAGTGTTCTCTATCTCCACCTGCTGGTAGGCGGATACAACCCATCAGTTAATGGATTTATCTGCTGCTGATGACAAGGAAGATGATTACCACCCAGTTTCTGCCACGCACCATGTCAAAAATGAAATTACCACAAGGGCGTATTGGGAGTGCCTAGGCGCCTATGCAGCTTAGTAAAAGTGCCCCTTAATGTCATCCGCATAAATATAACGATAAAAACCATTACTCTCTAACAGAGAGCCAAGAGATTGCAAAAATACATTAAATAGCACCTGAGACAAAGGTGGCACTCTGCAGGAATTACACCACAACAAGGACAGCTCACCATTCCATTTAACCCTATAGAATCGTTTAGTTAAGAAACCCTCAAGCCACTTCAAGACCTTTCCAGTTATTCCAATATCCTCTAAATTCTGTAAGAGGAGGGAATGATCCGCTAAGTCAAAAGCAGATGATAAATCAAACTGGAGTAATAATGCACTTTTACCTTCACTCAGTAGCAATCTAACAGTGAAGCTATAACCATTTCTATACTATAAAAAGTCTGAAAGCCCGATTGAGATGTATGGAGAATATCATATTTCTCTAAATAATGGGTTAATTGTAACGTAACTAAGCCTTCTAATACTTCAGTGACAAATAGAATCAAGGCCACTGGCCTGTAATTAGACACTAATGATTTCAATTGTTTTACATCTTTTAGAATAGAATTATTTCCCCACACTGTTCTGGAAAATTACTCAAAGTTAATTGTGATTCAATCCATGATAATAAATGAACCTAAAATGATGGTGCCAATTCCATTAAATAAGGAGGACATGGGTCCAAAACACAATAGGCTGACACACATTTCTTAAAGAATTTAGAGAATTCACTCCACTGAATAGTGGAGAAATCCCTCCAAACTCAGGTATCTCTCCCCGGCACAAGAATCATCATTCAACTCAACTACATTCTTAGCAAACCCAGATCTGAGTTTTACTATTTTCTCTTGAAAAAACTGAGGGCTTCTTTTACAAAGCCACGCTAGCGATTCAAAGCAGCAAATGAGAGGAAGACCATAGGAATTGAATGTGCTTCCTCTCATTTGCCGCACTGAGAATCAGCAGCGCAGCTTTGTAAAAGAGGCCCTGATCTAGTTGGTTTGAAGAAGGAAGTTGTTCATCAATCTGAGCTTGATTCACATTAGTTCTTATAACTGAGTTTACAATAGAAAATAGCTGTTTCACATTCGAGCAGTTTTTCCCCATTAAGTCATCATACTATCTTTTCCTAGCTTAAAAGCTTGCCTATAATTATGAACTACTTCCTGCCAAGCTACCCTACTTGAATCATCTTTATCTTTACACCATTTATGCTCTAGCTTTATACATAATCGCTTTAACTGTAATAAATCTGGGGTAAACAACTTATCACTTTTCCTTAATTGTTTCAATTTTCACCTTAAAGGAGCCAAACTGTCTAACACTCCAACACTAATTTCTGACCACTTACTCTATCAGGTTAGGAGCTTTCTCACCAACACATTTTGAAAGCACCTTATCCCAGAATTCTCCTGGTTCAGTTGTACCCCTGGCATAACAATATTGAGCAGGCTTGGGGAAAACCCTTAAATTCACACCAATTGATATTAAAAGCACAGCAGAAATGGTCTGACCATAAAGACTGTTCCCATTTAACATCCGATAGGTTAATATTGGGGGCACTGGTGCCACTATCACTAAATTAAATTGTCTAGTTGATGTCCTTTAACACGCATTGGACTAGGAAGGGGAAAGCTATAATTTAAAGAGGACAGAAAAGAGCAAAGATTGTTTCTCTTAGTATCATATAAATTCTCCAAGTGGACATTAATATCTCTTAGAATCAAGCTATAAGAGCTTGTAATAGAATTCCTAAAAACAAATTCACAAAAGGAAGGGTAAGCTGTAGTCCACTTATTAGGAGGCCAATAACAAAGGATACACGTTAGAGAATCTGTTAAGAAAGAACCTGTAATTTGACAATCTAAAATTTCTAATTCTGGGATGTTAAAACTTCAAGTAGCTGAACAGCAAATATCTCCTTATAAATCAAAACGATACCACCTCCTTTCTTACCATTCTGGGATACTGAAATAACTTTATAGCCAACAAGGCAAAAATCTGCAATCAGTGGGTCATCTTCAGAATGCAACCATGTTTCAGTTTGGAATTGACAACCTGGCTGATGTTCCTCAAGCCAATCTTTAACTGAACAAGTCTTATTACCAACCGAATGAATATTGATATAATAGCATGGAATGGGAACAAAGGAAGAGCCATGCACTTTTAACACATTGTACAGATTTAAGATAAGAGAGTCCAACTGTTTTAAAAGTTGAACTCTGTCTTCTATGTTAATATTACCTATGATGCAAATCATTATTCATAACTTCAATAGAGCAAGACAAAACCAGAGAACAATCAATTAAATTTCTATGGAATGGAATGTTATTAACTATATACTGGTAAGTCATCAAATATTAAAGAAGAGAAACATCTATTTTTAAAACATGAGCAATAATTGGATTCAAGAATCCAAAGAAAATATTTAAAAAGACATAACCAGAATTTATAACCCATAATGAATAGAAAACTAGAAGCTAATAAAATAAGATCTTATCTTCAATCTTGTCACTGCTCCAAGTCGCTGCGCAAAGGTGCAAGCTTAGGGAGCACGCCGAATGGCAGTGTGCCATTAGGAGCTGTGATTTTAAAACCTCACAGCATCTGAAGTCAGCAGCAAGTGGGTGAAGCTTGCTTCCATGCCCCAATAGAGCTGCAGATGACAGTTTCAAGAGCTCACAGGCAAAGAAGCACCTAAGCAGGATATCAAAAACGTAGCGTTGTGATTTAAAAACCCCACAGCATCTGAAGTCAGCAGTGGGTGGGTGGAGCTTGCTCCCACACCTCGATAGAGCTGTACATGACAGTTCAGGAGCTCACAGGGATGGGATGGCTAAGAAAAGCATATTTTCCATCAGGGCAAGTTCTATCTTTTCCTTTCAAAAGGAAACTAAGGCCCTTTCATCTTATCAAAGAAAAATTATGTGCTTCCCTGATAAATTTTCTTTCATTTAATCATTTAATCATATCAGACCAGTCCAGATTAATGGGTTGTGTCCATCCACCAGTAGAAGGAGGCAGTGAAAATAGATCCAAGTAATTTGCCCCCTAAGAGCATCATGCAGCCTGGAATGTTCTGTATTTTGAATAGCCAAGCAATGGTGCTCATAACTTCTTTATGTTTCAATCATTTTTATTCAAAACTTAAGAAGAAAAGTTAACATCATCATGTATGAACGTCTGATTTTCCCCCCCCATGTGGCTAAACTAACACATAGTACTTCTACCCCAACAAATAGAACTTAACCTTCCCTTCCCCTCCCCCCTTCCCTTGCTATGGCATCAAATGAACATAATAACGCAGGGTACAGGGCAATATCTAGAAGTTTAACAGTCTACTCCTGGCAGTTGGAGTCAGAGTATTCCAAAAGGGAGTCCAAGTGAGTTGGAAACGCACTCCAGTCTTCGTTTTAAAGTCTGTAATTCCCACTCTCTACCCGCAGTAACGTTATCATACGCACACGCCACTGCGATACTGTAGGGTAGTTGTATGTAAGCCATTCTGAGAGTATTGCTTGTTTAGCCACTACAATAGCTTTGTGTACAAAAGCGGTAAATCCTGATGGGACAGGGTGTATGAGAACAGGATGGCCCAGGAGCAGCGCCGAGTCATACCTCCAGCCCGCCTTCCACATCTCAGAAACATATTGTACTAGCTCCTTCCAAAATCGGACTATGCCCTTGCAGGACCAAAACATGTGCCCGAGGGTGGCCCCCGGATCCCTGCATTTGAGGCACTCTCCCCAAGGCGAGAGTCCCATGTGAAAGGTTCTTCTGGGAGAAATGTAGAGTCGAAGAGCAAATCTGTATTGTAGCTCCCAGTGCTGCGTCATGTTCATTGTTTTGCGCATTGTAAGCACATGGGACTTGAACTGAGGCAATGTAAGGGCCATGGGGATATCTCGTTTCCAGGCAGCCAGTAACTTGGCATAGTCTAGTTCGGTAACTGTGTCCCTGATGTGCCTGTAATGGAACGTGAAGGGCACTTTTTGCTGTGCCTCTAAAGAGAATGCTGTTGCCAACTCTTCCTGGACATCCTCCGCCAGCGCCTCCCAGGACAAGGAACGTATATAATGCTTTAGCTGCGCATAATAGAACTCATCAGAGGGTGGCAAGGCGTATTCAGCACAGAGCTCCTGAAATGGCTTTATCTGTCCTTCACGTGTAAGTATTTGTAACAAGTATACTATCCCTTTCCTTTTCCATCTGCTGAACACCGAATACAGCCTTCCAGGTGCAAAGGCAGGGTTCCCACATATTGGCAAGTATGGTGTAACCTTCGAAGAAAATCCGTGTAATTTACAGATCCATTTCCAAGTTGCTTTTGCTGATGTCATTATTCCTGTATGCTTCAGTAGGGGCAGCAATGGTAATCCCATCGTGTGCAAATAGCTGCTGAAGTGCGTTTCTGGGTATAATTGTAATTCCAGTTCTGTATTTGTATGGTCCTGTGTTCTGCGAAACCAGTCAGTGATGTGGCGCATGCCACTAGCTATTGTTAGATATTTCACGTTCAGTAGTCCCAAACCCCCATATTCTACTGGTATACTCAGTGTTGGAATGGAAAGGCGGGGTTTCTTCCCACTCCACAAAAAGTTTTGCATTAACCTCACTAATTTCTTTTCCTCCCCCCTCTTTAAGTAAAGCGGGAGAGTTTGAAAAACATAGAGCCACTTTGTAACTACAATCATGTTGTACAATGCAATACGCCCCAGGAGAGAGTGGAAGGGATCCCCATGCCTGCAATTGTTTTTCAGTGTCTTTTAATAAGCGTTGTATATTTAGCTCATATAACTGGGACAAATCAGCTGGAATACATACTCCTAAATACTTAATCATGCCCTGCGCCCACCGTAAGGGAAACTGTCCAGGCCAAGATGTTTTGATGTCCAGTAGAATGGGAAGTGCAATGGACTTGTGTAAATTTAATTTAAAGAAGTTCATAACTTCTTTAAAAAAAAGAAAAAACTACAAGAAAGGTTAAGAGGGAAGCCACTCGAGCCCATAAGCTGGACCTCCCAGAGCTCCTGCACCACCAAAGGCAAAGTAAAAGCGCCAATGGACTTGTGTAAATTTAATTTAAAGCAGTTCATAACTTCTTTAAAAAAAAGAAAAAACTACAAGAAAGGTTAAGAGGGAAGCCACTCGAGCCCATAAGCTGGACCTCCCAGAGCTCCTGCACCACCAAAGGCAAAGTAAAAGCGCCAGTGAGAAAAGATGCAGTGATGTAATGTACCTCTGGCCTCTTCTCATGCACCGCTAAACAGATTCTCGAAGAAGGGAAGAGGGTTCAAAGGCACAGTCTGGTGTCAAGGAGAAAGATGATGGAAGTCCCCATGAGGAAAGGGCCACGACCTGCATGACTCGATGGAATCCAGGTATACATCTGCTATGACTGAAGCCTATAGGAACCAAAAAAAATGATGCAAATCCCACCAGGGAGGGTGTCTGGACTGGTCTGGTATGATTAAAGGAAAGAAAATTATCAGGTAAGAACATAATCTTTTCCTTCCTTGTCATCTATACCAGACCAGTCCAATCTCGTAAGACACCATCTCCCGAGTGCTCAAAAGGTACGCCAAGTCCCACTGTAAAATAGACATATGCCCTAATAACCTTATAAAGTTCGCCCCTCAACAACTCATATCAGACCTTACGAAACATTTGAACTATATGCTAAAAAATGGACTCTTCCCAAAGGATAAAGGAAATATTCTACTCACCCCTATACCTAAAGATGCAAAGAAAAGTACAAGTGATTTAACCAACTACCACCCAGTAGCATCTATTCCTCTGATAACCAAACTAACGGAAGGCATGGTGACCGAGCAGCTCACCAACTACTTAAATAAATTTTCAATACTTCACAATTCCCAATCAGGATTTCGGTCTAACCACAGCACCGAAACAGTACTAGTTACTCTCCTGACTAAATTCAAACAAGCTATCGCAACTGGCAACAAAATACTTCTCCTACAATTCGACATGTCCAGTGCTTTTGACATGGTTGACCATGGAATTCTACTACACATCTTAGAATACTTCGGAGTTGGAGGCAACGTTCTTAATTGGTTTAGAGGTTTCTTGACTACAAGATCATACCAAGTTATAGCTAATTCGAATACATCAAACCAATGGATACCTGAATGTGGAGTCCCTCAAGGATCTCCCCTCTCACCGACCCTCTTCAACATAATGATGACACCCTTGGCCAGGTTACTATCCAATCAAAACCTCAATCCACACATATACGCAGATGACGTCACGATCTACATCCCGTTCAAACATGATTTGAAGGAAATCACCAACGACATCAACCAAAGCTTTCACATCATGCATTCATGGGCGGATGCATTTCATTTGAAACTTAATGCAGAAAAAACACAATGTCTCATACTCACTTCACAACACAACACAAGCAAATTCACCACCTTAACCACACCAAACTTCTCCCTTCCCGTTTCAGACACCCTGAAAATTCTTGGAGTGACTATTGATCAAAATCTTACACTTGAAAGTCATGTGAAGAATACAACTAAGAAGACGTTCCATTTGATGTGGAAACTTAAAAGAGTAAGACCTTTCTTCCCAAGGATCATCTTTTGCAATCTGATACAGTCATTGGTGCTGAGTCACCTAGACTATTGTAATGCACTCTAAGCTGCTTGCAAAGAACAAATTATCAAGAAACTTCAAACAACTCAGAACACTGCAGCCAGACATATTTGGAAAAACAAAATATGAAAGTGCAAAACCCCTAAGAGAAAAATTACACTGGCTTCCACTTAAAGAACGTATTGCATTCAAGGTATGCACTCTAGTTCATAAAATCATTCACGGAGATGCCCCGACCTACATGCTAGACCTGGTTGACTTGCCACCCAAGAACGCTAAAAGATCATCCCGCACTTTCCTCAATCTTCACTTCCCTAGCTGTAAAGGTCTAAAATACAGACTGACACATGCGTCCAGCTTTTCCTACATTTGTACTCAGTTGTGGAATGCATTACCGCTTAACCTAAAAACAATTTACGAATTAACCAACTTTCGTAAATCTCTGAAGACCTATCTCTTTAACAAGGCATACCACAACAATCAAGGAATGTAAATGTAACACATCATCACTTTACTTGATATTCTGAACTGTATTCTTCCTATATCTGTTCGCCCAACTCTATTATCTCATCCATGATCTCTATGTAACACCAACTGTTATCTCCTACTCTGGAATGACGAATGCCATAAGAGCATTGTAAGCCACATTGTGCCTGCAAATAGGTGGGAAAATGTGGGATACAAATGCAACAAATAAATAAATAAATAATGGGGTGTAGCAAAGCAGTCTCTCCATTAGGGTGGGAGAACGAAAGTACAGAGGCACCAGCATGGAAAACAAAACAGTCTCCATCAGCATGACAATGAGATACAGCTGAAGAGAAAACTGGAATGTCACAGGAAAGAAGGACACTAGACCACCGTGGCAGACTATCAACACAAGGCCGCCACAAAGGTACAGAACAGCACCCTAGGAAGAAACAGAGCCAATAAAACTCATCAAGAGCCCCCCAGACCATGCAGAGAGGCCAGAACCAGTGAACAAAACTGAACAAGCCTGAAGAACTTGAAGAACCAGACAATCTCCACACTGCTACAAGAACAGAAGATATGACGCCTCCAAGAAGGTACAGCGCACTAGAAGTCTAGGAGTACCAAAGGAAGGAAGGTTATGCACCACTGGCCCAGAAGAAGCTGCACTGTAAGCCTGTCGAAGGTCCTGACCTGAAACAGCAGAGACAGAGATGGCAATGCCAAACCCACAGAATGGATTGTGCACTATATATAGAGATGAAATCAAACTGGATATGCCACCTCCAAAACAGAGCACCGTTCTCTATGTGAACAGGAAGCCATGGTCCAATCCTGAGGCAAAGACCCAAGATCTCCTCGTTCAGGGAGTGCAGCAGTGCTCCCATCAAAATCAAAATGTAAGCAAGGCCATAGACGCAAAGATGGGGTCAGGCACCACAGTCCCCAGTTGGAGCTGGAAGTATGCCTGAAAGCCAGAGACAGCTCGCCATCCAGGCCAGAGGAACGCTACAAACCCAAACATGAAACCATGCATGACCAAAGTAGCCTCACTGGAGACAGAGCTACGCTGTAGACAGAATTGTAGCCAAGCCCTTGTAACAGATACGCCGCTCCAATGGCTTCCCTAATCCAGCGAGCAATGGAATCCTTAGAAGCCGCCTCACCTCTATTCGATCTCGACAAGAGCACAAAGAGATGATCCGAGCGTCGAAATTCGTAGAAATGACGGCACCGTCCAAATCGACACCCCTGCTTCAGAAAACAGCAAACAAGGATCTTTGAAAGACAAAGCCTGAATTTCAGAAATCCTCCTAGCTGAAGCAATGGCCACCAAAAACACTGTCTTAAGTGTTAGATCCTTCTCAGAAACCTTATTCAATGGCTCAAACGGTGGGGCCTAGATGGCTTACAGTACCACATTCAAATGCCATGCCGGGCACGGCTGCTGCAGAGGAGGCCGAAGCGCCCCATGTAGGAAACGGACCACAGCAGAGTTAGCTGCTAAAGAGGAACCGTCCAGTTTCCCACTAAAACAAGCTAGCGTGGCCACCTGCACTGGAAGGGAATTATATGACAATCCCTTTTGAAGACCATGCTGAAGGAATTCCAGAATAACCGGAAAGTCCGCCCGAAGAGGCGATTCAGCACACAAAGCACACCACACCGAGAAAGCTTTCCACACCTGCGCGTACACTGCTGAAGTAGACTGCATCCTTGCCCCCAAAAGAGTGGCAATGACTGGTCCTGGAAATCCCTTCTTCTTCAGCTGCCGCCTCTCAATAGCCAGGCCGTAAGTCCAAAGTGGGAGGGATTTTCCATCTGAACTGGCCCTTGATGCAGCAGATCGGGAGTCACTGGAAGTCGTAATGGTGTCTCTGAGAATGATCGAATGAGATCTGCATACCACGGCCGTCGGGGCCAGTCTGGGGCCACTAGAACGACCGCCCCCTGATGCTGCCCTATGCGGCAAAGAACTCTCCCTATCAGAGGCCACGGAGGAAAGACATACAGTAGCAGTTCTTCCAGCCATGGCTGGAGAAGAGCGTCCAATCCTGCGGATCCTGGCTGCCGTTTGCGGCTGAAGAACTGGGGAACTTTGGCATTGCAAGCCATGGCCATGAGTTCCATTACTGGTCTTCCCCAACATTGACAGATCAGCTAAAAAGCCGAATCTGACAGCGTCCATTCCACTGTGTCCGAAAGAGTCCGGCTGAGAAAATCCGCTTGAACATTGTCTTGACTTGCAATGTGCGCTGCCGACAGACTCTGAACATGCGCTTCCGCCCATACTAGAAGACGAGACAGTTCCACTGCCAAGGAAAGACTGCGAGTGCCCTCCTGCCAATTGATGTAGGCCACCGTCGTGGTGTTGTCCGAGAATAAACGAACTGCCTACCCCTGCAGAAGGTCCTGAAAACTCCACAGCGCATTCACGACTGCTCGCAACTCCAGACGATTTATCAGCCAAGTCGCTTCGAGAGGGGTCCACGATCCCTGGGCTACTCGATGAAGACAATGGGCTCCCCAGCCTGCAAGGCTGGTATCCGTCACGACTACCACCCAATTGGGAGACGCCAGACAAACAACCTTCTGCAAACTGGCTGACCGGAGCCACCACGCGAGACTGTCCATGGCCTGACTCGACCAAGGAAGGCGTCGTTGATAATCCGGCGACGTCGGCGACAATCTGCTCAAAAGGAAATTCTGAAGAGACTGCATGTGAGCCCTTGCCCATGGAATGACCTCCAAGGTCACCATCATGAGCTGAACATAGTCCCACACTCGGGGAGCGCGACGACTCAATAAGGTCCGTACCTGAGAAAGCGATTTGATCCTTCGCCCCTCGGGGAGAGACACCTTCCCCCGCTTCGTATCAAATTGCACTCCCAGATACTCCAGACTCTGAGTAGGAACCAGATGACTTGTCCATATTGACCACCCAACCTAAGGACTGCAACACCGCAATCACTCGGTCGGTGACTACTTGACTCTCCTCTGCTGTCATCGCCCGAATCAGCCAATCGTCGAGATATGGATGCACTTGAATCCCCTCCTTCCGCAGGAACAGCGCCGCCACCACCACCATAACCTTGGGAAAAGTGCTTGGGGCAGTGGCCATTCCGAAAGGGAGGACCCGAAATTGGAAGTGCTGACCCAGCACCGCAAATCTGAGAAATCTCTGATGGGGCTGCCAAATGGGAATGTGTACGTAAGCTTCCCTCAAATCAAGAGCCGTCAAAAACTCGCCTGATTGAACAGCAGCAATTACTGCCCTTAATGTATCCATGCGGAAGTGACGAACCCGCAAAAACTGGTTTACTTTTCTGAGATCGAGAATAGGTCAAAAAGCCCCTCCCTTCTTTGGAACCACAAAGAAGATGGAGTACCGACCTGTGCGCCTTTCAAGAGGAGGAACAGGCACGATAGCCCCTATCCTTAGCAGGTCTCGCAAACACTGCAGAACCGCTGTCCTATTGGCCCGTGATACACATCGGGACTCCAGAAAAAAGTCTGTGACGGGAGAGAAGAATTCTAGCTTGTACCCTTCTCGCACCACATCGAGGACCCACTGGTCCAAAGTAATTCTGGCCCACTCTGGAAGAAACAGAGAAAGCCGACCACCGATCTGCTCTCCTCCCGAGTGGACCTGCGCCCCATCATTGGGAGGCCTGAGAAGGAGCCCCTGAAGAGAGGGGGGTCCAGCAGGACGCTTTTCGTTGCGAAAGGAAGAACGCTGCCAAAAACGAGGATGCTGAAAAGCTGCATTGGACCGCCCTGCGCGATACCGTCGCGTCTCTCTGAAACGTGACCTTGAGGCTCCCTGCCTGAAAGTAGACTTGGGTCTATCCTCCGGAAGATGCTGCGATTTGGAATCCCCCAAATCTTTAACAATCTTTTCTAGGTCTTCCACAAAAAGCAATTTCCCTCGGAAAGGCAATTTAATGAGTCGTTGCTTAGAGGCCATATCTGCGGCCCAATGACGGAGCCACAGAAGACACCGAGAGGAAACGGTCAAGGCCATGAGTTTGGCTGAAGCACGGACCAAATCATACAAGGCATCCGCCAAGTATGCCAGCCCAATATCCATCAGCGACATCTGAGGAGTTCCCGGCATATCAGACTCCGAAACCGAGTCCATGACAGAATGTAGCGAATTGAGACAAGCTCTAGCCGCATAAGAACTACAAACAGAAGCTTGAAGTGTCAAAGCGGCCAGTCTTCTTAGTGACCGCCATCACCAAGGCATCCACCCTTGGTAGAGCCAACTGCTCTAAACGGTCCGCTGAAACCAGATACAGCTTGGCCATAGCCCTGGCTACCCCATCTGGATTCACCCACTTGGCCGAAATCAACTCTTCAATAGCTTCATGTACCAGAAAGGCCTTAGAAGGTCATCTGGTACTAGCCATCTTGGGGTTGACCGCCTGAGAACCCACAACCTCAGGGTCCTCTATATTCAGGGCTTCCAGCGCCTGAGAGATAAAGGAGGACAACTCCTCCTTATGGTAAATCCTCACGGCGGAAGAGTCCTCCATTTGGTCAGTGAGGACACCATCCTCCACATCCTCTACCCCCGTCTGCTTCAAGACAGCCACCACGGAGGAAGCTGCAGGCGACCGTATGCAGGACCCCTCCTCAGACCCCAAAGAAAGTCTAGGCTTTTTTAAGGGAGGAGAAATCCTCTGGGGAAAAACCCAAAATCTCTTGGTTAGCCCCAGACCCCCTGAGAGAATCAAGGGCCGAAGCTGTCGCAGCCGCGTGAGGGGGAGGGGGGGCAAGGCCCTTTTCAACAAAAACGCCTGATGGAGTAGCAAAATAAAAACTCTGGTGAAAACCCCTCCCCCGCAACAGAGGAGGTTGCAGCCATGGCACTTGCACCACCGTCCACAGTGCCTGACCCCCCCCCCCCCCCCGACTCCTCTGCCAGCGGAGAAGAAGCTTTGCCCAAAACCGCTACCAGAGCCGTCTCCGAGACCGATCACAAAATGGCGCGAGAATCGCCAGGCTCCGGGCAGGAAAGCACGCTCTCGGGGGGGGGGGGGGCACTTCTCCGTCGAGTCCCGCTAAATCAGCGCAACCCAGCGCTGCAAAGGCCTGCCGCCGAACACCTTTCCCGCATCGGGAACAGCGTTTTACCACCTGCGCTGCCATCGCTTGTCCCCGAACAGGATCCCAGCAGGACTTATCCCGGACCGGGAAAGCACGGGAACTGACAGCTGAGCCAAAGAAAAAAACTCTCCGACTCCACTTCGAGGCAGGCTCAGACAAGCAGGCAACAGAAAACAGGACTTGGGCAGCAGTAACACAAACCTGCTCTCAGCAAAAACACACTTCCCTGTGCTTCTGTTTCTCTTTTAAACAAATTCTATGGTTCTCTTTTTCTTTTCTTTTTTTTAGTGAGGAGGCAGAAAAAAACAGGGAAGGAAAGGAACAGCAAAAGCCTGTTCAGAGGGAATTTGAGGTGCAGCAAGGACCCAGCAACTGCATATGCTGCCAAAGGGGACATCACCAGTCCGCCACCCCCAGCTCAAACTGGCCACCGGCCCAGGAGCACCCTCACAGACCTTGGGCCCAGGAGCTGAAGAAAAAGCCGTCCACCACCTGCTGAGATAGAGACATACTAACTGTGGAAGGAGCTGGCCGTCTGGCATCACTGCCTTTAGTTTGTTTATCTCTATCTCCACCTGCTGGTAGGCGGACTTAACCCACTAGTTCCTGGATTCATCTGCTGCAAGTGACAAAGAATTTACTTTGATTTTCAGCAATAAGAACAACTAAACAGAAGAAAATTTCTAAAACTGTAAAGAGTGCTCTCTCAAAAACTAAATAAAAATCAGAATAAAAAAGGATCTTAATGATTCTGGTTTACTGCCATCTGCAATAACCAGAGAACCATATAGTTGCTTAGACTAATAATTCAATTCTGTATCACTGTGAGATGTTTATCCAGGGAATGAGATTCTGATTCCCATCCCAAAGTGTTCCCTTCCACACAGAAGGACTTCCACAGCCCTGATACAGGTTAAACAACCAGGAAGAGCATAAAGCAAATTCTAACCTTAGTCAATTCCTATATGGAGGAGGGCAGAGGTAGGAAAAGAGTGTGAAGTAATATAAAAGACATGGGCAGGGGGGAAGTTGGTGCCGGATTGTATATGTCAATAAATAAAAGTAAACCAAACAAAATAATATAAAGTGACACCTTTTTATCAGACTAACAAGATATTTTTAAACTATTTTGGGGATATAAAACTTTCTTCCTCTGGTCAGGACACTATGAGCAACAGATGACAACACTAGAATATATAAGCAAATCATAAATTAATTCCAGTGATATTCTGAAGGGCAAAGGCTGAGGAGGCAGAGGAGGGAGAGGCAGATGGATGATCAGGTGAAAAAGCAGTAGAACAGAGCTTTTCAAACTGTGGGTCGGGACCCCAAATAGGGTCATAAAACCCACATTTGGAATCACAACCTAGGTGGACTCTCCATAGATGCATCATTATTCTATACCTCCAGGGGGTCATACAATCTTATTTGGCCACAGTCATGGGATCACAGCTACAAAAACATTGGGAAGCACTACAGTAGAATTTTATGGTTTATAATGTGATAGGAAACCCAGATTTTAAATTCCTTTCTTGTTCATTTAAAAGTATTTGGTCATTCCAACTCCAAAAGTCATAACTTCCTTGATTGCTTCAAAGGTAAAATTATGTCTTACCTGATAATTTTCTTTCTATTAGTCCCTCAGATCAATCCAGAGACTTGTGGGTTATGCCCCTCCTCTAATAGGTTAGATAGAGAGAAGTTTGCTACAATAGAGCATGTGCAGCCAGCCTCACTTCGGTATAACGATACCAAAGCAGTAAGAACCATAGAACACTCTCCTGTCTCTGCAAAAGCAGCATAAACTTGGAAGAAACTCTCCGAGCTGCTATAACTTAGAAATGTAAATATAAACACACCCTAACAGCCTTACTTGTCCAGAGACAAAGGAACGTGAACAGAACCGACTGAAGTATACTGAATCCGATCAGAGATTACAAAAGCGAATTCCAGGGAGGGGCTCTGGATTGATCTGAGGGACTAATGGAAAGAAAATTATCAGGTAAGACATAATTTTACCTTCCATAGCGTCCCCAGATCAATCCAGAGACTTGTGGGATGTACCAAAGCAATCCTCATCAAGGGTGGGACCGGCCTACTCCGGCCGCCAACACAGAAGTCCCTACAAGCGCCTCTCGATGCGCAGCAACTTCAAGACGGCAATGCATAACAAAGGAATGCCAAGACGACACTTAACAAATGTCCTCCAACGACACCAGACGACACTCCGCAAAAGAAGAGGCCTGAACCCTCTTGGAGAGGGAAAGAATCCCCCAACAACAGGTAAGCTGACGCAATAGCCTCCCTAAGCCACCGATCGACCGTGGCCTTAGAGGTCATCTTCGCTTTCTTATGACCTGCGAACAGCACAAAAAGATGATCTGCTTTCGAAACGAATTAGTCGCCTCCAAATAACACATCAGAGGTCCCCTAATGTCTAAACCCCGTAGAGCTCGAAAATTGTGAGGGAAATCCTCTTGCTTGAAGGATGGATGGCAACACTACTCCCTGGTTAACGTGAAAACGCGTGACTACCTTAGAAACCAAGGACGGCACCCTTCGAATTGTCACTCCCGCCTCCGAAAAATGAAAGGGCATGAAGCTCAGACACCTGCCTGGATGAAGCCATTGCCACCAGAAACACAGTCTTCAACTTGAAAACATTCAAGATCTTTACTCAGGGGCTTGAAAGGAGACCGCCGAAACGCCCTAAGGACCAGGTTCAAATTCTAATCCGGCACCACCGGAACCCAAGGAGGTCTGAGATGCCCTACACCGCAAAGAAAACGAATGAACTCCGGAAGAGACACTAAGGAGTGGCTCCCCGAACAACCCCTCCAGGAAGCCAATGCTGCTAACTGACCCTTTAAAGTACTTAGCGACAGTTCCTTAACCATCACTTCCTGCAAAAAAGCCAGAACGGACCCAAGAGGGTCTGATTGAGGGGAAATGCCTGCCAAGGAACCCCAAGCCACAAACGACCTCCACACTCCATTATACGCAATAGAAGTGGAACATTTGCGCGCCTGTAACATGGTCCCAAAAACCGCCTCCGGCTATCCTGGACACCTCAGACGCGACCGTACAAAGGCGAGGCCATAAGCCCAAATGGAGTGTGATCTTTCATGACTACCGGCCCCTGATGGATAAGACCCGGCCAGTGAGACAGGTGGAACGGTTCGTCGATCAGGAGGCGAATCAATCCCACATACCAAGGACGTCTGGGCCAGTCCGGCGCAATAAGTATTACCGGACCCGGAAGACGAGAGATTTCCCCACTACTTGACCGACCATCGGCTACGGAGGAAAGACATATAGAAGCTCCAACAGCCACGGCTGAAGAATAGCGTCTATTCCTTTGGACCATCGGCTACGGAGGAAAGACATATAGAAGCTCCAACGGCCACGGCTGAAGAATAGCGTCTATTCCTTTGGACTCAAACTCTCTGCCTCTTAACTGTTGTTGCTCACAGCTTTATTAGTAGTAACAGTGGGATTTGAACCTTCTACCTCTGCATTACAAGACCAGTGCTGTTACCACTTGGTCACAGCTGCACTTTGCTGAAGAACCGGGTCACCTTGGGATTGTAGAATCAAGCCATGAAATCCATCACCGGAGTCCACCAGCGATCCGAAATCTGGCTGACAGCCGGCAGAGAGAGCTCCCACTACCCGGCATCCAAGCGATTGCGACTGAAAAAGTTGGCCTGTACACTTAGCACTCCCGCTATGTGAGCCGCCGACAACCGAACTCGACGCTTCTCTGCTCCAAGAGACAGCACGGACGCCTCTTCTGCCAACGGAGCACTTCGAGTTCCGCCCTGCCGAATGACGTACGCTACCGCCGTCACATTGTCGCAGAGAACTCGGACTGGTTGAACTCTCAACAACATCTCGAAAGCTAGGAGCGCCAACCGAAACGCCCAAAGTTCCGTGAGATTGAACTGCAACCTGGACTCCAAGGGGGACCAACTCCCCTGAGCTGAGTGGCCGAGAACCACACGCCACTCCGACGCGGCGAGAGGCATGCCTCGAGTCAGTATCCGACCTGAGCCAACACCGCAGAGCAAAAGAAGCTCGCGGTGTCCAGGGAAAATGAATCGAAGAACCTTTGAAAGGAAAGACCAACGGCTGAGTAGATACCATTGCAAAGGCCGCATGCGGCTCTGGGCCCAAGGAACGACCCCTGAACATAGTCCAACGCTGTTGGAGCCTTCAGCCGAATGAAGGAAGAAACCTGGCACAGCTTCGCCCGTCGTTGTTCCGGAAGAAAAACTCCGCCCTGACAGGTATCAGTCGTACTACCAGGTACACCAGAGACAGATGGTGTAGCAGCATATGTCTATAGTACCATTGCATGCTACAAAAAGCAAGCTACAGTGGGTCGTGAAGCCGCACCCCTAGAGCTCAGTGCTTACTCGCAGCTGATTGCAACCACTATTAAGCTATCTCTACACTGAAGTAGCTCCTGGGCCACTCCTCATGAAATTTAGGTACCCCATAAGAAGCAATTAGAGGTACCGGGAACGCTGCAGTACCAGGCAGCTGAGGCTAATATGTAAAAGTGTGGCCACTATCAGTGTGCTAAGAGAGACAGAGAGAAGAGCAAAATTTAAAACTGAAGAGTTCTGAAAACTGTTCCAGTCATGTAAGAACTACTTGGCCAAGCAAGCCATAAGAGATAATGAAATAAAATATGCCCCATTGGAAATCTAGCTGAGCCCACAGTATCTAATAGGATGGAAAAAACAGCCTTGAACCTATAACCTTCAGGCTGAAAGGCCAGCAGCCCTCCTCAATAAAACTAGATTGATGTAAACAATACCCACAGAGCAAATGCCACCAGGGGAGCCCAGAGGGTGCAGAGTTACCAAGGAAACCGAGAGAAACCTGAGAGGCCTGCACTAGCCTCAAAATGTAACATTTCTCACAGAAACATCTAGTCAACAGCCTTAAACCTGACTACTAAAACACTGTACTGCCATGTCTGAGAAAGAAGATGAGTGGAAGAGTGAAAACCTAGGGTAGGATCCCTAATCCTGATCCCTTCCTCCCTTCCATTAAAGATGTACACACACCTTGAATCTCCTCAAGGAGGGTCCAGAAATAGTCTTACTGTAACTCACCTCGAGAAGCACAGGCATCTCTACCAGGAGACTTTCCGATAGGCAGTACTTTCCAAGCAGCAGCATAAGGCTCTCACTGTCACAGCACAGCTGCAGGGGACTAAAGGGTCACCTACCTCGCCCCTGTAAAGCTGAGGAAGACTCAAAGCTGTGGAAAACCAATATGCAGAAACTGGAGTGCTCCACACTAGGTTCTCAATCACATTCCTGAAAGATCTACATATAAAACTGCCTGAATTGCAAGCATATCAGAACCCAGGGGAGCACTGGGGCCTCAGCAGTGCCATGTGGAGTGGCAATAAAGATGGAACTAGACTAGATTGTAAGCTCTTGAGCAGGGACTGTCTCTTTATGACACACTGAGCCTGCAAATAGGTGGGAAAATGTGGGATACAAATGCAATAAATAAATAAAATAAATAAATGTCAGGTGTTCAGCGCTGCAAGTGTTTGGTAGCGCATACAAATGCTAATAATGAAGCGCGGACATACATCCAAGAACAGAATAGCCTCATGAACCTAACAGGCTTCCGCCAGCTCCTAGTGCCCGACCAAGAGCTAGCCGTAGAGGATATAAAATTAGCACTTACAATGCCTGTATAAAGAACGGAATCAGTTCTTCCCTTTAAAGAGCCTGGTCACAGTGAGGTCAACTCCCTCACCCACGGGCAACTCCCTCTGTTCAAGTTGCCCTGAAAAGGATTCCCCTGACCCTGGGACACCCTCCAAATCCATATGTCGTCCCCATAGGCGTAGTTTGACTGTTTCATTTGGGGGGGGCAAAGAATGGGCGGAGCATATTAGCATATCATTTGCATATATACATATGCAAATGAATATGCTAATGTGGAGGAAGGAATTGAATTTACAGGCAAAATATCACAGATGCACATTTCAAAAGCTGACACATTTCAATTAATAAATTATGAATAAAATACTTTTATCTACCTTTGTTGTCTGATCATTTAGTTTTTCTATTCGCTTTGGTCCCAGTGTCTTCTGTTTTATTCAGTGTCTTCTTTCCAGTAGGCTTCCCTCTGCTCCCCACCCCTCGCAGTCCTATCCATCTCTTGCTCCTTCCTTCTGCTCCCCACCCCTCGCAGTCCCATCCATCTCTTGCTCCTTCCTTCTGCTCCCCACCCCTCCCAGTCCCATTCATCTCCTGCTCCTTCCCTCTGCTTCCCACTCCTCCCAGTCCCATTCATCTCCTGCTCCTTCCCTCTGCTTCCCACCCCTCCCAGTCCCATTCATCTCCTGCTCCTTCCCTCTGCTTCCCACCCCTCCCAGTCCCATTCATCTCCTGCTCCTTCCCTCTGCTTCCCACCCCTCCCAGTCCCATCCATCTCTTGCTCCTTCCCTCTGCTTGCCACCCCTCCCAATCCCATTCATCTCCTGCTCCTTCCTCTGCTTCCCACCCCTCCCAGTCCCATTCATCTCCTGCTCCTTCCCTCTGCTGCCCACCCCTCCAGTCCCATCCATCTCTTGCTCCTTCCCTCTGCTTCCCACCCCTCCCAGTCCCATTCATCTCCTGCTCCTTCCCTCTGCTTCCCACCCCTCCCAGTCCCATCCATCTCCTGCTCCTTCCCTCTGCTCCCCACCCCTCCCAGTCCCATCCATCTTCCCTCTGCCCCCCCCCCCCGCGAGGTCCCAGATTGTGACTCCATCTACCTCCCTCTCTTCCTCCCTCCCTCCCTCCGCCGCAGGCAGCAGTCTTTTTCAGCGTTCCTGGCAGCAGTAGCGATGTACACGCTGCCTTCGGTCTGCCCCGGAAGCCTTCTCTTCAAGTTCCTGTTCCCACCTATGCGGGAACAGGAACTTGAAGAAAAGGCTTTGGGGCAGAGCCGAAGGCAGCGTGTACAACGCTACCGCTGCCAGGAACGCTGGAAAAGACTGCTGCCTGCGGCGGAGGGAGGGAGGGAGGAAGAGAGAGGGGTAGATGGACACGCTCCTCTCAGTCCGCTACTCCGCTTGGCTTCCCTGCCCTCTCTGTCTGCGTCCCGCCTTCCTCTGACGTCAGAGGAAGGCGGGACGCAGACAGAGAGAGCAGGAAAGCCAAGCGGATGGAGAGGAGCACGTGCCTGCATGTGTTTTGTTTTTATTTTTTTTTTTAACTAATGGCGCGGCGGCGCCTCATCGTCGTTTGGGGGGGGCATTGCCCCCCCTCGCCCCCCCCAGTCTACGCCTATGGTCGTCCCAGGGTTATTATGGAGGGCTAAGTGACTTGCTCACGGACAGAAGGAGCAGCAGAGGGAAACGAACCCAGACAGCCAGGTTCAAAGCCTGCTGCACTAACCATTATGCTACTCCTCCACTCTTCCGGCCCCTTAAACCCAACAGGGCCGTCTTAGGCGGCTTCTGTACAAACTCAGAGCCCGAGGCAGCAGAGCCTCGAAAATGGCCGCCTCCTGCCCCTCTCCCTCAGAGCACAATAAAAACGCTTTGAGCAAAAGAGTACAAACTCCGGGGGAAATGCCCCCATAATAGTCTTTTCTGGGAGAGAAATCAAGGCTTCTCTGTCGGAGGGAGCCCCAGCAGATCCCGCCGCCGCATTCTAGCGAGAAAATGGCGCCAGCGGATCAACCGTTCCAGTCACAGACTTTCCCGCCAAGCGAGAAACGATCCCTTTTGGCGCAGTGGTGCCCAACACGCGATCCCCTGATCCACACTATGACTCACTACGCGGAACAAAACTCGCAGGGAAGTGACGTGCCACCGTGCCCCACAGCTCGAGCCGCGCTTAATGGACTCCAACGGAACGGACATAGCCCCAAAAGCCTTACCTTCTCCGCAGTCCCAGCCCTGCTCACGTTCCAATTAAGCTGAATGGAGAATTATTCCAAGCGCCAAGCAAGCCAAAATGAGGCTGGACTGGAGAATCGTTCCGCTGGTTCTTTTTTTTTTTTTTTTAAGAGACAGTAGAGGAATACAGCCAAAATCCTCAACAGAATTTAAGTAGGCTGACAGGGGGAGAAGAGTAGGGACCTGGCACCACCAGGTGTATCCCATAATGTGGGCACCTCAACCCCAGAGAAAGCTCAACACACCCAAGGGAACCGGATAGGAGCCTCAGGCCACAGAGCTGCACTTTATGCTCCCTTCTACCTGCTAGATAGAGAGAATACTGAAGTGAGGCTGGCTGCACATGCTCTATTGTAGCAAACTTCTCTCTATCTAACCTGCTAGAGGAGGGGCATAACCCACAAGTCTCTGGATTGATCTGGGGACGCTATGGAAGTTTCATTTTAGCATCCTGATCATCAAGTATTGTTTATGAAGTGGTGTGCTGGAGCCGGCTCGCTCCGGCTCGCAAGAGCCGCTTGTTAAATTTGAGCCAGCTCCATTACACGAGATAAGCATGGCAGGAGGGCACCATCACAGGCCATGCTTACCTCCCCTCCCGCTCCCAAACATGTCCAGCGATTGTCCTTCGCCCCCACCCTCCCCTCCCGCTCCCATCCATCTTTTTTTATATTACCTCCGTTGAAGCGCCGCATTATTTAAAGCCCTGCTGCCCATCTCTAGCCTTCCCTGTTTGCTTCTGATGAGTTCATGCCCTTAGTCCTGCCTTCTGACGTATGACGTCACAAGGCGGGACTAAGGACACGAACTCATCAGAAGCAAATAGGGAAGGCTAGAGACGGGCAGCAGGGCTTTAACGCGGCGCTTCAACGGAGGTAATAAAAAGATGGCTGGGAGCGGGAGGGGAGGGTGGTAGAGGGAGGAGAATCGCTGGACATGGATGGGAGCGGGAGGGGAGAATGGGGGCAACGTAAAATCGTTGGACATGGATAGGAGCGGGAGGGGAGGGCAGGGGAGAGAAGACAAT
The DNA here is from genome assembly GCF_901765095.1 of Microcaecilia unicolor. Taxonomy (NCBI): domain Eukaryota; kingdom Metazoa; phylum Chordata; class Amphibia; order Gymnophiona; family Siphonopidae; genus Microcaecilia; species Microcaecilia unicolor. The sequence goes on along the minus strand of NC_044032.1, from coordinate 249,772,052 downwards.
TGCTGGGCATGGATGGGTAGAGGGGGGCAGGGGAGAGAAGACAATTGCTGGGCATGGATGGGTAGGGGGGCAGGGGAGAGAAGACAATTGCTGGGCATGGAGGGCAGAGGAGAGAAGAGAATTGCTGAGCATGAATGGATAGAGGGGGGCAGGGGAGAGAAGACAATTGCTGGGCATGGATGGGTAGGGGGGGAAGGGGAGAGAAGAGAATTGCTGGGTATAGATGGATAGAGGGGGGCAGGGGAGAGAGGAGAGTTTCAGGACATGGATGCAGGGGAGGGCAAGAGAAATTCTGGACATGAATGGAGGGTAGGGAAGGAAGAGAGAAGAAATGCTGGACATGGAGGGAAGATAGAGGAAGGAAATTAGATGAGGGAAAAGGAAGTGAGGAGAGAAACTGGACATGGATGGAGAAAATAGGCAGAAGCTGGATCCACTGTACAGTCAAGTCTGCGGAGGACCAGAAATTAAGAAGAAAGGAGGAAAGAAAAGAAATACATGGAAGGAAGCCCTGGAAACAGAGTCAAGGGAACAGATAGAGAGCAGCAGAATCAGATACTGGGCCAGCATGATCAGAGAAACAAAGTCACCAGACAACAAAGGAGGTAGAAAAAAATAATTTTATTTTCATTATAGTGTTTGGAATATGTCCACTTTGAGAATCAGGTGCTGAACGTTAAAAGTTTATATTTATTTACTTATTTATGGCATTTTATCCCATATTAAACATGAATTAGATTGGAACCTGGGATCATTTAATTTTTTTTTCCTGGCGAGAGTAATGCATTGCCCCCCCCCCCCCCCCCCCCGGCTATAGCCAGCTCTGCAATTTTTTTTTGGGGGGGGGGCGCAGAGGTGGATGGGGGGGCGCAGTGGTGGACGGGGGGGGGGGCGCCGAGGTGGACCGGGGAGAGAGCCTGTTGTTAAAAATTTACCAGCACACCACTGTGTTTATGGGTTAAGCATGGGAATTTGTGTGAGCAGCCCAAACCATCAGCAGGATAAACAGCACCCTGTGTTTCCTTAGAAAAGAGGGATCTCCCTTCAATGCCATGGCTGGCCAAGGGGGAAGGAAGAAAATGACACTGCCAAGCAGCCAGCTTCTCAATAATAATAATAAAGCCACTATCACTGCAGCTGTCAAAGCAAGCACTCACATGCTTAAACCCTCTGCAAGTATTTACTTTTGCGGCTGCAGATACAGCAGGGGCATGGCACACTGCAACCACCTCCTGGCCTGGTACTCTCCAAGTAAGCACCCATTTTGCCCATCCCAAGCACCCTGTAAGCATGTACTCAAAGAGGACACAGCTCAACTGAACAGACTAGATGAGCTGTTGTGGTTTTTATTTGCCATCATTTACCATGTTACTATGTTTCAGGAAAACATCCTGCTATGAGACAGTAAGATCCCTGTGGGTGTGCTGCTCACTGTCTCTGGGTTTGCTTCCATGGGCACCTCCCTCCTAGCACAGATTGCACTACTAGCATAGGGTTCTCAACAGGGATTACGAAAGTCTTCTGGGGCTGAGAGTTGCTGTGGAGATTGCACTGAGAAAGCAGGAATAAATTGAGGGCTCATGGACCTCCTGGTCAAGTTGGCAGGGGGTGGGGATGGAACCTGAGCTTGTGTGAAGGAGAAAAGGAACAGGTGTACTGATTCTGGCAACCTCAATTATGTGGCTATTTTTAGGATAGGAAAACTTGCAGCTCATGCAAGGAAACCATATGTCTGTGCCCATAGAGAAACAGCTAAGGGAGGGATGGAAAGAATACAGAGAAAGGAAGGAAACAAAACTAGCATGGCAGATAAAACCGCCCTTTTCTGCCCTTGCTCAGTGTCGCAAGGTATAGTTAGGCTGATAAGCTAAACTCAGTTTTCAACTTCATAGACAAGATGAATTTGCTGCTTAAGTTCCTTATCAATTTATTGCACAATTGAATAAACATACAACAGTGAAAAATGAAATAGAATTAAGAATGAACCATACAGAGTCTTCTGGGCTCATACAGATGTTCTAAGGACCCTGTTTACTAAGACATGCTAGCGTTTTTAGCACACGCTAAAATTTAGCGTGCGCTAACACTAGAGATATCCATATATTCCTATGGGTGTCTCTAGCATTAGCGCACGCAAAAAATGCTAGTGGTCCTACTGCGCGACTTAATAAACTGGGTCCTAATACTTCAGTTAAATGCTGTGTGAAAAGACAGTGGAGGCAATTCTATAAAGGTCGCCCAAATTTGGAAGCTAAAATGCAGGACGCTAAGCGCAAATTCAATAATGGTATTTGGGCACCCGGATTCCATGATAGAATAGAGCGCAAGTTGGCATGTGTGTGCCAACATTTAGGCACTATAACTTATGCCATGTGAAAGGCAGACATAAATGTTAGCGCATCAATGTTGCAGTTTAGCGTAACTTATAATATTCTTTCAGCACTTAACCGGCCACGGTAACTGCATAAATAGGACCGTATAAAAGTAGATCCTCTCTTTACACAGATCGCCATAGCTGACACTTAGACTATATTTTTACCACTCCCATATACCCGGAAATTCAATGCCAAAGCCTGGACATGGCCCAGCACTGAATTTCCAGGGATAACACTGGTGGCAGTCTGCAAATGCTGAATGCCGGAGGCTGAATATAGGGCCCTAAGTGTGGGACCCGCCTATGCCCCATCCATATGTAAGCCCCCTTGCAGTTCTGAGGGTTGCATAATAAGCTTATAGAATATTGCTTAGCACCCAGCTGGCATTTACATATGTGTGTAAATGTTACATTCATGTGTGTGCTAGTATTCTATTATCTTAGGGCGAAAATGGTGCTCACATTTAGGCACTAAGGGGGTCAATATTCAGCCGACGGCAGTGAGCATTTTGCTGACCACCGCCAACATTATTCCCAGACAGGGCCGGTGCTAGGATTTCTGGCGCCCTCCTGCAGCCTATGTCGGTGCCCCCTACCCATCCAGGGGCGGGATCACTATGGCTCTGCCCCTACAATAGTCACATCCACAGTAGCCACACCCCTTTACCAGCCATGGAACATATAAACAGGCACCACTGAAATATTACACCAGTATAGGAGAAGAAAAATAACTTGTGGTGTTTATTTTCATTATAAATAATTTCTGTAAGCTGTTACAGCTCCAGTATACCCAAAAAGACACAAACCAAATTAGCATACAGACCAGTAACTAGGAGAACAGTCTTGCCTATCTGAAACAATATGTTGCCAAAATCTCAGAACCTAACAAACAGATCCCTATTCAGACACTTGCCTTGCAGTCACATATGCAGAACAGAGATAGCCCCTCTTCAAATTCTTCAAAAAGTAACCTGAAATCCTAAAAAGCTGGACTCTGCTTGCAGCACAATACCAGAAAAACAAAAAGAAACACATTGCTATACATTGCAAAATAAGACAGCAGATGTAAATTCTCAAATTGGACATATTCCAAACACTAAAATGAAAACACAATGGTTTTTTCTACCTTTGTTGTCTGATGACTTTGTTTTTCTAATCATGTTGGTCCCAGTCTCTGATTTTGCTGCTCTCTATCTGTTCTCTTAACTCCGTTTCCAGGGCATCCTTTCCATTTATTTTTTTTTTTTACTTTCCTCCTTTCTTCTTCATTTCTTGCCCTACATCCATAAGTAAAAGCTGGGTCCTCCACAGACCTGACTGGAGGAGGTATGGAGTGGATCCAGCTTCTACGTATTTTCTCCATCCATGTGCAGTTTTTCTCCTCTCTTCCATTCCCCTCATCTCCATCAGTATGCATATCTCCTTTGTCTCTCTTCCCTCCCCTCTATCCATATGCATCTCCTTCCTCTCACTTCCTTCTCTTCTATGTCCAGCATTTTCCTCTCCCCCCTCCATCCGTGTGCATCTCCTTCCTGTCTTTCCTTCCCTCCATCCCTGTCCATTTCTCCTCTTTTCTCTGTCCTCCCCTCCATCCATGTCCAGAATTTCTCTTGCCTTCCCCTCCATCCATCCATGTCCAGCAGCTCTCCTCTCCCCTGCCCTCCCCTCCATCCATTTCCAGCAGCTGTCCTCTATCCCCTTTTCTCCCCTCCATCCATCCATCTATCCATGTCCAGCAACTCTCCTCTCTCCCCTGCCTTCTCCTCCATCTATCCATATCAAGCAATTCTCCTCTCTCCACTGCCTCCCTCCATCCATCCATGCCCCCCTGCATCCATCCATGGCCAGCAATTCTCCTCTCTCCCCTGCCCTCTCAACCATGTCCAGCAATTCTCCTTTGCCGCCTATCAGCCCATCTCATTCATGTCCAGCGATTCTCCTTTGCCCCCATCAGCCCATCTCATTCATGTCCAGTGACTCGCCCCAGCCCCCACCTGCCTCCCTTTTCAGCCCGAGTTCCGGTTCCAACCCCAGCCCCACCTGCCCGCCCTCTTCTCCAGCAACATCCCCCTTTTCGTTCCTGCCGTCCTGCGGGGTTTAAATCTTTTATTTTACCTCAAGTCGCAGTGGCAGTGAAAGCAGCAGGCTCGTCTCCAGCCTTCCCTTCCCTTTCAGTGTCACGCCCTCGCAGAAATAGCGAAGATACATACCTGTAGCAGGTATTCTCTGAGGACAGCAGGCTGATTGTTCTCACTGATGGGTCGACGTCCACGGCAGCCCAGGAACGGTAATTTTCCAGAGCAAAATAAACAAAACTTTGCCAGAGCCTTCCAGTGTGCAGAGCGTAAGCACCACACATGCGTGGCCATCTTCCCACCCGTCGCACGAGAGTCCCCGCTCAGTTAGATCAAAAAGCAATAGCAATGAGAAGAACAGCTCCAAAGGGGAGGTGGGCAGGTTTGGAAGAACAATCAGCCTGCTATCTTCGGAGAATACCTACTACATGTATGTATCTTCGCTTTCTCCGAGGACAAGCAGGCTGCTTGTTCTCACTGATGGGTATCCCTAGCACCCAGGCTCACTCAAAACAACAAAGAAAGGTCAATTGGGCCTCACAACGGTGAGAACATAACTGAGATTGACCTAAAGGAGAAACATCTAACTGAGAGTGCAGCCTGGAACAGAATAAAAATGGGACTAGGGGGGTGGAGTTGGATTCTAAACCCCGAACAGATTCTGCAGCACCGACTGCCCAAACCGACTGTCACGTCGGGTATCCTGCTGAAGGCAGTAGTGAGATGGAATGTGTGGATTGATGACCACGTCGCAGCCTTGCAAATCTCTTCTATAGTGGATGACTTCAAGTGGGTCACCGACGCTGCCATGGCTCTAACACTATGAGCCGTGACATGACCCTCAAGATTCAGCCCAGCTTGGGCATAAGTGAAGGAAATGCAATCTGCTAGCCAATTGGAAATGGTGCATTTCCCCAACTGCGACTCCCCTTCTGTTGGGATCAAAAGAAACAAACATTTGTGCGGACTGTCTGAAGGGGCTTGTCCGCTCCACGTAAAGGCCAATGCTCTCTTGCAGTCCAAGGTGTGCAACTGACATTCAGCAGGGTGGGTATGAGGACGGGGAAAAAAATATTGGCAAGACAACTGACTGGTTCAGATGGAACTCTGACACCACCTTCGGCAAGAACTTAGAGTGCGTGCGGAAGACTAACTCTGTTGTGATGAAACTTGAGATAAGGAGCATGCACTACCAAGGCTTGGAGCTCACTGACTCTACGAGCTGAAGTAACAACCACCAAGAAAATGACCTTCCAGATCAAGTACTTCAGATGGCAGGAATTCAGTGGCTCAAAAGGAGGCTTCATCAGCTGGGTGAGAATGACGTTGAGATCCCATGACACTGGTGGAGGTTTGACAGGGGGCTTTGACAAAAGCAAACCTCTCATGAAGTGAACAACTACAGGCTGTCCAGAGATAGGCTTACCCTTTACAAGTTGATGATAAGCACTAATTGCACTAAGATGAACTCTTACGGAGTAGGTCTTGAGACCAGACTGACAAGTGTAGAAGGTATTCAAGCAGGGTCTGTGTAGGACAAGAGCAAGGATCTAGGGCCTTGCTATCACACCAGATATCAAACCTCCTCCATTTGAAAAGGTAACACCTCTTCGTGGAATCTTTCCTGGAAGCAAGCAAAACCCGGGAGACACCGTCAGAGAGACCCAAGGAACTGCATTTTACGCTCTCAACATCCGTGCTGTGAGAACCAGAGACCGGAGGTTGGGATGCAGAAGCGCCCCCTTGTTCTCAGTTATGAGGGTTGGAAAACAGTCCAATCTCCACGGTTCTTCGGAGGACAACTCCAGAAGAAGAGGGAACCAAATCTGACGCGGCCAGAAGGAAGCAATCAGAATCATGGTTCCGCAATCTTGCTTGAGTTTCAGCAAAGTCTTCCCCACCAGAGGTGTGGGAGGATATGCGTACAAAAGGCCCTTCCCCCCAATGAAGGAGAAAGGCATACGACACTAGCCTGTCATGGGCCTGAAGTCTAGAACAGAACTGAGGGACCTTGTGATTGACCTGAGTGGCAAAAGATCCACCAAGGGGGTGCCCCACTCTTGGAAGATCTTGCGTACTACGCCCGAGTTGAGCGACCACTCGTGAGGTTGCATGATCCTGCTCAATCTGTCGGCCAGACTGTTGTTTACGCCTGCCAGATACATGCCTTGGAGAAACATGCCGTGACGGCGAGCCCAAAGCCACATCTGGACGGCTTCCCGACACGGGGCGAGATCCGGTTCCCCCCTGCTTGTTGATGTAGTACATGGCAACCTGTTTGTCTGTCTGAATTTGGATAATTTGATTGGACAGCCAATCTCTGAAAGCCTTTAGAGCGTTCCAGACCGCTTGCAACTCCAGGAGATTGATCTGAAGATCTTTTTCCTTGAGGAACCAAACTCCTTGAGTGTGAAGCCCATCTACATGAGCTCCCCACCCCAGGAGGGATGCATCCGTGGTCAGCACTTTGTGTGGCTGAGGAATTTGAAAGGGACGTCCAAAGGTCAAATTTGATCGAATTGTCCACCACTGAAGGGAATTCTGAAAATCAGTGGACAGCTGGATTGCATCCTCTAGATCCCCCTGCAGCTTGATACCACTGGAAGCTAGGGTGCCATTGAGCTGATCTCATGTGAAGACGGGCCATGGGTGTCACATGGACTGTGGAGGCCATATGGCCTAGAAGTTTCAACATCTGCCAAGCTGTGAATCTGCTGAGACGCTCTGGCCATGGAAACTAGAGACAGAAGATTTCTGCTCTCGCTTCTGGAAGATAGACACGAGCTGTCTGTGAGTCCAGCAGAGCTCCTATAAATTCCAGTTGCTGAACAGGGAAAAGATGGGACTTGGGGTAATTTATAACAAACCCGAGTAGCTCCAGCAGTTGAATAGTCATCCGCATGGACTGTAGAGCTCCTGCCTGTGAGGTGTTCTTCACCAGCCAATCGTCAAGATAAGGGAACACATGCACTCCCAATCTGCGTAGAGACGCTGCAACTACTGCCAGGCATTTTGTAAAGACCCTGGGCGCAGACGCCAGACCAAAGGGCAGCACACAATACTGGAAGTGCTGCGCTCCCAGACAGAATCGAAGATACCTCCTGTGAGCTGGAAGTATCGGGATGTGTGTATAAGCATCCTTTAAGTCCAGAGAGCATAGCCAATCATTTTCCTGAATCATGGGAAGAAGGGTGCCCAGGGAAACCATCCTGAACTTTTCTCGGACTAGGAATTTGTTCAGGGGCCCTTAGGTCTAGGATGGGACACATCCCCCCTGTTTTCTTTTGCACAAGTACCTGGAATAGAACCCCAGCCCTTCTTGCCCTGGTGGAATGGGCTTGACCGCATTGGCGCTGAGAAGGGCGGAGAGTTCCTCTGCAAGTACCTGCCTGTGCTGGAAGCTGAAGGACTGAGCTCCCGGTGGGCAATTTGGAGGTCTGGAGATCAAATTGAGGGAGTTTCCTAACTGAAATATTTGAAGAACCCACCGATCGGAGGTTATGATAGGCCACCTTTGGTGAAAAACGTTTAACCTCCCCCCGACGGGCAAGTCGTCCAGCACGGACACCTTTATAGCGGCTATGCTCAGCTGGAGCCAGTCAAAAGTCCCTTGCATTTGCTGGGGAGCCACAGGGGCCTGCCTTGGCGCACGCTGTTGACGTGAATGAGCGCGCTGGGGATGAGCCTGAGAAGGCTGTCGAGAAGGAGGATTGTGCCTACGCTTGTTATAAACATAGGGAGCATTCTTCCTTCCCCGGAAAAATCGTCTACCTGATGAGGTAGTAGCAGAAAGCGCCCGGCAGGAGAGATTGTCCATAGCGGTTTCCCGCTGCATGATCTGATCAACCCACTTGCTTGACTTTCTCACCAAAAATATTATCCCCCCGGCAAGGAACATCCACAATCCGCTGCTGGACTCGATTGTCCAGGTCAGAGGCACACAGCCATGAGAGTCTGCGCATCACTATACCTCGGGCAGCGATTCTGGATGCAACATCAAAAGTATCGTAAGCACCCCTGGACAGGAATTTACGACACGCCTTCTGCTGCCTGACCACCTCCTGAAAAGGCTTTGCCTGCTCCAGAGGGAGCTTATCAACCAAGTCCGCCAGTTGCTTCACCGTGTTCCTCAAGTGAATGCTAGTGTAGAGCTGGTAGGATTGAATTTTGGCCACGAGCATAGAGGCCTGATACGCTTTTCTCTCAAAAGAATCCAGGGTTCTAGATTCTCTTCCCAGGGGCACCGAGGCAAAGTCTCTAGAACTGCAGGCTCTCTTGAAAGCGGAATCCACAACCATAGAGTCGTGAGGTAACTGTGACTTCATCAGCTCGGTTCTCCGTGAATCCAATATTGGGACTCAGCTTTCTTGGGAATGGTGGAATTACTTAGTGGTTTCATCCAGTTCCGCATAAGTGTCTCGAGCACATTATGCAAAGGAACCGTGGATGACTCCTTAGGTGGCGAAGGATAGTCAAGGACCTCGAGCATCTCAGTCCTGGGCTCATCCTCAGATACCACAGGGAAGGGAATAGCCACAGACATTTCCCAGACAAATGAAGAGAAAGAAAGACTCTCCGAGGGAGAAAGCTTTCTTTCTGGTGAAGGAGTAGGGTCAGAGGGAAGACCACAAGACTCCTCAGAAGAGAAATACCTGGGATCTTGCCCTTCATCCCACGAGGCATCCTCATCGGTATTGAACAAGAGTTCCTTAACTGCAGTCCGAAACCGGGCCCGTCTCGGCGCCGAGGAACCACGTTCTCGATGGTGATGTCGAGAAGTCGACTCCCATGCCGGCGGCGATGAAGCTCCCTCCAGCGATGTCGACGGGGAGTCGACCTGGGTGGCAGCCGACGCCACAGGTGGCACCGGCATTGGAGACCTCACCACAGGCATAGAGCCAGCTGCCGCTTCCATCGACGGTATGGAGGGCGCAAGCACCCCCGGTACCGGAGCAGACTGATGCAGCAACCCCTCCAGAAGACCTGGAAGAATGGCTCAGATGCGCTCGTCTAGAGTCGCTGTCGAGCAAGGCTGAGGGGTCTGTGCAAGAATCGGCGTCAGAATCTGTGGAGGTCGAGGAGGCGGAACTGGGCTGCCCGAAGACCGACGCACCGACACCTCTTGAATGGAGGGTGAGCGGTCCTCCCAGCGTCTGCGCTTCACTGGTGCCAAATCCTTCAATGCCCCGGAGCTCCCGGTACCATGCTTGGAAGGAGACCGATGACGATGCTTCTTCGCCTTCACTCGATGCATGTCATCAATACTCCTCAGTACCGACGAGGAGGACATGGAACCCACACGCCTCATCGGGGTCGGGTCCGAGAGTTGTTGGTCCCGGGGGCCTGCACAGCAGGAGATTTTCGAGGCAGGTGGAGACCCACTCGACGGCTCACTGCACCCAGTGTGTGGTGGTCTCCGGACAGCCATTACCTGCGCATCCTTCGGTGCCGATATCGACGGCCTTGGTATCGACATCAACGTCGAAGAACCGGTCGAAGCTCCAAAAAGACGGTCCTGAAGAGCTTTTCTCGACGCTTGTGTCCGCCTTTTAAGGCTAAGACACAACTTACATGCGTCTGGGCGATGGTCGGGCCCAAGGCACCGAAGACACCATGCGTGGGGATCGGTACCTGAGATCGACCGGTTGCACAGAGTACACTTCTTTAAGCCGCTGGGAGTCCTCAATGACGTGGACAGAAAAATAGCGGCGGCGAAATCAAAATTTGCGATTGTGCCAAATAAAAGGGCACAAAAATGAGAAAGCGCGTATGCACAGCCTAAGAAGGCCGCAATGAAAATGAAAGGAAACTTAAAGGGCCAAACTAAAAAATAAAGGAAGTTTTGGGTTTTTTTTAGTTTTGAACAGGATATTTGCTTATTTCCGATCTGACGAAGAAGGGCAACCTTCGAAAGCTAATCAAGAAATGTATTAAGTTATGTCCAATAAAAAAGGTATCATCTTATTTTCTTTTCCATTTTTTATTTTGTTTGATTTCTATTGATAACCTTAAGAGTGGACTAACACGGCTACCACACTCCTCTACTTAAGATGGAAGATACCGCATACAGCCGCATGAAAAAGCAAATGAACAAACTTTTGGAAAAAGAAACAAAAGTGAACAGTCATCTTTACTTTCTGACACATTTGCTTATTTCCGATCTGACGAAGAAGGGCAACCTTCGAAAGCTAATCAAGAAATTATTAAGTTATGTCCAATAAAAAGGTATCATCTTATTTTCTTTTCCATGTTTTATTTTGTTTGATTTCTATTGAGCAGGATAAAGAAACAAACAGAACAAAAGAGGGAGAAAAAACTCTCAAGCGAAGACTCTCTTTTCTCTGGGCCTGAGGAGAGAGACCGACAAGCAGCTACTCCCACCGCGGAAAAAGAAAAACTGAGCGGGGACTCTCGCACGACGGGCAGGAAGACGGCCGTGCATGCGTGGTGCATGCGCCCCATGCGCTGGAAGGCTCTGCCAAAGTTTTGTTTATTTTGCTCTGGAAAATTGCCGTTCCTGGGCCGCCGTGGACGTCAACCCATCAGTGAGAACAAGCAGCCTGCTTGTCTTCGGAGAAAATGAAATTACATCAGAGGAAGGTGGGATACTGAGAGGGAAGGAAAGGCTAGAGGCAAACCTGCTGCTTTCAATGCTGCCGCCGTGCAACGTGAGGTAAAATAACAGATTTAAACCCCCCAAGGCAGCAGGAACGAAGGGAGGGCTGTCGGGGAGCTGAGAGCGGGCAGGTGGGGATCCAAGAACTGCCTGCAGCTGGGCTGGAACTGTGAGCTGCCCGGGCAGCGGTAAGCATGGCTTGTGGCACCCCCTCCAGAGGTCAGCGCCCCCTGCCATGCTTACCATGCTTACTAGGTTCTGCTGGCCCTGTTCCCAAGTATTCAATGATGGGCCATGTCTGGGCTTTGGCACTGAATATCCAGTTTTTGCAGAGTCAGCTAACACCATAGCCGGATAAGTCAATATTCAGAACTTAACTGGCCATGGGTTGCCGCATAAAGATAGGATGGTGTTTTATGCAGTTCCATTTATGTGGTTACCCTGGCCAGTTAAGTGCTGAACATTGGCACTTAACCAGCCAACTGCTGATCCTATCCCTAGAGCGCCCCAAAATAGCCAGTTTTCACTTAGGCTCTAACCACTAATTTTCTGCGGAGTGCCGCTGATAATTCGCAGAAAAACCCCAAACACATAATTTAACTGGTCAGCTGCCATTTTTGGTCAGTTAAATAATTTTGAATAGCGACCAGTAAGATTACAGAATTAGGGGGAATGCCTTCTTTTGGAATCTCAAAGAGGGGGGAGAAGCAAGTTGCAAGATTAGCAAAGAGTCCGTTATTTCTAATGGTAAAATTAGAAGGCATATCATAAACAACCATCTTAAACATTAAATAATAAGCCTATACACGCTAGACAAAATCGAAATCTTATCACTTGACTGATTAACCTCTTGATACTAATGAACAAGTACTGTCACTTCTATCCTTATGTCGATCATGGTCTCTCCATAGTCGATGACTTAATGTATGCTTCTATCCAATGTATCACTCAGGAAACTTCATGCAATACCAAAATGCATTCTTCTCTACCATGTATGTATGCACATGGTATATATATATACCATGATCTGTACCATGTATGTTATGATCCATGTATGTTACCATGTATGTATGCACCTTAACGCAATACCATTTGTAATTCTGTTACCCGGAAATGACATCCGCCATTACGGCAAATGTAAGCCACATTGAGCCTGCAAATTGGTGGAAAAATGTGGGATACAAATGCTACAAATAAATAAATAAATAAATTGTTTTTCCTTTAGTCGCAGCAGATGAATCCAGGAACTGGTGGGTTGCATCCGCCTACCAGCAGGTGGAGATAGAGAACACTGAAGAGACAGCAGTGACCCTAGACGTCCAGCTCCTTATCACCTCAGTATAGGTCGCATCCCCAAAGCAGAGAATAAGGATAAAGTATTGAAACAAGAACACCTCCAACTATGCAGCAACAGTCGAACACATAACAGTCGAACAAATACTCCAAGTAACTCTTTCTTTCTTCTCCTTCATTTTATCTTAATCTCAGAAATCAGATCCAAATCAGAAGCCCAAGTGGCCGCTCGACAAATGTCGTCTAGAGAAAGGACCCCCGTTTCAGCCCAAGATTAGCCTGGGCATGAGTCGAATGAGCACGCAAGCCATCAGGAGGAATCTGACCTTTCAGAAGGTAAGCTAAAAGAATGGCTTCTTTAAGCCACCAAGCAATGGTTGCTTTGGAAGCAGGAAAATCCCGTATAGGGCCTGACAAAAGGACAAAAATATGATCCGAACATCGAAAGTCATTCGTCATCTGGAGATAGCGGAGGAGAGAGCGACGAACATCCAACAATCTTAGAACAGAAAAATTCTGCGGAAAATCTGGCCTCCAGAAGGAAGGAAGAAAAAGTGTCTGATTCAAATGGAAAGCCGACACAACTTTAGGCAAAAAAACGGAATAGTCCTCAGAGAACACTAGAGTCTGAAAATTGCAGAAAAGGTTCACGACACAACAGCGCCTGCAGTTCAGAAGCTCGACGTGCTGAGGTAATGGCCACCAAAAAACTGTCTTCAAAGAACATCTTTATCAGAGGCCAAACGCAAGGGTTCAAACGGCGGACCCTGTAATGCACTGAGCACAAGATTCAACTTCCAGGCAGAACACGGACATCATATCGGGGGTCTAAGGTGAATAACTCCTTTCAAAAACCGAGCCACATCAGAGTGAGCCGCCAGAGAACAGCCAGACACCCGACAACGGAAACAGGCAAGGGCTGCGACTTGAACCCAAAGGGAGTTATAAGCCAAACACTTCTGCAATCCTTCTTGCAGAAATACCAAAATCTGAGAAATAGACATCTTAAGGGGAGACCAACCCCGCTCTGCACACCACGCATCAAATGTGCGCCACACTCTGGCATAAGCTGTAGTAGTGGAATGCTTCCAGGCTCGAAGTAAAGTAGTAATGACTGAGTCAGCATAACCCTTCTTTCTCAATCTTGACTTCTCAAGAGCCAAGCTGTAAGACCAAAGTGGGAGGCGTCCTCCATCTGAACTGGGCCCTGATGGAGAAGTCCGGAAAGAACTGGCAGCTGGAGCAGAGGCTCCAGCAGAAGTCGAACTAGGTCCACATACCATGGACGACGTGACCAATCTGGGGCTACCATAACCACCGGACCGCGATAAAGTCTGATCTGACGTATAAGATGCCCGATTAGGGGAACAAGACGTAAAGAAGATGGGCTTCTGGCCAGGGCTGTAACACAGCATCTAGTCCTGCAGAGTCAACCTCTTTTCTTCTGCTGAAGAACCTGGGAATTTTGGCATTGGATTTAGTTGCCATCAGATCCATTACAGGTGAGTCCCACTTTTGGCAGATCAGAAGAAATGCTTCCGTCGCCAGTTCCCATTCCGCTGCATCTAGAAGATGACGGCTGAGAAAATCCGTTTGAACATTGTCCTGGCCTGCAATGTGAGCCGCTGACAGACAGAGAAGATGAGACTCCAACCAAATCAGCAGGGCGGAGGCCTCCGTGGCAAGAGCCCTGCTCTGACTGCCTCCCTGCTGGCTGATGTAAGCTACCGCCAACGTGTTGTCCGAGAGAATTTGAACTGCCTGACCCTCCAGGATATCCTGAAAGGATTGAAGGGCTAGCAACACAGCTTTCAACTCCAGTCTGTTGATGGGCCACTTCTGTCGCTGACCAATGCCCCTGCGCCACCCGGTGGAAACAATGAGCTCCCCAAACCAAGAGGCTGGCATCAGTTACTACCTGGACCCACTGCGGGGACGCCAAAGACACTCCCTTCCGAAGATTGGGAGCATGCAGCCACCAAATCATGCTGTCCCTCGACAAAGGAAGCCAAGGTAAACAACGTTTGTAATCTTGAGAGACTGGAAACCATCGAAATAACAGGGTGCCCTGGAGCAGTTGCATGTGAGCCCTCACCCACAAAACCACCTCCAGGGTGGATGTCATCAACCCAAGAACTTGGACATAATCCCAAGCTCAAGGGGAGGGAGTTCGTAGAAGACAGCAAATCTGAGAACAAAGTTTGAGTCCCCTGGCAAGAAGACACGTCCTTGAGCTGTGTCGAAAACTACTCCCAGATACTCCAAGGACTGGGAGAGAACCAAACGACTCGAGGGCAAATTGATTACCCAACCTAGGGACTGCAGGAACTGCAAAACTCGAGAGGTGGCTGACCTACTCTCTTGTTCCAAGTCTGCCCGGATCAACCAATCGTCCAGATAAGGGTGGACTTTGATACCCTCTTTTCGAAGAAAGGCCACGGCGACTACCATGACCTCGGAAAAGGTTAGAGGGACTGTAGAGGGACTGAAAATGACGGCCTAACACAGCAAACCGAATAAACTTCTGATGAGGAGGCCAAATGGGGATATGCAAGTATGCCTCTTTCAAATCCAGAGCCGTGAGAAATTCTCCCAGCTGAACAGACGCAATCACCAACCGAACGGTCTCCATGCAGAAATGGCAAACTCAAAGATGCTCGTTCACATGTCTGAGGTCGAGAATAGGCCTGAAGGAACCTCCTTTTCAAGGAACCACAAAGTAGATGGAATAACGACCAGTGCATACCTCGGTTTGCGGTACAGGGACCACCGCTCCAAGGTCTAGCAACACCTGCAAAGTGGCTTCTACTGCCGTTCTTCTGGCTTTTGTGGCACATCGAGATTCCAAAAAGAAGTCTGCGACGGGCAAAGCAAATTCTAACCTGTAGCCATCTCTGATAAGATCCAAGACCCACTGGTCTGTAATAATCTTAGTCCACTCTTTGTAAAATAGGGTCAGCTGACCTCCTATAGAAAGAACCGAAGAGAGGACCTGCGCCCCATCGTTGTGTAGGTCGACCTTGAGCTTGAGGCCTGGTAGCTGCTGCCGACAATCACCTGTCATTCCAAAAGGAAGATCACTGCTGGAATCTAGAGCACTGAAAGGCCGAACTACGACCAGGGCGCTAGCGCTGGGAGTCACGGAAATGAGGTTTAGAAGAGGCCAACCTTGCATTAGACTTGGGCTTATCTTCCTGGAGCCACTGGGACTTCAAATCTCCCAAGTCTTTCACAATTTTTTCAAGGTCCTCACCGAAAAGAAGCTTCCCCTAAAGGGAAGTCTGGTAAGGTGCTATTTAGAGCCATGTCTGCTGACCAGTGGCGGAGCCACAAGAGACAGCGAGCCGAAACCGCTAAAGCCATCTGTTTAGCAGGCGTCCTGACCAGATCATAAAGGGCGTCTGCCAAACAAGCAAGAGCCGACTCCATACGAGCACCAGCAAGCGGGGGAGAAGCAGGATCTGGAACCTGTTCTATACCCTGTTGGAATCAAGAAAGGCATGCCCTGGCAGCATAAGAACTGCAAATAGGCCTGTAAGGCCAAGGCCACCACCTCAAAGGAACGTTTAAGGGAAGCTTCCAGAGGTCTATCTTGAACGTCTTTACGCGCAATCCCCTTCCACCGGAAGAGTGGTTTTCTTGGTGACTGCAGTAACCAAAGCGTCCACTTTAGGTAAGGAAAAGGAGTCTAGAGTAGGAGCAGACACCGGGTAAAGTCAGGCCATAGCCCTAGCCACTTTGAATGCACTCTCACAGTCAGACCACTGAGTGGAAATCAGTTCTTGAATGGAATCATGCAGAGGGAAGCTTTAGAAGGTTTCCAAGTGCTTGCCATTTTGAAATTGACTGAGGTTGACACCTGAACCTCTGGATCTGAATATTCACGGCTTCCAAGGCCTGCGAGATCAGGTAGCTCATCACGATGAAAAATCCTTACAGCCGTCAGGTCATCCTGTTCAGCAGGGAGAAATTCAGTCTCTTCCATGTCCTCCAGCCTAGAAGGATGGCCAGATTCACCAGAGCCCACCAAATAGAAGGAGGAGGGGAATGGGGTCACAAGGACCCTTCCTCAGGCAAAGAAGTTAAACTCCTACGCTTAGCCACAGGATCCTTAAGGTGCAAGAGAGCCAAAATCTCCCTGAGAAAGAGAAGCCTCTCTGCCTTCTAGTAAAGGCTCGAGGAGGGGGGCACCAGCGACCCTTTCTTATTAAATAAGCCTGATGCATTAGTAGGATAAACTCCGGAGAAAAATCTGCACCTGAAGAGGCAGCAGGAGAAACTTTAGAAAGTACTTCAGAAAGTGCTCCTGCAGGGCAAGGGGCCAAGGCAGCCAAACCGGTGAGGCGGGAAGGATCAACAGCAGAAAATGGTGCTGGCTCCACAACTGCCTCTGACGCAGGAAAACTGATGCACGCTGCCGAGACAGATGCTTGGGAAGAATCCCCCACCGTCTCTAAGGGCCCCTCCAAGTCAGCGATGGCCTCGGCACACCTAGCTAAGCAAGCACCCGCTGCGGAACGGCGAGAGCCGCAGCGGGAACATTTAACACCTTCTGCTGCCATAGCGCAGTCCGCCCCCCAGGAGCCGAAGTGAAACGCCGCCAAACAAAGAAGTACTCACCGAGGCACAAAAGCTGCTTCAAGCGGCAGCGGCAGCTGTCACAAGGAGTTTAATTGTAGTCCTGCTCCCTACAGCCTGGCAGCCGCTCACTAAACTAGACATGCCCATCTTTCTTCTTCTTCTTTTTTTTTTTTATGTTTAGCCAGCTGTGAGCTGCAGAGCTGTGAGGAGGAAAGTTCTTTTTCTTTTTTTCTTTTTTTGGAGCACAGGGAGCTAAAGAGAGCAGAGGAGATGGGGTAGGACAGGGACCTGCCAAACAAGTATGTCCTTAAGGTGGGCACTGTTCAGCCACACGCCCCCAAGCTCAACTGGAGACTAGCCCAGGAGCCTCCTCAAGATCCAGGAGCTGGAAGGAATCAGTCCACCACCTGCTGGAGATAAAGATATACTGAGGTGATAAAGAGCTGGACGACCAGGGTCACTGCTATCTCTTCAGTGTTCTTTATCTCCACCTGCTGGTAGGTGGATACAACCCAGCAGTTCCTGGATTCATCTGCTGCTGAGGCTAAGGAAGCAGATTTTTCACTCAATCCAAAAAAAAAAAAAACTTCCCTATAAGTTGCCTTGATAGATAGACAGAGTCAGGAAATGGAAAGAAGGAACACCCAATCAAAAATTTGTCAAATATCCACTATTCCCACTTCTTATGACCTACTGGATCAAAAGTTACAAGCTCATATAGGTTCTCTGAGACAATCCATACAAGCAGATAATACAAAATAAAAAATTTATAATGCCTTTGTTATTGTACTGCTCCATGGTACAACCGCACCTTGAATACTGTGTGCAATTCTGGTCCCCACATCTCAAAAAAGATATAGCAGAATTAGAAAACATACAGAGAAGGGTGACAAAAATGATAAAGGCAATGGGACAACTTCCCTATGAGGAAAAGCTAAAGTGGATAGGGCTCTTCAGCTTGGAGAAGAGATGGCTGAGGGGAGATATGATAGAGGTCTATAAAATACTGAGTGAAATAGAACAGGTAGACGTAAATCACTTGTTTATTCTTTACAAAATACTAGGACTTGGGGGCATGCAATGAAGCTACTAACTAGTAAATTTAAAACAAACCAGAGAAAATATTTTTTCAATCAATGTGTAATTAAACTCTGGAATTTGTTACCAGATAATGTGGTAAAAGCAGCTAGCTTATAAGGTTTTTTTTAAAAAGGTGTTTGGATAACATCCATAAACTATTATTAAAATGGACTTGGGAAAATCCACTGCTTATTTCTAGGATTAAGCAGCATAAAATCTGTTTTACTATTCTGGGATCTTGCCAGGTACTTGTGACCTGGATTGGCAACTGTTGGAAATAGGATAATGGGCTTGATTGATCTTCAGCCTGTCCCAGTATGGCAACGCTTATGTTCTTATGTTTTACAGGGTAGCAGTGAACACAAATTATGCACCATAGATCTGAACACATCCCTATACATTCTGTTCCGCTGCTATATCCGATCTATCTCAGTAGTCTTAGCACTAACAACCTTATGCTTCTGCCAATTTATCTTATATAACAAATACAGAACATGAACCAGAAGTATCTACTTGGACTTTTGCTGACAAATTTCTCAGTATTAGCTCAAAGTAAGTTACATTCAGGAATAGTAGATATTTCTCTGACCCTGGAGACAATAAAGGGTTAAGTGAACATAAGAATAGCAATACTAGGTCAGATCAATAGCCCATCTAGCCCAGTATCCTGTTTCCAACAGTGGTCAATCCAGGTCACAAGACCTGGCAGAAACCCAAATAGTAGCAACATTCCATGCTACCAATCCCAGGGGAAAGCAGTGTCTTTCCTATGTCTGTCTCAATAGCAGACTGTGGACTTTTCCTCCATGAATTTAATCACAAAATTTTAATTAACTTTTAAAACAAATACGAGGAAATGTTTTTTTTTCACTCAAAGAATAGTTAAGGTTCTGAAACTCTTTGCCAGAGGATGTAGTAACAGCAGTTAGTGTATCTGGGTTTAAAAAAAGGTTTGGACAAGTTCCTAGAGGAAAGGTCCATAGTCTGTTATTGAAATAGGCATGGGGAAGCCACTGCCTTGCCCTGGGATTGGTAGCATGGAATGTTGCTACAATTGGGTTTCTGCCAGGTACTTGTAACCTGTATTGGCCACTGTTGGAAACAGGATACTCAGGTAGATGGACCATTGGTCTCACTCAGTATGGCTGTACTTTTATGTTACATCCTCCGGCAAAGAAATTCCAGAACTTAACTATTCGTTGAGTGGACAAGGATCCAAGATGGCGTCTGAGGCGAATGAGGCGAGCGGACACCTCCTGAATGCCAAGTGGTTCCCTTGAGCATTGGACCTTTCTAACACCCATTAGGGAAAAAGAAAGGGGAAATCCCTTGCGCTCACCTCCTCGAGACAGGGAGAATCTTCCACATGCGGCAGGGAACACTGGACGCGATGTGTGGGTGCGCACGCCGGGATCCTTGATGAGCGCTTCGACGGCTCCGACGCTTTTTGCCGGAGCACAGCTTGGAGGGAGTCTCTTTGAGTCCTCCCCCTTTCACAGCTCCTCCGAGACCTACAGGTGGAAAAAGCGGCGTCGGAGGAACAGCGTCATGAGGGCTCCGGAGATGGTTTAGCCCCTGGGCTGTAGTAGGAGGCCCCGTTGCAACTTCTTCTCCAGCGGAGACATCAGGCAGTCAGGACTTCGGTCCGTGAGTTTGCCGTTGCTGGAGTCACCTGCAGGAATTATCGGGAGAACGAATAGAACGGCTGTGGTCACCCTAGAGATGGTATGGGAAGCCATTCAAGGCATGAACGCTACTCTAGAAAGGATTTCTACGACAACACAAGTACAACTAATGGAGATTAAAACGGTGCAGGAGAATTTCAAGGCAAGCTTGAAGCCCAGGACACCAAAATGGAGGCTTTGGACAGTGAGATACAAATTTTAAAACTTTTACTGCTTTAGTTTCCAAAGAAAAAAATATTCAAACAGGAAATTTGAACATTTAGAGAACGAGCTTCGTAAGAACAATTTGCGGATACTGAACTTTCCAAAATCTCCATTAATTGCCCCACTGGAGATGTTTAAGAAATATTTGAAAGAGGTTTTACATATTCCAGAGGAAAGTATACCACCAATGACTAAATTCAATATATAACTGGAATTCGTTCGGCTGTGGGGGAAACCCCACAAATGAACTTAACAGAATTTCTCCAGGATTCACTTGAAATAATAACTGAGAGATCTACTATGTTGGTATCCTTCGCATTCGAGCTAGACCGTAATAATGTCTTTAAGTTGTACTTTCGTAACATAATGAAGAATTCTTAGGCTCAAAAATTCAAATATTTCCTGACTTGTCCAGGGATACTCAAAAAAGGAGGAAGGCATTTTTTAACTTTGAAGCCTAGGCTGATTAGTATTGGAGGTTCCTTCCTCCTTAATATCCCTGTAGATGGTTAGTACGATTCAATTCTCAGAATTATATTTTCTTTGAGCCTGAGAAGCTCAGGAATTTATTATTGGTAAAGAATAGAGATTCATGCCTTGAAATGATAAGCTGAGATCGGCCTGCGCTCAAAAAGAATTCTTCCGCCTTTGTTTATTAGTTTAAATAATTCTTTAAAAATATTTCTTTGATCTTGGATCCAGTGTTGTGGTCTAATAATGTAGGAAAAAAGGGGGGGTAAATATTTTTCTTTTCTCTTTTTAATTTCATGAGTGATGTAATATTGAATTCTCTCCTTTTTCCGTATTTCTGATTTTATGTATGTGCATAAATGAATGTAAAATGATAAAAAATAAAATAAAAAACTATATTGAGTGAAAAACATTTCCTCCTATTTATTTTAAAAGTATTTCCATGTAACTTCCTCAAGTGTCCCCTAGTCTTTGTACTTTTGGAACAAGTAAAAAATCGATTTACTTCTACTCGTTCTACATAGGATTTTTTGTAGACCTCAATCATATCTCCCCTCATCCGTCTCTTTTCCAAGCTGAAGAGCCCTAACCTCTTTAGCCTTTCCTCATAAAGAGTTCCATCCCCTTTATCATTTTAGTTGTACTTCTTTGAACCTTTTCTAATTCCGCTATATCTTTTTTGAGATATGGCGACCAGAACTGAATGCAATACTCAAGGTGCAGACACATCATGGAGCGCTACAAAGGCAGTATAATATTTTCGGTCTTATTCCCCATCCCTTTCCTAATAATTCCTAGCAATCCTATTTGCCTTTTTGGCCACCGCCGCACACTGGGCAGAAGATTTCAGTGTATTATCTACAACGAACATAGATCTTTTTCTTGAGTGCTGAGCCACAAGGTGGACCCTAGCATCGGGTAACTATGATTTGGATTATTCTTCCCAATGTGCATCACTTTGTATTGTCCACATTAAAGTCCATCTGCAATTTGGATGCCCAGTCGTCCAATTTCCTAAAGTCTTCCTACAATTTTTCACAGTGCACATGAGTTTTAGCAACCTTGAACAGTTTGTGTCATCTGCAAATTTAATCACTTGCTTGTCGTTCCGATTTCCAGCTTATAAATATGTTAAATAGCACCAGTCCCAGTACAGATCCCTGTGGCACTCCACTTTTCATCCTCCTGCATTGAGAGAAATGGCCATTTAACCCTATCCTCTGTCTAATAAGCAATTCCTAATCCACAACAGAACACTGCCTCCTATCCCATGGCTTTCCAAGATCACAAGGAACAGCAGTGGGATTTGAAGCAGGCACCACTGAATATGAAGCTTAATGCTCTAACCCACTAGACTATTTCTCTACTTCTATTGGTATACTGTGTGTACAGAGAAAATTTTGCTGCTACCTGTACTGTGGAAGACTAATGTATGCGGAAGTTTGTGTTGCTGCCCCCTGTTCTATAGTGATGAAACAGTGTATGTGGTGGAGGTGGGGAAGCTTTTACTGCTGCTGCCTATATAATACTGGATCTATACTGGGGTAGGATGTATGAGAGAAGTTTGCAAAGCCAACATTTTGAACATTGGTCAGCAATGGGAGGAGCTTCCACGGATTGCTCCTTCCCTACCAACCCAACAGGTATGCCCCGTTGCAAGGGGGGGGGGAGGTTTAGGGGATGCTGCTGGGAGAAGGGATATTGCTGCGATACTTGTGGTGGCAGGGGATCTTTTTTTTTTCTTAAATCTTCAGCCACTGTAAATGAGACGGTAAGTGAACCTGCACTGTCTGCCAGCAGTGACAGCACATGGCATCTTACCATATGCTAACTACAACTGCCTTCCATGCTCATAACCCCCTCATTCTCCAACCCTTTCTCACCCCTTTACACAGCAAGCAGCTACCACACAAATTAATATGCAGTGTCAGGGCCATTTGGTAAGTATTAACTCACGCCAATTCACATAGTGAATACTTACCACTTTTCAGTAAATGAGCCCCAAAATCTTTAATAATCTTTCAAAAGAGGAAAAATGTGCTACTAAATATCTCAAAAGTAATGATAATATTATCATTAAACCAGAGGACAGGGGAGGGGGGCATTGTTATTCTTAACAGATGTGATTATGTCCACAGAGATCAACATCAATTACCAGAACATTTTTTTCTGAAGGTAGGTTTAAGATATTGTTAGTTCTCTTGGGAGTAGTTTTTTTTTTTTAACTTTTTATTATTAGAGAGTGTAATTTTAGAGCATTCCCCTTATTGCAGCTCTTAGTTCCAGCAACACTGGTGGTTATGCATTGTAATTTCTAATGCATTTCTTATGCGACTCTTATTAGCTGGTAAGCTTTTAAATTAAAGGCTTTTAAACACAGGAATCTTGCTGAAGGTTTTGAAGGCATATATGTATTGGGCAAGAAAAAATATATGTCTCTACATTACAGTTTTACATTACAGTTTATCCACTGTGTATGGATTTTCTCTCCCAGTTTTCAGTGTGTTTTTGAGACCAATTTTTTTTTCAGCAGGAGAAAACTCACGTTGCGCTGGCTCCAGCGGGAGGGGGCGAAGGGAGGGACCTGGCACCACCAGGTGTCACCGCTCGATCCCAAGCCTGGAGAGCCCTTCAACCCCAGGGGTTAACTCAACTACACCTGCAAAGCAGGAGAGGAGCCCAAATCCAAGCTCAACTACACCTACAACATAGGAGAGGAGACCAAAGCAGAGCTGCCGAGTCTTGTGACTATTCCCTGCTAGATAGAGAGAATACTGAGGAGTTGGTGACTGCACGTGACCATATATAGGGAGCCAAATATTGCTCTCTATCTCCCCTGCTGGTGGATGGACATAACCCACTCATTTATGGATTGATCTATCAGACGCTATGGAAACCCCCTAACAAGGAAGACTGACAGAAATGTCTTTCCCCCAGCTCAACCTGGTAACCAGAATACTGATCCAGCAATGAGCCTCAACAGAGCATTCAGGAGCTGCACAAGCAACTACATTTCATCTGCTGGAGATATAGACTTGGGTGAGCTGCACAGTGCCTACAGAGCACAGCACAGTTCTGTTTTCTCTATCTCCACCTGCTGGTCAATGGGCACAAACCCACAAGTTTTGGACTAGTCTGTTGAGGACATTAAGGAAATGCATTTCCTTTCTTCCATTTCTACAATTTTAACAAAGTCTCAAATGGTTCACTTTTTCCTTTCTTACCTTGTTTACACCCTTCTGACCACCAGAGTAGAGAATGACACGGGTTCAAAGTTTGTCCCCATCCCCGCTCCCATCTCTGCGAACTCTGTTCCCATTCCCATGAGCTCTGTCTGATCCCATCCACACAAGCATCAAACAGTTACGATTTTATATTTAAAACTAGTATAAAAGGCCTGTTTCGGTAGGCAATGAAACGGGTGCTAGCAAGGTAATCCCCCCCTGCAGCATCCTTCCTGTCTCCCCTGCCCCCCCTGCAGCCACCCATCTGGTCTCAGGACCCCCTCCCCACCAACCCTCCTCTGCCCCTGCAGCCACGCATGTGCAGCGGCCCTCCTCTCTCCCCTGCTCCCCTGCATGCCACCCATGGTCCAGTGACTCTCCTCTCCCCCTGCCCCCCTTGCAGCCACCCATGTCCAGCAACCCTCCTCTCCCCCTGCAGCTACCCATGTCCAGCAACCCTTCTCTCCTCTGCCCCCCCTGCAGCCACCCATGTCCAATGACCCTCCTCTCCTTCCCCTTGCCCCCCCTGTAGCCACCCATGGTCAGCGACCCACCTCTCTCTCCTGCCCCCCCTGCAGCCACCCATGTCCAGCGACCCTCCCTTCCCCCTGCCCCCCCCTGCAGCACCCTTCTGTCTCCCCTGCTCTCCCCTGCAGCCACTCATCTGGTCAGGACCCCCTCCCCACCTCCCTCTTCTCTGCCCCCCCTGCAGCCATCCATGTCCAATGACCCTCCTCTCCCCCTGCAGCCACCCATGTCCAGCAACCCTCCCCTCCCCCTGCCCCCCCTCCAGCCACCCATGTCCAGCGACCCTCCCCTCCCCCCTCGGCACATCACCCAACCCCTACCCCCCCCCCCCCCCAGCGCATCACCCAAGCCCCTACCCACCCTCGGGCACATCAACCCCTTCGCCACCCACAGCCGCAATACTAACGCTGTCCGGCCGCTCCTCCGGGGTCTTCCTGCAGGGCAGTGACGTGGAGGGGAGAGGAGGAGCGGCTGCAGTGATGACAGCCATGCCAGATGGCTGTCTACGGAGCCGTGTTTCAGGTTTAAAATCTTTTTTTTGGCTTTTTTCTTTTTGTACCGGCCACTGCTGCTCAACAGGAGATGCAGCAGCGGCCGGACAGCGTCTACGGAGCCGCGTTTCAGGTTAAAAATCTTTTTTTTGGCTTTTTTCTTTTTGTACCAGCCGCTGCTGCTTCTCCTGTGGACAGCATTAGTATTGGCGGCTGCGGGTGGCGAGGGAGTTGATGTGCCTGAGGGGGGGGGGGGGTAGGGGCTTTGGTGATGCGCCCTAGGCCCTAGCCACATCTAACATCAGCTCTGGCAGGGTACACATCTCAAATCTGACATATTATAATCACAAAATAGAAATAAGGTAAAATTAGTCCTTACCTGATAATTTTCTTTCCATTTGTCCCAGCAGATCAATCCAGAGACTTGCAGGTTGTGTTCCTCTACCAGCAGCTGGAGATAGAGAGAACTACAGAAGTTTGGCATATGTGGTCACGTGCAGCTGCCAGAACCTCAGTATTATCGATACCAAAGCAGTGGAAGAAACTGATACATGATCCAAAAAATTCCTCTCCTGTCCAAATATAATGCAAAACAAAAACCATCCTCTACTGCAGATGCGGGAGGATAAGCCTAACAGAGGCTATAAACAACTAGTGATAATTTCCTTTTCTTCTTTTTAAGAAAATAAGCAACTCCTGGAAGCAACAGGAAAAACTTGAAGAATAACAATGTAACTAAATACACAGAATAAGTATAGGACGGGCCTCTGGATTGATCTGCTGGGGACTAATGGAAAGAAAATGATCAGGTAAGGACTAATTTTAACTTCCATAGCATCCCGCAGATCAATCCAGAGACTTGCGGGATGTACCAAGCAGTCAACAAGTAGGGGGGGAAAACATCACTCCTGCGGCTAAAAACGAAGCACCAAAAGCCGCTTCCTGACGCGCAGAAACATCAATTCTGTAATGTTTGGAGGAAGAATGGACAGATGACCAAGTGGCCGACCTACAGATTTCCTCCAGAGGAACACACCGATACTCAGCCAAGGAAGTAGCCTGCGCCCTGGTGGAATGAGCTTGAAGAAGGGATGGCGGAGACTTCCCCATAGCAATGTACGCCGACGAGATTGCATCTCTAAGCCAGCGGGCTATTGTTGCTTTAGAAGCCATTTCACCTTTCTTACTGGCATAAAGTACAAAAAGATGATAAGATCGGCAGAAATCATTAGTGACTTCCAGATACTTAAATAACATGCGTCTAACATTGAGATATCGCAGAGCTCTATATTCATTAAGATAATCCTCTTGGTGAAAAGATGGAAGGAACAGTGTGTGATTTAGTTGAAACCGCGACACTACCTTAGGAAGGAAGGATGGAACCTTCCTAACGGATACTCCGGCTTCTGTGAAACGAAGAAAAGGATCCCTACAGGAAAGGGCCTGTAACTCTGAAACACGTCTGGCCGAAGTAATAGCCACCAGAAACACTGTTTTCATAGTGAGATCCTTTAAAGATATAGACACTACCGGCTCGAATGGAGAATGCTGTAGAGCACGTAAAACCAGATTCTGGTTCCAACTCGGTACTACTGATAGAACAGGAGGGTGATGAATAACTCCACGAAGAAAACGGACTACATCCGGGTGAGAACCCAGATAGTTCCTTGTAAATGACCTCAGAAGCAAGCTAAAGCCGCCACCTGAACCTTCAGTAAAGCTAAAGGACAATGATTTGTCAAATCCAGCTTGTAAGAAGGACAAAATGGAAGAAATCGAGGCCTTATTGGGTGAAAGACCCACTGACGAGCACCAAGACTCAAAAGTACGCCATACTCTTGCATACGCTGTGGAAGTAGACTTTTCCTTGCTTGCAACATAGTCGTAATCACCCTATCAGGGAACCCTTTCTGACGCAGGACATGCCCTTTCAAGAGCCAAGCTGTAAGACCAAAGGGGAGGGATCCTCCATGAGGACAGGACCCTGACGCAACAGCCCTGACTTCCTATCAACCTTAGAGGTTGGTCGATTAACAGATGAATCAAGTCCGCGTACCACGGTCGCCTGGACCCAATCCGGAGCTACTAGAATTCGCCCGACCACTCTTCCTACCATCGGCCATGGTGGAAAAATGAACAGGAGGAGATTTGAGGGCCACGGTTGAAGCAAAGCATCGATCCCTTCAGATCCGTATACTTTTCTTCTGCTGAAGAATCACAGAACTTGTTATTGTGGCACTGGCCATTACGTCGAGACCTGGAATCCCCCATTGATTCGTGATCTGATTGAAAGCTAAGGCGGAGAGTTCCCATTCCCCAGATCCAAGTGATGACGACTGAGGAAGTCCACTGGACATTCAACGATCCCGCTATGTGGGCCGCAGAAGAGACGGGGAAGATGGGATTCCGCTCAATTGAAAAGCAGATGCTGCCTCTCTCACCAAGGGAGCGCTCTGGTGCCCCTGTCTGTTGACATACGATACAGCAGTCGCATTGCCACATAAAACTCGAACAGGGTGACCCCGTATCCAAGCCTGAAAGGTTTGAAGAGCCAATCGTATTGCACAAAGTTCCAGGTGATTGAGTGGACCAAGAGGACTCTATCCGAGTCCAGGTGCCCTGAGCCAGTTGTCCCAAGCAGTGAGCTCCCCAACCTGTCAGAGAGCCATCCGTGGTCAATACCAGCCAGGACGGAGGTCCTAAAGGAAGCCCCTTGTCCAGGTGGGGAGGTTTCAACCACCATCTCGTGGTTTTCGTGGCAAGCATCCATGGGAGAGAAATGAGACAATCCTCGAAAGAGGTGACCACCAACTGAGAAGTGGAGGACGCATGTGACTCCTGGCCCAGGTACCACGTCTATTGTGGCCGCCATGGAGCCCAAAACTTGCACGTAATCCCATACTTGAGGAGCTTCTGAGAGAGAATTCTCTAATTGAGATTGGAGGCGGAGCTTGCGACCTCTGGAAGGGAAGCTGTCCCCTGTTCGTGTTGAATAGACTCCCAGATATTCCAGAGATTGAGTAGGAGTCCTGTGACATTTGGGGAAATTTAGAACCCAGCCTAGCGATTGCAACAAGTAAATCACTTTGTCGTTTGCACACTGTCTAGGTAAGAGGGGGCACGAATTAACCAGTCATCTAAATAAGGGTGGACTTGAATTCCCTGCTTCCGCAGATAAGCAGCGATTACTACCATAACTTTTAGAAAGTTCTGGAGCCGTTGCGAGGCCAAAGGGCATGGCTTGAAACTGGAAATGTTGACCTAGAACTGCAAAATGAAGAAAGTGCTGATGAGACCAGATCAGAATGTGAAGATAGGTCTCTTTGAGATCTAACAATGTCAAGAATTCTCCTGGCTGAACTGCTGCAATGACAGATCTCAGTGTCTCCATTCAAAAATGACGAACCCATAAGGCCTTGTTCACAAATTTGAGATCTAGGACAGGACGAAAAGTTCCACCTTTTTTTGGGAACCAAGAAATAGGATGGAATAACGGCCTAAGCCACATTCCGCCGCCTCTACTAGCCAAACTGCGCCTAGACGGAGAAGCTTGTCTAGTGTCTGCCAAATCACCAGACGTTTGACTGGATTTTGCACGGGGACTCCAAAAAGAAGTCTTGTAGAGAATGGGCGAACTCTAACTTATAACCGTCGCGAATGGCTTCTAAGACCCATTCATCTGAAGTTACTTTGGTCCATTCCTCCAGAAAAAGAGACAGCCATCCACCTATTATAGACAGAGGATGGCCCAAGTCCCCATCATTGTGTGCTTCTGGAGTGCTTGCATTCGGGAGGCGGAAGGCGCGTTCCAACGGTCACCCCGAAAGGGCTGCGATTTATGCTGAAAACAGCCTCGTTGAAAAGAAGTTGAACTGTTAGGCCAATACCTCTTAGCTTCCCTGAAGCGGGCCCGAGATGCAGTAGATCTGGTCGTGGACCGGGCTTTATCTTCAGGAAGGTGCTGACCCCTACTGTCTCCAAGGTCTAACTATTTTTTCTAGCTCTTCCCCGAACAACAATTTGCCCTTAAAGAGTAACCGCCAGCCGGGATACCGAGGTGACATCAGCCGCCCAAAGACGTAGCCAATGGCGAGCTGTAACAGCCAAAGAAAGTTCTTCCGCTGAAGCCCGGAGCAGGTCATAAAGAAGATCCGACAAAAAAACTAGGCCAGACTCCAGGGCAGGTAATGAATTCAAAAGCTCTTCAGGAGAAGAGGCCTTTTGAACAAGGAAAGGCAACCCGAACTGCGTAAGAACCACAAACCGACGCTTGAAGGTACCAAAGCGACCACCTAAAAAGCCATCTTAAGCGGAGATTCTAATTTCCTATCCTGCGGGTCCTTAAGAGCTGTACCCCCTTCTACGGGAAGGGTGGTCTTCTTCGTAACCGCAGTAAAGAGTCTACTGTAGGGAGACGTAAATTTGCCAGGTCATCTGACAGCAACTGATATAGTCGCGCCATAGCATGAGCTACTCTAAGACCAGAGTCTGGAGTATCCCACTGTGCTGAAATTAAGATCTTCATAGCTTCATGAATATGAAAAGTTTTAGTAGGCTTTTTTTTGCCTGACATAATAGATGGGGTCATCAAGGATCCTGCTGCAGAATCTGGAGATGAAATATTCAAAACCTCAAGAGAGTGAATAATAAGTTCTGGAAGCTCTTTTTTTTTTTTAATATTCTTGCCGCCGTGGGATCATTACCTTCTTCTGGAGGTAAGTCTATTTCCAAAGGCTCTGCACCCGCAGATAAAAAGATACCAGAAAAGAGTCCTCTGTTGCGTCAGAGCCATCAGAGGCTGCCTCAGATTCTTGAAAAATTCAAACTGCTGCCTCTTAGGCAAAAAGATGGAGGAGGAGACTGAGACCTGTGAGAAAAGGATGGACCAGCAGAACCTTGCAGGTTCAAAGATCCCTTCAGTAAATATGCCTTATGTATAAGAATCACAAATTCAGGAGAAAATGGCATCTGTTCAGCCAGCAACGCTTCTGAAACGTCTCCTGAGCCAGAATAGACAGCGGGCTAACAGGATGTTCCGAAAAAACGCTGCTGCCGAGGCACGCTGCTCTGATTTTCCCACCGAAAAAGATTCAGGTGTCGCCGCCATTTCAAGCACGGAACACTCCGGTGGCTCAAACTGCAGTGTCTGAGCGGGTCCCGTGCACAAAAGTCACACACCCCCGATGCTGCTCGCCAGTTCCCACACCAGGAGCAGCGTTTTACCGATTCTGATGGGTTAGACATGAGGTGCGCTTAACTTAATGAGCACGCCCGAGGGGCAAAAAAATCCAGTAAAAAAAAATCAATCACCTCGCCAAAAGCCGGTCCCGATGTTACAAATAATAAATGCTGCCTCTTACCTCAGAGGTTGCTTCTAACTTCCCTGCTTGCTTTCTATGTTTTTTTTTTTTATATGACAGGACAGGAATAGTCAGAGGCAGGAAAGAACAGCAATAAACTCCTCAGGAAGCAGTGGGACCGTTGGCGGGAGGAAAGGGAGGGACCCAGCATCACCGGGTGTACCCAGAAGTTTCTCAACCCCACGACCAGGCTACTACTAATCCTAGGGGACAGGAAAGTAGCCGGTCAAAGCGAGCTGCACTGTTGTGACCTTCCACCTGCTAGAGAAAATACTGAGGTTCTGGCAGCTGCACGTGACCACATATGCCAAACTTCTGTAGTTCTCTCTTTCTCCACCTGCTGGTAGGGGGATACAACTCGCAAGTCTCTGGATTGATCTGCGGGACGCTATGGAATTTTTTTCTACTTTTTGTAGTCTGGTCATTTTATTTTTCAATCATGTTGGTCCCAGGCTCTGGTTTCTGTTTCTCTCTGTCTTCTCAACTCACTTGCCAGGGTCTCCTGTCCATTTGATATTCTTCTTTCTCCATGCTCGCCATCCATCTTCTATCTCTGTGTACCTATCTTTCCCCATGTTCAGCATCTCCCTTCTCTGTGTCCCTGTGCTTCCCTGTCCAGCATCTCCCCTGTGTCCATCTCCCTGTATTCATCATCACCATTCTATGTCCTTATCCCCTCCCCGTGTCCCGCATCATCCCTCTGTGTCCCTGTGTCCCTATGCCCCCAAATCCAGAATCTCCCTTCTATGTTCCTATTCTCCCCCATGTCTAGCATCGTCCCTGTTTCCATATACCCCCTCCCATGTCTGGCATTACACCCTCTGTGTACATATACCATTCACGCGCAGCATTTCACCCCTCCCTTCCTCCAGTCCAGCACCTGCCTCCCCTTCAGATCCAGCTTCCCTCCCTTCCTTCAATCCAGCGCTGCATCTGTCCCCTTCAGTTCTAGCCATCCCTCCCTTCCCTCCAGTGATGCCTCTGTCTCCTTCAACTCCAGCCATCCTTCTCTCCAGCACTGCCCTGTCCCCTTCAGCTCCCTCCCTCGCATCTGTCTCCTTCAGTCCAGCCCTCCCCTCTCTCCAGCACTACCTCTGTCCCCTTCAGTCCAGCCCTCCCTCCCTCCCTCCCTCCAGCGCTGCCTCTGTCTCCACCTGTCCAACCAGCCCTCCCTCCAGTGCTGGCTTCCCCCGTGTGAGTCTGGCATTTCATGTTCATCGCAATAAGATCCCCCATAGGGCTGCTCTGGGGCCTTCCTTCCTCTGCTGGCTTCCGCCTTCTGATGCAAAGCAGGAAGTTACATCAAAAGGCGGGAGACAGAAAGAGGTAGAAAGGGCCTGGAGCAGGCCTATGGGGGATTTTCTTTGTGGCTCAATAGGTAGGAAGCAAGAAGACATGGCAGAGGTGACAAGGCGGGTCAGGGAGGAAAGAAGGAGATGCTGGATCCACAGTAATCGTGGTGTTTCTTTTTTACCACAGGAGCAAGGCTTTTTACCGCTTCCATAGGGCGGTAAAAAGTTTTGCTCCAGCACCCATGGTAAAAAGTAAAATTATGCGTTAACTGCTGATAATTTTCTTTTCATCTACCAGCAGGTGGAGATAGAGATAACAAATTAAAGGCAGTGATACCAGACAGCCAGTAGGATTAGATATGCGGAAAATGCCCAAAGCCTTCCTTACCAAGGCAACAGAACAATCCTGCCAGAAGACACGGCATTGTCCATATAAACTGTGGGCCCCTTTTACCAAGCCACGGCAAAAGGGGGCCTATGCTGGTGTCGGCGCATGTTTTTCACATGCAGGTAAAAGGGAAGCTTTCTTTCCTGCAGGAAATGACCGTGCAGCAAGTAAAGCACTTGCTGTGTGGCCATTTGGGGGGGGGAGCCCTTACTGCCATCTATTGAGGTCACAGTTTGGGCTCCCGCACTAACCTGGTGGTAACTGGAGAGCGTGCGGCACCGCCCAATTACTGCCAGGTATACTCCAGCATTGCAAAAATATATTTTTGTAGCACCAGATATGACAGCACACTAGACACTAGGGGTCAGAAGTACCGCCAGGCTGCTACAGTAGCCCGGCAGTACTTCCTGTTTAGCGAGCAGTAAGCCCATGTTGGGCTTATCGCCACTTAGTAAAAGGGATCCTGTGTCTCTTCTTATCAGTCTTCCTTCTTTTTTCTTTCCAGAAAACTAAGAGAAATCATAGAGAGGAAACATGCGGCAAACGGAAGATATCCTGGATTCATCTGCTGCAAATAAAGGAAAGAAAATTATCAGCAGGTAAGGCATAATTTTACCTTCCTTAGCCTCTGCAGAAGATAAATCCAGGAACTGGTGGGATGTACCAAAGCAATCCCTAAAGAGGGTGGGAAGCTGCCACTGCCCAAGACAGAACCGTCGCACCAAAGGAGGCATCCAATCTAGCTGCTACATCTACTCTATAATGCTTCGAAAAGTTGTGCAGAGAGGCCAATTAGCTCCTGACAGATTTCACCGAGGGACAGGACTCCTGTCTCCACCCATGAAGCCACCTGCATCATTGTGGAATGGGCCCTCAGAGCTGCCAGCGGGACGCAGCTGTCAAGAAAATAGGCAGAGGCAATAGCCTGTTTAAGCCATCTGGGGATAGTCAACTTAGACGCCGCATCTCCCAGATGAGGCCCAGCCAGCAGAACAAAAAGATGATTTGTGTGACAGAACTCGTTTGAGACCCATAAATAACGTTGTAAAACCCGCTAAACATCTAGGAGCTGCAGAGCCACAAAATTTTAAGTATAATCCTCCTTCCAAAAGGAAGGAAGAAAGAGGCTGGTTGAGATGAAAGCTGAGGCCGCTTTAGGCAGAAACAACGGAACCATACACAAAGTTACACCCAACTTAGAAAATTGCAGGAAAGGATCACGGCATGAAAGAGCCTGAATCTGTGAGATCCTATGCACCATATAATAGCCACCAAAATCACAGCTTTGAGGATGAGATCCTTGTCAGAAGCCCTGCGCAATGGCTCAAAAGGCACTTTCTGCAGAGCCCGGATAACCAAATTGAGGCTCTAGGGCGGGCAGACCTGGCAAAGAGGTGGGCGAAGGTGCAGAACCCCTCAAAAAACAGCACCACATCCAGATGTGAAGCCAGAGAAGAGCCTGACATTCACCCCCAACAACAAGCCAAATCAGCCACCTGGACTTGGAGGGAATTGTAGGCCAGGCCCTTCTGCAAACAGTCCTGCAGAAAGGTCAACGGTTGAGGAACCAACACCTGCAGAGGCGACAAAGCGCAGGAAGCACACCACCCTTCAAAGGTCCGCCACACTCGAACATACGTGGTCGACATAGACCGCTTATGAGACCGGCGTAAGGTAGCTACCACCACATCAGAATAACCCTTCTTCCTCAAATGCAACCTCTCAAGAGCCAGGCCATAAGACCAAAGTGGGAGGGATCCTCCATCTGAATTGGACCCCGATGCAGGAGGCCAGGGCTGACTGGGAGACAGAAGAGAGGCTCCAACAGCAGATGCACGAGATCCGTATACCACGGACATCAAGGCCAGTCTGGATTCACCAGAATAACGCAACTCCGGTACTGTTGAATCTTGTGAAGCATCCGGCCAATGAGCAGCCAAGGAGGGAAGACATAAAACAGAGCTCTCTCTGGCAGATCTGCAGCAGGTCAGCATCCAGCCCCGCTGACCTGAATCATCGACTGAAGAAGGTGGATGCCTTGGAATTCACCCAGGATGCCATAATATCCACCTCCAGCATCCCTCATTTTAGGCAAATCTGATGAAACACCTCCTTAGAGAGCTCCCATTCTGCCGAGTCAAGGAGATGACTGAGAATATCCACTCGCTCATTGGCATAACCCGCGATGCGAGCTGTGGACAGAGCACGTGGTCCTCGGCCCCACTCCAGGAGTCGACAAGCCTCGGTGGCCAACCCTTGACTCTACGTGTCGCCTTGCAATTGATGTAAGCCATTGCTGTCATGTCTGAGAGCACACAGTCCACCTTGCCCAACAACTAGTCCTGAAAAGCTCTCAGGTGATCAGCCAGGCCACCACCTGTGCTGTCCGTCACCCCCTGGGTCTGAAGGTGAAGACAATGGGTGCCCCAACCCAACAGGCTGGCATCTGTGACAACTACCACCCACTGCGGAGCCACTAAGGGCATCACCTTCTGCAGGGAGAGCTCACAAAGCCTCCAGCACATGCTCTGCTGCACTCGGGGCAGCCATGGAAGATGCCTCTGATACTCCTCGGATACTGGTGACCACCTGCTCAACAGAGAGTGCTGCAGAGGATGCATATGGACCCTCACCCATGGCACCACCTACAAAGTGGCTGCCATTAAGCCCAACACCTGAACGTAGCCCCAGGCCCGTGGGCTCAATAAGTGCAAGAGGCTGCAAACCTCAACCTGAAACTTAAGACTCCTACCATCCTACAGAAAGACCCGGCCCTGGGCCATGTCGAAGAGAATGCCCAGGTACTTCAGGAACTGAGTCAGTAAGAGATGGCTCTTTGGTAGATTGATCACCCAACCCAAGGACTGTAAAAAGGCCATAACGCGATCTGTGGCCCTGCGACTCTCCTGCTCCGAATCTGCGCAGATCAGCCAATCATTGAGATAGAGATGCACTCTGATGCCATTCTTGTGAAGGAATGCTGCCGCCACCCACCACCATCACCTTGAAAAAGGTGCACAGGGAAGTAGCCAGGCCATAAGGCAAGGCCCAAAACTGGAATGGCAAAACTGACGCACCGCTGATGAGGCAGCCCAAATAGGAATATGCAAGTAGGCCTCCTTGAGATCCAGGGCAGTAAGAACCCCCCCCTCCCACCCCCACTTGCACCACCGCCACCACTGATCTGAGTGTCTCCATGCAGAAGTGCCACACAAAGAGAAACTGATTAATCTTCCGGAGATCAAGAATGGGTCGAATGAGCCACCTTTCTGAGAGACAACAAAGTAAATCAAATAGCGACCTGAGTGAACCTTGGGGGGAGACACTGGCACCACTGCTCCCAGGTCCAGAAGTGACCTCAATGTGGCCCAGTCCACTGCTCGTTTGGAGGCTGTGGTGTACTGGGACTCCAAAAACACCTCGGGCATGGGAGAGGCGAATTCCAGCTTGTAACCTACTCTGATAATATCCAAGAGCCACTGGTCAGAAGTGATTTTGGTCCATTCTTCATAGAAGCAAATCAGCCGACTGCCCATGATGGACACCGAAGAGCAGACCAGCACCCGATCATTGGGTGGATCGTCCACCCATTCCCTGACATGCTGCAGTCCTGGAGGGGCATGTCTCCTCGAAAGGAAAAGTGCTGTTGAAAGCGAGAACACTGGAAAGCTCCCACTGACCTACCCGGCTGGTACCTGCGAGCCTCCCGCAGGCGGGGTCTGGCAGACCCCATCCTCAATGAGGTCTGGGTTTATCCTCGAGAAGCCTCTGAGTCTTGGAGTCACTCAAGTCTTTAACAATCTTCTCAAGATCCTCCCCAACAAGAAGCTTACCTCATAGGGCAGATGTGTAAGACACTGATTAGACGCCATGTTTGCCGCCCAATGACGCAGCCACAAAAAATGGCAGGAAGACATCGCCAACCGCCATCTGTTTGGTCAAGGCATGTACCAAATCATACAGATAGATAGCCAAGAAAGCCAACCCTGACTCCATATGGGACAAGGAGCCCCCAAAAGTTGGCCAGAATCCCTGTCTTGCTTGACCGCCTGCTGCAACCAGCTAAGGCAAGCTCTGGTGGTATAAGAACTGCAGATAGAGGCTTGGAGGACACGCACCGACACCTCAAAAGCGCATGTAAGAGAGGCCTCCAAAGCTGATCCTGCATGTCCTTCAGTGCTATCCCTCCTTCAACTTTTGTAACCGCCGTTACTAAGGCGTCTACCTTGGGAAGGAGATACTTCTCTCCGTACTCTGTAGCCACCAGATACAGGCAAGCCATTGCCTTGGCCATCTTCAAACTTCCTTCAGGGTCGGTCCATTGGCCATAATAAGTTCCTGAAAGGTCTCTTTGTCAGGAAAGAACTTAGACGGCTTTCTAATACTGACTGACCATAGCTGCAGCCTGCGCCTCAGGGTCAGAAATATTCAAGGCCTCCAAGGTGCTGGAGCGCAGGAAGCTCATCCCTATGAAAGAGGCATACCACAGAAGAATCATCAGATTCCTCCTCGGCCACCTTGCCCTCTTCCAGCTGGTCCACCCGGGAAGGACGCAAGGATTCTTCTGAGAGTATAACCATAAGTACAAAAGTACATAAGTAATGCCACACTGGAAAAGACCAAGGGTCCATCGAGCCCAGCTTCCTGCCCCTGACAGCGGCCAATCCAGGCCAAGGGCACCTGGCAAGCTTCCCAAACGTACAAACATTCTATACATGTTATTCCTGGAATTGTGGGTTTTCCCAAGTCCATTTAGTAGTGGTTTATGGACTTGTCCTTTAGGAAACCATCTAACCCCTTTTTAAACTCTGCCAAGCTAACCGCCCTCTTAAGTAAATAAGCCTGGTGCATGAGGAGCATGAAATCTGTGGAGAAAAACTCCCCCAGACCAGCAGGAGCCAACCCCGAAGATACCCCAGGACCAGAAAAAATCCCCCCTGCAGCTGCACCAGAAAACGCTGTGGGCTGAGAACACTCGGGAGCTGCATCCAGCTGAGAAGTGGGAACCACGTTGTCAAGCATCTGCAAGATGGAGTGTACTCCTGCCTCAACAGCATGGGAAACCGGCAGTTCTGAAGAGAAAGCGTCCCCGATTCCTGCCAAGGCTTGCGGGCACCCAGCCACACAAAGATCTGCTGCGGAGTACCGCTTACCATAGCGGGAATATCTTTTAACTACTTCCACCGCCATAAGAGGGTCACGGTACAGACACACCAAAGGCACAACAGAAGTACTCACCCAGAAGGCAGCACATTCCAAGGCAGCAGCAGGTCCTCCCAACAAAGACAAACTGCAGCCCGAAAGCACAGCAGTAGGCAACACAGGGGGGAAAAAACACCGCTCATCTCAGCAATCACCTGCCAGTTCTAAATTTTTTTTCCTTTTTTTTTTTTATAAAGAGGTTAAAGGCTAAAGAGCTCTCCTTTTAGTATTATTTTTTTAATTGCATTTACATTTTAACTTCAAGTACAATTCTTGAAACAGAAAAGATGACTATATTGTCATAATAAATTCTAACAAAAATAGTTATTTCAACCTGACTTTCAAACATTTGATCAATTGCTCATCTATAGTACACAATTTAGGAGGCAGTGCACAATACTAAGGAAACAGAAAATAGTATCTCCACTAAAGAAAATAGGCAGCTGAGAAGAGAGCCCAGTGATACTGATACTTATTACGGAGTACAGGTAGTTACATTCTTGGTTGTGACACAGGTGATTTGGCTAACCTAGTTTCCAAAAAAAAAAAAGAGTTTAACTGTTTTGAATCAAAAAATACATATTTGATAGAATTTAACTTAAGATACATTTGCAGAAAAAGTTTAACCAAACAAAGCGCCCAATTGCAAAGCTTTAGGGCGCAACTTAAGGAACTCTGTCTTTTCTTTTATGTTGTCTTAGAGACATCTGGAAACATTCTTATTTACCAATTCAGGAAATTTTGTTCTCTATGAAGGAAATATTGTTTCAGTATCCAGTCTCTATCATGTTGTAATATAAAGTTACTTAAGTGTTGCTGTTGTCAATCCCACATTATCATCTTCAAGTATTTGTGTTAAATTCATATCTAACGTCTCTATCGGCACATCTACTCCTTCTCCACGCTCTAAATCTTTCTTTACAAAAGGCAACAAGTAATAGATTTTTGACATAGGAGAATGTGACTGTTCTGGAATTTTCAAAATCTCAGTTAGGTATTTTTAAAAGCGATAAGAGGTGAGATAGAAAGTTGCTTTGGAAAATGTATTAACCTAAGCGTATTTGATCATTGATAATTTTCCAAAATTTCAATCCTATTTTGAAGATAAAGATTCTCTTTTATCATGTTAACTTGGATTTGTTGACAATTTTGTATTATCTTGGAGTTGTTTTCAATTTTGCTACCTTTTTTTCCATTGTTGGTATTTTTTCAGACATAGAGTTAAATTGTTGGTTCAAAGAAATAAACTTTTATGAAAAAGAAGCTTCCAGGCCCACCAGAGCCTCCCATATAGTGTCTAAGGTTATAGTCTCAGATTTCCTAGGCAAAAAGGACTTACTTGGTAAGCCTAATTCAGGGTTGGAATCTACCAATAGCTGTCTCTCCAATGCCACGGTGTTTTCCTCCAAGAACATTCTCTCCTCCTTCACCCGCCATCTCCAACGTGGGGATAGTCGACATTCCTGCACTCGAGTCGGCGCCCGCGCCTGGAGACCCCATCGATTTCTGATATCCGTTGTCCTCCTGGTCCCTTCTCGGAGCCTCCACCGGCATAGGAGGGTGGGTTCCGCAACTCGGGACTAAACGATGTCTCTGCTTCCAGCCAGGAGTGTGGCAACCTTCTCCCCAGACTCTCCAGCAACGAAGGGTTCCCATTGATAATCCTGGAACTAAGAAGCGTTCCAATGTCTCCACCACAGGCAAGAAAGGCACCGCAGGACTAGCGCATAGTCTGCCTCTCCTCTTAGGCATCAATAGTATAGGAAATAACGATATATCAAAAGATTGGGAAAGGTAAGTCTAGAGCAGCTTCTCTATACTCCTCTCACGCTGCCATCTTGCCTCCTCTCCTCTCCTTTATTATTCATTTTTCTTTTTTTGATTGGTGAGGAAGGGTAGAGTTCAAAGACATGGGAGGAAGGGGGACACGGGATGAGGCAGGTACCCAGGACACCGAGTATGCCCCCAAAGCCGGCACCACTAGCCAAACACTCAAGTGGCCCACTGGGCCCAGGAAAAGCCCCCCCCCCCCCCCAAAAAAAAAAAAATCCAGGAGCTGCTGAAAACCGTCTACCACCTGCTGGAGATATAGATATACTGAATGAAGGAGGAGCTGGCCCTCTGGTATCATTGCTTCCAATTTATTATCTCTGTCTCCACCTGCTAGTAGATGGATACAACCCACCAGTTCCTGAATTCATCTGCTGCAGAGGCTAAGGAATGTGGTAATGTTTTTATCTCCGTATCATTCTCTACACCAGAGCCAGTAATCATCTTGACTATCAGTACATTTGAGCGATTTGTACGGCTGCTGCCCATGCTGTATCTTTTCTGTGGTGGCACACTGCACGTGAATGAAGGAAGCTTACACTTTCCTCTCCATCTGTTCTGTGATGGAACAGTGTTATGTATGAAGGAAGCCTGAATGCTTGCTGTTTCTACTGTTCCTGTTCTGTGTTGTGGAAGCATGGGGAAATTCATCGAGTGGCGTTATGGCCTTAACGTGCATTAAGGGAATTACTGCGAGCTAAATGCTAAAAGCCCATTGTAAACCTATAAGCTTTTAGCATTTAGCAAATGTTAAGGCCATAACGCTACTTGATGAATTCCCCCCTTTATGTTACTGTGTGTGAGGGACTCTTGTATTGCTGTTGTGCTTGCTCTACCTGTCATGTAGTGGGGGAGTGTGTATATGGCAAAGAAGCTTGAAGTGTGAACTGTTGATGCTCAAGCTGTGCCTGATCTATGTTGAAGTACTATTATGCATATGTGAGGAAAGCTTGTATTACTGAAACCTCTGGTGTGCCTTTTTTTTTTTTACTCGCAGTGTCTGGATCACAGCTTGACTTAGTTGTTTGTTCTAATATGTTATCCTATAAATTAGAATGTACGATTCCTGTCAGAGGTAAGCTCTTTTTTCTTTCCACACAGACCTTTACTGCATAGGGGCCTTTCTCTTACTATTCTCCAAGGTTATTCCCTTCCACTCTCCATCTCCAAGGTTATTCCTTTCCATTCTCCAACTCTAACAACATCTGCCATGGTTTCAAGGTCATTAAATTAATATGTACAGATCTATAAGCACAGAGAGGCCACATTAACTCTCTACCAATCTACTACTACTAACTGACTGTTCAGAACATAAAGTGATCTGCTTTATAGCTTTAATGCTTTTTCTTGAAGGCTTATTTACAGGCCTACTTACTTTTTGTACTAATTTCTTACACTGTTATAGAATAGAAAGAAAAAACTCTGTTCTTAAACATTTTAAAGGTCATATTCAGAAAATGAACATTGCAGATAAGTTATGAAGATAAGTTAGGCAGATAAGTTATGTGGTTATCTTTAACTAAATACTCATAAATATGTCTGGCTAAATTGGAGCTTGTAAAATGCCCAGTTAC
Source organism: Microcaecilia unicolor (assembly GCF_901765095.1). Lineage (NCBI taxonomy): Eukaryota > Metazoa > Chordata > Amphibia > Gymnophiona > Siphonopidae > Microcaecilia > Microcaecilia unicolor. The sequence goes on along the minus strand of NC_044032.1, from coordinate 249,731,784 downwards.
AGTTTTATCATTTTTAAACTTTATTTCAGTTTATCAAACACTATGATCCTAGAAGATAACCGGATAAATCTTCTGTCTATTGATCTCCCATCCTTCTGTCCTCTAATGAAGGTCCAATGAATAGTTGTCCATACTGTATTCATGCTTTTTGTGTTTCACTATGACACTCACATAGTGCTCTAATGAAGATATGCTTTTCAGCCATTTGTGCTATTATTCAAACTTTTTGTGTATCAGAGTGTCAGCTTAGCAGCATTTCCCAGTTTATTTAAATACGTAGCAGTGGGAAGAGCTTGCTAAAACATTTCTGTACATTGCTATCTCCTTAGAAATTACACTGAAATCTGAAGAAACAGGGTGTTATCTTATTTCTTTTCCTTTGAAGCCAATTACAATCCCTGAAAAATCTTCTGAGAGTTTCCCGAGTCTCACTCTGTATAATGAGAGAAAATAACTAGATTAGCCTCTTTCGTAATTGACTATTTTAATATTTCCTTTATTGACTAATCACAGGTAGGAGAGGAACACCTGTGATTAGCAGAAATACAGTAAAGCAGCAGAGTCCCAATGAAATATTTACCCATGTTCTTTTATTACTGGAGTGCACAGTATTATAGATAAGTGCAGTAACATTTAAAAATAATATTTAATCACCCAAGACCCAACCCCAGAGCATTCACCTCAGCTACAGAAATTACAGCTGTTCATTGCATGGATGTCAACAGGAATAATGTATGTTCACCGACAGCACATACCTCATTACAAGAATAATATACAATCACACATTTCAATGAACTTAGTGCAAAAGCTGGATATGTATAATGCAGGGAAAGATTCTGAGATGTCCCTAGTTTTGTTCAATGGTCCACTGACCCCAGAATACATCTCTGACAGTGACCATTTGGAAGACGTATTCAACAGATCCTAATAAGGAAGTCCATGCCCTGTTTTTCACTTCCAGATCTCAGCTGTAAGAGGAGACATCCCAGTCTTACCTGGCTAATGGGTATTAATGAACCTATCCTCTAGAAACTCATCCAAACCTTTTCTAAATCAAGCTATAGCATAGTCTTCATCACATCCTCTAGTAACAAATTCCACAGTTTGTCCAGTGATGGGCCGATGATCAGAAGCAAACGCAGGCGCTAGAGGCTATTAGCGCCATACTAGCGCCTGCGTTTGCTACCTCCCAAGATCAGAGCCCCTGAGCGTGTGAAACAACGCACTCGCAGGCTCTGAACGCAACTAGCATGCAAATGCATGCAAAACAGGGCTCTTAGCACAAGTAGCATGCAAATGCATGCTAAATGTATTCCTCCCCAATGATCAGCGAGCTGGCATTAGGGTTTGCAGACTATTGGGGAGGAATAGTGAGCCCTGTCCAGCATGCATTTGCATGCTAGCAGGCCCCCCATTCTCCCTAGTGCAGCAGCCCCCCCCCCCCCCCCAGGAGCAGGAACCCCAACTCCCCCCCCCCCCCAGTGACATGGGGCCTGAAGGTCCGGCGGACCTCCAGTCCCCCCGACCCAAGTTCAGGGGGAGGCTGGAGATCCAGCGGGTCTCCAGCCCCCCCTAACCCCCCCCAGCATCCCCTCAAATAGAGCCCTGGTGGCCCAGTGGACCGCAAATCACCCCCCCCCCCCCCGACCTGGTGGTCTAGCAGCCCTCTTCCCCACCCCCTAACTGATAGGAAAATTAATAGAAGCATCTTGAATCTGGTGGGTTGCAGGATCAGAGAGGCTACATGATTTTAGCAGAGGGTTTCTTGACAGATCATTCTGATAGAGTTATTTGATTGGGTAACCAGAAAACTAGATCAGAAGCAGATGCTGGATGTAGTTTCAGTAAAGCTTTGATACTTTTTCATACAGGAGGCTCATAAATAAACTGAGCAATCTAGGTGAGGAACCTAAGGCGGAGGACTAGAATAAAAGCCAGCTAAGAAAGTTTCACTTCAATCTCATCACTGCCAACACACTTAGGAATCTCCTATCATTATTTCACCTCTCCTCCTATCCACTATGTTATCCAAGTCTGTCAATGAGGCTGTCCCTTCCTATAATATTCTGACCTAGACACTTTCATTCCTCCCATTTCCTGTTCTGTATGGCATACCAAACCCCAGCCTTGGACGACCCTCCAAAATCTGTAACCTATGTTACTGTACCACTCTGCTGAGTGCTTTTGGCTAAAAGCTCATGCCCATGCTGTTTTCATACATTTCAAATTATTGTAGACCTCCTTCCAGTTTGCTCTTGTACTTCAGGTACATCAGAAGCAGAAAGCCTGCGAGAGAATCCATGGGACCATTAGATCACGAAAGAGCAAAAGGGGCACTTAGGGAGGACAAGGCCATAGTGGAGAAACTGAATGAATTCTTTGCTTCTGTCTTTATGAAAAAAGATGTAAGAGATCTGCCTGTACTGGAAATGGTTTTCAAGGGTGATGATGTGGAGGAACTGAAAGAAATCTTGGTGAACCTGGAAGATGTACTGAGTGAAATTGACAAATTAAAGGGTAGTAAATCACCTGCACCGGATGACATACATCCAAGGGTACTCAAAGAACTCAAGCATGAAATTGCTGATCTGCTGTAAGTAATATGTAACCTGTCACTAAAATCGTCCGTAGTACCTGAAGATTGGAGGGTAGCCAATGTGATGCCGATTTTAAAAAGGGTTCTGGGGGGGGGGGGGGGGGGTGATCTGGGAAATTACAGACCGGTAAGCCTGACATCAGAGCCAGGCAAAATAGTGGAAACTAGTATACAGAATAAAGTTACAGAACACATATACAAACAAGGTTTAATGGGACAGATTCAGCATGGGTTCAGCCAAGGGAAGTCTTGCCTTACCAATTTGCTTCATTTCTTTGAAGGCATGAATAAACATGTTGATAAAGGTGTGTCAGTTGATTTAGTATATCTAGATTTTCAGAAAGCTTTGATAAAAGTTCCTCATGAGAGACTCCTGAGAAAATTAGAGTCATGGGATAGGAGGTTCTGGTGTGGATTAGGAATTGGTTATTGGACAGGGTTAAATGGTCATTTCTCTCACTAGAGGAGAGTGAATGCAAGGTTCCACATTAGGAGTCATTTACCAAGAAAGGGGTCTAGGCATCGTCGTTGATATGTTGAAACCCTCAGCTCAGTGTGCTGCGGCGGCTAAGAAAGCAAATAGAGTGTTAGGTATTATTTGGAAAGGAATGGAAAACAAAAATGAGGATGTTATAATGCCTCTGTATTGCTCCATGGTGCGACCGCATCTCAATATTGTGTTCAATTCTGGTCACTGCATCTCAAAAAAGATATAGTGGAATTAGAAAAGGTACAGAGAAGGGTGACGAAAATGATAAAGAGGATGGGACGACTTCCTTATGAGGAAAGGCTGAAGCAGCTAGGTCTCTTCAGCTTGGAGAAAAGACAGCTGAGGGGAGATGATAGAGGTCTATAAAATAATGAGTAGAGTGGAACGAGTACACGTGAATCATTTGTTACTCTTTCAAAAAATATTAGGAATAGGGGGCATGCAATGAAGCTACAAAGTAGTAACTTTAAAACGAATCGGAGACATTTTCTTCACTCAACGTGTAATTAAACTCTGGAATTTGTTGCCAGAGAATGTGGTAAAGGCGGTTAGCTTAGCACGGTTTTAAAAAGGTTTGGACGGCTTCCTAAAGGAAGAGTCCATAGACCATTATTAATAGACTTGGGGAAAATCCACTGCTTATTTCTGGGATAAGCAGCATAAAATGTATTGTACTTTTTTGGGATCTTGCCAGGTATTTGTGACCTGGATTGGCCACTGTTGAAAACAGGATGCTGGGCTTGATGGACCTTTGATCTGTCCCAGTATGGCGATACTTATGTACGTATGTGAACAGTGGAGTGCCACAGGATGATCAGTACTGGGACCAGTGCTATTTAACATATTTATAATGATATGGAATGACGAGTGAGGTGATTAAATTTGCAGATACAAAACTATTCAAGGTTGTTAAAACATATGCAGACTGTGAAATATTGCAGAAAGACCTTAGGAAATTGAAAGACTGGGAAACCAAATGGCAGATGAAATTTAATGTGGACAAATGCAAGGTGATGCACATTGGAAAGAATAATCTGAATCATAGCTACCTGATGCTAGGGTTCACCCACTCAAGAAAAAGATCTAGGTTGGTAATGTAGGTAATACACTGAAATCTTCTGCTCAATGTGCAGCGGCGGCCAAAAAAGCAAACAGGATGCTAGACATTATTAGGACAGGGGTGGTGAATAAGACCGAAAATACTATAATACCTCTGTATCGTCCTATGGTGTGACCGCACCTCGAGTATTGCGTTCAGTTTTGGTTGCCATATCTCAAGAAAGATATAGCAGAATTAGAAAAGGTTCAAAGAAGAGCGACCAAAATGATAAAGGGGATGGAACTCCTCTCTTATGAGGAAAGGCTACAGAGGTTAGGGCTCTTCAGCCTGGAAAAGCAATGGATGGGGGGAGATATGATTGAGGTCTACAAAATCCTGAGTGCTTTAGACAGAGTAGAAGTAAATCGATTTTTTACTCATTCCAAAAGTACAAAGACTAGGGGACATTCGAGGAAGTTACACAGAAATACTTTTATCAAATAGGAGGAAATATTTTTTCACTCAACAAATAGTTAAGCTCTGGAACTCTTTGCCAGTGGTAACAGCGGTTAGCGTATCAGTTTTAAAAAGGTTTGGACACGATCCTGGAGGAAAAGTCCATAGTTTTCTATTGAGACAGACGGGGGAAGCAGCTGCTTGCCCCCAGATTGATAGCATGGAATGTTGCTAATAACTGGGTTTCTGCCAGGTACTTGTGACCTGGCTTGGCCACTGTTTGGAAACGGGATACTGGACTAGATGGACTACTGGTCTGACCCAGAATGGCTACTCTTATATTCTTATGCCAAACAAGACTTATGAGAGAGATCTGCATACAGTGGATATAGTGGGCATGCAAATCTCTCATATTTTTTAGGAATATCCTGAAAACCCAGCCTGTTTGCAGCCCTTGAGGCAGTAGTGTAGCCAGAGAGTGGATTTTGGGTGGGCCTAAAGGGAAAATGGGTAAGCACTAATGTGCTCTCCACCCCCACCCCACCCCCCTGAGGTGCTCTCTCTCAGATTCAAGGTTTAAAAGAAATTATAAGTACCTGAGCTAGCAGAGATTCCCAAAACCTGCCAGCTGAAGATCTCCTTAAAGGCACCAGAAATACTTATGTTCAGCTCGGCAGCCGGCAGCTCCTTCCTGAGCCACCGACACTGGCACACCTTTACATACTTGGTTTCTTCCTACCCTCCACCCCATTCTTCCACCCTTCTCTGACCCTTACCTCCTCCAGCCCTTTCCTTTCTTCTACCTCCTCCTTCCTTGTTCCTACTCTGCTCTTTTCCTGTAGGTCATTCCTCCCTTTTAGTCCTCCCTCTCCAGCCAGTCTTTCCATCCTCTCTGGAAGGGTGGGTTAAAACTGAAACAAATAATCTTATGAATGGGATTCTTGAAGGCTACAGCCACTATTGCTGGTAAGCCCCTCTGCTTGCAACTCCAACAGTTAATAATTTTATCGCTATTAGATTATGGTAATTTGTTATGTTTCAGTCTTTCTTCTTAGCCACTTTCTAGAATTCGGATGATTCAGAACTCAGCCACTAGGTTAATATTCCAGAAAACTCAGCAGACTATATAAATCCTTTACTAGGAGTATTGACTGGTTGCCCATGAAGTCTCGGGTCATTTTTAAGGGACTTTGCTTAGTGTTTAAGTTCTTGGACAGTCCTGTGCCCTGAAAGTGGATCTCAGTTGCTGAATGTGCTGAAATCCAGGAGGGTTTCTAGAAGATGTGATTACTTACTGCTAGCTTTTCCTTCAACTAAAAACATATAGTTTAAGGACGCTTTTGCTCAATCATTTTTTTTTTCCTGGCTATTCATTATTGGAATAATCTCCCATGTGAACTACGTTTACTGAGGAATTATTTTTTGTTTCGTAAAGCTTTGAAAACCTATTTACTAGATCCAGAGGGCCTTAATTTTCTTACTGCGTGTAATGATTGTTTTGTTTTTCTCTGCATTTGTGTAATTCCTGATGTTCTGTTGTCAGCCTCTTATTTATACTGGTTGTAGCTCGCCTTGATCTAAATTTAGAGAGTTGATGAGAGATAAATCCCTAATAACATAACACATAACTTCCTTGGGTCCTCCCTACTCTACTTTGCCCCACTGTCACTACTTCTCAGGTAATTCATCCCCATATCATACTGCTGCTATTCCTTTGATTCTCTCACACTTCCAGCTCCTCCATTTTGCCCTCCATCTCCTGCCACTGCTGCCAATCCAGAGAACAGACATAACAATCACATCCTTCCTTAGCTGCGTCTGAACCTTTTACTCGAGTTGGACCCTTGCTGCCTGCCACACATGTACTCTAGTCCCTCGATGAAGCCCCAGCCACACACTAACTTTGGTCCTTTTTTCCTGCAGGATACTCTATGTGCACGAATGTCTTATTTAATTGTGAAGTCACTTTTATCAACACCCTAACAACAGTATTCACACAGAAACTGAAATGGTGATTCACAAGGAAATTAAGAGAAGGACACCAAAACACTTCTAGCCACCACCAGGAAATAAAAGCACAGAAAGCAGAACAAGACAGAGTCAAACTATTCAAATCTTGAGAAACACACAGATGGTACTTCTTTAAGGCATTTATTAGCCTAATTAAAATATCACGTCTATCCGACTTCTATGCTGATTATCTCTGTACTAGTTTCAATCTGTCTGCAGTGGCCTCAGACAAAATCCTTATATACAGGAGCATCTTGCTTTCTGTATGGCTAGGGTGGATGGGTAGATAGACTAATGGCTCTCTGACTGGTATGGATAGACAGAATTGATTGAGCTGAACCAGAGATTTTGCTCGACAGGGTATCATTGTCTCTTCATAAGCCAAATTCTATGAGTAGCAATATCTGTTGATCATCAGTATGGCTCACTAAATAGAATATACAGACATATAAGCAAGGCTTTCTTACCATGATAAAACATATCATAGCAAACAGCCTCTAGTTATTTAATTTCCAGTACTAAGCAGCATAAGGACTCTTTAGTATGCTCCAATGTTTTGCAACTTAATGGAAATATGTAAACAGAGATCCCTGGCTTTACAGGAATATGGGCAGTAGATGGATGCATATGAAGCTAGCTGTCTGTCTAACTGATCCATGTATTGTATAGACTAGTTATTTCACCCTCTATTGCTTCAAGTACCAACTTAGTTTGTATAACTTCTAGGGATAGCGAAATACCTATTGTACCTGAATATAATTCACCTTGACCTACCAATGAAAGGAATGAGCTAAAGCCAGATAAAAGCATTACATCATATTATACACATCCTGTATACAAGATTTAGTTATCTGCATGTGGCTGCAGAGTCAAATCTAACTCTACGAAGCCCTCACTGTGGTACTTTTGCCCCTCAAATACAGATAAGACAATGGTATACAGTGAAAATGAGAATTTCCATATCAAAGATGATACTAAGTGAGGTATAAATACAGATCATTCAAGCTCAGCTCATTACTGAAGGATACAGACTGAGTACCACTACATAGCTTGTAAAACAAGATGAAGAAAAGACCTGCAATGAGACAGGTGATGGATATGTTCATAAAAATGAGGCATAAGTTATTACACATTTTCCATAGTCAATACAACAGTATGGAGGCTGAGATTTACTACTTACCACTCAGTATGGGGCTCATCGATCACCAACAGGGTCTTGCTGCGTCCACTTGTGACCACCCCAGTCGTGGCAGCCACCTGCTCACTCAAGGCAGCTGTGGTCTGCTTGACAGCATTGGAGAGTGAAGAGAAAAAGCCTCCTCCACTACCAGAACTAGGAGCAGGGGCTGGGACTGGTCGTTGAGAAGGAGGGGGTGGGTCCGCAGCACAAGGGGCCATAGACCCCGAGGAACCTGATACAGACAATCCAGGCCCCCCGGAATTGGATGGGGGAGGTGCTGGTGGATCCGGGCGTTGAAGATCTGTCATGTATCCATTGGGGAGATTGGCCATGAAATTACTGTCTGAGAGGCGACGACGCAGGTAATTCATCATCAGAGCCGGACAGGGCCAGGGACTCTGGCAGGGGCAGAAGTAAAATAACTACTGTATTTAAATATCTGTTGCAGGATGAAGGGTGGCCAAAACAGTGCTTTGAGTCTCAGGTTTTTCTCAGCTCTTAGTTTATTGATAGGGCCCACATCAAATATCCTAAGGTTCCAGAGCAGCTCTAGTGCCAGGACCTTTCAAATTTCCTTGGGTTATAGTTATGGATGCAGCCAAGAGCATGAAATGAGTGGACTGGAAATCCTGAGCTTAAGGCTAGACTGGTCAGGTACCCTCTGGATCCATCAGCTTCAAGATCAATGACGATATCTTTCAGTTCAATGCTTGAGATCGCTAGGGTTTCTCCTAGCTCCAACAGTAGATTAACCTTCTGATTCTGGGATCCTAATATCCTTCAGCTCGAAGAAAATCTGTACTTCTCTGTGTACAGATGAACTTAAAATCTGGAATCCCTGAAATACTCTTCAATTATGGGATTATCTTTTGGCTCTGGGTCACTGCAACATCTTTTTCTAAGGGCTCAGCAAATGCTATAAGGAAAAGTGGGCCATCGCCTCTGCTCTCCAATTCTGTAATGAATCACTGCATCTTTCCCACAGATATGAGACTAGTGGATCATCAACTTCAGTACTGGCTCAATGATATCAGGAGATCATTACCAGTGTTCTTCAGTTCTCCTCCTCACGTCTGAGCTCAGTTTATGGGCTCCTTCAAACCGAGAATCAATGACTTATCTACCCCTTTACGACGTCAATGAGGTGGATGAATCGCCACTTTTTATCTCAACGCTTCATTCGCAGAATTCTGGGCATCCACAGCTTCCTCTCTGGGTTAAAAACCCCAGCAAGAGCACCCCGACGGCTCGCTGACTGGCAGCAGCACCTCCTCCGGCCTCTCCAGCCCCGCCTGAGCTCCAGACTGAAAACGCGAGCCGCTACCTCCCCACTAACGGTCCCACTCCCACTCCCAACCGCCGCAGAGCGAGCTCCTAGCAAGCCGCGCCCACTCCGCCAGCTTCTGACCAAGCGCGAGCCGCCACCTCCTCTTCAGCAAAGCTTCTAACCGCCGCAGCCTCAACCGCCCCTGCGTGCGCCCTCCCTCTGAGCTTATACACCCCTCCAAGAAGATTGCATAGGTCTAGTGGCCCCCTGCAGCTGCGGTCTCTGCCCACTGCCGGAGCTGCCACGGGCACGGGATGCCATAAGAGGGGAGGGGCAGTTTTGCCGAGGATGCTCTTCCCCCCCCCCCCCCATGGAGAAAGGGAGAATGGTAAGACCCGGGATGCTGCCGCAGCGCTGTCCCTGGTGCTGATGCGGAGTGACGAACAGAGTAGAGCCGGAAAGAGGATGATGCAGAGAGGCAGCAGCAAGGAAAGAATTATCCGAATAAATCCAAGCCATAGAATCCCATCTCAAAACCTAGACTGGATGCTGTTTCGTGGAAGGTCTCCCATCCATTTCTTAACGCTGTCCTTCAACTATTTCTTTAGTTCCTTCGATCAGACCAGAAAAATCTGATCTGAAGAAGAAGGGTTACCTTCCAAAGCTAATTAACAAAGGCATTGTTAGTCCAATAAAAAAGTACCATCTTATTTTCTTTTCTATGTGTTTTATTTCTATGTATTACCTTTACAAATGGGTTAACATGGAACATGGCTATCACACCACTTTACTTCAATCAGACCAAAATTCCATCTGTGCCTAAGGTGTTTTACAGACCTAGCTACTCATTCATCTGTTTTCTTTCTCCCAAAGGCAAGGGGAGGCAGAGAAACCCCCAAAGAGCATGGGTAGCAGTTCCTTCAGTTTGTTATCACAGAGGAGCTCTAAATATCCATCACATCTCATAATTATATGACTGATATCCAGCTATCCATTTTACTTCCCATTTTCAAAGGAATCTAACCAGTTAACTATAGAATTGGGTAAATGCTGTCCCTCCTCCACAGCATGTAAACCTATTTTTTCCTCCAAGTACAGTGGGGGAAATAAGTATTTGATCCCTTGCTGATTTTGTAAGTTTGCCCACTGACAAAGACATGAGCAGCCCATAATTGAAGGGTAGGTTATTGGTAACAGTGAGAGATAGCACATCACAAATTAAATCCGGAAAATCACATTGTGGAAAGTATATGAATTTATTTGCATTCTGCAGAGGGAAATAAGTATTTGATCCCCCACCAACCAGTAAGAGATCTGGCCCCTACAGACCAGGTAGATGCTCCAAATCAACTCGTTACCTGCATGACAGACAGCTGTCGGCAATGGTCACCTGTATGAAAGACACCTGTCCACAGACTCAGTGAATCAGTCAGACTCTAACCTCTACAAAATGGCCAAGAGCAAGGAGCTGTCTAAGGATGTCAGGGACAAGATCATACACCTGCACAAGGCTGGAATGGGCTACAAAACCATCAGTAAGACGCTGGGCGAGAAGGAGACAACTGTTGGTGCCATAGTAAGAAAATGGAAGAAGTACAAAATGACTGTCAATCGACAAAGATCTGGGGCTCCACGCAAAATCTCACCTCGTGGGGTATCCTTGATCATGAGGAAGGTTAGAAATCAGCCTACAACTACAAGGGGGGAACTTGTCAATGATCTCAAGGCAGCTGGGACCACTGTCACCACGAAAACCATTGGTAACACATTACGACATAACGGATTGCAATCCTGCAGTGCCCGCAAGGTCCCCCTGCTCCGGAAGGCACATGTGACGGCCCGTCTGAAGTTTGCCAGTGAACACCTGGATGATGCCGAGAGTGATTGGGAGAAGGTGCTGTGGTCAGATGAGACAAAAATTGAGCTCTTTGGCATGAACTCAACTCGCCGTGTTTGGAGGAAGAGAAATGCTGCCTATGACCCAAAGAACACCGTCCCCACTGTCAAGCATGGAGGTGGAAATGTTATGTTTTGGGGGTGTTTCTCTGCTAAGGGCACAGGACTACTTCACCGCATCAATGGGAGAATGGATGGGGCCATGTACCGTACAATTCTGAGTGACAACCTCCTTCCCTCCGCCAGGGCCTTAAAAATGGGTCGTGGCTGGGTCTTCCAGCATGACAATGACCCAAAACATACAGCCAAGGCAACAAAGGAGTGGCTCAGGAAGAAGCACATTAGGGTCATGGAGTGGCCTAGCCAGTCACCAGACCTTAATCCCATTGAAAACTTATGGAGGGAGCTGAAGATGCGAGTTGCCAAGCGACAGCCCAGAACTCTTAATGATTTAGAGATGATCTGCAAAGAGGAGTGGACCAAAATTCCTCCTGACATGTGTGCAAACCTCATCATCAACTACAGAAGACGTCTGACCGCTGTGCTTGCCAACAAGGGTTTTGCCACCAAGTATTAGGTCTTGTTTGCCAGAGGGATTAAATACTTATTTCCCTCTGCAGAATGCAAATAAATTCATATACTTTCCACAATGTGATTTTCCGGATTTAATTTGTGATGTGCTATCTCTCACTGTTACCAATAACCTACCCTTCAATTATGGGCTGCTCATGTCTTTGTCAGTGGGCAAACTTACAAAATCAGCAAGGGATCAAATACTTATTTCCCCCACTGTATATGAATCCATGGAATACTAAAAACATAACTGTAATGTGCTGTGCATACTACAGTTTACATGGCTGATTGTTTACACTGATGGTTGTTAGTCCTGTTGAGATGTTTTATTATATGTTGTTTGTAATATGTTTACTCTTATGTATGTAATTTTGTTCCTCACTTAAAATTTAATGTTAATGTGGATTATAAATACATTTTATTATTATTATTACCATCATTATTATTAAATATGTCCAACTAGTTTCTCTAGACAAGCATATTTATTTGGGGGGGGGGAAGGGGATGGAATCCATTTCAGAACCAGACAGTAAGAGGAAAGAGATGGATGCTGGATTTAGTTCACACTTTTTCCAATAGTAACTCAAGGTGAGTTATTCAGATACAGTAGGCATTTTTTTCTCTGAGGATAAGCAGGCCCAGAGATAGTCTCAAATGTGGGTGATGTCATCTAACAGAGCCTGATGCGGATGCTGCCTAGCACATATAGCTTTTAAAATGTTCTGGCAGCATCTCACCACACGTGTGGATGTTTCCAGCCCAACACATGAGCATGGGTCCCTCAATCTCTTTTTTTCAATGGAGCTAGGAGGTCATGTTTTTGGCAGTCTCCCCTCAGTGCTTCTTTCTTGTACTTTTTCAAGTGCCTTTCCATGCAGGTAATTATTTTTCTTTCCTCTTTTCCTCATTTTTTTCTTTTAGTTGCTTTCCCTGTTATTTTCTTAGGTTGTTTTGTTTTGCCCTTAAAGTTTATTTATTTTTCTTGAGGCTCTTTAGGACAACTGAGACCCAAGCACCGGCCTCAATTTGACATCGATATCAGTACCAGAAGAATCGACCTCGATGACTGCCCAAACTGCTTCTACCTCTGGGAGTGCACCAGCATTGAGGAAGTCTCCACCTCCCTCAGCTTTGGGCACTATTAGAAGGCCCCAGGACTGGTCAGCATTAGACCCGACACCGAGGATGAACACGGATTCAACGTCATCCTCATCGGCAGTGAAAGAACACAATGCTGAGCACTGAGTGAAGCCTAAAAAGCATCAGTGTTAGTCCTCTTCAAAACATGGTGCCAGGAGCTCCTGGGCTTCAGCTTCACTGGCACCTGAGAAGCATTGGCACCAAGAGGACCACTCCCTCTCTTTAGCAGAGGAGTCAATGCAACAGTCTCCAGGCAGCCATGTTCCATTTTCCAGTTCATTTCTGACTGTAACTCAGGCTGTCTCTGATCCGGCTCTCTAGAATTTGCCAATACTGACCTTCAATGCACAGTACTGGGCCATGCTCAGGGAGGAGCTGACACAGATATTCCAGCTGCACACCATTCAGGTATTGAGGGCATTTGCACCAGCTGCAACTCAGCCTCAACTCCTTCCTGAGGCCCAAGCTCTGCCTGTGGAGTGGTCTTTGATGCCAGCACATCACCAAGTGTCAACCAACATTGACCTATCTGGCACTGCTCTGAGCCAGGTCAGGCACAGACTCACCCAGACTATCCAGAGTACTTTGAGGAGTCTGATTTGGACTGTTCATGGGAGTTAGAGGAGGGTCCACATTACTTCTCAGAGGAGGAGTCATATGGTATCCCTTCTGACCCTTCCCCTCTACAAGACAGATAAATGCCCACCTGAGGGTGTCTCATTGGATTTGTCAAGGAGATGGCTACTGCCATCCCATTTAAGTTGGAGACAGAAGAGGAGCCCAGGGCTGAGATGTTATCTGTTTTGGACTATGAATTTCCTCCCCTATCTTGAAGGATGCAAGGATGAAGAACTGGGAATCTCCCCTTTCAGTGCAGGTCATGCCAGAGAAGGTGAACACTCAATACCATATCCAGAAGGCTCCAGATTCAAAAAAGCGCATCTGCCTCACCACTCATTGGTAGTCAAATTCACCCTCAAACAGGCCAGAAGTTCCAGGACTCATGCCTTGGCTAGGTCCTGGACTCGTTTGGGAGGAAACTTTATCAGGCCTAAATGCTCATTGCCTGCATCCAGACCTACCAGCTATATGTGAGCATTTACTTGAAATCTCTGGTACACAGTACGCTTAGTCTTATGGACTCTCTCCCTCAGGAGCAAGCCACAGAGCTTTGCCAGTTGGCCAAAGAGCAGTTCTTTTGCAGAACATATCTGGCCAGGGGCACATATGACACATTTGATATTGCATCCAGGCTCTGTCATAGATGTGGGGATGCATAGACTCACATGGCTAACACTGTTCCATCTAAGCTGAGCAGGAGTCCTCCAACTGCATTGCTGCCAGTGGGGAGTGGTGTTTCAATATTGTGTTTTCAATCACTAGGGACAGGCAGGCTTCCTGGAGTCCTTCAGAGCTTGCCTGTCCCTCACTATTGAAAAAGTGATGGTGAAACAGCACCCCTCACTGACCGGATTGTAGGTGGAGGACTTCTGCTCAGCTCAGAGGGAACAGTGATGACTATATGTCTATAACCTGGAACCAGTAGTTCAAGAGATTGGTAGACATACCTTGCTGAGGTGACAACCTTTTTGGAGACAAAGCGGAGGAGGTCGCTGACTTCATTAAAAAGCATACTCTTTGCCGGAGAACGTGGTAACAGCAGTTAGCGTATCTGGGTTTAAAAAAAGGTTTGGACAAGTTCCTGGAGGAAAAGTCCATAGTCTCCTATTGAGACAGACATGGGGAAGCAACTGCTTGCCATAGGATTTGTAGCATGGAATGTTGCCATGATTTGGGTTTCTGGCTTGGCCACTGTTGGAAACAGGATACTGAGCTAGATGGACCATTGGTCTGACCCAGTATGGCTACTCTTATGTTCTATCTTGGCAGCCTCCAGCTGCATCCTCCTCTGCTAGGAGACCCTACTACTTTCAAAAGCATATGTTTCCACCATCTTCCCATTCTACCCAGCAGTCTCAGCCCCAGTGGTTTTGGCCACGTCACCCGTGTGTCCAAAAGGCCAAGGCAGCTCCCCAGTCAAACAAGGGATGAGCTTTTGCTAACTCCAAGAGAGCATAGCTGCAGTCCAAGTAACCATCTCAGATGGACTACCGGTGGGGGAAGGCTGAATTTTTTTCCATTAAAGGTGGCCCCTTGTAACCGCCAACCAGTGGGTTCTTCAAATAGTCCATCTTGGTTACGCCCTGCATTGGCACCAGAAACCACCAAATTGCACACCGAGAGCATCATACATCAGCATACAAGCAGGTATTTGTAGAGGAAATCTCCACCCTTCTCCAGGCCAATTCGGTCAAACCTGTACCACCAGGGGAAGAAGGGAAGGGATTCTGTTCCAGGTACTTCCTTGTGTCCAAAAAGACAGGGGTATTCCATCTCATCTTAGACCTAAGGGCCCTGAACAAGTTCCTCTCTGGACTTAAAGGATGCCTATACCCACATTTTGATGCTTCCCAATCACAGGAAGTCCCTTGGATTTCGAGTGGGGAAACACCACTCGCCAGTATTGAATTCTTCCTTGTGGTCTCACATCAGCTCCCAGGGTCTTTACTAAGTGCCTAGCAGTAGTCACAGCATCACTACACAGACTGGGAGTTTATGTGTTTTCCCTCTCTAGACAATTGGCTAGTCAAAAGCACGTTGTAGGAGGGAGCATAGGAGTCCATGCACAGAATTTTTCAATTGCTGGAGCTGCTAGGGTTCATGATAAACTACTCAATGTAAAAACTCACTAAGATCTTTTTTTAGATACATTAAAAGCAGGAAACCGGCCAAAGAGTCGGTTGGGCCGCTGGACGAAAATGGTGTTAAAGGGGCGATCAGGGAGGACAAAGCCGTAGCGGAGAAATTAAATGAATTCTTTGCTTCGGTCTTCACCGAGGAGGATTTGGGGGGGACACCGGTGCCGGAAAGAATATTTGAAGCGGGGGAGTCGGAGAAACTAAACAAATTCTCTGTAACCTTGGAGGATGTAATGGGTCAGTTCAGCAAGCTGAAGAGTAGTAAATCACCGGGACCTGATGGTATTCATCCCAGAGTATTAATAGAACTAAAAAATGAACTTGCGGAGCTACTGTTAGAAATATGCAATCTGTCCCTAAAATCGAGTGTAGTACCGGAAGACTGGAGGGTAGCCAATGTTACTCCGATTTTTAAGAAGGGTTCCAGAGGAGATCCGGGAAATTATAGACCGGTGAGTCTGACGTCGGTGCCGGGCAAGATGGTGGAGGCTATTATTAAGAATAAAATTGCAGAGCATATACAAAAACATGGACTGATGAGACAAAGTCAGCACGGATTTAGTGAAGGGAAGTCTTGCCTCACCAATCTAATGCATTTTTTTGAGGGGGTAAGCAAACATGTGGACAATGGGGAGCCGGTTGATATTGTATATCTGGATTTTCAGAAGGCGTTGACAAAGTGCCGCACGAAAGACTCCTGAAGAAATTGCAGAGTCATGGAATCGGAGGTAGGGTATTATTATGGATTAAGAACTGGTTGAAAGATAGGAAGCAGAGAGTAGGATCGCGTGGCCAGTATTCTCAGTGGAGGAGGGTAGTTAGTGGGGTCCCGCAGGGGTCTGTGCTGGGTCCGTTGCTTTTTAATGTATTTATAAATGACCTAGAGATGGGAATAACTAGTGAGGTAATTAAATTCGCCGATGACACAAAATTATTCAGGGTCGTCAAGTCGCAGGAGGAATGTGAACGATTACAGGAGGACCTTGCGAGACTGGGAGATTGGGCGTGCAAGTGGCAGATGAAGTTCAATGTTGACAAGTGCAAAGTGATGCATGTGGGTAAGAGGAACCCGAATTATAGCTACGTCTTGCAAGGTTCCGCGTTAGGAGTTACGGATCAAGAAAGGGATCTGGGTGTCGTCGTCGATGATACGCTGAAACCTTCTGCTCAGTGTGCTGCTGCGGCTAGGAAAGCGAATAGAATGTTGGGTGTTATTAGGAAGGGTATGGAGTCCAGGTGTGCGGATGTTATAATGCCGTTGTATCGCTCCATGGTGCGACCGCACCTGGAGTATTGTGTTCAGTACTGGTCTCCGTATCTCAAAAAAGATATAGTAGAATTGGAAAAGGTACAGCGAAGGGCGACGAAAATGATAGTGGGGATGGGACGACTTTCCTATGAAGAGAGGCTGAGAAGGCTAGGGCTTTTTAGAAGAGACGGCTGAGGGGAGATATGATAGAAGTGTATAAAATAATGAGTGGAATGGATCGGGTGGATGTGAAGCGACTGTTCACGCTATCCAAAAATACCAGGACTAGAGGGCATGAGTTGAAGCTACAGTGTGGTAAATTTAAAACGAATTGGAGAAAATTTTTCTTCACCCAACGTGTAATTAGACTCTGGAATTCGTTGCCGGAGAACGTGGTACGGGCGGTTAGCTTGACGGAGTTTAAAAAGGGGTTAGATAGATTCCTAAAGGACAAGTCCATAGACCGCTATTAAATGGACTTGGAAAAATTCCGCATTTTTAGGTATAACTTGTCTGGAATGTTTTTACGTTTGGGGAGCGTGCCAGGTGCCCTTGACCTGGATTGGCCACTGTCGGTGACAGGATGCTGGGCTAGATGGACCTTTGGTCTTTCCCAGTATGGCACTACTTATGTACTTATGTACTTATCTACTTCACTGGTGATATGAAACAACTCAAACCAAAAGTGAAGAAAGCATAACTCTTAGTTGGCAGAGGAAAAAGATCTCATCATACTGTGGCTATATGAACACACCATGCTTTTCCCGGTTTCTTTATAGCACAGTTAAAAAGCAATCACAGATCAAAAAACTTCCTGTAAAAAAAAAGTTTTATTTTGCACAACAATTTTTGTATTTTTTCGTTTTTAACTTTGCTCAATGATTAAAATCTTTCCAATACTGTCCCAAAATCATATATTAAAGAAAACAAAGGACTCATCTGAATGATACAATGTTCGTGTAAATTTAGACTCAACCCCAGCTTTAAAGCTCAATTCAGTGTGGTCCCGACAGACCCGTTTTGCAGTAGCTTCATCAGGAAACCCACTGGTGGTGGCTATAATGCTGCAAAATAAAATAGCAAGCATTAATTAACATGAACTTCAGATCAAAAACAAAACTGAAAACACAAAAGAATATAAGCAACAGAGCATTGTAGACTAACTCTAACCTACTGGAAAATGGTTGCTCCCATGCAAGTCATGACGAAACAGTGGGAACTATGTGGCAACCATGTTTAAAAAGAACCACCAGCTGTAATTGACCAATCAGCCCAAAACATGTCAAACACCGCTGGTCATCACAAAGCAGGCAAGAAACTTCTGTTCAATTAATGTGATGTGTGGCAGAAAGTGCCCAAAGGGAATGCCCATCAAAACTCTCAAAAACATGAAAAACAATAAAACACTGCTCAAAGCCTCCAAAGGTAAAAAATCATCAAAGACAAAAAACATGCAATTACAAGAACACTGCACAATGTATAGTGGAATTCAAACCATTGGGTTCCAACGACTTCAAGCGGAAAATCCACTGTTGTTCCAAACATAACTGTCTTCTGTTGCGATCTCCTCTCCTGATATGCTCAGCCACGCTGTCAATCACCCAGTACTGAAGCGCGTCAAAGCTGTGCCGAAGTTCCCGACAGTGCGCGACCAAAGGAGCCCCTGGTTTATTGTTATTCACATACGATTTATGTTCACTTAACCGGGTGGACAATTTTTGTTCTGTTTTCCCTACATAGAATTTCCTACAAGGGCATTGTACAATATACACTACAAGACTGGATTTACAGGTAGTATTCTGTCTCAACTTATATGTTTTACCGTCAATTGGATTAGTAAATTCAGTGCATTCGCAGGTCATGGTGCAAAAGCACAAGAACCACATCTCGAATGACTGCCTGTAGCAGGGGTATCCCCAATAAGTGTTAAAGAGGTCATACACGAGAGCCCGGTTCAACAATAGGGATTTACTACTTTCAGAGAGACATCCTGTTTCATCGGAGGATCCCTGTGAAACTTTTGTCCTGCGGTACAAGATGGGAGGGGAAGAGGTGGCTAATATTATCCGGAAGAACTGGGACATTGTGCAATCCAATGGTTTGTTTAAAGATTCTCGTCTAAGAATTGCTTTTTCTAGGGACCGTAATTTAAAAGAAATACTGTGTCCAGCTGATGCGGTCAAGCATTTCCCTACTACTACAGGCAGTCATTCAAAATGTGGTTTATTGCCACAGTATGATGAGATCTTTTTCCTCCACCAACTAAGAGAGTGTTGTGTTTTCTTCACTTTTGTTTCATGATAAACTACCCAATTGCTGGAGCTGCTACAATTCGTGATAAACTACCCTAAGTCCACCTGCATCCAGTATAACAATTGGAATACTTAGGAGCCCTGCTTGATACAGTGCAAGCTCAGGCCTTCCTGCCACAAGTGAGAGTGGATGCCTTGATTGCGATCACCTTGCAGGTCTGCAGCAGCAAGCAGGTCATAGCTCAGTAGATGTTGAGATTACTAGGCCACATGTCATCCACAGTGCATGTCACTCTCATGGCTCATCTCCATTTGAGAGAGGCCCAATGGGCTCTAGCTTCCTAGTGGTCTCACCTTTCAGATGTTATCTGGGTTCCTCCACAGCTAGTTCACTCCCTACTCTGGTGAACAATCCAGCCAAATTTGACCATAGCATTGTCATTTCAAATTCCGCCTCAGAAGATGTTGACAACAGATGCACATGTGGATGGGCTTCACACCCAGGGGACATGATCTGCTCAGATCTCCACATCAACTTCTTGGAGCTAAGGGCTATACGGAACACTCTAAAGGCTTTCAGAGATCAGCTGCAGAACCAAGTTGTTCTCATTCAAACTGACAACCAGGTTGCAATGTAGTATGTGAACAAGCAGGGGGATACGGGATCCTACCCCTTGTGTCAGGAAGCAGGGGGATGTGGCAGTGGGTCATCCTTCATGGAATGGTTCTGCAGGCCATGTACCTGGCTGGCCTCTTGCACCATCTTTCCTGTGTTGATATTGCTGGTACGGTTTTAGAGCAGTCTACTTTCTTTTCTTTGGCAACGTACTTTTCAGGTATTCCAATCTTCTTCGGTTTCTGTCTCCATCCCCTAATGTGGGTTTCTCAGGGTTAGTGCTTTCCCCAATTCTAATTTATTTGTTAGTCCTCTGGCTTTGCTTGTACAATCTTTGGGGATTAGCTCCTATTCGTATGCTGATGACTTTCTTTTAGTCTATTATACAAACTCAGCTCAATGGATTTATAGGCACTTCAAATCTGTTTAGAACACGTGGCAGGCTGGCTATAAGACCACCGTTTGGTCCTGAATCCTGAGAAAACAGTGGCCTGCTGGGTTACTGGGTCCATGTCTCCACCAAATATCACTCCATTCTTGTTTGATAGGTTTATCACCCCAGTTTCATCCTTCTGTTATCTTGGAGTGATCTTGGACTCCACCTTGTCCTTTGGACCTGTCGCGATCGTGAGTAATCCAGCAGAGAGTAATCCGGGGTTCAGGCAGAGGTCAGGCAGCAGGCAGAGAGTAATCCGGAGTTCAGGCAGAGGTCAGGTCAGGCAGCAGGCAGAGAGAGTAATCCAGTGTTCAGGCAGAGGTCAGGCAGCAGGCAGGAGTTCAGGTCCCGGGGGTGTGATGGAGGCGTAGCAGCAGCGGGACTGGGGCTTGCTTAACAGATGGGCGTCCTCGGCTGATAATGGAAAAAAGAAGGGCGTCCCTGACGAGCACTTGGCCGACTTTACTTGGTCCATATTTTTTCACGACCAAGCCTCAAAAAGGTGCCCGAACTGACCACATGACCACCGGATGGAATTGGGGATGACCTCCCCTTACTCCTCCAGTGGTCACCAACCCCCAAATCCTAAGAAAAAAAACTTTAAAAAATTTTATTGCCAGCCTCTATGCCAGCCTCAAATGTCATACCCAGCTCCCTGACAGCAGAATGCAGGTCCCTGGAGCAGTTTTAGTGGGTGCAGTGAACTTCAGCCAGGCGAACCCAGGCCCATCCCCCCTACCTGTTACACTTGTGGTGGTAAATGGGAGCCCTTCAAAACCCACTGTACCCACATGTAGGTGCCCCCCTTCACCCCTTAGGGCTTTGGTAGTGTTGCACAGTTGTGGGGAGTGGGTTGGGGGGGTTGGGGGGGCTCAGCACCCAAGGTAAGGGAGCTATGCTCCTGGGAGCAATTTGTGAAGTCCACTGCAGTGCCCCCTAGGGTGCCCGGTTGGTGTCCTGGCATGTGAGGGGGACCAGTGCACTACGAATGCTGGCTCCTCCCACGATCAAATGGCTTGGATTTGGTCGTTTCTGAGATGGGCACCCTCGGTTTCCATTATCGACAAAAACCGGGGACGACCATCTCTAAGGATGATCAAAGGACGACCATCTCTAAGGTCAACCTAAATGTTTGAATTTGGGCATCCCCGACCGTATTATAAAAACGAAAGATGGGCGCCCATCTTGTTTCGATAATACGGGTTTCCCCGCTCCTTCACCGGGACATCCTTAGAGATGGTCGCCCCCGTTCGATTATGCCCCTCCACGTCTTTCCATTAAATGCCTCATGGAACAAATATGTTTTTAGCTGCCTCTTAAACATGAACAAAGAAGTTATCTGATGTAGTTCTAGAGAGAGATCGTTCCACATCTTTAGACTTGCTATAAAAAACTTTCACGAATTAACCTCCTCTAGACGGACCTGGCAAAATAAGGGAACATCTAAAAGACAGTTCCCCTGTGATCTTAATATCCTAGCTGGACAGTACATTTTCAACCTTTGTGAAATACTAACTGGTGCTTCATTGTGTAGAGCTTTGAAGACTAATAATATTTTGAACTTGATATGCCAAACTATAGGGAGCCAATGAAGCTCAATAAGTTGTGCTGTAATATGATCCATTGTAATCAATCTGCCAATCACTTGAGATGTAGAATTTTGGCCAATCTATAATGCCCTCAAAGATGTATAAGAACATAAGTGTTGCCATACTGGGACAAACTGAAGATTCACAAGCCCAGTATCCTGTTTCCAACAGTGGCCAATCCAGGTTACAATTACCTGGCAAGGTGTCAAACAGTAAAATATATTTTATCTGCTTATCCTAGAAATAAGCAATGGATTCTCCTCAAGTCCATCTTAATATTGGCTTATGCACTTTTCTTTTAGGAAGTTATCCAAACCTCTCTTAAATTGTGCTAAGATAATTGCTTTTACCACATTTTCTGGCAACGAATTCCAAAGTTTAATTAGACGTTGAGTGAAGAAATATTTTCTCTGATTTGTTTCAAATATACTACTTAATAGCTTTATTGCGTGCCCCCTAGTTCTAGTATAAGAAAGACCACAATAGAGGGCATTGTTTGGGGAGGGTGGGAGTGGGGCCTGGGTTAGGTACCAGGCTATTTTTCTCCTTATGCAGGAATCTCCCATTGTTAAGGGAATTGGGTCCATGAAGTCCTTCATGGGTTCCAGAGTGAGAGTCAGGCGTTATTGTGGGAAACCTGTGTTTCAAGTTTGCTCAAATGTAGCTGCCTGTGGTATAGTGGCACAGTGGCCTCCCCTCACATGATTGAGGGTATGATGGATGGGGGCAATGTCTTGCTAGAGAAGTTTAGTATAGTTGTGCTGCTGAACTTGAGTAAGCAAGCCAATTTCTGGCCCTTTGGTCTGGAGACACCTGGCAGCCTTTGAGGCACTCCTAGCACTTCAGCTAGTCTTATGTAAAAAGTGCAGCAGAGTGCTGGCTCAAGGATGTTATATTTATTTTTACCAAGAATTCCTTATGGTGGTCAAAACAGCCATTAATGGTTCAGACGAGTGCTGTATTTTCTGTCATTACATGAGGCAGAAAGCAGTGAACAGGGTGACAGGCAACTTGAAAATGAACCAGTGTACATGCTCAGATCCACTCTCCCAGAGCGTAGAAGAGTGTAGAAAATGTGCAAGGTCTCTCTCTCTCTCTCTCTCCTTCATTACTTCATTTAATTTATTTATTATTTATTTTTTTATTTTATAATTTGAAAATATATTACAAGCATTTAATCTTGTTCAAGAAAAACAGAGCTCACATGATAAAGAATAAGATACAGAGATACAAATCTCTAAATATTTAAAGAAAAGAAAAAGAAATATGGCTCTTCCTTAGACCACCTAAATATTCTAGTAGTGGGGCGTAAGGTAAAAATGGTGGAAATAAAGAAAACGCTATAACATAGAAGGCCTGGTTAACTTCACGTCAATTTAAACCTTAATCCAGATTTTCTATAAAATTCAGATACTATCTGGTTACTTTTTCAATTCTATAAAAGCTTTTAGCTGCTCTAGCTCAAAGAAAACATATTTTTTATCTAGGTAATTTACTAAACATTTACATGGATATGACAATATAAATCTTGCTCCCAACATTCGTGTCTCATCTCTAAGAGCCAGGAAAGCTTTTCTTTGATCCTGTGTAGTTTTCACAACGTCTAGATAAATCCATATTCTGTCTCCAAGAAAAGTCTTAGTGGAATTTTTAAAGAACAATTTCAAAATTGAATTTACGTCTTGCTCAAAGACTAACGAAACAAGTAATGTTCTTCTCTCAAGAGACTCCATAGCTGATTGTTCAAGAAAAGCAGTACGATTTTGTAATCCTTGGACTTCCTTCACTTTCTCTCCTCGTTTTAAATCAGGTAAGTAGTATATTTTATTAACTGGAGGAATTAAGTCCGGAGAGTATTAAAGGTTATCAACTAAGTATTTTTTAAACATAGCCATCACGCCCATTTCTACAGCTCTTGGAAAGTTCAATAGACGTAAATTCAAGCACCTATTATAATTTTCAAATTGCTCTACCTTGTGGTGAATCATCAAATTATCTTTAATAAGTAAATCTGTTTTTGTTTTTAGAGTAGAGAGATCTTGTTGAACAGCACTTTTATTTTGTTCCGATTCATTTTTAAAAGTTTCTAGTGCAGACATTAAAGAATCTATTTTACTCACAATTGTGGAAGTTTCTTGAGCCATTTGAGCAACTGTAGCAAACAATGTTTGAATCACTTTCCAGATAGATTCTAAAGTTACCGTCTTGGGTGCTCTTGGCTCCAAGTTGTTTAAGTCTCCCGCTTTCTCAGTTTGAGCTCCGGGAACTGGATTTCCTATTGCGTCAACTTTGGATGTCTCCAGGAAATCTAACTTGCTTCTGAGACCTGCGGGGCAAGGCGGGGGATTAATCTCCGGTGAGGATAATGTTTCAGATCCCTGTGAGAAAGACGATCCACCTACGTCTCCCACTGCAGGATTTAGACTCAAACCGGTCTGCCGTGGAGTACTGGTCGCATATCTATCGAGTGTTGTCTGAAGCAGAGCAGTTTCCGAGGTTGTCCCCGATAAACCTTTAACTGCTCCTTTCCGCTTGGTGTGTGGCATTTTTAGCAAGAAAATCTTCTTTAGAAGAATAAGAAAAACCACCTGGGAAAGGTTCAGGAACTCGCATAGCGTCCACCAGTCAATCCGCCATCTTAACACGCCCCCTTATTTTTTTTAAACAAAGTAAGTACTGCAGGTTTCACCACAGACACTAACCCAAAGGGCCAGAAATGGAACCTGAGGGGTTTTCAAAATTAAGACATACAGCAACCGAAATTCCCAGTGGGCTCACGCACAGTACCTCTGGATGTGTACCTGGCATAAGTGCTCCATTAGCCTGGGCTGTGTTAGGCTTGCCTCTGTGTCTCCTCCAACGGCTTGGGCTATGTGTGTTGAAAGGAGAGAGGGCTGTGGTTTGGCCATTGTTGAGCTGCTAGGCTTTTTTTTTTAAGTTTCAGCAGTATACTTACCAGTCCA
This sequence comes from Microcaecilia unicolor, assembly GCF_901765095.1. Lineage (NCBI taxonomy): Eukaryota > Metazoa > Chordata > Amphibia > Gymnophiona > Siphonopidae > Microcaecilia > Microcaecilia unicolor. Next base: position 249,707,273 of record NC_044032.1, on the reverse strand, counting down.
ACTTTTCTGATGTTTTAGGCATTATAGCTTCAGCAGACTGGAATCTGTAGGTGCCAAATCAAGCCTATTGGGATAGGCTGAGGTGAATTTCAGCACTGACAGTATTTCTTACAACCCTTTGGAACATGTGCTCCCACTCATGAGGCTAAGCCCTGCATATTTCATGGCACTCAGACCCTTGGGCACTCTGAGCCCCTTGGTTTTTAGGCTGCTTTTCTCAGGATCCGAAACCTCCAGGTACCCTTTGGTTCAATGCCTTAAGGAATCATGGAGTTATTTTCCTGGAAAAAAACAAATTCAGAGGCGGGTACAGTGTGTGAGCACCTTGGGGAATTTTGGTTGTTGTGTGTCTCAGTTTTGAAACCCTCTCAGGTACCATTTCTGGACCTTTGGGTTAGTGTTTTTAGTGAATCTGGAAAATTCTGATTGTGTAAAAAAAAAAAATTAAATGAAGTAAGAGAGAGAGTAGATCTGTTCCTGTTTTCTCAAACAGATGAAGAACGCGGAGGGGGGAGGAACAATGGTCACACAAGAGGGAGATTTTAGCAAAGCCTTTTACACAGTTCCTCATAGGGGGCTCTTGAATAAACTTGACAGGCCAAAATTAGGACCCAAAGTGGTGAACTGGATTAGGAACTGGTTGACAGACAGACGCCAGAGGATGGTGGTTAATGGAATTCACTCAGAGGAAGGAAAGGTGAGTATTGAAGTGCCTCAAGGATCGGTGCTGGGGCCTATTCTCAGGGCCGTGCCGATGCGGTAAGCGGGGTAAGCACCGCAGGAGGGCGCCCACCTCTGGAGGGCGCCGCCGCGGTGCTTACCCTCGCCCCGCGCCGCCGAGGCCTTTAAATCTTTTACTTGCAGTCACAGCAGCGTCTGTGAAAGCGGAGCGCTGCCGACATCTCCCTTCCCTTCGCGCTGTTGGTTCCCTCAGTGTCCCGCCTTCTTCTGACGTCAGAAGAAGGCGGGACACTGAGGGAACCAACAGCGCGAAGGGAAGGGAGACGTCGGCAGCGCTCCGCTTTCACAGATGCTGCTGCGACTGCAAGTAAAAGATTTAAAGGCCCCCAGGGTGCGCCGCGATCATCTTCACGGGGGGGCGCGCGCCAACTGTTCATCTGCGGGGGGGGCGCCAACTGTTCGTCTGCGGGGGGGCGGCACAGACCCTTGGCACGGGCCTGCCTATTCTGTTCAATATATTTGTAAGAGACATTGTCGAAGGGTTAGAAGGTAAGGTTTGCCTTTTTGCGGAAGCTACAGTCAAATGTTTGGCAACGAAATGCAGAGTAATGCACTTAGGGAGTACAAATCCAAGGGAGCCGTATGTGTTAGGCTGTAAAAGACTGATATGCACACACAGGGAGAGGACCTTGGGGTGATAGTATCTGAGGATCTGAAGGTGACAAAACAGTGTGACAAGGTGGTGGCCATAGCCAGAAGAATGCTAGGCTACAGTGGCGTAGCCACAGGTGGGCCTGGGCCCACCCAACAGTACCACATGTTTAGCGGTAGATGATGGAGATCCCAATCTCTGTCAGTTGAAGACTTTCCCCTGATAGTAACAAAATTCTACTCTCCACAATACTGGCACCTGCGCATGCTCAGTTTTCAATGCATGCCTGCTGCAGACTGCCAAGGTGGAAAGAAGCATTTTCCTGCCACCTGAGATATTGTTTTGGTGGTGGTGGGGGGGGGGGGGGGAGAACATTTAGTGCCCACCCACTTCTTATCTAGGCCCACCCAAAATCTGTTGTCTGGCTACGCCCCAGCTAGGCTGTATAGAGAGAGGCATAACCAGCAGAAAAAAGGAGGTGTTGATGCCCCTGTACAAGTCACTGGTGAGGCCCCACCTGGAGTATTGTGTTCAGTTTTGGAGGCCATATTTTGGTAAGGATGTAAAAAAATCTAGAAGCGGTCCAGAGGAAGGAAACAAAAATTATATGGGGCCTGTGCCATAAGACATATGAGAAAAGACTGGAAGACATGAATATGTATACCCTAAAGGAGAGGAGGGACAGGGGAGATATGATACAGACGTTAAATACTTGAAAGGTATTAATACAGAAACAAATATTTTCCAGAGAAGGGAAAACAGTAAAACTAGAGGACATGAATTGAGGTTGTGGGGTGGTAGATTTAGGAGTAATGTCAGGAAATTATTTTTTATGGAAAGGGTGATCGATGCCTGGCATGCCTTCCCAAGGGAGGTAGTGGAGACAAAAATGGTGGCGGAATTCAAAATGGCATGGGATGAACACAGAGAATCTCTAATTAGAACATGAAATGGTATAAAAATACAAAACTTAAATGGTTGCATATGTGTTTACATGTCAAGTGGTGCTTAGATGGTGATGCTTGCTGTAAAAACTAAGGCCGGTGCTGGGCAGGCTTGTACGGTCTGGGTCCCGCATATGGCAATCGGTTTAGGATGGGCTAGAGAGGGCTTCAATGGAAACTCCAGTAATTTGAAATGTGAGACCAGTGCCAGACAGACTTTTATGGTCTGTGCCTCACAAATGACAAGACAGATTTGGATAGACTGGAGTGGGAAACTCCAGTAATTGAAATATAAGAACAGAGCCAGGCGGACTTCTACGGTCTATGTCCCAGAAATACCAAAGAAAGACCAAGATCAAGTATTTAATATCATTTTAATTGCTGATTTAATCATGAATTGATAATGAATGTGACTGTTGGGCAGACTGGAAAACTCTTTTTATTGGAAAAAACTAAAAACAAATAACATACAAATCAAAAACAAGCCCCTAGCTATACACGGTCCTCCTATCTATGTACACCCCCTCCCCCTCCTCAATAGTACAGTGGAAACTGTTTATTAGAAAGACCAAAGAAAAAAAACCGGACATGCAAATCAAACCCCAGGCTCCTAGCTAGACATGGTCTGCCTATCTATGTACACCCCCTCCTCAATAATACAATGGATCAACCCCCCCCCCCCCCCCCGACCCTCCACAACCCCTTCAGACAACTGGCACACAATCCCCTGGGAAGCATGTCCCCTCATGGCGGCTTAAGCCTCACGTGTCTCCACCACCTCGAAGCCACCCCCACCCCTTTTTCCACCCTTTCCCACTTCGCCGCTTCCTGCACCGCCCTTACCACATCCCAGCTGACTACCTCCGCCGGCCGGACCTCCTGGTACAGGGACACCCTGCAGCGCGCCATCCAGAGGCAGTACCGCAATATCACCGAAATCAGAAAGCGTGTTACCGGATCCCCGCGTCCCTCTCCACCCTCTGGGCCATACACCCAGTCCGCATAGCTGTAGTTGCGGAAACTGGGGATCTGCAGCAACGAGGAAACCCGGTCAGAGACCTGGACTGTAAATGGGCACCTCACCAGGAAATGCTCCATCGTCTCTTCAGTTCCAGCACATTCCTCCCGTGGGCACCCTCTATCCCGCACATTGCGATATTTCAAATTTCCTCGGACGTACAGTCTACCGTGAAAGGACAGCCACGCCAGGTCTTTATACTTCACCGGGATGCGGTTCGAAGCAATCAACCGTAACCCCTGCTGCATCCGTGGGGCCGGCGCGTCCCTCAGCGCCAGAGGAGCTGAGAACACCTGCGCCCGTACTCTGTCCATCCAGACCCCCCGCTGTCCTGCCTTCACCTCCCCCACCGTCAGCCCCCACACCCTCACCAATTTCACTAGGGTCTTGCAATAACTCACCCCCCCCGGAGCCCCCCTTCGCAGTGCCACTCCCCTCCCCCCCTCCCGCCATAGGTCCCAATATCTCGGCCACCACTGCAGGACACTCCTAGCCCACCCCGGTGGCTCCCGCCCTACCGCCCTCCCCAGATTGAACTGCAGGAACAAAGCGCTGAAAAACAGGACTGGGTTTATCATGCCCACCCCCCCCTCCCTCCTAGGCAGATAGGTAACATTCCGTTTTACCGGATTCGTCCTGTTGCCCCAGAGCAGCCGGAAGAACACCCCATACAAGGCCGTGTACCGGCTCTCCGGCAGCAGGCAGATGTAACTGACGAACAGAAACAAAGGAACTAAGTGTGCCTTGATGAGCTGTACCCGCTCCCCCATGGTCATTTTCCACCCCTTCCATCTATCCACCCTCCCCTTCACTTCTTGGAGACACCTATCCCAGTTGTAGAGCCTATAATCCTCCTTCTCGAAGTATATTCCCAAGACCCGTATACGTTCCACAGCTGTAGGAAACCTACCGCCCAACTCAAATTGCAGCCCCTGATCCCCAACCCACAGGCTATTGGACTTTTGAAAATTGACCTGCGACGCTGTTGCCTGCGAGTATTCCTGGATCAGGTTCTGCAATCTACCTCCCTCCCTCTGGTCCGCTACCCACACTGTAACGTCATCTGCATACGCCACGACCCTTAACTGGTTATTGTCCCCCACCTCCACCCCTTCCAGCCCCTCCGCCCCCCCCTTCTCCAGCCGTCTTATAAAAGGGTCGATGGCGTATGCATACAACAGCGGGCTGAGTGGGCACCCCTGTCGGACCCCTGCCCCTACCTCAAACCCCTGCCCTCTCCACCCGTTAACCAGGGGAAAACCACCCCGCATGCCGATAGAGTAGCTGTAATTGCTCTATCCAACCCTTCGGAAACCCATAGCGCTCCAGAATGCTCCATAGGACACCCCACTGCACTCTATCAAACGCTTTTTCCTGGTCGAGTGTTACCAACAGCCTACCATGCCCTCCCACTCTACTGCGTTCTACCCCCTCCCGCACCCACGCTGCAGCTTCCAAGACCCCTCTCCCTTTAACCCCACATGCTTGCGAGGCTGCTAGCAAATCCCCAGACACCTGCCTCATTCTCTGGAATAGCATTCGCGCAAAGATTTTTCGATCCGTATTAAGCAGTGCTATAGGCCGCCAGTTGGCCAGCATCGCCGGGTCCTTCCCCTTACTTAGTAGGATAAGAGCCGCCTCTGTCAAGGAACTAGGCAAGGAACCCTCCAACTGGGCTGCCCCCCATACCCTCACCAGGATCGGCACCAGCTGCTCCTTAAAGGCCTGGTAGAACTCAGTTGTTAGCCCATCCGGCCCCGGTGAGGTCTTCCTGTGGAGCGCCCCGATGGCTTCCTCCACCTCCTGTTCTGTCCACGGGTTCAAGAGGGCCTGAAGCTGGGGTCCCCCGTGACCTATCCCCGGGGTTCCTTCCACATAACACTCCATCTGCTCCATATCAATCTGCTGGGCTGAAAGGAACGCCGCAAAGTGGTCCTCACTGCCCCCAGAATCCCCTCCTTGGTGTCCTGCAGGACCCCCTGTGCATCCCGCACCCCCTCCATCACCCTGCGCGCCCTCCGCTCCCGGCAGCATGCGAAGGGGTCCGGGCTACACATTTCCCGAAGTCCCGCTCATACACCAAGGAGGTGTAGCGGTTGTACTGTACCTGCTCCAGGAGTGCTTGGAGATCATGTATTTCTTCCTCCCTCCCCCCTTGTGAAATCAATGTGTCCCTCTTTTTCTTTATTGCCATGCCCAACTTTGTCCTTTCCCTC